>NW_024870731.1:34432500-35925000 GCF_019054845.1 Dipodomys spectabilis | reverse complement strand
GGGTGTACACCAGCAGGTGCGACTCATCTGGACCCCCAGTCTCTGTCACCCTGCAAAAAGGGGTGAGGGGAGATTCAAGGAATCGTGCAGGTGCCTTGGCTTCTAGAGGGTTGAGAATGGCTGGACTGAATGGGGATCTGGGAGTGGGCGGATGGCACTGAACTTGAGGAGCCAGAAGAGGGGGCCTTGGGAAGGGTTAATGTGAGCCCCTCTTACGTGGAGGGCATTGGCCACAGACCTGGTGTCTCAGCCTTGCAACAAGCATTCAAGCTGGAAACTGGGCGCGGGGCGGAGGGGACAGGGAGAAGCAGATGCCATGGAAGAGGTTCCCAAACCCATCTGTGCAGTGTGTGGGCATATTTAAGAGCTTTTGTTATTCCAGAGCCAGGTGTATTGGATTATACCATTAGCACAATCCTTCTCTCCACGTGAACCTCCTCTTCGCTTAAATTCCCTTCACTTTCTAACTCCAAACTTTCCAGAAGCAGCAGAGAATAGCAGTGGTTACCCCATCCCCAAGTTAACGAAGTCTGACAGGCAGAGGAGAGTCAGTCCCCTGGAACTCATCTAGAATGCATTTCCAGCAACCTCCTGAGAGCCTGAGTTTCTAGCCCTGGGGGAAAAAAAGCCCCCAAGGGTGTTTCTGAACCCCTGTCTTCCTGGACTACTTCAGTAGTCCCGAAGTGCATAAACAACTTCTGACCATTTACACAATCATGTAAACCAACCCTGACGTCTCCATTATGTGGAAAACTATTTTTTAAACTACTCCTCCGTAAGCAAACACCACTGAGCTCCTACAAATATATGCAGCAGCCCTGCCCTATTGGTTCACAAAGTATGGTCGGATGGTTTGTGTTTTATCTTCTTCTTTTTTCAATTTTCTGTTTTTAATTATATTTTATTGTAAAGATGCTGTGCAGAGGGGGTGCAGTTACATGAGTAAGGCAATAAGCACATTTCTTGTAGAGCATTGTTACCCTTCCTTTCATTAGACTTCTTTGTTTTGTTTTGTTTTTTTTTTGTTTGTTTGTTTTTTCAGCTCAATTTTTGAAAAAGTGGGTGAACTGACAAGTGGAGATAGGTTTTGTGGTCATTTTTTTAACCACTTGAAATACCACTCCTTCATGATTACTCAATTGAACATTAAAGAAAGAAGACCGTTCATTTTCTAATTACTTCAATTTGGAGACTGATCATAACACCCACCCCCTCGGTGTATCTCAATATGGAGGCAATTCTATGAAGCTGGAATGCTGGTGATATGTTTTCCTGGGTAAATAACTACGAATGATGAATCATTTCCACGTATGCCAAAGGCTTCTGCATAGCTGTCTGATTCATGACTTTTACTTTGCACTGTGTTGATTTTAAGATTCATTTTCTCCAACTTGTCAATTAAAAGTCAGTTACTAATATCTATGCTTACATGAATGTGTACACACACCTGTACACATAATATGTATATAATGTATATCTATATAGATAGGATAGATAGCTGTATAGATATATTTATATCTATAGCTATCTATAGAGTTATCTATATATTGATATCTATCTATCTATATAAAGATATGGGTCTCTAGATCTTTATCTCTCTCTATATCTTTCTCTATATACATCTTTTGATATATATCTAAAGATAGTGATCTATTTTTAGATTATATATATATATATCTTCAGCTATACACCTATGCATTTTTTAGACATATATATGTATGTATTTATGTCTGCACATATATATACATAGATCACTATACAGCTCAGAATATGTGTATATACATATGTATCAGTAAAAATACATAATACAAAATGCTTATCTCCAGAAAGTAATCCATTGCATACACATACACTTATTAGTACATTTAGAACCCCCCCCCAAAACCAAAGAATATACATATTATTATATTGTCCCAATGGAACTACACATTGAAGCAATTTTCAGTTTTATGAAGATTTTGGGGAAAAATCCCTTAACTCTGATTCTCCAACTCAGATGGAAAATATTTAGTTTTCATTCTTCTGTGCCTACTCTATGCTTAAATGTTGTATTGTAGCAGAAGAAGGGAAAGTAAATATGATCCAAGACTTAGAATCTGCTTTAGTGTTGACTATCTAGTTAGGAGAACAGATCTAGTTCATCTGGAGATTTGGATCAGTTAGGTAAATATTAAGTTGGGAGTGACTTTTCTTTTCCTCTAATATGAATCCTTTGTTCAAATACCAGACTTGGTTGGAACCTCCCCAATATTTCCTCCAACTGTGATGGGATAGACAGTAACGGCTTAAAGAAAGGAAACTGTAATCCAGTCCCTTTTTTCCAGCCTGCTGAAAAGAAGCTATGCCCAGAGCCACCTCTGCCAAGATAGAAATCCTCTTGCTGAAGCACTCCCGTATTGGAGTGTGTTGCTGAGAAAATCAGCCCCTGCCAGGAGATGGAAATGGTTTATTTTGATGACAACATTCTCCCACATGTGCCCCCTAGTATCCGGACCCCACTGGGTACCCAATCAGTTCTTTGCTTAGGAAAACTATATGATGGGAATTCTCTGGGGGGAAATGTTCCAAACCAATCAATTAAGGCTGCCAGCAGCAAGTTCAATACCACTGCATGGGGAAACCTCTCTCTGTATCAGTGCATGAGTGAATGACCGGTGCTCGTGCACTTTGCAAACAATCATCATTAGGACACAGTGGAGAATTTCTCCTGACCGTTTTCTCTGAGTAGCACCTCAGCAGAGTTGTGATGATGTCCAGCCTACTCCACCAAAACAACTATTTACACAGAATATATGAAGATTTTTTTTTAACCTCCATATCTTTTAATATGAAAAGTATCTATTTGGACACAAGGTCACCTCTTATACTCATTAAACCAGTCTGAATGAGGTCTGATAACTCTTAAGGGAAATCAACGCTGAAAATGCCTTTGATTTTTTTGAAACATAGGCAGAATACATCAGCAGGCATGAGACAGGTCTGCAAACTCCAGAAAAGGGGTCTCTGTGCCCACCCCCACCCCACCCCATCTTTGTAACTCCTTCACACATCCTGGGTATTTGATAGATGTGGATTTAATATATGATAAGGCAAACAGAAGAGACTATCACTCACTCACTCACACACACACACACACACACACACACACACATTTGGCCATATTTGATTGGATTTGATTTTTCTCCTTATTTCTGCCATGCAGTGTGATTTTTAAAATTTTATAAACACCACACTCTTTGTTCTAAATGACTTGAACAAGGTGTTCCAATGGCAGGAGTGACTCAGATAAAAACATCTCACTCATAATTAGATTTTTTAAAATATATTGGGTGCCTGAATAGATTATCATGTACAAAATGGCAATTGGATGTACCCCATTCCTGTACTTTTTTTGTTTTAATTTTGAATCTCAAGTTTGCTTCTACTAAATGGATTAACTTGCAATTTTTTTAAATAAAAAAATGATGTCAAGTAGAATTATGTTCGGTTTTTACACGGAACTCAGGTAAGAACTTTCCACCTTGCCTTCCAATGCGTCCTCTCATGCAATTGTTTTAGGTGACTGACTGACACTTGAGTTTCAAACTAAGGACACAGGAATAATAATGGCCTCATGGTGTGTTAATGATAATTAGCACACAAAAGCACAGTTAATTGCCATGAAGGTTGTGATGCAGACTGACAGATAGAGTCAAAGTACACTAGAAAGAAGCCTGACACCTCAGCCAAAACACCTTTCTAAACAGGGATGTGAGACCTGCAGAATTGAAACATGAATGGGAGTTAAGGAGCAATTGCTTGTTGTCTTCTCTGTATTTTTCCCCAGCTTGTTTGATTCTTTATATACAAGATTTAAAAGTAACAGTCCCAGAGGGCTCTACTTGGCCAAAATATGTATGGCTGATTCTATCCACTCTCAGAGGTTATAGTCCATAAAGTGAATTTAAACTTTGAATTGCTCCCAGGGAAAATAGATGGTTAGGTTTCTGAGGGCCTCTGTTGATAAAAATCCTTCATCAACCAATCAATATATACCCTTGTTTTATATATGCCTTTGATAAAGACATATTACTTAATATCTATTATTGATTTATGAAAACAGAACTCATGGCCAGGAGACTGTAACCCTTGCCTTAGCAAAGCTTGTCTAACACACCTTATTTTCTCTGTAAGGCAAACCACAGCCTGTCTGTGTTTAGAAACACTAGGCATCCCTAAGCACCGTGCTTAGGATTGATTCAATAGCAAGACAACCAGCCAAAGTAAAACCCCAGCATTCACCAAGGACCCAGTAAGAGAGCTGAGACAAGAAGGCAGAGCACCACCTCCTTTGATGGGATGAGAAAATGTCATTTGGGAGAATCACATGGTAGCTTCTTTCCTTGTGCCACAAGTATTTCGCAAATGTCTACTTGAGTGATTCATGCATTCACGTTGGGGTTATCAATGACTCCCAGGTATGGGATCTGCAAATACTGAAGATCAGCTGTACCAAGTGTTGCCTTTCTTTAGCTAGACTCATCAGTGCATATGCTGTATCATACAGCGTTCGCTCAGTCTGCGGGGCTGGGAAGGTGGCTCAGTGGTAGAGTGCTTTCCTTGCATGCATGAGGCCCTGGGTTTGATTCCTCAGCACCCCATAGCAGATAAAAGCTGGAAGTGGCACTGTGGGTCAAGGGGTAGGGTGCTAGCCTTGAGCTGAAGAGCTGAGGGACAGCGCCCAGGCCCAGAGTTCAGCCCCCCACGACCACAGAGAACAAAAAGTGTTACAATGAGAATAAAAAGCATATATTGTGTACTGTCTTCCATGAGCTTTCTGATATAAATGTGCTATAATCACAAAAATTGTTTTCTTTTTTTTATTACATTCTACTGTTCCATTTATTCCCAAGGTAGATGTGTGTGTGTGTGTGTGTGTGTGTGTGTGTGTGTGTGTGTGTGTGTGTGTGTGTGTATGTGGTTGTTGGTCAGCTTTATGCTTCATTCACTTTTTCATCAAGTGGGCAGGTTCTAAAGACAAATGTAAGTTGGGTAAAGGAAAAGAGGAGTGAAGTATAATATGTCATTTTTTTAAAGGTAAAGAAAATTTAGTTCCTGCTCTTGGCACCAAGAACAATATACAATCTTGGACAAAAAACAAAGAAAAGTTTTACTCTTTCAATGGGATTCCCAAAGTAAATTGTGGATATTTGCCGGAAATTGTTAAAATTTAGAAACTAGATTATCTACCCATGTTAAAAGGCTGGGTGAAGGGTCTCACATCTGTAATGCCTGCGCTCAGAGGATTAGGCATGAAGATTATGAGTCTAACACTGACCTGGAAAGCATAGAGACACTGTAAACAAAACAAAACAAAATATACTTTTTTAAAGGCCGGAGCCATACTTAGCTCAATGTTAGAGTGCTAGCACAGCATACAAATGGCCCTAGGTTTAGACTCCTGGTTCCCCAATGACCCATGCCTTATCGTGGCTACATCTCCCCTTAATTCTTTTGCATTTGAAGATGGGCTAGGCTTACTGATTCTTATTTACTTGCATTGATCCAGTAACATGAGAGATGCCATTTACAATATCAGTTTACCCAAAGACCAAGGCTTCCATTTGGCATGCTCTTATTGGTGTTCTCTGTCTCTCTCTCCTATCAGCAGCTACAAGGCTGTGAAGATATTTAGATAGTCTATGGGATAGCTCACATGGCAACTAGCCAAGGCCTGACTGATACCCTGTCAAGGGCTTGGAAGTAAATCTCCTGCGGCATACCATCAACTGCATGAGCAAGGTTGGAAGGAAGTTCACCACTTAAGGTATTGAAATACTGGGAGCACTGACCAGTAACTGAATGTCAACTTCAAGGGCCAGCCTCAAACAGAAGCAAAGAACTATCATTATGTATCTCCCAGATAAATGCAAACATCAAACCATCCATGTTGGTTGTTAAGTGCCGGGGAGTGTTGAAACTTGTTACATAGCAAGAGATCACCAATACTGAGGCCCAGGCTCTTTGTGATAAACTCCAAGTGTGGACTGGGTGTGTACAAAAACAAGTTGAGTGATTTTAATGCGGTTTCTGGATTTTCCAAATAGAATTTCTGGAGTTGAAAAATAAATACAATGAAACTTTTGTGTGAATGCTCACAACCACATTATTCACAAAAGCAACAAGAATCCAAATACTCATCAGCTAGTGAGTGAATAAATGAAATGTGGTGTATAATGAAGAATACAACATAGATGAACTTTGAACTCTGTAAAGAATTTGGTCCAATCAGATACCTAAGAGAAAGAAGCCTATTTGTATTGACTTAGAAATGGGAGCTTAAAGAAGACAGAAAAAGGAGAAAGAGATCTGGAGCAAATAGAGGTGAAACATTCAGATAGTGATTTTGATGCTAACTGCCCAACTCTGAGAACCTACATAGACGGTATGTGACACGTATTCCATAAAGCTTTGATTTAAAAAATCTCTATTCTCACTTTAAAGGAATATAAGTATGTCTTACATTTCCTCAAACCATATTTATGCCCTTTGAAGAAATATTTCTCTTTAATCCTTCTGTCATCTGTCAGAGGATTTTTGTTTATTCATGTAAATCTTGTTTATATTTACCAAATGTTGATGTATTTGCACCGGTATTATTGGTGCCATTTTCAATTCTACTTTGCAAATCAAATGAAGGTGTCTTAAAACGTTGTGGAAAAGTGCTAATTGAAAAGAATACAATTAAGATACTCAGCAGAATAACTTCAGAACCTTGCACTTGGTTGGATGCCTTTACTCAAAGATCCTACTTGGCGAAAAGAACAATGAAGTAAACGACACTAACTTTTAGAGGAGTCTCTTTACCAAGATGGGATATTAATTGCTCTCTGGGGGCCCTTGAGGACAAACTGCTGGAGTGGGGAACAGGTGAAATGAAAACGTTCAGTAAAGCAATTGCTCCCGAAATTTAAAATAAATAAATAAATAAATACTAAAAAAACCCCACCCAGTCACACATATTAAAATGAATCTGACTTCAATAAATCTGAAGTGCTGATTTATCATTTGATAAAATGTAATATGTGCCTTAAAGATTCGTAATTCATTTATTTATTATATCTCATACAGATATCCCCAAATCATTCTTAGTAATCACTATATGCAGATTTTTTTAGTATTTGTTAGGATGCTTCATCTTTTTATCATAAATGTCCTTGCTGTATTGGTTCATTGTTTCCTATACACAAATATTAGAATGATTTTTTGTCAAATTAAAAATTACTGCAGGTTTAATTATTTGTTTTCCGTTACATATAAAAACCCTGCCTAACATACATCTACTCAGTTCTTCTGATGTGTCACATGCTAAGTTTAATCCTTTCTCATCTGTATCCATGAGACAAAACACCCTTTGGAGGAAGACTGTGTGTATTTAACATTGTAAATTGTGGAATTCATCTCCAGAAATATAGGAACACAAGTTCAGGGCGCAACATTTAAATATATCAAAAGATAGATACTGCCTGTATTCTGAAATTCCCTCATACCCAATTCCAGCCCCTCCTGGCTAAGGAGAACCTATGAATGACTATTGTTTGTATTGGTACATTTTAGCTTTGTTTATTGTAATCGCTTACTGTTGAGTTTAATTTTATTCTTTAGTCCAGTTGGACAATCGTTTATAAGTACTGTAAGATTTTTTTTTCATTTACAGCAAATATAATTACTGATGCATTTATGTTAAACCCACCACATTTTTATCTGTCCTGCCTACTCTGTGGTCTTTTCTTGGCTCTTTTCCCTTGATTTTGAATTAATTGGCTTTATCAATCAATTTCTCCCTCTGTTAGTTTGAGAGTCATACCCTGCTTTTATTCTTCTGGAAGTTCCCCTGGAGATTACAAATGC
Source organism: Dipodomys spectabilis (assembly GCF_019054845.1). Taxonomy (NCBI): domain Eukaryota; kingdom Metazoa; phylum Chordata; class Mammalia; order Rodentia; family Heteromyidae; genus Dipodomys; species Dipodomys spectabilis. The sequence continues at coordinate 35,917,110 of NW_024870731.1, read as the reverse complement.
ATCCTTGACAGATTAAGTTTAATGTTCCCTGGAACTTTTATCTGTTCTCCAGTAATTAAGAAACTTACATTTTAACTCCTTGTAATTCCCTTCAAACTTACTGCTATTAGTATTTGATTTTTTAAATCTATGTTTTATGATATTCAATTATTTTTCCAATGTATCTGTATAAAACACTAAGCACTAATAGCATTTTTTTATAATGTCCTTCATGACATTTATCTACATTTTTGCTGATGGAATAATATATTTTATTAATAAAAATCATATAGAGCTTTTTATGTCCCTATACAACCTCAGGCCAATTCTGGGACCCGGCTTACTATTATTAATACTCCATTTTACAGATGAGGAAAGTCATTACTTACATTTATATAGGTACATATGTATATAGGTGGATGTTCATATTTCATGCTATTCTTTATCTTTTAGATGAGTGCATTAAGAATTACTTATACCAAAAATGTGATAGTAATGAATTTTTCTCCCATATTACTTTTCTAAAACTTGATTTCTCTTTGACCTGTAATAAATACATTACCAATTACAGTAAATATCTACTCCCCAACTTAAGAACTTACCATTTTTATTTTCTCAGATCCTGTGTGTCAGCAATTGGAAGTGTTTCCTCTGTCAACCTGTGCCCACACTAATAAGGTGGTAGGCCTTATTATTTCTTCTATTTGCTAGACCTATAAGTCAAAATGCATGTTGTCAAGAGCCTCGAAATCTATTCTCTACTAGGAGAGTTGGGTATGATCCCTCAAAACAGCACGGAGGTCTAAACGTAGAATAAGGCAAATGTGATATTCAGAGGTAGAAGTGTGGCTCTCACAAAAAATAGTTGTGACAGAAACCACAGAGATGATTTAATGGCAACTCTGAACTTCTCAGAGGAGGCAGGTCAGCTAGTACTATCACCAGTTAGTTAGGAAGCCATACAGTCAAGCTCTTTCCATCATACCATGTTGTGCTTTCTTGTTTTCAGTATATTTAAAAGAAGAGATTATCTTGGTAAGCATGTTAAAATAAACTATAGTTTGTCAGTATTGTAAGTCCCTCAATGTTACCCCCTGTCCCACCATGTAAAATATAGAGCTACATTATCTTTCTGTTGTTGTTAAGAAAAATTCAGCCTTCACTTCCATGGCTACTATTTCAAAATATGTCTAAGAATACCAGTAAAAATTTCCTGTTAAAAGAAGAAAGGTAATTTCTAGGTTTTATTCAACATAAGCCACAAATGTAATTGAAATCATTTTAATTATAAAGAAAGGCTTCAAATTTAAAGCCCAGGAAAGTCAATCTAGGCAATTATAAGAAACTCCTAAAGCTTTTCCACCCAAAGAATGCAAAGAAATTTTAATTGAGACTTAAAGAAGTCATCTACCTAGAAATTTTTAAGAGAGAACACAGTACTTATTTAACTTCATTATCTTGCTCTATACTTGAAATGGTGATAAAAAAGTAATGGCTTCTTTCCAATTATTAAAAAGACACGCATTTTCGAAAAGATGTTTAAATGCCTTATTAAAACTTGTTCAAAATGTCTTACACAAACAGAATAAAGTTTCAAATTTGGAAAAGAAAAACCCAAGAGCTTCAGGGAAATTTATAAAGCTCGGGCCACATTAGCACTGTCAGTTTTCTTGGGTAAATCTAACATACTTTTGCCTACAGATGAAAGGAAATGAAACCTCAGGATCATTGAATAGGTCTTTGTGATGGTTTCCTGCCCTTCTTTCTGGGGAGGTGACATTTACTTCCATGCCACAATTCCCCCTGAATCAGTAACTGGGCCTTGGGGAATGGAGGAAATAGTGTTTCTTCATCAGTAAACCAGAGTGTATCTTTCTTTCTTTATTTCATTGTCTTCGGACCGGAACATATTATATTCATTTTATACAAAATTAGATATCTGGTTAACTTAAAATATGCCATCTCATCATTTCTATTTGATTTGTTAATCCTGTTTTCTTTGTTTTGGATTGGGAAGAAATATATATATATACATATATATATATGCACATTATATATATTATACACACATTCATATATATACATATATATATCCACATATATACATACATACATTTACATATATTTGTGCATGTTGAGTGTGTGTGTGTGTGTGTGTGTGTGTGTGTGTGTGTGTGAACATGCTGGATCCTAGACTGAACACAGGGCCTCACATTCTTGTTTGGCCTTCTCACTGATTGCTACTACCCGAACCAAACCCCCAGTATGGCATTGTTAGCATTAGTCAGAGATGGACTTTCATAGATTTTTCTCTTCAGGTGGCTTTGAATACCAACCTTCAGGTATCAGATTCCTGAGTTTCTGGAACTGCAGATGTAAATCACTGGTTTAAGCCTGGCTTACACCTATTTTTTAAATATTTCATTTTATTCCTTTTATTGGGATTTTAACTGTGCTCACTTTTATCATATATTTCATGTTTTTTAATTGTGAAAATACTAGGGGTTACAGTTAAATGAGCAAGGTAATGAGCACATTGCTTATCAAGCATTGTTGCCTCCTCCTTTGTTTTTCCCCTACCATCAATTCCCTCTCACCTCCACAACTACACTCCTGCCCTTGCCTAAATTATAAAGTTCATTTTTCAACATAGCATCTTATACATGGGCCAACCTGTTTCCCTATTTAAACAATGTTTTTTCCCTTCCCCTCCCCAAATACAGTGAAAACAGGGGTTATACCATGGGGGAGGAACATACAAAGCAACAAAAAAAATCACATGGTACCTTATAAATATGTTAGAAACAATAGTAAGAAAGAAAAAAGCACTTGTGTCCCTATCTTGGAGTTCATTTTGCTTAACTTCATCTTATCTGGTCATATGTACATAGCTTTTGATCTTTTCTACTTGTCCCATTTTGTGTACTTTCTAAATTCACAATTTTAACTTGATTTGGCAAAAGGTTCTAAAGTCTTTTTTTTAAGTGTGAAAATACTGTACAGAGGGGTTATGATTACATGGGCAAGATAATGAGTACATTTCTTATCAAGCATTGTAGCCTCCTTCTTTGTTTCCCATTCCCATTCCTTCCCATACCCCCCTACCCCCCCACCCGATCCTCCCCTCCACCCACCAAAGTTGTAAAGTTCATTTTTCGACATAACAACGTGTACATCTCATTGTTGCAATGGGTCCACCTGTATCCCTATTTAAATGATTTGTTAATCGCCAATTATCTTGAAGAGATTTTGGGTGATTTTCCTTCAACCTGAAAATGAATAACCTCTGTTAGTGGAGGTAAAACTCCAGGCATACGACTAATGAAAAAGAATACAGAACTGACTTCTTGATATTACAGAATGTATATTTGGTAGCATTTACTATCTGCACAATGCAGCCTTATCATTTACATTCCAATAGATAGAAAAATGAGGCATATTCTCATCTTAGATCACTTTTACCTTCCCAGACCTTAGATGTCAGAAGACTCAGAGAACTGAATCCTCATGAGAAAGAACATAGTATAGCAGAATAAGTTGGAATTGGAATTTAAAAAAAAAAGCCTAAGTAATTTAGCTAGTCAGCATTCAAATCCCAAGGATAATTTACATATGCTGAAGCAAAGACAGTTTAATGCATTGAACCTGAGTAAGTGAACAGTGCAGGAGGTAGAGTTCTAATTTTCCTTAAAAATAAGCTAATTTCTTTCTTAAAGGTTTCCATAATTCCGATTTTTCTAAATTCTTTTTCTTCCAACTGGGGCTAATGTCATTGTATTTCCACATTTGCGTAGCACAAACATTTTGTATCAGTGTTTGCCAGCTACAAAACTTGCCTTTTCTGCCTGCCCAATGTCTGATGCTCAAATTTTATCTATTTTAAAGTAGAGATGAAAGTGCTCTAGGAGATATTAGATAAGCTTAAGGCCTACAAACTGTGCAGACCTTTCAGATAAGCGAACACACAACAACTCCCAAAACAAACAAACAAACAAACAAATTAGAAACCTCATAGTGTGAATTAATTAGTACATAGTTGATTGACAATGTATAATATATTTTGGTCAACTTTCCTTTTCATGAAAACTCCATCACTTAGGGGCTCATCGTGCCCCTCTTTGCAAGAGTTCCCCAATGTGTGCTAAGTAACTGGTAAGAAATCATAACAACACTTTCAATGTACTTCTCACAGCCATACAACTTCAAAAACATTATGACTTTTTTCAGATATTCTTTGCTGTCTAAAATGAGTATGTTTGAACGTCTGAGAACATTTATACTGGAAAGGATCATGACCTATTCCGTTCTGCAAAGATGTAAGAGGATTGGTTTGAGGCCCATAGCAGGGTGTGAGCCTTGGAGCCTCTTGAATTCACAAGTGTCTTCTACAATTAGTCTACATCAGGAATTGTAAAAGACAGTTTCTGCTTCTGAGTAAGACTGGACCAGATTTCTACCTTGTGTAATGGTTAGGGTTATTATGGAAAATATACAATAATGTATATGTAAGTTAGGGAACAGAGTAGTATAAAAGCAAACCAATTGTTGATGAAATTCAACTTGTTCTTCAATAATATTGGCTTAGACAATTAAAATCAACTAGCCACAGTTAAAGATGTTTGAAACTAGCAAATCAAATCTCACTGTAATTAATCACCTAACTTATGAGGATTTTTTTGGTTTTTTAAAGAAGAGTGAGGGAAGGGGTAGGTAGGGAAGGAGGGATGGGTGAGAATGTTGAAAGGCTCTTTGATCAAGATGTATTGTATTCATAAACTGATTTGTTAACTAGAAACTCCTATGTACAACTACTTAAAGATAATATGTTAAAAATTTTAAGGAGTTTTTGAGCCAAATACATTCAAATGATTTCAAGTCTTCAGATAAAAAATGTCTTCACTGGAAAAATACCAGCACAGAGTATCTGGTTTCATGTAGTGGTCTCAGTTTGGCATTAAAAGATAATAGTGGGGTTTGAACATGTGCTAGTTAGCTGATCTGTGCCATTTGAGCCACCCCTTCTTGCTCTTAGTTGATTATTTTGGAAGATGGAATCCAATAAGCTTTTGTGTCTGGGGCTGGCTTTGCACTGCTGTCCTCTAGATCTCTGCCTACTGAGAAGCTAAGAGTACAGGGATGAGCCACTAGCATCCATTTAAATTATTTCTCTTTTTCTCTCTTCTTCTCTTTTTCTCTTTCTCTACGTTCCTTCCTTCCTTCCTTCCTTCCTCCTTCCTTCCTTCCTTCCTTCCTTCCTTCCTTCCTTCCTTCCTTCCTTCCTTCCTTCCTTCCTTCCTTCCTTCCTTCTCTTCTTTCTGTCTTCTTTCTTTTCTTTCTTTCTTCCTTTCTTTCTTTCGTCTGTCTATCCAGTGCTGGGTTGGGGGGAAGTATTTTCAGTTTTTAACTAAAATCCTAAAATCCCTTAAATTAAGGCAATTGTCTTAAATCAAGAACAGCATATTTGCTAGGATCATTTAAAATTATTTAAGAATGGAGTTGTCCCTTTTTAGGTCAAAGAGAAAGAGGACACCCTGTACTTAAAAAGAAAAGGGAAAAAAGAAAAAAACACACACAAGCATATTAGAAATCTTTCCTTAAAAGCAACTTACAACCAACAGATCACAAAACAGCCTTAGCTGGATGCCTTTTCTGTTTATTCCTGGTAATTTAAACTCTGAATACAATTTGAGCATAATGTCTTTTTGGAAAATTGCAGGAGCAGAGGAGAGTTTCACATTTTTAAGATAATTTTACAGCTGTGGTGGGCCCTTTTATGTGTATTAGCATATGACTTATAGTTAAAAAATTGGACACTGCTTAGGACTCTTTCCTTCCTTTGGAGGACTGAGACACACATGGATTTATTCCTTACATAGCCAAGTGTGAATGTCCCTCTCCTTACTATTGAGAACACCACAATCCAACAACTTGGCTATAAACTTCTATTACCTGAATAAGCCTGATTTGTTATTCATAAGCTTTCGAAGGCTTACTACTTTATCTTTTTTTGTTCACTCTTCATTGTCTATAATTGCCTCTTAAATGCTTTCAAATAAAACTTCTTTTCTTATCACTTGTATTCGTTTCCAAATCATTCCCACTAGTCAAGGTGAATCATTGCCACCCTTGTTCTTACTGTTTTGTCCCTAAACAAACATATTTTACTTGGGCCTGCGTGCCTAAATCCTTGACTAGTGTTAGGAAATCTCTAAGCGCATGGAACCAGTCTTAAGGAAGATCAGTGAAAGACGACATGTTGGTATATAAAGAATTTCACAATATTATTCTCTTTCTGCGCTTTCTATAGATGAAAAGATAATTCATTAAGGCATGTAAGCTCATTTCTATATTGAAGAGCACATTGTGACATAGGTTATTATTTTACTGACAACATGAACCCCCAAAATAAGGCCTTTTCATTGGGAATATAAAACACTTAATTTTTCTCAATTTTATTACCACTGGAAAAAATATATATTAATGTGAAAGCTTACTGAGTTAAGCATTTGGTTCACTTGATTCTAAGGGCTATGTACCATGATTAGTGTCTAATTTTCCCAGAAAAGATAAAAGACTAATTTGATCATACAAACAGTTTTGTCCTAATTATTCAGACCTATCAATAGATTTTATGGATCAAAGACCTTAGTGTAAGACCTGAAACCATGAAACTATTACAGGAATGAATAGAAGAAACAGGACTTTTTGGCATAGGAAAGAACTTTCTGAGTAAAATTCCACAAACACAGTCAATCGAATAAAGACTTGACAAATGGAACTGCATCAAACTAAAACGTTTCTGCATGCCAAAGAACATAGACAATAAGGTAAAAAGACAGCCTACAAAATGGCAGAAGACTTTTGCCAACTACATATCAGAAAATGGCCTGATACCCAGAATCTACAGAGAATTAAAAAATTAAACCCTCAAAAAACCAAAAAGCCAATTAATAATAGGGCTAATGAGCTAAAGAGAACCTTCTCAGAAGAAGTAAAAGTGGCTGAAAGACACATGAGGAAATGCTCAACATCTATGGCCATAAAGGAATACAAATCAAAACATAATTAAAATTCTGTCTTACCCCAGTTAGAATGGCTATTATCAAGAAAACAGATGATAACAAATCTGGCAAGGATATGGCCAAAAGGGAACCCTAATATATTGTTGGGGGAAATGTAAGATTATTCAAATACTCTGTAAAACAGTGTGGAGTTTCCTCAAAAAATAAAATTGAACATAGAACTATCCTATAATCCAGCAATTTTATTCCTGAGCATTTATCCAAAATGTTACAAACCAGAATAGAGTAAAGCCACCAGCACAACCATGCTTGTTGCAGTATGGAATATATATATATATATATGTGTGTGTGTGTGTGTGTGCGTGTGTGTGTGTGTGTGTGTGTGTGTTTGTGTGTGTGTAATATATATGTATATATATGTGTGTGTGTGTATCACACACATATATACATACACACAATGGAATTTTATAAATCCATTATAAAGAATGATATTGTATCATTTGTAATGAAACAGAAAGATCTGGAAAACGTTATGTTAAAAATGATTGTAATCTACCAGCACAACTATGTTTACTGCAGCATTATTTACTATAGCTAATATATGGAATCAACCCAGATGCCCTTCAGTAGATGAATGGATCAAGAAAATGTGGTATATATACACAATGGAATTCTATGCCTCCATCAGAAAGAATGACATCGCCCCATCTGTTAGGAAATGGAAAGGTTTGGAAAAAATTATATTAAGTGAAGTAAGCCAAGCCAAAGAAACATACATCCCATGGTTTCCCTTATTTGCAATGTCTAGTATATGTCTGAGTCAAGCCGAAAAGGTCAGATAAGGTGATGTTAGGGAAATGAACCCTAAGATATGTATTCAAATGTTTTTTTTTCTTTCATGCTATTGTTTCTAACACATTTATAAGATTATTTCTTTGTTGCTTTGTATGCTCCTCCCCCACAGTATAACCCCTGCTTTCACTGTATTTGATGTCGGTATAATTTGTGGAGGGGAAGGGGAAACACAAGTCGTTTAAATAGGGATACAGGTGGACCCATTGCAACAATGAGAAGTACAAGTCATTATGTTGAAAACGAAATTTACAACTTTGGTGGGGGGGGGGGGCGGGGAGGATTGGGAGGGAGACGGGGGGGGGGGGGGGGAGATGGGAAGGGCTGGGAAGGGGAAACAAAGGAGGAGGCTACAATGCTTGATAAGAACTGTACTCATTATCTTGCCCATGTAATTGTAACCCCTCTGTATAGTATTTTTACAATAAAAAAATTAAAAAAATGATTGTAATCCCAGAGAAACAAAGGATGTATATTTTCTCTCACCTGTAGATGCTAGATGTAGAAGATAAATTTAGAAGTATAGACATTGAGATGTATGTAAGGAGATACAAATGCATTAAATGAAATCTGGTAGATTCGAAGGAGAACTCAATGTAATTCCTTAGAATGGTAAAGTCACAGTTCAACAAAATAAAAACCAGAAAGCAGGCACTTGAAAGGGCTGTAGTGGGGTCAAAGGGAAAGGTGTAGATGACTGAAGAGAAGGAGAATGTAGTGAAGAATTCAATACATATCATGCAAAATAAAGAGTGAGGGAAGGGGTGGGCAGGGGAAGGATGGGTGAAATGTGAAATGAGGTGATGTAAATCAAGATACATTGTATTCACAAATGGCTTTGTTAAATGACAACTCCTTTGTACAACTACTTAAAGATAATTAAAAAATAAACATAAAACATTTTTATAAGATTTGATGGATACATGGGAGCTGGGAAGGTGGCTCAGTGGTAGAGCATTTGCCTTGCATACATACCTGAGGCCTTGGGTTCAATTCCTCAGCACCACATAAGCAAAAAAAAAAAAAAAAAAAAAAGAAAGAAAGCTGGAAGTGGCGCTGGGCTCAAGTGGTAGAGCGCTAGCCTTGAGCTGAAGAGCTGAGGGACAGTGCCCAGGCCCAGAGTTCAAGCCCCATGACCGGACTAAAAAACAAACAAACAAACAAACAAAACAAACAAAAAACAAACAAACAAACAAAAAAACAAGATTTGATGGATACATACTCTATGTTATAAGTACAACATGAATACACTCGTTTCGTTGGCTAATTGTTTTTTGGCTTAGAAATATCAGAATAAACAAATTCTATTTTGATGGAATTTCCCTATCTGTAGTTAGTCATCTTAAACATGGCAAGAATTAGGAAAATATAACTTCAGGGACCATTTTACATTTTACTCAGACTTTAATAATAGCTGAATTATCACTAAAAGCAGTGAAGGTTTGCAAAAATATCTTGGCTTAGTGTGTTCTGAAAGTTGAAGTGTTCACCAAGCATTGGATTTAAGTAGAGGGTTCATTCAATACGTACCCTCACAGAGAGTTCATGCATTCAGTGTGAGAATGATTGTGTATCTCATGAATGTTATAAATGAACAACTAACAAATGAACAACTAGGAAATGAGCAACTAACTCCTCTTCTTTTAAGTCAACCAACAAAGTGTTGCCTGCTTAGCAGAAATAAAGTATGTAAGTCTAAAGACTCAACTTGGATCAGAGATTCTCCAGCTTAATTTTAAAAAAGGAAAAGAAGGAGTCTAGAGTTCAAATAAATGAATCAGAATCAAAATCACCTTGCTAGCTGGACAAGTGTCTCTACCCTGCAGTCCTAGGTCCTCAGGCTACTGAGACCTGAGGATTGTGATTCAAAGCCAGTTCAAACAAGAAAGTCCATGAAACTCTTTTTTTTTTTTTGGTCACAGGGCTTGAACTCTGGGCCTGGGCACTGTTCCTCAGCTCTTCAGCTCAAGGTGAGCACTCTACCACCGGAGCCACAATGCCACTTCCGTTTTTTCTGGTGATTAATTGGAGCTAAGAGTCTCAGGGACTTTCCTGCCTGGGCTGGCTTTGAATCATGATCCTCAGATCTCATCCACCTTAGTAGCTAGGATTACAGGCCTGAGCCACTGGCGCCTGCTGTCCATGTGACTCTAATCATCAATTGACCACCCAGAAGCCAGAAGTGGAGTGATGGGACTCAAGTGGTAGACCATTAACCTTGAGCAAAAGAAGCTCCGGGACCTCCTCCAGGCCCCTAGGAGCAGCGTGTGCCTATGCGTGTGCACACACCCACCCACATGCATCACCTTGTTACTTGACATTTCTGTAAGACTGTAACATCCATTTACTTATTTATTCAGTCATTCATTCATATAAAATATTCTTGGAGCACTGTCACTATTCCAGGGATTGGGGGGGACAATGTGAAGAGGTGATATCTGTTTTGCTCATCACTCTAGTACTTGTTTGTTATATGATTAGCACTGTCCATGTGCTTTAATGACTAGAATATTAGATACTCTGTGGAAGAATCATTAAAAGAAGTCACTTTCATATATGCTTTTAATATTTAAAATATTTATTTCTCTTCTCCACCCTTGACTTCTTTGACTTTCAAGCAGTGTTTTCTTTTTGCCTATCAATCCTCTCTCTCTGTAATGATATTTGCATAAAATATTTGTCTTTTATTCTCCCCATCCCCCACTGGACACCAAGTCAGGTTTGAAAGTCAAATTCTGTATCTCAGAAGGGCCTGCTCATCACATTTGGGTAGTGGCTCTGATTTATATTTCTTATCACATCTTCAAGTAAGGTTTTATAGTAGTTCCAAATATACTGACAGAATTGGAAATAAAAAGAAGGGTGCCGATATTTATTTGTTAAATATAAACAGCTACAATATTCGGTATTTTTGTCATGTTGCCTTTTTTAATTTTTATTATGCTGGATGTCAAAAACTAAACATGTTCCAGGTCTCTCTCTTGGTGTAGGAGAAAATCTGAATGAACAAGAGAGAATATGCCTATCTTATGTTTGCATCTGATGTGCCTGCTGACTTCTGTGATCAATCAGTGGCTTATATATTTGTTGAGGATGGTTCATTTCACTAGATCATAGAGGTACTGCAATAAATACATATTTGAAACTCTAGCAATCTTGGGACTTCTGACAATAAATATGCTACTTGCTAGGCTGAACAGCAATAATATTAATGCGCTGGGAGGCCTATTCTGTGTCTAGAAAATTCATTAATATTATCTTTGATCTGGTGCATATATATGATCAAAGATAATATTTATAAGATAATATTTATAAGATATTATAATGAATATAAGATAGATACACTTATACATATATACATATATATGTATAAGTGTGTATTACTCATTGATGTATATGTGTGTGTATGTGTGTATTACTCACTGATTTATCTTTTCACTAGTCAGTAGGCTTTATCATTTATCATTATCTATGAAAAAATAGGGTTAGATTCATGAGTACAGACACATCTTGCACATATGTCTCAGGTCTTTTCTGGGACATGAGTCAAGTATATTTATTTTACTGCCATAGAGTGATATCTCTGTCTTACCATGCATTGGTTCCTAAGGGAAGTGTGCACGTGCATTGAAGAACTAGGGTTCTTGCGAGGATACTTTAATTATTAAGACAGAATTTTTCTTTCTCTTTGCCTCTCTCTGTCTCTAGTATTAGAGATTGAACCCAGGGCTTTATACTTGATAAGCAAGCATTCTACCACTTGAGATATGCCCTGAGTTGTTTATTTTATTTCAGTTTTTTCTTAATAAAGTCTTGTTATATTTACCCAGTTTGACTTAAACTCATGATTCTCCCAAGTAATTGGGATTTTATGTATGAACTACTAGGCCTGGCATAGGAAATACTTTTCCAGCAGGTGCCAGTGACTCACTCCTGTAATCCTAGCTATTTAGGAGGCTAAAACTTAAGGATTGTGGTTCAAACCCAGCCAGGGCAGGAAAGTCTATGAGATTCTTGTCTCCAATTAACCACCAGGAAACCAGAAGTGGAGCTGTGGCTTAAAGTGGTAGAGCATTAATTAGCCTTGAACAAAATAGCTCAGGGATAGCACCAGGCTGTGAGTTCAAGTCCCATGAACAACAAAAATTAAGAGAGAGAGAGAGAGAGAGGAGAGAAAGAGAGAGAGAGAGAGAGGGAGGGAGGGGGAAAGGGAGGGAGGGAGAGGGAAAGGGAAAGGGAGAGGGAGAGGGAGAGGGAGAGGGAGAGGGAGAGAAAGAATTTTCTAAAAACAAAATAAAATATTCTTTTGGGGACAAATAACAACATAGATATTCTCAGTCTGAAAATGGTGGCACATATATGTAATCCCAGCTATGTAGGAGCTATAAGTAGTATGACTTTTGCCAGCCTGGGGCAAAAGCATGAAATGCTACCTGAAAAAAAAAACTGGCACAAAAGAGGACTGCATTTGTGGCTCAAGTGGTAGAGCATCTGCCTAACAAGTGGGAGTTGCAATTCTAGCCCACTTATTGCCTTTTCCCCTGAAAAGTATATGTTATCTAAACTAGAGTTCCATCTTTGCTTCAAAGCTAACAATAAAAAAGGGCAAAGTACACCAAATTACCATTTGGCTATTTTCTGACAATTTATTCAAGGAAGTAGCACTGAGAAAAGATGCTTGAAATCTGTGTTCAATCCTGATTCCAAAATTAGCTATAGATTCTGTTTTAGTTTGTATCATTAGACTTTGTCTCCGGAAAATAATTTCACAAGAGATCTATTTGGATTAAATATGCATCCTGATGACTCTTTTCATTGCACTGAACAACCAAATTAGTCTGTAAGTATTCCTTTCCAGAAAGCATATAATAGGATAAATGGTATTTACAGCAACTGCCTCTGAAGGGCTCAGGTATAACTTAAATCAGCTCTTCTTTTAGCAAAGATGAATAGTGACATTTTACTTCTGTGCCTACCAGTGCCCAGAAATGGGATCATACTTTATTTCTGTTAGCTGTTACCACATCGACTTCTTAAATTTTATTCTGAAGGTCACAGATGTTTTTGCTCAATAGAACCTTGACTCACACCTTTCCTGTCTGCCCTGTCAAAATCAGGTGCTTTCTTGACGCTTTCTTGGTTAGGACAAGTCTAACATTTCACTGCTATTGACCTGAAATGACATTATGTTCTGCCAGCTAACTCACAGATTTGCGTATTTATCTGTGCCTCAGCTACCCTTGTATCTGAAGAGCAGCAGGATTTGCCCGACTTCTGTCTCCTACTTCAGTGGAAGGAGCAGCAGCATGAAGCTCAGCAGTTCCTGGCCCTACCTGTCATGCAGACTTCTACCAAAGCCTGCCTGTATTCTGGAGAGCCAACATGCAGTGTTTCTTCAGTGTTTTAGAGGGTAACATGTTCGTAGGTTTGTAGTAGAAGACAGAGTACCACAGAGGTGAGCATTTCTCTGTTTACTATTGCATTTTCCTGGACAACTCATTTTTTAGTCACTGGCTATTAATGACTAGTCAGGAAAATCAAATTACCCAGTTATGCAGATTCTATTTCCAGAGAATAGAGGTCCATTGTTAATACACTGGTCCTTTGGAGTCATCGGCCACATCTCCATATTACTCATCAAAGCAACCCCTTCAAATGAATTGTCCTGCTGGCACACGGTTAAATAATGCTATTTCTATCTCAGTACGTTTTGAACAGGATTTTTTTTTTCTTTTAGCATGCTGGTGAAGTTCTACTGCTTTTAAACCATCCATTGCATTCTTCCCTCACTCCAAATCAACCTATTTACAGGTCTCAGAGTTTCTACATTAGATGAAGTTCAAACTGTTAGGGATGACCTGTTCGTACAACCTGCTCCCTTCACCCGGGAGGCCCTGGAGGGAAAAGGTATTACTTGAGGTCATCCAGTAAAGGTAGTGACAGAAGTAGATTTTGTTCTATTACAATAAAAATTATGCTAATGAAGGGAATAAAACATTAGCTACTACACATTTTAAAAGTTTTTAAAAATACCTTATTAAAAGGTTATCCAAGATTCCTTTTGATGTTTTAACCTTCTAATTTTGATTCGATGCATATTTTAGGGGTTTAATTATACTTTCCAACTTGCTTCTTTCCCCTCTGCTTGGGAACTTTTTACATTCTTTATGTAGTTAACACCTACACTTGGTGTGTCATATTAGATGTCATTTTGGAGGAATCTATTCTTTGGCCTATATTAAATGCATGGTTATGCCCTGGTACTTCTGAGCAGTACTCATTCCAACTGTAAGCAATAGCACACTTTGTGTTCAAGGTTGTGTCTTGTGTACTATTTTACCAGCTGTGATGATATCAGGAATCCCACTCCACAGCACCGCACTTGGCCTAGGATATTTTAAGTTTATGATTCTGTACATCTGTAGAGTTAATCTTCAGAATTCCATATGATTCTTGGTATTAAACTGGAGATGGTTTAGGAAGAGATACAGTTCTTCCTCTTGCTTGGTAGTTAATGTGGATACAGTCCTTGGATTGTGCATTACTCTGCTTCCATCCTCTTCAGAGCAGCTGGCCTGAGTATGACCATTACGCACAATCAGAGACAAGAGAGTAGCCAGACATAGTGGTGCACACCTGCAATTCTAGCACTAAGGAGGGAGAGTTAGGAAGATAGGAATCTAAGAGACTACATAGCAATTTTAAAATTTCCTGGGATACACAGAAAAACACCTACCTCCTTTTTTTTTTCTCTGTGGGTTGTGGGGGCTGAACTCTGGGTCTGGGTGCTGTCCCTCAGCTCTTCAGCTCAAGTCTAGCTCCCTACTACTTGAGCCACAGTGCCACTTCTGGCTTTTTTCTGCTTATGTGGAGCTGAGCAATTGAACCCAGGGCCTCATGCATGCAAGGCAAGCACTCTACCACTGAGCCCACCCACTTCCCAGCCCATACCTACCTCTTAAAAACAGAAAAAGAAAGGAAAAACAAGGCATAGGAGAGTAATTAAAAGAGAAATAGGAGGACAGAAAGGAGAGGGAGGGGAAGGAGGGAAGGAGGAAGATGGTGGAGAAAGAGGGGAGGAACAGAAATCAGTCATTGGCGATGATAGAGTCAAGGCATTCCAAGATCACCTTTATTTCTTATCATTGACATTTAGTAAAATAACCAAAATGGCCAGTCAGTAGTGGCCCATGCCTGTAATCCTAGCTACTCAGCCCAGGCAGGAAAGTGCATAAAATTCTTATCTCCAATTAATTACCAGAAAACTGGAAGTGGTGCTGTGGCTCAACGTGGTAGAGCTATAGCTTCAAGTGCAAAAATTCAGAGACAGTTCCCAGGCCAAGTTCCAGCCCCAGGACCAGGAGCAACAAAACAATCTTCCCTTTTTCCTTCCTTCCTTCCTTCCTTCCTTCCTTCCTTCCTTCCTTCCTTCCTTCCTTCCTTCCTTCCTTCCTTCCTTCCTTCCTTCCTTCCTTCCTTTGTTTCTTTCTTTCTTTCTTTCTTTCTTTCTTTTTCTTTCTTTTTCCAGAATTTGCTGGTTTGCTTGGCCAGCTTGCTTGCTTGGCTGATGTTTTACACTTGAGCCATGGTTCAAGAGAGCATGGGAATAAAGGAAGTTATAACTCATTGTTGTGGAACTTCTCTTTCCTCATCTGTTTAAAAAATACTTTGGGTCAGGCCATTTACCAGCTTTTGCCAGGGTTGCAAAACCTAGCTTAGTTGGGAGGGATACTAGATTTATTTTTTCAGTTTTAATTTTGGCACTACAGGGATTTGAACTCTGGAACTTCAGGGTCCAGATTCTGTTCCACTTTTTTGGTTACTCAATCAGATGCTTTCTATCTTGAGAAAATGATGAACATCATTAGAAATGTTCAATTATGCACTTGTTGCAAGAAGTACTAGTGGGAAGAACTCAGTCCCCCCAAATTGCTGGGATTTTTGAAGCTTGTGCCACTAGAGACTTTGTTCCTTTGTTCTCTTTGTTCCTTTTCTAATACATATTCTCTAGTTCCTGCCAATTCTATTAGGTCTTTTAGTCTTGTCAATTAACTGATTTCTCTTTGATTTATCCAATCTGGTGGTGCAACAAGAAAGCTGGATAATATAATTACCTACTCCCAAATAACTTGGATAAGAATGGCAAGACGAAATAAGTTTGGTAGTCATGATGTTTGAATTCAGCTACATGCTTGCTAGGCTGTCACATTACAACTTAAGTTTTGCTTCCAGCCCTTTTGGCTCTGGTTGCTTTTGTGATCTGGTCTCGCTTTGTGCACAGGTGGACCTGGATCATGATCCTCTTATTTGTACTTCCTGCCAAAGCTGGTATTGCAGGAGTATGCCACCACACGGAGTCAGTCGGGCCACGGATACTTTCAGAATGAACATATAAATTACAGGTAGAGTTAAAAATGCGAAACTATGGAGTTTTTCATTCTTTATGAAAAACACTCTCTTTGTGTTGTGGTTAACATAAACAGCGAAAAGCAAATACCTGCGGTTAAACAGAAATGTTCAGTGTCCTATCACAGGACTCTTCCTTCCTGGAAACAGCTTGGCTCTGCTGCACACAGAGAGCTCCATTTCCTTTCAAACTATATCTATCACAATTAATTACCCCAGATTACACATATGGCTTCCGAGAGAAACTTCTGTAATGGAGTGGCAAACCCAACTAGGTCCACAAGCCTCATTCTGTTCTTTGTTTCAACATAACTTTCTTCATAGACTCCACAATTTGGAAGAGTTGTGGAATTTAATCGGTTTGGAACAAATACGTAGTCCAGACATGAAGCCCAAGTCATTTCTACTCACAGCGGATGGGCTGTAATCGTCTAGCCATTGGGTGCTGTAGTTAACATTGTTATTTTTTACTGCCTAGCATCTGATTCCTTCTCTTGGCGGCACCTGATTGCCACAGTCTTGTTTACACCCTCTCTCTGCTCACTTAGCCTTGATGTTTCTAGTCAAGCTGGGCTTACCCTAGAGGAAACCTGATTACCAGCACATCCGGCTTCCTGTGCCAGAGGTATGTTTGTAGGCCAAAGGAACCAGGAGGGACAATTTAGGTTTGAGCAGACCTTTAACGAAGGCTATGAAAAAGAGACTACCTTGTACTTTTAGGAGAACCATAGGGAACAGTGTTCTCTTGACTTTCACAAAGAAAACCAAGTCATTTGCAGCTCCTGTAATTGCTGGTGGCCATTTGGTGACAGCAGAGCAGGCACAAGAAGTGTAGAAATAAATCGATTCTTTGTAGCAGCATTGGGCCACTGGATCCTGATTAACTTTCAGTCTTTACCAGTCACTGGCATCATTAGCCAATTCTATTGTTTTATTTTATTTGAATGAGACATCCTTTTATTTACAACCCAACTCCCCTAATGAATCATCCGCTTTACTGGACCTCAGACTAAACTGAGTCCTTGTCACAAAGGCTTCATCCAGCCTCCAAACCCATAATAATCACTGAGTGTTTCTTTTCTCTCACTCAATGTCCTATCTTGTAAATTACCCAAGTGTCTCTGTGTTTGGCAATAAAGAATGCCCTGAAGGGTATAAGTACTGAATGGAATATGTTCAGTTCCAAGTGACAGAAAAATCAAACCACATTAACTTAAGTAAAAAAGGGAAATTTATTACTCCTATCACTAAAAATTGTAGGAAAATCTTGCTTCGGGGCTTCAAACAATATTGATAGGTCATTCTTTCATCAATTAGTCCTGCAGGCCTAATCATGTATTTCTCAGTCTCCATCAAGCATGAAGATGGCCAGTAGCAGTGTTAGGCCTACAGCATTCTACTTTCAAGTTGAATAAGACTTCTTTTTGGGCGTAATTTGGAAAATTTCATCTTATCCCTGATCTGATTGTCAGAATTAGGTTATTTCTTTACTAGAATTTCCATATTAAAGGTCTATGATTGAAGAAGCTAAAAGTATATGTCAGATCAGGAACCTATGGATGGCAGTCGTTGTACCTGAAGTTTCCTATTGATGGTAAGGGGGAGTTGGCTCATTCAGTATGGAAAACCTGAGGAAATGGACAAGATTAACTTGTAATGGATGTAAGGTGGCAAAGAGCACATGGCTGTTGCTGTGTATCAACAAGAGCCAGATTCCAAGCATTTCAGAGTCATGATCTTAACAATAGCACCTGCCTATACTGTCTTAGCTGAAGATTTGATGTTCTATGAAGAGAGGGATGTTTTTCAAGGATCATACAGCAGTTGCTGGCAGCAAATAGGACTAGAACTGAGGAAAACTCGCTAGACAGTTTCTATTCTATGTTATTTCTTATTAACGTCCCTGGAATTATAGACAAAACATGGACTGGGCCATGTGCAAATGTCCGTGCCCATCTATTTATCTAACAATTACAGATTAGCTTATGGAGAGGATTGCACTGGATATTAAATACCATTAGGCATCACATAGGAAGTCTAGAACAAAGGAGTTTCTATTATGATTCCCATTAGTATTTTTCTTTTTACAAAATTTTATTTACTCTATCTATCAAAACAGCCTTAATGTTGTGTTGCCCTGGTTTCGTGGAGAACACACTGGTTTTGTGCCTTCACAAAATGGTTGATATATACATATATATATGCATATATATACATATATACACATGCATATATGCATATACACATATGTGTATATACATATACACATAGAGGAATATTACATACTTTATATATGTAATATATGTTATATATACAACCTCTGTCATTATCTCTTTATCTATATGTTCAGGCATAACATCTTCATCTTAGTCTCTAAAAGCTTTTAGAAAGTTGTTATTAGAACACAAGCATGCTCAGAAGTGATGGAACCAGTATTATTCAAAAGGCCAAACATAAGAACTTCCAGGTTATCAAGGCTTACAAGCCTGGGTTGTCCTGTCAGGACTAGCTATACGCATGTGGCGTCTCTAGCCTATCACTTAATTTTCTTGGCCATCGTGTTACTTGTGCATGAAGGGAACTTCCTAGTCTCCTTCTTAGGATATCAGCACAACCAAATAAAAGGAACAAAAAC
Source organism: Dipodomys spectabilis (assembly GCF_019054845.1). NCBI lineage: Eukaryota > Metazoa > Chordata > Mammalia > Rodentia > Heteromyidae > Dipodomys > Dipodomys spectabilis. Next base: position 35,898,216 of record NW_024870731.1, on the reverse strand, counting down.
GATACAAGTAGAAAAGTGATAGGAAACTCCAAGCTCTATGAACATATACACATATACAATTATATATTGCACATATACAATTATATATTTTAGGCCAATTAGTAAGCTTGAAAGATAACTAAGATCCCTTCATTTCTCTGCATATCTTTCCATTGTTTAATATATCTGTAGGCTAGCTATCGTGTTGGTTGAATGATATGAAATTGCTATTTCTGTTTGATATAGAAGATTTAATAACAGAAAATATGAATGCTGACCGGTGTTCCTTCTACTGGCAATAAAATTACTTATTCCCTCTTTCCTTTATGTGAAAAAAAATAGGAGAAAATTTAACAAAATAATATAAGTATAAAGAAGGAAAGATGAACAATGTGAGACCAAAAAGACTTTTTTTTACCCTTGCATTATTGTTTTGTACTTCTCCTTCTTCCTTGTTTTTACGGAGAAAAATTAATGATTTAATAGTAAAATTACTTCCTATTTTCAGTCGCTCACAGACTTGTTGACTTTGAAACACTTAAGAGCTTAAAAAATTTCTGATGTCCAAGTTATTCCCCTGGTCAGTGGCATGCGAATACACATGGTCAGGACTATACATCAGAACTATTTAAACTATCGTGTGGTTTTAATATTCAGACAAGTGCAAGAATCTATTGCTCTATATCCGGCAGACAGGCAGAGAACTCTACCAAGCTCATCCACCTACAGTCCTTAACATTTCTTATGAAATGGATATGGCTGGAGGAGGTTCTTTGTCAGGAGAATTCTGAGGTTTAATTTTGACAGACACTTTAAAGATTGATCTCCATTTTACTTTCTATGACAAGGTCTTATTTTCAATTTTCTAAAGTTTGTTGTGAGATATGAAAGGAATAACAAAATTTTGGTTCTGTGTGTGCTGTAGAAACTATTATCACATTTCTGAAGATCATATTTTCACCTCCAAAGGTGTATTACCCCCATTTTGGGGGTAGTATAATGGTTCCACTGTGCGAATCACACCTTGAGAATAAGCCATGACACTCTTGTTTCATGTGCTTTCTCTCTCCTAAAAATTTTCACCTGCAATTGCATCTTTTATGGGCATGTTTTCTGTCTTTTATGGTTGCTAAACAAAGATGCCATGGGGGAAAAAATAAACAAAAAGTTAGGAAGGAAAAATAACACCTGAGATTTTGTGAAACCATAGAAATTGCATAGAAAAGGCGTGATCCTGTATCTTTCCTGCTTTGTAATTCAGTTGAATGGGCTCCCAAACTTGTACCACACCAACAATGGAGAATGAGCAGTTCTGATGGGCAATGGACAGAGTAAATTCTCCAAAATAGAATGAGGAAATGAAGTGCATTAAAACCAGGACATATGTCTGTGATACACAGAATAGACTTCCTAAAATCAATAAGCTTGATCTTAGGGAAATGGATCTAAGGAAAACTTGATCTTAGGAAAAGGCACACACTTTTCTGTCCAATGTCCCAGATAGAGAAAAGATCTTGTTTGCCTATGGTCTTTGATTTACATTCACAGTTAGCACAGCAAGTATGTCAGGTTGAGTAAGTCAAAATTTCAATCACACTTACTTTGTGTACCCAGATTTGGGTTTCTTTATTGGAGCAAAGAAGAGTGAGGGGGTCAGGGGAAGAAAGGAAGCTAAAGAAAATAAAGAACAGAAAAAAATAATCCAAGATAGGTATATTGGAAATTTATTTATAACATGTAAAATCATTGAAACTATTCTTGCTTTTTTAAATTTTTCTAAGCCAATTTGCTTCACTCTTGGCCAGATGATGTCCCCCTACCTCCAAAATGAAAAAAAAAAAGGAAGTGGAATGAGAGACTCAAATTAATTATACTGCCTAAAAGTAAAAGAAAGGAACAGGCATTGGTGCCTCATGCCTGTAATCCTAACTACTCGGGAGGCTGAGATAGAAGAATCACAGTTTGAAGCCAGCCCAGGCAGGAAAGTCTGTGAGACTTTTGTCTTCAATTAACCACCAAAAAGGCTAGAGGTTGAGCTGTGGCTCAAGTGGTAGAGCAGTAGGCTTGAGCAAAAGAATAAGCTCAGAGATAGCACCCAGGCCATGAGTGCAAATCCCAGGTGGGCACACACACACACATAAAAGTGAAAGAAAGTAACAGAAATTATGATACACTTGGAAGAAAAAGAGATAAAGGTAACTGAAAGCCTACTCATACCTATTCCCATTATTTTCCACTAGATGTAACTATCGGCCTCTAGACATCGGAAGTAGCATATCCGTAGCACGTGACTATGAATGAAAGTCATCTGGGTGAACTGACTCCCACTAGGTACCAATGAAAAATAGAAAACAAATATTGAGGAAACAGTGGAAGTTAGTGCATTTCCTTGTGTTACAATGGGTTTAGATACCAGAGGGGGCTGGGCTAGTTCCAGAAGATTCTACACAGCATTAGAATAATGGTCAATTGGAAAGCAAATATTTCTCTAAAGAAACTGTTTGAATGACTTGCTGGTTGTGACTATATAAGGTGAAAAAAGAGTTTCTAGATGTTTCAGTTTTCTCTTTCATTTTGTTTTGTTTTTAAGAGGAGCGGGAAATCTGGAGGGTGATATGAAGTCTGATGATTACTTAATGTTATAATTTTTTGAATTTTTCAAAAGCACACAATAAGCTGGAGTTCTATAATTCACAGGCCACTTCTTTACTAATATCTGATTCTTTGACGTTGTATTCATTAACTCTTTAATCTACTCTTTTAATCCTCATTAATTTCTCTTTAGTAATTATTGATCTGCTTCAAGGCATACAAAAAGTTTTTGTGTGTACTTATGGAAATACTCAATGTTTTTGAATCAAATTAATGTCAAGGAACTTAGGGAAAATGTCCTCATGTATATAGTAAAATGGTAATGGAGCTTACTTTACTTGTTCTGTGTTAAATGAGTTATTATATACCAATTCCTGGAGTTTTGTATTTAGGAAACATACTTTCTCTTATTGTCTGCATTGTAACACCCTATGTACCTCTCTAATGATTTTTCTCACAGAAGGTGCTTTTAAAGTATGAGTTGATTGACAGATTGACCGATCAATAGTTTTATGGCAAAGACTATCCACTAAGGAACTTTTCTTATCCTATTGTACTCCAGCATGACCTAGCATTAGAAGAATGTGATTTGAGAAGAAGCAGATCCTAGTTTAAGCTGCTGAAAGCATGTGGGAACTTAATTCTTGAAATAATTATGCTATAAACATTTTTGCAATAAATAAAATATGTCTAAATAGCTTGATAAATATTTAAGCAGCGAATCCACATTTCCCACCTTTGCTCTTCATGGAGCATAATTTGAAAGCATGAGTATTTTTTCTGTGGCATATGCAGCATTAGTGCCCATTACTTATACAAGCAAATTTCTTTCTTGGGCCACATAAGGCCCTCCCTAACTAGGGGGAATCTCAGCTATCAACCTCCATCTCTGAGGCTACAATGACATCTTCTTTGGTTCTGTAGCACAGATAACCAAAGCAATGAGGGTGAATCTGGCAAGTTTCCCTGACGATGGGGTAGTGTAAATGGTTAGTAGAAATATGATGCTATACATATAACACATATATAATATAAAATACACATAATGTATACACAGACACATAGATGGTACACACATATATAATATATTATATGTGAAATAGTATAAATATATACAAAATGTTTTATACTACATATAATATTGTATATGTACATATAATATATATTTCGTATATATTCAATGAACAGTGACATAGTGGATTTAGATATTAAACTGTTTCCCCTCTTTGAGAATCAGTTTCGTTAACTTCAAAGTGAATAGATTGAACTCAATGATATATCTCTTCTTTATCATTTCAGATCTATTGGGATAAAAATGTTGTAAGCACTATGCACAAACATATGCTCTTTTCCCCCCAAGAGTTTAAGCATTTACTGTAAGAATGTCTAAACATGAAGAAAAACTTTACAATGAAGAGATTAATTAATAGAGTACAAAACACTTTGATGTCTTTCCTAAGAGGGCTATAAAGCTACATTCTGAAAACTAAAAAAGAAAGACTATGGAATAGTTTTACTTAGTGAGGACAGGAAGAGAAGGAGCTAACAGTGAGGTACCGTAGACTGAGTGGCAGGGAGATCTGAAAGAAAGTGCAGGTCAATTAGAAGTTGTATGAAGAGTGATTAATTTTAGGGAACGTGAAATAGAGAATGCAAAGAAATGAGGCCACTCTGCTTAGGCACATCTTATTCCGAGATAGATAAGGTTAAAGTTTGGGACACATTGTGTTCCTAGGGCAATTTTGTGTCTGTAGTGCACTGGTGATCTCAGTTTCCACTGCTAGAGAAGATGTTGCTTCCTTCCTTCCTCCTTCTTGATGGAGATCATGTGTGTGTGTGGGGGGGGGGGGGGAAGGTGATTAGTATACTTCCTTTTTGAAAATTTTTTTTTAGTTATTGTAAAACTGATAAACAGGGGGTTGCAGTTACAAAAGAAAGCTAATGACTACATTTCTTTATAACACTGTTACCCCCTCGGTTAGCATACTTCCCACATACAAAGAAAACCCAGTCACGTGGCAGGACGTACTATTTAAATTATTGCGTTAACAGCTAGTATTCTCCATAAAATTTCTGTGAAAAAGTTTCAGATTCTATGAAAAATCTACCTTATGCTGCCCCAAATACTTGAAAACTCTTTGGAAGATTTCTTTTTCATTTCTTTTTTTTTTTTTAATTTAATTTAATTTTATTTGTGAACATACTGTACAGAGGAGTTACAGTTACATGGGCAGGATAATGTGTACAGATATGGTTTACTGTCTGTCACAGAGTAGAATGACCAGTGACCACTGGCAATGACACACCTCCATATGCCTCAAATTCTCTTTAGAATATTCACTTTAGAATATTCACTTCACAATGGAAAGAAAATGCAATTAAAAAGACTAACATGACTCATCTATGTTGTATATAATATAAAAATATACATGCATCTATGCACATACTTTAGTAATTTAAATTGACTCATAGTTTATGAGGTTGTACTGAAAACAGTGAAAAAGTGAAAGAAGATCTGGTGCCCAATGTCTCCAGTGAGTTCCACAATGACCAAGAACCTCTCACTTCTTTATATATTTAATATCACATATTATATATATGTACATATGTATAATTTCTTTTTTTTAAATTTTGACTGGTCTTGGGTCTTGTACTCAGGACCTGGGCACTATCCCTGAGTTTCTTTTGCTCAAGGCTATGTGTTACCAGTTGAGACACTTTTGCTGGCTTATTTTTTGTAATTTATGGAGATAAGAGTCTCATGGACTTTCTTCTGAGGGCAGGCATCTGACTGTGATCCTAAGATCTCAGCCTCCTGAGAAACTAAGATTATAGGCATGAACCACCGGTACCCAGCTACCTCTTGAATTTTTAATAATGCTTTCTATTTAACTATCCAAAAGCTCATCATTTTCTTTTTAAGAATCCTAAGGCTTTCATGAAGTTCCTCATGTACTTCCTTTAGCTGGTTGGTTTTCAAAGCATCCCTATTTGAATGTGCGATATGTCTAGGTCTACATGATTACTATTTTTAAACATTTTAAAATGATCTAACTGTGGCACATCATCAGTGGCATTTTCTCTAATGTATTGTTTCTCTCTCATGATTTCATGATATCTTGCTTACTCTACACAATGTGTAGTCATTTATAACACATCAGTTGTCTGGCCTACAAGATACTACTCATAGTCTAGACACACAGTAATAAGCTAGGAAGAATTATTGAGTGGCGTAATTTTTATATGGACAGTTTACTGTTGAATAATGGATCATGGTCACTTTGTGCTTAGATAGTAACTGTATGCTCTGCCTCAGATAAAGTCAATGCAAATGAATAAATAAGGAAAAATATCTCCTATAAACTTCCAGGAAAGACAATGAGATTCTTGTACACATTGGCAGTGAATTGCATACAAATATTTCCAGGTCACAAAAAGTGGATAGCTTTGTATAAACCTCAATTGACCAATGTCAGTGTAAAGGCCTTCCCATTTCTTTTTCTAGTAGTAGGAAAACCCTATCTACTAAGTTCAAGAATCAAATGTCTTGGCCCATCAATGGCTATCTTCATAATTTATCCATTTTCTTAAATCAATTCTAAAATAATTAGCTCATAGTATGTATAATTTAACTCACAATATTGTTCCCAAATAGGAAATAAGAAAATTTTAATCATCTCTGAAGCAGTGAATCATCATATGAATACTTTTGCTTCCTAAATCCTTATATTTTATTTTTTGTAAGTGATATAAATATATATCACTTCAAAAAAGATAACTGAAAGATGAATATTTGGCTACAATCATGCTTGAAAAATATAGACTATTGATTTTCAAGTGTTGGGGTTTGCATATACTTTGGATCTTTAATGTTTCCTGTAAACCCCATGCATTGAAAGCCTACACTGGGATGTTAGGAGGTGATGCAAATACGAGGAGTTAGAGGTCTACTCAACACTGTGCATGCTGTCTTGACTGGGATCCGGGGGCCCTAACTCCTCTTGTTCTCTATTGCTTTCCAACCATAAGATGAATAGCTTTGTTCTGGAATGCTTTCCTGGTATACTGTACTGACTCATCATAAGTCTAATAGTAGAAGAATCAACAGCTCAGGGATTGAAACCTCTAAAATTGTGAACACAGGTATTTATTTTAGCATTGGGAAGCAGATCACAGTTCTCTAAGAGTTCCAAAATACAAAATCTAAACTTAGCAAGAGACAATAGGTATGATGAATTGATTTATGTTATGAGATGCAGGACAGGGAAGATGCACCAAATGATGGCTGCCCTTCTGCCCAATGTAAGAGTTTGAAAGAAACAGGGGAACAGAGCAGAGACGAGTGTCCATGTCACATGACGAGCTGCTCCACATCCCTGGTTGTAAAGGAAATATAACTCAAAACAATGTTGAGATTTCATCTCAGTCCAGTTAGTTTGGACAACATTAAGAACTACAACAACAAAAAATGCAGGCAGGAAAATGTGGAGGAAAAGAACCCTACTGTACAACCACTCTGGAAGGAAGCTTGGAGGTTTCTCAAAAAATAAAACATAGATCCCTGTGACCCAGCCATACCCCTATTGGGCATCTACTCAGAATGTTACAAGTCAGAATACAGTAAAGACACTTACACACTCATGTTCATTGCTGCACTATTCACAATAGCCAAGTTATGGAAACAGCAATAGAGGAGTAGTTCAATAAAATGTGATATGTGTACACAACAGAATTGTACTCATCCAATAGAAAGAATAAGATCATATTATTTGCAGGGAAATGGATGGACCTAGAACAAACCATGTGAAGTGAAGCCAAACTCAGAGATGAAACAGCACATGTTTTCTCACATATGTGGAAGACATATATAAAATATAACTGGATGTGATAGCTTATACAGGACTCTAGGCATTCACACCCAGCCAGACTAAAGGAAGATAGCCTTAGGGAGGAACCCAAAGGTATAACTCCTCTGAATATTTAAAACACTATGTATAAAAAAAATCACAGGAAATGGAAATGTGAGTTTTTGTTGGTGGTGGTGGTGGTGGTTTTATCAGTATTTGTTTTTAGCTTTTGTTTTTTTAAATTTCTTTTTAGGGATAGGTGGTGGAACACAAAAGGAGAGAGGAGGGCTGAGAAAATGCAATCATTCTATGTAGTATACACCGTGTGGAAAATGAACTATGTAGCAGCTGTCAGGGATGGGAGGGAGAAAACAGAGAAAAGCAAAGGAAGGGGTGACATGGCCCAAAAACTACTCGTTACCTGATTTATGAAACAGTAACCCCTCTGTACACCACCTTAATAATAACAATATTTTTTAAAGTGTGTACGTGTTAGTGGGTTGTTAAAGGAAATGTAACCCCATACTAACTCTGAAAAATTGCTTCCATTGGAGTATCCCATTGTAGAAGAGATTATATCGTGCAAGATGGCAGGTCTTTACTGGAAAATGCACACAGCACAACACTGAAGCTTCCTGTCACCTGAGTAGTAACAGGGTAGCAATGACTGGGGGGATTTGTTGGCCTGATTTAATCAGTCCAGAAACTGTGAAGAGCATGGGATAAACAGGGAACCTGAAACTAGTGGCACAGAAGATGTAGTTCATGGTAGTAGAAGATCAGACAGACTTTGGCTGGCACCTGAAGAATAAACCCAAATGTGTATATCAGAAGAAGCACAAGGATCAGGGCCCAACTCACGGTGCAGAGGTCCATTTGTAGGCTGCATTCCCTTGCAACTCTCTATCTCCACATCATGCCCACCAAAGGGCTTAGATTATACCACAGTAAAGGGGATCCATATGCTTGTGGCTCGTATATTTAGTCCCAGCTGGGCAGGTTGCTGATATCAGGATCAGGGTTTGAATCTAATCTGGAAAAGTCCTTCAATTAAAAAAAAAACAAACCAGCAAGAGAGTTGGGCTAGAGATGTGACTCAAGCAGTGGAGTTTCAGCTGAGCAAACATATAACTTTGAGTTCAAATTCAGATAATAGGAGAAATATTTAATTTTTTTCAAAAAAATGAATGGGAATAGGGTGAAGGTAATATTACCTCAAAGTGACTGAGTTTTAAACAACAGGTGAGGAATAGCCTTGAATTTGTAATTTTTAATCATCAGTGGAAATGATAGCCTGTAAACTATGTTCTCAGTAATGAAACAAAACTACATAAATATTCGCTAAAGTTATCTGTAAATGTTACCAGGCTACAAGTGGGTTTGATCCAGTAAATAGTTATCTAAAATATATCCAATATAAATATATGCTTATACCCATAAGCAAATATCTATGCATAAAAACATACATTTTAATTCAAATAGTAAAAAGAATAATAAAGTCCAAATAGCCAAGAACAGGTATTTTTTTCAAAGAAAATTCTGCTATAATCATATAATGGAGCAATTGTCAACTGTCAAAATAGATGCTCAGGAATTACATTTTGATGAATCTTATTAAGATTTAATTAAGATGATTTAACAGGATACAAGGAGAATGTAAAAATTTGGTGGCAAATATTCCCTTTTATTTATTATAGAGTGAATTGTTGCATACTATTATAAAAGCTTGAATAATATTCACATTTGCAAAACTTTTCACTGTGTCTAGAATGCTTTATTTAAATAAAGTGTCTTTCAAAAATGAACTGCATTAAAGAATGTGTATTTCAAATGCACCTACCTATTTGAAATATCTATTCCAGCCTTAATATTTTGTAAACAATTTAGATATAACCGTAGCTAGTTATGCCTTCATTATTTTGAATACTAAAAAGCACAATATTAAGATGTTCTTTCTTCACCGGGTGGCTGTGAGGTATCAGTAGGATTTATATAACTAAATTACAAGTAAATCCCTGAGCGCTTGGGGAATGAGGGATTCTGTTTAATTAAATATTCTATTGTACTCAGTTATCACATAAACCATGCATGGTTTCTAACTTGAAAGTATTTGAAAACAAATTTAAAATGAAATACAGTAAAAAAAAAAAAAAAAGAAGAAGAAAGAGAAGAAGAAAATCCAGAATAGAACATAATTTAATTTTGTCTTCATTTGCAGGATCTTCTACTCCTCAGAATCATAGGTGGAAACTTAGATTCTAGACAGATAGGCATGAGACAGAAACAAAACCATTTCGCTTCCTTGAATTCACCCATTGTATTAGTCGGCTGAATCACTATAATAGACTACCACAGACTGGATTAAATATGGCAAAAATGCTTCCCTTGGTTGTAGAAGGTTGTAAGTTTAAGAATGTCATGCAAGCATACTTGATTCTCCAGGGAGGCCTTCAACCTGACTTGCAGAAGGCTGCCTGTGGCTGTCTTCTGTGTGTCCTTCATGCATGAGAGGTGGTGGAGTATAGTGTTCTTTCTTCCTCATACAAACTCTATTCCCATCCATCAGGGGACCCTTCCCATTATGACCTGATCTAAGCCTAATGCTCTCCCAAGACTTCTACTTTAAAATACCACCATATTGTGCCATCACGCCTCAAACCATGACCTTTGGAGAAGATTCCATTCAGTCCCACTAACTTTGCCCACTAACTTTGCCAAAGAAAATCATTAGCCCAGTGAGGAAACAGAGTTACTTGCCTACAATCACACATAACTTTGAGAAGTATTTAGTTGTGCTTCAAGACTCCTGACCACTGAAAGTAAACATTCTCCGTGCTTTATCAAAATCTCCCACACACATCTTTCCTTTCTTATGCTTATTTGCCTATAGGTCATATGACTTCTACTGGATTGTAAGATCCTTGAATAGCAAATCCATAGCTCAATGTCTATAAATACAATGAACATCAACTCTTAGACACTTAGTTGTGTTGTGATTTACAGAATCAAGTTATAGATTCAGGAGAGTTCATTTGATTTGTTATTTGTTCCGAATACAAATGTGCAGGAATTTAATACAGATCATTTTAATGGTGTACTCTATCCTTATTACTTATGCATCATAATTTCATATGGTCTCTTGATTAATTAAGTTTTAAAAATTAGCATTTATACACACATATCCCTAGTTTTATTGTTGATTATTGGTGTTATAATTAAGAAAAGGAACCTTTGCTTATAATAGTTCTGGCTAAATTATTAAATTCTTCTTCATTAAGATTTAACCCCTATAAGAGGCATATGGAACATGACAGTGCCATAGACTCTGTCTCTTTGGTTTACTCATTGGACATATGCTTTACATACAAAACGTTATTTTGATTCACCATATGTGATCCGTATTTAAATGTGGAAATGGAGCCTCATAGGAGATGTACCAAAATAGCACATGCAAACATTTACTACTTTTGCCAGTAAGTGGATCTTTAGCAGAAACCTCAACAACTACCATATGGGGCAGCTGTTATTCGGTGGACCAAAAATAATGGCCTGGAACAATGCAGACTGCAGCTTCACTGTGTTTGAACCCCATCCACCTAGCAAATTCTTATTTTTCAGCATCCATTCAGATGCCTGGAAGGCTCTTCATTTGCAACTAACCATTTGTAATTGGTTTGACCCAGACATGCTATTGAGAGAGAAGCACTCCTGGAAAAAAGTTTCCTGAACTACCAGGTAATTGCCAGTGATGGTGGGGGGAAAATGAGAAAACAGATTGTCTATTCCCCAGGACAATATTTGGAATTCACTTCAAAATATTTTAATAAGTCTTTGGATGGCAAATATGGACAAACAATACTTTGTACTGTATGAGAATATTAACTAGTTTATTAATTTGATGGCTCTCTGCAACACTAGGGAAAAAAGACTTTCCTATGTTGAATATTTTTCATGCTTATTTTGGTCTGTTGTGCTAGGTAACATGAGCATTTATTACAACTTGTTGGAAAACAAAGTTATGTTGAACGTTAATTGTTGGTGCAATGTAATAAGGATGCTGAAATCTCTGACTAATGTCATAATAGTGTTGGGAAAAGCAAGGACAGGAAACAGTTGCTTTGATCACAGTTTGGAAGGGGTCATTTTGCCATCTGCTTGTTTACTGCTTTTGGGTCAACTTCTAACAAGAGGTCATGGTGGTAAACTTGTAGGGCAAAGCCATATAACTCATGCTTGAGATTCAAAGGAGAAAAAGAGGAATAGACTGGAATGCTACAAGCCCCATTAAGTATGGCCCTCAGTCACCTGAAGACCTACCACCTCCTTAGGTTTGCATCTCATCCCTATAATGTCAACTGGAAACAAAATATTTAGGTTCTTGGGGGAAATTCCCAGTATAAAACTAAAAGGCTCTTTAAAAGGAAGGGCCCTCGGTTTCATTACAAAATATGATGATAATATTGATCTAATTATTGTTGTGTGGCCAAATGTACAGTGTTGACTATCATTATTATCACATATTTTATTGTGTCTCTAGGAAGAGCAAAATAAAAAAGTGGGTGCTATAGGTTATATTACAGATGGAGCAAAGTAAATTGACAGTAAATACATGAATGTAATCAAAATTGTAAAACAGAAGAATACATGAAGCATCAAACACACAGCTCAAATAGCCAATGTACCACAAGAATACAACATATGGCTTAATAATGAGGAGTCCCATATGGCCACTATTTGGTTATCATGTTTGGACTCTTATTTATGGCTTTCTGAAGCACTATAAGAAAAGAGTAGGATCACCCCAACTGTCTGATAGAAAAACATAGAGTATCATTATATTAGTTCTAAGACAGCCATTAATAAAATTGTGTCTTTCAAAGAATGCTATTTTTATTGCATTAAGAGGTTAACTTTTTTGTCATTTGGAAATTATTTTATTCTCTTTCAGAATGTTTGTATATAGAAGATTTTGCATCAGAATAAAATGAGCAAGTATGTTGAAATTGAACATGGAATTGTAAACTTTCTTGTAAAAAAATTTAAAAATTGTCATATTTGACAAGTATTCTATATTTAAGCATGGTTTATATTAAATTTAAATAACCTTTTTTTGAAGAATTGTATTGAGAATAAAAATACAGACATGTACTTTCCATGTAGTCTTTGTTGGTTAGTTATTTTCCCTTCTTATCTTCAGAGGCCTAAAGGATGTTTCCACCACAGCAGACTCCTTGGGGGAGTCCTACCATTAGATGTGTAGTTTAATGTCTAATCTGATTTCCCTTCAATATTTTCCTTCAAATGATCTTATGGACTCTGATTTAGAAACCTTGTATATTTTTTTATTTAAGCAGCTGTTTGAGGAATTTTCCATTATTTTAATCAATAAAGATTAAATTTTGTTTTTCTTTATGGGGCCTGAACTCTTGGCCTGGGCACTGTCCCTAAGCTCTTCAGCTCAAGGCTAGTGCTCTACCACTTGAACCACAGTACCACTTCTGGATTTTTCTGCTTATCTGGTGCTGAAGAATCTAACCTAGGGCCTCATGCATGCAAGGCAAGCACTAAGAGGTTAACTTTTAAAGTAACATAAAATTATGAAAAAAATATTCCACAATTCTAGAAAATGCTTTTAGAGCACCATGGCTAAGATTTGTTAATGAAATAATACAGTCCATCCCTATCTCCTTTTGTGAACTGTTCTAGAAATTGCAATTTGGATTCTATCTGTAAGAATAAACACTTTATTTCCTTATTTAAAACTGATACTATAGCTGAGCGCTGGTGGCTCACAACTATAATCCTAGATACTCAGGAGGCTGAGGTCTGAGGATTGTGGTTCGAAGCCCCCATGAGATTCTTATCTCCAATAAACCACTCAGAAAAAGCCAGAAGTTTCACTGTGTCTCAAAGTATGCTCTAGCCTTAAGCATAAAAGAGTCTCAGGGTCAGAACCCAGGCCCCGAGTTCAAGTCCCAGGACCAACAAAACAAGACAGCTTTAGCAAGATAAACCCCAATCCAGTAGACGGAAAGAAATAATCAAAATTAAATCAGAATTAAATGAATTAGAATCCAAAAAAACTATAGAAAGAATCAACAAAACAAAGAGATGGTTCTTCGAAAAACTTAACAAAATTGACAGACCCTTAGCAAATCTTATCAGAAAAAGAAGAGAACACACCCAAATTAATAAACTCAGAGATGAGAATGGAAACATCACCATGGAAACAACCAAGATTCAGAACATTATAAGGGAATACTTCTCAAAACTTTATGCTAATAAGTTTGAGAACTTGACAGAAATGGACCTTTTCCTAGCAAATATTGACATGCCAAAACTAAACCAAGATGAGTTAAACCAGCTTAACAGGCCCATATCAAGCATTGAAATAGAAACAGCAATAAGAGACCTCCCAGCTAAGAAAAGGCCAGGACCAGATGGTTTTACAGCGGAATTTTACAAGGCCTTCAAAGCAGAGCTCACACCAATACTCCTCCAACTCTTCAATGAAATTGAAAGAGAAAGCTCACTACTGAACACATTCTATGAAGCCATCATAACCCTCATCCCAAAACCAGGCAGGGACTCATCAAAGAAAGAGAACTATAGACCCATTTCTTTGATGAACATTGATGCAAAACTTCTCAACAAAATTTTGGCCAATCGACTTCAACAATTCATCCAAAAAATCATACACCACGATCAAACAGGATTCATTTCAGGGATGCAAAGCTGGTTCAATATACGCAAATCAATTAATATTATTCATCACATCAACAGGAGCAAGAATAAGAACCACATGGTTATCTCAATAGATGCAGAAAAAGCATTCGACAAGATCCAACACCCCTTTATGATGAAGGTTTTGGAAAAATTAGGAATCCATGGAACATTCCTCAATACAATAAAGGCTGTATATGACAAACCTACAGCCAGCATTATACTCAATGGTGAAAAACTAAAGCCATTTCCTCTTAACTCAGGAACAAGACAAGGATGCCCACTCTCTCCACTTCTCTTCAATCTAGTATTAGAATGCCTAGCTACAGCAATAAGACAAGATGCAGACATAAAGGGGATCCAAATAGGGAAAGAAGAAATAAAACTCTCCCTCTTTGCAGATGACATGATCTTGTATTTAAAGAATCCCATAGACTCCACTCCCAAATTACTCAAGCTGATTCAAAACTTTGGCAAAGTAGCAGGTTATAAAATTAACCCCCCAAAATCAATGGCTTTTCTGTATGCCAACAATGAGAAAAGTGTGGCTGAAATTAGGAAAGCAACTCCATTTGTAATAGCCCCACAAAAAATAAAATACCTAGGAATTAACTTAACTAAAGAAGTGAAGGACCTCTATGATGAAAACTTTAAAATCTTGAAAAAGGAAATCAACACAGAACTTAAAAAATGGCAAAACCTCCCATGCTCCTGGATTGGAAAGATTAACATCGTGAAAATGGCAATACTGCCCAAGGCTATCTACAAATTCAACGCAATACCTATCAAAATTCCAACCTCATTCTTCAAGGAAATAGAAGAGGCAATCCAAAAATTCATATGGAACAATAAAAGACCCCGAATAGCAAAAACGCTCCTGAATGGAAAGAACACTGCTGGAGGAATATCAATACCAAACTTCAAACTCTACTATAAAGCCATAGTAATCAAAACAGCTTGGTATTGGCATAAGAACAGACATCAGGACCAATGGAATAGAATTGAAAACCCAGAAATGAACCTACAGACCTATAGCCATCTAATCTTCGATAAGGGAGCTAAAACAATAGAATGGAAGAAAGACAACCTCTTCAGTAAATGGTGCTGGCAAAATTGGTTAACTACATGTAGAAAACTTAAGCTAGATCCTTATATATCACCCTGCACCAGAATCAACTCCAAATGGATCAAAGACCTTGAACTCAAAGCAGACACTCTGAAAACATTACAGGATGGAATAGGAGAAACCCTAGGTCTCCTTGGCTCAGGCCGAAATTTTTTGAATAGAGACCTGGAAACACAACAAATCAAAGAAAGGTTGGACAAATGGGATTGCATAAAGTTGCAGAGCTTCTGCAGGGCAAATGACATAGCTAGCAAGATCAATAGAAAGCCCACGGATTGGGAGAAGATCTTTACTAGCCATACAACGGACAAGGGTCTCATATCTAAAATATACTTGGAACTCAAAAAATTAAACCCCCCAACAACAAATCCTCAAAGAAACAACTGCCCAATAAATAAGTGGGCGAAAGACTTAAAGAGAAACTTCTCTGAAGAAGAAAGATGGCCAATAGACACATGAAGAAATGTTCAACATCCCTAGCCATAAAAGAAATGCAAATCAAAACAACATTGAGATATCACCTCACTCCAGTTAGAACAGCAAAAATCAAGAACTCTAACAACAACAGATGCTGGAGGGGATGTGGACAGAAAGGAACCTTACTTCATTGTGGGTGGGAATGTAAACTTGTTCAACCACTTTGGAAAGCAGTATGGAGGTTCCTCAAAAGACTTCACATAGAGCTCCCCTATGACCCAGCAATCCCACTTTTGGGCATTTACCCTAATGTTTACAAACAAGACCACACTAAAGCTCCAGCACAACTATGTTTATTGCAGCATTATTTACCATAGCTAAGATATGGAACCAACCCAGATGCCCCCCAGTAGATGAATGGATCAAGAAAATGTGGTATATATACACAATGGAATTCTATGCCTCCATCAGAAAGAATGACATTGCCCCATTTGTTAGGAAATGGAAAGACTTGGAAAAAATTATATTAAGTGAAGTAAGCCAGGCCCAAAGAAACATAGGTCCCATGGTTTCCCTTATTTGTAATATCCAGTATATGTATGAGTCAAGCGGAAAAGGTCAGATAATGTGATGTCAGGAAAATGAACCCTTAGATGTGTATTTTAATGTTTTTTTTTCTTTCATGCATGTGTTTCTAACACATTTTTAAGATTATCTCTTTGTTGCTTTGTATGTCCCTCCCCCACAGTATAACCCCTGCTTTCACTATATTTGATGTCAGTATAACTTGTGGAGGAGATGGGGAAAAACCAGTTGTTTAAGGATACAGGTGGACCTGTTGCAATAATGAGAAGTACAAGTTGTCATGTCCAAAATGAGCTTTACAACGTTGGTGCAGGGGGGGGAAGGGGGGGAAGGGGGGGAAGGAGAAGGATTGGGATTAGGGGGGAGGGGGGAGGCTGGGAAGGGAGGTGAAGGGTAAACAAAGGAGGAAGCTGCAATGCTTGGTAAGAAATGTACGCATTATCCTGCCCATGTAACTGTAACTCCTCTGTACAGTATGTTCACAAATAAAATTAAATTAAATTAAAAAAAAAAAAGCCGGAAGTGGCGCTGTGGCTCAAGTGGTAGAGCACTAGCCTTGAGCTGAAGAGCCGAGGGACAGTGCCCAGGCCCAGAGTTCAGGCCCCATGACTAGCAAAAAAAAAACAAAACAAAAAACCCTGTTTTTCTCTGTGATATATATTTTCCCTCTAACTGATCAGAAAAAATAAAGTACACCAGTCTGCTTTCTGCCCTTGTGGCAGAGTGGAGAATGAAGCAATGGGCATTATCTGATGAGGACCACAGACAACACAGAACAATACAAAAGAGCCATTAGCTTTTTGATACCTTACTGAATCATGGCCCGGTCTCTCAGTTAGTGACAGCAAGCTACAGGTACCTCATGCCTGTAATCCTAGCTACTCAGGAGGCTGAGACCTGGAGGTTTTTGGGTTGAAGCTAGCCAGGGTAGAAAATCTACAAGACTCCATCTCCAGCTAACCAGCAAAATGCCAGAGTGGAGGAGTGGCTCAAGTGATAAGTGTCCAATATGGTAGAGCACCAAGCTGAGTAGGAGTTTGAAACCGAGTTCAAACCCTCATACTTGAAACCACATATGTGCATGCATGCACACATACACACTCATTTCTAAGTCAATGTAAATGTTAAGGCATGTCATAGATTTGCTTTAAGAATAATGAAATCCTACAATAATTTTTCATCCACTACAAGATGCACTGTTAAAATGGAGTGATAATAAGTAATGATGGGGATAAGGAAAGGTCAAAGAAGACTCAAATTTGTTAAATTCTAGGCACTGTGAAGTGCTACACAGTTCTCTGCTAAATCTACTGTCATTGTTCTGAGAATAGAATAAATAAAATGCAGCTCTAAGTTCTGAAGGATTTAAAAAAAAAAAAAAAAAAAACAAGACAGCTTTTTCTGCTTATGTAGTGCTGAGGAATCGAACCCAGGGCCTTATGCATGCAAGGCAAGCACTCTACCACTGAGCCACCTTCCCAGCCCTAAAGTTCACTTTTGACTTGTTTAATTTTTCATGAGGAAAAAAAACACTTGATATGGTTGGAAGATATATTATTTATGTATAAAACAGACACACATGCTCATGTATAGAAAGTTAAGAAATGATAACAAAGGGCTGGGAAGGTGGCTCAGTGGTAGAGCCTTTGCCTTGCATGCCTGAGGCCCTGGGTTCGATTCTTCAGCACCATATAAGCAAAAAGAAAAAAGCCGGAAGTGGCGCTGTGGCTCAAGTGGTAGAGCGCTAGCCTTGAGCTGAAGAGCTGAGGGACAGTGCCCAGGCCCAGAGTTCAGATCCCACGACTGGACCCCCCCCCAAAAGAAAGAAATGATAACAAAGAGGATTAACATATAATTTGGTAGGTAAAATGTTCCAATCACTCTGTTCTTCTCAGATTTTTTATATGCTAATCACAAATAATGATAAGGATAACTTGTTTTTATTAAGCACCCTTCTCTTTTACCAAGCCTTATAACTCATACTTATATTCAGGAATGCCTTTGTTTTCTAGGAGCTTATATGGATGGTGCTGAATTTTAACATCTTATTTTAAAGGACAGGAAAGATGGTACCTGAAAACACAGACTTGGGATAAAGCTTAGCTGTGGTTATTGTATTAAAACTGGGACTTGAACTCAGGGTATTGTACTCTTACTTAGGCTTTTCGTAGAGGTCAATTTTGAGCCATAACACCATGATTCCAAATTCTTAGTTCTTTACTTGATGCTCTCTATCTGCTTTGTTTTCTCAGCTGCATATTCCAAACAGGTATATTACTCTATCCTCTTACCCAGTGACTGGAGTCTGGGTTAGACAATCATGTTCATGCAAATGGTTGGCAATGATGTGATAGGAAATTTGGGAAATTATCAATTTCATGCAAGGAGCCATGATAAATCTGACCAAATGAGGCTCACAGAACTTCATTTCGTTTTTGCTTTCAAGTAAAAAGCATTAGGGAATTTCATTATCTTTAGAGAAGAGATTAGAAAAGAACAATTAAGGGACAAAGTTATTCTCTGACACCAGTGGAGCCACTATAAAATCTTATACATCCTTCTTGAAATGGGGATTCTGCTCTCACTAATTGGGGAAAAAAACTTTTCTCAAATGACTACTTAATGTCATGCAAAATATATAAAAAGCACTATTAAATTGATTTTTAAAGACTGTTGTCAAAAGCAACTTCTGGTATATGATTTCACAGTACCTATACAAGTTTGCACATTAGGAACAAAGCTCTGTATTGGAATATATTTCCAGAAAAATCTTCCCTAGAGACCTGTATGCCTTTTCTTACTAACATGTTCCATTTTCACCCTTGTTCTTGTGAAGTTCTCTTCCAAGATAAATTCTCTATCAAAGCCATCATTAGGCATCTCCAGAGGAAGCTATATACTTTTTCTTCTTCATTTTTTTTCTCTCTTCTAAGAACACAACTAAACCATATTTTCCAGTTTCCCTTTAACGCAGTTTGGTCCACATAGTTGGTTAGGTTTAACAATTTAATGTAGGTAAAAGGTATGTGATATGTTTCAGGCCTAGCTCCCCACTGTGGATCTTTTCTTTTTCTGCATTGCTTGCTTATTCACAATATTTAGGGCCATCTTGGAATAAATGTATTGAACAGAGCAGATCCTCCTCCAACCTCTCTTCCAGCCTTTGCTCAAAGCTCTGCTTTATAAACTGAGAAAATATACTCCAACCACTACTATTATCTTTTTTTTTTGCTGATCCTGGGACTTGTACTTAGGGCCTGGGCTCTGACCTTGAGCCTCTCTGTCCTCAAGGATATAGTGTAGCCCTTGAGCCACAACACCACTTCCCACTTTTTTGTTTATATGGTACTGAGGAATCAAACCCAGGGTTTCATGCAAGCTAGGCAAGCACTCTACCAATGAGCCACATTCCCAGTCCTATTATTATCTTAAGGAAGAAGCAGAAACTTTTTGGATGGTGGTTTAACAACTATACCAAAAGGGGTTCTATTTCACAGAGTGACAGACTCTCATTTCTTTAAAATATCCCATCCATGGTAGTGCTTAGTTAAATAGTAGGCAGGAAAGAGCAGATAGAAGGGAACTAAGGCTATTGGAAGGCAAAATATTTGTTTTCCTAGGATAAATAAAAGGACAAGACACACAGAGGCAAAGCATTCTGCTAAAAGAAGAAGGGAGGGGAGAGAACAGAAAATACTGTACAAAGGAAATGTAATCTTTACCTGAGTCATGTAATTATAATCCCTCTGCACATCACCTTCATAATGACAACAAATTAATCAAAAATAAGATTATTATTTCATCTCTTTAGACCTTTCAAAGTTATTTGATTGATATACAATAATTATAAATTGCATGAGCTTTGGCATGATATAAAATTAAATATCAACAATGTGTGCTGATAGAAGCAGATTCATTAATATTTCCCTCTATTACTCCTTGGTATTTGAAATATTTGAGCTCTTTTCTTTCAATTATTTATAAAATTATAAGTTAATTTGGGTTGCAATCACCCCACTGTGCTACAGATATTAAAACCTCCATCTCACTGTACTTTTATGTCCCTTGTCTCTTCTGATCGTGATTCTACATTCTGATTGGCTCTTGTGACATGAAAAGAATGTAGAATGTTTGTATGATTTCTTCCCCATTGTTTTGGTATTATACATTGTATAACATGTATTAAATTATCACCTTGTGGCTAATACACATGTATAAATAATAATCCATAAAAAAATAGTCCTCCCAGTAAAATAACCCTGACTCATTAGTGGTGAACACTGCTTTTCACTGGTCGAGTGAGATATGTTATCAGAACCTGGAGATCAGGCTTGTAATTATTTACTGCTTTGAAGTGTCTAGAACTTTCAGATTGGGCTAGAGCTAAGCAAAGATTTATGTTTCTAGAAGCAAAGAGCACCAAAACCGAAAATACCTCTAGTGACAAATGTCCTTTATGTTCTAAGGAGTACATTTCTGATACTATCAAATATATTTTAGTAGGAGAAATTACATTTATAATGCAGTTTCAGACAAACTGTTTGAGTGAGATATTATTATCGTCCTTTATCTTTAATAATAATCATAAGATCATTCTTAAAAAATAATTTAGAACTGTCTCAAATCATAATAGTTTTCATTATCTGTGATAAATATATATATATACATACACACATATATATGCATACATACATATATATATAGTCTGAGTTTATATATATATATACACACATATATAGTCTGAGTTTATATGTATGAATATATGTATTACAAGGAATGAAAATATATGTACATATTATATATTTATATATATATATATATATATACACCTCAACTCAGGCCATATCAAGCTACAAATAAGCAAATAAGCTCATACCTAATCATGCATGATTTCCAGACCCAAATATAGAGCAGGAGCCAAGTCTTTCAACAAGTATCTTCCTACATTTCTTTTGATGACCATCAAGCTCTCCTAAATCTTTATCCACTAATGACTAAGGTACTTTTCATAATTACAATTTTTCCCCACTCAGCTTGACCTAGCCATGGGAAAATTTCCCTCTAATTCTCATTCTCTTCTTTCATCTAATGCTTCTCCTATAATTACTCTGACTGGAAACCTTTCAGTCAATTTAATACCTCCTTCTTTCTAACCTTGTACATTGAGCCAACCAATTTCTAAATTACATCAGATATTTTACTTCGACAAAGGCTTCACACCTTTAGCCTTCCTTCCCTTCCCACTGCCTATACCTTCAGTTCAGCTTCTAAATACTTTCCTCCCTTCCATACCATAATAATCTAGTAATTGGTTTCCACACTTGTCTGTCTCTCCATAGCAATCCATCTACACACTGGTACAAGATTTCTCTTCCTAAAATATATCCTTGATCACAGAATAAGAAGCTCTTGAGAAAAAGAAGACTTAAAGGTAAAGTGATTTTACTTCATTTCTTTTCAATTCTTAGTAAATATGAGAATTGGAGAGGTGTTCTTTGTTTTATTATGGATATAATGTATGGTTAAACAACTAGACTGCATACAACATAAACAATATGAACTGAGAAGCAATAATCTGCCAGAATCAAATATGGTTTCTATTTTTGTTTCAGTTTTTTGTTCTTTGTATAATCATTATAATTCCACATAATATACTTCTACCTTTCTTTCCCCAGTAGTATTAACTATTCACATATTTATTGACTTCCCACTCTAAAACATGAGTAAATCAGTGTCCTGGCCCCTTCTACCTTTGAGCCCTCTTACCTTATTGTCTTCTTTCTCAGATTTCTAAGCCCTGCATGATCTAAACTTTGTTCTATAAAAGACAATGAAATTGTCAAAGCTCTACATATGTTATGGCTAACTATCAGAACACATAATGCTGCATTGTAAACAGTGTGATTATATTTGGATCTCAAGTGCTCCTGAAGCTGGTATGCTATAGTCTTGTTTAATGGCAAATATGCTATTGGAAGATGATAAAAATCTTTAGTAGTTGGAGCCTAATAACGGAAGTAAGGACATGAGGGTATCGTTGAGGGACACAGCGGGGACCCTGGCCACTTCCTCTCTGTGTCTCTTTCTCTTCCCTGCTGGCCTCCATGATGTACAGTTTTGCTCTACCACCTATTTCTAGTATTTCTAATGTTGCGTCCTCTGCCTTTACATAGGTCTGCAAGGCACTGAGCCAGCACACCATACCCGGAAACTCCAACACATGAGCCCAAACTCATCTTTCCTCTAAGTTGTTTATATCAGGTATTTTGGCACATTGCTGGAACACTGATCAACACAATTATGGTTATTCAATTATATACTGTACAGTATTGTTAGAAATCTGCAAAGGGAGACAAAAATCAGCAAAAATATATATATAGGAAGTCTACTGCAAGTTGAACAGTTTGAGACTTATAAAGGGGCATTTGACCAAAAGAGTGGGGGCCAATACACTGTGCTTTGTATCTTAGCATGATTCTGTCACATTTTTCCAATTTATAAAGACGGGTCCATTTACAGTTTTGAGAACTTAAGATGAATGGAAGCCAAAGTTAATTCAGGGTCACCCAAACCAAAGTTGGAAGACAGAAATGGTAAGTCTTAAAAAATCATACCAAAAGCTAAATTAAATATGATTTTAGTATTTTCACTGATTACTAATTGGTGATTGGTGATTGATGACCATTGAAGAGTAATTATTTTGGATATATTGGGGTGGAGACCAGTTTTCTATGTCTTAATAAATTTGAATTCAGTGAAGCCTGAAAATGTAGATAGAGCTCTGAAACAACTTGAATGTCGAGAGGAATTTGATTACCGGGTAGTTAAATCCAATTTCTTCTTTGTAATTTTCACTTATTTTGAGCTAAGATATGCATACAATGGTCCACCCATAGAAATATATTGCTTCATTTTCTACTAGCTCATAGAGTGTGTCATGGTTTTGAATAGTTGACATTCCACAGAGCCGTTATGAATGCAGCATGTCTTGATCAATGACAGCTTCTTTCAGTGTTCTCGGCCAGCCCTCCCCTCCTACCTCTTCCCTCACATTCCTTAATTTTTTAGGATGTGTATTGAATTTTTTGCCATTTCACAAAGCACTTTAGGTACACAATGCATCTTGATCTGTGTCACCTCTTCAATATTTTCATGCCCCACCCCCCATTTAAGTCCATTTGTTCTATGCTGGATTATATGCTATTTACTGAAGGCTGGTCTTTGTGGTGAATTTCATAGGCACATGTTAAATCCCAGCACTTCAGTGATGTGATTGTAGGTGAAACTTGAGAAGTGATTCAGTTATGAGGGTTCATAAATGGTTTTAGACCCCTTATACAAGAAGCTATAGAGAGCTTGTGCCACAGGAGGTTACAGCTAAACGACGGCTGTTTTTAAGCAAGGGATTAAGACATTACCAGTGTCTAAACCTGATGGGAACTTTCACCTAGGACTTCGCAGACTCAAGAATTGTTGGAATTTCATTTCTGTCATTTTTAAGCCACCTCGGCCAATGCTATTATTATTATTATTTTAGCAGCCTAAGCAAACTCAAATATTACATGTCTATCATTTGAAGTTTTCATAAGCGGTCACTTGTGGCATTATTTCATCTTTCTTCTGAGACAGAATATTGTTTTTTCATATAATCAGTTTGGATGGTGGGCATTTTTTCCCATTTCCTTTTCCTATGGTATTTCTCTCTGAATCTGTGGCAACCTAATTTAAGCAAATTCTAATATTTGCTGATGGTGTTTAATCTGAAAAGTCAATGGCAGGCTAAGGAAATTATTCTCTGCTTGGATCCTTAGATTGCTATTACTGTTCTTTTTGCATGGGTGAAAACTTTCATTTTAAACTGAGTCCGAATTTTTATTTCAAACTATCTGTAATTCTGGTAAAGTGTTTTGTCTTCTTGTTCAAGAGATATATCCATTGCTTACATTTTCTGTCATGTCAGTTCAACTAGTTATTGCCAACAATATTTTATTACAACTTTAGCTGTGTTATAATTTTCCTTAAATCACTCAGCAGAGTATACCTTTAAATTTATGCATCCCATAATTGAAAATCTTTGAATTTTGTGATTTTATCCTTCTTAAGTCTATATACAACATAAAGATAATTTTTAGCATTTTTACTGTTTTCTATAAAAGACTTCACAATATTTTCCTTGTAAAATGAATATACATGATTTTTGTATCTTAATTTTCTTTGTAATTGGCACGTGATATGACATACAATGTGATGGATGCATACAGGTGCATAATAATAAAATTAGTGTAGTATATTTGCCATTTCTTTTGAGGTAAGATTATCTGAGGTTTTTTTCCCCTCCAGCTCAAACATTGCATAGGAGCTTTTCTTAGAACATCTTTGTAAAAATCTCACAATGTTCAACTTTGGTAAGAAGTTGTTGATCTCATTCTGTTTTAGTTAAAATGAGAAGGGTGGATTCTTTCTTGTTTGGCTCCTTCTGACTTCTGTTAAATTTCCTTTCAAATTGAAGACATAACGGTCTTTTAGAACCTCCAGTCACATAGCATATGTCTACCCATCCTTCTATGTAATGTGCTGTGGTGTCTAGAGGAAGATATGTCTGATGCTATCAGGCCATATGACCCTTTAGAAGTAATTTCATTCCTTGTTAATTTGATGAAGTGCTCAGTTTTTCATTAGAGTTCTGGCAAGAAAAGAAGTGCCTCCCTTGATTCACTATTCTCTGGTGGCTCCTGTCTTCTTTCCTTCCATTCCTGTTTCTCATCCTAAATCACAAGCACATGGCTACTGCCTGACTTCCCTTCTCTCGTGAATTTGTATTCCTGGTAGCAGGAGATGTATAAAAAGACAGAATTTGAAGTGAGATGAAATACAAAAGTAGCCCTAATAGCTCCCTAAGCAGTTGACATAGGAAGAGAGATTAAAGGAAGGAAAATGATGATGGCCACATATTTGGTTGGCAGCATTCAGTTTTGAGAACTTCGACCCCTAATTCCTTAAAGTGTCATAGGGATCCTTTGCAATTGGTAATAAAGAAGAAACCTTCAGATTTCTGTCCAATGTTAGTCATCATGAATTTTGGATTACTTTATTCACAAATACTTAGATAGGCAATTGGTGACTAATTTGACACCTTATGCCTACAAAATAATGACAAACTCATTTATGGTTTACTGGATAGAATGCAGCCTTCCGTTTCCCCCAAAGCCTTGTCAACATTCCACCAACCTATGCTGTTTACTTCTGTGAAGATCCCTGTATGAGTCACATTCTACGGCTACGTGGCTTCCATCTCTAAAAGTGTGCATCCATTATTTACCTACCTCTGCTCCTTTTGTTTAATACCTCATCCTCTTCACGTGGTGTAATTTTACCTAGCTATTTAGAGAATACTTCTTCATGGGCCATCTTCACATGGTTGCTACATGATGGCTGGCTTGAATGAAAGGACATTATCAATACTTTCTCTTTTTAAATTGTAACAACAACCAAAATTATTCTAACTACCAAAGAACTGACTGAAGCTTCGCTGATCTTAGGGGACCTGTGCCACAATAACTTCCTTTGTATGTATTTCTGGCATTATTTTTCTTATACAGGCGTGTCAGCCACAAAGTGGTTGTTTTTCGCCAGGTGCCTCGCATCAGATCCAGTCAATATTTTAGTCTCTTCTCCATTGTTATACCTTTAGATAATAGAGGTACAGCAGCTGCCCTTTTGTGCAAGGAAGTTGACCAATCTACCTTGCGTTTTCCACTAAAAACACACATATGCTTTTCCAAACAACTTGGCCTTCTGCCTTTGCTTTCTTTTAGCAAATGCATCCTGCCTTTCTCTTTGTACATGTGTGTTCAGTTATTGCGATTTATTCTTATTGAAGACCTTTGTTACAGAAACAGCCATTTGTGAAATATACTGCTCTCTTTCCCCTTAGTTTTGCAAGAGAAATAATGCTGCAAGTTGGTCCCAAACTTCTGGTTACTCGGCAAGTCTGCTAATCATCTAAATGACAGCAGTGACATTTGGGAGTGCAGAGCTCTCTCCTTCACTGACTTCATAAACCCATCTTACAGTGCTCATTTGTTGACATATCACAGCTAGGCAATAATGCATCTTGAGGCTTTGATGAACCCATGTACAAGAAAGAAAATCAATTCTCTATCAAGGTTTGCTTGAAGAAAAAGGGGCACTAGACCAGCACTCAGAAAATTGGGGTACAGTCACTGCATGGCTCAGTAAAAGTTAGCATTTGTTCTAGGCATTGTGTCCCTGATATAACAGTTTAAATCTCAGCTTTTCTATGAACTAGATGTGTGATCATAAGCAAAGCTTTATTTTTCTCATTAGTAATGGACTATAAAGTACCTACAATTATATATGCATTAAAGTTGGTATTATAATTATTGTTCCACATAAATCACTATATTTTGTTCATGTGACTCAATATTTATTATATTTCATTTGAATGTTTTAGAGGCTTTGTTTGCTTTATTATAAAATTAAAGAACTGGTCGGGTGATTTCTAAGGCTCCTTTTGTGTTAATAAACATTATTTTTCCATCTGGAAAGAGTCCTGATTGATTTGTTCCCATTCTGGTGTGTTTGTAAGTCTGACTAACACATCTAAGTCTTCAGGGTCATGTATTTATGACAGTTCAGCAGGAGTTCAATACCAGACAGGTAATTGGAATGTGGCTCGGCAAAATTTCCCAAAATTGTGCCGCCTGGTGTGTCCATCAGTTAGTGGGAAAATGATCGTACTCTCTAGATCTGGGAAAGCTTGACATTCATCATGAAAACAATGAGGATTGGAGGCAACTAAGCCACTTTACCTGTATATTGATATACGTAGCTATCATCACACACTGTTGAGTATCATTTAGAAACAGGATCTGAGGGAAGGCCCTGCTCTAACGACAACCTGTTTCGGGTTTACAGTTTACATTACTGGAGAAGAAAGCCAGAGCTCTGAAGTGAGTGAGTATGGTCATCTAAAGTTTCCACGTGGTTGTATCATGACAAGAAAACTCACTAGTTTTTTCCATACTGACGGCATATGTCTCCTAGTCCTTGATTCACATTCCTATGAAAGAAGGAAACAGTTCTGAAGGTCTTTTAAATGCTGCTGCTGAGCAGAACTTTAGCAGATACAAAGAAAAGTGAATTTGGAATCTAGATGTAACCCAGGAGCTGATAGCTCACACCTGTAAACCTAGCTAGTCAGGAAATTGAGATCTGAGGGTGGTGGTTCAAAGCCAGACTGGGCAGAAAAGTCCATGACACTCTTATGTTTAATTAACCATCAAAAAGCTGGAAGTGGACATATGTCTTAAGAGGTAAAGCACCAGTCTTGAGTGGAAAAGCTAAGCAGGAAAGCAAAGCCCTGAGTTCAAGCACCAAGAAAAGAAAGAGAAAACTGAAAGAAAATGAAAGAAAAGAAAAGGAAGAGAAACCTAAATGAAGATAGATCTTTAGGAAATTCCTGTCTTTCTACAAAAATGCGTTATTCCAAATGATCTCTCTGTAAATCCCCAAGCTCAAGGATGCATTAAAATCACAAGTGGAATATGTCAAAACTGTAAATTTCTTGATCCCAACTCTATGGATTCTGATCAAGTTATTCAAGAGGCCTGAAAAAATATATAATTAATATACATGCACATGACTCTGTTGTCCAAGTATTTACAGCTCATTGCAAAATCTTCTCCATTTTGAAAAAGCTGATAACATTGATAATATTGCATTTACCACTTGTATGATTATGGATGAAAAATATTATTGATTCATTCTAAAAAATTACATCACTTTACTTAGCACTATTTTAGATTTTATAATGAAAGAACTATGTCATTTACTCTCCTTTTTACAAATCTCAGGTATCCTAAAAAGTGATGCTATTAGGACATAACTTTGGCAGAACTTCTCTCTGAAATAACATCTCATTTCCTCCTCTAAGATGTCTCCTTTAGCCCAAGTGGATATCACATTTCCCCCGAGTACATCACACATCTTACATATCAAAGAAGACTTGGTAAAAAGAGAAACAAATTCTGGAAGGCATTTCTATTGGTGTTTTAAAAGAAATATTTTGATTCCATATCTTAACTATGGTAAATAATGCTACAATACACATAGTTGTATTGGTAGCTTTAGTGTGGTCTTGTTTGTGATCATTTGGGTCAATGCCCAAAAGTGGGATTGCTGGGTCATAGGGGAGCTCTATGTGGAGTCTTTTGAGGAACCTCCATATTGCTTTCCAAAGTGGTTGAACAAGTTTACACTCCCATCAACAATGCAGTAAGGTTCCCTTCTGGCCACATCCCCTCCAGCATCTGTTGTTATTAGAGTTCTTGATTATAGCCATTCTAACTGGGGTGAGGTGGAATCTCAATGTTGTTTTGCTTTGCATTTCTTTTATGGCTAAGGAGGTTGAGCATTTCTTCTTATGTCTATTGGCCATTCTTATTTCCTCTTCAGAGAAGTTTCTCAGTAAGTCTTTAGCCCACTTATTTATTGGGCAGTTGTTTCTTTGAGGATTTGTTGTTGAGTTTTTTGAGTTCCAAGTATATTTTAGATTTGAGACTGTTATCTGTTGTATGGCTACTGAAGATCTTCTCCCAATCCGTGGGCTTTCTATTGATCTTGCTAGCTATGTCCTTTGACATGCAGAAGCTCTGTAGATTCATGCAATCCTCTTTGATTTGTTGTGTTCCTGGGTCTCTATTAATACACTTTCCACCTGTGCCAAGGAGACCTAGATATGATGTGGAACCAACCCAGATGCCCCTCAGTAGATGAATGGATCAAGAAAATTTGGTGTACACACACACACACACACACACACACACACACACACACACACACACACACACAATGTAATTTTATACCTCCCTCAGAAAGAATAACATCTTCCCATTTGTTAGGAAATGGAAAGACTTGGGAAAATTATATTAAGTGAAGTAAGCTAGGCCCAAAGAAACATAGGTCCCATGGTTTCCCTTATTAGCCATGACTAGTGTATGTCTGGGACAAGCAGAAAATATCAAAAGCTATGTACATATGAACAGATAAGATAATGTTAAGTGAAATTAACCCCAAGATAGGGACACAAGTGGTTTTTTTCTTTCTTGTTACTGTTTCTAATGTATTCATAATGTACTATGTGATTTTTTTTTGGGGGGGGGGGTCCAGTCGTGGGGCCTGAACTCTGGGCCTGGGCGCTGTCTCTCAGCTCTCCAGCTCAAGGCTAGCGCTCTACCACTTGAGCCACAGTACCACTTCCGGCTTTTTTCTTTTTGCTTATGTGGTGCTGAGGAATCGAACCCAGGGCCTCATGCCTGCAAGGCAAGCACTCTACCACTGAGCCACCTTCCCAGCCCCCTATGTGATATTTTTTTGTTTCTTTGTATGTTCCTTCCCCAGGGTATAACCCCTGTTTTCACTCTATTTGATGTCTCTGCCCTGTGTCTTGTATATATACTTCTCTAATTCATGGAGGGAAAGGGAAAAAACAAAATGCTTAAATAGGGAAACAGGTTGGTCCATTGTAACAATGAGACGTACAAGACACTATGTCGAAAAACAAACTTTACAATGTAGGTGGGGCGGGGAGTATAGTTGTGGAGGTAGGGAGGGAAAGGAGGGTAGGGGAAAAACCAAGGAGGAGGTAATGATGCTTGATAGGAAATGTATTCATGACCTTGCTCATGTCACTGTAACCCCTCTATATTATTTTTACAATACAAAACATATAAAAAAGAATGAAACATTTTGAGAAGGTATTTGTTTCTGAAAATTATTTGATGATGATGCTAAACAGAAAATCACCTCACTAACTAGCATCCTCATCATTTTTCACCCCATTTTCCATGTGGTAATAGCTAAATGGAGAGATGTTGGGATCGAACAGATTGGGATCTAATATTTGCTGTATTTCCGCAGAAAGTTACATAATGGATCTCATGGTGTGTTTGTGAAATCGGTGCAACACTATCCAATTTAGAAAGTTATTGCAGAAATTAAATGACTTACTGCACCTAAGTTGCTTAGTATAATGCCTAACACATAACAACTTGAAATTATTCATTTTATTTATGTTTGTGTACCTATAGTGCTTCTTTGTACCTGGAATACTTAAATAATCTTTGAGTAGTTGTACAAAAGAGCTGCCATATAACAAAGCAGTTTATGAATACAATGCATCTTGATCAGTGCCACCCTTTCAACATTTCACCCCCTTTCAACCCACCCCTCTCCTTACTCTTCTTGATTTTATTGCATAGAAGATGAGCCCTTCTCTGCATTGTCCCCTCCCTTCCTCTCACTTATCTAGCTCTCTCCCTTTGACCCCACCACCCTTCTTGGAAAGTACCCCATTTCTGGTGTTGATTTTGTAGAGCTTTAACTTGTCTTTCTACGTATTATCATATTTGAGCTCCCCATGAAGCCTATTATACTTCAGTTAATTCATGTGCATACAAACCATCTCAATGATTTTATGTCTATGTTCTATCCAACACAAATGAGGGACACCAGGCAACCTTTGTTTCTCTGTGTCTGGCTTACTTGACTTCATATATATTTTTCAAGTGTTTCTATTACCTTATGAATGGTACATCATTCTTTCTAGTAGACGAGTCAAATTCCATAGTGTATATACATATATATTTTCTATAGTTGTATTAACATTTGTGCTTCCTACCTAAAAGAGTCTTTATATAGCCCTGTACGGTTGTCAACTTACTTTAGTATACAAAGTCTCAATTTACATTCATGATGCTATATCTTCATAGACACATCAGATACTGTTTCACTCAGAACATTCAAATTCGTATTGTATTCATAAATCTACATGTTGGATTGAAGCCCCATTATAAAAGTACCTAAAGATATTTTTAAGACTATACATAAAAGTGGGCATGAAAGATATGGATAGTAACACGAGGATGGTAAGTCACGTTTTGTAATGCCTACATCCAAACATCATTGAGTTTCTCAGAAAATACCTGTTTAATATATTCAGAACTTAACTAAAGCAGCTCACATCCACAAAGACCTTCACCTGAAGCTTGTCTATGAATGGAGTTTGAACTCATATTTGACATTTAAACTCAGGCTTATGACAATGACCATCATAATGATATTGTAACACCCTCCCAAGTTCATCACATGCTAAGGTATGTACATTCACTAACAAGCTCAACGAAGCAAATTCTATGAACCCAAAGAGTTCATAGAAATTAGTTACAAACATAGAGCTAGCAGATAGAAATAGCCAGGGTGGGAACACAGAACTAGTCAAGATTCTAGACTTGTAACTATTCTTTTCCATTTCTTTCACCGCCATACTAAAAGTTGTCGCTGTACCATCACCTTCATTCTTCTATTTTTATTTTTGTTTTTTTCATTTATTTTGTATGCTGTTTCTGGGGCTTAAACTCAAAGCCTGGGTACTGTCCCTGAATGTCTTTGCTCAAGGCTAGTATTGTACACGAGCCACAGCTCTACTTGGAGCTTTTTGGTTGTTAAGTAGACTTTCCTGCTCAGGCTGGCTTTGAACTGTGCTTCTCAGATCTCAGCCTCCTAAGGTAAGTAGCTAGAATTTTAATCATTAGCAAACCATTCCTCTATTTTTGACATACGTTTAAAACCTCCTAATTAACTGCACTTGTGCCAGCCTTCCTGTGTTTGTTTCTGGAAGAACTGGAGTAGTACCAAGACTTCTTAATCTTAGAAGTGAAAAGGGACACAAAATCAGCTTCCATCCTTTGATTTCAGAGCAACTGAGCCACCGCTAGCAACATTTGCTGCCTTGTTGGGAATTAGGATAAAGTGCCTTCTCTGTAGTCTAGACAATCCCACCAGAAGTGGCACAAACTTGTTATTTTCTTAGTTCAGGTTGGGGGCTTGAGGAGCACAAATCAAGTCTTAAGTCCCTATTTATTCCCCCCCAAAGAGGGAAAAAACCTACCCAACCATTCCTATGCCCCTTTCAGGCAGTAGCATTTGTCATCTTTCTACCTTTCCATTGCTCCTTGAAATCAGGTGACAAAGAAAATAAGTCAGGTGGCAAACACCTGCAAATAAAAAGGCAGGTAGAATATAGAACACTGGTAACACAAATCATGTCTAATTTAGCTTGCGTATGTGGAAGTTCAAAAACTATGTCTAATTTAGCTTGTGTATGTGAAAGTTCACACTTAAAGGGCAAGTATATGCAAAAGAACTGAAATCTATCCTGGGCATAATTTATCTTTGTCAGCTGTCAATGGACATGGCCTTTATTTGAAAGCAATTTAATTAATGAGATTAGTGCCCTTGAAGTTCTTCACTGACAAAATAAAGGAATCCATAGATCTTAAATGTCTTACACAGATATTTATCCCATAGTTTAATATACTTTCCAAATACCAATCATTGATCATTCACTCATCAGAACACTATGAAAAAAGTCCAAAAATTAGCCTTGTGTTTCAAGAGAAAAAGACATACAACATATTTGGTGATGGCTGAGAGTAAAACTATGCTGAGGATTATGTTCCAGGAGATTTGTTTGTCAAACAGGGGGAAAAATTTACAACTTACTTAGATGTTGCTCAAAAGCCCAAGGCAGTGTCTACCCCATTTGTGTTTTCTGGAATTTTTTCAGTCCCATCTGTTTATTTTCTATTGAACAATCATAGCAAAACAACAAGCCAGCTTTTGAGGATTTGAAAGCATGTGGGATTTGGAAATGATGTGAAAGGCATAATGAGGAATTCTCAGAACAGTAGGCCTCAGATTGCCTGATACTATTGTTATTTGGCATTTAATATTTCCTTTGTGCTTATATACTACGTGTGAGAGAAGAATTTTTCTGGCCCTAGATAGTCCATGTAATGCTCCAACATCTTCTGGATTGAGGATCTTAAAGTTTTACTATTGATATTATTTGTTTTTTACTTGTAAGACATGATTTGGGTTCCTTAATAATTGCTTTTCTCAGACGTTTCTAATAAATTCTCAGATTATAACCCAAAAGCCAGGAGATACACTTTAAATTTATTTACTGAAATACTACATATTTGGTTCTGAGGCAGTTTATCTCCAGAACTTTACACAAACTTGGTCAAATATTTGCTTAAGATCTAGACAATCATAAACTTAAAAGGAAACATATTTTTCTAAGAATGAAAGTAAAAAAGATGGCAATCCTTTGTTGATTTCCATATAGGATTATTATTTTCTCTGTGTTTTGATAGAGGGTCAGTCATTGTAGTACAAGCTGGACTCACTTTTATCCTGCTTTGGCCTCTTGCATGTTGAAATTATAGTGTGAACCACCACAATTGGCTTTTATTTGCCATATTTTTATGGCAAGAGTTTTGACACAGAGTAAGGTTGGTCAAAGAGACTGGAAAAATGTCTATGGTTTTACTCGAATCCTTCCAGAGAGGCAGACAGCATTTTTATGCCTTTTTAAAATGCACAGAGACAATGGTGGCAAACAAATTTACATGCCCCTTTTCTTATGGGTAAGCAAAGCAACTTCTGCCACCTACAACCTGAAGGGTGTATTTCCTATACATTCCCTGGGAACTAGCTCCTTCTCTAATCAGATATATACCATCATTTCCTGTATCTGTCGACTGGCGTCCGAGAAGACAGTGATGTTGCTAATTAACATTGGGTAGGTGAATAAAAAGACATACAAGGATATATTGATATCTTGATGTTTAATCCAGGGATAAATATGCATCTCATTAACCTGATCATGTCAGGATTCAACAAGGCAATAATGACCTCTGAAGCCTAGTCACTGAACTCAACATACTTTATGCAAACTGATTTCAGTGGATATTGGGTAGGCCTTCTCTATCATGTAGCTCTGGGATTGCTTCTAAGGACACCATAAGGAACAGGGAGACATGAGTGAAGTGTGTTAGCACAGATATAAATAAGTCACTTCTTGTTACCATCTATTGGCCAAGATAAACATCTGCGTCCAACACTGACATAAGAAAGTCTGTGAAATGTAGGAGGGGAAAGGGAATGATGGGTGAGCACAAAATATTTTGTGGTCTCTACCCTATCTTCAAACTGAAGCCTTTATATTAAACTAGATTTTTTAAAATAAATTAAATTTTGTTTGGTGTATCTCAGGTTAGAAGCTATTTTTCCTGTGTTAAAATTCTTCTTATAACAAATGTATATACACAATGCATTGAGGGTAATTTATTTCATTTGAATTGAGGAATAAGTCATTAAATAACTTGAACCAAGGGATTAACATAAGCCAATATACAAAGTTTGAAGGGAATAGTATAAAGAATGTTCTAGAGATAAAATGCTCAATATCAAAAACAGTCTCTGCTATTTGCTGGCTGCTGCTACTATATCAAGTCGTATTCCCCTTGGAGAACAAGTTTTAAAACCAAGCAGAAAAGGTCAAAAGCTATATACATATGATCAGATACGATGACGTTAAGTGAAATAAACCCCAAGATAGGGTTTTTTTTCCTTGCTATTTGTTCTTAATGTATTTATAATGTACCATGTGATTTTTTTGTTTCTTTGTATGTCCCCCCCCCCACGGTATAACCCCTGTTTTCACTGTATTTGATGTTGGTGCCCTGCATCTTGTATATATACTTCTCTAGTTTGGGGAGGGGAAGGGAAAATCAGGGTTACAGGTTCACCCATTGTAACAATGAGATGTACAAGACACTATGTTGAAAACGAACTTTACAATTTAGACGGTGGGGGCGGTGTGGAGAGGGGGAAGTGTAGTTGTAGAGGTGGGAGGGAAGGGATGGTAGGGGAAAAACAAAGGAGGAGGTAACAATGCTTGAGAGCAAATGTACTCATTACCTTGCTCATGTAACCGTAACCACTCCGTATAGTATTTTTACAATAAAAAATGTATTAAAAAGAACCTGTAAAACAGAAGTTAGGATTTTAAAACTTTTCTTTCTTCCCCGCACCCCCCTTAGCTGGGCTAGGATTTGAACTTAGTGTCTTGTGCTCACTAGGAAGGCCTTCTCCTACTTAAACCAAACTTCCAGCATTTGTTTGCTTTACTTTTCAGATAGGGTTTGACATTTTTGCCTGGGGCTGGTCTCAGGTAACAATCCTCCTACCTATACATCCTCTCTACTAGCCAGGCTTACACGCATACACCACGGTATCTGACTTGCAGGTTGGCATGAAACATAATCTTCTCAACTTTTGCCTTTTGGTGTAACTAGGATTATAAAAGTGTAGCACCATACTTAGTGTACTTAAAAATATGTGCATATTACAGCTTTGAGGCATGGTATTTACTCAAGAATGTATCAATATTTTACTTAAGAAAAGCCGGAATACTCATTTATTTCATTTTCATAGGTTTTCCTGTTTTAAAGATCAGTTCACTGCTATACAAATGGCTGGCAACAGTTTGTAACTATGAGATAATTGTAACTCTGTAGCCTATGAATTTGTAGAAAAAGAGAATAAAGAATAATGACAGTCTCCAAGGAACTCCTAAAGATCCAAAGCTCAGAGCAACAAATCTCAAACTCTTCTATCCTTGAAGCATCTAAGATGCTTCTGAGTATTATGTATGAGAGACAATTCACAGATCTACATAGGGTAAACCCACTCCTACAGCCAAATACATGCTTTTCTTTTCTTTTTCTTCTTCTTCTCCTTCTTCTCCTCCTCCTCCACCTTCTCCTGCTCCTCCTCCTCCTCCTGCGCCTCCTCTCCTTCCTCCTCTTCCTCCTGCTCCTCCTCCTCCTTCTTTTTCTTGTTCTTGTTTTTTGTGCCAGTCCTCATGCTTGAACTCAGGGCCTAGATTCTGTACTGGAACTCTACCACTTGAGCCACAGCTCCACATCAGGCATTTTTAGTTGTTAATTGGAAATAGAGTCTTCAGGGACTTTCCTGCCTGGGCTGGCTTTGAACCGCAGCCCTCAGATCTCAGCCTCCTGAGTATGTAGGATTACAGGTGTGAGCCACTGAGGCTTGGCATAAATCCATGCTTTTTAATGCTTTTAAATGTTTCATTTCTACTTTTAAATTAACCACCAAACATCATAAAATGATTACTAGTTACTTTGTGAAACCTTTAAATATGTGCTTCTTCCATGAGTATTTAGAAAGATTTACTATTTAATATTTTTCTTCTCTTTTATTTTACTTGGACACTGAAAGTTTTCAAAAGAATATATCTAATCAAATATGAGAATCAACTTCAACTGAGTGCTTATTTGTGAATATTTTAGATATTTGGCAATAAACTATAGATGCTGAATGTTCTCTTTTTTGGATATTTTAATTACATCTAATGAGGTATTTTGTGGAACAGACATGTTTCAGCATTGTAGACACTTGTACTTTAAAGTCATGTTGTGTCAACCAAAAGAGTTTATTTCATTAATTGGGTTGTTTTAAGTGTGGTAATCTGTGGAAATGTCTAAAAAGGCACAAAAATTAGCTTCTTTTGTGTCACTGGGGGTAGCAATTTGAGTTTCATTTATTTATGTGAGAATAGCTTAGACCAATTAAGCAAACTGACTCCAAATGCTAAGAATACATTCTCTAATGCAAAAATAAAATAACATTTGTATTCTTTAAAAACATTCACAAATGAGTATATTCCACTCTAACTAATGGCACTTATATTAATATTGAATGGGCCATGAGATATCACAGTCCATTAAAGGTTCCTTATTTTAGAGCATGCATAAGAAATGACACCAACAAAACTTTCATCAAACTCATATCCAGGTTACTACAGTTCCAGTTTGGAGGGAAATGATATGGAGGGGTAAATCCTAATTATATAAGAACATCACCAAGCAGCTGTTACAAATTAATCTTGAGGAAATGAAGAAATGAGAGATCATTGGAGATCCAAAGGAGGGCAAAAATTTCAACCATCTGTCAGAAGAGTCTGATATGAAATTGAAGTGAAAACTGGCATCTGCTAAGTAAGAATCTTGATGACAGTTGCTCAGGTTACAGGCGTGCAGACCAGCTCCCCACAGCAGACTGTGGAAGATGTTGAACAGGTGGGCTGTGTGGCTTCTGTAACTCTCTAAACTATATTGTAGATGAGGAAAACAAAATCCAGTCATTTGTTAGTGATGGATTCATTTTACATACGTTGTTAAGAAGTTATCTTTGAGTAGGAACACAGAGGAGTTTCCATTCAATATGTTTATTTAAGAGTACAGTGTATATCCCCAAATCCCATTTTGATGGTGTAGCTATATGGAGAAGGTTATTATAGCTGAAGAAGGTAAGCCAAGAACCTGGCTTGATGGGGATATTAGCTATTACAAGGGTTGGGTGTGGGCAGAGGAGCAGGAAGTCAGATAAATAAAACCAAGGTTAAATAAGATGCCATTTTATGACAATCCAGAGAAGTCCACACTTGATTGGAGCAAAAGGGAATGTGCAGATTTGACAGAGAATCTGTTCAGATGCAGCCAGATGTTTCTGACAGAAATGTGTGAATTTCCATCAGGCACACTAAAATAAGAGCAGAAAATGGATTGAACCAAGTAGAGGAAGGACGGGAGGTACCTGTGGTGGAGCTGTCTAGGAGGGTACATGACACGGGGCTGCTGAGGGACCCGGAACTGGGGTTAGGCATTCCCGTTGCCACTCCCCAGCCCTAATGTGATATATTTCTTATTATTTCCATTTCCTTGCGTTTGGCATGATCCTACACGGCATGATTCAATTCAAGTCTTTAATTGAATTCAAACAGAGAAATGTGACCAACTGTATTATACTTATGTGAGTCTGTCACCAGACAGTGTTGAATACTGAAAATGTAAGAGCTTTAGAACTCATTGTCTTCTGAGACATAATATCCCTTTCCTTTTTTCTATTTGTAAAAACATTGACTGAGTTTAATTTCTCTGAGCTTTAAATCCCTCATTTCTGAAAGAGGACCTAAATATCTGTCTACAGCATCATTCAAGCCAGGTGCAGGTGGCTCATGGCTGTAATCCTAACTACTCAGGAGGCTGAGATCTGAGGATTGTGGTTTAAAGCCAGCTCAGGCAAAACAACTCCATGAGACTCATCTCCAATTAACCACTCAAAAACCAGAAGTGGCTCTGTGGCTCAGGTGGTAGAGCACTAGCCTGGAGCACAAAGAGGGTCAGGGGCAGTGCCCAGGCTGAGTTCAAGTCCCACAACCACCACCACCAACAATGAAAGTCCTTATTGTGCTGGAGGCATGGCTCAGATGGTAGAACACCCTCCAAAGCATCATGAGGCCAAAACTAGAAAAAAAAAAAAGAAAAGGAAACATATAATGCTATGTGGGGAAAACACCCTAGAATAGAATCATAATCATGAAAGTAGGAATGGCTAAATCAGGATTGTTACTTTGGTCA
This sequence comes from Dipodomys spectabilis, assembly GCF_019054845.1. NCBI lineage: Eukaryota > Metazoa > Chordata > Mammalia > Rodentia > Heteromyidae > Dipodomys > Dipodomys spectabilis. Next base: position 35,859,571 of record NW_024870731.1, on the reverse strand, counting down.
TTATCAGTTCTCTTTTCATTAGTACAAGGCACTGGTCACATGACCATCCTTATAGAGGTAACAATAGGAAACTCTGGCAATAACTGTTTTCGTGATTGTACTGAATGGAGAGACTTCCAGTCAAGATGCTGTCCCATGAATCCATTCATATTACCTCCCTATAGCGCTATGAATTAATGACTGCTTTAAAAAGTCATAAAGCCTTGGGTTTTACTTTAAAAAAAATGGATACATAAGAAAAAATAAGTGATGTCTTGGAAAAGTTCTCCACAGAGCATCTTTGTGCTAATGTCCCAAGATCTAACAAATGTTGGCATCAAATCATATTTCCTATGTTGAACCTGTTACCTAGCCTCTGGGGACAACAACCCTTCAACATTTGTCAGTACAAACTATTCATTTGCAAACACGAAAAGTGAGCCCAAAGAAAGAATGATCTTAGCGTCATAGAATATCACATGGTGGCAGTACCAGGAATGTAACTTGGACCTCATTTTTGGCTTCATCTTTAATGTCTTCCTAATTGCGAGTTTACACAAGAAACAGTACTACACCTGGCAGAGTCTATACTCTTTCCATCTCTTTCCTTTATTCATATTGCTTACGATGCTTACTGTAGTCCATCATATTTAACCAATAATGGACTGACCAATTACTCAAGTTTTTCTTTGGGCTGTGTTCGTGTCCCCTATATAGTAACATTTGCTCTATTTATGAATTCTGGTAGTTCCTACTTTACCTATCATTTCTCAGCATTTCATCCATTTTAGGGGATGATTTTCTTTCTTTCAGATATATTACTTGTCTTTTCAATGAAATTACAAGTTCCCTCATGGTTTTGAGAGATGGAGAGAAAGGTCTTTGTGCAGTGTATAGTGTGCTTAATATGTTGCTGATGGATCAAGTGATGCACATAGCTAAAGATCTGAGTATGACATCCATAAGATTGGTGATGATTCAGAATATCTATATTTTATGTCTGCTCCAGTTCAGAAGGCAAGAGAAAGTGGCCAAAACAAGCAAAAAGTTATGTTATCTCAATAGGTAATAGTACATTTATAAGTACTCTATGTACACAACTAAGAAAACATGAATTGCTTGCTTTATTCACAACCTCTCAGAAGCTAGATTGTCCCAAACAATTGCAAGTCTTGGCCTACTGGTTATATACTTTCCCATGTTTTGTATGTAGCTCAAACTGCTAATATAGCATGGGCTTGAAAAGCAGAAGTAGAACCTCTTGAGGAATGATTTAGAAACAAATGGGCAGTGCTTCACTGAGATGCTTTCACATGTTTTTATTTAATGGCAGTTATCAAGTTTTATTCATTGCATACATAAGTTAATGAATAAAAACAAAGCTCTAGGAAGTTTTTTTCTAAGAAAATATTACAGGGTGTAAGAAGAATTATATCCCAATGATAAGAGCTCTTTCTCAAATGACCTTGACACAGGTCAGGTGAAGAGCCTCAATGTGAGGGAGTGGATGAATAATTATTTCCCTTATATTCAGCTATAGTTTTGAGGTATAAGTCAGGGTTTTATTTACTCAATGGTTTTTTACTTTCTAATCAGAAGTAAATATGAGCTTTGGTACAGAAAGTTTGTAAGGCAACAGGGAACATCAATGTGGTTGTCATATCGATGAAGAAACAAATAGTTTTCAAGAATATTACAGCAGGAAGTGGCGCTGTAGCTCAAGTGGTAGAGCGCTAGTCTTGAGCTGAAGAGCTGAGGGACAGCGCTCAGGCCCAGAGTTCAAGCCCTATGACCGACAAAAAAACAAAAAAGACTATTACAGCATACAGAAGCCTTAGTCTTGATAGAGAACAATTTGCCTGTGTTACAAGGACTTGCACACCTAATGCACTGCACATTTCCAGAAGCTTCGGAGATTTTAAATGTATTCACCACATAGAAATGATGCTCATTTATATTATTTTGAATATTAAACAATATATACATCTGTCAAAACATAGCAATATCCAAGTGATATGCTGGATTTTTGTGTCAAAAATTATACACCAGACACCATTGGCTTCCTTTTATAATCATAATTACGCAGCACACTAAGATCTGAAGTTAATGGTTCAAAGCCAGACTAGTCAGGGAAGTCTGTGAGACTCCTATCTCCAGTAAACTACCAAAAAATAAAAAATAAAAGAAGAAAAGACAAAAGAAAAGAAAAAAGAAACTGGCAGTGGAACTGTGACTAATGTAGTAGTAGCCTTGAGCACAAAAGCTCATAGATAGCACCCAAGTTCTGATTCAAACTCCAAGACTGGCAAAAAAATAACAAAATAAAATGAAAATGACATACACAGATGTGTTCGTATAAGTGTACTTTGCTAAATGACCACAAGGCATCATAAAATTTAGTCCAATAGGAAACTTTTTACTTTGCTTTATCTTCTGTCCTTAACTTCCAACTGACTGTGTTGAATCTGAACAAGACCAAGGTCATTTTGGATTAATGGCAAGGTGCTGTCCTCTGAATGGTAATATTGAGTGTGTGTTTTAAGCAGAGAACAAGATCAAGCCTATAAGTTCAGACTGATAAATGTAAATCCTAAATCAGCAAGTCTGAGAAGAGATCTTACACATGGCAGATAGCAGTCAGACTTTCCATAATATGTCACATTTGAGACATGAAAAATTACTTAAGCTATAAGGCTTAAGTACTACAGATTTTATTGATGTATGATACCCCCAAATCTAAGTGTTATTTTTAATCTTCAGCAGTTGCTAAGAGGAAGATTTTCTTCTTATTGAATCCTATCTGATTTTCTTTATGGAACTACTACAACCGGTTACTGTAATCGTAGAAGAATGTTGGTGGAGGGATACCACCAGCCTCACACTTCTTTTCATGATTGTACAGTCAGCAGTGTTATTAGAAATGGAAGGTGGGTTAAGACACAGATATTGATTGAGAGTCGACTCTTTGTTATTACTGATCACAAATTACTGAGAAGTTCTTTGGAAGTAGAAAGCCTCAGGACCCCTGGTCACAGGAAGAGTCTTGGTAAAGCGGGGACTGAGAGCAAACATACAAATATACACATTGAATACAATGGACAGAGATTCCAGATTGGGTCTGCCTGGCAGACACAGAGAACACTTTTTTTTTTTTTGTCAGTCATGGGTCTTAAACTCTGGGCATGGGCGCTGTCCCTCAGCTCTTCAGCTCAAGGCTAGCACTCTACCACTTGGAGCCACAGCACCATTTTGAGTTTTCTAATGGTTTATTGGAGATAAGTGTCTCACAGCCTTTCCTGCCCGGGCTGGCTTTGAACTGTGATCCTCAAATCTCAGCTTCCCAAATAGCTAAGATTACAGGCATGAGCCACAGGCGCCTGGTGCACACTTCTTAGAATTAGTTTTCTCTGCCAAGATTAAAAACAGAGTCTACCATTTGTGGATATTCTCAGAATCAAATGAGTTGCTGGCATAATGCTTATTAACAAAACAAAACAAAACTTTAGCTCACCCTGGTACAAATGGCTCAAGACCTGTAAATCCTAGCTACTTAAGGAGGCTGAGATCTGAGGATAATGGTTCAAAGTCAGCCCAGCAAGAAAAAGTCAGTGAGATACTTATCTCCAGTGAATCAGCAAAAATCCAGAAGTAGAACTTTGGCTCAAGTGGTGGAGAGCCAGACTTGAATGAAAGAATGAAAGGACAGTGCCTAGGCCTGAGTTTGAGCCCCTAGAACCAGTACTAGCATGTACACCTGTGAAGGCACCCCTTTATCCCAGAACCAATACCTGTATTTCATTATTGTCCACACCATGGTTGCAATTACTGTTATTGCAACAGATTATCACAGAGATGGGGGCTTTAGCCTTGAGTTATTCTAATCAGTTAACTAAGCTAACTGCAGCTTCAGTATAGGACTACAAAATCAGAAATGCAAGATCTTTTTTATTTTTTTCAGATGAATGAGGTTGGAAGTAATATAGCTACTCAGAGTGAATTCTCTTTAAAAAAAAGTTTGAGAAAAAGTGTGCTATGAAAGAGCAAGAGTGAATTGCAGCTCATTGACAAATAACGAAGACTCTGTGGCTTGGCGGAGCAGAGTCCAGGGAGAGAGACAGACAGCTCAGAGATAAATAAAGGCTGAGGGACAGGAGGAAGTGCATACAAATGTAAAGCAATTTCCACACATAAAAGGTGCCAGGGGGGAATGTTTACACATGCAAAGATTCTGTGCACACACAAAAATTTATTCTTGGGACATCATGGAGAAAGTAAGAGATGGAAAATGAATTAGGCCAAGTGAAAAGGTCAATAAATGTACAGAGCTTTGTGAAGTGGCTTCATCTATACTCCCTGTCCTTAATGGATACTCCAAGAAGAATTGAAATGTATCATTTACATGATCCATACGCATAAAGAGACCCAGTGTACAGAAAGGCACAGAGAGACAAGAGCTACTTCATATGAGTTATTTGCCTCTTTTTAGTCAAGAGAGCAGGGCAACTAAGATTTCAAAAGCTATAATTCATTCTGCTGATATGAAAATGTAACTGAAGAGAAAGTGAATTTCAGAAAAAAATTGAGATGTACAAAGTGTCTGTAGATGATGGATGATCTATCTTTACTTCATGGGGTCCTCTGGCATTTTAGCATGACAACTTTTGTTTTGTTCTTCTTTAACTTTTTTGGTTGGTTGTGGGCCTTGAACTCTGGGTCTAGCCACTGCGCCTCAGCTCTTTAGCTCAGGTGAGTGTTCTACCACTTGAGCCACAGTGCCCCTTCTGGTTTTCTGAGTTGTTTATTGGAATAAGAGTCTCACAGACTTTCCTGACCGGGCTGGCTTTGAACTGAGATCCTCAGATCTCACCTTCCTAAGTAGCTAGGATTATAGGCGTGAACCACCAGTGCCTGGTTGCATGAAAACTTTTGTAATCTACAATTGATTTCATTCCCTGGGAGGTGTAGTGCCCAATTCTTGTTTTGCTTCAGCATTCTCTCCCTCTTTATAGAAGATCTGGAGACAGGATGACTATTTTGGGTTTATGAGAACACACTGCTTTCCCCAGTGTGGATTTCTGATGGGAGTAATCAATTTCCCAATCTAAGCATACCTGTATAACTCAGCATTAATGACTCCAACTCCTAATTTAGTTGTTACAGATTTGAGGAGTAAGAAAAGGATGCTAAGGGACATAAGTCAGGCAAAGAGGGGAGAAAATCCAGCATGTTTTCTCACATATGTGAAAGTTAGTCCTAAGTTATAAAGGTATATGTAAACCTTTACAGGGTTCATCCTATACAGGTGCATCCATTTATAAACATATCAATTAGAGTATGCTATATGCAGAGGAGGATTCCAATGGTGCAACTTTGTCAACAACTAACAACTTTAACAAAACGGATACCATGAAGATGCAACATGCCCTGTCAGGGGAGGATGAGTTCGGGAAGGGGAATAGAAGAACGGAGACAACAAAAGTAGACGAGTAGAGCCATACCATTCATTGCACATATGTGAAAATCAAACTAGGAAACTTGAGAGCTAGGAAGGGCTGGGAGAGATGGAGAGAACTGTGAATGAAAGTGATGACATTAATCAAGATGTATTGCATCCATAAACTGACCTGCTGCATTGAAATTCCTCCAACAACAACTACTTAAAGATGATAGGAAGGAAGGGAGGAAGGAAGCAGGAAGGAAAAAAGGGAGGAAGGAAGGAAGGAAGGAAAGAAGGAATGAAGGAAGGAAAGAAGGAAGGAAGAAGGAAGGAAGGAAGAAAGGATGGATAGAAGGAAGGAAGGAAGGGAGAAAAAGAGAAAGAAAGAGAGAGAGAGGGAGGGAGGGAGGGAGGAAGGAAGGAAGGAAGGAAGGAAGAAAGAAAGAAAGAAAGAAAGAAAGAAAGAAAGAAAGAAAGAAAGAAAGAAAGAAAGAAAGAAAGAAAGAAAGAAAGAAAGACAGAAAAAGAGGAAAGATGAGTGCATTTTTCCTGTAATTTTTTTTTTTGCCAGTCCTGGGACTTGAACTCAGGACCTGGGCCACAGCCCAACTTCCGGCTTTTTCTGTGTATGTGGTATTGAGGAATCGAACCCAGGGCTTCATGCATGCTAGATAAACACTTTACCATTAAGCCACATTCCCAGCCCCTTTTCCTGTAATTTTAACTGTGACCTTTGAGAAAGAGATTTTCCATGGACTAGGACTGTGAAGTTTGTTGACTGTGGATATTGAATTATAGGGATGGCTTCAGGGAGAAACCCTTACCAAGAATGAAACTAGCACATATGAGTGAAACTAGCTGCACGTAGCAGAACTGAAAACATTTGTCAAGGATGTTGATGGTAGCTGGGAATGGTGGGGTTGGAGCTGGCTGTGAAGATAGCGAGAAGACACCTGCCCTCCACCTCCTGCCATCTTCTGAGTTGCAACTTGCAGCAGAGCCTTTAAAATCAATTTCCTTCCTGGCTAGGTCTTAGGGGGAAAAAGACCACCCGATGAATTTTAACAGCCTCATGGCATGACCAGTGAAAGAATTTGTGGCTTAGGAATGGGAAGGGTGTTGTGATCCATCTGTTAACAGGTTCCGTTTCAGGCTGCTGTCCTGAGGCATGAGAATTCCGGGCTGTCTGGTTTCAGTTCACCTTACTACAGGTGAAACCTACAAAGCAAGAAGTGTGCTTGGTAACTGTGGCAAAGACGTATTTCGAAGTCATTAAATGCGCATTAATAATCTTGGGAATATGTAATTTTGTAGGTGACAGACACTATTTTTACAGCTGTTCTTTGGAGAAAGAATAAGTTTCTCTTCATTAAAGACTAATGAGTGACATTACATTTAAGTGTTCACATTAGATATGCTTCTTTGAATTTAATGATGGGGCAATGAGGCCTTTAATTAAATACTCAAAAATCTCCACTGGGAGAAACAAAACAAATTTATCTGCAATTTTAAAAAATAATGGAATCCATCTGTTACATAATCAAATTTTAAGAAGTTGGATATTTAGATGCATTACCAATCTAACCCCTGAAAGCTTAATTCTCAATATTCTAAAATTTACTGACACAACAATTAGGAAGGTGGCAATTGGTGTTTTACTCATTTTTAAACTTTTGGTTCTGCACTTCTGATGTCTGCGTTCCATATTCAAGATTTCTCTTTTACACCTAGGTTGTTTTGTGAATCTGTCTTATAGTTTCAATGTCTTGTACTTTAGCAAATGCTCCAGCAATAATAGAAAGGAAAATAATTGTAAGATTAAAGATTTCTATCTAGAAAATGGACTCTAACCAGTTTCCTAAATTATGGTTTTCTTAAATTAGTTTTTCCCTATTTTAGACAACTCTATGTCCATTTATCCCATGCTTGAATCCATTATGTATTTATTAAAAACATAAAAGCTAATTGTAGTTATTAAAATTTAAAAAACATTCAGATAGAACCATAATAGCATTACTGGATTTTTATGAAAAGTTACGTTCCAATGAAATAATTTCTTCCCCAGAAAATACCACTATAAATCTTTTATAGACTCTGAAAAACACTAGAAAAAGAGAAGCAGAATAGTTAAGTCTACAGTAAATCAGCTGATGGAGAGGCTGATGGAGTCCTGGGGTTTGATCCTAGCTCCTGTTATTGTCCATATCGGTGAAGGGCCATTGTTGTCACAGATAGCAGAGAATCAAGCAAAAGGTCATTTCTTAAAATAGTACAGAAATAAAATGATCTAAAGTGATGGGAGAGAAAAAAAGTAACTTACTCCTAGTTCATCTTGATGGAGTTATAATGAAAATCATTCATTAAGCAAAGGATTGGGGAACCACATAGATGAGATTAGATACAATTAAATGCGACTCAAAGCAGACACTGCAAAGCTCACCTGAAAATGCTAATTACCAGTGGTCCAATTTCTCTTCTTCATGGAGCTCAAGTTTAATCTATAGGCAGATTTTAAGAGTTTTTTTTGAGAACTGGCATTAGGAAATACAACACAAAACTGATACGGGAGGCCTTTTTATTTTCAGCAGCAGATGAATTTGGGGGAAAGTGTGCTTTTTTTTATTCTCTCCTGATTTAAGTTGGGAAAAGTAATTTCTAAAGATATCACAATTTAGAAACTGTTAGTGATAAATAAAGCAGGTAGATCTCTACCTTCGGGAGTGGAAAGAATGGACTGAAATATGTTGATGAAGCATTATAGAATATCAAAAATTACTTAAGCATGCTGCATTCAAGAGTAGGGTACTAGTTTACTTAGTAGCTGACATAACATTGTGAATCTAACTCTAGTGTATAAGTAGAATCAAACCTACTTGATAATGTTTGAACTCTGCCGCATGCTTGCTCAGCAGACACTTTACCTCTGGGCTACATCTCCAGCCCTATATTTTTCTGGTTATTATTTGCTGGTTATTCCTGTCTAAATCTGCCTAACCTATGCCCATTTAGGGCTCCTCCTAGCTTCTGGGATGGCAGGCATGTGCCACTACATATAGTTTCCTTCCACTGAGATGAAGTCTCAGAAACTTTTCTGCCAGGATTGGATGGAACTCTGATCCTTCTATTTTTAACATCCCATGGATCTAGGATTATAGGCATGACACACTAGGCCTCCTACTTGCTTGCTAGGCAGGTGCTCTGCCACCTGAGCCATAGCTCTAGACAACTTTCTTCTTTTTCTTAAATTTTGCTTCATGGATTTTTTTCAGATAGAGGTTCACATTTTTTTTTCCCCAAGCTGGCTTCTAACTATAATTTTCCCAAGTAGTTTAGATTTCAGGCATGAGCCACCATATCTACCTGGTTTTTTTTTTTTTAAAAAAAAATGTTTGTACAAGCCGGCGCTGGTGGCTCACGCCTGTAATCCTAGCTACTCAGGAGGCTGAGATCTGAGGATCGCGGTTCAAAGCCAGCCAGGGCAGGAAAGACCATGAGACTCCTATCTCCAATAAAACCACCAGAAAAAAAAAAACCGGAAGTGGCGCTGTAGCTCAAGTGGTAGAGCGCTCTCCTTGAGCTGAAGAGCTGAGGGACAGCGCCCAGGCCCAGAGTTCAAGCCCCACGACCGACAAAAAAAAAAAAAATGTTTGTACAATACTCTATGAATTACCTGTTCATTTATTTAAACCCTGTCAAAAGTGAAAACCCTATCTAAGATTTTGGTTTCTATATATGTATTGACCACAGGATTTTCTAGGGTGTTAAACCAAGGTAAAACTGTTTATATAACTTTCTCTCTGGTTAGACTGCTTTTTTTCCTGGTGTTTTGTCCAGAGAGCAGGGTTTGGTGAAAGTTTTTGTATGTTTGTGTTTCTCTCTGCCATCTCGTTTTGTTTCCAGGTGGTTGGGTGTTTAGCTGACATACAGTCTTGGATCTGTAAGACCAAAAGAAAATACAGAAAGCTGTTCCTCCTGCCTTCTTCTCATCCTTGAGTATCTCTTTTCTCTCATTACATATGCAATTAGGAGAACATTAATTGTGTTTAGTGAGAAGAAGAGAGAAGTGAACATTTATTCCATCTATGTGCAAGACAGTTTGTTTTCTAAAAAAAAAACAACACTGTAATTACTCTATCTGCAGCAGAGAGGCAAAACAGGATATATTTATATAGCTAGTCTTTTTCTGACATATATATTTGAAAACATATTTAAAATAATTACATAACTGTCATTTTTGTTCTTAAATGCTGGACGTATTTTGCAGAAATTCCTCAAGTTTCTGTAGCGCTACACACTATAAAACCATGTGTATGCATGTGTATGAGTGAATGTGTGTGCATGCATGTACATACATGCATGCACACACATTCATTTTGGCGGGGATATTTCCTTAGTTATTGCTATACAATCCTCAGAGAATTGCTCATGAGTACTTTGTAAATGCCTTGGAACTTCAAAAAATGGCATTAGTTTTATTATGTGATTCATGAATTCTTTTATAGCTTTCTTTCCCTTATCAGATTGATTTTCTATGTCATTTATCTTTGGCTTATATAAGCCACCCTCAACCAAAAATTTTGCTATTTATATTATCTTACTATACTCTATAATTTACAGGTATATTCTCATTACTTCTATATTTTTCTATCATGGTATTTGCATCTAACAATGTTTGTCTACCTCATTCTGGTAAGATTCTTTTTATACATAGTAGATATATATGGAAATGAAAAATAAAGGATATAATGAAAACGTTACTTTCATGAAATATAAAGATTTGAAATATTCAGAGTGAAAACTGTAATACATTTTGAAACTCTCAGGTACTTGGCATTCTCTGTTTCCTATAAATAACTTGAATTGAAATGTGGCTCGAGTTTCCATTCCTTATATTATATTGTCCATTAGTCTTTACCACACTGCTGGCTCTAAGACTTAAGAGAATTCAAACAAGTGTATGAGAATTCAAGAAAATCTTTCTCTTATTGCCCCTTAGAAACATTCTTTTCTATATTGTCTTTCAGAAGATTGTTCATTCATTTGCTGAGCTCAGTGTGCACATTGAAATCAACCAGATTATATTTTTCACAATCAATCATGGTAATATTACCTTCTTTGAAAACTCCAAGTGGCTTTGCTAAATTGACTAGAATTTTAGCCTTAACTGAAGTTTTTGACCATTTCAATCTTATAAGCCTCACCTCACAAAATTCTTCCCTTTCCTTTGTGTTTCAGTCACACTGGTCTCTTTTCTTTTACCCCCAAACTTCTATGTTATTTTTTTTTTTTCACATGCTAACACTTTCTCATGTCTGAAACATTCTTTGATTATCCTCTTCTCTCCTCTTAACTCTTTACCTAGTCTATTGCTATCATCCAATCTCAGTTTAGGTGATATCTTCTGGAAGAAGTTTTCTCTGACTACATTTGTTTAGGCTTCTTTATTCAAAAGTGCATTTCTTTTTATCTTATATTTAAAATTGTGTGATTAGATGGTTAGTTAAAATTTCTTCTACCTCAAAATAAACTGGGAGTCAAGTGAGGGCTGTTGACCAGCGACACAGTTTGTTTTGACTCTTGACTTATTCCCAGAGTCTAGCATCTATGATGTGTTTAACACAATTTGTAAGGAAATTTTTGTGTGCATGACACTGGTTGAGGGAATATGTCTTTTCTGCAAAATTACAGGATTCATGTGACCACAAATACATGAATCTAAATATATAAAATTTAACACTATCAAATTTGATGCATAGTTTGGCCAGGATTTCAACTGAAAAAATCATGTTTATTTCATATTACTCATGACACAAATTTTTAACAACACGAGAAACTAAGAGTGCTGTTTAATGAGAAAATTTAGAAAAGAAGAGCCACCCCATTAGACAGACAAAGTATATTATCACATTGATATAACACCAGTGGATTCACAGACCATCTGTTCTTTCATCTAGAGCTAATTAAATTTTTTTTTTTTAAAATTTGAGCAATTAAGAAACAACCATCAGGCTAAAGTCTGAAGCAAGAGTGGTTTCATAATAAAACCTAGATCTGTTACAATTCATTGGAAAGTACCTGGGTTTAAGTCTATAAATCATTAAAGTAGTATGGAAGAAATAAAATGTGCAAAGATATTGCTAGGAAAACAAAAAAACCATCACCTGTAGCCTTCTATTTGACTAAGGAAATCACTTTGTATAAAAGAAGTAGCACTAACCTTACATACTTTCAGAAAAATTTAAACCAACTATTTTTGAAAAGACCAAGCACAATGTTTTTTGAAGAGAACATTCTTTCACCATTGAATAAAGTTGGATCCTTGTTGAAAATAAAAGTAAAATGAAATCAAATCAAAATGCCAACTATTTATTTGAAGTAGAGGTGAGTAAAAGAGAGAGAGAGAGAGAGAGAGAGAGAGAGAGAGAGAGAGAGAGAGAGAGAGAGAGAGAGAGATTCATTTAATTCAGTATTAGATACTTAGTTTTTATTCATGTTAAATTCCTCAGTAAGTCATGTTGATTATTGGGTTCTCGGCACAATCACAGAATCTCTGAGAATTCTGCTGATGTCACCTCGTTATGAGACAGAGTACCTCTCATGGGTCATACTTGTCTGTCACGCAGGCTGTGTTCAAATTTCTCATGTATCATGTGATGGTGTTGACCGGGGATTCGGTCTTGAGAAACAGAGAAGCCTCATCTTGAGAGGCTGAATTGGGAGCCTTTTTTGGATAGCCTGTGAGTGCAGGTGGACTCCAGTCTCAGAGACCTGCAGCCCGGAATTGAGCTTGCACAAAGCTTTGAATTTAATTTCTTCCTTCCTTCCTTCCTTCCTTCCTTCCTTCCTTCCTTCCTTCCTTCCTGCCTGCCTGCCTTCCTTCCTTCCTGCCTGCCTTCCTTCCTTCCTTCCTTTCTTTCTATTTTCTTTCTTTCTTTCTTTCTTTCTTTCTTTCTTTCTTTCTTTCTTTCTTTCTTTCTTTCTTTCTTTCTTTCTTTCTTTCTTTCTTTCTTTCTTTCTTTCTTTCTTTCTTTCTTTCTTTCTTTCTTTCTTTCTTTCTTTCTTTCTTTCTTTCTTTCTTTCTTTCTTTCTTTCTTTCTTTCTTTTTGTTGGTCATAGGGCTTAAACTCTGGGCCTGGGTGCTGTCCCTGATCTCTTCAGCTCAAGGCTAGATAGAGCTCTACCACTTAGCCACAGCGCCACTTCTGGTTTTCTGGGGATTTATTGGAGATAAGAGTTTCACGGACTTTCCTGCCCAGGCTGGCTTTGAGCCGTGATCCTCAGATCTCAGCCTCCTGAATAGCTAGGATTACAGGAGTGAGTCACCAGTGCCCAGGTGGCACAACATTTAGAAAGACAAAAGCGACATGTTTGCGGTGGAGACCCAACTCCAACAAACACAGAACTTAGAGGGGAAATACTCAGGGGCTGAGCAATACAGACCCTTTAGGGAATGCTCAGAGCTTTCCTGAGGCTAAACATCATGACATCTGCGATTCAAAGAAAAGTCTGTCTCATCTCTAGGTTTTTCAGAGCTGGGTGAAAAGCCTCCATCTCCATCACCCAGCAAGACACCAGGATGGCTGGGAGAACAGGCCACGTTACTTCGAACTGCTATCTTTATTTCAATGGTTCTCAGTCCTCTTGATGATAAGACAGCATAAAAGGATTTATCTTATATGACAGATGAAGAAATTGAGGTTCAGATCAGTATTAGTTGATGGATACATATACGGCTCTTACCTTAGGTATTCTGGTTTTTCTGTCTCTGCCTTTTTCATTGTGTATTTTCTGTATATAAGATAATTTTCATCTTTATACATTTATACATTATACTTAATGGTGCTCATTTCATACAATATTAGAGAAAGATTTACTCTGTTAGAACTGTCTATGAAAACCTCCTAGCCACCTGCGAGAGTATTAAACCTATCTTGTCACAGATTTTTCAAGAGTCCAATAGTTCTCACTATCAAAAATGCTATTTACAGGCAAAAAATCCTCAAAGTAGATGTATAGTTAACTTTTTTTCTGAAAGCATTTGTTAAAGTTAGTAAGAAGAAAAAAAGAAACTGAACTGATCTACTTCCCTGATAATAATAAACATTCTTCAAAGTATGACTGGACCTGCATTAGCATTATTTGTATGTGCTTATTATAAATGTTTCTATTCAATCTAAATCCATGAAGGCAATGCCTAGGAGATGTAAATATTTTTATGAGCTCCTCCTGTGAAAATTGTGCCTGCTATGGTTTTAGAACCATAAATATTGAATCCTTAAATGTGTGGAGAATGATTTAAAAGTGGAATAAAATCAAGGGTTTTGACATCAAGAAAAGATAAGAAAAATCATAATGTAGTTGTACAAATGCTAACTTTTATCGTATTAATTTATTTGACAAAAACAACAATGCTGATCCAAAATTATTCTAGGCCATGCAATGTACAAAGTAATCTTAAATCAATGTAAAATGGGCTGACAACAATTTGTATTTTGAATTAAGGAATAAGTATTATTCTTCCTTAACCCAGAGTTTGGGACTGAAATGAAGCATGAGTGTTAAGACTCACATCAACATAGAATGGGAAGAATCCATGATAATGTTATCTTCAGACATGAAAACTGTCTTCTTTTGGGTTTATAACTAAACCAGCTTTGGGTTAAAATGGCATCTGAATATCCATCCTTGAGGTAGAGTCTCTACCAATTTCCCTCTAAAACAGCTATTAAAACGGAGGAAAGAAACTTCACAGCAGCACAAAAATCAAAACTGACAGAGAGCCTATTGCTGGAAAATGGGAGGAATTTCTACTAACTATAAAGCAAATGAGAGGGGAAAAAAACTGTGAATGCAGAATAGCCTCACATTACTAGAAATGATAAGAAGATGTTTGATTTCTCTAGTTCCTCTTCTCTCTATCATTAGGCCCTTTTCTTTCTCCTTCTTGCCCTATATCTAAGTCCTGGAATCCTAAACCGGTTCTTTTCTCTCCCAGTGAACTGTTCAGTGGTTGCCTTTTTGTATAATCTCAATCATGTTTGTGTCTCCTCTCCTGTAGCAAGGGCAAAATGAAGTAGAAAGTTGGACTACTCTAGAGTAGAGACACTTTGCATTCTGGGAAGTATATCAGAAATAAAGTAGTAGGGCTTGAGGCAGAGAGTAGAAAAGATGTGGAAGCAATATATGGAGAAGATTTTTCATGGACTACTTTAATTTAGAGGTTAAGAACTCTACGGTGAGGGATGAAAAGCATCCCTTTTAATTCCTAAAGAAAATATTCTGGGAATTGGGCCAAGAACTGTGCACTGTAATTTACTTTCATTCATAGATTAAGGTGGGAATCAATTTATAATCAAATGGATAGTAGCATTGGTCAAGGGCATTCTGCAGGTTGGCTAACACTATAAATAAGACGGGTTTTCCCTTAGAAAAATAAGAAAACAAAACAACGTGCCTCCCATTATAATCTGAGAACAAAACAAAAACAAAAATCTAGAATGGGAGCCTAAACAGTTTAAAGTATGGTTTGAGAGCCTTGTAAGAAAGATGGTTTAATAAGTAATCACAAGGCCTGTTGGGCACTGGTGTCTCAGACCTGTAAATTTAGGATTACAGAGGCTGAGATCTGAGGATTGGGATTCAAGCCAGCCAGGGCAGAAAATTTGATGAGACTCTTACCTCCCCAAACCAGAAGTGGTGCTGTGGTTCAAAGAGGTAGAGCACTAGCCTCAAGTGAAAAAGCTCAGTGACAGTACCCAGGCAAACAAAGAAACAAAAAAATAGAAGAAAATGCTTCAATTTGAATTAAATGTCAAATTCAACAGAAGATGATATGTATGAAAACACTTGAAGTAAATGAGAACATACAGAACAAAAAGATGGGCAGACAAGTCAGATGGTGAGACATGGAGCAGAGACTTGTAAGAGCAAAAGCTGAGCAAGATGCAGGAGCTGACATAGAAGAATGCCATCAAAAACCACATTTAAATCTGTGTCAGAGATACTAAAGAAAAAAACTACTGCTGTAGTGAATAAAGGATGCATGTGTAGCACAACATTTTGATGTCATTCCCGAAACAAACGAGAAAGACAAGGTGATTTAGAAATGAGCACTTTTTTGAGTAAAAAGGGAAGCATATGAAGTTTAGAGAATGGAAATCCACACTGTCTGGGATTTTGTTTAAAAAATTGTAATTAAAGCAACCATTAACCAACTCTGAATGTTTCCACAACTGCTAACATAGTAAGAGTGTAATAAAATTGTGCTAACATCTTCTGATGAAACAAAATGACAAAGACCTAACCAATATTTCAGCATGGGTTAAAGTACTGGGAGATCATTTTTAGGTATCAAAGGGTTGAAAAATATACTCCTAGCTGAGGAAGAACTCTGAGGTGGAGCATCAGCTTAGTACATATGAGGACATGGATTAGCTCCCAACACTAAAGCACATAACTCTCTCTCTCCTTCTCTCTCTCTCTGTCTCTGTCTCTTTCTCTCTGTCTCTCTCTGTCTCTGTCTGGATGTCTCTCTCTCTCTCTATATATATGTATGTATATACTATATATGTGACTTAAACACCAAGTTTTATTACATCTGAGAAAAGAAAAGAGGACAATTTCATGCTTCAAGAATGGGTTTTCAAAATTTAAGAGATTTACTGATGGATTTTTGAAACCATTTAAGTAATTGTTTCCAGTGTTACAATGTCAGAAACAGTTGATGAAAGATGTTCAGTGTAATAATAATTTAGTAACAGTCATTTGCTTCTAAAACTAAATCTTCTTAAATGAGCAATTTAAGAAAGGGCAAAAGAAATATAAGCTTGGTAATTTTCGTGTCGTTGGAAACAGATAACAAAGAAATGAAATGGAATGATTTCATGAAATAAGTGGAAAGATTGATTAGTGAAGGCTATCACGAAAACCAAAAGCAAAGTTAAAATTTAAAAACTGGAATTATGACTTCCAACTCCATGAGGATTATATGAATATGCATATGTGAATTATATATGTACAACATACATACACACAGGTATATACATATGTAAGGCTATGTGTATGTATAAGTACATATATTAGCACATACATACATAAGTGCATATATCAATATTTGTATACTTATAAATATCTGTGCATATATATATATATATATATATATATATATATATATATATATATATATATATATATACACTACCAGAAAGACATGGAATGATGGAAAAAAATAAGACTGCATAAAACAAGATTCACATATGAAAATATGTATGAAATTATTAAATTCTTCTACCAGGAAAAACACGTCTGTATATACACATAGTTGTTAGTCATGTATGAGACTATATGACACAGTGAAACTAACAAAATAAGATTATGTTAAAATATCAAAACTTATCAGTCATTTTCTTCTAGAACTAAATCAATAGAAACAATGTATCCAGTAACACATGCAAAATTATGAAGTGGGAAAATATTTTAGGTTAAATAGAAAGCCAAAGACTTAGATTGTGGGGGGAAAGGATCTTTTTGCAATGTATGTCTACTCCTGGAATACCAATAGCACGGGAAAAGGAATAAAAATGTACGTGAAAATAGATCCAGTTTCACAGGAATTATAGAAACCATGTCCTACCGAATATCAAGATATTTTGTATCTCAAGAGATGTAAGAATCATTTATGGTAATGTATAAGCAGGACTTCATATTTCCTGGGTCCTGCTGTTAGAAGGCCGGATAAACTGGACCCTGACTGTTGTGTGCATGTCTGGTTCTGTGTGTGTTTCTTAGATGATTAATTTAGGATGATACCTACCTATCTTGATCATTAGCTTTTTACATGAGAAAACTGTGGGTGCTTCAAAACCCTTGGTGATTCGAGTTGCCTTATTTTGTGTGGATGCAGGGGTCCCCAGAGTCTGAAATGCCCTCAGGACCCATGATTCTCCAGGGTTCTCAAGAAGAAATCCTGAACCAGCCAAAGTGTCACAAATGATTTAGTCAGAAGCACAAATTCTCAGGCCTTACCTACACTGAGGAATCAAACACTGGAAGGAGACCCTCCGTCCGTAGTTGAAGAAGCCTCTCTCATGCCTGATGTGTCATGCTTAAAAGATCAGGCGTTCTGGAATTTCATACCATACCTCTGTAACATGTCTGGTCATCGCTTTGACTTTTCCTGGGGAGCAGAGGCCTATCTGTGGTAACAGACGACATTTAGCACTCATGACGTTTTACTGCCAGCTTATTTTATCTCTTTTATCACCTTTCACCCATTTTCTTTTTTCTTCATCTTTCCATTTCCCCTTTATCCTCATCCTATTTTGTTTAAAATGTAGTTAGCAGTGGCCATCAAAATAGAGTTCTGCTCTGTGATTACACAAATAGAGAAATACACTAAAACAGACCGCGTCAGTCTTTGGGACACTTTTGTTTTTAGTTCTATAGACATCAGTTGCTTTCCATATTTCTACATTAAGGATAACCGTGACATTGCCTATTTCATGAAGACTGTTTTGGGAGCAAGTGAGGTACATTCTACGAAATTACTTTGCTTAGCTGGGGATGTAGCTCAGGTGGTACAGAGCTTGCCTAGGAAACACTGGGTCCTGAGTTCAATCCTCGGTAAGGCAGAGAAAGAAAGGGAATGGAGGGAAGGAGAAGAAAGAGAAAGGAAGAGGAAGGATGAGGTGGGGAAGGGTAGGAGGAGGAGAGGAGGGGAAGAATGAGAAGGTGAAGGGAAGGAAAAGATGAGGAGCGGAGGAGAGAGACAAGGGAAAAGGAGAGGGGAGGAGCATCATTACTGTCAAGATCAGTGTTGTAACGGTGATATCTTTCCTGACTTCAGGCCAGAAACTAAACTACTGGCAGTGATTAGTTCAATGCATAGTAAAACAAGGACTGACAGTATTGAGTTAGAACTTTAAAGTCCTTAAATAATCAGAGGTCCTAATGACATTTTACACGTTAGACCAAACTAAATAGTCATTGGGTATTTTACTGCCCAAATAAAATCGAAGCAGATAAAAATGTGTCTTCTGTTTAAAATTCATGATGGCGTATGTTGGAATTGTATCAGTGTAGGCATTTTCCATGGATAGATGCCGTCCTGAGCCAGGAGGATCTTCGTCCACATCTATCAAGTATTTGAAAATGTTACCTGTGTCCAGGATTAATGCAAGCACCGTAAATATTGATTAGAAAGACTCTGTTGTGACTCTGACTGTGAAAACTACTTCAACGATGCTTATAAACAAATTAGAAAATCAGGTGAGCCTCCATCAGATGAGTTTAAAGTTTTAATGTTTGCTGGCTTTTTTATTTTCCTTGCCCACATTACAATTTTGTTGGTTCTTCTTATTGTTTTTTTCTTTAGGATTATCTTTCCCACATCACAAGTTACATACTTCATTGCATAGTAAATGTCTTAGATTTGGTTAAATTCTCCAAAGAGTCATTTGGAGTGTTTTCTAACTTACTATTTTCATGTGAGCTTATTCTTATATTTTGTGGAAATACTTCTCCATGCTACTTCTGGCCTCCTGTAATTAGGAATACTTATTGGATGCTCCAAGCAAGTCTTCAGACAACATTTTGTGTTGAAAATGTCTCTCTCTGTGCTACCCAGTAAGAAATCCACTTTCTCCACGTGACTACCAAGCACATGAACTGTGCCTAAAAAAATGAGGACTTTAGTGCTCAATTTTAAACAACTGAATTGATTTAAACTTAACTTTAAATAAGTAGATGTGGCTGGTGGCTCACAAATCGCCAGCACTAAGCTAAAGAGTTGTCTTAAACTGAGCTTATAAACCTCAAAGACAGTGTAGACACTCTCAATACATTTTGCTTAAAATCAAGTTGCTGAGTCTGGGAATTTTTTACCAACCATCGTGTGTGACAATCTTATTTTGATGATTATTGTTGGAAAAAATCATGATAGAAAAAAAAATGTCTGTAAGTTTGTGGAACAAGTTTCCTGATGATTTTCAAATTGGAAAAACTGACTCTGTTGGAAATGCAGATCTCTTTCCCTGCTTGCTGTTGCTTATGTTAGTCTTACTGTTGAGTCCCATGATCTGAGTTGATGTTGCAATCTATTACCACTAGAAATAAAGCAGATAAGATTGTATGCCACCTATTTGGGCCCATGTAGTTCAGTGTGTAACAGTAGAAGGGAAAATTCTGTCCTTGTAGCCAAGGTAGAGTTCATGTAATCCTTGTGGAACTCAAACGAATCCGTAGAACTTCTACTTTTCTTTATAGTCCAATCCTGAATTTAGTGACAGAATGTGTCACGGCCATCCTATTTTTTTTTTTTTAACCAACTGGCCTGATTGGTTTACTCCCTTAATTGGGAAACATTACCTCTCACTAAGATTTAGCATGGTACAAATCATCCTTATATAACCACACCTACCAACTACAGAGCACTTGTTTTCCTGATCCTGTGTTAAGTGGGTTGTTTTTCTTTCTTTCTATCACTAAGAGTTGTATTCATTGTTTCCATTTGCCCCAAAGCTCAGCCACCAAGAGATTTCAACCCCCGGTAGCTGGCTACTAAAGCTTTTTGCTTTCACTTGGTTCATTCATAGGGAGGCCATATGCTTTCTCAGAACAGAGGGAGAAAGCCATGCTGTCTAGGGACTGAAGATGTAAACACTTTGAAACAGGCTTGACCCACTAAATGGATGGTATTCTCACAAAACTCTTACTATTTGAGTAGGCACTGGAAAAGAAAAGCAAAACCTGGACACAGAGGCATACAAAGAATGCCTTGTTCTCTGGCAGGAATGCACTAGAGGTAGCAGGTTTGGAAAATGAGTCTCCAGCAAAGGGGCTGACCTATCTTCAAAGGTCTAATTTATTCTGAATTGTTCTCAATTGCTTTCTATTTGAGAAGATGGCGGTTCGCCCAGTGGTACTGAAATAGGTCGTATCACTGGTGGTTTAGAAAATAATGTCTATTAAACACAAGGCACTCAGCAGTGGAAAAGTGACAATGATTGTACACTCACATTAATTAAACATCACGTGACAGATATTTCTTCTGAGCACTTTAGGTAGGCTAAGTTTATTTATGTATTTATCCTGAAAATTTCCTTTTGTTCTTTTTTTTTTTTTTTTTTATAGTACCTGGGTTTGAACCCATGATCTTACATGTTCTAGGCTTTCTCTGGACCACTGGAGACATGCCTTCGGTCTTGCTTTTGCTGATTTTTTTGGAGATGGGAATTTAATGGACTTTTCCATTTTCCTATAAAGTAAATATTGTTGTTATAATCTTTGAGACAGCGGAGGAAATGGAATCCCTGAGAACTGAGAAGTAGCTGGCCCAAGGTTATTTGAATGATACAGAGCGCACAAAGCCACACCCAGGTAGTTCATATCTACAGCTACGAATTCTATGAGTTGGCAATAATTCTTATTTGGGGACAAAATGTCTGTTTAGGGGAAGCTTGTCATTTTATGGCCTTGACTAACTAAAATACCTATTTTATCTTATTTTATTTTTGCACAAGAGATTGCCCAAGGTAGAAGAGAGAAAAGATGAGAAAAACAAGTGGCATTTTTAAGTCCTTCAATGATAAAGAAGAATGAGATTCAAGTTGTGCCAACATAGGGACGTAAGGAAGTTTGGGCTGCAAGAAGTGAAGTAATTAATTATATTATAACAAAATGCTTTGAGTTAATGGCTACTGGCAATCTATTGTCTTTATCTTGTTATATTAATTATTATTAATTATTACTGGTTTGGAGGTGGTCCACAGAAGCAAACTCAGGGCTTTCTTTACACATACTAGGCAGGTGTTCTACCACTGAGCTATATCCCCAGGCCTTGATTTTTCTTGGTGTGTGACCTTGTTTGTAGCTCAGATTAGTAATGAATTCTCTATTAGCTTGCCTTATTCCTCCAAGTGTTTGCATTACAGGCTTGTGTCAGGATGCCTGACTGTACTTTTTAAAGGACCTCATGTCTTGCTTCTGAGAAGTGAATGGAATGAGAAACTGGGAAATGATTTGGGTTTCTATTCTTATTTTTAAACAATAACAACTAAAATTTCAGTGAAGGGGCAGGGAGGGGGTTCAAAGACATTTATATGCCTCACTCTTCCTTTCCCTGTGTCCTGACACTCCTTTTTAGGTAAGAAGTGAAAATGATCATGTAACTTACAAAATATTTTGGAAGGATGATGTGCTTTACTGAGGAGCAAAGGACACGTTGAAGCATTTCATCTCCCAGTAATTGAAACTCAGAATCCGAAAGAAAATAAAATCAAGAATTAAACCTTTAAGAGATACTCAATGAATTAAATCAACCCAACTCAAACAAAAAAAGACAAAGATGTATGACAAAACTACTTATTTTCTCCTCTAATGAACATGTGGACTTAGACTTCTCAGAGCATTTCAGTACTACAACAGGAGTCCAGTTCAGAACAAACATGAATCTAGTCAGGAAAAGATATCTCCATTACTGAAACTCCTCTAAGAGCCAAAACTTCAAATGGTGCACACGGGAATCAGTAATAAACCTTTGCCAATGGACCTCATCCAGTCCAGCAACTTGTAAGCAAATCCATGTTTTCACACCGAGAGATAAGCAAATGATTCTTAGCTGTCTCAAACCTCTCAATCTCCTTCCTAAAGAAGAAAGGAATCCTCATTGAACTGATAGCATCCAGATGTTTCACACACACACACACACACACACACACACACACACACACACACACACACACACACACACACACACACACACACACACACACCCCAGTCCACCTAACTCACAATGTCAATGAACTCGATCCAAACCAATTAGTGTTCCCCACACATCATGTATGACATCAGCATATTCACAACTATCTTCTCTTGGCAGGGCTGGTTTAATCCCCAGCTCACATCATGGTAACAAAAATTCCCACAATAAATGAAGTTTTACATCAGCTTTGAACATTTGTTCTCATTGGACAAAGCACCGACCTTGCTGGACTTCCACGCCATTTGAATATGGGGTAAGAATATCTCCACAATGTTTTCAGACCAACCACTCAACCACTTAAGTTGAATTCTATCACCATAACCAGTGAAGAGCTACGCCTATCATTACCAATTTATGAATGCTAATTTAAGCCCATAGTAATTGGAGATATTGTAATTGGCTGCAATTCTCTACCTCTGTGTGACTTGATTAGAGAGAGGCTCTGAAATGTCAGGTAACCACTTGGAGACTGTGTGTCTCACTGGGAAACTATTCCATTAGATAGATGTAAATGAACACACACACACACACACACACACACACACACACAGACTCTGTGCTAAGGAATGTAAAGGAAATTTCAGACAATAAAGAGCCAGCCAATCTGGATACCTGGTGACCCACACAAAGTGGCCTGGAATACTAGATATCTTAATGGATGTCACTTCTTATCTCTTCATCTAACTTTAAAAAATTTTACCTTTGGAAAGCACCTGGATAATTGAAAGGCAACAGTTATTTATACTGAAGCCTAAAATACCCATTTTAGAAATGCCTTGTTTGTAAATATGTGTTTATGAAATATTAAGGTACTTCTGATAATTTCTCTAGACAGTTTTCAGCGGCAATGTGGTCAGTTGACGGGGAAGAATTCTACTCATCATAATTTAATTAGGAAAAAAAGCCAAAAAAAATTTAAATCTCTCAAACTAAAAAGTAAGAAAACTACTCAAAAGAAAGACTAACCCAGTAAAATAATAGCTCAGTTTCTTATAGACTCATGTTAAATTTTGGTGGTACAAACAAATTAATGGATTACAACTTTTCCAATTTGATTGACATGGTGGGAATGTAAACTTGTTCAACCACTTTGGAAAGCAGTATGGAGGTTCCTCAAAAGACTCCACATAGAGCTCCCCAATGACCCAGCAATCCCACTTTTGGGCATTTACCCAAATGATCACAAACAAGGCCACACTAAAGCTACCAGCACAACTATGTTTATTGTATGTCTAAACTTTTTAATGCAAAATTATACTACTTGGGCTGGGAATGTGGCTAAGTGCTTACCTGAGTGATTACCTAGCATGCATGAAGCCCTGGATTTGATTCTTCAGTGTCACCATAAACAGAAAAGGCCTGAAGTGGTGCTGTGGCTCAAGTGGTAAAGTGCTAGCCTTGAGCAAAAGAAGCTTAGGGGCAGTGCCCAGGCCCTGAGTTCAAATCCCAGGACTGGCAATAAGTAAACAAATATTGTACTTAATGTTAGAAACTATGTCTGCAATGTGGAGAAAAGCTTTAAAGATTTTTATCCTATGTTTCCAGCTGAGTTACTTGTGAGTCTGGTCTGACTTTTCATAGCCCTACTAGTCTATGTTGTTCTATATCCTTTAGGGTTTCCTCTGATGACAATATCTAAGATGTATGAGATTCACGGTAATTACGAATGGACACATGCATTTACTGAGAATTTTCTTGGGGTATTCATTCTCCGATGTATTCATTCCTTTCTCTCAAAATACTGCTCTGAAATGAGATGTGTATTTCACAGATGCAGGTTAGGTACAAGTGAGTATGAAAGGATTCCTCGTGAGTACATTGCAGATCATAGGTTAGAACACAGGGATGTTTCCAGAATTCACAATCGTAGAAGCTATTTGCTGCTACCTTTCACCTATCATGAAGTACATTTTTAGGCAAAAACAAATTGTTTGTACTATACCTACTCGCCTGGAGGGGGGGAAAGCCTTAATCAATTCTGAAAATAAAATAAGATTTAGGGGAAAATGGCACTTTTCTTGTGCATCTGCTTTCCAATACTGAAGAACTAGATCGTGCTATTCATGTAGTCATGAATTCAACAGGTGAGGTGTGTCCACTTTACATGTTCTTTGAGTCCTCCCATTTTTCAGATAGCTTTTTTAAAATTCTAGGTGCTGTAGGGATGGACTGGTACCATTTACTTATTTGTTCTCCCCTCAAGGTAAGGACGGGCAAGGATCTGCACGCTATTGCACTAAGCGTTCAGTTTGTTCAGTAGGTGGCGCTCTTTCCTTCTGTCTCTCGATCTTAGAGCCTCAAATTAATCCTGGGGAAAGCAACTATTGGTGCCATTTTCTGGGGAAGATACGATGTTCAGGCCAGAGTTAGCATTTAATACCCAGCTTTCTCCTCCCTTTTCCTTTAGGAAAATAGACTTGTTGAATCCTAAAAAGAACCGCTTTTTTTTTTTTAAACCAAATTCTTTCTAAAATATAGCTAATCGAATCGAATCTTGTATTGTTCCCTATATTCATGCCATCATAGAGAACATAGACATGCTCTATCTCCTAGCTGCTACTTCAGCGATTAAATGCTTAATAAGAGCATCCATTGAAAGCATGAAAGTGGAAAAACTTAAATTGCAACAGCATCGTATTCTCAGATAGAAATGGACTGTTTTCCTTCTCACCCTTTTATTATGACTTCTGAGTTACGTAGAAATAATACGGCTGATGAAAACACTAGTTGTTAATGAATAAACATGCAATTTCTTCAGGCCAAGGCAAGTGGTCCCCTTAGGACGGCCGGGTTGTGAGTGTGGGTGGAGGTAAAATGCTCCATGTTTGTGGACCTCTGACCAGGAGCTACAGCATCATCTAGGGGCTTGTTAGAAGTGCAGATCTACCACCCTTCCCCAAGACCTTCTGAATTTCTGGGGTTTGGGAAATCTGGAACCTGTATTAACAAGCTCTCCAGGTGATTCTTAAACATGCCAAAGGTTGAGACATACTGTAACTGAAGATTTTAATGAAGCCAATTAACATTAATTGGTAAAACACACCAGGATAGAAACGTACCTCTCTGTGGGATGTTGCACCTTCAGTTTCTTTCATTTTCATTTGCAGAGTGAGACTAACCTGCGATGCTTACAACGTTTCTGAGACCCCTTTTGTCATTGAATGAACTTGTGACTACCTTCTCTCTTCTTGCAACTAGCAAATAGATCTGTGGACCGTGTGTGTGTGTGTGTGTGTGTGTGTGTGTGTGTGTGCACGTGCGCACACGTGTGTGCAAGTGCTCTAGCACTTGAGCAACAGCTCCACTTGCAGTTTTTTTGGTGGTTATTGGATATAAGAGTCTCACAGACTTTGCTGCTCAGGCTAGCTTGGAAAAGAAATCCTTAGATCTCAGTCTCCTGAGTAGGTAGGATAATAGGAGTGAGCCACCAATGCACATACACATATGATGTATGTAGTATATGTATCTACACAGACACACATATGACATCCATATACATTTAGTAGGTGTCAATGATCTCAAAAAGACCAATGAGTATAATCTATGAACAATGACTATTCCTAATTTCTGTGGATAAAATTAAACTGTTCTAGGCTGGGAATGTGGCTTAGTGGTAGAGTGCTTGCCTAGCATGCATGAATCCCTCGGTTTGATTCCTCAGTACCACATAAACAGAAAAAGCCAGAAGTGGCACTGTGGCTCAAGTGGTAGAGTGATAGCCTTGAGCAAAAGGAGCTCAGGGATAGTGCCCAAGCCCTGAGTTCAAGCTCCAGGACTGGCAAAACAAACAAACAAACAAACAGACCATTCCAATCATTAGCCACAGCCAAACAAAAGAAAGAAGCTCTCTGATAGTAAGAGCACTTGCTATCAGTCACAGATTATAATTGGTTCTCAGTCCTTCAAATGAAAAATGATGTAAAAATTAGATAAGGATGAAGGTTCCAGTGCTTGAGATTAAACTGAATCACCAACATCATACATGGAGCATCTAATAGGGTCCTTATGTATTGTTGGAACTTAGTCATTTCTTATACTATGATATGCAGAGATCAAGATTTTTTTTTTTTGGAAATTTCCACTATGGAGTATAAGATCATGGAAACTTTCTGGTTAAAAAAAAAATAGGCTTATGGACAGTCAAGACCTGGAGAAGAACAAATACGTTATTGTATTTTTTGCTGTTATTTTGTTAAATTATTTTAAATTATTGCAAAAATCCTATGGAAATCTTTTAAATCTGTATTTGTTCTTTAAGTAGTTGTACAAAGGAGTTGCCATTTAACAAATTAGTTTAGGAATATGATGCACCAATATCACCCCTTTCCACAGTCTCACCTGCCCTTCCTTACCCACAGCTTCCCTTACTCTTCTTAATTTCATAGGATATTTATTGAATTCTCAAGGGCTTTCCCCCACTCTTCTCCTTTGCTACCTCGTCCCTCTTGATCCCACGCTAGTCCTTGCAAGTACCCGCTTCCTGGTATTTATTTTGTTGAACTTTTACACTATTTGACTTATTCTTGAGATCTATTATATTTCAGTTAATACTTTTGTATATACTTGCATGTTTAATGAGAAGAGAATGTGGACTTATGTTCAAAAAGGTCTTAGAGATAAATGAAGCCTATAAAGGGAACCTAACCCAAGGTTCATTATGTTTCTTGATAGTAGATTGGAAGTTATTCAGCCATCTGTATTCATCAAATGTCCAGTGGCATGTCTTCATCTAAATATTTTGAGAGCTGAGAGAACACTACATGCATAACCTTTCCTAAAATTGACTATGGGTAATTTCTGTCTGGAATCACATTGCATTTGATGTACAAATATAGAGTGATTGAGAAGTCTTTCTGAGCAATGGAAGATGTTTGACTGCATTCTTGCTAGATCATTCATGTACATCAGTGTTGTTTCAAAAATCTTGGAAAATTAACCACGATTAATTTTTGAAATAAGCAGGCTTTCAAAGAGTAAAATTGTAAAACAGGTGACTGATTTATTTTTTAAGACTTTGGATATATCTATATCTTAAACAGTTTATGTTTTGACCTTTAACTATAAAGAAATTGTAGTTCATATTTATATATTTTCTCACTCTAGCACCAGTGAATCTCAATTTATTTCTATCCTCATGATAGTTTACAAGTTCTGGAATACAAAGGGCTGTCAAAATACATGTAATGGTTGTTGCAACCTGGAATCAGTGATACAAAGTTTTATTTTACTTTTTTAATCGGTCATGGGGCCTGAATTCTGGGCCTGGGTGCTGTCCCTCAGCTCTTCAGCTCAAGGTGAGCGCTCTACCACTTGAGACACAGTATCACTTCTGGCTTTTTCTGCTTATGTGGTGCTGAGGAATCAAACTCAGAGCCTCACGCATGCAAGGCAAGCACCTCTACTACTGAGCCACCTTCCCAGCCTGATACAAAGGTTTTGAATAAAAATTTATAGGCATGTGTTTTTTTTTTGGGGGGGGGGGAAGGGGAAACATCAGTTCTCTAAGCCTTTATTTACTTAGTTGGACATTGATTAGGACTGGGCTCTTAAGACTAGGCTTAGAATCAGAATGGAGTTACGGATGCTAAAGTTCCATGTCCCAAGCTGAAAGTGAATTGTTAAAGGACCTTCCAGGACATCCGGGGAGAGAGCGTGGCCAGGTTTCCTAGATGGTGTGATATCAGTGACCCTTTTAAGGCAGGTCTTCAGCCTTTTTATACAAAAATGATTATCTGATATGAACAATACAGCTATTTTTCTGTTCTGTTTTCCTCTCCCTGCCTTCAAGAAATGAAGTTTGGAATGACGAGTCTGCTTTCTGTTCTCATTCCTGCTTTCTTTAACTCTCTGTACAGTCTACCTCTGTAGGATCAACTTCCTCTGCTCAGTTCCTCAGAACAGCAACTCTACAGAATCAAGGGTTCCCTGATTCTAAAATCAAAGCCAAAGCCAATTAAAATGTTTAAATGGTTAAAAAGATTGCCCTTTGACAAAAATTAAAGGGAAAGTGACTTTAGGAGGCAGATAGATTTTTATGCAGCTCTGATACTATAAATGTTTGAACATTCATCCTTGTAAAGAAATAGATGCAATATTAGAATAAGGGATAGCTATGATTACATTAAATGATTATTAAGAGAATGTCTAAACAAAAATCTTCTTAAAAATGATCATTTAAATAATGATTTCAGAATTGCCCATCTTATGTTTCATTGCTAGACCTGTTTTGCTCAGTATAGTAGCCAACCCCAACATGTGTTCATCTAAATTTAAATTAGTTAAAATCTAGTAAATTTACAAATTTAATACTTATGCATACTGGGCACATTTAAATACACAGATGGCTAGGGGTTACTGCTTTGAACAGGGAATATATATAACATTGTCATAACTGAGAAAATTTTAAAAAGTATATAAATATATGACATGAAAATATGTTTATAAAAATGTCACCTTGACAATAACATTAAATTAAAAAAAACAGAAAGAGAAAAAATTATATTTGCAAAGACTTTAACATTTTTTTAAACCCAGAAATGAGGCTTGAACTCAGGGCCTGGTCACAGTTGCTCAGCTTTGTTTGCTCAAGGCTAGTCCTCTATTACTTGAACCACAGCTCTACTTCCAGCTTTTTGGCAGTTAATTGGAGTTAAAAGTCTCATGGACTTTCTTGTCCAGGCTGATCTTTAACTGAAATCCTCAGATCTCAGCCTCCTGAATATCTAGGATTTCAGGTGTAGCCACTGTGGCCTGGTTTATTGTTTGTTTTTAATCTGGTTTATCAATTAAGTCATGTAACTAAAGGTTCAAAAGAAAAAGTCTAAAATCAAATGTTACTAAAGCAGTCCTCTTTTGTCCATCATGAAAGACACCCATCAGTGAAATGAGATGTTTCATAAGTATTTGTTTTCTGGTTGGCCCAATCGGTGGCAAAAGAGTACAAAACAATCTTGAAACTTCTTCCCTGAGCATAGAGTAGAGAGGTATTTTAAAGGGTAAAAAAGCAGAGTAGTTTGAGGTATGGGAAAGTTTACTGGACATAAGAAAATATGAAGCAACTCGCAGTGTTCCATGTGTAATAGAACTTTGGGGCTCTTCATAGGATGCATGTTCAGGAAATGATGGTGTTGGCATGCTTTGAAGGCAGAGTTTTGGCTCTCTGTTGTAAAATAAAATCACTCAGTGGACAAGAGAAATGTAAGGGATTCCAACCAATCCGAGGTACTTCCATGTGCCTGAGAAAATACCTTGAGCAACCATTTCCCTGACTCATAATTCCAAGGTGCTATTTATATATCAGAACTAATTGGAGTATATTAGCTTCTCGACCTCTAAAATTGGTGATAACAGCACATAACAAAAATCTAGTGGAGCCAGAGGGTTTATCCAGCTCTTCCCTGCATTTGAAAAAACAAACCATAAATAAATTACTCTGTCATTTCTTCAGAAAGGAAACTAATAGTCTTTTGTCCTATACTGCCATCTAATTTTGCTTATTTGTCTATTCTATTTTCTTAATGGCCAACAGCGGCTTTAGGGAAGCTATGGGCTTAAAACACTGGGTTACTGGATCATGAAGCACCGAACATATTTAGGACACATTTTATAGAACATAAACAGGCTTACAGCAAGATATTCAAAGGAGAAACTACCATATGACATCTCATCAGCCTCCTCCAAAGAAAATCTAAAGCCAAGTATTTCCAAAGTATACACTGCAGGAGGAAGTACCAACAGAACAAATAAAAAGGGTTCTTGTCTGTGCTGCTAGCTGAATAGGTTATAAATCAAAGAAGTGGCCTTGATATCAAGCTGACCTCATCTAGGAGAAGCATTGTGTTCATCATTATGGAATTCCTTAAGGTAAAGGAAATCGATGTAGAATAAAAATACAACTTAGGAACTACTAAGAAGATGGCCATTTCAGGGGTTTAGTAGGTAGAAGAGAAAGACCAAGGAAATGGATCTTATTCTCACAAGAAGACAATATAGTCGTTAAAGCAGGAAAGGGGCTAGATTAGTGAAATTGGTCTTTAGATCATAGTTATCCAGGGACACAAAAGCACAGATTGTGAAAAAGAGGAAGCCACATGATAGCATCTTAAGGGAAAATACTGGATAGTCACTTAATTTGGACATGGAAGGTTATAAGAGAAGAGCATTGGAACAATTCCAACTGACAGTTATAATCATCACCACCGTCTGATCAGAAACAATACCAATAATTCATTCAAATAGTCCTGAGCCTCCCTCTGAAAACAGATGCATTCTTCTGCTTAATCTAATTCATATCCCTTCCCACCACGATTGCTTCACCACAACAATACCGTGGGTAATAGCACAAGAATGAGAAGTTAGTATTTCAGTGAAATGGAACTATAGTCAAAGGTTCACCCATCTGACAAGAATAAAAGTCTTATAAGAGGATGTCTTTTTTGTGAGCTGATGTATGTTGTAATTTCAAACAGTGAATTAGTGGTAGAGAGATTTCATGTGGCAAAGGACATCATTGAAAAGTAAATACTACGCACCTGGAACTCAGTAGGTGATCAATCAATCAATCCATCAGATTTCACCCCCCACCCCCACCCCCGTACTTTCATTCCGTATGTCATGGAAAACATGGAAGGGAACAGGGAGGGAGTGAGAGAGGATAGATGAGCTTCTTTGATGACTATGCCTTAATTTCCGGAGAGTTAACTAACAAGTCACAGAATAGCAGGATTTTTCATAAATTGTTAAGTGTACATGCTGCTTCAAGGAAATTGAAATTCCATTTCCGAAATTCTACTTGATTAGAAAAACTGACTCTCTCCTTGTATAGGGAACAGGGTTGGAGCTTAGCCAACACTGTAGACTTTCCACATTTTTTCCCACAGCTATTATCATGGTATGCTTATACAGAATAAATGTTTTTTGCTGCATGCCTGCTTAATTGGAAAAAAATGTACTTTAAAAAATGATCCTAAAAACGCCATGGTATAGTAACCTTGACCTTTCACTCACTAATCTATTTTAAGTATGGAAATATATTATAAAGTAATCATTGAGTATTTCTAAGGAGGAAAGAATCTCATAATTCACAATAATTACATAGTAAACTTCCTTTGGCAAAACCATTTTCCAAACATTAAACTCAATCAGAATTACTTGTGGCAAAAGAAACGTGTCCAGTGCAGGCCAGTAGTAAGGTCTCTGATATATTTATCTTGTATACTTATATCTATGTTTATGAGCTAACTGAAGTAGAAATTATAAAACCTTCTTTGGCAATTTTAATCAGTGGATGTCAGACAAGAGTAGTCTTCATATTAGTAAAGCTCTGAAGTTTAAAGAAATTGTTTGACTTCTCAGTTAACTCAAAAATGAAGGTTTTCAGTTTGATTTACTACCAGCTCGTGAGAAATTTTTAACAATCTTTTTATGATTCACAACAAATCTTTATTGCTCTTGTCAATGTCAAATCAAGAAAATGAGATGAGTTTCATTTTCTGAGTCATTTTCTTCATTAATGGTGATATTATCTGGTGCAAATGCAAAGATAATGTACTTTAAAATTCTACTTCAGAGCAATAGTAATATCATTGCTGTTAAGACTTTTTAATAGTTGGAGAAGAAATTAGAATCTCAATAGTCTGTTTTTCCTAAACAAATAATGAAATGAAATATCCTAGTAATGTTTAGTTTAGAAAGAACTATTCAAAAAGACTATTTTTATCTTGGTAGTTGTATGGCCCTGACAGTTTCTAGGGTATTTCAAGCTGCTCATCGTATGCAAGCAAACGTTAAAGACCTTTTAACTATTCACTCAACTTGTCTCTTATTTGACTTGCTATAAAGCTTTTACTCTACCAAGGCCTATGATGAAATACAGAAGGGAACATGGAAGGAAAGGAACATTTTCCTTGGCAGGAAGCAAGCATGTGTGTAGAGTGATTGGACATAAACCATCTGAAATCTGATCTCTAGTGGGGAGTGAAATGGGCCTCTTGTGTCACAGGGAGGCATTTTAATAGAAGATTCTGGGAGCTCAGAAGGGTGCACAGTAGTGGTGCTCCAGTCTTTTTCAATCATGGCGTTCATACCTGCAGTTCATATTTCCACAGGCACATGAGAGATCTTCTAGTGCTCCTATCTTATCTGCTGGCATGTGGCTGCCGAACCTCATCAATTGTGAGAGCTGACAAAGCAAATAAACAGCATCAGGAGACACTTGAATATTTGACAACTGGTAAAATAACTGACATGTTCTGAGGGCAGTGCTGGACAACAGCTAGAACTATATCAAGAAATAATTAATATTTTAAAATTTGATATTCCCTTAATAAGCACCAATCAGTTTTTATAGTACACTGAATGAGAGAATTCAAACTATTCCTTGTCATAACTTTTCCAACAACTTTAAGGATCATTAAAATATTTTACTTTTGGGGGGGGGGATAACTTGGAGTTTAAATTGAGGGTTTCCTGTTTGATAGATACTCAAGCCATGGTATCAGCCTTTTTTGCTTTATTTTCCAGATAAGGCCTTCCATTTTTTTTGTCCAGGTCAGTGTGGACAATGATCTTCTGTGTACGCTTCTGCATATCTAGAACTTACAGATCTATGTTACTATACCCAGCTCTTTTCTTGACATGAGGTCCCACTAACTGTTTGTCAAGTTTGGCCTTGAACTGTGATCTTCCTAAGAGCTCAGCCTCAGGTATTGAACAAGCCACTATACATGGCCCAATGTGTTCCTTTTAGTTTACAATTGTGAATCTACTGGGCATGGGACTCTAATGTAAACATCTATTTCTCTATTTTTTTAAGTACTAGTGATTTCATCCAGGGCTTTAGAGTTGTTCTCAGGCTGACTAAGCTAGCACTCTATCACTTATGCTGTGCTTCCAACCCTGCATCTTTTTAGGTTATTATGGAAATGGACATTTTGCTCTGGGTTGACTTGAACTCACAATCCTCTAGATCTCAGCTTTCTGAATAGATAGTATTACTGATGTGAGCTACCAGCACCCGGCTTATAAAATCAACTTTTTAACATGTCAATAACAAGCTGGGTGCTGTTGGCTCACATCTGTGATCCTTGCCAGTCAGGAGCTGAGATCTGAGGATCACAGCTGAAAGCCAGCCTCAGTAAGAAAGTCTATGAGAGACTCTTATCTGCAGTTAACCAGCAGAAAATCCAGAGGTGATGCTATGGCGCAAGTGGTAGTGTGTTTACCTTGAACAAAAATGTTCAGGGACAGGGAAAGGTGCCCTGAGTTCAAGCCCCTGTACATGTAAACACATATATAAAACGTTGATAACCTAATTCCACAGTTCAAATATGACCTTGAGAAATTGCCCCTAAATTAAAGCACACCTATGAAGAATAGTTTAAGAGAGGAAATAAAAAATGACCTTGGTCCTTCAAAAGACAAATAAGTAATTTAGCTAAATGGTCATATTGGGTTTCTAAATTATTTTAAGATACATTTTTATTGTAAAAATACTGTACAGAGGGGTTACAGTTACATGAGCAAGGTAATGAGTACATTTCCTATCAAGCATTGTTGCCTCCTCCTTTGTTTTTCCCTTATACTCCCTTCCCTCCTACCTCACCTCCACAACTACACTCCCCTCCCGGCTCCCCTTCACCCCCCATCCCAGCCTAAATTGTAAAGTTCGTTTTTTTAACATAGCATCTTGCATATCTCATTGTTACAATGGGCCAACATGAATCCCTATTTAAACATTTTGTTTTTTTTTTTCTTTCCCCTTCCCAAACTAGAGAAGTATATATACAAGATGCAGGCACTGGCATGAAATACAGTGAAAACAGGGGTTATACCATGGGAGAGGAACATACAAAGAAATTTTTAAAAAGTCACATGATTCATTGTAAATACGTTAGGAACAATAATAGCAAGAAAGAAAAAAACCACTTGTGTCCCTACCTTGGGGTTTATTTCACTTAACATCATCTTATTGGGTCATATATACACAGCTTTTGACCTTTTCTGCTTGTCCCAAACATACACTAGTTATTGAAAATAATGGAAACATAGGACCTATGTTTCTTTGGGCCTGGCTTACTTCATTTAATATAATTTTTTCCAAGTCTTTCCATTTCCTAACAAATGGGGCAATGCCATTCTTTCCATGGAGGCATAGAATTCCATTGTATATATATTCATCTACTGAGGGGCATCTGGGTTGGTTCCATTTCTTAGCTATGGTAAATAATGCTGCAATAAACAGAGAAGAGCATGGCTAAAATCATATTGGGTTTTGAAGAACCCATTCACGTAACTCTAATTTGATAAAATGGAGCTGGTAACATGTTATGTTCAGAGCTTTACACATATCTCTTCTTGTTTCCACAGCAGTTTCACTCACAAAGTGAAATATCACCAGGCAATTGGCATGGGTTTTTATCTTTGACCTTACCTTCATGCTGAATTATTTGCTTATTGCCCGTGAGAAATTTTACCCTATTTCCCTGCAAGAGACTCCTAGAAGCTCATCAAAGGCAGAACTGATGCAACCTCCGGACATAATCTGCCTCATTTTTTCCTGTCATCTCCCGTTTTTACAAATGGACAAGTGACTCCACAGCACTGAACTTGCCAATGACATGATTCTCGATTATCTCTCAGATGCATTAATTTGGCATCCTGTGAAGTTTACGTATGAGCTTCTGTTACCACCACTTCCAAGATCCATGCCCTATAGTAGTTCACATACAGCCGCAAAACTGGCCAACAGTAGGTTTTCCCTTCTCACCCTTCTGACTGTTTGGGGTATAACCCTCTAAAGATGAAGCCCTTCTTCCTTTTATGCGCAAAAGCATCTGCAAATGGGATATAAAATAAGTGAAAATTGATATGGTATCGCACTGGGAATATAATATTACACACTGTGGATTCTGCAGGTGACTCTCCATGGATCCATGATTCCAGAAAATCTAACATTTGGGAGATTATACAAGAAGGCTTGAAACACATTCTTTGTCAACTTTGACAAGCTGTTAGCTCTGATTTCTGTCTTCAACTATTATTTAAATTCCCTATGTGAGAAATGCCTCTCCTCTGCTTATGTTTTTGCTTTTGCATCACGTTTGAATTTGCTGTTTCGTTGCCAAATGCAACTAAGCCTAAACTATATTTCATACCATAGAAAGCTTAACAGTTTGTCCATATCTGAATTTAAAATAATGCCAGGGTTGCTTCTCTGCTCTCTCACTCCTGCTTTGCTATTCAGAAGCAAACATTAACTCTAGGGTGTGTATTCAACTACCAAGTGTGCATCTTTCTGGGGTCTTGTCAACTCAGTTATGCAAACAGATTTGTGCCAATATCTGTTAGTCTTTTTGTTCTACCATGGATAATTAGAATGATCCTTGTGACTCTAACATGGGCTGGGCGCTGTCGTTTGGATGGATCTTCTAAAGGTTCTTACAGTGAAAACTTAGCCGCTTCTGAGGCTTCTCAAAGGTAGTAGAGCTGCTAGGATGTGGGTGGGATCTGTTCAGAGATAGGTAAGTCATTTGGGGGCTCATGCGTGAAAGTGACATCTAGAATCTGGCCACGTTCTTCTCTGGGTGTACTTCCCTGCAGCCAGGACTCGAGAAACTTCCTCATTTTTCCATGCAGATGAGTAAAATTTATATGTATATGTATTTCATACATACATATATGCACATGTATATATACATGTACATATACATCTGTAAGTATATATACATATGTAGATCTATCTATATATATATAGATGTATATGTACATGTACATATACATGTACATATACTTTTTCCCCCTTGATCCACTCATCCATTGTGGGGTACTGGAGCTGTTACTATAACAGCTATGGTGACCAGTGCAGCAATAAGCATGGATGTGTAGGAACTTGTGCAACAGTCATCTTTTGGATAAATGTCCAAAAGTTGTATTGATGAGTCATAAAATAGTACTAACTTCAGTTTTTGGAGCAATAGTGCCTCAGTTGTCAAAGGGAACTCATTACTTTGATTGAAACAGTACAGAGAGTCTAACAAACATTTGAAAATGAGAGTGACTAGCTGCTGACTTCAGGCAATAAAGCATACCGACACACACCTGAAGATAAAGCTCATGACTAATGTTATATCTGCAACAAGAATGCATGGATGGTGAAGACTGCAGAGCATGACTTAGAGTTTCAACAACCAGATAGCTTGTTAAGAAACATTAAGTCAATAGAAGTCGCTACACATGTCTGAAGTCTCAGAAGGAAAGTAGACAGAAAGTTGGAATTGCTTCTTTAAAAAGACTTTTCTCTTTAAATATTAATTAACACTTTTCGTGTTCTCGTTGCCTAATTTAAGAAAGTTGACAGGAAGATCTGAACTTCTTATCATGATAAAAGTTGGTCTTGCATTTGAAACTTGCTTACTGGACATTTTTTAGTCACCCCAAATGATGCTCAACCATATCTGTTCAAACGTGCAAAACTCAGCATTTTCTCTCACACTCAAATTAAAGAGAAAGTTGGATGGTGAAACTTGGAAAAAAGTGTGAACTTCTCCTATAATGACACCATTGTGAAGCTGAGCAGCGAGATTTTATTCCTAGATAAGCTTAAATAATGATGTAGTCACACCAGAAAACAATACTTTTTAGCCCCAGGTAAGAAATTGTTTCTGTCTAATAATCTCAAAATATTGTCTTGGTAGTAATTGTTTTCGTGACATAAAAATGATTGAGAACAAAGTCAATAAAATTTGTTGCTGAAAAAGGCAAACATTAAATTAGGACCCAACTTTCAGTAAAATAGAACCATATGGTACATTTAATTATAAGTTGGGAAGATATTTGAAGTTTTAATTTAAGTGTTTTACTTACAACATTAGCTCGACTCTTCTGCCCAGATGTTTAACAGCAAGACTCAGCACCACACACAGAAAAACGACACTAAAGATGAAAAAGAAAAAAAGAAAAACAATGAAAATGGATGAGTCATACAGTGATTCTGCTCAGCTAAAAGGCACAGCACTTAAAAAGTTCCTTTCACTAATAAATTCTTGGTCATCTAAGAGTACAACAGGTGAAGTTATTTTTCCTTCTCACTTCCTTTGTTTTACGGTGACATTTCACAAAAAGTGATGCGGACCTATCAAGACTTTTCAAATCACATCCTGAATAAAAATGCTTACTTTTTCATTTCATCTGTTCATTTGTTTATTAGTTCATCAATCACGCAACATATCTTGAATACCTCTTGGGTACCTAGCCCAGGGATAGACTGTTGTGCAAAACTGGTAGGTGTATGAATTCTTTGAGTTTGGAGGTCAGTAAGTAGAAGCTAATGATTTTTTTCTTTTTTTAAGTTTACTTTTACTATCTTTAAGTAGTTGTATAACGTGTTTCAATCAAAATGTCAGTTTATGAGTACAATGCATGCTGACAAATCCCACTTCATTTTCTCCCATCTGTCCCAAACCCATCCAATCATTCAAATCTCCTGGCTCCACTTTCACACATGTACATTGAATATTATAACTTTATTCCCCCACCTTTCCTCTCTCCATTCATCTGCCACCACCACAACAAATGTTTGCACTTCCTGATATTAATTTTGGTAAACTATAAGTTAGTCATCTGAAAATGTCACTAATTAATATTTTGGCAAGTTGACATCTCTGAATCTCAATTTCTTTATATATAACATGGCAATAAAAAGATGTGGACTTCACAGACTAAGGCAAGGTTTAAATAGAGTGACAATAGGTACAATAAAAAGGCAAACAGAGTTGTCCCTTGCATCTATTTGTTCTTTATCCACAGACTCAACTCATGGTGGATGAAAAAGAAAATATTTGGAAAATAAATGTGTTTCTCTCTGCTAAACATGTATATTTTGGCATATCTTCTCATTATACTTTATATTTATATTTATTATTTATTTAATTTTGGATGGTCATGGGGCTTGAACACATGGCTTGGGTGCTGTCCCTGAGCATTTTCACTCAAGGCTAGAACTCTACCACTATGAGCCATAGCTCCACTTCAAGCTTTTTGGTGGTTAACTGGAAAGAAGGGTTTCATGGACTTTCCTGCCTGGGCTGGTTTTGAACCAAACTACTCAGATCTCAGCTTCCTGAGTAGCTAGGATTACAGACATTAACTATCAGCACCTGGCTTTGTTCTTATTCTTAAAACAATGCAGTATGACAAATATCTACAGAGCACCCTGAAGCCCATGTCTGCAAATGTGTGGCTTGACTAGAGATACTGAAAACTGCACCCCGAGACTCACTGAGCCTCCTTTTCCTCATTCCTGCAGGAAGCAAATGGGTCCTCAATCATTCACAGAGAAGTAGCAGTGTGTCCTGCTCAGATCCAATGTGCCCTGTGCTCTTGCGGCTGGACGGTAGCTTCTTGCCAGGACAATGGAGATGGATGGTGGAGGGAGGGGAGAAGGGATGCCTGAACACTGCTCCCTGGGCCAGTGAAGCAGTGAATGGCTCCCATGATCCCTGCTTCTTCCCATTTGTTTGGTTAGAGGCCAGATGAACGTGGCCAGGAACAGCTGAGCCAACGAAACAATCCAGATCACCCTTGCGG
Source organism: Dipodomys spectabilis (assembly GCF_019054845.1). Classification (NCBI taxonomy): domain Eukaryota; kingdom Metazoa; phylum Chordata; class Mammalia; order Rodentia; family Heteromyidae; genus Dipodomys; species Dipodomys spectabilis. The sequence continues at coordinate 35,820,812 of NW_024870731.1, read as the reverse complement.
TAAATGGAGACAATCTCTGAGAAATCACATCAGTCATTTGAAACAACGACTGCCTTCTCAGACTCTGCTCACCTGAACTGTTGGAAAGGAAAAGAAAGAAAGCTCTGCTTTTCAATCCTCTTGAGTATACGCTCCCTTCAGTAGAGCTGCCTTTACTCTTCCCTCATTACTCACTCTATTTCGTCCCAAATGCTCACTCTTCTTGTGCTGTCATTATATGTAGCATCGTACAGCTGACAGGCAAGACAGAAAGCTATTCATTGTGTGGCCTGTCAAATGAACTACATTTACTCCCAAGGCTGAGAGGTGCTTTAAAGAGGAAGTAACATGCATATCACCAGTAGACAGAGACCGAGGACTTTATATGACAATTCCCACTTAAAGTTGGGTATACGTGTTGCTCACATCTGGAATATTAGCTACTCCAAAGACTGAGGATCACCAGTTCAAAGCTAGCCCAGGCAAGATAATTCATGAGATTCTTATGTCCAATTAATCAGCAAAAATCTTGAAGTGGAGCTGTGGATCGAGTAGTTGAGTCCCAGCATTAAGCAGAAAATGCTAAGCAACAGCATCAGCTTTGAGGTTCTGAGTTTGATCCCCAATACTGGTACTACTCCCCAAGAGGAGCATCTCACCTCCAAAGAATTCTATCAGAAAAGTTACCTTCTTCTGTGAACAATTCTCCTACTTACTTTCCTCTATAGCCCAGTGGAGAAACCTGACTTCTCTCCTGTTGAGAGATATTATGGTCATCCGAAGCAAATACTTTTGTTGCCAACTTACTGTTTTTTTTTCCCTCCCTGATTTCACAACACCAGTGGTTTATTATTCACAGCATCATTAATTAACTAATAAGACATTTGGTGATGATATTAAAGTAGCTGGAACCATTACAGTGGAGATTGACACTACTCAAGACATTGGCACAATTTATGTTTGCTCAGAAATAGCAAAGTATGGTGGGGAATCTGGGAGACAATAATAGATGGCTAATTTGGACCCAACTAATTAGAATATCATCCTAATTTGGATGGGGAACAAGCTAGTGTTTACCTTGATACAAGGAGAAAAATGATTTCTGAAGTAGTGCCATGAAATTGTGGTTCTCGGTGGGCAAAAAGAGGGATTACAGAGTCTGTTCCTCAGAAACGTGCCAAGTTTGAAAATGTACATTGACCATACGTATTTCTTGCATAAGCTCAAAAGTAAAGCGAGACAAAAACTCCTTCCGTGGGAGAGAGGAAATATATAGAATGCAGAATGAACACCCATAGCGAGAGACATGTGGAACGGGAAGAACAAGTCAAGAAATCCTTTGAGAGGAGAAATTAAATATATGGAAAACATATTTAAATTATTCCTCAGATGTAAGTATTTTCAAGAGTTTTTGGTAGCATAGATTGCATGTTTTTGAAACTTCTGGTTACCATGGATTTGAAGAGTGGGTACAGCAAGATTTCTTTTCTTATTTTGTCACTCACATAAAGCCCCACTGGAGAAAGCATGGTAGAGTAGCGAGAGTGACACTGAGATTGTAATTTGGTCTCTGTTGCTATATAATGTTAAATTCATTGAGCAGGTTTATGAGCATGCTGACTGGGTGCTCCAGATGCACTTGATTCTTCCGCACACCTGTTTCTCACAGTAGGCTCATTACTGTTGCTATGTATGGCAAAGCTCAGTGGCCTGAGACATCTATGATGACACATCCATGATTTCTGTGGGACAGGAGAGTGGACAGAGAGATCCTGGTACTCATTGTCACTGTACAATTATGATGGAATTCCTGCTGAGTAGTTTCAATGACTGGGGTGACTCAACCACTCAGGAAAGGAGTTATTAGAAGGGACCTTATTCATAGGATTGGGTACTGAGGCTGGCTACTGGTAAGGCTCTTATCTGAACTCTTACAGCATTGACATGTGGTCTCTCTCCTAGGGTCTCTCTGTGTGGTCTCATTGGGCTAGCTTAGGAGGGTAGCTGTGTCCTAGAAGAGATGGATGGATGCTAACTAGCCATTGAAGACATAACTGTACGTCTGGCTAAAGATTCAGCTAGCGGGGGTTAGAGGGATTCCCTTCTCTTGATGAGAGGGATGTAAAAGCCATATTGGAAGATCAGCTTATATCATGGAATGGGAATGGCTTTGTGGGCCTTTGGAATATAGGATTGTTGTGCTATCATTTGGCTCAGTAAATGGTTGATGCTGGTTTGCTATAAAAAAAATTCCTCCAAACTTCTGTTTTTTAAAATTATAATGATAAGGGGAATTATTGGGTTTTCCAAACATCATGAAGAATATTATATTTTTCTAGGAGCTATCACAATTCTCTTCTTCCATAATAATAAATGCTGTCACTTGTTGACTATATTGAGTTCCTTGAGTTGGTTGGACCATGGGTTCCTAAAAACAAGCCCCCCCCTCCCCGCCAAAAATACTTAAAAACTGCTACAGTAATAAAATAGTCTGTGTCATCATCAATTATGGGAGAAGCCAGCCTGGGATTCGTACTCTGTATTCTCTTACCATTCACTATTGGAATGATCTTAGACAAATTAGTTCACCTCAGTTTCCTTATCTACAAAAGAAGGCATGTCTGGAGTTATTCTGGGATTATAATATGTGAGTATATGTTCAAGAACCTTCATAGTATCTGGAATATATACTAAGCAGTTAATAAGTGATAACTATTTTTATTTAGGATGGTAGCTTAAATTGAATCTATTTCTATTATTGAGGTGTTCATAATGTTATTCAGGACAAAGGGAAAGTTAGACACAAGATTTGGTGGTAGCAGTACAAGAAGTATAGGGCAGTTTGAAACTGTGGAGGAAAAGAATATTTTCATGCAACATCTTCATAAGGAGTGGCAAAAGTTTTAACATGCTTTTTCACCATTCCTGAGAATCTTACTCAGAACTGCTACCTCCATTTCTGTTCTGTGTCATTGTATCTACATTTGTTCTAAAATAGCAGTAATGGCTCTTTGTTCAGAGGGGAGAAAATGATACCTAGATATTCTTGAGATATTGCTTACATTTTTGTGTGTGCTAGAGCTGGGTTTTGAACTCAGGGTGTGGGAGCTCTCGCTGAGCTGTTTTGCTCAAGTCTAGCTCCACAACTCCATTTCCAGCATTGTAGTGGTTAATTGGAGATAAGAGTCTCATAGTCTCAGCCTCCCGAATAGCTAGGATTATAGGAGTAAGTGACCAGCCTCAGGTTCCCTTACATTTTTGTCTTCGTCTATTCCCTAGAGCCTTTTCTATGGCATGTGGTGGAGGGGAGGGGGAGCTACAGAAGCTGAAATGATAGGCAATTGGAACTCGTACCCAAGCCTCAATCAAAGCTTTGATTGGGCTTTATCTTGCTCCATAAGTTTGTGTGTGCATAAAAGAATGCCTTGATCAATGATGATGAATCTTATTTTGAAGACATTAGATTTAAGTAGAAACCACTAGATCTAGCATCTCTGAGCATCTGCAAGAACGTACTTCAGTGTGTTCTTACGTATCATGCAATTACAACCATAGACTCAGTCTTCCACAGTTTACTTTTTGAATTTTAATAACTCATTTCTTGGAGATATATGTAAATGGAAGTAAAATTGATAGAAAATCAATTTAGTATAAGAAAAGCCAGATGGATGATCAAAACAAAACTGTACAATGTAAAATATTGTCTTCCAATAAGAGAAGAGAACAGAGTTTGTAATATTCAGGTCTCCTTTTATCAAAAATTTTTTAAATCCAAACTTACACATTCATATCCAACCCTACCTCGAGAAGTTTTAAATAGCATTTCCTAGGCCAAGGTATGAAACAAGACAGTTTTTATCTGGTGAACAAATGACTTGACCGTTACACTAACGCAAAACCATAGTAACTTGGGTATGGATAGGAATCACTGGGTTTCCTTAGAGGAAAAGAAAGAAAGGAATCTTCAGGTCACCATCTCTACCTCTGATAAGTAGATGTTGTATAAATTTGAACTTGACCTTGTCAACTGTCATGAGCTTCCAGGCCCATGTTTACCATTATAAATCATGATAGAATTTTACCTATAGAAATTAAATTCAGGGCTGGGAACGTGGTAGAGCACTTGCCTTGAGTTGAACTGCTGAGGGACAGAGCCCAAGCCCAGAGTTCAGGCCCCATGAAAGAAATTAAATTCAGTAATACATATATATATACACACATACATATATATAAATACATACACACATCTTAAAAAAAAGAACTGTGTTAGGTTGTTAGTTTCTTTTAGTGGAGGTGATAGAAATAAAATCCTGACCAATCTTAATAATTATCAAACTGTGCATAGCTCTTTTGTATGATGGATGATTTTCCAAAAATAGCCTGCTTCAATGGCACCAGTGACACACAGGAAATGCTAAAGAGCCTTTATTTCTTCCCAAATCTTATTTATAGACGTGCACTTTTCTTTTTAAAGAAGTATTGTGTCCATTTGGAAATTTGAAAAAAAAATGTAACTCCTTTCTCTAGGTTCACATAGATACAGAGACGAGGAGCTGTCTGATCGACTCTGCTATTTCTGATGTTTTCAAGAGTCACGTACCTTGAACAGAGCCAAAAATTTTAAGAAGAAAAAGAAAAAAGAAATCACACATACGCCTACTTATATATACCCACTCATACCTTTTTTTTAAGTTTCCATATCTGTTTCTATTGTCTGTCTCAAAGAAGCTAACTGCAATGAGGTTCTTGTTTCAAAACAGCAGGAAGGGAAGAGCTGGCTTTGTAGCAAATGCAGCCCTGGAAACACAATGATACCAACAGAGCCTACGGCTTTGCAAGTTGTCCTTGAATATTAAGGAGCATGTCCCTGAGAGAACACAATCACACCATGTTACTGAAAATCTGTGCTTTTCCCAATTAGCCTCTGTGAAAAAAAAATTAGAGTCCTTTCAAGTATTTGAGAGAAGGAAGGAAGTAAAAACCAGAGGTAACATGTGTAGTATAAATATAGCTATGATGACTCATATACAAACATTTTCCCCCTCCACAAAGTAACTCAATGTTATTTCTTTTTATCTTTTATTTTGCTATTTTATTTTTTGCCAATAATAGAGATTAAACTCAGGGCTTTATAATTGCTCTGCTAAGTTGTGCTCTTCCACTTGAACCACACCTCCAGGTCAGTTTATTGATGGTTTATTTGGAGATAGAGCCCCACACACTTTTCTGACCCTTTTCTTCATTTCAGGACCCTCTCTGCCACAGCTTCCTGAGTAGATTAGATGTCAGGTGTGAGCCACTGGTACCTGGCTTCATCATGATAACTTGAAGCCCTTCTAAGCATAACATATTTATATCAAAAGATATGTAAACTTGAAAATTGTCTCTTCTATGTTGGATTCTAAATTCTACTGTGGGGAATCCCACAAAAAGGGTATTATGTCTTATTGTTATATCATCACAGAGTTGCACCCGTTCATGGACATAAGCATATTGTGTTAGGAAAATGTCAAATTGATGAACAATGCACGTCCTTTACAAAAATAATGCCAACATAATTCACTCTCACCTGCTTTATGTTTTTCCCACTTTCCATTTCTAGACGACAATGGAGAGATGGTGAATCAGATGTTTGCAATGTATTTAGAACACATAATCAAAGATGTAGGAATCTGTACCTCCACATAGCACCACACATACATGGGTATTATGGGATAGGACAGAGTGTTCAAACCTGAGGATGCTGCATGCGTGGAACTCTTTATGATGTATTGAGCTGATGTATTTGATATTTTTACACTCTGAAAATTACTAATGATGGCTAATTTATTCTACCACATCTGACCAACCCAAGTTCTTTGGTTACTTTTATTATCATTAAAATTGTCCTAAATGTATCTTCTCACCCCTTTTCAAATATTCAGTCTTGAAAAGAAGTAGGATGCTTGGTAGATCCAGGCAGATAGAGAGATGAAGTGGGACAAGGTGGGGTTTGGTAAACAAACATACCTGTAATTAATCTTACCACCTCAGGTGCTGCAACCAAATTTGGCTGAAGGTAAGAGTCACTGGTACAGTAGATTTTGACAAAGAAAGGAAGATTACTAAATGTGTCTGAGACCTACTTAATGTGAACTGCTAGAGGTAATCTATTTATTAAATATGTATTCCCTAATGACTTATGTCCCTGGCGAAGCTAGGAATGACCTTTCAAATTGTATAGGAAGGGAGAAAAAGCCAGGAACAGGTTATAGGACGTCATTTCAAAGCTATGGAGGGTAGGATGGACACATATGCAATAGAGTGAAGCCAATAAAAAACAGCAGAGTGTCCATAATCCTAGCGACTCAGGAAGCACAGATCTGGAAGATCAATATTCTATTACTCTGAATCTCCAACAAACCAGCAAACTGCTGGACTGGGGGGTAGAGTGCAAGGCAGGGAGCGAGAAAGCCAACCAAGATGAAGGCACTGAGTTCAAAACCTAGTTAACAGAAGATGAAAGATGATTTGCCTAGAAGTGACCCAGCTATAGCTTCAGAAATGTTTGGTATAAATATTCAATCATCTAAGGTAGTTTTAATTTAAAAACCATCCAGTAAGGTCTAGTAGAGCCAATAAAGAAACATTAGTAATCTGTAAGGTTACAAAAGTTTTTCTTTGTATAAACCCAGGTAAAACCCATTTAGATGGAGACACTAACCACACCCAATACTCCAGAATATTCCTTCCTACCACATCCCTGGCAATACACTTGCTCTCTTTTGAAAATCAATAAAATCTACAGTGAGTTTGTTTCTTTGTCATTGCACATATGCATAATTTGTGTTCCTTCATCACTTTTGCTCACAGAATGGCAATTGAGAATCTCTTCAAAGCACTAACTTTTGTCTGTGCTGGTTTTATCCTTCATATAGATATTTTCTATTTCATGGATTTATGCTGTTCTATGTGGATTATTTTTCCTCTTTCTACATTTTGAGGTTTAATTTACTACTTGTTTCTAGCTTTAATCAAAGGATCTGACTTTTATTCCTTCTTCATTTTGAATAGAGACTTCCAAAACTGTAAATTTCCACGTATGCATTGCTGTACAAGCATTCCTCATGATCTGATAAATCATATTTACATTATCTTTCATCTCAAAATATGTTCAAGTTTCCATAGTGATTTGTTCCATGAATCATGGGTTATTTACAAGGGTTTTGCTCAATTTTCAAACATTAGAAGATTTTCCTGGTATCTTTGTCAATGTGCTGGTCTTGCTACCACCATGGCAGAGAGGAAGCAGACAGAGATAGGAAGTTACAGGTACAACCAGGGCATAACTCCATGAACTATTTACCTAGCCCTGCCTCCTAATTACTACCACCTCCCTACAATGCCCATATAAAGGGCTTCATTCATTAATTAAGGGCAGAGTCCTCTGATCACTTCTTAAAAGCCTACAAGCTGGCAACCAAGTCTTTACCCACATATAAACGTATTCATACCAAAACACCTGCAGATGTTTTCTTGTCATTATTCCACAGATTTTACCTCATGGCTATTGACATAGCAGTCCATCTGTGTTAGTTATTGTAAGTAACTTGGAGACAACTTAAAATGAATATGAGGATGTATTTAGATTCTATGAAAATGTACTGTCCTTTAATTAATTTATATTGTGTGTATGTGTGTGTTCATATATAGTGCCACATTTGAACTCAAGACCTTATGCCTACTAGGCAGGCTGTGTACTACTTTGTGCTAAAACCCCAGCCCTTTAGGCTTTTTTGCCAGTCCTAGGGCTTGCACTTAGGGCCTGGGCACTGTCCCTGTGTTTCCTTTGTTCAATGCTAGCACTCTACCACTTGAGCCACAGCACCAATTCCAGCTTTTTCTGTTTATGTGGTACTGAGGAATTGAACCCAGGGCTTCATGCATGCTAGGCAAGTACTCTACCACTAAGCCACATTCCCAGCCCACTGGCTGTGGTTATTTTTGAGATAGGGTCTCACATTTATTTCCTAGTCAGATCTGGGCTTAAATCCTCCTATTTATACTTATTTATAGAAATATACCTATATTTTCCAGGTAGGTCTACTTATATGGTCAATTATTAATACATTCATTAATATTAAAACATCTATTACTTTTTGGTTTTATTTATTTGGTATGGTAGTAGTTGGGATTGCATTCAGTGTCTCATTCTTGATGGGAAATCCCTGTACTACATTATCCGTGTCCCTAGTTTATTTATTTAATTAAAAGGTTTAATTAACTTATTGTCTTTCCTTGTATAAAGTCTCATCCTTTTTTTCTGGAACTGTCTTTAGACTACAATTTCCTACCTGCATCTTCTGAGTTAGCTGAGATTACAGATGTATGCCACTATGCCAAGTTTGTTTTTTAGATAGAGCCTCAAAATCTTACCTATGATGAACCTCCTATATCCACCTCCTGAGCAGCTGTTACCATTGCTTTTCTGAAATACATCTAACCTAGCTAATGTGTACTATTTTCTTAATGTGATTCTGATATTTCATTTAAGGCTTTGCCTTTGTTACTTAGAAGTGATTTTCATCTATAGTTTCCGTTTCCCAGTGTTACCTTTATCAGATTAAATATTAATATAAATGCGTCATAGAAACAATTTGCATGTTTTCTTTTATAGTCTATGTTCTGTAGGAATTTATATAGCACGGGAACAATCTGTTCCTTCTATGGAAATTGGTGTGTTTATTCTTTTGTTAAACTATTTTCTAAGAGCTCTTGTATTTCTTCTTGTTTTTCAAATGTACTTACACAAAAAAATGTAGTCATATGAATTTATATTTCCTCTGTGTCAGTAGTGCCTTTTTGTGCTTTTTAAAAATCATTTCTAACTGTTTATTTCAGCTTCCTCTCCCTAGTATTTTCTTCTGGTATATTAGCATATTTTTCTAGTATATTTTTCCTAGTATATTAGCTCTTAATCATATCGCTAACCCAATGGTTGTAATTACCGTGTATTTTGTATATACTAGGTGCATTACCGAGTCCCAGTCATTTCATTCTCCTATTTCTTTACAAAAACCTCTTTAAGCTATTTTGTTGGCTTTTATTTCCTTTCTAAGTGATTACATTTATATGAATGTATTCTGAAGTGTCCTTAGTGCTTTTAGTACTTTTTTAGTTTTAGTGTTCTGTTGTCATTTTACACTTCTCCTCTTACCTACTAACTGAAACATTAACGAACAATATTTTCATCTTCCCTTTCTCATTTTTTTTGTTAAGGCAGTTTACTTTTGCACAAAAGGGCTCACCACCGTTCTCCCTGGAGCTGGTCAGGTATACCATGTAGGGCAGTTTGCTAGGTTTTTATCTCAATTCAAACTGTCCCTCCTCCCTTATAGGGAGTTAGCCTCACATTCTAAGCAAAATTGATTACCAAGTTTATAAGGGGCCAATTCCTTAGTTTGTTTTTTTCCCATTGCAGCTGGTTGAGAGCAGGGTTGGGGACAGGGTGGCTGGCAGATACAGGTGGACAAGGTTGAGGAGGTGAGTGGAAAGTTCCCACTGGGTTCTCATTCCTCTTAATTCCATTGGTAAACATCTCTTTCTAACTAGCAGCAGCACACTTGGTAGTTGCGGTTTCATTCTTTTAACTCCTTTGACAATGATTTATCTCTCAAATTGGGCTAGTTGGCCACAAGCAGCACAGATAATACTTACAACTGAAGTCAAAAAGCAAACCTATAGTTCCAGGAAATATTAATAACAAAAACATCAATGCCATAAAAAGCTGGTACTGGTGGCTCATGCCTGTAATACTAGCTATTCTGGAGGCTGAGATCTGAGGATCACAGTTTGAAACCAGCCTCTGGACAGAAGAGACTGTGAGACTCTTATCTCCTTAACCACTAGAGAATCAGAAGTGGTGCTGTGGCTTAAAGTGGTAGAAAACTAGCCTTGAGCAAAAAAGCTAAGATGCCTAGCCCCCAAGTTCAAGCCCCATGACTGAAATCAGAAGTATTCTAGAGGCACAAATTAGAAGCACTCTAATTTGACAGACAAGTCTTCTTCTTCTCACAGTGCTATTCCTAGCAGGGGACATTTTAAAAAAGAGGGAAGGTAAGGAGGAAGGAAGGAAGGAAGGAAGGAAGGAAGGAAGGAAAGAAGAAGGAAGGGAGGAAGGAAAGAAGAAGGAAGGGAGGGAGAGAAGGAGGGAGGCAGGCAGGCAGGCAGGCAGGCAGGCAGGCAGGCAGGCAGGCAGGCAGGCAGGCAGACAGGCAGACAGGCAGACAGGCAGGCGTAGGTCCTATTCTGTACCATGAGTCACTTTTTATTACCAAGCAGGTAAATTGCCAACACTCAGACCATTGTGGGATTGTGGTAAAACCTTCTCTATGTTCTCTTTGATCTTCGAAGGACCTTGTCCATGCCAGCAGCTTCCCGGAGGCCTATGTGCCCATACCCTGACACTACAGAACCAAATCAAAGCATATTACAGAAGCCTCCAGGCTGTGGGGTTTGGACTTCTGGTACTCTCTCATATGTATTATATATAGTTTCTTGTAATTTTCCCCTTGACCATGGCCTTCTTTTACTCTTAACATAATCCATGAGATATACATTATCGGTTGTCTATAGTTATCCACAAGACAATGGGGTCCAGACCTTCCCTTGAGGTGGCTCACACCTATAATCCTAGCTACTCAGGAGGCTGAGATCTGAGGATCATGGTTCAAAGCCAGCCTGGGCAGAAAAGTCTGTGAGACTGTGATCTCCAATAAATCACTATAAAACCAGAAGTGGTGCTGTGGCTCAAGTGGTAGAGCGCTCGCCTTGAGCTGAAGAGCACAGGGACAGCACCCAAGCTCAGAGTTCAAGTCCTATGACTGACAAAAAAACTCACAAAACAAAAAACCCCCAAACTACAATACAGATCTTCTCAAGTTCTTTGTATAAAAGGGTACTGTAATCATGTATAGCCCATGAACATAGCCCATATGCTTCACATCATCTCTAATTACGTAAAACACATCACACAAGGTAAATGTCTTGTAAACAGTACTCCCAATAGGGAATCAGGTAAGGAAAAGAAGGGCTGCACATGATCAGTACAGACGCAATTTTGAAAACATTTTCCACCTGCAACTGGTTGAATTTGTAGGCGGGGAACCCATTAGGTGTGTCTGACAGTCAGTACTGTAGTAGTGAAACAACTTTTGCAATATGCTTTAAGTTGACTTCCATGACATTGGTCATTTTTCATCATCATTAACCTATTTTTTGTTTAATTATTTAATTTAATGTTTCTTTTCAGAGAGCTGAGGATCCAACTCAGGCCTGGAACTGGCCAGTTCTGCTACTGAGCTAAATCCCCAGCCCTTCATTGCAGTTTTGTGCAATAAATTCGGCTTTGGTCAGTGGGAGGCTAATTTTAAATTGCTCATTTGATGTCATCCTGCTCTTGTAAATCTTAGACCACTGTGTGAAATGGATTGTCCTTCCTAGAGAATGAGAGAATCCCGTACTGTAGAGCGTACAGAAGGGCACTCATAAATCCAAATCTGCTACTGCAAGTGGAGATGGATCTACAAGGCACAGATACTGTCAGTTCAAACCAAAGAACCATAGTCTAAACACAATAACCCTGAAGGCCCAATGTCACAGTATACACAAGTGAGCATCACAGGGTCTTGGTTCTGAACGAAATCACAGGATATTTGTTTTCAGTTGACAACATTAGGTAGACTACCTTCATTAGAAAAGGAGGAGGTTTAACTCAGAAGCCCTTCACAGAGTAAATGCTCTGAGTACCTGGGATTTCCAATAGAAAATAGTTAAGGAGAACTCCCCTGATCTGACACATCAAAGACTCACTCATGCTACAGAAGAAAACTTGTTAAGATGGAAGCACACTCATTAACATAGTGCTTATTAATTACAGATCTCAAAAAGTTTTCTATTTTCAAAGATTAGGAACCCCATGGATGACCTTAATATGTCATAGTGTGCATATCTTTCCTTCACCTTGCCACTGGGGAATAAAAAATTTTAACTCAGATTTGCTGACTAATGTTATTAAATAAAAGAATATCCTAAATTGATAGTTCCTAGGCTATATATATATATGTATACACACACACACACACACACACACACACACACACACACACACACATATATTTCTTTGAATGTGTGACAGGAAGAAAAATATGTTTCTCAAATCTCTATTCTTCCTAGTAAAGGAAGATGTGAGACTCTAGGCTGCGCGCAGTTCACGCTGAGCCTCACTTGTGCTTAGAAGAAAGAATGAAATGAAGAAACAGAGCAAGGTTGGAACCTTTGTTTTGAAGTGGAAGATGATTTATAGCCAAAACAACAACTGAGCAACAGTGAAAGGAATCAGAGGACATGTGGAAATAGCTAAGAGACAGCACTGAGTTCAAAGCCCCGTACACACACACACACACACACACACACACACACATGAGTTTATAGACAGATAACAATTACCTTTGCTTTCATTCTATCACATGATGTGAGTGTGATGTAGTAGCCTGAATGTCTGTTTCGTTAGAGTTAGAAAAACATTGCACACAATCAGATTCTTGATTCCCATGCCTTTCTCATTACTTTGCCATACGTGTTTATTTAAAGTTAGTCTTCAATGATCTCATTTGAAATTGAACCAATTTTCCAGTGAAAATTGTGCTCTGATTTTTTTTATGGGGCATTGGCTAAAAATAAAGAAATAACTCCAGAATAAGAAGAGAAGAAAGCCGGGCACTGGTGGCTCTCGCCTGTAATCCTAGCTACTCAGAAGGCTGAGATCTGAGGATTGTGATTCAAGCCAACTTGGACAGGAAAGTCTGTGAGACTCTTATCTCCAACAAAGACCATAAAACCAATAGTGGTGCTGTAGCTCAGGGACAGTGCCCAGGCCCAGAGTTCAAGCCCCATGACTGACATGAAGAAGATGAAGAAGATGAAGACGAAGAGGAGGAGGAGGGGGAGGAGGAGGAGGAGGAGGAGGAGGTAGAGATATATTTGCTATCAAGTGCCTTTGTTCAAAAAAAATGAAAACAGAATGAAAGATCATTTGTTCTATACATTTATCAGTGTCTCGAAAAAGGAGAAAGTCGATGTTTTTTCACATTGCAGTCTCTCAAAGTCACCATGACTGCCAACAGAACTTTTCTAAAAGAGCTGTACGAGAACCCTGTCCTGTCTCCTCTAGTTCCTTCACTCCTGGTAAAAATAATTCTAAGAGATTCTTTCAGAGGCTAAAGACAACTCTTCCATTTCTATACCAGGCACAGAGAGTTTCTCTTGCCTGGCTTTGAATGCGTAATTTCTGGACACATCTGTTTCTCTTTAGGAGTTAACTCTTAAAAGTAACCTTTCTTAAGATGAAAGGGAAACATGAATCATTTTTATTTTCTTGAAGAATCTGTTTCTGTGCTCTCAGGAGACAATTTCACCTGGGAGCCTTATGGTTTACTTTAATCGAGAGTTACTTGTTTCGTTTAAAAAATAAGAAAGAGGAGAAACTGCAGTTTGTAAGCAGGCACACAACTCAAATGGATTTCCTTTTAATTTGTTCCAGTTAGTTGACCCACCCAATCTCAGCTTTCCTGTGTGTTCCAAGACAAACAAACAGATCATAACTACTAAAATATTTATTCTCCAAACCTTATCAATCCATAAGCCATTTTCCAAACTTAACTGTCCTGTTTACCACTGAACTTTCCAATACTTCTACTTCCTGAGCAAGAGAAATAATTGCAAATGTAATGATATAATTATCAAGGACTCTTGATATGGTGTTCAGTTCGTTACAGCTACCCAATTAGACCTATAAGTGCAACTTCTTGTTCTCTTTCCCCTGTTGAAAGATGCTATTGGAACAAATCGATTTTCATACAATTAATAGATTAAAACCAGTTGATTTACCATATCCTAATGAATTTGGGTTACTGTTTACTATTCTCTGCCATTTGTTTATTGAAGCATCTCTTGGGGACTTTGGGATGATGTTATGATTTATTTTCACATTACTCAGCCAATAGGAAGCTGCTTGCAGACTCTACTAGGCAAAGATGCTTCCAATCTTTTACTAAAATATGATTGCAGATACTTTGTCCCTTAGATTGTCTGTCTGTCAGTATAACTGAAAAACCTTACTTTTCAATCTATGCTGCTAATCATTATTATTGTTCTGTCTCTCCCTACTCCCTCATTATCTTCTCATTTTCTGGAAGGCAGCTATTGTTTGGACCAATATAGGGAAGATATCACATTAGGCCAAGATCCATCTGCTGCCCAGCCCTCTCTGAATGAAGGTGTCCTGACCGTGTGCTTACTTAGTGAGGTTCAGAGGTTAGCTTGATAAATAAATATACTGGAAGAAAATGAGCGCTGCTTTCCTCACAGTTGGAGAAAGGGAATATGAAGATGGAAACTAAAATATAAAAAACTAGAACGAAGCCAGTTTTGTTGGGTTGAAATGAAAGCATTCATTTGGATTCCTGTCTTCAATAACATAAGAATAGAAAAGACAGAATTATATATATTTGTACACTGGGTGGTCTAGTGTGTAAATGCAGGACACAGAGTACACAAATATCAGGGTGTTTCTGAACCCAGGCCCTAGCCATGTACAAATGGGCCAATTAGTAAGTATATCTTCATTTCTAAAAACCATTTTCCATTTAAAAAAAATATCCATGGTTTCTTGGAGGAATGGCTGATTCCAAGGTTTCAGGGAAAGAACAAAACGACCTGCAGAATGAAATGCTAGAAAGCAAGAATGTGTGAAATGAATGATGAAGTTCGGTTCCAAAAGGACATATAAAACAAATGGCCAAGCCGGGGATAATCTCAGCAACACCAACAGCCACCATGGGTAGGTAAGATCGCCATGCATTGAGTTTATGGTCTACCATGATATAAATGAACAGATAAATCAGAGGAGGGGAAGAAAGCTTTGCATTAAGACAGACTGCCAACTGGATTGACAGAATTAGAAAACCTTCAAGTGACAGCACTGACAATAAGAATATATAGCACGAGGAAGGGAGTTTTATCTGCCATCACATTTTCTAGCCACAAAATTATGTTACTCTCCTTAAACACAAAGTTGAAACCTGGCACACATCATCCTTATCAACTGGCCATCTTAATCGTTACCACTTATGGGATGCATTCACATCTGTCAGCCATTCAATGAGATTCATTAAGAAGACTGGTCACCATTTCTGTAACATTCCAGCTGATATCCATAATCTGGGTCTCATTATATAGAATTATTGGAGACACTGGAATGGAGAGATATTCTCCAACGTGACCAGCTCATATCTTTACAGATGTGTTAGTCAGAATAGTTAATCAAAATGAAGAATGTTTCTGGTTTGAAAAGACTGCAGAAGCATGGCCAATTGGGAAAACCTTGTATCTAGGATTCAACCCTTAACCATAAAGAGAATTACTAGGAAAACAAACAAAACATGGATGACTTTTCTGAATGAATAATGAGTGCTGTTTCTTGAAACTACTTTGAAAATTTGATATATTTTCCTTAAAATGAGGTGAATAAATGGTGCTGATATAGTACTATTATTACCTCATTCTTCTTTATGTATAAAATTCTAATTACTGGTAACCAATCCATTATACCTATAACAGTATAATCACTTGATGAGGAAACCCTTACATATTATTTATGTTCCTAGCAGGACTCGACAAATACCTGTTAAATATAAAAAAACAACCGTCTAAATTGTTACAATTTAAATAATATTTACAATTTAGTGGGGAGGGAGGAGAGGGAGGGGGAGTACAGTGGTAGAGGTGGGAGGGAAGGGAGGGGAGGGGAAAAATAAAGGAGGAGTTAACAATGCTTGATAGGAAATGTACTCATTACCTTGCTCATGTAACTGTAACCACTCTGTACAGTATTTTTACAATAAAAAACATATTTAAAAACAACAACAACTGCCATGAGGTATTTCTCGTGAAACGGTCAATGAACACACCATGTAACAGCAGGTAGAATCTGTAGTTAGAACGTAGTACTTGGTTTTAGTTGCAAGTAGCAACAACATTTTACTGACACCCTTACAGATGGAGACAATCATGCACTGTAGTTGGCAGAGTTGTGAAAGACACCTATCCTAAAGACCTGCTGTCTGGGAGGAAGTTTGGCCTCTTATCTCCATGAGGTATACACCAGGCAGGATCCTTTTATTTCTAAGCACTGATGTCTTTATGTATGATATACAACTCTGGGAATTTCAATCCCTTAGGCCTCTGTACGGTTGTAAGACAGACAAATCTGTCTAGAGTGAAGAAGTAGGAAGAACACAGAATTATTCTTCCCCTATAATTTGCAAGTGCATGGAGTTCACAGATGTGATCTTAAACAAGGGATCTACTGATACAAATGTTTATTAATTAATTCACTTGATGACTCTTTATCCAGCATGCATTGTCTCGTGGGTGCCAAACATGAGCAAAATAGTAAAAAAAATAGGTGACCTTACACTACAGTGATAGAAATCACTCACAGAGGTCCTGCTATTTGGGGGGAGCTCTAGAATATTCTATTTTAACATGCATTTTTAAAAAGTTTTTTTTATTATTACTGGGGAATACCTTTAGTAGTCAGCATACATATGTAATAATAGCTGCTATCATCTCATTTAATCCTCATAACAACCTCATGAATTATGTCTATTAGTTATATTTGTGTGAAGCCAGGGGGGAGGGGGAGTGTAGTTGAAGAGATTTATTTCTTGTTTTTGTTCAAGCCCCTAGCAGGAAGCAGATTTCCAGATCCTAACCGAGTTCTGGTCACTTTAGCACATTGGGAAGGCAGAACCTTGGACAGAGGGCATTATGGGGCAGAGGAGGAAAACTGGCTTCATGCAAGAGGCCCCTTGCTGGTCTTTAATGTACGGACAAGGCTGCATGCTGACTACGGAAAGGGAGCCTGCTCATCTGAGTTGAGGTACATAGGAAATTCAGTGATGGAGAACCAAAAATAAATGTGCCAGAGATAGATTATTAAGTGACAAGAAAAAGTAGAGGCAATGGAGCAGAGGGAATGTAAATCTCTTCCTAAAAAGTAAGTCTCAGCTAGCTACTGGTGGTTCACAACTGTAATCAGAAGGTTCAGATCTGAGGATCAAGGATTGAAACCAGCCTGGGCAGGAAAACTCTGTGAAACTCTTTTCTCCAATTAACCACCAAAACCCAACACACAAACCCAGAAGTGGAGCTGTGGCTCAAGTGGTAAAGTGCTAGCCTTGAGCACAACAGCCACAACAGCTCAGGGATAATACTCCAGGTCTAAACCCCAGGATTGGTGAGAGCGTGTGCATGCATGCACACACACACACACACACACACACACACACACACACACACACACACACGTAAGGTCTAGGTAAACACACATCTACTCTCTATGTCCAATCCATTAGCCATTACAGTGAATTACTATGGTGAATCCTTACTATGTCCTTGCTAAATTGGTTAATAGTAACATCCCTTCCCCCATCTCCCCTCCCCCCCCCCAGGCTTCTTGCTGCCAATAAACAAAGCACAGCCCAAAGCTGGATGGGCTTGGAAAACAGGATGCTAAAATTCATTATTTTTTGGTCTCTGTCTCTTCTGCTGCAGACAAAACTCCACGCAAATACGTGTCCCTCTTGGCCTATCTCCCAGTCCCATTTTGTCAGAGAGCCATCACTTTTTTACCTTCTAATAAATCAGAGGCCTTGTCTGGAGAGAATTTCAAACAGCTTTCAAGTTGGACTGTTTTGTGCTTCTGTGGTGATAGCCACAAGCTAAGAATGTGCAGAAACTGCAGAAATAATCTAGATGAAGTTTCAGCAGTTAATATTGAGGATGTCAATCACAATCACCTATGCCAAGCACTTTATCTAAAACACATAGGGATAGTTGGAAATTGCCTTCCAAAAGACAGAGAAAGGATATAGGCCGTGGAGTTGTGTTTGTACTCCAGGACGTTATTTCTTCTGCATCAGAATTGCTTGTAGTTAGAGCTTGTCTACTCTGGAAAAATTAATCAAGGTTGCTGGGAATGTCTGTATTTTTAATGTTAATGTATACTCAAGTTTGAACTACTGGGCTCTAGAAGTTTGTACATATTTTCAATATTTCTATGAGACACTCAAGTTAGCCACTGGGATGCTACATTACTCTGCTGTCAGATGCAGATTACAACTATAACAAGACTTGGTGACAGTTTTACTGTTGCATAATATTGTATGTCAGGCATATACAGTCTTGGTGTTATACACGACACCGAATCCTTTAACACTCTTGTATATTCTTTTCCCTCATTTCCCCAGGAGAAAATTGAGATGGAGAAAAGTTTTGTGACCTTCTCTGTGTCGAAGCTAAACCAAAGACCAATTGGCAATGGATTCATGGACTGATTGACTCTTAAAGCAACTCTTGAATGCAACATCTCATACAAAGTCATTCCTATTTAAAAAAAAAAAACACACATAGTCATAGATTACATATGTAGGACTAGTTTGATTTTCTAGAAACCTGTATTCCGATGGCTCAGAATGGCTTTGTGGGTCCACACTTCCAGAATATCACTGTCCAAATCTCTGACGGCTTATTGTGTTTCTTTCTTATCTCTAGCACACAAAGAATAGTTTTGTGACTGTCATTAAATCAGGTGTTATTAGCCTTCACATTTAGGAATTGGCTACTGAGAGGTATGGAGGGGGGTGGCAGTGGGGGGGTGTAATCTGGAAGCATTTGGTGATGACACATTGCTCATGCCGTGTGGCAGGTGAGAAGAATTGGGGAAGATGAGAAGAACAGCCAGAAATAATAAGGCATTGTGCAGTCTTCGAATGACAGCATCTTACTGCGCTGCCCCTAGGGAAATGATGTCCACTTCATTTTGGAGAATAAAACTACTCACACTGATTTTTTTTTTTGAGACTAAACGTCAGGGAGAGTTAAGCCCCAGGAACCCCTAATGCCACTGAAAAGTAATGTTGCTTAACTGCCAGATACCCGTTGTTTCACGGGCAATGTGCAATATCTACCCTGCTATTTGTAATAATTTAGCATTGCCTAAAAATATTTCAAAAGAGCTTTATGATCATTTGAACTCATTACTTCATGCTACCCCTGGAGGGGGTCATTCAGCATGGAAGTTATCAGGTAAGATACGATTAGAGTTATTAATACCAATAATAGCAATAAGTTTAATGCTATTGTCATTAGGGAAAAATGGCCTGTACCCTGAGGTGGTGAAAATGACGACTGTCGATCTATAGATCTGGGGAAAAAACATTCCCACTGAGACTGGAGTCTCTTAAGATGCTGAGAGCCTTTATTCTGCAGGATATTCTTCTTTACAATGGAAAGAGCCATGGTCAGTCCCAGACATGTCACAACCAGAAAGCAAAACAGACAATACCAGACAGGAACTGTCTGGTGACCAGAGTCACCGTGACAGATAGGCAACAGATGATACTTAAACACATTCATTGTTCTTAGGTAGTTGCACCGAAAGGTTTCAATGAGTCATGATCCCTGTGGCCCTTTTCCTCAGTTGTCCCCCTCTCTTCCAACCCCACCCATCCCCTCAAACCACCTGCTTCCATTTCCTCCTATTTGGGTTGAGTATTACAACTACATTCACCCACCCTCATCTGTCTCCCTCCCTCTAACCTCAACTTCTGAGACAGCAACACAATCTCCAGCTTCCTGGCATTCATTCTGTTAGACAGATAAGTTCCTTGTTCCGAGGAGTTACAATGAAAATGATCAGATGCAAATGTATAACTAGTGCAACTTAGACTGTAATTTTACTTTCTAACCCTGCCTGGTCAGGAGGCACAAGATCCACATATTCCTCTCAGGCTAGGCACTGTTTACCTTCCTAACTCAGTCCCTACAGCCGGCTTTCTGCTGGTTTCATGGTGCCTGCAACTTGTTCTTGCTTTCTGACTTTTGAATATGCTCGGCCCTTTGCCTAGTCATTTCTCCACTGGGTTTTTGCATGAGCAGTTTCTTCTTGCCATACAGCTATGAACCCAGGTGTCATCTTGTCAGAGAAGCTTTTGCTGATCCTGATAGCATTTTGTCACTCTATGATTGTTTTATTTCTCCTTCATAGCACTTGCTACTATTGGAAATGATCTTATTTGTTTAGTTTTATTGTATACAATCACCTCACTCATCAGACCTTCAGGCTCACAGGGTCTGAGGGTCTGTTTTGTTCAACATGCTGAGACATGTGTGAGATACTCATCACAGTGACTAATGCTGGTAGGATCCATAAGCTACACACACATCCTCCTCAGTGATTCCATGAGCTAATGCATTTATTCCTCATAACAGCTATGTTAGCTAGCTATAATTAGGTGGCGACTTCTGGTATTATGTGAAGGAGAAAAAACACTGATAGAGATTAGGTATAATTTGTGACAAAGCCCAAGTTTGTCATTGTCTTTATATATCAACATAATAAATGTGTGCTGAGTACATTAGTTAAATAATACATGGATACATTGCAGCACATGTATGTATAGGTTTATGCAGTTTACACAGTGATTTATGGAGATGTATTCATACAATATCTACTTGTTTTCTCAGTGCTTCTAATTGGAGTAATGCATTCTCACAGAGGGTGGGAAGGTCTAAAGAAAAGAAAGCCTATCGAGATACCAGGGTTCACAACTCGCTTGTTAAGTTCTATTGTAGTTGACAAGATACCCAGATGCTCTAGAGATTTTATATTCAGGTGGAATCACTTGTCATATGCAAATTAGCTGTCCCCAATAAATGTCAAATTATGGAATACAGTGTATCTGTTTTACAAAGGAATTTCTAAGAATAGCAAGCTTCATAAGCACAAAAGTTTAAAGATTTATGAACTAATAATTACCTTATAAATAATTTGCTAGTCATGTAGATATTTGCCTTATTTTCATACTTTTTGAGGATTTTATATACATATATGTGGATTATGTATTCATATAATGTATATATATATCCAATGTATATATACATTGAATAATATATAGAGAAACGTTTACATCTATTGGAAAATATATAGATACATGCTTTTTTCCCCATTAGTGGTTCTAACATCATATAGAAAGTCATGTAAAAAGCAGAATCTGAGGCTCAAGAAAAATTTGAAAAATCTAGCCAAGGCCAATAGCTATAATAAGCATGGATGTGGAGAAGACTTACAAGTGCAGATTTTATTTATTTAGATTTATTTTATTTACTTCAGCTATGTGCAACAATACTAGGTTGCTGCCCTTGAACCTTCCCAAAGTTGCCAGTGCAGCTCATGGCCTGTCACCATTTCCAGTATGAAAACTCAGGTTTAGAGAAAGAACAAATAGTCCATGGAAACATCAGGACATAGAATGTAGATTCAGACCTACTGCCTCTGACTTCCCTACAAAAAAGAATATAGTATTCAATTTAATTTTCCAAGGGAAAGAGGAATTTAATGACTTTAACTCTGTTACTTGAGAGAAATATCATCTGTATTCACAGAAACAAGTCTTCATAACAGATATGTATTGGAAAAGAGGACTGAGTTTTAAGTGCTTCTGACCAAGGAATCCATAGTCATGCCAAATGTTTCTGAGTATAATTTAAAAACCTTTATTTTAAACATTTAGTAGGAACTATTTGTCATCAAACCAATTCTAATTTGCAAAATAAAACAATGAAAGCAAAGAAAGCAATGAAAGAAAGAGTAGAGAAAATTCAAAAGCAACTACTCTGCAGGAAGAGAGAGTGTTCTAATAACTTCTTCATATGTAAATAATTTAAAGATTGTGGAATAATTTGGCTATAATTTCTTGAATGTTTGATGAGGAAAAACATTTGCTAATTTAAAAGTTGGATTCATGCAGTTTCGACTTTTTACTACAAAATCAAAAAGAATCCTGCTAATTTGCATCTGACTGTAGGGCTTCAGTTATTTGAGTAAGACATGGAAGAGTTTAGAATTTAGAATTTAGCTACACCAACAATTTTTATATAGTCATAAAATTTCTTCATATCTACTATTTGACACTTACTCATTAATATCTCAAAGACCATGTTTGCAATATTTTGTTCTATTTGGTTGAGGCATTGATAAAAATATTACTGTACTATATAGTCTTTTATTATTAAAAAGAGAAATAATTATCAATAGATGGACGAATAGAAACATATAGGATATATAATCTATTATATGTCTATCTATCGATTGATCAGTCTATCTGTCTATAGTCTTTGTATATCTATCAATTGTTTAGCAATTAGTTTGGTAATTACTTAGCAAAAGTTTGGTCATTTCTTTCCACAATATATTAAAATCAAATGGAGAAGAAGACAGGAACTAGAGGCTCATGCAGGTAATCTTAGCTACATGGAAGTCTGAGAATGTGAGGAACATGGTTGGAGGTCAACCTATGCAGAGAAATTTAAGAGACTGTTTCTCAGTTAACAGCTGGGCTCAGTAGTATGTACTGAATTGGGAGAACTTGAATTCTAGGGCAGCCTGGGCAGAAATGTCTGTTTGACTCTTTCTCCAGAGAGGGACTTGACCCCATGGAAAATAACCATGGTCTTAGCAACTACAGGAAGCCTAAGTAGATAGATGGATCTTATGTACATCTGGGCAGAAAGTGGTAACCCTGGAAAATGAGTAAAAAAACAGGCCTAGCTCAATGGCATTGTGCCCACCTAGCAATTTTAGGGTTCTAAATTCAAAACCTAGTACCACACACACACAAATCACATGGAGCTATGTACTTTGATTTAGTCATCCGTTCTATCAGAGACGTTTAGAAGAATATACTAAAGTAAAATTCACCCATTTCGGAACAGAAAAGGATGAAAGGATATAATTTCTTGGAGAAAATATCTTGTTTTGATTTGAATATATATATATATATATATATATATATATATAAAATTCAAACTCTAAGCTGTCACCACTTTATAAAAGTAAATGGTGAAAACATGATAATTGTATAATTAACTAATAGCTATGTTCTGCTTGAAATAAAATACCATGAATAATTATCATTATCTTTCTTGAAGGTGGAGGGAAAGATACAGCCATCTTCTTTCTATTTTTTAAATATATGCACATCTGTGTTGCTAAGTAAATTCTAGTATAAATTCTATCTAAATTATAAGCAAGTTATTTAGACTTCTGAGAGAATCCGACAATTTCTTCCTCTTTAATTCACAAGACTTAAATTATTTTACTTAGAACATGCATAATAGTTTTATTGGGATTTAGAATATTATTTTCATATCCAACATACACTTTTTTATTATGCACTATGCAGTTTAATAATATGATATTTTATACTCTATCAACAAGTTTTGGTACAGAAATGAGGAATTTCTCTAAGACAAAGAAAGAGTCTGTATGCAAAGGAAAAAGGCATTGAAAGCAGATTTCCTTATAATAAGCCGTGTGTTGTGGATATTCCAACAGGCGACCCTGCTGAGGTATTTAAAATTGTTTTCCTAGAAAATGAGTAAAAACTGAACAGATGTAAACCTACCTGTCCACGTTTTAATTGTTCTGTTTTGTAGTAAGGCAGTACATTGTATTCTTTGCTAAGTAAAAATAATTTAATTATTTTGATTGCAGAAATAAAAGTAATTATTATAAAATAACATGAAAAATGAAAAATAAAACAGTTGGGATAATACATTAGAACAAAGCGTTGAAAATTTTTGTGCATTTCATCTTTTTCAAGAAGCACCAGCTCATACATTCATATGTACATACATACGTGCATGCATACATACAGATGTACATTTATTCCTTCAACAAATATTTATAAAACAAATATTGGGTTCCCTTACTACTTCAATCACTGAGAATTTGTAAACCAAAAGAAAAGGTCAGAGACTTACAGGATGTACATGAATTCTAGGGTAAAGAGACTGAAATGAATAAAAATATCAGAAAATAAATGTATAATTTGTCTGATGAAGACAGGAACCTAAAACCGGAAGGAACATCTGAGGACTTTTGAGAAGTTTCGTAGAGAAGCGGCTGATATGGTGAAGAGAAATGAAAGGACTGGCCTGATTCAAAGGTTTATTAATAATTCAGAAGAAGGAAAGCATTATGTGTCATCCTTATGCACTTGAATCCATGGTGGGCAGGATTAGAACAGAACAGAAAAGATCTCAGGATCCTTCTCTCCAGGTTCTATTATTCTTCTCTATGTGCTCTTTCTCCCGACCTGTCTACTTCTTTGATACAATCCCAGCAGCCTCCCAATCATTCTTAGTGCTTTCAACAATACGGTTTTGGAATCTGACAACCTTCTCAGATCAGATGATATCCTGATTTAGGATAAGCTATCCTTCCTATAGAAGGAAAGCATAAGTCACCTGAAAAGTATATACTGCTAAACTGCTTGCCCTGTGTCTGTCTGTGTCAAGAAAGAGAGAGAGAAGGACGGAGGGGGGTGGGGGGAAAGGATGGAGGGAGTGAAAGAATGAATGTATCAGTGAAGGTTAGGTTTTCCTACTTCATCTGAGGGGGCATATACAAATACTGTGTTTAAATTCTCCACAAGACCTTCATTTCCTCGCTGAGCATTAACTTTGGCATTTTTATTAAAAACTCTGCCATGCTCCTGCAGGAGATTTGCTACATTGGGTTTTTCCTTTACTGCCAGGCACAGAATGGATAAGACACATGACAGGGACATATCCACTGAGAGCACTTTGAATTCACTAAATACGCCTGCTTGTCCTATCTGCTGTAGACATACTGCAATGTTGGTAGTTTTCACTGAATTATACCACACATACATCTTGATGAGGAAATCCTTGAGGTTCTAATGGATTGTAATAGTAATGGAAATACCTTAGCCTAAAATAATTCTATTTAATTAATTAATTAATTAATTTTTTTTTTTTGATCATGAAGCCTGAACTCTGGGTCTGGGCGCTGTCCCTCAGCTCTTCAGCTCAAGGTTAGTGTTCTACCACTTGAGCCACAGCACCACTTCCAGCTTTTTCTGCTTATGTGGGGCTGAGGAATTGAACCCAGGGCCTCATGCATGTGAGGCAAGCACTCTACCATTGAGCCACCTTCCCAGCCCTCTATTTAATTTTTAATAGAAATTAGAAGACATTTTAATTGGCACATCAAAATTACATATATTTAGGAGAGGTATGGTGTGATGCATATATATATATATATATACATATATATATATATATGTATATATATATGATGGTCAGATCAGAGGAACTGGCATATCCATCACCTCAATATCCGATACTTCCATCACCTCAATATCCGATACTTCTTTGAGAGCATTCAAAATCCATACTAGGTAATTTAAAATACATTTAACTCCTCTGCATGATCCAATATGCATTGTGCTTTACAGCATTACAGATGCTCTTTCTATCAGCTGTAATGCATGAGTTCGGAGGACAAACCTCTCTCCTCTTAATCAAAAAAACAAGATCTCTGAATCTTGGGTAGATATCTACTTTCCATGATAGCTACTAGGTTAATGTATGTAACATTTTGGGATGTTGGTGACATGATTTGTCATAGAATCTTAAGTCTAATACTTCTGACCGCTTCTTTGTTTTTTTTTCCGGGTCGTGGGGCTTGAACTCTG
The DNA here is from genome assembly GCF_019054845.1 of Dipodomys spectabilis. Taxonomy (NCBI): domain Eukaryota; kingdom Metazoa; phylum Chordata; class Mammalia; order Rodentia; family Heteromyidae; genus Dipodomys; species Dipodomys spectabilis. The sequence goes on along the minus strand of NW_024870731.1, from coordinate 35,795,169 downwards.
GGCCTGGGCACTGTTCTTCAGTTCTTCAGGTCAAGGCTAGCACTCTACCACTTGAGCCACTGCACCACTTCCGGTTCTCTGATGTTAATTGGAGATAAAGGCCTTTCTGGCCCCACTTGGCTTTGAGCTGCAATGCTCAGATCTTAGCCTCCTGAGTAGCTAGGATTATAGGCATGAGCCACCGGTGCTCGGCTTCCTGACTGTTTCTTCAAAACAGTCTATCCCTGAGTCTCTCATGCTAGTTGAAGTCTAAAATATCACACAGTCTGAAATGAAGGGTTCATGTCAAGATGGATGACAGAGCATTTAGGCTCATGAGTCATACAACTTAAAGGGATCTGGATAACATTTTCTCTCACTGGCCATTACTTAAGCACCTGAACTGATTCAGAAGAACAAAAAAATAAGTGACTTGACCTGAGGTTGCCACATCGTCCAGGAGAATTCCAAGCAGAATAAGGGACTGTGTTTCTAATTTCAAAGTGCATGTCTAAATCCTATTAAAGTTCAGAACTCTCAAAGTACAAGCACAAGAACTTACTCTGGGCATAGCATGTGCAAAGGACATTCCTGCCAAGTGGATAATGGATCCAATGTGGAAATCTTGAAGTTACATTGGTCCTTTACATTCAGGTGGTGGATCTGGTGTTTCTTATTTTCTGAGGTTCTGGGTGGGAGTGAAATAATTCCACTGGGAGCCATCCCTTCATCTACAGCTATCTGGGCATCCAGTCTATGGCCCTTTTGCTCCAGTTTCTTTCACAGAGGAGTCTGGCATAGGGCTGGAGCTGGAAGTGTCCTGTGAACTTCTTTCCTCAACCCGGGTAAGGGGTCATTCGACTGCTGTAGCTTAGATACCAAACAGCTCCTGAAGAGCTATATGAGCTACAAAGAGCACCCTAAGGTGTTTCTGGGAGGCTTTTGATCCATTAGGAAGTAGGACTTAGTGAGAGGAAGTTAGGTGTTGGGGATGTGCCTAAAACGGCTATATTGTGCACCTAGCTTCCTCTCCTTTTCCTCTTCCTGTGGTGATAAGGTTAGCAGCTTCTTCCTCCCACATTACCTACAAGGATGCCATAGTTTGTCGTAGGTTCAGAAGCAATGGGAAAAGAGGCCATGGGATAAAACTTTCATACAGTGAGCCAAGATAAAGTTTTAAAAACCGTTTTAAAGGAGGGATTAAAAAATGTAAGGTTGATTCCTTCTGTTATTTGATTGCAGAAATACAAAGTTAATGAGGCCCCTCACCAAACTCTATTCTTTTTCTCAGTGAAAACTTTTGTCAAAATTCCTGTTCAGTATAGGATTTTCTTATCATCTCGCACTGTGTTCCTGTCTATTAATACACATATGTTTGGGGCACTGTTGGCTGTTTACTGCACCTTTGTCCCTGATCAAAAATTTTTTCTTAAGCAAGAGACTTTGTGATTTCAACTGGATATATATATAATCTGCAGCTGGAGAGAAGGTTTCCATTAATTGTGAAAAAGGTTTTGATCATTACTCACTGAAAATATTTAATTGCACACCACCCAAGTAGGTCATGCTTAGGGAGTTGAATCCATTTGTAACATAAACAGAAGAAAAACACCCATAAGAGCAAATAGATATCATGAAAATGATTCAGTGTATCCATTAATCAGATAAAAAAAAAAAACTTTCCATTAGCTCAAGCTTTGGATTCTCCAGGTCCTGATAGCGCCTGACCGTTCCCTTTCCCTCTCCAAGACACAAGATGAATGTGGATTGTTTTGATAGCATTTGACCAATGTTAATACAAAGCTTCACATTTTCTTCCAGGGAGTACCTTGTTCCACTCTGATTTTCAGTCAATGTAAAGCATAGGCTCTTGTCTTTATGTATTTCAGGTCAGATCTCTGTGGGAGTCAGATATATTCTCTAGGATTCTGTGGAATAATGAAATGGAACATGATCATGGAAGTACATATCTCTGGTGCCAGATTTCTTTATGGATTCCCAGATCATTTAGGATCAGTGACTGAGAATAGGTTCTGGGATATAACCATATGGAGACCAGTACATTTCACAAAGTCTTTCTTCCTTTTCAATAGCATCTCTGTAAAATTTCAGTATGTAACAGCACACCTAATCCATAGGAAACAACCTTTAAGAATCCCAGTACCACCTAATCCTTTCCTCTTCTTCCCTTTCTTCCTTCAACTCTGATGTCTTAACCAAAAGGCAGCCAATCATTGAGGACAACCCAGAACAATGATGTGGTTGGTGACAGAATATTGTGTCTGGCCTGAATATATGGCCAGAATCTTGGCCAGCAAGTTTTGATGCAAAAAGGCGTGCAAATCAAGCTTGAAATAATCCAACTGAATTTATAATAGCTGCTTAATCATGGAAAAGTACGTACTAAGCACCTCCTTGTTATGAATGTGTCATCTTGCTGAGTTTACCTAATGGTAATTAATGTAGATATGTCATTTGTCATTTTTTGGCTGACCAGGGTCTAAACTATCATTCTTGAAAAAAAAATCCATGACCTTGGGAAGCTTAGCAATGAAAAAGATCGCTTGATCTGTTCATGGCGTGCCTTGGAACATGTTAAATAATTTGGCTGGGCAGAGACAGTTATTCCAGGATGGGGGAACTGGCACTTAAAATAGAAAATATAGGTAGTAAAACTCCTGCTTTGATGGATGGTATAACCTTAGTGGCAGTCACGGTTCATGTCCAGGCTGGACATGGGTACACATTTTGTATAGTGTGGAAAGTTTAGCAGGGGAAAAGGGTGAAAAAGTACAGCAGTTGCCCTCGCTGGACATTGATGAAAGTGAACTATACAATTCCTGGGTGGAGATGGAGGGAGGGACTGGAAGAGAGTGGGAACAGAAGACACTGACTGACTGTATAATGGGAAATGTACTCATTGTCTGACACGTGTAATTGTAATCCCTCTGTACATCACCTCTACAATAACAATAAGTAAACTAATTTTTAAAAAGGTCGTGTATCTGCTTTTAAAAGGGGTCCTATAGGAATCCATATTTTTTTAATTTTTATTTATTTTTTATTGTGAAAATACTGTACAGAGGGGTTAAATTAGATGGGCAAGATAATGAGTACATTTCTTATCAAGCATTGTAGCCTCCTCCTTTGTTTCCCCTTCCCATCCCTTCCCAGCTTCCCCCGCCCTCCCACCCAATCCTCCCCACCCCACCAAAGTTGTAAATTTCGTTTTCGACATGACAACTTGTCCATGACAACAGGTCCACCTGTATCTTTATTTAAACAACTTGTTTTTCCCCTGCCCCTCCACAAATTATACCAACATCAAATACAGTGAAAGCAGGGGTTATACTGTGGGAGAGAGACATACAAAGCAACAAAGAAATAATCTTACAAATGCGTTAGAAACAAATGTATGAAAGAAAAAAAAACAATTGAATACATATCTTAGGGTTCATTTCCCTGACATCACCTTATCTGACCTTTTCTGCTTGACTCATACATATACTAGATATTGCAAATAAGGGAAAACATGGGACCTATGTTTCTTTGGGCTGGGCTTACTTCACTTAATATAATTTTTCCAAGTCTTTCCATTTCCTAACAAATGGGGCAATGTCATTCTTTCTGATGGAGGCATAGAATTCCATTGTGTATATATACCACATTTTCTTGATCCATTCATCTACTGAGGGACATCTGGGTTGGTTCTATATCTTAGCTATAGTAGATAATGCTGCAATAAACATAGTTGTGCTGGTAGCTTTAGTGTGGTCTTGTTTGTAAACATTTGGGTAAATGCCCAAAAGTGAAAAGGAACCCATATTTTTAAGACCTAACCAATGCCAATATTCTTAGGTCAGGCTCAACTTTAAAATAAGATTATAAAATAAGATTATATGAACTTTACAGTTTTGGTGGGGTGGGGAAATTGTGGGAAGGGAAGGTGGGAAGAAAATGAGGGAAGGAGTAATACTGTTGGAAAAGATGTGTTCATTACCTTACTTATGTAACCATAACCCCTCTGTACATCATCACCTTTGCAATAAAATAAACTTTAAAAAATAAATACTATTTTAGATAACAAAAAAGTAAGGTTATAAGAACAATGGTAAAATTGCTTCGAATCATTCCATGACACTCATTATCTGCTCAAATCCTGTAAGAGTAGCTGTTACTGCATGAAATGAACAGCCCTGGCTGTCACACTGTGAAATACATATTAGTTGATAACTATGCATGCGTTTTGCACACACCACTGATAATTTAGTATCATGTAGAGAGTTTGTCTATTCTTCTTTTCAAACAAATCTTTAGAGAATGAACAATAAATGCAGCAGTTCTCATCTTTCCCTATGAAATTCTGTGATTTTGCTTTCATTCCCATCTACTGCCAGGGGGAACACTCTACATTTAGGATACACCCGGGGACTGATGTGCATCAAGCACTCATTTTTAAAGATCTATAGTTTGGTCCTATCTTGTGCATATCTTTATTTATGGAGCTAAACAGTCAAATGAGCTGTTGAAAATTGGTACCACAGATCTTCAACAACCAAGATCAAACCACTCGCAATCTTGGTTTCTGAAGAAAATGTGCCCCCTGAGAAACTTTATGTGTAATCCAGAGAGAAACAGCAGACCGGAGGCAAAGATTTAGCCTTCAGGGTTATATAACTTTATTCTGTGTTTAATGTAGGGTTCAGAGCTCATGCTGTTGGACGAGCGCTTTCAGACTTCTGAGCAGGAACGTGCTGTATTTTGGAAATGGAGAGCACGGAGCCTACCATTCCCTCTCCGTCACATTAGCAGCAAGACTAGCTCTTCAAACGTTTCCTGCTGGTTCCCGCTGAGCACAGGAGGCAATGTTCTGGTGATTAAGCAGCAATATCATTATAAAAGCCAAATGAATAATCATTGTGTTAATGAACTTTATCTCAGAAAAGATTAGTTTTTTTTTAGTGTTAAGCTTCTTCCAATATGAAAGAGAAAATGTATTTCCATTCCATTTAATCAACCAGAGATGTTCATCATCTATGTGATTTCATCTCCTGCCTGGGATTGTAGCTCTAGATCTTAACAAATTGCAAGGCATGTCATGGGATAATTCTGTGAGATCTCATTCTTCTCTCATTGATCTTTCTCTGTTCTAGAGAGACAGATAGACAGATGACTGACAGACAGACAGACAGACACACACACACACACACACACACACACACACACACAGCTGTTCAGTACTCTTTGTCAGAAATATATCCATGGTCTTTTATAAATTAGATAAATTAGACTTGTTGGTTATAAGTAACACAGCTGAGTGATACCAATAACTAAATTATTGAGAAACAAATTGGGCCACTTAAAAGAAATTTGGAGTTTCTCTTTAAAATAACTCCTCAATTCCTTTTTTACAAATTGTTTTTATGGGCTTTGATTTTGGAGTTTTGCTGCTTTAAAGACAGTCTTTTTTCTCTTAAAACAGTTCCCCTTTGTAAAAAAAATGGTTTTGTTGGATAGCAGACAAAGAAATGTTATTATGACACCAAGGTTTCTGCATCACTTATTTTTATGTGACATATATGTTCTTAATGAATATCTGAGGACATAAAATGAAGGAGGATTTATGTGATTGCCACTGTATGTATTTCTCTCTTTTGGTGCCATTAGACTAAAGGCTGATATGAACAAACCCTGCCAGGTAACTTTCTTATGGGCAGAAGCTCATAACTCAAAACAGACACTTTCAATCTGTCCAAAATCATTCAACAAGAAATGCGGAATTCTCTACCACCCCATGGGAAGTGCCTAGTGAAAAATTTGACAGATTTTTCTCTAAACAATGCTCAATTGTGGTATCATGGGCCAGTGACAGAGAAAGAATAAGAAACATGTCTTATCTACACTATTGGGCAGTGTTTTGCAAAGCACCGTCTGTAACATCATTCAATATGATTGACAATGGAATTTTACTCATCTGTTAGAAAGAATGGTATTGTCATATTTGCAAAGAAATGGGAGGATTTGGAAAAACATATGTGAAGTGAGGTAAATCAGGCCCTGAGGGATGAAGTGTATGTGTTTTCTCTTATATGTGGAAGCTAAAATTAATTTATAAACATATAAGTACATATGTTGGGTGGTATGCAAATATATACAAATGTGTTAACTGAAATACAGTAGATTCAAGGAAAAAACTCAAATAATGTAATTCTCTTGGAAGGCAACTGTAAAGTTCAACAAAAAAAAAACTCTAGGAATCTGGTACTTGAAAGGGTTGGGGTCAAGAGAAGTGCAGATAAGTAAAGAGAAGAGGGGAGAATGCAGTGGAGAAGTAAATGCGCATCCTACCAATGAACAAAAGGAAAGGTCATAGTGACACCAAAGGAGGATATTCTTGAGAGAGGATCACAAAAGCTCAATAGCTATGTGTACCTGAGCATTAAAATGATGTTTATCAAAATGATTTCTAAGAAACAGAAATACAAGGTTTTATTTTTTCTTTCTGTCTTCTTTATCTTTTGTCTTGTATGTTCATTTATCTGTCTTTGAGAAGGTAAAGGAGCACAGAAAGGTTGGGTCAAAGGGTGAACAAAGGAAGCAGTGATACTGCCTAGACATTATGTTGAAAATGAACTATGCAATTTGGGACCAGGTCAGGAGGGACAAATTGGGAGAAAGTGAAGGGAGAGGTTTCTTTGTTCCAAAGAAATGTACTCATCACCTGACATACCTGTAACTGTAACCTCTCTGTACATCACCTGTACAATAACAATAAAAAGTCATATTTAAAAAAAAGTTGGGCTGGAAAGGTGGCTCAGTGGTAGAGTGCTTGCCTTGCATGCATGAAGCCCTGGGTTTGATTCCTCAGCACCACATAAGCAGAAAAACAATCCAGAAGTGGTGCTGTTGCTCAAGTGGTAGAGTGCTAGCTTTGAGCTGGAGCTGAGGGACAGTGCCCAGGCCCAGAGTTCAGGCCCCACAACCGGATCCCCACCTCCCTCCCCCAAAAAAAGAAAAGTTAAGGAAGGGTTGGGTTAGAGGGGATGAGTAAGAATGTTGAAAGGCATGACATTAAGATGCTTAAACTGCTTTGTTGAAGGGCAACTACTTAAAGATCATAATACAAAATAATTTTCAATATGTGTTAGAAAACATTTACACCTACCAAACTTCACTGGGAGTTCGTGTATAAGTTTACCATGTTTGGGGAATAAATGGTAAAATGAATCAATTTTAAACTGACCTAAAGGTGTTACAGAGTGTCTCCTAGTTAGATTTTATCCTAGAGAAGTCATGCTAAATAGTCATGCTATTTGAGAGTGAGTGAATGAAGCAGAGAGGCACTATTTTACCCATAGTGAGTTGTCATTTCTTTTTTTTTTTTTTTTTTTTTAATTTAATTTAATTTTATTTGTGAACATACTGTACAGAGGAGTTACAGTTACATGGGCAGGATAATGTGTACATTTCTTACCAAGCATTGCAGCCTCCTCCTTTGTTTATCCTTCACATCCCTTCCCAGCCTCCCCCCTCCCCCCCTGATCCCAATCCTTCTCCTTCCTCCCTCCCCCCAGCCCCCCCCCCACCAACATTGTAAAGTTCGTTTTGGACATGACAACTTGTACTTCTCATTGTTGCAACAGGTCCACCTGTATCCTTAAACAACTGGTTTTTCCCCATCTCCTCCACAAGTTATACTGACATCAAATATAGTGAAAGCAAGGGTTATACTGTGGGGGAGGGACATACAAAGCAACAAAGAGATAATCTTATAAATGTGTTAGAAACACATGCATGAAAGAAAAAAACATTAAAATACACATCTAAAGGTTCATTTTTCTGACATCACATTATCTGACCTTTTCCGCTTGACTCATACATATACTAGATATTACAAATAAGGGAACCCATGGGACCTATGTTTCTTTGGGCCTGGCTTACTTCACTTAATATAATTTTTTCCAAGTTTTTCCATTTCCTAACAAATGGGGCAATGTCATTCTTTCTGATGGAGGCATAGAATTCCATTGTGTATATATACCACATTTTCTTGATCCATTCATCTACTGAGGGGCATCTGGGTTGGTTCCATATCTTAGCTATGGTAAATAATGCTGAAATAAACATAGTTGTGCTGGTAGCTTTAGTGTGGTCTTGTTTGTAAACATTAGGGTAAATGCCCAAAAGTGGGATTGCTGGGTCATAGGGGAGCTCTATGTGGAGTCTTTTGAGGAACCTCCATACTGCTTTCCAAAGTGGTTGAACAAGTTTACATTCCCACCAACAATGAATTAAGGTTCCTTTCTGTCCACATCCCCTCCAGCATCTGTTGTTGTTAGAGTTCTTGATTTTTGCCGTTCTCACTGGAGTGAGGTGATATCTCAATGTGAGAACCATGGTCCAAGATGGAGGTTTTCCCAGAGAGCTCCTGGAGAAAATGACTTGGATGTCTGCCAGTGCATTTGGGAATTAATCCCACAAATTGTAGCAAGGGAGTGGGGATATAGGGCAGGAGAGTGGGAATGCTGATAAAGCATGCTGAAGCTGTGGCTTGCTCCACTTCAATTACCATGACTAGTCTGTGTGGAATGCACTACAGAATCATTCCTCTAGGGGCAGAAGACTAAGAATTTATTGCCAACTTCTATCTACCTATGGTTAATCTAATCTCATGGGAACATTAGTCCTGCAATACTTCTGTCCTTCTTTGAGGTTTCAGATCAGATTGCATCCTTGGTCAAAGAGATACAGAACTTGTTTATTTAGTTGTATAGAAAGGGGATAACTTAATGGAACCTGATACAATCTTTGGTGCACAGGCTATAGAACTGCTTCAGAAGGGTTGTTTACTACACTGACAATGATGCATGATTTTTACAACTCTATCCTAACTAGGGAAAAATAATTCATCCCAATATAGTTTAAATGAGTCAGATTCATTACGACACCTGTGATATGACTAGATAGGATTCAATCAGAGTTGGAGTCTATTTACTTTTTTTTTTTTTTTTTTGGTTATGAGGCTTGAACTCAGGGCCTGGACACTGTCCCTGAGCTCACTTGCTCAAGGCAAGTGCTTTACCACTTTGAGCCACAGCTCTAGTTTCTCTATTTACTTTTATTTTTTATTGTGAAAATACCGCACAAAGGGGTTACAATTACATGAGCAAGGTAATGAGTGCATTTCTTATCAAGCATTGTTGCCTCCACCTTTGCTTCCCCTTCCCATCCCTTCCCATCTCCCCACCCCCACCCACACCCCTCCTCACCAGCACCGCCCCCCCATGCCAAAGTTGTATAGTTCATTTTCGACATAAGATCTTGTACATCTCATTGGTGCAATGGGTCCTGTATAATAAATGTGTTGAAGGAGTTGTCAGTTGAAGGGTTAACACATATAGTCGACATAACTATATTCTAGGTCCAATCCAAGAGTTTGTGAAATCAGGAACAAAAGACAAATGAAAGATACATTTAGGAGGAAGCAGATATCTATTAGCATCTAAAGAGGTTGGTAGGTCATGTCCTGTTCAATTAACCTCTAACCACTAAATACTTGGGTTATTTTCTAGATCCTTGTCATTCAAGTCCATTAGTATTCATTTTCTGGGGCTGGATCCCAATTCATTCAGTGTTGGCTCTCTCTAAGCAATTGTGACACTTCATTTTTTACTCTGTGCTTCCAAGAGTCTGTACCATGTCTCCTTTCTGTAACCTGTATGTTAAACCATCTCCCATAAAGGGAGGTCTGTTCACAATAAATAAATAAAGCTGGACTTTGAAGCCTTAGTTCTTCAGAAAACTAAATATTAATTGGGGTAGAACTGCCTTTCTCAGATCCTCAATGGGAATGTGGAAATACACCCAGAGTGGAGTTGTAAAATCCATCTACACTACTGTGACAAACGCTTACTAGGTGAAGGAAGAGCAAAATAGGTATCTCTGTCACTTTAAAAGATGCCCAAGTGCCAGCAATCTCTCACTAAGGACCTTTACACACACTAACTGGATTCCTCTGCCATGCTAGGGCAGAGTTCTTCACTCTTCGTTAGACATAGAATCAGTCTTTCTTCTCAAGTTCAACTGCATTTTTTCTTCTTGCCCAGCCCTGTAACAAACTCCAAATTAGGACTATAGTCATAGCTTGGTTATTTTCTTTGAGGTACTAGTGCTGATGATGTGCATTGTAGGGACATATTTTCCTCTATCTTTCATAATATTATCTTTTTTTGCAAAATGGAAAAGGGCAATTAATGAAAATGCACTAGAAGAAGAGTATGTGCAGTGGTATCAGAAGGGGAAAATATCATTGTATCCTTTTTACTTTTTCCTACTAGTACTAAGATTGTACTTAGGGAATCCTGTTTACCAAGAAAGTCTTCTGGTCCTTGAGGCACATCCTTGGTCTTTTAGTTCTTTATTTGTTTTTGGACAGGGTCTCAGGCTCATCTTGGACTGTGTTTTCTCTAGCTCCACCTCCTGAGTAGCTAGGGTTACTGGTGTGTACCACCACACTTGACCTCGAATAAATCCTTCACAACTGAAATCTGACAGTTGTTGAAACAATATTTACTTAATTGATCATTTCACAGAGCCTTGTAGAAAAGGGGATTCTAAGCCTGAATGAAAACTGCCAGCCTTGGCTCATTATTTCCATGGCCTTTTTACTTCCATCTTGAAGTCTATAAGCAACTACTGACATTAGTTATGATTTCAATCATCAACACAAACATGCCTTGAGTTTGAGTTCTGTAAAGCAAATGCCCTTAGAAACTAGAAATGGGAAAGGCAGCTATGGATGTTAACTCCCTTCGAATGACTCACTATTTCCTCACTAGGAATGGCAAAGGCAATGGGGTTTATTCAAGGGATTAGGAGAGAGGGAGAGGTTAGAATTCTCAGAGAGAGGGTTCATGTATCACAGGCTGATTTATGAACTGGGCCGAGTAGAAGAGCCCACTGAGAGGCTACATGAAGAAGAACAGGATAATTTAAAAGGTCATCTGGTGTTGGAGGGAATCATTTTCTTTTTTCTTTTCTTTTTTTTTTTTTTTTTGGGGGGGGGGTCCGGTCATGGGGCCTGAACTCTGGGCTTGGGCGCTGTCCCTCAGCTCTTCAGCTTAACGCTAGCACCACTTCCGGCTTTTTTTTTTCTGCTTATGTGGTGCTGAGGAATTGAACCCAGGGTCTCATGCATGCAAGGCTCTACCACTGAGCCACCTTTCCAGCCCCAGGAATCATTTTCTAAGCATAACGAAAACATGATATCGTACATGGGCTTATATTCTTTATTCTATGAATAGATGTCAATTCATATTTACTAATCCTTACTATTTAGGATAAACTGCAGCAAAATTATCTGAGAATGTAACTTCTATAGATTAAAAGTCGTAAGAAACTTAAAGCTACTACTAATAATATGTTGGTCATTCTTTGGGGTTTGATGCAATCAAAATTCACAAATGTTATTTGACATCTGGGCAAAGATGGACATGAGCTATTTGCTTCAACAAAGCAGGTTATGAATAAAATGTATCTTGATCAGTATCACTGCCTTTATCATTCTACCCATCCCTCCACACCCCAGCCCTTGCCATGATTTAAAAAGAAATTTTAAGATATGCATTGAATTTTATGACCATGTTTCCCACCCCCTCTGACTATGAGCTGTTTGAAATCACTGATGAAATTTTGCCATTTCATTTTGGTTTAATAATAGCATGAAGCCTATGTTTTACAAATGTGTTTCATTGTGTGTGTGTGTGTGTGTGTGTGTGTGTGTGTGTGTGTGTGTTTGTAGGGCTAGAGATTGAACTCAGGGTCTAACAATAGTCAAAAGGCACTCCCCCTTGTGCCACATACACAGGCCTTTTGCTTTTAGTTTGTTTTCCAGATAGGCTCCAACACTATCCTTCCCATAAACTGTGATCCTCCTATCCCCACTTTCTGAATAGCTGGACCCTTAGCTGGTCTAAAAGTCCGTATCTTTAACATATGAATCTGAAATATTTGTAAGTTGAATGGAAACCAATGACTTTTAATTATTTAAAAGTAAAACTTAAGTTTAAGTTGCTCTCAAATAATATCTTTTTTTTTTTTTGGGGTCTGGTTGTGGGGCCTGAACTCTGGGCCTGGGCGCTGTCCCTCAGCAATTCAGCTCAAGGCTAGCGCTCTACCACTTGAGCCATAGCACCATTCTGGCTTTTTTCTTTTTGCTTATATGGTGCTGAGGAATCGAACCCAGGGCCTCAGGAATGCAAGGCAAGCGCTCTACCACTGAGCCAACTTCCCAGCCCTCAAATAATATCTTTTGAATGTGGCTGGTTCTGGTTTGGGAGCCTGAAGCAGTTAGGTAACATGAGTACTGAATTGCCATGATTAATTAGGAGCTCTTACCATGAGATTGGAATAAACATGCAACCACGTCCTTTCTATCACTCGTGGATAGCCTGTTCCTGAGTCCCTCTACTTCTGTGGGTCCAACCAAATCATGTCATCTATTTCCAGAAACCCTCCCTCCACTCTTACCCTAGGTTTCAAAACAATGACTATTTGGGAAATGTTCTTTGGTTATTTCACCGGTGGGAATTAAAAAAATTGTGCATAATAAAAATCATAGAAAAAAGCCAGGCACTGGTAGCTTAAGCCTGTAAGCCTAGATACCCAGGCGGCTGAAATCTGAGAATCACTGTTCAAAGTCAGCCCAAGCAGGAAAGTTTGTGAGACTCTTATCTCCAATCAACCACCAGAAAACCAGAAGTGGTGCTGTGGGTCAAGTGGTAGAGCGTGAGCCTTGAGCTGAAGAGCTCAGGGATGGAGCCCAGTCCCAGAGTTCAAGACCCACGACTGAAAAAAAAAAATACAGAGAAGATACTCTGTGTGTGTGTGTGTGTGTGTGTGTGTGTGTGTGTGTGTGTGTGTGTGTGTGTGTGTGTGTGTGTGTGTGTTAGTACTGGGACTTCCACTCAGTGCTTTGTCCCTTTGTCCCTTTTTGTTTAAGGCTAGCATTCTACCACATGAGCCACTGTTGGCTTCTAAGTGTTTAATTAGAGATAAGTGTCTCATGGACTTTCCTGCCCAGTGTGGCTTTGAACTGTGATCCTCAGATTTTAGTTTTCTCAGTAACTAGGATTGTAGGCAAGAGCCACCAGCACCAGACTAATATGCCCATTTTTAAAACAAGCATTCTAAGTGCCCTCTTTTAAATTAAATAATGCTACATTTTAGAAATATTTCTCTCTTCTCTCAAAATGGTAAAGGACATTCTGTCATCCACAGGTGGTCTGATATCCCTGCTCTAATTTGAACTACTTCTGTGTTGGGTCTGGTCTCAATGAAACATGTGTTAGTGCCTTTAAGATGTGATTAGATTGACTAAAAGAAGTCATTAGAACTTACTAATGAGTGAGATATTGCTTTTGCAGGAATGGATTTGTTACAGCAAAAGCAGGTTATAAGAAAGAGAGAGAGAGAGAAAGAAAGAAAGAGAGAGAGAGAGAGAGAGGGAGGGAGGGAGGGAGGAAGGAAGGAAGGAAGAATGAAAGAAAGAAAGAAAGAAAAGGAAAGATTTAGTTTCACATGTACCTATATAAAGGACAGGGACCATGGACAGAAGCAGTACAAGGTCTTCCTAGAAGCTGACCAAATCCTGGCATCATGTTCTTGGATTTCAGCACATCTAGAACCATGAGCCAAAATAACCCTCTCCCTTTTCAAAAAATATAATCTTATTATATTACAATTTGGACAATATTACTCTCTTTTTTATAAGTTACTCAGTCTCAGGTTTTGTGTTATAGCTACAGAAAGCAGACTAAGGAAGAAGATAAAATTCTACTTTTACCACTCAGAAGAATAGATTTCTAAAACATAGCTTTATCCTTGAGGTCCATTATGAAGAGAACACAAGAAGACTTCATTTATCGATTTACTGATTGATTCTTTCAGTCTACCCCTATCTCTCCTTTAAGATTATAGGAAAATGGATTAAGAAAATAAACTTAAGCCACCATTTCTCCCAATAAGCTTTCCATTGTTCTAAGAAGAAAGTAGTCATTGTCTTGTAGACTGAATTACTTCTTTTCTTTTTTGGTGTGGTACTGGGGCTTGAATGCAGGACCTACGTGTTGTTCCCATGCTTTTTTTGCTCAAGGGTAGTGCTCTATCATTTGAGCCACAGGCTCTCTTATATTTTTGATGGCTAATTGGAAAGTAGAGTCTCAAAAGAATTTCTTGCCTGAGCTGGATTCTAATCACAGTCCTTAGATCTATGCCTTAAGAGTAGCTAGGATTACAAGTATGAGCCATCAGTGCCTGGGATTTTTAGCTTTATTATTATTATCTTTAAATAGTTGGCCAGTGGTTTTTCATTTAAACATGTCAGCTTATAACCACAATGCATCTTGATCAGTGTTACCCCTTCTGTCATTCTCCCCCTATCTATCTGAACCCTACACATTCTATTTATTTTCTCTTGGATGAACTAGAATTCATTTGCTTTATCTACAGGGCCTATTCGTATCTTCCTCTTCTCTCCTGGGGTTATATTTTCATTCTGTCTGATTATACTGTCATTCAGATCTGCAATGAGGATAGAAAAAATAAGCAAAATATTAAACAGAGCTGGTTCTAAAGAACTTTTTCTTAGCCTGCCTCTCAGAAGATGAACAGAAGTGTTACCCATATCATTATGAGCCAACCTTATTTATATACCAGTCTTCCCTCAGTACCCTTTAAAAATATTTTTCCTGCTGAAATCATGCCAAATGGCTTAGTGTCGCTTGAGTAAATATTATGTACTTACCAGGTTGGCTTGAAAATAGTTTGGGAATTAGCTCTTGATCCATCAATGGGCAACAAGAAAACTGCAGCTACTGAAAGGTTTCTTAACATTCTCCCCTACAAGCAGTCCCTGAGGCCAGAGTCATTTTCTACTGTAATAGGTGATTAATGGGAAAAGAACTCCTGCACTAAAATGAAATGTCAATAGCTCAGGCCTAGAAGAGAACTGCCAGACCATTTTCAAAAGGCTTGCTCTGTGTTCATTACAATCATTCATTTGTTGATTCATTCATTTGTTCCCCAGTCTATTCTTGGTGGGATCCAATGTAAGGATAGTAAATATGAAATGAGTTACAATATAGTCTCTACCCTTGAGAAGATTTTAATGTAGACAAAAAATGCCATGGAAGACATATTGAATAATTACTTTGCCCTGTGATGGATATTGGTCAAAAAATTTTTGATGGATTGTTTTATTGTAGGTTCACTAGAATTCTGTAAGGCATATACTATTATCATCTCCATGATCAGAGAGGAAATTGATGCCTCGGTATGGAATTTCCTCTTTAAAAACAAAACAAAACAAAACCTTATAGCACAGTGGAGAAATGATTTGCATGTTTTCCCAATGATGTGAGATAAATATTATGTGTAGGGGCTCAACATATATCATGGTAGCTAAGTAAAAGGTATAGCCTTTACAAGAGAAATCTAAGATGGTAGAAGATGGGCACCAAGCACTGGCTGTCTCCTCCACAGAGAATCTGAGGAATAAGTATAGAGTAGAGCTTCATTTTGAGATGATTGCCCATGGTAGAACACTGGGAATCCACAAGAGAGTTGCTGAAACTTTCTAAGAGCCAGAGACTGGTGAAACAGAAAGTACCAATACTTACAACTTCAACTTCGCAGGTGACCAGCCTTTGAAGGGGTGAGGATAAGCAAGAGTTCTACAGACATTTATGGTACAGAGATTGGGCAGGCCTAGCTGCTGGCGGTTCACAATCCTCACTGGCTTGTCGACCACGTAGATAAATAACTTGAACTCTGCACTGTAGCTTTGGCCCCAAGGAGGACCTCACATCCCCTCTAAGCAAATATGTGGGGTGCAGAAACCTGGAGCCATCTTGAGAAGCCAGCCAGGAAGTGAGAATAGACGGCTCTAGGAGCCAACAATCCTTGCATACTCCCATCTCCTGCCTCCACAGACATTCTCCTACGCGGTCCTGGGGGTAGCTGTCCTGTGAACCCAGCATGCTGGGAACTCTGTACTACAGAGGATAGTAGTATAGCACAGAGGGAAACAAGGAGTGCTATCCTTGAAAGACAGGCCACTGGGGCATCTGCTTTCTGATCCCAGAGCACGGCCAGCTGGATGTGGATTCTCAACACTGCCAGGACTAAAGGAAAGAACCCACTGTGCCCACTGCCATTACAGTGCACTCAGATGCCTGCAGCAGGAGAAGGGTATGTTTCCTCATTGCTCCTCCCATGGAGGCTTTCTAAGTAGGCCTGGTCCAACATCAGAGCTCTATCCCTTGCCTTAAACACAGGCATGTGGGGGTATGAGGGAGGCCCACAGAAACCCTGCCTGGATCTAACCATGTCTTACATCTGATGACTGCCATGAAGGCACTACAGCAAAAGAAGTCAGAGAGAACAAAGCCACAGCTGTCCTGCTATTCCCAGTTGCCCATGGATGGGTTCAGAGACTGAGTGTGACTTAGTTCTGAGGCCCTAGTTCAGGGCTGTCAATCTCTGCATCAGCAGAGATGGTGACTAATCGTGTCACTGGATGATGTGGTCTCTCCCACCCCCACAGCTGCCCTCACACTTTCTCTGACCATGTTCTGTTCTTAGGGACAGCTTTTGAGCATCAAAAAGGGAGTTACATTATTGCTAACACAATGGTAATGTATCTGGGCCCACTTCATTGCCTCCTTGCAGGACAAGAGCTTCAGAGGCTCTAACCACAGCTCTCTCTGCCAGACCCAGGTTCCTTTGCTCAGTGGAAAGGTTCATCACCAGTACCCAAGGATGGCTTAATCTCCTGCAAGCCACTCTGCATATAAGAATAACCACACAATGAGCACCCACCATCACTGCTGCTCTCTACCATACCTGCCTGTGGCGAGACCACCCCTCTCATGCCTGTCCGTCCATGCATGGACTGTTCTCTAGAATAGACCATATATCAGACGATGAAACAAGTCTTCACAAAGGCAATGGCTCTCAGGTGTGTGTCTTTCTCATCACTAGAATTCAACAACAAGATAAACTGTAGAATTATATAATTCATGGAGACTGAAAAATACACTTTTGAGTAAACACTGTGTTCAATTTCCCACAGTGAGTGGGAGATTAAAATAATTCTCTAAATAAATTAAAATGTAAGCATGGCATATTAAAACCTCCAACAAAAGCTTTCTGGCAATAATATTGCTGATAGCAATGTTGAGTTCTTACATTAAAATGTCCAGAAGTTTACAGGGTACTGGTGGCTCATGGTTAATATTCTGTCAACTTAGGAAGCTGAGATCTGATCATTACAGTTCAAAGCCAGCCCAGGCATGGAAGTCCTAGAGACTCTTATCTCCAATCAACTATCAGAAAACTAGAAGTGGTGCTGTGGCTCAAAGTGGTAGAGTACTAGTCTTCAGCAAAAGATCTCAGGAACAGTGTCTAGGCCCTGAGTTCAAGGCCCATGACAGATAAAATAAAATGAAAATAAAATGAAATAAAAAGATAAATGCAAACACTGCTTTTAAAAAAAGATATAAAAATGGATAAATTAGCAGAAATGAGAGAAGATTCACATAAAATTCAAGATGAAAAAGATGTTAAAACTTACACTATACAGATACAAAGTATTATTAAATATTACTATGGAAAGCCATGTGCTAAAATCTGGAAATATTAGACAAAATAGTCAAAACTTTGGACACATGCAACCAACCAAAATCCAACTGTGATGAAATAAAATAACTAAAATTGTATAATAACATGACTGTCTTGGTCATTAAAAAAATTCTGTCAATAAATTAAAACTTAGGACCAGGTGGCTTCCTTGAGGAATATCAGAAAACTTTAAGAAAATAATTTAGGATAATTCTTCTCAAACTGTTCCACAGAATTAAAAGTTCAGGGATCTTTTAGAACTAATTATGAAACCTTCTGGAGTTCATTGCCTTTTTACCAAAACCAGATAGAAACATTCCATAAAAAAAAAGCATAGACCAATATCCTTCATGAATCCATGTGTAAAAACTCCCAAATATACTCCAATTTTGACAGTATATTATCACAAGTCCTGACCAAGTTTATTTTATATTAGGGATACCAGGATGGCTCAACATATGTACATTAGTAAATGTAATATATTTCCTAAATATTTAATAAGCAAAAGATAAAAATTATATGATAATCCTAGTGGGAAAATATTGGATAAAATTTAATATTCCTTCATAATAAAAGACCAGAGAAAATTAGATGTAGAAAGAGCATTTCTCAACATGAAAGTTTTTATAAATGACAAACCCATAGTCATGCTGAATGTGGAAAAACATACTCATTCAGGAAATTATTTTCTTAAAATCAGAAAACAGACAATTCTTCTTCAATAGAGTACTGGGGAGTTTAGCCAAAGAAATTAGGCAGAATAAAGAATTAAGAAATATAACCACATGTAAAGAGAAAATAAAATTATCCTTCCATGCAAACAACATTATTCTATGTATGGAAAACTTCAAAATATACCAAAACTCTATTTGAATTGATACATAAATTCAAGTATCAAGATAAAAATCACCAAAAAAAACCACAAGTACATTTTGTATGAACCAATAATGATGTCACTAAGAAAGAAATCGTGGAAATAATCATGTTTACAATGTCTCCTCTAAAAATCAACTTGGAATAAACTTCACAGAGAAAGTAATTAGCCAGAATAGTGAAAAGTATACAACTCTGATAAAAGAAAATGGAAGGTGAAACAAATATACTAACTAAAAATATCTCTTCTACTCCTGGACTGAAAAAGATTCATATTGTTAATATTGCTCTCTTAATTGAAAACATTCTAGACTCAAACTCAAAATGTTTATCATCATAATACCAGAATACCAATGACATTTTTCACAGAACTAAAACTTCATATGGAATCATAAAAGACAGAATGTCCAAAGCAGTCTTGAAAATGAGCAATACTGGGAATAACAAAATGGTACTAGAGAGCCATACTATCCTAAACCCACATGATCTTGGCATCAAAACACCTAGACGGATGAAGAGAATGGAGGTTCCAGAATAGACCTACTTATCTACAGCCAGCTAATTCTTGAGAAAGCCTGAAATGTATGGTTGAAGAAAAGACACTCTAACAATTGATGCTGCAAAAATAGGATATCTACACAGAGATAATGACAATGCACCTTGATCTCTTGTTCTGTGAAATAATCAACTGAAAATAGAGCAAGAACCTAAATACAACACCCCAAAACTATGAAATTATTAAAAGGAAATATAAGAAAAACAATTTTAGTGAAGTTTTGTGGGAGGAAGAGGATCTCCAAATAACAAAAAACCAAAGTAAAGTAAAAAGATGAGATTTAACTTGAATTAGGTGTCTGTCCAGCAAACAAAACAATCTAGAGGAAAGGAGAGGTGACTTACAAAATGGCAGAAAATGCCAACTATTCATCTGACAGAGGGATAACATCTTTGATAAGTTAAGAACTCAAACAACAATAATAAATATCAAATATTAATGATTTTCCCAAATAAGCACATGTTCAAGGGAGAAATACAAATGGCAAATAAATATATGAAAAAAATTAATCGTCTCGTTAACAATCAGGGAACAACAAATCACAACCACCATGAAATATTATGTCACTCCAGTTATGATGACTGGCTGGTTTTGATCAGCACATGCTTTGCATGTATAGAAATAACAATGAACCTTCACCTTTCCTTTCTGATTACCAAACCAGTGCTTATATTGGCAAAACCAAGGTGATATGATACTCTAAAAAAATATCATATGAGGCATCCATTCTCCTACTAGAGTGTCTCCAAGAAAGATGGTGGAACTAAATGCCTACAGGCAAACAATTGGCCCATTCTCTGACCCATCAGGTCTGCATTTGAAGTTCAAATGGGTGGTGCAGGGAAGGAGATCATTAAGAGCCATCGCTTGTTCTGAAGCATATGTGTTTAGGGGTGAGAGCTAAATACCTGAATGAAAGTGAGTTCTGTTCACATGGAGGATGGTACAGATGCTGAGATGACAAACTGGCTAGTCCAAATCAGTGAAGAGATTTTAAAATATGACCTGAATCCAATCATTTAAATATTGCTGGGTATCTCTTGATAGTCTAAGAAGAATAGTTAAGATTCATTCTTTTGTCTTTCTAGGGGAGATGTTACCATTGCAGCACAAGACTGAAAATATAGTAATTAATGCATTAACCTAGATTGCCTCATTAAGATGGGATGTGTTAGACATGTTCATGTACATTACCAGTAAGTTTGATTGCTTTATTGCTTAATTGATGCTAACAGATTTCCTTCTCTACATTCTCACTTCACATCCACTCAGTGGGAGTCCAAGCATCATTACCACAAGGCTGGGAGGAAAAGGTCTTTTCAACCTTTTCCCTGGTGAGTAAGTATGCCATTCTGGAGGGCAAGACAATCTAGGTTTCCACTGTGGCTGAAATCCCAAGACACAGTCCCAGTAGACTCATTCTGAATTGCTTTGGCAAAATATAAAATATTGCTCCATTAGCTTATTTCCACTCTACTTGATGACTAGAAGTTTCTGAACTCCACTTCTCGTCAAAAAGTGCACTGCAGAATACTTTTAATGAAAATACAATGCAAAAGGACTCACCAGCCTTTCTGGAAAAGATCTATCTCTCCATATTTCACGTAGAGCTAGGTTTTCATGGTGTTGTCTATATATACTTTTGGGGGGGGATATTTTTATATCCCTCATATTTTCCTTCAGATAATTCAAATATGAACATGACAGACTTCTTTTTTTTGTCTTTTCTTATAAAATATGTCCCCCAACTCTATTTTGATGCTCAGTCAATAGTAGCAGTCATAACTGCAATGATGCTAATTATTGTATTTTAAATGGTAAAACAAACCTTGAAGCTTATTTTAATTCTCCAGAAATATAGAGGGCTAGAAAATAAAAATCATAATCTCTACATGTTTCCTCTTTAAATGCTTGCTCACTTGCTGCAGTCACACTTTATATAACCTATTAGAATCTTTATGACTTAAAACACTATATTCCCCCAAAAGAGAGCAATATAATTAAATAAACAGTGAACATGAAGTGCCCAGCACAGAGACTGACACACAGGATTCTGTATTAAAACTTTGCTCAAAGAAAAATATAAGTATATTTAACCATTATGAATAATTTTAGTGTCAGTATTTTCTGCCTTTGCTTCAGATTGCATTGTGTTTGAAGAGAAATAAGGCTTAACATATTAATTCCCATCATATCTCTCATGTTTCATTCTCAGAATAGACACTGTAATAAGGAATACAGGTGGGAAAAGTTTCAGAACTTAATAATGTGCTGTGGGGCATATGTTTTAGACATTTTATGTATATAAAATTATATATGGTATATATTATATAAAATGTACCTGGTATATATAATGGACATATATACATGTTCATAGCTATATACGTCATTGGTTGTATGTTTTTCAAATGTGCCAAGGTGAAACATTTTATTTATTTTTTATTATTATATTTTAATTTGTTGTGAAGTTAGTGTACTGAGGGTTTTCAGTTGCATAAATAAGGTATTGAGTACATTTCTTGTCGAACACTGTTACCTCCTCCTTTGTTTTATTCCCACTATCCCTCCCCCTAATTCCCCCTTTTCTTCTACCCTCCCCCCCACCCCTGCCCCGAGTATAAAGCTCATTTCCAATGTAGTGTCTTGTGAGTATCATTGTTACATTGGGTCATCCTTTGCAAGATGACATCTTCTAATCATTTTATTTAAACTTTTCATTTTTATGTCTCATCTTTGTTTAGAGATTTATTCATTTTTGAGATTTGTTTTACTTCATTGTTCACACAATTTTCCTATGTTGTGACTGAATTTTGATTACTCACTTTTTTGCAACAGACTTTTGTTCTTGTCCCCAGTGGTAAAATGGGCATCCTTACTTAAGATGCAGCCAGCTCTTGTGTATGCATTGATTGAGGATAATCACAGAGATATACACACCCTGGGTGTAGCTTATCATCTCTAAAATTAATGTATAAATTAGCCACAGAAATTATATTAAAAGCTCCCATGTTCTGTGTTCCTACAATCCCATGAACAACTTACCTGGTCAGCCATTTTAATTTCTGCCAATACAAACAGAGAATGATATTTGGTTATAATTTTGTTTTGGATTCCATGACAATTATTGGAGCTATGTCCCTTTGTATAGGTTTATAGATGATTTGCCCTAGTCTTTCATAGCCCTTGCCTATTGTTGTACTGAAGTATTGAATTTTTATTGCTTTGTTTACTATTTATTCTTGATGTAAATTATTTCTTGGTTATTTAAATCACCAACATCTCATCAAATATACAGCTTATATTTATTACCGTGCTTATAGCACTTTAATTTTAATACAGTTAAAGTTTGTATCTTTTTTCATGTTTTCTTTTTTTGGAACTTGTAAATATGTTTTTATACTCTCTTTTGAAAGTTTTAAGGCTTGTTTTCTGACACATAGTCCTTTAATCTGTGTAGAATTTATCTTTGTATATGGTATAATATAGATGCAATATTTCCTCTTCCATATTAATAGGTTCCCGTATCGCTTAATGAGAAATTCATTTTTTGCCTATTTTCTTTTTAAATGTCAGATGTTTGTTATCCCAAACTGTCATATGTTCAACACATTTTTCTTGGCGCTATATTCAATGGATCTGTTTTATTTTCTTGTCCTTTCTATTTTCCCTTTTTCCATTCACAGTTCTGGATGCTAATTTGGGAATTAGCATCTAAACTGCATGATATCCCAGCTTTCCTGTTATAAAAAATGTTTCTGTGTTTTGTTTCATGGATGTCTGCTTGTTTACAATGGGCTGGTATTTTGCCTACCAGCTTTTGGTAAAATCAGACCCTAATTTTCCCCAAATATAAAATGTAATATCTTGGAATAAAAGTACATATCCCTATGGGATTTCAGGCCTACAGGTTTCTCCACCAGGACAGGTAGAGTATGTTATATTTGGAGCCTAAGAGCAGGGTAACTGAAGAGCTCATCTAAAAGCAAGGGAATCAGAGATTTAGCCTACGCACCAAAGAATGGAAGGCACAGGGAAAGAACTTGGAAGAAAAATATGATTAAAATTTCAATCTATTTTACTTAATTTAATAAGTTTACAATTTGATCTAAGTAGTGCCTAGACACGGTCCCTAACTTGTTTTTTGCTCAAGCTTAGCACTCTACCACTTTGAGCCACAATTATACTTCTGGTTTTCAGATGGTTCCTTGGAGATAAAAGTCTCAGGGACTTTCCTGCCTGGACTAGCTTTGAACTGCAATCCTCAGATCTCAGCCTCCAGAGTAGCTAGGATGACAGGCATGAACCAACAGTGTCTGGCCAATCTATTATTTGTAGTTCAGTGAGCACAAACAAATGTAGAAGAAAGGATACACTTATAAATCTCCATTATTCAGGGGGCTGGGAAGGTGGCTCAGTGGTAGAGTGCGTGCCTTGCATGCATGAGGCCCTGGGTTCGATTCCCCAGCACCACATAAGCGAAAAGAAAAATCCCAAAACCCGGAAGTGGCACTGTGGCTCAAGTGGTAGAGAACTAGCCTTGAGCTGAAGAGCTGAGCGACAATGCCCCTCAGGCCCCACAACTGGACCCCCCAAAAAAAAAATAAATATAAATAAATAAATCTCCATTATTCAGATACATGAGTATTAATTATTTCAGGCAAGATTTATGCACTTTTATTGAAACAATTCTAAGTTGAGTTAAGAAGAGAATATCTGTATGGATTCAAATGTCTTTGCATGCAGGATTTCTGAGTCTGAAAGGAAACATGGTAACCACTGTTGGGAATTCTGGCAGATTTTACCATGGATCCAAGCAAAAGATTAGCGTGAATGAAATTAGTACTCAAAGAGGAGACTGACCATGTCCACTCACAGGATAGGGTATACATGACTTATGTAGTATTTCTGCCAAAAATCGGACTCTGAACATAAAGAATTACCAGGAAAACTCAAATTAAGGAACAGTAGACAAGATCATGAAATTGTACTCTTCAAATGTCAACTTCAAGAAAGACAGAAAAAGAACATAAAAATTATTTCAGAGGAAAGACTAAATAAGGAATCATAACAACTAAATGCCATGCACAAATTTGGACTAGATCATATATGAGAGCAGAAGTTTTATAAAGGGCAACTGCTAAAACTGAAGAAGGATTTTTACCAATACATTGTCACACTTGTTGAATTTAATGAGTTTCTCTTTGGTTATCTACGAGAATGAGTGCCCTTGTTGTTACAGGAAGGGAAAGAGGGTTGAAGAAAGATTGGGAAGATGGAGAGGAAGAGGAAGGTGTAGGAACAGCATCTCGAAAGTGTAGTAAATTGCTACAATGGCCGATGGCTGCATGACAGTTTTACTTTGTCATTCTTGTTATTTTAACAATAAAAATATTTTAAAAATAAATTAAAACTGGCAATCCTCGCTACTTAGAAAGCTGAAATCTGAGGATCACTGAAGCCAGCCTGGGAAGAAAAAGTGGGTAAGACTCTAATTTCTGATTAACCTACCAAAAAGCTGGAAGTGGAGCTGTGGCTAAAGTGGAAGAGCACTAGCCTTGTGAGAAAAAGCTGAAGGACCATATTCAGGTCCGAGTTCAAGCCTCAGGACTGGTACTAAAGAAATTCAAGTCCACTCCTGGGTACTGAGCAGAATTTTTTTTTTGGCATATATTGTTTGGCTTGAATTGTGATTTACAGCCTCTCCTTAAGTCGTGTAGGTTTTCTTGTGTGATATAATTTATTAATGTTCCTTTCTGAGCTGCTCTTTATCACTTTTTGAGGGACAAGTACACTTTTTTTAAAGAAACAAGAAAATTTTAGTAGCATTATCCATCATTTATACTTTGTATCTTTCTTTTAATGAATATTTGTTTTAGGTTTCTTTATTCAAATGGCTTGTATTTGGAGTTTTACTCACAATGGTCTCCAAATCACTGATTTTATTTTCCACACTATTAAGTTCATTTGTTCAGCTTGGAATGAAAAGGTTAGATCCATTCCCTGAAAACTTTCTCCTGCCATTTTATATTTCATCTTGTTTAATCTGAAAATCCTTCTTGCTAGTTCTTCGTAGAAGTTAGAGATTACCTGCAGCCAAAGGGGGCCAGTTTTCCAAAAAACTCTTGTTCTGTGTGTGTGTGTGTGTGTGCGCTGATCCTGGGTCTTGAACTCAGGTCATAGGCACTGTCCCTGACCTTCTTTTGCTCAAGGCTAGCACTCTAGTAGTTGAGCCACAGTGCCCCTTCTGGCCTTTTGGTGATTTATTGAAGGTCAGAACCTCAAGGACTTTCCTGCCCAGGCTGGGTTCTCACCACAATCCTCAGCAATCAGCTTCCTGAGTTGGTAGGATTACAGGCGTGAGCCACCTGATGCTGGCCTGCTGTTGAAACTAATTTTCAGATCAAGTGTCTGCTCTTGCGTACCACAGTATTTTGCTTTCAGAGACATACCTGTGCTTCTTTTGAAAACTCCTAGTTCATCTACCAACAGAGGAAGATAGTCACATATAGAAAAGAAGCACTACCTAAGTTCTGATCTTCTGACTGTCTGAATGCTGTGTTTGCAGTAGACAGGAGAGAACTTCATCCCTCTCCCCAGTCATGTTCCCTGATGTACTTGTGTGCTAGCCACAGCCCTTGTGAGCTCTATCCACAATTTCCTTACAAATTCCCTTTACTTATGCAGCTATCTGTATTGATTTTTTTTTCTCACCAAAGGTGAGTTATCAATTACTTGTAGAAGCTGTCTGGCGACTTCACATCATTGTGTGTACATTAGAAAGACAAGAGTTATGCATGTCTTTGGTAAGGATCTCTCTCTCTCTCTCTCTCTCTCTCTCTCTCTCTCTCTCTCTCTCACACACACACACACACACACACACACACACACAATCTTTAAGTTATTGTGTAAAAGAGTAGGCATTTAACAAAGCCGTTGATGAATACAATGCATCTAGATCAACATTCCCTTTCAGCTATCCCTACCTGTCCCTTCCCTCATTCTTGCTAATTTTGTAGGATATACATGGAATACATGGAATTCTTCTGTTTTATTTTATTTTTGGTGAAGCTTGAACTATGGGCCTGGGCCTCAGCTTTTCAGCTCAAGGCCAGCGCTCTACCACTTGAGCCCCGGTACCACTTCTGGTTTTCTGGTGGCTCATTGGAGATAAGAGTTTCACAGACTTTTCTGCCTGGGCTGGTTTTGAACTGTGATCCTCAGATCTCAGTCTTCTGAGTAGCTAGTATTACAGGCATGAGCCACAAACTCCCGGCTAGAATTCTTGACTGCAATCTTCTCTTCTTTTCCTCTTCATTCATCTACCTATTTCTGCTTGACCCTACTCTACCTGCTTCTGGTGTATATTTTGTTGAACTCTGAGTTTGCCATTCTAAGGAATTATACCTGTTGAGTCCTTCAATGAAGCTTCAATATTTCAGTTAATACATTTATAGATACTTGCTTATGACCCAATATATTTACATATTTGATTTTTAAATAAGAATAGGCAATAAAGCAAGGTAAGATTTTTCTTTATTACTCTAAAGCCATGATAAAATTGGCTGGCCATAAGTCAATTTCATTTTATCCTGCGTTCTAGACCCAACGTATCTTCTGAATAAAGAAAATCTTTAGTTCTTGGCAATAAATCGACTTACATTTTCAAAAAGTAATGAGCATTAATCAGAGATTGGGAGAAGATTTGGTACTTTTAGGTAATTCCATAATATTAACCAAGTTCCCTCAGTTTTATATGCAAAAATCACATTTTTATTGATAGTAGAAACAGTGGAGTAAAAAGATTCATTCTACTTAGTGAAAGTAAGCTATATAATTTTTATGCCAAGACTGAATGCTATTTCCATTCTTACATTAAAACTTTTTCTTTCCTTGATATTTTTTTCAAAATTTATATTTTTATTTGCGCAATAACTGCAATTTGGAGAAACAAGAGCATGTTCCTTATTTTGGAAATAGCCTCAAAGGAGTATATCTTAAAATAAATCAAGTTAAGATATAACTTTTGTTATTAGTTTTTAGTTGTAGAGTAGTAAATCGCAGTGTATGTGGCTGGATTTATTTTTCCTTTCTGAGATTTATTGGTGTTTTCTTTATGGCTTGATATATGAGCAATCATTTAAAATGTTCCTTTGGCTCTTGAAAAGAAGGAGCAGTGCTTATGTAGGATTTAGGGTTTGAATTACAGTTACGCATAAAACAAACCCTGTTAATATACTACTCAGACACATTTGTGTTCTTTTTCTCTATCAAAGACTATGCTAACTTTTTCGATTAAAATTGTGTTGCTAGCTACTTGTCTTTCTATTTCTAAGTTTGCATTTTAAATATTTATCCTGCTGTAATTGTTTAAAGTTTAATTACAATCTCTATTTTTTATACACCAAGACTTCTGTTTTAATATACCAATATATTAAACATATGTAATATACACAAAAAGATACATGTATATATACATAGTATTTGTATGCTATTTTGTGTATTTTATCTGTGAAAGGCTGAAAGTTTACCAGAAAATATTTTATGATTCTATTTTCATTTAGGTTTGTACTCTGCATAATTATTTTTCAGAGACTATCATATTATCCCTGTTTGATCTTACTACAGTTTTCTATTTCTTGTGAGTTTTATGTCTTGCCAACAATATCCTCTGTTGGGAGCCAGTGGCTCTTGCCTGTAATCCTAACTGCTCAGGAGGCTGAGCTGGGAAGATCATAGTTCCATGTGGACTCCAAATCTGTGGGACTCCCCACCCAAAACTGAAAGTAGAGCTGTGGCTCAAGTGGTAGAGCACTAGCCTTGAGCAAAAGAGCTCAGGGACAGCGCCCAAGCTCTGAGTAGAGACCCCATGACCAAAATTTAAAACAACAACAACAACAACAAAAAAGACCATCTTTGTCTAATTGTGATTTTACGTTAAACTGTATTTTGATATTATTGGAAGCCTTCGTTTATTTTTAAAATTTTTGCTTTGTATTTTTTCTCATCTTCTTTCCCTTTCCACCCGCCAGTCTATTTTTGTTCTATCCATGTACTTTGCAAATACTTTGTGGTTTACTTATGAATGAAGGTATACACCTGTGTATATGAATATATTTATTTTTGGATATACCTGAGGATATTTTCCAATTAAGAAAACATCTTAAAGTATGATTTATATATCGTGAAAGACACATTTCTTCCATACAGAATTTTGTGAGTATGACAGGTTACAGTACACAAGTACTGATCGAGAATTTATAAAATATGGTACAACTAGTCAATGGCATACTATTTAGCTAGACAAACAGTATAAGATCTTTTCACTTGACACAATGGAGATGGGAATGGATGGGAATGGAGACCTTTATGTGAAGTGAAATAAGCCAGACACAGAATTACAAATTCCACATGTTCTCACTCACATGTGGCATTTCAAAAAACTAAGCTCAGAGATGTTGAAAATAGCAGTTGCTGGGGAGTAGAGAGGAGAGGGAAGGGTTGAGAGAGGGGTTTGCTAAATTATATAGAGAAAGAGAAATAGGTTCTGGTGTTCTATTGAATGATAGGAATGGAAGTAGCAAAAATGCATACTTCTAAAATCTAGGATTTAGAATGTATTCACTGCAACCAATGACCATTATTACACATCTTTTACACCTGTAATCCTAGCTACTCAGGAGGCTGAGATTTGAGGATTGCAGTTCAAAGACAGCCTGGGCAGGAAGCACATGACACTCTTGTCTCCAATGAACCACCAGAATAACTGGAAGGAGAGCTGTGGCTCCAGGTGACAAAGCACTAGCTTTGAGCTGCACCCAGACTCTGAGTTCAAGCCTCATGACCAAAGGAAATTTAAAACAAAAGACCATTATGCACTGTGACACAGAATATTATCCAGTATGAACCAGTACATATGTACATCACAATTTCTCATAGTGCAACCCTTGAGGAATCAGCTTCAAATTCAAAGAGACAGACAACAGAAATCAAACAATGAGGACAAAACTAGGCCTGGGTATCAAATGCAACTTTTGTATGAAAGTTTCATTGACTTTAATGCATTCTCTTAAAGGATTAATACAATTTTTAAGACACTAGATTAAGCTTTAAATCCATAATACTCTTACTCTGTTCAATAGCTCACAGAATCCCTGAACCATGTACCTGATAGTTCAGGTAGATTAAATAGAGCTAAAATTTAGTAACCATAATTTTAACTCCACCTCACTAATATTTTTGTGAATATTATAAATAAATATCCAGCAGAAGAGACTGACCATGTCCATTACAAACTATTTAGTTTCACAATATTGTAACTGACTACATATATGTATATGTGTATATATATATATATATATATATATATATTTATATTTATATCTGTTGGTCCTTTGGTTTGAACTCAGGGCCTGGGCACTAGCCTGGAGCACTTCCACTCAAGTCTAGCACTCTGACACTTTGAGCTACAATTCTATTTCTAGTTTTGGTGGTTAATTGGAAATAAGAGTCTCACAGACTTTCTTGCCCAGGCTGGCTTTGAATCAGGATCCTCATATATCAACCTCCTTACTAGCTGCTATTACAGGGTTTGGTTGTTTGTTTTAAAGACAATGAACTTTTATAGGAGAAGAAACTTCTCCCTTATGACTTCCAATCAACCCTTTTCCCTGAACAACTACTCTTCTTACATTAAAATCTATTTCTTCATGTTATAAATCTTTATGTATTCCATGTATTCCATGGTATATACTGTATTCCATGTACATGTAGCCAGGCTTGCTTTCTTCAACATAATGTCTTTAAGATTTGTCTATTTAATTGTCTATATCAGCAAATTACTTCATTAATTTTTCAAGAAGCTATATTTACTATCTTTCTAAAACTTATTTTTCCACAAATGGACATTTAAGTTGTTTTGGGTTTTCAGTTATTATAAGTAATAGGCAACTATAAATATGCTTGGAAATTTTTTTTGTGACTATATACCCTCAGTCCCTGTGGGAACACTGCTTGCAGTGGAATTGCTGAATGCTAACAAGGCAGCTATCTAAAGATTACAAAACAGCCACCTGTTTAGTTTCTTTTTAATTAATAAGTTTTATTTATTGTGAGAAAATATCGTACAGAGGGATTACAATTACATGAGCAAGGTAATGAGTATATTTCTTATCAAGCATTGTAGCCTCCTCCTTTGTTTCCCCTTCCCCTCCGCCCGCCTCCCCAATCCCCCCCACCCTCCGCCACACCAAAGTTGTAAAGTTTGTTTTCAACATAACGACTTGTACATCTCATTGTTGCAATGGGTCCACCTGTATCCCTACTTAAACGATGTTTTTCCCCTTCCCCTCCACAAATTATACTGTGGGGGAGGGACATACAAAGCAATGAAGAAATAATCTTATAAATGTGTTAGAAACAATCACATGAAAGAAAAAATCATTTGAGTTTTTATCTTGGGGTTCATTTCACCTAACATCAACTTATTTGACCATTTCTGCTTGACTCAGACATATACTAGTTATTGCAAATAAGGGAAACCATGAGACCTATGTTTCTTTGGGCCTGGCTAACTTCACCTAATATAATTTTTTCCAAGCCTTTCCATTTCCTAACAAATGGGGCAATGTCATTCTTTCTGATGGAGGCATAGAATTCCATTGTGCATATATACCACATTTTCTTGATCCATTCATCTACTGAGGGGCATCTGGGTTGGTCCCATATCTTAGCTATGGTAAATAATGCTGCAATAAACATAGTTGTGCTGGTAGCTTTAGTGTGGTCTTGTTAATGATCATTTAGGTAAATGCCCAAAAGTAGGATTGCTGGGTCATGGTGGAGCTTTATGTGGAGTCTTTTGAGGAACCTCCATACTACTTTCCAAAGTGGTTGAACAAGATTACACTCCCACCAACAATGCAGTAAGGTTCACTCTGTCCACATCCCTTCCAGCATCTGTTGTTTATTAGAGTTCTTGATTATAGCCATTCTAACTGGGGTGAGGTGTTTTTATTTGCATTTCTTTTATGGTTCGGGAGGTTGAGCATTTCTTCGTGTGTCTATTATAGCCACCTGTTTGTATCATTAAAGGAATCAGGTGTTCTATACCAGCTGTTATATAAGAGGACTCAGATCTATTGACCACACCAGAAAAACCGTTCAAGAGTGCAAAAAGTTCAGCACTATTTTTCTACCCTTACTAATCCTTTTACAAATACAATGTGAGCAGTGGGTAGTAAGTTTCAGACTTGCTAATAATGGTTGTTTTGGTTTTTACTCTTTGTTTTAAGGTGTGAAGTTCCTCAATCTATGTTGACTTGTAAGATCCAAGCATGCTAACATGTTACAGGAACATTCCTTGTGTTGGCTAAACTGCAAGAACAGGACAGAACCTTCCTAACATC
This sequence comes from Dipodomys spectabilis, assembly GCF_019054845.1. NCBI lineage: Eukaryota > Metazoa > Chordata > Mammalia > Rodentia > Heteromyidae > Dipodomys > Dipodomys spectabilis. The sequence goes on along the minus strand of NW_024870731.1, from coordinate 35,763,678 downwards.
AGGAAGATGAAGGAATCTCTTCCTCCTCCAACACCTTTTCTTTCCAGGCTTCTTGGCTCTTTCTATTGCATACAGATTTTAAAATATTGTCCAGGCTTTGAGAAAATTGCCTGAAAATTGTTAGGACTTTTCCTATTTACCTTCCTATTTTTCAGGTGATTCTTCCAACATTCAATAGTAATAGGAACCCCAAACTATGTTTCTTTTGCCCTGGAAAGCAACTTACCACGTGAATCCCAAACTCATTCTGTTGCTTGAGACCAGGTAATCCCTTCAATAGTAAACCTGTTTACAGGTGACATTTTTACTTGAAAGAATTGTCTTGTCCATAGCCTCTGCCTTTTTTTCTCTATTGTCAGTACACTTAGGCAAGTTTTTCAATATTTTTGCACCAAATTTATTCATGCTAATGGTCACAGTATTAATCCAACACTATCATTTCTGTGGTTTTCAGAACTGTAGGTCCCCTGCTGATCATGGTAATTTTCTTTTTACTAAGACTGCTTGTCCCATTGCCAGGGAAAATAATTGTAAAAATATTCATTGCCACCTTCATCCATGATTTCTATTTTGCCAGGTTTCTTGGAATTTTTTTGAAACGAGTTTTAATGTAAATTTTCTCTTGATAATTTGGTGGATATTCAGAAAAGATATTCTCCCAAATTTAGGAAAAGCTGTATTCATTGGTAATCACATCACCAAGAGGATTAGAATCACTTTTAAAGCTGTTCTACTGATCAATGGCATTTACAAACCAATCAGGGGTAATCTGCCTGTGACAGATTCTTCTGCTAAATGTCAGCCAATTAGAAAAGGCTGCAGTCCAATACTTAGGCTTTTAAGTGTCAACTAATCAAAAGCAGTTTGACCCAAATAACCACATTCGCAAAGATGATGTCAGCTCCCTTACACAGACAAAAATCCACCTATCTCTACATTCATTCCCTCTAAAATCCTAATGTAGGGTTAGCAGTCTGCTCTTGCTGGACAGACTTCTGTTTCTTTAGAATAACAAACAAACTATTAAGTCTTGTTTTAACTTATCCATTCAGTAGTGGTCTTATCATCCTTCAATAATAAAAAGCCTGCTTCTAAACAGACCAATTGTTAGATTTCTGTATGTTTATCCATGTCAGAATAAATCCATTTTTCTCACACTAGTTCTTTCTTTTAATCATCAGATTCAAAAAATATTTTTAGGGCTTGGAGTGCTTGCCTTGCATGCATGAGGCCCTGGGTTCGATTCCTCAGCACCACATACACAGAAAAAGCTGAAAATGGTGCTGTGGCTCAAGTGGAAGAGTGCTAGCCTTGAGCTGAAGAGCTGAGCGCTCAGGCCCAGAGTTCAGGCCCGGTGACCAACAATAACAAATTGGTATGTCGTGTAGACTATCTAATGTGTGTGTGTGTGTGTGTGTGTGTGTGTGTGTGTGTATACATATACACACATATATATGTGACATATTATATACAAGCAATATATATGTATATATTGTTCTTATTTTATTTTATCTATATTATTTATTTTATTTTATTGTAAGGGTCATCTACAGCAGAGTTGCAGTTACATAAGTAAGTTAATGAGTACATGTTCATCAAGTAGTGCATATATTTTGTTAACTGTTTTATATACACAGACATTATACTTTTTTAAATCATTAAGCCATATCTACCCTATCCATTTTAGTTAGGGACATTTTAGTGGTATTTGATTTTGACATTGTTGACTGAACCTATTCAGTTTTTTTTTTTTTCTAGGTCTGTCTTTTTATGGGTGTTGTTTGCCTTTGCTTTGATTCATTCTGGAATTACTTGAAATCTTCCGTTGGGTGATATTTCATTTTTCAGGAAAACTACCAACTTTAATTTCTTTTTTTTTTTTTGTCTTTTCTTTTTTTGGTACTGGGGATCGAACTCAGGACGTTGCACTTGCTAGGCAAGTGCTTTGCCACTGAGCTACATCCCAGCCCCCAACTTTAATTTCTGAACTTTTGTATTAGTAATGATGTTCCTACTGGGCTATCAGATGTTTACTATCCTGTGTTATCGTCCAGGGTTCGCTGGTTGTGGTCTCCCTCCTGAGTCAGCCACCCCTTGTTCCATATTGTTATTGTCACACAGGTGTGAAATCATAACTCACTCTATTTTCTCGTGTTTTTCAGTAATTTCTTTTTTTTCTGCCTGCTTGATGCTCTGAAGAAACTTTTCTGATCCTTGGAATAAAATAACATTATAAAGTTGTTTCTTCTGTCCATCTCTGCTCATCTGGCTTGCTTCCTGAATTGTAGATACCAACAATAGCTTTTTAACCTAAACTTCCGTTCTTTCTTTTAGGAAGTCATTGTTTCTTTCCTTCTGATAAGTTTAAAGTACCAAAACTCTACTTCATGAAATAGAAGGGCTTTCATTATTTGGTCCTTCAGTATCTTTCACTTTCTTTCTCTCTATGTCGTTTGTAACACATACATGTCTATCTTTTTCTGTATTCAGGTTTCCTGATCAAGAGATCTATCTGGACTAAAGCCTTTCTACATTTTCTAGACAGAATAGTTGATTATCTCCATCACACCCTGATTATCACATTATACTCCCACCAATACCTACTTTATCATAGCACATATAACACATTACTGTATCTATATCTTCTCCAGGATAGATTGAGTATGTGTAGGACAAGTAGCCTATTTCATTTTGTTACTGGTACCATTTGCATGTAGCAGTGCTTGGTGTAAAGAAAGTGCTGTTTAATAATACACATTCATGGGATGAATAAATATGTGATTGGCATCTGTGAACATTGAAAGCTATAAAAGAAAGAAATTCAATGAATCTTGGAAACTTACCAATTATTTGAGCTCCTGTCTCTGTGGCTGGGTTTTCACTGGTAAAATGCTGGTCTTCCATCTCGGAAATGTGCTCACTCTTTATGTTCATCTCTCCCGTCATCAATATCTTCTAGATAACAAGTTGTTTTCTGTGTAGAATTTTTGAGAAAAAAATTTAAATCTTTTAAGGCAACAACAGTCTTATATACCATTGACAATCAGTAAGGCACATAACTTATCTGTTTCCCATAAAGTTCAACTAAGGTCAGTAATATTGCTATGCTCATTTTACAGATAAACAAACTGAGACATATTAGTGATAAGTAATTTTTAGGTACACATAAGATCTGTAAATGACTGAATTTTAGCACTGAAAACTTAAAGTTCCCTGATATTAACTACATGGTGCTCTGTCTTATTGTTCTAAGCTTCTATAATTCAATTTAAAAATGAGAATTTTCAAGTGACAGCTATTTACTTTTTTTGCTCATAGTAGATAGACCATGATATACCTGGCAAAGGTGTTTATAAGACACATAAACTAGCTGCAAGTCCTTGGTAAATAGAACATATTTAATTGGCTTTCTTGTACTTTCCCATATTTACATGAAATGAATGCTAAAATAAAATGTAACTAAGATCTTTACAAATCTCCAAAGAATTTAAGAAAAAGAAAACAAAAATTTTTCTTATGTTTAAGCTAAGCATTACCACACATAAAAGCATTTTTAAATAAAATATAGTAGTGATAATGCTTCCTGTAGATTAGCATAGAGAATATATATCAGCCATAAAATTGTAAATGCACCAGACAGGTATAATATCGTTGCTGTATTCAATACTAGCAGGAGACAATAGCATTCAGTTCTGAACAGAAATTCAAAGAATTCTGTTATCATATTAACTTATATATCTTAGAAATTTAGAATTAAAAATATTCTGTCATGTTGGATGACTCCTTAAGAATCTTAACATGTAGAATTCAGCATTAAAAGCAGGCCATATTCATTATATAAAATAACAGGAAATGTTGGCAAGCAAAAAGGATGGAAATTTATAATCCCACCACTGACAATGTTGAGCCATAAGTCCTTTCTGTCTCCTGTGATAGTACATTTGCATGTGTGAGAGAGAAATCATGCTGGTGGCAGTCACAGTCTAAACATGTGTCTCTGGTTCAATCATTTTCTTGAAGAACATTTCAACTAAGGCTGATTCTAGAAGTTCCAGCTTTTAACTCATTCATCCATTATATCAGTTTCCCATTTTATTGACGTATTTGGTAGTAATGAGATTTGAACTCGGGGCCTTAGGCTTACTAGACAATCATTTTACAAGTTGAACTATTCCCCTAGCCTCATTTTCTGTTCAGTTTTCAGATAGTGTCTTACACTTTTGCATGGACAGATCTCAAACCACAGTCCTCTTATAGCTACCTCCCATGGATCTAGATGATACATATGAACCACCATAATCAATTTACTTTTTGAATTCGAATATTAACCCCCCCCCCCAGGATGTTCTTGAACTGTGATCCTCTTATCTTTGCCTACCAACTAGCTGAGACTCTAGTGATGACTAACTGTACCCAGCTCCAGTTTCCTCGATAGACACAACTGTGTGTGCATAGCAGATGGGGAAGCAGCTAAACCAGGGACAGGTATACCATTGCACACAGGAGCACTCGGTGTTTATGTCTTCCCTTACCCCATCCCCAGTATAGATTGCTGTGTCCACTTTCAGAACCCCAGAGATTGGCAATGGAATGTCAGCAGCTGCTGGGGCAAGTCCCAGGCCACACACACACTTCCAGTTGCAGGGAGCATCCAGATATGTTGTCCTGAGTAGAGAGATAGTCCTATACTTGCATGAGTGTCCGCCTAGCTAACCCACTACATTAAAATGCCCTACGATGGTGGTACACAACTGTAATCCTAGCTACACAGGAGATGAGGGATCTGAGAAGCTCAGTTTAAAGCCATCATGGGCCCAAAAGTCTGAGAAACCTTTATCTCCAATTAAGCATAAAAATCTATAAGTGTTTCTCCTATTCCATCCTGTAATGTTTTCAGAGTGTCTGCTTTGACCCCGAGGTCTTTGATCCATTTGGAGTTAATTCTGGTGCAGGGTGGTATATAAGGGTCTAGCTTTAGTTTTCTACAAGTGATTAACCAATTTTGCCAGCACCATTTACTGAAGAGGCTGTCTTAGTAGATGAATGGATCAAGAAAATGTCGTATATACACAATGGAATTCTATGCCTCCATCAGAAAGAATGACATTGCGCCATTTGTTAGGAAATGGAAAGATTTGGAAAAAATTATATTAAGTAAAGTAAGCCAGGCCCAAAGAAACATAGGTCCCATAGTTTCTCTTATTTGCAATAAATAGTATATGTCTGAGACAAGCAGAAATGGTCAGATAAGTTGATATTAGGCGAAATGAACCCCAAGATAAGGACTCAAATGGTTTATCTTTCTTGCTATTGTTTCTAACATATTTATAAGATGATTTCTTGGTTGCTTTGTGTGTCCCTCCCCCATGGTATAACCCCTCTTTTCACTGTATTTGATGTTGATATAATTTGTGGAGGGGAAGGGAAAGAGCAAATTGTTTAAATAGGGATACAGGTGGACCCATTGCAACAATGAGATGCACAAGTTGTTATGTCGAAAAACAAACTTTACAACTTTGGATGGAGGGGAGATGGAGGGGAAGAGAGGAGGGGAGATGGGAAGGGATGGGAAGGGGAAGCAAAGGAGGAGGCAACAATGCTTGACAAGAAATGTACTCATTACCTTGCCCATGTAATTGTAACCCCTCTGTACAGTATTTTCACAATTAAAAAAAAAAATTAAAAAAAAAAAAGCTGGAAGTGTCATTTCAGCCCAGCTGCGGTAATTGCTGTAGCTTGGTGGGCACAGCAGAGCACACAACCCTGTGGAGTTAGATTTTTGTTTTTGGACCTGACAGAAAAAAAAAAAAATAAACTCACTGTCTTCTGTACCACATCTAGTAAATTTCAAAATGAGAACCCTGGAATAAACAAAGTGGCTCCATCCTTCCTCTCTGCATGGAACAGGCATTCACTGATATGATTTTTACTTGTTTTATTTAGTATGTGTTTTATTTTGGTTTGCCACTATTTCCCAGATCTCCATCCAATGTACTTTTCCTCTCTTCCTTGCCTTTCTTCTTTTCTCCTCTCTTTTCCCTTTGCTCCACCTAATACATTCGCATTTATTACTTTTTAACTTCTGAGTATACTCTCCTTTTTCCTTAGTTCTTGTTCTTCCCTTTCTGCACTTATCAAGGTAACATTGTTACTCACACACTGTCCCTTTCCTGTCCTCTTCTCTTTTTTCTTTTCTTCCTTTTAGGTTTAGGGATTCATTCTTACTAGGCAATTGTCCCACCACTCCAGCACATGCCCAGTCCTTTTTTGATTTAAGCATTTTCTCAAGGAGACTAAGTCTCATGCTTTTTGGTTTGTTTGTTGGCTTTGCTTTGTTTTTCCCCACCAATCTGGCCTCAACTAGGAACATGGGTGTAAAACAGCATGCCTGGCTTATCTGAGAACAAGTCTCATTAACACATGGGCTGGGCTGTCCTTGAACAATGACCTTTTTGATCTCTGCTTCCTAAGTAGCTGAGATTGTAAGCTTGAGCTGCCAGGCCAGTACTTGTGGGGAAGTGGTCAGCTTTCTTGCCTGGAGTGGTGTATTAGGGATTTAGTGCTCAAGGGAAGGCTGTTTACCAAGAAAATTTCCATTCAAAATTCATCCCAACAGTTACACAGTTGCAACACAGAAACACAAGAAAAATGGAAGAACAAAGTATCATGGTCATTCCTCCAAAAGTTTAAGACTCTTCAATAAACAGATCCAAATCCAAACATACTGAAATGACAAAGCATTCAAAAGTCTAATTTGAAATCTAATTTAAAATCTATCAATATTACCATATACCATTACTCTCTGTCAGATATAATATGAACATTCTAGGCATATTTTATATATATATATATATATATATGTAATTATGTGACCTTTATAGGGTAAGATTGATATTGCTATTGTTTCTATATATTGAATGGAAAAATTAGTTCCTAAGGGAACTATCAATTTTCCCAGGTTTCATGTTTAACCATAGATAAATCCAGAAGACAAATCCCTTTCTACTAGACACTGCAGAATGTCCCTTAAAAGCTAGACCATAATCTAGTTGCTATGCAGCTTTTTAAAAGTAGCATTTCTACCTTTAAGAGTGATTGGGATCTTACCCCAGGCTTACTAGTAATTATCCATCCTAAACATTAGAGAAGTCTCAGAAGTGTCATATTTTACTTATTTCTTCACACCCCTGGCTTGTCAAATTTTGCATTATTAAACTGGCTTATTTTCTTTCATTCTGGTTAACAAGATGCCAGAGAGATGTAGTATTAACTGTGGGATGAACTTCGAGTGCTGTAGGGATTTCCCCAAACAAAATGTATTTTGTGGTTGTTAATCAAGCAATGTGTGAAGGATTTATATCAGGGCCTCTGTGTGGATGAAGAATGAAACTTACCCAATTTTACCTCCTGAGAGATATAAAACATAATTGGTACAGTGTAATAAAATAGCTAACAATTAGATCTCTTGGTTGCTGATCAAGGACATGGCTTTTGTCTATAAATCAAAGACAGCAGAATTTTTTTTTGCCCCAGAGGGGGTAGAAGACAAATTTGTACTGTCAATTCTCAATTATCTGGGTGCTCATTATTTAGTTTTCCTGCCTCTTTCTTTTCTAGGACGAGGTCCCACAGCACATTTGCGATCTTTAGTAGTCTGTCAGCGAACAACTTGGAATAGAAAGAATGTACCTCAAGTCACATAATTTTTTTAGCTTGTTAGCAGCTTGTGAAGTGTTTGGATGGATAAAAATGAAAAAACAAGCATGGGATGGTGTACAGATTGTACAGGTCTCCCCCACCCCCCAGAACGTTTCCCTGAAGTGACCACAACAAACCAAGATGGCAGACTCTGTCATTCATCAGCTTAGTGGAGTTAGGCCACACACACACCCTGCCAACCTCAGTGGGTTTGTGTGAGGATCAAAAATAGGTTTGCATTTTATAAGCTAGAAATTATCTTATAAATCATAAAGAACCTCGAGTTTTCATTCCCACTCACCTTTACCAACCTGCAATCTATCTGACAAGCTTATTACAAGTACAACATCACCTAGAGAGGAGCAGAAGAACCCTAGAAAGTGTTTCCCAAATGATTTGTGTTATAGGACCCATTGTAGAACAATGTATCAAGGTGTAGCGATAAAGCTGCAAATACCAAAACATTCACTGATAGAGAAAATTATATAAAAGGAAAAAAAAAGACATGCCCCCAAACAATTCTACTTGTCTGACAATAAATTCATTGGATATTAAAAAATCAATATGCCTAATTTTTATAAAAGTTTCTAGAGCTCTCCTGCTTATTACTGCGTGACATTCATTATATATTGATTATTGGTTTTTTAGGGTTCAGTGCTGTTCTATGACCTGAGGGAGTAAGACAGCCTATCCTGTAAAGATCAGAAGTCTTCTTGTTCTCAGAACAGTACAATTCTTTGTAGATTTCATATTTCCTTGACACATTAAGTGAATCAAGACTTAAGCATGATGCTCTGTCTTAAGTGAATCAAGAATTAAGCATGATGCTCTGTCTTTACCTCGGTCTAATTTTAACCTTCAGATTTCATCTTCACTTCTTTGTAGACTCTTTCTTGAGCCTTTAGATCATTTTGTTTCTTTGCTTTAAATTCTCACCTTATCATGAGCTTCTTTACTACTTTTGAATTACTTACATACAATTTCCATTTATATTTTGTTGCCTGTTAATTACTACATACTGAATATCCCCTTAGGGACAAGAACTTTGAATCTGTGTATCAGTTTTGAGATCTCCAGTAGCAACAATTGGTAGTCACTTAAAAGAGATCTTACGAGATAAGGTTGGAGGATAGATGTATCTATTGAGCTAGAAAATCTGAGTTATTTACACAAAGTAATTTCCCTTAATAACAGCTCATATTTGCTCCCATTTAAATTCTCAAACACATAAGTAAGTATGTCAACCATAAAATAAATCCATCCAAGTTCATGCAGTAAATAATGTACAAGAGGCATTGTTATTTTTAATACGGTCATGACAAGTATTCATTGAAGTACAACTTAAAAAATCAATTGGTGAAGGATTTTATGTCATTTTCATACAAGCCTTCGAAATCTTCTTGACAGAGCAATATATTGTTGCAAAGACTCACTACTAGTTAGTGTCTATCCTACATCAGTGTGGCTTCATAATAGCAGTTCAGGACGTTCAATTCTATGATCACACTGATACTTATATCACTTCCAAGAACTCCCCACCAGAGATGTAGATATTTATCCTTAATATATACTCCCCAAATAGTGACTGAATGGTCAAATGCTCTTGGCTGGACATTTCCGTTCAACACCTGAATTTACCCTGGTCTGGCAGCTTGTGACACTCATCATTTGGTTTATTTCCATTCATTCGTGCCTTAGGCCTCCCGATTTAAGCTAGATAGAACTTTTTTCCTTTTTTTTCTATTTTATAAGTGTTTCTGTTAGTTAATCTTTCTATCATCTATCCATTTACCAATCTATAGTTACATAAGCATTGAAAAATCTTTTAAGGAAGAAGCGAAGCAATTGGAATATGTCTCCAGTTTCTTCCAGTTTAGTTTAGAGGTACAATATTCGATGGATTGTGTACATGTGAATGAGTGCCTCCAATTTCTTATATTTTTGGCACTCGAGTGGTTAAAGAAAGTACGACCTTTCAATGAGAAAACCTTTCTAACTGCGACTGTCAAACCAGGAGGATATTCTTACAATATTGCCAAAATCAGGAGCTTTTCCACATACAGGCACCTACTAATTCTAAGCTTAAACTAACAAAAGATCTGGCTGGAATTAGAAACAAATGGTATCCCAAACACTGAATTAGTTATCTCTAAAAGACATTTGCTGAGTTGTGGGAGTTCAGTAAAGTATTGGATCTTGACAACTAGAGAATGAAGTTCCTATAGAGGGTACAGTTTTCCACATATAAAATGCTCCCATAATTTGAGGGTAATTAACTCTCTAGTCTGTATCTCAAATCTTTTATCTATTAATTCTCCATTAAAAATTCTTGATTATTGTGTCTCTATAATAAATCTATTGGTTGGATTAAGCCCTCCACATATATTTATATTTTTTATTCAAAATTATATTGTCTTTGGCAAAGTACTTAACTTTCAACATTAACTGTAGCATTATTTATTAATATCCACAATAACTGTGTGTTAAGACCTCATCGAATCCAAAGGTCAATTTTATATGGCCTGTGGATAATATTGCATCTTCTAATAAATGGAATTTGGTTGCTTTAATTTAACTCAACAGTAGGCCATACTTTCCAATACAAGTATCTAACATATTTTTGTTAATGATTGTTGTTTGGCTAAACCCTCAAAGAATCAACAACTCAATTAATAAGTAGGTAATTGAGTTAAATAGAGACTTCTCAGAATAAGAAGTGAAAATGCCTGACACATGAAAAAATGCTTAACATTTATAGCCATAAAGGAAATGGAACTCAAAACAACACTGAGATTCCATTTCAACACAGTTAGAATAGCCACCATCAAGAATACAAGGAATAACAGATGCTGACTCCGATGTAGGTAAACGGAACTCTAGTACACTATTAGTGGCAATGGAAACATTTTTAACCACTCTGGAAAGCAGTATGGTGGTTCCTCAAAGCAAACAAACAAACATGGAACTACTCTATGATCCCACAATTCCACTTTGGGGCATTTATCCAAAAGGTTACACAATAGTATAGTAAAGCCAACATACAACCATGCTCATTTCAGCAATATTCACCATAGCCAAGATATGGAATCAGGCCAGATGCTCCTCAGTTGACTAATGGATCAAGAAAAAAACACAATGGAATTTTTCTCATCCATTAGAAAGAATTGTATTGCTTACTTAGCAAAGAAATTAAAGGACCGGGAAAACATCATGTTATGTAAAGTTAGTCAGGCCAAGAAAGGCAAAGCATTCACATTTTCTCTTAATATGTGAAAGACAGAATTTATAAATAGATAAGTAAACATCTTGGGTGGTATACAAATATATACAAATGTATTGACTGAAATATGGTATATTTATGGCACAAATAAAATGGTGTAATTCCTTAGACAGGCTAAGTCACAGTCCAACAGAATACGCACACCAGGAAATGGGTACTCAAAAGATGGCTGGTGAAGTTGAGGAGGGTAAAGAAATACAGAGAGAATGAGGAAAGAATGCAGTCATAAAATTCAATGAATATCCTATGAAATTAAGAAAATTGAAGAAGGGTTTGGGAGGGATGGGAGAGAATGAGGAAATGCGTGACACTGATCAAGATGCACTGCGTTCATAAACTGCTCTCTTAAATGGCAGCTCCTTTGTTCAACCAATTAAAGATCATAAAAATGTATTGAAAAAATGAAGTGTACTTTGGTATTGATATGTGCAGGGTGTAGTAGTAAATGAAATGTTAAATGGTAATTCTATACTTGTTTCCCTTTGAGTATAAATTCAGAGGGTTTTTTTAAAGTCATTTGGATTGACTTATGTCCAGGAAAAATGGCAGAATCCTACAACATTTATCTAGGTAAATTTGAACTGTTTAGCAACAAAACAAAATTGGTAAACTGCACTTTATCAAACTAAAATGCCTCATCAGATATATCTGTCAGAGAATGGAAATGCAAGCCATGGAGTTGGAGACATTATGCTTTGTATGAAAGCAATGTGTTCAGAATCTATAAAGGGAGCTTTAGATCACTGAAGAACAAAACAGTGGAAAAATAAGTCAAGCATGGAAACCTATGACCTTTTACTCACTTTGTGTATAAAATTTTTATATATTAAAATATCATTTGAGATCTTTTTTGCCACTCAATAATGCTGGTACTATGATGTTTATAAATTATATATTTGTAATTACTTCTTTCAGGGGAATAGTTCTATATTCTTATTTTAATTCTGTATTTTGTTGTTTAAAATTATTGGTACCTTTTTCAGAGGAATACTTTTATGCAAATAGTTTACATTATTATGTTCTTATATTTATTCATGTAGTAGGTAAATATATTCATATCTATGTACATGTTCTCTCAACATGTATATTTATAAGCATTATACAATAGTGTTATGTAATCATTATGGTATGGTTGTGCATAATCATTTTTAAATGTAATTATATAATTTAATGGTATAGATTAAACAGCACAGATTTCATAGTGTCATAGAAATATATTTTTATCCTTCCATTTGGTTTGTTCATTTTTTTAAATAAACATGCCCTTTTTAACCTTAGGATAAGACTGTGGAGGTACTCAAAAACATAGTTCAAGTAATGAATTGAATGTAAAAATATAACCACATGAGTCCAAAATGGAATATTACTTTTTTGGAAACATGTATAAAAATCATTTTCTCCCAAATAATATTAAAAAGAGAACAGTAATCTCATTCTCAGTGTGAGATTGGTACTTTGGTAATATCAAGTAAAATATAGACAACTGAACTTTGCCTAGTATAGCGTTGCTCCTTAAAAATGGTAGACTTAGAAGACAGAGAAGTTTTATGTCTGGAAGTTTTATAAAGCTCCATAAAGTTCTGTAAAGCACTCAGAGGTAAAATCCTCAGGAACTGAGAACAGAATAAAATGTGTTAATTGCAAAATGAATTCAGTTACCCGTATATAAAATACATTTTGAAATTCATATGCCTAGAACTTCATTCGAAATGCATATGGCTAGACTCTCTAGAATAACCTTTTTTTCTGGATAAACTCATTAATGTCCTCTTTTGGTGTTTGGGACAATGGCTACTGGGTCCCAAGGAAGCAATATTAGGGATTTGCACTATTAATCAATATTATTTTCATGGTCCAGAAAGAATCTGTTCTCTAGGTTTGTACATAATTAGTTTTGTGAATGCGAGGAAGTAATAAACTTTTACTAATGTGTAAAAACTCCAAAATTCTATGCAGCATACAACTTGATAAATAATTTACATTTTTCCTCATTTGGAATTTTTCCTCCTATACCAATGTTACTTCAGCAAACAAAATGCTTGCCACTGTGGTTTTTGCCACCAACTCTTTAAACCTAGGAGAGCTCTTGAGCTCTGTCAAGCCTAATGCTTGTAAGGCATTTTATATTTTTGAAAATTCTTACATATCTGATCTCAATAGAATATCCTACCAAGCCAGGAATTTATAGAAGCAAGAGATAATTAACAGTTTATATGTACTTATAAGCAACATGATCCGAACAACAAGATAACCAGATCAAATCCAGGTTTGAGTATAATATTTTATTTTAAGTTGTGTTGACTTGATTAGAGTGGCATCAAAAAGAAAAAGAAAAACCTATATTCATATCACATAGCCTCATCTGTATGCAGAGTACCTTTACCAGATTACAAGTAGCAGCAGGGATAAATATGTAAGAATAGTTCCAGGAGTAATGGAATTATGCCTTGCTGTTTGACACGGCTGGAAACTCCATCAGAAGTACAGGCTCCAGGCAAGGAGGAAGAATGCTTTTCCACATGGGGAGAGTAATGATAATTGGGAAAGGAAGTTCTCATTACTTCCCACAGACACTATGCCAGAGTCTCACTCAAGTGAACAATGAACTTGCTGACGTTTCTTATGGCATTCAAATCCCTTGACCTAGTTGTGCGAGAGCTGGGATCCCGAAAGAATTCCAAGAGCTCAAAGGGAGTGGCAAATGTCAGACCATCTTCGTTTGCCATTTTCTTCTTTTAAAGATTTAGTTATTGTTATTATTACCTCTAAGTAGTTGTACAAAGCAGTTTCCAGTTAACAAAGCAGATTATGAGTGCACTATATCGAGATCGATGTCACCCCTTTGGACATTCTTACCTGCCCCTCTCCTATCCATCCCCTATCATTTCACAGGCTATACATTAGATTCTTGCCTGCATTCACCCACGCTGAGAGGAGACCCTACCTTCATCTGTCCCTTTCCCCTTCACCCCACCCCACCTCTTTTGAAGACATGTTGCCTGGTTAGTTTGCTGAACTTCGGTTTTTCCTTTCTAAGGAATTACACGACTGGCATCTTATCATTCTTGCCAGGCATGACGAATCTCCTGTTCTAATTTTTCACATGAGATCTACTACATTCAACCAGTCTTGAGAGTCTGATTTCATGTAGAGTTTACCCTTACTGAGTAATCGCATTTTCTGCAAAAAAGAATCCCACATTTAGAAGTTTTCATTTTGTAATACCCTTACATTCTCCAGATAAGTCTCCCACTGTATTCCATTTGTTGAAACTCTCTTTTGAAAATTAATGGAATAGTCAGGCACCGGTGGCAGCTCCAAATCATTTAACTAGGGATACAGGTGGACCCATTGCAACAATGAGATGTACAAGTTGTTGTGTCGAAAACGAACTTTACAACTTTGCGTGGGGGGGGGGGGAGGGGAAGATGGGAAGGGATGGGAAGGGGAAACAAAGAAGGAGGCAACAATGCTTGTTAATAAATGTACTCATTACCTTGCCCATGTAATTGTAACCCCTCTGTATGGTATTTTCACAATAAAAAAAAAAAAAAGAAAATTAATGGAATAGTCAGGCACCGGTGGCAGCTCATGCCTGTAATGCTGGCTACTCAGGAGACTAAGATCTGAGGATTGTGGGTATTTTTTTGTCTTTTTTAATTTTTATTTATTATTTTTTTATTGTGAGAATACCGTACAGAGGAGTTACAATTACATGGGCAAGATAACGAGTACATTTCTTATCAAGCATTGTTGACTCCTCTTTGTTTGCCCTTCCCATCCCTTCCCATATTCCCCCACCTCTCCCCATCCGATTCCCCCCCCCCCCCCCCCCCCCGCCCCCAAAGTTGTAAAGTTCGTTTTTCCATGTAACGACTTGTACATCTCCTTGTTGCAATGGGTCCACTAGTATCCCTAGTTAAACGATTTGTTTCTGCCCTTCCCTTTCACAAATTATACCAACATCAAATACAGTGAAAGCAGGGTTTATACCGTGGGGGAGGGACATACAAAGCAACATATAAATCATCTTATAAATATAAATTGCATGAAAGAAAAAAATACATTTGAATACTTTTCTTGGGGTTCATTCCCCTAACATCAACTTATCTTACCTTTTCTGCTTGTCTCAGACATATACTAGTTATTGCAAATAAGGGAAACCATGGTACCTATGTTTCTTTGGGCCTGACTTACTTCACTTAATATAATGTTTTCCAAGTCTTTCCATTTCCTAACAAATGGGGCAATGGCTTGAAGCCAGTTCAAGCTTTAGAAAAGTCCATGAGATTCTTATCTCCAATAAACTATTCAAAACAGCCAGAAGTGGCGCTGTGGCTCACATGGTAGAGCACTTGCCCTGAAACAAAGAGAAGCTCAGGCCCAGAGTTCAAGCCCCAGGATTGACAAAAGAAAATAATAAAAAAGAAAAAGAAAATGGCTTTACTGTTTGGGGATTTCATTTGACAGAGGTCAGTATAGTGGGAGGGGAGGGATGAATATGGTTCAAATACTTCATTTTTGTGTATCAAGATAATACAATGAAGCACATTAAAATAGCTTGCAAGGTTGACAGTAGCAGAGGAGAGTGAATTTGATCAAAGTTTGCCATATGCATACGCAGAAATAATGCAATGAAACTCCTTTGTGCAATTAGCACACACTAATTTTAAAAAAAAAAAAAAAAAAACAGGGAAAACCGGAAATTCCAAAATAAGTAAATAAAATAAAATTCTCTTTTACACATGGTCTACCAACTAACTGTCTGCTCTTTTAAGTGACTTGCCAAATTCCACAGCAAATTTGACAATTCTATTCACTGGTGTTTGTAGCCATCTTCACAGCATTTGCCTGTTCCTTGAAGCTTTCTTTTACCCCTTCCCTTTTGCCTTGCTTTGAATAGCCTCTCTGTCTAGATACTCAACATTTTTTTTTGAGATCTGTGATTATGTTATATATATATATTTCCTTCCTAGAGGCTTGCTATTTTTAGGACACTGAGGACAAAATCTGGCATACATTTCTTAATAAGCACCTATTATCTGAGAAGTCTGATCAGGCCTACCAATCAAGAAGAGACTTAAAGATGGAAAAGTATTCCTTTTCCTTAGAAGTTTATTGAAGCTTTTACAGAAAAAATAACAACAGCTAAGCTATTGCATTCATATTTTCTTCTTCATGTGAAATCAACCCCCTTCCTCCCCCCAAAAATCAATGGGTTCTAAACCGATTTCCTCATATTGCCCTTTATAATGGTGATTTAATAGACTTTATGGAATTTAATAATATATGAGTCAACTTTTTGTTTCCTCAGCTGGAATATATGGCACAGAAAGCACTTTAGAGGACAATGCCATATATATGAGTCCCCTGCCCTAAATAGAAAAGAACCGGAATTCACTAAAATACATCCTTAATATACACTTGAGCTGAGTATCTATAATATAGACTATAGACTTAACTATTTATGACATGAAAAACTACAGCTGCCAAAAACTAGACAAAATTTTATCCAAAGTAAGGTAAGTTGTACATACTTTATTTCACAATATGATTATCTTTGATTTATAACCTTCCATTTCTTGTTAACATTTTCATGTCTTCAAGACAATTACAAACCTTGATTTTTTTTTTTAATGCACAGTTCAATCAGCAGCATTCCCTACATATAACATCACTCTTGGGACATGTGAAATTCATTTCATCCTAGCTGGCATAACAAAAATTCATCTAGCTTACCATAAAAAATAAACTGTACTCCAGCTGTGTACATTTATTTGGGTATTCATTTCTTCCCATCACCAGCCTCCTGTTTATGAAAACTTGTGTATAAAACTGAATACATTTTGATAACTATCGAAGTGCACTGATATGGTGATGTCAGTGCATTGCATTTCAGATATTTGCTGGATTCCCCTCCACTGGGGTAAAGAGACCTACTCAGAGGCTATGATAATCCAGGACCATCACTTTGGCTTTGGAAACGCTGTATTGGAGAACCTAGTATTCACTTAATTTAATACCAGACAATTGTCAAAGGATGGAATAGAACTTTGAGCTTTGAGTCCAGTAATTTTCTATGAAATTGCTATGAAACTCATAGTTATGGGCAAGACTCTCCATTTGTTTATTGGATCAAGAGTACAGAATCTACTTAAAATTGGGAATTTGGCTAAACCTTAAGGTAACTGTTATGGCGTCAGGTATTTTGGTTTCCATTTTTTTTTATTTTTATTTTTGTTTCAGCACTCTGAGGATTGGTTCAGACTGGCTCTTGAGAGCTGATTCTACCATTTCCTACCAGAGTCTGCATTCCACTCCTGGTGACTTGGAGTCTGGAGTTGGCTTCAGTGAGATGATCACACTAGGGAAAACTGACATTTGCTACACATCAGAGGTTTTCAGATTGGTGATTTACCAGCACATAACTACAACCTTTATATTTGGTATTAGATATCAATTGTTTTCATTTTATCAAGCAGGAAGGAAGTTATTAGTGCTTAACATGTGCACATACTAGAGTCAGTCTGCAAATGTTAGGATTATCACTGTCCAGAACTCACAGTTTTCTCATTCTGGATAAATCCTGCAGGGTTGTACTTTACATGTAAGCAAGTGTCATTAATGGTTCTGTAAGATCTCCAGCCAAACATTTACTTCATTGCATGCTTTGCTTCTATTCAATTTTTACTAGAGCCTTTGCACAGTCAATGCACTTATTTTCAATAAAATGTATGTCATTTTTTTTCATGAGATGTTGACTGTTAGGAGGAAATATTAGCCCCTTTTGCTCTAGGTATTATTGACACATCAACACTGGTAATTTAACCTTAATTCCTCAGCTGACAAAATTAGCAGGAGCCATAAGAGATGGAATGGCAGGAAGAAGAAACAGGTGGGAATGGAAGGTAAAATATACCAAGATATAAGAAAGAATATAGTACTTCTTTAAAAGCCTAATAAGATTACATTTAGAAGGTGTCATTGTTTTCCTTTGCTGGGATAATCAATAGAAGAAAGAATGGTTGCTAATCTCCCCATAACAGAGCAGAGGTTTAAGTATCTCTTTATGGTGATCCAAAATAGTTTATAAATTCACACAAATTCTGTGTGCTTGACTGCTTGTCTTGTTTCTATATTCTGTTGTTATGGAAATGACTGAGATGTCAAAACACTGTTCAGTATGAACCCACAGGGGAAAAGTTGCTTTTAGGAGGAAAAACTCTGAAAAAGGTTTAATGACAAGCTAAAAAATATATCTGGACCTTCCACTGAAAAAAAAAAAAAACATCAAAACACATTTTGTGCTTGGATGTGCTTTGATTTTTTCAAACCACTTCTGATGCTTGAATACCTAATTCTCTGGCTTATAGAAGGACCATGAAACTCACTTTCTTTTGCTTCCCATATACTTGTGAACCAAGTCAATGACACCATTTCTTGTTTGCACAACAGAAGCAGTTCAATCCTCGTGACTGAATGGATCAGCCCAATAAGAATGAAATGACTCAAGCCAGTTATTTGGAGAAATAGACAAGCCAAAAAGGACTGCCTGAAAATATCAGCACCCTGCTAATATCTTTCTGTTCTTTTGTGAATATAGGTATGAATTAATGATGAAGGCTAACTACTGACCAGGTGTAAATCTGTTGTGTTGAGATGCATTCTTTAAGCTTCATATGATTTGCTACAAACTTAATATAAATACTTAAATGATAACATTGCCAACTTCCAACACTGTTAATTCCATATAAAAATGCGGTGCTATAAATAAATGCATTTATTCTCTGCATTGCAGGGTTGAAGCAAATGAGAGTAGTAGTTTAAAAAGCTGTCATCCGGTCAGGTCGATGCTTTGCAAATATAAAATCAAAATCATTGGCCATAACACATAGTCTTCAATTCCAAAAATGTATTAAATGTATAGAAAATAAATGGATCATTTTGTTAAAGCTCTGAGAATGCTTGGTTGTGGGACATGACAGTAAAAGGAAAGAGAAAAATATCATGGCTTCCTGCTTTTCCAAGCTAAACTTTGGTACTACCAGGAAGGTGTAGATGAAGAAAAGAAAATAGATGAATGAGAAACAGACATGTGATATACCTTTCCCAGGGCATAGTCATTAGTTTTCTTTGAAAATCTTTGGGGGGAAAAAATTAAACCTCTTCTAGAAATGGTTACAGACATGCAATTGTAACTAACCTGAAAAGGTAAAATCTATCAGTACATAGTGTTAAAGAAACATAAATGGAAACATCTACTGTTGGCTTTTCTAGTATGGGGGCCAGCAGACATCATGGTTATTTAGCAATGTAGACCTGACACCAAGCTCCGTGCATGGTGTTCAGTTGTTTCAGAAAATACTTGTGAAACAAGACTGATTAAATCATCTCCTTTTGCAGGTCACATTTATTTATATACAAAACTGGAATGAGAGCAAAAACGCCTCAAAGTGTTTTGTTGTAAAGAAATTGCCATAGAGAGAAGACTATTTAAAATAGAAGGCTAATCTGAAATTCAGTATTTTATACCTCTTTATCAGTAATTTGCCCTCCTTTATTATGTATGACAGTCATGTATACGATATTTGCCTTCTTCACAGATTTTATTAGATAAATCAGATATCAGAAAAAAATCACATTGAAAGAAAAATGCATATTTCAACATCCAGTCCTTTTTTATTTCAACCTTGGATTTTCTACTTCCAAATTCAGTGAGTTTTTTTTAATGAAATTACTTCTGAATTGGCATAAACTTATAGGCAGTTTTACCATAGGCAGTTCTAAAATTATTTCCAGATAATTAAATAATACTATTATTTAAGTGTTTCATGTTATGACTCACTTTGCTGAAGCAATAATCTGAGGTTTTATACACTGAAATTCTCCAGGTAAGCCTTAAAATTGCATCTTTGAATATTTTATGTTGAAGCTGTCTCTGTAAATATTAGATATCCATGTAATTTCTCAGGTTTCTCAGTTTCAGTCAACTCTAAAATGATCCTTAAATCCTCTGCTATGGTCCCTAAATAAGAGGATTAATTGATCATAGGGTTAATTTTGAGCAACTAACTTGATACTTTGTAAATTTAGTTACACAATTAAATTTGTATTACACTACATAAGATGCCGTAGAAAGAGTATGTGTTGTATTTCATACCGGAAATTATTTGTGTAAATCAGCATTATTTTAACAATTTCCAAAAGCTATTTTGAATTACATTGTATATACTATACCCTATGTTATATGATATGATACTAGACTAATTATATAGATATACTGTTGCTGTGAAAATTTTTTTTGAAATACCCATGATTTTTCCCTTAAAACATAAAGTGATGTCTTTTAAAATGTAATATATTACTTGGTGGCTGCTAGGAGGAAAAAGAGCTAATATTTGTTAACATCTGCTGTGTGCAAATAGTCTGATAGGGAATTTACATATATTACAATCTTCACAAGAGGTTTGGGATTATTCCATTTCATAAAGCAGGACACATATTCAAATAGTTGAAAGTCATGAGACTGGCCCACAATAAATGGCAGAGAGAAGTCTGATTTTGGGTCAACTTTAGAATAGTTTTACATTGGTAGGAATAGTAACTTTCTTTTGCTTTTAGTTTATTTTTTCAGACAGTTTCTCAGCTTGATCTGGAGTTGAACTCAAGTTCCTGTCCTACATTGCTGGGTTTACCGGCCTGAACCACCACACCTGGTCCCTTTTGTGTTTTAGATACAGGGTCTCACTAGGTAGTCCAGATAGGTCTCACGTTCATGATTCTCCCCTCCTCAGTCTACTAATGCTAGGATTACTGATGTTCACCACTATCCCCAGCTACAAGGTGAATATTTTTAGAGAGTTCCCATCTTCTAGCCATATAATATTCTGTTGTGTTAATATGATACAAATATCTTTATTTCATCTGGACCCTCGTAAGATTTATTTGCTTATATTGACAGGATCTCTAGAACTATGTGGGAAAGGGACATACATATTTTCTCTACAGGAATCCTGGTGGCTCAAGTCTCTGTAATCTTAGCTACTTAAGAAACTTAACTCAGAGGTCAAGAGTTCAGAGCCACCTAGGGCATAAAATTTGAGAGATTCTGTCATGAATTATCAAAACGGCAGACTAGATATGTAGCTCAAGGGGTTGTATTCAGCCATACACAGCCAAACCAAGCAAGAGGACAAGGCCCTAAATTCAATCCATGGTATATACATGCGGACACACACACACACACACACACACACACACACACACACACACACACACACACACTTTCTCATGCAGAGGAAGTGGCTGAAATGGCAAAAGTGATGTGGGAATGGAAGAGGATGTGAGAGACATCTTAAGAGTGTTGAATTCACAAGCCAGGGAGAGAGCATCATGTGGATTGTGAGTTCTGTGTTCCTGTGTTGAGCTGCTAGATTGACTGAAACAAATCATATAGCCTTTGACATTTTCTGTGGTGGAAATTTCCTATCATGATCAGTTCTCAAGGGGGTGTTACTGAGTCTGACTTTGGAAAGTCCTGTGTATAGTCCAGCCGTAGGAGCGGGCCGTAGCCCTTTCTTGCCTGCCAAAATCTGATGCTTCTATTGCAGCCCTAAGTACCTTCTACTTTGAGTCTGTGAACTCCAAAGTCCTCAGATTTTTCTTATTCATTATCTTACTAAAAGATGTCTTGGTTGCTTCTTGTTTGGGGTAGTTATAAATAAAGCTGCTATAAATATTGTCTGCAAGATTTTGTGTATGTATATGTTTCCTATCAGTTGCACGAATACATAAGAAGGCTATTATTGGATTTCATGGTAAAAGAATTTTTAGCTTTGTAAGAAAATGTCAAACGGTCTCCAAAATTAGTTGTACTATGTCACACCCTGATAACAATGATTGAGAATTCCCGTGGCTCTGTATTATGGCAAACAATTGGTAATGTCAGGTTTTTTAAAATAATTTTTATTTTAGCCATTCTAATAGGTGAGGCATGATATTTCATTGTTGTGTTAATTTCCATTTTCCTAATGACAAGTGATGCAAAGCACTGAATTTCATTTAACTTGATGTTATATTTGAGAACACTTTTCAATTCAAAGAAAAATGTGCCAAAAAGTACAGAATGTTCCCATGTACAGAATGCCTTCCCTATACATAT
The DNA here is from genome assembly GCF_019054845.1 of Dipodomys spectabilis. Taxonomy (NCBI): domain Eukaryota; kingdom Metazoa; phylum Chordata; class Mammalia; order Rodentia; family Heteromyidae; genus Dipodomys; species Dipodomys spectabilis. The sequence continues at coordinate 35,741,539 of NW_024870731.1, read as the reverse complement.
ACTCTCCTCCTCTCTGTCTTCCACATCAGACAACTACAATTGTGATAGCTCCCAAACCTACAATATCACATAGTAGGTTTTCACTACACATACACACACTGGATGTTTAAAAACATACACTGGGACATGATTAATTATACATGTCTCTAGGCATTCACAGACAGTGAGACCAAAGGAGGATGTTCTTAGGGGAAGAACAGAAAGGTGCAATGCCTATGTGCCTCTGATTATATAAAGAATTTTTATTAAAAAAAACCCAGAAAATGGAAACAAGAGGCTTTTACTTTATTGCTGTTTTTGTTTTCTTTTCTTTCCATCTTGTTTGTTCATGAATCTGTCTTTGGGAGGATAAGGCAGGGCGCAAAAATGTAGTGACAAAAGGTGAGCAAATGCAGCCGTGGTACTCACCAGACACAATGTTGAAAATGTACTACACAACTTGTGGTTGGGGATGGGAAGGAAAAACAGACAGAGAGCGAGGACAGGGGTGACAATGTTCAAAAAGAAATGTACTCTTTATGACTTAGGAAACTGTAACCACTCTGTCTATCCATTTTATAATAACAAAAATGCATGAAAAAGAAAAAAAGTTATGATTTAATAGGCTCATATGAAATGTATAACTCTTTTGGAGATATATCTATTTATATCCTTTCTCAGTTAAAAAATGAATGAATAAAACAAGGGCGACACCTCAGTAGAACATGTGCTTAGCCTCCATCTGACCGTGGCTTCATGCCCCAGTACCATTCCTAGAAAAAAATGTATGTTGAGTTTTAAGAATCTTTTTAATATTTTGGATATTTTAACTTTATTTTCTCATAGGTTGTGACTTGTCTTTTCTGTAGCTTTGGAAGGCAAAGTGTTTTAATAAATTATGAGTTATCTATTGTTTTTGTCCTGGATCATGACTTTTGTAGTGCATCTAAACATTTTGGTATAGAGCCTTAACTAACCATAAAACACAGCATTTGGGCTGTTAATGTCCAACTTGGGACCCAGAGGATTTATCAAGACTACAGAACTCTAGAAGAAACCTATACTTTCAGATATGATTTTTATTAAAGAGAAATTTGAGGCATTACTAGACCTAGATAGATAGATCTATGGAGACCAAAAAATTAAAGAATGCCAGACACTTGACTAATCAAGATAAAAATAAGCTTTCCTTACAAGAATAAGCTGAAATGCTTCATTTGCAACAAGCCTACACTGCAAAATATACTTAAGAGAATATTGCACCAGAAGAGGAAGAAAGACAATCATAAATATGAGAGTCATGAAAAGAACCAGTTGAAAAGGGGAATGGAGGGAAATATGAGGACTGAGAAAATATCAAATTATGATAACCTAGAAAATCTGAATGATGATAAACAGTGGTGAAAGAACAAAATACAATAGAAATATCATAGAACATAACAAACAAAAATGAAAATGGAAAAAATAATGTGAAAAATAAAGATTATATCAGAAATAAATGAACTATACTGGTAAGAGGGAAAGAAGAAAGATATGTATTTTGAGGGGTTATTTAATACAACTGTAGATAGTTGTAAGTGAATCATCTAGAGAGAGGGAGACAAAGTCAAAAACTAATTGTAGCACAAATCCAAAACGTCTATAGCTAGAATTGCTGCTTGCCTGAGTATTCAATGTTTGATCCCCTAAGGACTTGAAGTGATTGGTTGGGGCCCACTTACTTTATAGAGCACAGTGAGCTTTATTCAAAGCCTACCTAATGGTTAATTGAATCTAACAAACACCTCTAGAGAAATATTCAGAATAAGATTTAACTAAATAGCTAGACCTCAAGAGTCTACTCAAACAGATGTGAGAAATTAACCATCGCACTTTCTACCTCTAATTTTTGAGCTCTTACCATGAGTTGGTGTTAGAATTGGTAAGATCATGCTTTTCAAGTGGTTGGTATAATGAATGATATTTGATTGATCTATCTCTAACTTATTGCACTCTTATAGCTTGAACACCACTTGACTGTTAGTATTTTTTAAAATTCTGCCAGATTTGATTTGCTAATCCTTTCTCCCCTCCCCCCAGCCCCCCACCAACCCAGGATATTTTGAGTGTGTGTGTGTGTGTGTGTGTGTGTGTGTGTGTGTGTGTGTGTGTGTGTGTGTTTTCAACAAAGATATTTAGCTATAGAATTCTTGTTATTTTTGTTTTGTTTTACTATTGAGGGCAAGGCTGAACTTATCAAATGAATTGAAATGCCTGTTTTGTTTCTACTGTATAAAAAGGATTGCATCCCTTGTATTTACAAGGGTAAATGTGTTTATGTTTCCTGCTACTGGCTCACTCTCCTGCCTTGTTTGACTCACAATGCTTCTAGATCTCCCCTTTAAATACAGAAATAAAGGTTGAGATGAACTAAAATATCCTTTTCAATCCCAGAAACGAGATACCCATTTTTATAGAACAGCAAGCCTTCTAATTATATGACTGCTTTATGTTTCATAAAATGCTCTCAAGGTTATTATGTTACCGTATCCTTTTAGCCCTGAAGGTTATACAAAGCAGGTACCACATTCTCTAATCACAGATATAGTTATTGCAGCTGTAAGAAGATACTTAACTATGCCACAATCACCCCATTACTAAGTGACATTTTAAAGCTTCAGACTCAAGATATTCAGGCCTGTGTTTCGAATATTTCCATTGTTCCAAAAGCAGAGGTTTGTTGCATTGATCTAACTAACTCATTCTACTAATACATTCTGGAAAGCACCATTTCTGCCTTTGCTTTGAAACTGGCTATGCATCTAGATTCAAAGTGAAAGCTTCCAGTATCTCTATTTCACTTTTTATTTTTTAAAGGGGCATTTGATTTGAAGTCTACCATTATGATTCGGATCTTAAATGTACTGCAACGATCCCTGTGGGTAAGCCCTACTCCCTTAATGCAGTGTCATGGAGAGACAGTAGAGCCTGTGGGGGGGGGGGGCAGTTAGTAGGGTTCTTCAGGTTTTGAGGGGCACTCCATTGAAGGGAGCAGAAGGAGCCCAACTTCTGTCTTTTTTCCTCCTTGGCCAGGATCTAAGCAGCTCTGTTCCAAAAGGGGGGGTGAGGTCCCACTGGGAGATATTCCTTACATCCTCACAAGGGAAAGAAGAGGGGGTACCCAGCTCTCTGAATTTGCTCTCACTTTGTTATCTTTGTCTCCCATGAGTTACACAGACGTGGCTAATTTGTGATCACCAATTTACAACATGTGAATCACATCCTGAGAACATCTGTACAGCCTGCCATGAATATGATTTGGAAACAGGAGTCAGGTTTCAGGCATCTGAGATACCACACAGAAATGGTTTTAGGTCATTGTATCCTAAACATACTCCATTCTAATCAATGTGAGCCTATCCGTGAGAGGAATCAGTTATTTTCCCCAAGGATTCTCATATGGGTATATCTGTTTTGTAATGTGGAAGAGCCATAGATTGGTCTCTGTCTCTGTCTCTCTCTGTCTCTGTCTCTCTGTCTCTGTCTTTCCTCTCTCTCTCTCTCTTTTCTATCTTCTTATTGGTGTTGCTGCAGATGCCTACAAAATATAAAAGAAAGGTATCAGAATCTCTGGGTTAATCTGGGATTCTGGGGGGCTGGGAAGGTGGCTCAGTGGTAGAGCGCTTGCCTTGCATGCATGAGGCCCTGGGTTTGATTCCCCAGCACCACATAAGCAAAAAGAAAAAAAGCCAGAAGTGGCGCTGTGGCTCAAGTGGTAGAGCGCTAGCCTTGAGCTGAAGAGCTGAGGGACAGTGCCCAGGCCCAGAGTTCAGGCCCCACGACCAGACCCCCCCCCAAAAAAAAAAAAACAAAACAAAACAAATGTGGGCTTCTGGTGTTGTGACATGGGTGTAGAGGCATCATAGTAGTTGACAAATAAAATTTCAAATGATTCAGAGTGAAGCACAGAATCTTTTATAGAAAATTAAACTGCGCAGGATAGAGGAAGAAGATGAATATTAAAGGCTTGTGAAAATTACAGAGATTACTGGGAGTTTCATAAAATATTGGACAGATAAGAAACATAGACAAGAGCTTGTAGACACAGTGAGGCTGCAAAGATATGATGAAAGATATTCCCAGTATCTGATGTTCATGTATTGGAAAGGATTGCCTATGACTTGAATCCAAACAACCATTCTGGTAGTTTACTAATGCATTACTTCCCACCCTAACCTTGAATACAGCTACAGGCACTACCCTTGCAGGAATTAGGAAACTGAAGCGAGAAAGGCAGAGTGATTGCCCTCCACACATAGACATGACTGGCAGGTGTCCAGAGATGTCTGCCTTGTTCAAAAGCTTTCTTTTTCTTAGATCAAGCATTACATGACTTCTCGATCTGGTCCAATACATAACATCTGAAAATTGATGTATTATTGCTTGAACCAATACATGCTTAATTTTTGCATAGCAAGTCACACGTGACATTGTGAATTAGCCCAAGAAACTAAACACGACAACAACTGAGACTTTGGAATCTGAGAAATCAAATCTTTATCTCCTCCAGACAGAGACTACAAAGGACTATGTTTTCCAGGTAGATTAATAACTTGGTTACCATTTCTCTGTGCATGTTAGCTTTCCATTGTGGAAGCAAGATGCTGGTATAGAGTTAGTGGTTTAAAAATCACACAAATTATTTATCATATAATTCTGTACCCTCCCTGACTGCTATAAGTTTCAGTGAAATAAAAACCAAGACAGCTCATGGCTAGTTTCTTCCTGGAACTTCTAGGAAGAATCCATTTCTACATACTAGAGGTATTCTGTATACTGAGCCTCTCTGTGGCTTCCTCCATATAACTTCAAAACCTGCAATGTGGCATATGCCTATTTTTCCATAGCCACGTATTTCTCTGACCACAAAAGATTCCCTGATTTTAAGGACTAATGTGATTAGCCTGGGCTTAAATGGATGACCCTGGATTACCTCCTCCTGTCAAGCTGCTTAAACTAATCACATCTGCTTAAGTCCTCTCAGCAAGAAGACATAATATATTCACCAGTTTGGCTTTAGGACACGGATGTCTTTTTGAGGCCTATTATTCTGTCTCCCTCAGTGTTAAAGGCAAGGATCTTGGTAAACACAGACTGAGATCAAGTATAAGACTGGATTGTGAATTGAGGTTATGTGGTCAAGGCCAACCTGAGAGTGAGATAATTTTCTAAACATTAAAGGTATGTGTTTCCAAACCTTCCCAACTTTCTCATCTTACCCCTGTGAAAATATTCCCCTTACTCAGTGCTTGATCAGGTGTCTCTTTTTCTTTCCTTTCTGTGTGGTGTCAGCATGTGAGAAGTTGGAACAGAGGGACACAAAGGCGCCATAGGAGCCACCTTTCCAGATCCTGAACAATTCTCACTTTAAGCAATGAAGCCAACTTCTCCTAGAGGGATAAAAGTATTTTCCTACTGATCTTTCTTGGGAACAAACAGCCTTTCAATATGTGGAGGGAGCAAGTTCTATGGATAATTTTATCTGATTCAGATCAATAGTAGGCTTCATATTCTTTTTTTTTCAAAGAATGCCATTTTTCAGTATTTATCCCTGCATACCCGTACAATAAATGGAAAGAAATATCTGTTTCGTTAGGGAGAGAGGAGAGAAAAAGGAGATTGTAATGGGAAATGGCTTACATGATCTATTTGACTCCCACTTCTTTTAAGCTATAATTAACAACAACAGAAACGTAAAGAGCTCACAGAGTAAATGCGAACATCAGTTCCACAGAACATCCTCTGAGGATTCTAAAGCACCAGACACCCTAAATACACAAAAAGGTTTTCTTTTCAAGCTACCTTCCATTCAAAATATGGATTGCTAACACATCTATTTAGGAGGTTTGTGGATGAGATACAAACACACCTATTCAATTTATCATCTGAGAATAAACCTGCCATATAGCCACAGGAGCAGAAGCAGAGAATAGCCAATTGCTAATATCAAAACCTGTAAAAAGAAAAAGAAAAGTCCAGTCCCAAGTTCCTAGACATTGACCTGTTCTATTTTCTTCCAGCAAGAATAGTGGTGGTGAAATTTTGGACTCAATAGTCATGCTTAGAAAAAAAGAAAAAATATGAATGTATGTTAGTGGAAATACATTGAAATGCTTCTAAACTAATCCATAGCATTGATATGCCAAAGGCTGCCACATGGTTTCCTTCCTTGAAGACAATATTCTTTGAGTTAGTAACTCAATTTCTGAGAGCCTCGAAAAGAGGTTGTGAATAAAAATTTTGCCTAATAGGAGAGGGAAATGATGTTCGATCAGGGGAAACTATTCTGGAAATCCTAGCCTGTTAACTTGCAGAAGTCTGCCTCTTCAGGTTTAATGTTAGAATACAACACAATAAAGAAAAGATTAGTACTATTCAGAGTTACAAAAATCTCAGTTGCCTTGGAGCAACACAAATACAAATTTTAGTGAGCTAACCTTGTGGGTCTCAATCTGTCCCTAGTACAACTCTCTTCCAGGTGTTACCCAACATTCTAGGCTTCTGGCATCTTCCTTCTGCATGAGGCTGTCAACTTGATGAAACAGGAATACCCTGAAGGAAAAACGGACCACCATGCACATCTGCACATCTGACTATTTTCAGCCAATTACAGAACCAAGAATACTGCAACACTTCTGACAAATACATCTCAATAAAAGAGAGCTGAAAATACTGATAAGAAACTATATGGTCTATCACCTTCTCTGAATACTTAGAAATCACATCTTTTAGGTTACAAGAATAGGAACAGACAACCTCTAGTCATCCCTCTTTTTAACATCTAAATAATTGGATGTAACTTTTAGCTTTTAGTTCATACATTGTGGAAGAAACCTAATGAGTTAAAATAAAAAGAGATTCACAGTATAACTGGACAATAGACATTCGACAGCTAAACTTAGGTAAAGAAGACGTTCATCCTACTTTACCTACATTTCCCTCATTTGGGAAGACTGACATACTGTGAAAGTTTTGTCAATAATAAAGTCTCGAAAAGACTGTCAGCTGAACTAAAGACACAAAGACTTCTTTGGAAGAATTTCAAAATCCCTGACCCATGAAATAACAATGATGTGACTACAGCAAGACCTTGTTTAAGAATTGTGACAATTTCTCCCCTAGATGACTGGTTCCCTGTAGACATCCTTTTTTATTCCCATTTCAAGATTTAAGAAATGATTACAACTGCAGCCAGTGTTGTTGCACACATTGGATTAGTCACACACCGCTTACAAAGTCTGCAACAGTAAAATATGATGACTTGAGTTCTTTATGTTTAAAAAAATGCAATATAAAAGATCCTCCTAAACCGGGTACTGATGGCTCATGGCTGTAATTCTAGCTACTCAGAAGGCTGAGATCTGAGGATCATGGTTTAAAGCCAGCCCAGGCAGGAAAGTCCATGAAACTCTTATCTCCAATATTCCCCGCCAGAAAACCAGAAATGGCACTGTGGCTCAAGTGGTAGAGTGCTAGCCTTGAGCTGAAGAGATAGTGCCCAGCCACAGAGTTCAAGTCCCACCTACTGTTTTTTTTAACAGAAATAGAAAGAAACAGTGTTTACAAACAGGAAACAATTGTGAATTGGTTTTCATTATTTTCTTGACATGGATAGAGTTTTTATACCACAGCTTGAAGAGATAAGAATTGTATATGATCCACTTTCTGGGTACAGAGCCATTTTCATTTTTTTTTGGGGGGGGGTCCAGTCTTGGGGCCTGAACTCTGGGCCTGGGCGCTGTCCCTCAGCTCTTCAGCTCAAGGCTAGCACTCTACCACTTGAGCCACAGCACCACTTCCGGCTTTTTTCTTTATGCTTATGTGGTGCTGAGGAATCGAACCCAGGGCCTCATGCATGCAAGGCAAGAGCTCTACCACCGAGCCACCTTCCCAGCCCCCATTTTCATTTTTTAAATAAGTTGATACCCTGGGTCTGGCAGTGCCTATGTAATCTCAGTGACATGAGTAGCAGTAGGAGGTTTGTAGCCTGAGTTCAGTCTAGGTCATAATGGAAGACATTACACCCTCCAAAAAATGACAAATGTAAAAATTACTTGCGGTGTGATGAAAGCGGTAAAGCAGAGTTCAAATCCCAGTACTACCTAAAGTAACAATAAGAAGAAGCAAAGGAGAAAGAGGAAGAAGAGGAGGGGAAAGAAGAGTTACAGGAGCTGGAGGAGGAAGAGTGGGAGGAGGAGGAAAAGAGAAAGGAGAGAAGAGCTAATCTTTTGTTGTTGTTGTCTTGCTTTGTTTTAAACATAGTCCTTCACCTCAGCCTTCTATGTGCTGGAATTCCAGGCCCATACTATTACACTTGGCCCTCATTTGTTAATTTGCTTCATAAGGTTCCTACTATTATCATAATGTGAAGGTCAAAGTCCGTTGCTCCTATGAGTGTACACTGCAGCTTTATGATTATTATTTTGAAAGTTAAGTTATAATGCCAGTTCATTTTAAACTGGAGTATTGATCAAACTTCATTGAGCCAATGAATTCCATAGAGGTCTCGATTTGGGTTCGGTAGATCTAGACAGGGAGCTGGGAGTTTGGCTTCATAACATCCTTCTAATGTGATGCGACCGGTCTACCGATTATATTTGAGTAGCAAGGAAGTATATCTCCTACAAATAAAGCCAAACAAGAAGAAAGGAGTACACGGAATAGCAAGGATAAGACATCTGCTGTACAAGGCTTTCAGAGCAAGGCTCCATAGGCAAAGCAGCCTACGATTACAAGGCTGACTTACTCCACTAGCAGTACCTGCTTCATCCCCATCATGAATCCCCACTTAACCTGTGTCCACCACAAGTGGACATCATATCACACATTGCAAGCATACTGGGGTTTATTGCCAAAACCGTTCACAATGTGTAATGGCATGAAGGCCATTAGAGACAATGATCATCATCTGACTATCTCCTCCCTAAGACATTTTTCCAATCATGAATCACCTTTTCATGTAGAACAATTGGTTTTTAAAAAGAGCCTGAGCAGTTAAGAGTTTCTCATTGAAAATAAATAATTGGCTTACAAGACATGGAAAACCTATTGATAAAAGATTGTTGGATATTCTAGTATCTCTGACTATAAAATTTTACTAAAAGTTAATAAAATGGCATTTTAATCTAGATCATGGCCTTTCTTGCTAAGCAATCTTGAGAAAGAGATCCACTGCTGAGCATTAAATATTTCATTTTCAGTCTGGAGGACTTGAGGGTCAATCATAGATCAAAATAGCTATAAACTTTATCTGGAATAAGAAGACAGACAAGAGTTTATGGAATGACAAGACTTTCCCTATTAGAATGCATTACAAGATAACTCAGCATTTCAGTTTCCATGATACTATAGGCAATATAATTTAAGCAATTGAAAACTGACAAGTGGATATGAATAGTTTTGAGTGAGTTTTTTATGCAAAATTTTAAGCCAGAAGGAGAAATAGTAGATTAGACTAATAATGTATAAGAAATGTCTAACCACTTGAAAACAAAATAATATTCTTCCCCTTTATGGAACCATGAATATTGTGTACATTAAACAAAAAAATCATGAGAAAAATAAGGAAATGCCAGTGAATCTTGCATACACTTTTCATAATTTGCCTGTAAACAATTCTGCTTCAAGTGGTAGTATTGGAAGATATACTGAGACATTTTGAATAATTGAATTTTGAAAAGAATATTGAGAGAAAATAAAACAAAGGTCTATTAACATTTAAATAATCATTATGCTGTGGATTTTCATATACTACACAAAAATACTACATACCTTAAAGGCATGGAAAGAAGGGTATTTATATGTATGCAAATAAGTGATGAGAAATAAGTAGATAGGTGGATGAAATGCAGTTATAGAGAAATCCGGGTCCATCCAGGTACCAGTCTCACACTTACAGTCTTAATCTTCGCTATTCAAAGGCTAAATTCTGAAGGATTGCAGTTCAAAGCTGGCTAGTTGCATGTTTCAAGTAGTAAAATGTCAGGTGAGCCAACTTGAGGCCCTGAGTTTAAGCTCTATTACTATCAAAAAATCAAGGTAATCATCATATATGTAAATCACTCATTACTTAAAATCTTTATATACAGGAAAAAATCCCAGAACCATAATCCAACTGTTTACAATGTTGAAAGTAGTCTGGTGGGATACATTCCATTTATGTCTTGATATCCTAGGTATTCACAGATCTTTATCAATGTACAATAGCTTCACCATATAAAGCAACAAGGCTATTTACATGTGCAAAATAGTGGGAACAATTATAACTCTCCAGTGGATCTTGAGCAGAGTCTTTCCTTAATTGTACTACCTCGATATTATGCTATGGTGTTGGGAGAATATTTCCTAAAAATTCTACAAGTACTTTCATGTATTCTTGTTACATCAGCACTAGTAGTACAATTGAAAGCACAAATGTATGGGTCTCAGGAATATTAGGACCTCTCACCACAATCCCTGGTCTTTGTCATCCAGTAGCAATTGCAGTAAATACCAGGGCACTGATCTTTGAAATTTTTCTGTTGATTGTTACATCCTTTTCTTCATGCATTCTTCCAAAGCCGAGAACGTGTCTTATTTCTAATATAAATGCATACTTATAGTCCAATTGAAGAAGTCTGGTTATATGTTCCACATATATTATAGGTTTAAAAAGAAAGATAACACATTACTGGAGAGAAATGGCAACAGTTTGTGGGCAGGCAGTCACTATCTCAAAGTCAGAATTCAGGGGTAATCTTAGTAAGGGCCATTGAAAATATGCTACTATAGCTTGTGAAATAATATAGTTACTAAATTTAGGAATACATGTAGAGTTCCTCTATGGATTATGAACAAGCCATTGTATATCAAGAGAGTGTATGGAATAGAAGCCACGAGAGAAACTTGGAAGATCCGTCACAGAAAGCCTTGATTGGAAGTTGAATACTTATTTCCACGTTGTGGAAAAAAGTCTTGAGAAATCTTGCAAAAAGTTCCACATTGGAATTTACTGTGCAAAAAGGATAGACTTGACTGAAAACAAATGAGCAATGGGAGACTGGAAATTCACTTGTATTAATAAAGACCAGACTGGAGTTACAGAATGAAGATGGATTCTGGAATCAGTAATGATACAATACCACAACTTTGATAGATGATTGGATATGGCACATAAGAGATATTTGGAAAGACAAAGGAAAAGTTAACATTCAAGAACGTTAGTTTGGGGGAGGGGGTGGATTTTAATTTGCGTTATTGAGTCAGAGAGGTAGAGATATACCCAAATAGTGGAATAATTTCTTGTGTTTGGGAGAGACTATGGAGTGCTGATTGCATATAGATACAATTTCTTGGGCAAAAGAAAGTCTTCAGACGTGAGAGGATGATGGATATGGAAAAATCTGTCGTTAGATCTGCGGAAAAGTACAACCAAAAAGAGGCCAAGGGTAGAAAACATAGAGGAAGAAGCCCATTGAAGGGTGGGCAGAGAGATAGGAGGATAAAGGAAGAAAGGATTTGAAATTGTCTTCTTTGGTGTTATATTTTCAAAACCTGAAATTTTGCACAGCACAAAAGAAGTTCAAAAATATCATTAAGTAAGTTAATATAGTGGGAAAATGTCTTCAAGACAAAAGAGTTTGTAACCACTACACAATGTTGCCTCAGGGAGAAAATGAATAAGGTGTGAAGATGAAATGTATTTTGTGTTCAGAAACCCTGTTGACCCTTGGAAGATAGGGTTTAGAAAAAGAAAAAGAAAAAGCGAAGGAGCAGAAATAAACTATTTGATCAAATGTTCTTTTAATTCCCATCACATGCCCCAATTATTGATTTTATTATCGAAAATCAGAATTTTTCTGGCCCACTATAATCTAGAATTTGAATAAACTGAAATATTGTATACTCTTATAGTCAGCAAACAATTTCTTTGAATACTTTATGTTTTTCTGGGGCAAGTGAGGGGAAGCTACAATTAATCAAATCCCGGAAACATAGCATCAGGTCATTGTACAAATTCAACATGCTAATTCAGTCCTTAGATAAAGTGGACGTGATCCCAGGTGTTTAAATATTGATTTTACACAGAACAAAAAGCAGCATTTCAAGAGTGATACATAGAGTTAATTATTTTCAGTTACTTTCCAAAGAATAAAGTCGAGAGGTTCATGTGTGTATGTGTGATTCTCTGTGTGTATATACATATATGTGTGTGTGAGAGAGAGAGACAGAGACAGAGAGAGAGAGGTGTGTATGTGTGTGTGTGTGTGTGTGTGTGTGTGTGTGTGTGTGTGTGTGTGTATGTGAAAGTCACCGTTTTGTCTATGTGATGGATGACAGTTGAAATTCATATGCCAACATAACTCATCTCTGCTGAAAATATAAATTCTTGGCTAAAATGCTCCGACTTTGGGGAAAGGTAATTGTATTCTGGCATAAGAAACTTTCGTTGTAACACTTAAGGACTGTACTTTGCATTTTGTATTTACTTACATGTTTTGCTTAGCCTCAGTGTGTGAAACTACAACTTTTGGGCTCACCAGAGAAAATAACAAGAGCATGGCACTAAGAAAAACATCAATTTCCTCTGCAGGTACCAGCTGAATGTTTACATCATAGTCAAAAACGAATGGTATTCATTGTAAAACCTAAGTTTATTACAAGTCCAAGCCCATGGGACAGGTTTTGCTAGATTGGATGTTTTGTTGGTGCAAAAGAAATGGAAAAACATAAGTAAATCTTATATTCACTCAGTTAAAAGCTATCTGTGGTAGATGATCTGTTGCAATTATGTAATGACAGCAAAGTAACAAGGACAGCCCAATATAAAAGAAAGAATCTGAGTTCAGTCCTGCATCAGAGAACTACTCTGTCTCAACATTACCTCTGTGTGTTCATAATTAAGCCATATCACCTCTCTGATTTCTGTCCCTTTATCTCTAGAAAAGTCCAGTGTGGCAAACAATGGGGAAAAAAATCTCTCTTAAATATGAACATTTGGAAACAAATGGCAATAACCAAAATAGGAAAACATTCAGCTTTGTTTTTGTCATTCCAGTTAATATTCATTCAGTTACCCAGGGTTCACATATCCATGCAGGAGGAAAGAAACTGTAAGGTTGAATGCAAGAATAATGGTCAACATGTATGCCTTTTTGATGATGTGAAAGTAGTTTTCCTCTCAAAATCTTGTGTTGAAAATAAAAGTCCCAACAAAAGGGTAATAAGGATCTTTAGAAGGGGACTGGATAGTAAAAACACCATGAATGAGATCAATGCTCTAACTCAGGCTACAAAGCTCTCATTGGATGCTTCCAGAATTTGACTCTGCAAGAAGGCTGCAAGCAACAAATGCATTGGAGCCTTGACCTGTATGTGTGTGTCTATGTGTGACTGTGAATACCAGTACTAGGGCTTCAATACAGGGCTTCGACACTATCCATTACCTTTTTCTCTCAAAGCTGATGCTCTACCACTTGACCCGTATCTCCACTTCTGGACATCTGGTGATTACTGAGAGATTTAAGTGTCTCATAGACTTCCTGCTTCAACTTTTTTGGAACCACAATCCTCAGATCTAGCCTCCTAAACAGCCAGGATTATAGGTTTATGACTCAGGCCCCTGTCTTTGGAACCTTTACCCAGAAGAGCTGTAAACAACCAATTTCTGTTGTTCCCAAAATGGTCTGAACGTTCTAGAGTGTAGTATTTTCCACAATAACTAGATAATAAGGAAAGTAGTTTCTTCTATCCCTGGAAAGAATCATTATAGTCTCATATTTTTAAAGATGACTGAGGTTCTGAGATTCAATGTCCTATCCAGGGTCAGACAAACAATTTGAATATGTATTTAAAGTAGAAAAGGACACATTGTTGACTCTGATGCATTTCTAACCCAACACCATTCCTGAAATCAACAGCCTATGTTAAAATGCTCTGTAAAATGAAGTAGTTTTGCCTATCACGAAAGAGGGAGATGGCTGTTTTTTCTAGGCAAAGGCCAAAATTTTCTTTTTTTTAAAATTTAATTTAATTTTTTGTGAACATACTGTACAGAGGGGTTACAATTACATGGGCAAGATAATGCATACATTTCTTATCAAGCATTGCAGCCTCCTCCTTCGTTTACCCTTCACATCCCTTCCCTACTTCCCCCCTACCCCCCAAAAATTTTCTTAATAGAGACCCAGAAACAACAAATCAAAGAAAGGTTGGACAAATGGGATTGCATGAAATTGCAGAGTTTCTGCATGGTAAAGGACATAGCTAGCAAGATCAATAGAAAGCCCACGGATTGGGAGATTTTCACTAGCCATAAACGGACAACTGTCTCATATCTAAAATATAACTGGAACTCAAAAAATTAAATTCCCAACAACAAATCTTCAAAGAAACAACTGCCCAATAAATAAGTGGGCTAAAGACTTACAGAGAAACTTCTCTCAAGAGGAAAGAAGGATGGCCAATAGACACATGAAGAAATGTTCAACCTCCCTAGCCATAAAAGAAATGCAAATCAAAACAACATTGAGATACCACCTCACCCCAGTTAGAATGGCTACAATCAAGAACTCTAATAACAACAGATGCTGGAGGGGATGTGGACAGAAGGGAACCCTACTGCATTGTTTGTGGGAGCCACTTTGGAAAGTAGTATGGAGGTTTCTCAAAAGACTCCACGTAGAACTCTCCTATGACCCAGCAATTCCACTTCTGGGCATTTACCCAAAGGATCACAAACAAGGCCCTGCTAAAGCTACCAGAGCGACTATGTTTATTGCAGCATTATTTACCATAGCTAAGATATGGAACCAACCCAGATGCCCCTCAGTAGATGAATGGATCAAGAAAATGTGGTATATTTACACAATGGAATTCTATGTCTCCAGCAGAAAGAATGACATTGCCCCATTTGTTAGGAAATGGAAAGATTTGGAAAAAATTATATTAAGTGAAGTAAGCCAGGCCCAAAGAAACATAGGTCCCATGGTTTCCCTTATTCACAAAAACTAATATATGTCTGAGCCAAGCAAAAATGGTCAGATAAGTTGATGTTAGGTGAAATGCACCCCAAGATAAGAACGCAATTTTTTTCTTGCTCTTGTTTCTAACATATTTATAAGATGATTTCTTCATTGCTTTGTATGCCCCTCCCCACAGTGTAACCCGTTTTTGCTGTATTTGATGTTGGTATAATTTGTGGAAGGGAAGGGGAAAAACAAATTGTTTAAACAGGGATACAGGTGGACCCGTTGCAACAATGAGATGTACAAGTCATTATGTTGAAAAACGAACTGTACAACTTTGGCACAGGGAGGAGGGTGGGGGCATGGGGGGGGGAGATGGGAAGAGATTAGGTAAGGGGAAACAAAGGAGGAGGCAACAATGCTGGATAAGAAATGTACTCATTACTTTTCTCAGGTAATTGTAACTTCTCTGTATGGTATTTTCACAATAAACAAAAAATGAAGTAGTGATGACACATAAATTGATTTGATTGTCGCGTATATTGCACATGAAGAGTATGAAATACAATGTTAATAAATCTTCACATTTGTTGCATTCTTATGATATGCTGTGCATGACTTTATGTGCTGTTAGCTATCCATCATTTACACAACCTCACAGGAAGTAGAATGCTGACTGGGGTTACAGTCAGTACTTTCAACCATGCTTCCCTGCTCAGCTTTGAAGTGTCTTCAGAAGTTGAGTCTCATGATTAGGACTGTGTCTTATAAGAAGAGCTACAGGAGAGGATGGGGTTAATTTTTCAAGAAAAAAATCTCCTATTATTACAAGCTGATTTGTTTAGTTGAGTTTTGTTCTTATTTTGATTGGACTAATTCGGAGAAAGGGTTGACAGGATTTCTGAAGGTCAACAACTATTGTAGAGCATGACAGAACCAGGATCAGGCAGTTTTACCACATCACCCCTTTCGTTCCTTGAACTACAGGAAGTGAAGGTGAAATTTGGGGAAGAGTTTCAACATCCACACTGGCTGTAGATGCAAAGTTGCCATGCACCTTTCCTTCCTCCCATCATTCACCTCTAGGGTTCTCCCTTGATCTTCCTTCCATTTTACCAGCCTTCCTTTCCTCCTGTTCTTCATATAATGAGCTAAAAATTGCAAACTCTGCAATACAAATGCCAACAGACTTCTGGTTCATGTGTAAGAGGAAAATTGAGAGGGGAAAATATAGTACATATATTTTAAAGAACTTCTGTTACATTTTTTCTGATCAAGAAGCACTGATTTTTTAAAATGAATTATGTCTTTAGTTTAGATTATAAAACTTCAATTGCTAATTCATTGATAACTTGTGTTGATTGAGCTCCTAACTATGTGCTGGTCACTGAGCATACCCCTAGAAATACAAAAATAAGGAATTTCATTCAAATCTCAGGCCTTATTTTTTAAAAGGTTAGTTTTTCTCCTGTTGTATTGTTTACGGATATCTATCTACTTCTCTGTCTGTCTGTCTGACTGTCGATGGATCAATATATCATCTGCCTACCCTTTTATATTTTTCAGCTATGATTTTCCACAAGTGAAGAGGACCAATAAATTCCTTTGTTTCTATTTTGGTTTGTTTGGTTGTTCCTTCCTCATTTCCAGCTGTGGCATAACTGTTCCTGTTTTATATCCTCCTAATTTCTTTTTAATTGTCTTCTAATAGATTAAAATCCAATCCGTTTTTTAAGTGGTCATTTCTTCCTTTCTGAGTACAAAGAAGGATTGTGCTTTTCCCTGCAGGCTTAGTCCTTCCTAGTGATCATAGACAATGAGCCCATAAAATTTATTAGGCAGAAAAGAAATGAAACACCTGAAAATATTGTGCATCTCCAAAAACTAGAACCCATGACAAGCTGTCCTATTAATTTTATAGGATTTTATTTTATTAAGCTCATTAGCATCTGAAAATTGAGCAGATTGAAATTGGCAATGAATCAAAGATGGACTGATGAATTCTTGTTCTATTTCTTAGATAGGGAGAGTTTTCATGGCTTTGAAAAAATCGGAACTAGCTCAGGATGCACGCAGTAAGTGAGTCTTGAGAGCCGTTTCCACTCCAATGCTTGGGTATTGTAAAATCCATAACTCCCAGCACCATTTTCAGATAGCAAAGTTAAAGAGCATCTGCAAAATTTGCTATGATTTACAGAGCTTTTAAAGCTAATGTTTCACAAACTAATCACTTCAGAGGTACACATTTTCCTTTCCTGTACACAAACTAATCATGGGAGATTTTGCATTTCTAGTGCATCTTGCTTGCCTTCCCCCTCTTCCCAGCATGCGAAAGAAAAATTGCCTAGAGTGCACTAATGTAGCTAGTGACCCAATTCTGTTCTTCAGGTCGAGATATTGGTGCTACTTTTAAATGGTCTATAAATACAATGTTTGCCAAACTAATTTAGAAGTTAACTTGACCTTAGGGACAACCATCTCCAAAAGCAATTGTGGGGGCAGGGGAAATGGAGAGAAAGCTATGCCTTCTTTATTGCTGATGTATACACAACATTTAAAAAGGGCAAATGGCTTCCACATATGAGAGAAAATATGCAGTTTCTTTCCCTGAGTCTGATTTAATTCACTTACCATAAATTTTTTTTCTCATATTTGGAAAGTAGTTGTAAAATAAAAACATACATGATATCATATACAGGATTTATGTATCTATATAGACAAATTGAGTAAAGGAGGGTATACTTAGGGGAAGAGTCCTAGTGATGTAACTCCTCTGAACACCCAGCCAACTATTTAGCAAAATGATCAGGAAGCAGACACACGTTGGGGTAAAGGAGGCGGGGAACACACCAATGGAGGGAGGAAGTGTGAACAAATACAGTCTTTGTATTCAATGTACAATATGGAAAAGTTGCACTGTGTAACTGGAAGGTAGGCATAGGATGGGGAATAATGGGGAAGAACAATGAATTGATCAAGATTCATTGTACTCATAACATGATTTAGGGAATTGTAACCTCTTTATATAACTACTTGTTAATATGTTTTTTAAAAAAGGTAAATTTCCAGTTTCCACTGGCAGTTCTGGGGGTAAGAGAATGAAACAATGCCCATTCAGAGATGAATCCTTAATTCCACCCACATGTTGAGGAATGAGTCCAACCACAGAAAAGCTGAACTTTAGTCTGTATGTTCTTAGGTTCTATTGTCTCTATACCACAAATACGTCTATGATTCCAAGTTTAGGAATCCTATTGCTAAAATTGAACGTAGGCCGAAAATAATCTACCTGGGTTTTTTATGATTGTTTTTCTTTTGGTCATCCTGGGGCTTGAACTCAGGACCCAGGCGCTGTCCCTGAGCTTCTTTGTATTGAAGGCTAGCACTATATCACTTGAGCCATAGCACCACTTCTAGCTTTTTCTGAGTAGTTTATTAAAGATAAGAGTCCTATGGACTTCCCTTCCCAGGCTGGCCTTGAACCATGATCCTGAATAGCTAGGATTACAAGCATGAACCACCAGTCCCATCATCATCTAGGTTATTTATAAGATGATAAGAATAATGCCTCTCTTTTGGAGGAACTAATGCTTGCAAAGTGAAAAATATTCAACACTCTCAGAATTAATAATCATCAGCTTTTTGGTGATATGGGAATCCATTCCTGTATATCAGAAAAATAGGTTTCTTCAACCAGCCTGGAAGTGAATGAGGGAAGGAACACTTACAAGCCTTGGGTTCTATTACCCGGTGGCAAGTTAAACACTTTCTGCTAATAAGTGTAGACCTCCTGCCTAATCATATATTGCTTCCTTTCTGTAGTTCATCTGGGATTTATCTCCAGTTCACAGAATGGGTAAAGTGCCCCAGACAGTATTAAATTATTTCAGTGTCACAGTTAACATGAAGTAAGAGGGCTACAATTAAGTTAACCCAATCTAGCTCAAGGTAGGCCTGCCATAATGAACCCTCTGACTTATCTGGAATTGCTAAATTCAGTACCATGAGCTCTACATTTAAGAGAAAATCTACTTTTCCCTCCGGACATGAAGAAATGAATATTTCGCTAAAGAAAAACAGTGAGATTCTGACCTGGATTTAGAAAAACAAATCAGAATATTGTGCCATTGTGAAGTCATAAATATATTATTTTCCTGTAACTATCTTGTGAAATTACAGCATGACATACTACTGTGGCATATGCTGTTTGCTAGTTTATGAATAAAATATCAATTTTATGAGCTTTATAATTAGAGAGGTAAAAAAATAGAATGTCTTGAATAATCAATTCCCAGTTTGATATGATTTAGAAGTTTTTGTGACAATAGGGCCTATTAATAGTACAGAGGAAGAAAATGTAAGTCGGATAGGTGGATCATAGCAGGTCCAAGCAAAAACAATAGAACAGAGAGACTATGCCTGACTATACATACTGGTTTAGGAAAAATAAGCGTGGATTCCTTGAAAGTGGTACTCTGTGTCAGTGCCTGCAAATCCATCATCTTCAAACAGGCTTCTCAGTTTTGTTTATACTTTGCCCATACAAGTAACTCTACTGCTTTCTAATTTAAGTGGATCAATTGTGGATATATATCACTATATATTAAATACATATTTACATAAGTATACTAAATATATAATATGTGTAAAATATATATGAATATATGATTTTTAATATATCTATATATAATACATAATTATATACATGTACATATACACACTTACAAACATAAAGACCATTTCAGATTCATGCTGATCCAGATGCATTGCACTTATAATCAGACTTATAACCTCTTTGTACAACTAGTTAGAAATAAAAAACAAAAAACACCAGGTGCCAGTGGGTCATACGTGTAATCCTAACTAATTCAGGAAGATGAATCTGATGATCTTGGTTCAAAGCCAGCCTGGGAAGGAAAGTCCTTGAGATTCTTATCTCCAATTAATCCCCACTTTGTCTGGAGCACTAGCTAGCCTTGAGGGAAAAGCTCAGGGAAATTGTACAGGCCCTGAGTTCAAGGGCCCCCAACCAAGAATGAATAAACAAACCAACAAATAAAGGGGCAAATTGCTGGTTTCAATTGGCAAGATGACTGGACAAGGCATGGAGAGATGCCCACGTAGCAATTAATCCTTTATTTCACTATTTCAGTGTATTATTTAAAAGGTATATTATTAAGGACATTAGTTGGATTTGCCAGCTTCTTTCCAGTGCACCTATCAATGTTAAGATGAAGATGTAGCTATTATTTCTTTGATAAAATCTTTTGTATGACTAACATTTGCTAACACTAAAAGTTCAACTGTGCTACTCAGACACATCTCTTAACAGTAATTATGTTTCTTGGAACTTCATGCATGATTATGGCATAAGAGATTATTGACAAAATTCAAGCGTTGATTGTTTTCTGACAAAATAATCTGTTAATTAAGAGAGCTGCTTGCATATTTAGACTCTGCGTAAGAGTGGACTCAATAGGAGAGACAAGTAAATAGTCAAGGAAATAGACAAATATTAAATCCATAAGAAATAGCTAAGCAATATAGTACATCATATTACTGGCATGCATTAAGATATAAATCAAGATTTTGCTGTGTTCTATAAGAGATGGAAATTTTTATTAAAAATGCTATGTATTATTATGTGTGCAGAATTATGTTATGATGAGAGGGAACAAAGATAAAAGTTTAATTATTGAAGATTTGTTCAATGTACAATGAAAAATTGTTATTTAATTTGTTAAATCTCTTAAGATAATAAATTATAATGAAATTGTCCCAGAGTAAGATACAGTACAGATTAGACATCGCTTGCTATGTCATATATGTGAATATGTAATGGTTTATAGACAGACATGTACAATATCCTCATTCACATAAAGGCAAAACTTACTGTGAGATATAATATGAGAGAGTACAAGGTTCTTTTAGAGCAAGAAATCCACCAGTTTGTATATGGAAGGCTTTTGAGGATTTATCATTGAATAGAGATATGGAATAAGGGAGTAGGAGGAAAGAGTAGAGAACACAGGTAATTTGTATCATAAGAGACACACGTATTATGATGTATTATAATGACACATACAGCGATTGACAACGGTGATCTTAGAGTTTGATCAGGAGGAACTTTAGTCCTGTTCCAGGATAGGCTGGGGTGTACATAGAAAGACCTGTTTCAACACCGCACAGCAAAAAGACTCAAAGAGGCAGTGAGGCATTCAGTGTTAAGAGACCCAGGGTTGAAAAAAAGGAGTAATTATACCAGAACAACAACCAGAGCTGAAGTTATGAAAGACAAGATAGGAAGAGGGTATGAACGAAGGTTGGAGAAAGCTAAGTGTTGTAGTACACAAAGTTTAGGTAGATCAGGATTTCAGTGGTAAAACTAAGACCATCAGGTCTTTGAAATATTATAATTGGCAATGACCAAATTTGTTTTAGACTGGTAGAATACACTGTATTTCTGAAATAGAGAGAAAGAGAGAAACAGAGAGAAAGAATATTAGGGAAACCATCAAGTGGCTTTCACAGTGGTTGAAGTAATTAATGAGGATGGTAAAAATTGTCTGGAAACATAGATGGGGAAAGGAGAAAGTTGCTTTGCTGATCAGACAAATTCAGGAGAAACCCATAGAAGAAAAATGATGAACCCCAGACAAGAGGACTCCCCTGAATTTATTTTAAAAAATCACTGAAACCAACTATTGAATTGCAGGTAATATACTCATTTATATGTTGGCATTTTGATGACATTGAGGAAATATTTTCATTTCATTTATGAAACTTACTCTAGCACCTAGGAGTGGTTTTCAAATATGAATATGCTTTTTACCTAAATTAGCAAAGAGAAAGAATATTCCTAGTTAAGAACTCATTCTCCATGTAATAGAGTCATCAGTACATGGCAAGTATCTAATATTTCTCTTTATGCAGTCAGGTTATCTCTCTTTGGTACATAGCATAAACACTGGGGTTAATATATATGGACACTCAGGAAGTAATGTTTCCATTGTTGTTTGGACCAAGTTCCCTTTTCTGATACAATGAAAATCTATTCCATCATTATAAAAAGGGAAATACTTCAAACCACTAACATCTGATCACCCAAAGCAGTACTTAAATTATAATTTTAAAAATATATATCGGTTTTGAGTTCTTTAATACAAGCATCCTTAGAAAGCTGGAAGCCAGTCAGCACTCATTGATTGATGTGTAAACGTATCTCTTCATTGTGGTTTGTTTTACTCTTTTGCATTGATTATTTTGAACTTTTTTTTCCCAGTCCTCACACTATAAACAAATGTTTTTCTTGTTACTTTTTTACTTTGTGCAGCATAAGAGTCAAGATACTTTGTCAGTTTCAGTACATCTATATTATATCTGGGTTTTAAAAAAAGGAAATTTGGAAAGCACATATAACCAAATAAAGTTATTGTATTAGTTCGGTGTCAGTGGCTCACATCTGTAATCCCAGCTACTTGGGAGGTTGGGTTCAGGAGGATCATGGTCCAAGGTCAGCCTGGGTAGAAATGTATGAGGCTCCCTTTTCAACCCACAGTTGGACACAGGGATGTACACCTTCTACATGGTAGGGATGCTGAGATTGAAAGGATCTGTGAGAGTTCCTTTTCCTGTAGGAAAGCTGAAGGCAGCAGAGCACCTGAGGTCTAAGCTATAAGGAGTCCTCCAGAGTAGGCAAATCGTGGCTCAGGTGCATGCCTGGACAGGAACAGTCTTGAAAACAGTCAGCTACTTAAGGCTGGAGGTTAAGTGTATAGTTAGAGTCCAGCAAAGGATAGGTCCTCAGTTCAAATCCCTTAAACAAACAAACAAAACATTAAGTGCGTTATAGTCTGTGTTGATATGGTACATTTGGATGAGTGCTTCAAAATACAGAGACTAAAACATGCTGGAAACTCAAGAACTCTCCTGAAAGCTTGCCTTTCCTGTTTGATTTCATAGCTTCCAGCCCTGGGCGTTAAATCCTGTCTTCTAAGGTGCATTTATAAAACAGTTCTAGCACTCTGATCTGTTATTACACTTTGAACTGTTCTCATGGTATTAGATTAAAACGTTGTAAATGTATACAGAATCAGGTCTCTTCCCCTTCTGCATTAGACTATGTGAGCTGTCATAACAAAATACCACAGACTCTAGTTGGCCAAACTATAGAAATGCATTTCTCACCCTTCTGGAAGTTGCGTTTCCAAGAACAAGGTAGGATGCCACTTCATTTTTTTTTTCCCTCCTAAATCTCTTCTTCTCTGTTGTGTTCTCACAAGACTTTTTATCTCACTTTGATATCCTGGTATCCTTGGGTGCTGTCCCTGAGGGTTTTTGTTCAAGTTTAGTGCTCTACCACTTTGAGCCACAGAGCCACTTTTGGTTTTCTGGTAGTTAATTGGAGATAAGAGTCTCACAGACTTTCCTGCCCAAGCTGGCTTTGAACTGTGATCCTCAGGTCTCAGCCTCCTGAGTAGCTAGGATGACAGACGTGAGCCACCGGGGCCCAGCAACTGCCTACCTCTTACTGTGGTCATTCTGTGAGTGAAGGCTTCAACATGTAAATCTGGGGGGAGACAATTCCATCTATAATGCTCCCCTACCTATATTTTCCACTGAGTATTTTACATCTAGGTATACTGAATCACATATTTGCTCCAGGAAATGAAAATGAAGAGTCTCAGCTCTGATGTATGTTGAATACGGGCAGGGAGATATCAAGGTATCTTTTCTTTCTTTTATCTCTGAGTAAAAAGTAGATGGTAACTGTCTAAAACAGACTCACAATAGATGTATAGTTGGCTCATTAAGTCCCAATCTACAACTCAACACACTAGGATACCCCATTTCTATGCATTTCTGAGAAATGCGGCAGGTGTGTTACAATTAGGTGTCTGGGGGAAATGTACTCAGAAATAATAACACAGCAAGAACTTTTATTTTTTTTTTTGCTAAAATCATGTCAATGAATTGTTCTCTTTTGCCTGTGTTTCCACAGTTGTATATTTGTATGAAGTTCTATATTTAGTTATGGGACATGCAGTACAAGGTAATAAACCTAGAATTACTCTTTTTGATCTAGGGTAATTTCAGGAAGTGGCACATTATAATTATAGGTAACCTAAAGTGTTCCTATACTTTGGAACATGTTCCTTTATTTTTTTTTAAAAATCTGTAAGTGCATAGTTTTTATTGGGAAAAGAAAAATTATTTTTCATTTCCTTTGACAATGGAACATGTACATCCATGGGAGACTAATGTGGCCGTCTTCTAATGGGACCAAGGTTTCACATTTATTTTTAAAATCCAAGCTTAAAAATGTCATTGTCTGCATTCAAACTTGTACATAAACAACCAGGGCACAGCAAGGATGATCTGATAAAAGGGTATACAGATACAGCTGTTACTTTTGGACTTGGGTAAAGAGATTAAGTTTGAACAAGTGTGATAAATAAGGTCATCCTGTTGAATAACTTCCTGATTCTTGTAACTCATTTTACTTCAGATGACTTAAAATAGCTTGTAAGAGCACCTAAAACATAAGATCCAAACAGGCAATGGGAGAATGGAAATATAATAAACAAAGACAAAGTCAAGAACAAGAAATGAGACTAAGAATGTTTTTCTCTTACCTTGATCTTTATACTTGACTCAGCCTTCAACATCAGAACAAGCCTTCCAGAGGACCAGAAAAGGGAAACAACATCAATTGTTCATTCCACAGCCTCCCAAAAGTAAACCCCAAAAACCAAATGCTTAGAAGTAGTAACCTTATTTTCTGTGCTAAAATGCAAAATCTTCCCTATATGTGCTCAGAAAGGAGACAATGCATGATTTGGCTCCTGTTTATAATTTTATACATAAGAGTAATCACAACTAGTTTATAAGTAACAGTACTCACAACTAGAAAGATCCCAACCAAACTTTCTTAAATTAGAACAGGTGGCTTAGGCTCTCTGTTAGATATACGATCTGCCGTGTACCTCTGTTGCCCCACAATTATTAATAGGGATAATAACACAATAATTATGACAATTATTATACACAAATTATGCTTTCAAAAATGTAACTGAAGGGCTTCCATTCTTATAACAAGATTTATATAACACTGACCAAGTTACTTAACTTTTCAGGATTTCAACCTCCCCTTGTCTACAATAGAAAGCGTGGAGGATTATTAATTGTCTTGTGCATTAGTCTGTTAGTGCTGAACACAGATTGTGTGGGTCAAAAAATGTTATGTAATTTTATTATAGTTATGGAGGCTAAGTATATGGATCAAGCAGGCATTAGGGCTGGTTTCTTTTGGAGTCTCTTTCCAGAAATAATGTGACTGTTTTCTCTCTGTGTCTTTCACTGAATGTCTGTGTACTAACTTACTTTACAGTAAGAACATCAGTCTTGTTGCTTCTCACTTTAACTTCCTTACCTCTATTAATACCTCATCCCTAAATACTAATATTTTAATGTCTTTGGGTGATAACTTTGCCATAAGAACATGTGGAGAATAACTTTGACCATAGCACCAGTACCAGAACATTTTATGTATGAGAAATTCTCCATTCCATAAATATTTAGGGTAAGGAGACTCAGATCCTTCAGAAACAAATATGGCCAGATACAAACTGACACTTCAAAACCATGGCTTACATGTTACAAAAGCTGTCTTCATAGCTGAGGCTCAGATTCCTACTTTCCCAAGCCATGCCAGCTGTTCCCAGAACTCTTATGTTTGTACCTCTCTCTGGAGAACAAACAGCTGACTTCTCCTTTCAGGTCCTTGCTACTAACTGCTGTAGATAACGGAGGACTTGTACAGTTGTCTAAAGGCAAGGAGAGCCACATTTCCCTAAAACTTTCTATACAGTAGAGCACTAGGACACAACCTCATAAATGACAACATCATCAGCATTTGCCATCTAATATAATACAATCCAGAAAGAGCTTTCCCATCTTATTCAAAAATTTGAGGTACAACCAAATGAAAGGCCTAGAAAAGTTGTAAACACTGGAGAATGAAGAGAAACTTGGTGACTGGCTCAATAGATGCCATGTGATATTTACTGATAGGAATATATGCTTTAAATTTGAGAATAGCTTAGAGATTCCTTCGAAATCTGTGGTTCTTCATAGGCATTAGGCTTTATAAGACCCAGGAGCCTTCTCTCAGGGAGTTAGAATGGGGTCCATCTCTACTGACAGGTGGAATGGGAATCTTTGGAACTGGAATCAATTGGAATCTTTGTTCATGGTTGATATAAATGTAAAGGCGTTTAATTGCTATAGAAAGTATTTTGGAAGCCCTTCAGTAATTTAAACACTGAGTTATCACAGGCTCCCCTTGATTCTACTGCTAGTTATACATTGAAAAGAATTGAAAATAGGTATTCACCCTATTTGTAATTGTGACACTTCTCACAGTACTTAAGAAACCTGAAATGCTAAATCTAACATGCTCCAAAATCTGAAACCTTTTGAGTCCCACAAAAATACTTCAACTGGAAAATTTCCCATGTAACCTTGGGCTCGATTCAAAACACAGGTGCACTAAAAATACATAAAATTACTGTCAGACAACATGTCTCGAGTGTAAAAGGAACAGAAATGAATTCTGTATTGAGACCTCAGTGCCTTCTCCAATGTATCTCATTATGTAAATACAAATATTCTACGTTAAAAAGGTCTAGATTCTAAAATACTTCTGATCCCAAGAATTTCAGAGTAGGAATATTGTACTTGAAGGAAAACGTTAAGAACAGTCCAGTCCCTCTGTCCATGGACTCATTTCAGAAACAGTATGTTATGTAAAGAAAATCAAGTCACCAAAGTCTATAGTTGTAAAATGTTCTGACATGTACAGAACAAACCAACAGAGAAAGTAACCGGTAGTCTGCAGAGTGTATGGAGGGAGAATACTCAGGAGACAATGTCTAAGGGTAATTAGTGTTGCTTGGGAAAAAGAAGGTATTTTAGAACTACTCAGAGGTGATAGCTATGGACCATGATGAGTAGAATGAAATGCCAATGCTTATACATGTTGAAGTAGTTCATTTTACATTTGCAATTTATTAATTTACTAATTAATTTACTAATTAATTAATTAGGCTTTATAAGACCCAGGAGCCTTTTCTCAGAAAGTTAATTGAATGGAGTCCATACGTACTGGCATGTGTGTAGACCAATAGGAATCTTTGTACATGGTTGCTATAAATATGAAAGAGTTTAGTTGCTGTGGTTGCTAATTAATCAATTAGCAAACTAATTAATTTAGTGCAGGTTCTGGGGCTTGAACTAAGGGCCTGAGCACTGTCCCTGAGCTTTCTCTTGCCCAAGACTAGCTCTACTGCCCAAGTCAGAGCTTCACTTCCTGCTTGGTTTTGGTGGTTAATTGGAGTTAAGAGTCCAGCTGGACTGGCTTAGAACCACAATCCTCAGATCTCAGCCTCTTGAGAAGCTTGGATTACAGGTGGGAGCCACCTGTAATTCTTTTTTTTAAAAATCTACCATTCTGTTTACTCTAGATAGTAATGTTTAATTTATTTGATAAATACATTGAATAGTACTCCTAATTACATATTAACCTGTATGAATTGAACCCTTATACCACCACTCAGTGCCATCTCTCTGTCTATACAGAATAAAGGTACTCACTGCTTTTTGGGTGAAGACAATTTCCTAATTGACAAACAGATTTGCTGATGTTATTCTTATCACAACCTTCAATAACCACAGCATTCCCTTTGGGGCAATATTTAGAGCTCATAATAGGCACTTTAGGATATTTAACATGATTTTCTTGATCAGTAAGTATTCAAATGAGGCATTCACAATTAATTATTGAATCGTTTCACTAGGTATTCCTTGCATCATTAAAGAAGCAATCCCTCAAGGTTGAGGAAAGTATCTTGTTCAGATGTATCAGGGTATCTCATGGAAACACAGAGGAGCTCAAGACACATGGAAAATAGCTAGATGGTGTTCACAGGTGTCTACTTGTGATCCTGGATGACAGACAGAACCTGAATTCATGAGCTGTGGTTCTCCAGACGTTTGTCACACCCACTCCATCACTGCACACTCTGAGAGTTGGTGAAGATGTGGATCACTCAGCCATACCTCTGCCTGTTCTTAGCCTAAGGAGATGCCTGGAAGACAGGCTACGCCTCCCATAAACAGGTGGGCTTGTGACACCTTCAAGGATACTGTGTTAAAGTTTTACCCCAAGAAAGCATACAATGTGACCTCATCTGGAGATGGTTCTCTGTAAAAGCAGTAAAGTTACAGTAGATTTATTCAGGGTTGAGGTGTAGTCTTCTAATCCATGTGACTGAGGTACCTAGGTCAAAGGGACTTTTGGACTTCAGGAAACAATAGAGGAAAGAGGATGAGGAGAAACAAGGAGAAAATATGGAGACCTAAAAACCACAAAGAGGAGCCTAGGAAATATTTTTCTCTCCATGTGGTTTTGGATAAATGCAAAGCAGTTAAATAAGCATTATTTAAGCCACTCAGTCTCCGTTACTTTGTTACGGTAAACCTGGTAAATGCATACAATTATAAACCTTTTTCTCCCTGGTCCATTTCCCTCAGAAAGACTGGAAAATAACAATGACAACACAAATGATTAATTACTTAATACTAATTAAAAACCAAGTTCAACGAAACTCTTGAAGGTAATAATGAGCTTTTGTATCTTTAATTATGGAGTAGAGGGGAAAGAATGTTTAATAATCCTAATGGTTGTGCCATAAAAAGGCATAACAGTAAATTTAATGTAATTCAGCAAAATTAAAGGAGGAGACTCTTAGGAGAACTATAGAGAATATGCTTTTTTTTCTGAAAGAACAATAAGCAAATGTTATTTAACTCTCCCCTTTCTTATCACTTCTCTAAGTCTGGAACTTAGGGGCAACATTGGATAAGAAGTCAGCATGTGAAGGATGCTGGAGTTCTAGTCTATAAATGTCCTTGATGAAATTCACTAAAGAATTATGTTGTCACTGTATTTGATGTCGGTGCCCTGTATCTTGTGTATACACTTCTCTAATTCGGGAGGGGAATGGAAAAAACAAACTGCTTAAATAAGGATACAGGTTGACCCATTGTAACAATGTGATGTACAAAACACTATGTTGAAAATGATCTTTACAACTTTGGCCGGGGGAGAGGGGGGGGTGTTAGTTGTGGAGGTGGGAGGGAAGGGATGGTAGGGGGAAAACAAAGCAGGAGTCAACAATGCTCAGTGGAAAATGTACTTATTACCTTGCTAGTGTAACTGTAACCCTTCTGTACAGCATTTGTACAATAAAAATGTACAAAATTTTTTTTAAAAGAATTACATGGGAACCTTATTAGCAAACACATCAATATTCTTTTTGTTTGTTTGTTTGTTTGTTTTGTTTCGTCTGGTCATGGGGCCTGAACTCTGGGCCTGAGCACTGTCCCTCAGCTCTTCAGCTCAAGGCTAGAGCTCTACCACTTGAGCCACAGTGCCACTAAGGAATCGAACCCAGGACCTCATGCATGCAAGGCAAGACTCTACCACTGAGCCATCTTCCCAGCCCCACATCAATATTCTTGATACAGTTCACCACATATTCTTAATTCATAGACATTGCCTATCTACAGTCAATAGTTCTAATACTTCTTCTGATCATCTTTCTTTGGTAAAATAAATTGAGATGAGTTTTATTAATTTTCTCCTTTTTCTTGAGTATTCATTCCTTCCATCCCCTCTTCTCTCCTTCTTTCAGAATGTTCTTCACATCTACCAACCAAATATAAACTAAGGGAACTATTTGTCATAGCTATGTTCTCAATCATGGCAAGAATTTTTGTTATATATGAGAATGGTTGTTACTTTTTTTTTGGGGGGGTCGGTCGTGGGGCCTGAACTCTGGGCCTGGGTGCTGTCCCTCAGCTCTTCAGCTCAAGGCTAGCGCTCTACCACCTTGAGCCACAGCGCCACTTCTGGCTTTTTTCTGCTTATGTGGTGCTGAGGAATCAAACTCAGGGCCTCATGCATGCAAGGCAAGCAATCTACCACCAAGCCATCCTCCCAGCCCCTGGTTGGTACTTTTTTAGCTTAAGAATTCTATGTTTTGGGGGCTGGGAAGGTGGCTCAGTGGTAGAGTGCTTGTTTTGCCTGCATGAAGCCCTGGGTTCAATTCCTCAGCACTACATAAAGCAAGAAAAGCAGGAAGTGGCACTGTAGCTCAAGTGGTAGAGCTCTAGCCTTGAGCTGAAGAGCTGAGGGACAGTGCCCACACCCAGAGTTCAGGCCCATGACTGAGGAAAAAAAAAAAACACAAAAAACAAAAACAAGAATTCTATGTTTTCACAGTTAAGAACAAACAAATAAAAGAGAGCTCTTTGTTTTCTTCTAACTCGTGTCCTTGCTACTCAAGGGCTGAACTTCTTGACCATAACTCAACCCCCTATTTTTGTAATTATAGGTAATTTTTCAGATAGGGTTTAGCCTATACCAACTGAAGACTACAGTCCTTTTACTTATGTTGGAATTGCAGTTATGTTCAGTTTGCTTATTGAGTTTGCTTTGAGAGGATTATCCTTGAACCTTGAACTTCCATGTATGAGCCTCCTGAGAACCTGGAATTAAGGCATGAGTCTCCTTGCTTGAATTTTCCAAATTATGTATACTAACTTGTAAGTTAGAAGAAAATAATGCAACATATTACTTTACTCATGTAACTGTAACTTCTCTGTACAGTAGTTTTACAATAAAATGTTTACAAAAATACTTACATTTTGTTGTTTATATGAATATGGAGATATACTCCTGATATTTTGATAATTTGAATGCATTAGCATTTTTATATCTGCACATATATGTTTAGTTACATACTAACTTCTCATTAGGATGTTTCCCATTTGTGAAATTTATGTTCTCTTAAATATTGCACCATTTCCCACTCACACTCTGATATGATTTTAGATGACTGTTTCAGTTACCATAGCAATAAATTACACAGAAATGCATAGATTAAATTGAAATAAAATCAAACATAACATAAATTCAGTCTCTGAAACAATTTCATTTTAAATAAGTACTTTTCTATCTCCACCATCTTTATAATAGCAGTCAATCCAAACATTTTGATAAAGGAATGATAGAATACAGGAAGGCAGGAAGGCAGGAAGGCATGATGGCAAAATCGAAGGAAGGAAAGAAATGAAAAAAAAAACTGGAAAGAACCTGGAGAGAACAAGAGAAAGGGTGACTTTCTCCAAAAAGAAATATAGTCATTACTTCCTTATGTAATTGTAATCCCTCTGTGCATAAAATTTATAATAAGACTAAAAAAAGAAAGAAATGAAGAAAGGAAAAAATGAAGAAAAATACAGGAAGGAAGAAAAGAGGAAGGAAGAAAAGAAGGAAGGAAGGAAGGAGGGGGGGAAAGAAGGAAGGAAGGGAGACAGAGAGAAGGAGAAGGGAGGAAGAATGGAATGAGTGTAGAAAGAGGGGAAGAAAGAAGCAAAGGGACAATAAAGTATACAACAACAGGGGGAAGGAGGGACAAAGGATGAAAGGTTAGAGGGAAAAGGGAGGGAAAAAGAGTTGAGAGAAATGGGGAAAGAAAAGGAGGGAAGAAGGAAAAGAAGGAAGGAAATCAGGAAGCAAGGAAGAATGGAAGAAAAAGCAAAAAGCAGAAAGGGAAGAATAAAGAGAGGGAGAAAAAGAGGGAGACAGGATGGAATGTAAGACAGTCCTAAGGCAGACATTTCTCATGGTTGGAACTGAACATAGTCACTGCAAAAAGTTATAGTGGGATATGTATTAACTTTATATTTTATAGTATTTATATATGGCAGGAACTCTAGGGCAGGGAAGAGCTCAGGTCTGGCTGGAGCTGAACACTGGAGGTGGGGAAAACGCTAATAATTATATATTACATAATTATATTATAATTTTATATTCATGTAATATTATCTAGGTCCCTCCATCATATTTTCAAAGAAGATGTAAATAATAGCAATATTCTGTGACAAAATGAGTTTCCAAAATTATTGTAGGAGACAGAAGCTTGCATGTACATAGAGAGAGGATGCAGAGTGCACAGAGTTATTTATGCATTTTTTCTTTTCTTTTTTTGTCACTTGTGGGACTTGAACTCAGGGCCTGAGAGCTGTCCCTGAACCTCTGTGTGCTCAAGGGTAGTACTCTGTCACTTGAACCATAGTGTCACTTCTGGCTTTTGAGTGGTTAATTGGAGATAAAAAGGCTTACAGGGACTTTTCTGCCTGGGCTGGCTTTGAACTGTGATCCTCAGATCTCAGCCTCCTGAGTAGCCAGGATTATAGGCATGAGCCACCAGCAGTCAGCTGCATTACCTTTTTCTACTTAACATGATGACAAAATACTAAATAAAATTTTAAGATGGTTAAAAACAACCACAGAAATGCCTTAATTTTATTTTGTTAATCATTCTTATAGAAAACTCCCAAAAGGAGGGGAAAATAATCACATAACTTTGAGCTAAAAAATCAAACAATTTTCTTTTTTTTCCCTCCCCACACCAAGCATGTTTTCTTACCACATGGGTATTTCATGGTTTTGCTGAACTTATGAATTTCCTTAAAGAATTCACCAAGACTGGGTATGTTATCAACTGAAATGATTGTTACAATTACACAGTCTTCATTTCTCAAGAGTGACGAACACAATTTTTAGAGTGATTTGAAGCTTGATGGTTGACTTAAACCACAGGCCCTTTCCCCTGGTCCTTAAACAAGTATATAATGTAATATTCAAAGTTCACATTCACAGAGTGCTTTACTGGCCCCCTAAGCTAAGACTATTACAAGCGAACAGTTGAAATCCCCAGTGGTCTGACTAGTTGATCTTCTAGTCATCTTTTAGCCACCAGCCATGGGAATATTGGAAAGCATTGTTCAGAACAAGAAACAGTAATAATCTTTATGAGGATGTCTGTACATGACCAAACCTATAGGGTCTTAAGCAACACAAAGTGATTGTGAACACAGGTCTCTTGGGTTAATAGCTGGGAATCCAATGCTTCAGGAAGTCCAGCAGGAAAGAGCTGATAAGAAGAATGCTTTGTTCCTTTGGATATAGAAATACTGAAGATAACACTAGAGTATATTTCAGAGTATGTCCAAGTCTAACTTAAGAAAAAAAAACCAGCGTGAATATTAAAAGAAAATCAGCTGGAAAGCATTTACAATATTTTCCCCACTAAGCTAAATACTTATACTTCAAAATTAAATTATTTTTCAGTCATTAAAAAAATCTTAGTTTTGAATTCCCATTCACATACTAGAGCAATTGTTAGATGACTCTTAAAATAGTCACCTGGAATTCCTAATGTAGCAATTTTTTTATAAATACCAATCATGTTTAAAAAGACTTCTAGAGGGCTGGGAAGGTAGCTTAGTGGTAGAGTGCTTGCCTTGTATGCATGAGGCCCTGGGTTTGATTCTTCAGCACCACATAAACAGAAAAAAGCCAGAAGTGGCGCTGTGGCTCAAGTGGTAGAGCACTAGCCTTGAGCTGAAGAGCTCAGGAACAGCGCCCAGGCCCAGAGTTCAGGCTCCAGAACCAACAACAACAACAAAACCTACTAGAGTTAGTTACTGTGTGAAAGAAGCAGATGAATGGACAGATAAATATGCTATATACCTTTCTTGTATTTCAATTACTGGAAATACAAATAAAATACATACCATCCAATATTCTTATTGGAATAACTTAATGAAACTCACATGTTTTTATTTGAACATGCAATTTTATATGTGCTAGTTAGTGCTATAAACAAGATTGCTCTTTACGTATCTGAAAATAATTGAGAAACAACCAAATTAGAACAAGTAAACATTACTCTGTCAAATTTATATATGATGGTCATAATGATCATTTTTCATTACTATCATTTATCATTCATTATTCATTAACCTCTCATGGACTCTTCATTCATTTCATAGTTTCACTTAAAAAGCATGGTTTTACCTGGGAATTGGTGGCTCATGCCTATAACCCTTGCTACTGGGGGATTATGGTCCAAAGCCAGCCTGGGCAGGAAAGTTTATAAAGACTTTTAACTCCAGTTAGTCACCAAAAAGCCTGAAGTGGAGCTCTGGCTCAAGTGGTAGAGCACTTGAGCACAAATGCTCAGGGACAGAACCAAGCATAAATATTTAAAAGTATATACGTTTTATAACTGAAAGTCATATTTTCCTTATTCTTTGTAATGGCTAAATAGTATTTCATGTCAAAATGAACTAGAATTTGGTCGATCACTTTGAAGGATATGCAAAGGAGTTCCAGTATTTTCCAGTTCAAATAATATTGCAGAAAATATTTTTAACTAAGCATCTTAATGTACTGGTGATCATTATGATATCAGTACAATCTCCACAAGTCAAAATGCTAAGTCAAAAGTTACTTGTAATTATTTTGATTAAGAAACTGGGAAGGGATGGTAGGGGAAAAACAAAGAGGGGGTAACAATGCTCAATAGGAAGTGTACTCATTACCTAACTGTATAGTATCTTTACAATAAAAATAGATATTAAAAAAGAAACTTGAAGAATTCATCTATAAGAATGTAATTGGAGGGTCAAAAAAATAATCAATAAGCCAGGCGCTGGTGGCTTATGTCTATAATCCTAGCTACTCAGGAGGTTGAAATCTGAGGATTGCGGTTCAAAGCCAGCCCGGGCAGGAAAGTCCATGAGACTCTTATCTCCAATAAACGACCAGAAAACCGGAAGTGGCACTGTGGCTCAAGTGGTAGAGCGCTTGCCTTGAGATGAAGAGCACAGGGACAGCATCCAAGCCCAGAGTTCATGCCCCATGACTGACAAAAAGAATAATCAATAATGCTAGCTGCTGTTGACTCATGCCTGTAATCCTGGCTACTCAGGAGGCTGAGATCTAAGGATTTTGGTTAGAATCACAGTTCAGTCAGCCCAGGCAGGAAAGTCTGTGAGACTCATCTCCGATGAACCACTCAGAAATGGCCAGAAGTAGTGCTGTGGCTCAAGTGATAGAGGGATAGCCTTGAGCACAAATAAGCTCAAAGACAGTGCCCAGGCCCTGAGTTCAAGCCCCAGGACTGGCAAAAAAGTCAATAATATCAATAATGATGATTATCCAAGATTTAAAGGCTATTATCAAAGTTATTTTTCTCTGGAAAGAAAGATATAAGATATTTCCTCAATTTATTACTAATTTTATAATTAAATTTCTAATTAACTTGTGCAATTTGCTGCAATGTCACCATGTAACATGCTACCCTGTATTTGTAAGTTGTCATGAATGGCTCCTGTCTGCATCGTTTCTTGCTGTATCTCTCTGCTCTACACCAGGTAACCCAAGACCTGTAACCATGTGTCACCTTCATTTAATTCATCAGCTATTTTCACCTGCTCTGTTAATCTTTGACTAATACTCTATTTCTTGCCTTCTTGTATGTAGACCCTGTAGGCAAAAACTTACTGTTTACTAATATTATTTTTCTGAGTTGACCTTATGAAGTGTGCCAACAGCAACCCTGTAGGAATGGAAAGACCATCTTGAAAATGTCCTAGCTGCCTTCGGCCTCTGCTATCCAGATGACTATTTCCTAAAGGCAGAGGGGATGTGTAAGCACTCAAAGTGAGGTCTATGTAGGGAACTCACACTCTCACACTGTAGATAATATTGTTTTTAGCTCTTTAACCATTGTATTATATTTGAACATGTTTATGTTGTATTTATGTGCTGTTGGATCATATTTTTAAATACACAGATTTTATACTGATTCATGCACTTTTTAAATAAATTAAGACATTACAGATCCTGAATTTTCTTCATTTTCCTATTCTTAGAGGTACTAACTCTGAGTGTAAGATATGCCATGACTTTTGTAATAACTTACATTTTATAATTGTTCTCAATATTTTGCCTATGAATTAACTTATTTACAAAAATGTATAAGATGTATTTTAAGCCGGGCGCTGGTGGCTCACGCCTGTAATCCTAGCTACTCAGGAGGCTGAGATCTGAGGATCGCGGTTCAAAGCCAGCCCGGGCAGGAGAGACCGTGAGACTCCTATCTCCAATAAACCACCAGAAAACCGGAAGTGGCGCTGTAGCTCAAGTGGTAGAGCGCTCGCCTTGAGCTGAAGAGCTGAGGGACAGTGCCCAAGCCCAGAGTTCAAGCCCCATGACCGACCAAAAAAAAAAAAAGATGTGTTTTAAAATATAAATAGTATCTCTCTCCACATATTGTCCAGTAATTTCCTTTAGCCACCCATTATCTTCTCTTACTAGAGTAAATATATTCCTAATACATGCAAAAACAATTATGCATTGTCCTTTAATACGGATAGGTCAATATTTAGCCCCTACTTCTTTCATAAGCATTTAAGTTCATCCAAATATTTTGTTTGTATAAACAATTAGATAACAAACATCTATGAATGTTGTTCTGAGCCACAATGACTTCACATTTGAAATTTGAATAGCTAGTGCTAGCCAAGTGTCCAAGGCTTATGACTGTAATACTTGCTATTCAGGAATCTGATATGTGAGGATCAATAGAAGCCAGCCTGGGTAGGAAAGTCCACAAGGCTCTTTTTTTGTTAGTATTTATTTTTTCTTCTAAAGATACTATACAGAGGAATTACAATTACAAGTATATGTATAAAAAAAGAAGTAGAGCTGTGGCTCAAGTGACAGAATGCCAGCTTTGGGCAAATAAGTTCAGAGACAGCACCCAAGCCCTGAGTTCAAGCCCCAGGACTGACACAAAAACACATTCACACACATGTATACATACACACACATAAATGCAGGTGTACATATACACACACATAGAGACACAGACCATAGCTAGTGTTAAATACCCATTTGGGATGGCTGCATAGCACACTTCTCACTTTCTTTCTAGCAGTGGAAGAGTCCATCAGTCCTCATACCCAGACACTGATATTGCCAATTTTACCCAAGTGGTTATAAATGAATTGCCTGTAGATGCTATGGAGAGCACATAGTGTGATTATTTAGAAAGACTAAGTCAAAGCCCAACTAAATAAATACCAGGAAATAGGTATTTGCAGGTAGGGAGAGGGGTAGAAGAATGAATGAGGGAGAGGAATAGAATGAAGGTAAAAAAGCATTGTATATGCCACAGAACTGAGAACAATAAGGGAAGAAATGGGTAAAAGGTAGTGTGAAGATATTGAAGGGATGACATCGATCAAGATACATTGTAGACATAAATTGCTTTGTTAAATGGCACAAAAAAATCAACACAGTAGATAAAGATTTAGAAAGGTAAGGGAAGATATAGGTTGGAAAGATAAGTAAGCATGTTAAAATGGGTGATATTGATTAAGAGACACCATATTCATCAACTGCCCTGTTGAAAGACAACTGCTTTTGTAGAACTACATAAAGAAATTATCTATCTATCTATCTATCTATCTATCTATCTATCTATGTATCTATCTATGTATCTATCTATCTATCTAATACCAGTGCATTGGGTGAAATAAATAAAACCTCCTCATCATTTTACTCTACTCCTGTATCACACACTTTCTTTTATATTCACACATATTTATATACATTTATAACCATATATGTATACATATATCATACTTAATGATTCCAGGTTCAAACACACATGTGGCTCAAATTAACACCTATATATGTGTATGTGTATATATGGCATTGAGTATGCTATCACACAGTCATCTAACTATCCTTAGGAAATTGCTTTCATCAACCCAGTGCTTTTCAATGGGTACCAGAAATCCATAGATGTTCAGGTTCCTTATATAAAGGAGGTACTAGTTGTTTATAACCTCTCTGTCTTCCTATATGCTTCAACTCATCTCTAGATTATCCATAATACCTAATAAATTGTAAATGCTGAGAAAATAGCTCCTATGTTGCAGTGTTAAGGAGATAATAAGAAAAAATCGTCTGTACCTATCCTACGGACAGTAACTTTTCAAGTATTTTTGATCCAAGATTTGTTGACATGGTAGAGAACTCTTAGATATAAGGGCAATAGCACAACTTAAATGTATCCTGAACCCTGAAAACTAGCCATTGTACATATTGGGATGGAAAGTCTCTGGAAAAGTTCCCTCAAGAAACTGTTCTCAATGGTGCCAAATAAAGGAAGTGCCTACTAAGATAAACAATGCCTTGTAAGTGACCTCAAAACATTTAAATCATAGAGCCAAACTTAAACTAAACTAAGATAAATGATCAGGAGTTCCAAAAGTGGTGGGCCACATTCAGGCGGCTAGAGAATGTTTATGTTCACTTGTATTACGAGCATTTTTGGATTTGTTTGCTGTTTCTTGTTTCCATTTCTGCTGTTTTCCATCTCTTTCAAATGTGTTATTTGGATTGTTTGGGGCTCTTAATTTATTTATGGTGTTTTTGAGGTATTGCTTTATATTGTTTATTCGGTTTTATGGAGTTTCCTGGAAATGGCATTCTCAAAATCTGGTGATAGCATCATTTAACCACTTCAAATGGAATGCTGAGAAATTTCTCTCAGGCTCTTTCTCTTTGTGATATATAGGACAACTCCTAATTTGGAATTCATTTAAGAATCATGCCTACTATTTCTTAAATATCTTAAGATATTTGAGTGTGAGGGCATAATTTTTTCTTTCTAATATGAAATACAGTGTGTTGATGGATAGTCTAATGATAAAATATAACCAATTAATAGGTACTTTATATATATATATATATAAGTATATATATTACATTAGAGCATTTTTTTCAAGTTGGGTTATAGTTTAGTTATAATGTAAGATCTGATATTCTTCTCTCTTATTGCTTCTTCAAAGCTAAAATGGTGCATCGTTAAAAATGTCCATGACTATCATACATTTTTTTTCATGAATTTGTAAATGATGTAAATTCTTCTTTGAAGATGGAAATACCCCTTCCTTGTAATGTTTTTATATCCTTACTGTTAAACTTTTTGATCATATTTATTCCTTGATTAAAAACATAAACACTCTAACTTTGTTTTTTTGGGGGGGGAGCGGGGCAGGATTCAGTTGTAGGGCTTGAACTCAGGGCCTGGGCACTGTTGCTTAGCTTTTTTGCTCAAGACTATTGGCCTACCACTTTCAGCCACAGGCCCCTCTTCCAGTTTTCAGGTGGTTAATTGGACTTAAGAGCCTCATGACTTTTCCTAACCAGGCTAGCTTTGAACCACAATCCTCAAACCTCCGTCATTTCAGCCTCCTGAGTAGCTATGATTATAGGCATTAACCACAAAAAACCTAGCAAAACATTGATTTTTTTTTCTTTTTATCTGATACCAGAACTCCAACTTAGTATCTGATACTCGGCTCATTGTCTAGCACTCTAGCAGCTCAGCCATGCCTCCAGCCCTTCTAACTTTTCATTATATCTTGTCGAAAGGACAATCAGGAGAATAAAGCCTTATAGGTTTAGTTTTACCATAATTCAGCTAGAGTTTATGAGAGTGTTGTCTTTGATAGCTGTGTTCATATGGTCATTGTTATCTAGATTTTATTCTCCTTTAAAAAATATCCTCCTTGGTGTGTTTTGTCTTTGGAAATCATTGATTCAGTATTTTCTTTTTTGTCGGTCACTTGAACTCTGGGCCTGTGTGCTGTCCGGCGCTCTTTTGCTCAAGGCTACCACTCTACCCACTTGAGCTACAGCACAGATCCCAGTTTTAAGTAGCTAATTGGAGAAGAGTCTCATGGACTTTTCCGCCTAGGCAGAACCATGATCTTCAGATCTCAGCCTCCTGAGCAGCTAGGATGATAGTTGTGACCCACCAGTGTCCAGCTAATAGTTTCTATTTTAAAAGT
Source organism: Dipodomys spectabilis (assembly GCF_019054845.1). Lineage (NCBI taxonomy): Eukaryota > Metazoa > Chordata > Mammalia > Rodentia > Heteromyidae > Dipodomys > Dipodomys spectabilis. The sequence continues at coordinate 35,701,727 of NW_024870731.1, read as the reverse complement.
CACGTTAGCTTATGAGTAAAAACAGAAATTTCATTTCATAAAATTTTAATTACTTAGATTAGCCTTTAAATGTGTCACTTGGAGGGGCGGTGACACACTTGTTCCCTCTTTCTGAGTTCCCTTTGGTGCCCCTGTGAAATCATCCAGGAGCTAACCAATACACAGAAGAGCTGAGTATCATGCAAATGCTTGCCTCTTCCAGTCTACGCACTCTCCTTTAGAGCCATTATTAGGGAGAAACTAAATTACTTTACCAAAATGAGGAAGAAGACTAGACACAGCACTTATTCCTAGGACCCTGACTTTTAAACAATGTTTCATCCATAAAACCTGATAAGCTTACCCTTGTCTGTTATTTTTTAACTCCCTCCTCTAAGTGCTGGCAAATCCATGAACTTTCATGACCTCTAACATTCATTTCTGGAGTGGAAGAAATAACATTGGCTAACGGAACAAGAGGCATTCATGCATCGGCCAAGGCTCACAAAACACAAAAAGCAACAGCCATTCCTTTCCTTCTTGTCTATACATTAATTTATCCTACAGACAAACTCTGAGAAGGGAAGATTTATACCCTGTGGCAGGTCTTTTCCCTCCATCCCCACTGTGGTTTATGCCACCTTAAGTGGTCAGTGAACCACTCAACATTATATATTGTGCCAATCTGGTAAGGATGCAAGTGAGAGTTACTAATCTGAAGTTCCACACTATTTTTTTTTTTATGGGTGGTGTCAAAGCAAAGGCAAATTCAAAATAAATAAAGCCAACACTCTCATTTGTAAGCTGAGGGCTCCAAATCAGCAACATAGCCAAAACTATAAGCAGTATATTTTGCAGTAACTGTTCTCTTTGTCATTAGGCTTAGTAAAACAACTGATGTCACTGTAGCTACACCTGGTTGGATGCTTCAAAGATAAGATGCTAGAAACTTCCTCTTAGGATGAATAACCAGTCGTTTAGACACATTTTGACCTTATCCCTGTGTTTCTTCCAAAAGGGTGATTTCATGTTTTTTCGAGATGTTTGACAATGCCTGGAGACATTTTTATTTCTTCATTCATAGGTGGTAGAACTATTGTCATCTTAGAGGCCAAGGTTGCTGCTATCAGTTCTGCATTGGATGATGTCGTCCTCATCCCTAACCAATTGTCAGGCTCTGTGGTGAAGATTGAGAAACAGTTTTAGGCCATCTGCTTTTTACATGATTCACTCCTTTGGCAAGTGTGGTTTGTGTGGTTTTATTCAATTTTCACCTTACATCACAAACACTGTCATTTGTTTTTGTTATGTATCCACGGGTGTACAATGAATATATCACTCGCATATATTAATATACTATGATCTCGGTTACATTTCCATCTGATTTTTGTTAGTTACATGAGCATTGCCTTGCAATTTATTATTTGGGGGTGCAATTTCCCTAAGTTTCTTTAGTTCTCCCCTGACTCTCTAGTTTAACACTGAAACTCTGCTGATCCCAGGGAATAGAATTTGCGAAACTTGTTAGTTGTTCTATTAATGTCTACACTCAAGATAGATACCATTCCCAAGTTATCCCTACCATTTCAGAGTAGTTTTACCTCAACATGATTGGGCATCATGCTCAGGATTTATAGCAGACAACTCTTTCATCTGCTTAGAGGTACAATCAAGGAAGACCCAAGAAGTGTTTGAATTCCAAAGAAAATACCTATTCCCTAGGACAGCTGACCAAAGTTCAAGTAATTCAGAGTACAAATCATCAGATGTCTCTTAGGTCCACGTGTTTAATTCATTTAGACCACATTTAAATCCTTTTAAGCTAAGGCATACAGAATATGCTAATTGGCTTGCTCCAATATTCATTAAGGATCTTAAAGTTCACTACAATGTCAAAAGAAACGCTTCTCACCCCCTACTAACCCCCCTTTACAAGCTGATAAGTAATAATGAGAAACTAGTAGTGCCTCACTGTCCTCCTCTCCCTTTTTTTTTTTTTTCCAAATATGAGCCATGGAACCAGAATCAGTAGGATAAAAATCTGAAATTGCATGATCTGTGTTCTATATCAAACTGCACCTCCATAGTTCCTTCAAGCTGGAGTCATTAGTATAATTTTCATTGAAAGGCTATTATGACACAGCTTTTAGCTTTTAGTAAATTTAATCTCCATACCATTTCTGTGTGTTTATTTCCCTTATCAGGAAGCAGATATGCTTGCTCTCAGGTTGAGTACCGAATATGTACACACGTGAAGAACTTTGGAAGTAGAAGAAAATTTCAAGATAAGTTAATCTCAACCTTCTCACATTTTATAGAGCTAAAACTGAGTCCTCTGATGAATACCAGACTGTCATGTGAAAAGAAATCAGGTCAAGAACTTGTAATGCCAGAGCTCACAATTAAGTGTCCTTTGTCATAATTTTATCTCCGTTTGTGATTTCAAAATATCCAGACCCAATTTTATAACATTGCTATTCTTTCCTTACCAAGAAACGCAAGTCATTACTTTCTATTACAGACTATACTTGGTAAGGACATAGTCTCCCGAGGCAATAATAGTCTAAATGAAACATTTCTTTTAAACATGAATTCGTTTTGAACAAATCATTCTCCTTTCCAAATAACTTAGAAATAATTAGTCTTTTGGATTCATTTACAATTAATAAGTTCTATTGGAAGTTATCTTTTATCTACTATCTTGAAATAAAGAATTAATGGTATGGATGTGTTGTTATTTTGCTCTTTTTTAACTACTTCTGTACTTTGGGCAAGCCACTGAGCTTCATTTAGTGTCCTTACCTTTAAGTCATCATTTGCTTTTTTAACATTTGCTTTTCTTTTAATAAGGCCTATAAAACATGATAAAATACATTAAATCACCTGTATAAACTAAAAACATGGGACTTATATAAGTTAAAAATTATCATTAACATTAAAATATTTACTTTGCTCAAAAGACAAAAACAGTATTTTAATCATTCAATTTATTATGTGTTATATTATCTCAATTTATTGTATTTATCATGCTTTTCTCTTTCCCTCTTTTCTTTCTTTCTTTTCTTTCTTTCTTTTCTTTTGTCGCGACTGCCTCCACCCGCAAGGATGACGTGACAACAGGTTCTTCTTTCAGGCGGTTTATTCAGGACCTTGTTTACAGCTTCTTTTCTCCTACTTCTCTCCTGCCCACTTCTTCCTGCTTCTTCCTGCTTCTTCCTGCTTCTTCCTGCTTCTTCCTGCTTCTTCCTGCTTCTCCTTCCCATCCGCCCCCCCCCCCCCCCCCCACTCTGGTTATAAGCCTCCTGGATGGCCAATCCTGAAGCACCACGTGGCATATACTGATAGGGCTGCAAACACGGAAGCAAACTAGGAGCCAAGTCATAGCCATATAAGGAGTTGTTTTTTACAGAGAGCACTCGTCACCGGGAAGACGGAAGGCGGGAGCCCGCGCCATCTTAGGTCGGAGCCGTGCCACGCGGCCCCGCCATTTTAGCTACAATGTTGCTTTTGCGGCCGTCTTTGGTTGAGGCTCCCGCAGCTCTCCACATTCTTTCTTTCTTTTCTTTCTCCTCTCTCCCTCCTGTCTCCTTCCTTCCTTCCTTCCTTCCTTCCTTCCTTCCTTCCTTCCTTCCTTCCTTCCTTCCTTCCTTCCTTCCTTCCTTTCCTCTCCTGGTTCTGGGTATTGAACTCATGGATAATTGGAGATAAGAGTCTCACAGGCTTTTTTGGAATTGTGAACCTCATGTATCAGCCTTCTGTGTAGCTAGGATTACAGGTATGAGCCACTGTGAGTACAATGCTTCTTGATCAATATCACCCCTTCCATCATTGCTATTTAATATACCATTTTTAAAAGAGTTTAAAATTCACAGAAAAGAATGAATGCAAAATTTAAATTTTTCACCTGTAACCTTTGTTCTGGGACCCATAATCTCTTCTACTATCAACCCCATGGTCTACTTGTTACAAGGAATGAGTTTAAAGAGACACATCTTGATCACCTCAAGCTCATGGTTTACATTAGGATTTCACTCAATGGAAAATCTTTAAGTGTTGAGAAGTATATGAATTTTGACACGTATCTACCTTTATAGTATCATACAATGTGTTTTCATTCAATTTGACTTTTCTTGCTTTCCAGTTCCTTGGCACCATTTTGCAGGGAGGAAGGTACCAGACAGGAAGGCAGCCCGGATAGGAAGAGACCCAGCAGTAGCAATAGGTTTGGCTCTGGCAATATTACAGCAGGAGATAATGCTAGAGTCCAGTAAAGGAGGTAGTTGGGCTATGCTATATATATGAAAACCATATTAGAGCTGGATGCCAATGACTAATGTCTGTAACCCTAGCAACTGACATCATGGTTCAAAGCAAGCCCCGGCAGAAAAGTCTGTGAGACTTTATTTCTAATTAACTACCAAAATTCTGTAAGTGGAGGTGTGGCTCCAGAGGTAGAGTATTAACATTAAGTAAAAAAGTTCAGGGACAGAGGCTAGGCCCTGACTTCAAGTCCCAGGACTTCACACACACACACACACACACACACACACACACACACACACACTTCTGGTAAATTATCTACTTTATCTAGAAATTAGCCAAACCTGAGAGATGGCAAATTATCAAATATCAAAGCAATAGTATACAGAAAATGTTAAAAAAAATACTGAAAGTTAGATCTAAATTACACTGGTACATGACATATTAGACAGAACTCTGGGTATTCACACACAATGAGACTAAAGGATACTCTTAGCAGAAGAACACAAGGGCACAATGCCTATGTGCATCTGGTCATACAAAATAATACTTATCAAAATGAACTCCATGAAATCAAAACAAGAGGGTTTTTTTTTTCCCTTTGTTAAAATATTGCAAATAGGTCCTCGTTTAATTTATTAAATAATTGATTCTTTCATTATTCTACTAGCCTTTTCTCTTTCCTCCCTAAGTAAAAATCTAATCCAAACATAATTATCTCTTGAACAGGAGTATTTCAGGAGTTTCAGTATTACCTTCAGTGTGATGCTTTTCCAAGTTTTGTTTTCCTGAGCACTTGCTCTGTTGACCATTTGCCATTTGTCCTATTTCAGCATAACCTTACTGTATGCTTGCTGCTCACATTTGCCCCCTCTAGTTTCAGCTCATTTAATGTATATATTGTAAGCCCAGAAAAACACTAATGAGGTTTAGGGTTCAATGTTTCTACAGGAGACAGGTTTTTCCTTGTAACTGAGTCACTCTAGTCTTAAAATGGCAGCCATAAGAATTTACAAATTTCCTTCATTTGAAAATCACAGGTTATTAAATTGTTCCTAATCCAGAGAATGAACAGTTCCTAACAGAATTCTGCTAAGCGCCTATGAATTGGCAGGCAGAATAAAACGACATCTCTATTGCTGTTTCTGTGGCAGGGTCAAAGGTCACTCAGAGTTAGAGGAATTTTGGAAAATGTGTGAACCTTTTCCAAACTTCATCAGCTTTCTTCCTTCCTCTTAGAAGTAATTACAACTATGTGCCTTTTCTCTCTGTTGATATCGGTTACAATTCCCAGCAGAGCAAGCCATTCTTTGATTCCTTCAATCTCTTCCCTGATAATAGTTATTTTCCTAACTTCTGGAATGCTATCATCAATCATTTGTGGGATGCGCTGTATCACCCAGGTCTTTCACAATGCCGGTTCCTCCTGCACTACAAACTGTGCCTGCTGGCGCCTATCCCACAGCAGGTCACCCTCTGCAGTAGGAAGAAGGGGCGTTTCCGTAACCACTCACACTCTTCATTCTTCAGTTTGACTTTACTTCTTAAACTTTTCACCCATGACTATTGTATCATCAGTTTCGAACAATACTTCTTTTGGAGGTCTTCTAGATATTCCAGTGTTGTTCACTTAGTTCTTGTTGAGATATTTTGCTCGTGTCAGTGCCAGTCAGTCTCCTACACTACACTAGTCATTATTTCTATCTGTAGAAATGCGCCCCCCCCCCCCCGACTCCCATTACTTTTCCTTCAGAGATACTTGTTGCACTCAAATCCTACTGTCTTGCACTCTGATATCACTGTCTCCAGTACAAATATCTTCTAACTAAAACACTGTGATAATTACCTCAATTTTTGACCACCAGTTCATATATTCTAGCTTCACACTTGACCCAATTCTAATCATTCTACTCTGTCACTGTGATGTAATATATTTCTTTTTTTTTTCTTTTTTTGATGCCAGTCCTTGAAGTTGAACTCAGAGTTTCAGTGTTGTCTCTATCTGAGCATTTTTTTTTCCTCAAGGCTAGTGCTTTATCACATTAGCCACAGTTTCACTTTTGGCTTTTTTGGTGCTTAATTGGAAATAAGAATCTCAGGGACTTTTCTTGACCAGGATAGCTTTGAACCATGATTCTCAACTCAGCTTTCTGAGTACCTGGAATTATAGGCATAGGCCACCAACACCCTGCTTTCTTTGATGTGTGTGTGTGTGTGTGTGTGTGTGTGTGTGTCTGTGTCTGTGTCTGTGTCTGTGTCTGTGTGTTGTGTAGTGCTTATGAGAAGTCATGGCCTTATTCATGCTAGGCAATTGCTTTACTTTTAAGCTACAACATCATCCCTCTTATTTTTAATTCTTTCTAAATTTAGTTAAGTAGATTGCAATTTAGTAATAGTTATCCTATGGGTAGGGTAAGCCTTTGTTTCTGGGGTTAACTAACACATTGACAGTGGTGTTTAGCAGTATTTTTATTTTCTGCTCCCTAAATATCAGTGCTCCAATACTGAAAACATTGTTTCCCGGCATTTCTAAGTATACACTGGGATGAAAATTAGCTACAAGTTGAGAACCAATTATTTAGAATAAATTTCACAGTGAAATTTTATTATTCCCTTGCATGCATCCTTGGCTCTCTGATGATTCTTGTTTGTCTCAAATCTGCCATGTATTTCACTTTGCATCAAGGCAATAACTCAAGAAAATACAGAACTCTTGTATAATCATACTCTTTAACGTGATGAAGGTCTTCAAGATTGATGTTTGTAGCATATTCTCTGGCTCCATACTGGACTGGGGACTCTCAGATCAAATTTCTATCCATTCTTTTCTCTTTAACCCATTACCTCTCCACACCCCACCTTCCACCTTGCTGTCTTAATACTGACTCTAAGCGGGATTCTAACATTATTTCTCCTCACACATAGAAAAGATCTCTCCTCTAATTCTGTGGTTCTGTGATTTGTTGTTTAATGCCTGTTGACCTGTTTCCAGGACAAAATAGTTTCACATATTGTAAACACTTGAGACATGACAGTCAACACTGTGAACTATAATTTAGAGGGAATTGTCAAAATGGCTGTCTGTCATTGTAGCCTGTGGTTAAATGAACAGCTTGTATACTCAGGCAGGCCTGGGTTGGAGTGGCAACTTCAATTTTTCCTTTCTGTGTAATCTTGGCTAGTAATGGCAACTTATCTGAATCTCCTACAGCTTCCATTTATAAATGGAGATGGAATAAAAACCCAACTCATCATGTTGTTATGATATTAAATGAGAAAATATATGCAAATGAGTAAGTTGATATATAACTCCTTACAGTACTCCAGAAATAGTTCTCACTGTGGTATAATTTTATCTGAGAAGGCAGTAACCACATAGTTATTCCTATTCCTATTCTATTAGGAATGAAAAGCGGTACTGAGTGATATTTGGGAAAATACTGTTTTTAACATACAGAATACCCAAAATAGAATAATGTTATCTGAACAATAGCTGATCTGAAGGGAGAACCATCATTCATGTTTATACACACAAGACTACATTATCACAGCATCTTTAAGTGATTTGTAAGAATCTTTATGAAGAATCATTATGAGATCTGAGGGACACATGGATGGGCATGATTGGCTGTAAGGGTGAAAGGACATCTTAAATCAAGGAATTAGGTTTCTTGGGGCCAGGAAAAACAGAAATGGATTTTCCTATAGAACTTCCAAGAGAGAACACAGTCCGGAAAAGATATTACTTTAGTCCATTGAGAACCACTGCTGGTATTGCCCGCTGAAATTATGGAGTAATACATATGTTTTTATTTAAATCACTAAGGTTTGTGGTAATTGCTTAGAGCAGACCTAAGATGCAAATACTAAGAGTAAAAAAACATAAACAAGACACATGGAAAACTGTTATTTTTCTCAGCCTGAAAGGTTCAGAGATTCAGAATTCATTTGGGGGGGAAAGTATTTTGAAACAAGATTCATCTATGACATAGGTTGATTACATGAATCTGAGGTCTAATAGAACAGTTAGGAAATCCAGGTGATTCAATCTTTGATAGATGGATTCAGCTGCTATGTTTTTCTTGTTATTTCAAGTGAAGGAAGCTATTACTGTTGATATGCAATATGCCATGAATGTAGAGAGCATTCAAAATGACTCTCAAGGCCTCATACCTGGGTTTGCCCTTAACCTTTTAAATGGAGATAAATGCACCACTCTTGAGATGGAGAGTCAAGTTTGCAGTAACAGGTTCAAAAAAGCCCCATCCAACCTTATTTTTTTTCCTGCTACCTTGAATGCTAGGCCTGCCTCTTATCAACAACACAAACCTTCAACATGGTACTATATGTGAGTCCATTTCATTTGTTGTCTGAATAAGTAATGGATCCAGGAAAGGCTAGTGTATCTCACCTTTCTGCATTGCCAAGCCTTTTCCCCACAAAGGCAATGTCACGCTGATATATTTTAAATCACATTTATTTTGGACCAAGTTTTGACTTAGAATCTGCATCTAACCCATTTACAATAGCACTTCGTAATGAATACACAAGGTTAAGCTAGGTACATTTTGCTGATGAGCACACTTGTATTTCAAAGAAGTGAAAACAGTACTACACACGCAGTGTGGCAGATGGCATCGCATGTGGTTTCCATGTTTGTTAAATTAAAAGCAGAAAGAAAACACGGAAATGTGTGATACTGCTAAGAAAACAATTCAGCAAACCGATTCTTGTTTGTGGTGGATGGAAAGGAGAGGGTTGGTATTCAAAAATCCAACCACTGGGTGCTATAGGTAAAAAAAATCCGTATTTTATTTTAATGGGTGAAAGATCCACAGTACGCATCAATCATTTTTACTTGAGTATTTTATGTCTGCAGATCATCTAAATGTTTATCAACATTTAAATCCTTGTGTCTACTACTTATGGCATAGAAGTGGCAGAGGAGCAGATTTTTTTTAGTACCCAGTGGCTAGTTGATCAGGGGTAGTAAATCTTGACGACTCTGACTTTCCCAAGGTACCAGTACTGATGTGGCAAAGCTAAAGCTCAGCCTCCTAATGCCTTACATTCTCATATTGTTGAACCTGCATTTTTTTCCACCTTGAATTCTGGATCCTAAAATAGGAATACCAATGCAGTTACTATTTTCTGCTAGAAAATATCTCTCTGCTTTCCATTTCTTTTCAATTACTGTAACAACCGTTGTGCAATGTTTAAATCAGGTTTGTACCTCCCCATCTCAAACATTTATCATTTGCAATGAATGGATCTGGAAAATAATTGTGCCAAGTGAAGTAAGTCAGGCTTAGAAATGGAAAAGGGCTCATGCTTTCTCTCATCTGCAGAAGTTAGATCTATAATTAAAACATATATGAAAATGCATAAAAGGACATATGATATATACATGATCATAAAACTGACAATGGATGAATTTTAACTATGGCTGGATTCTCATAATGTTACCCCCTTGGACAATTAACAGACAGTTTAACAACATGAATTCCAGGAAGCTGAACCATGGCTTTGTCTGAGGAGGCTGGGGGTTTAGAGGGGGAGTGTGGACATATGGAGAGAGAAAGAGTGGGGAAATGTCATCATACCCAGTGCATACACGTGAAATTTGGAGCCATAGTAACTTGAGAGTCCTGGGTTTAGATTTAGGTTGGATGGCTGGGAGAAGGATGAAAGGTGTGACAATGTATTCATAAATTCACATGATGAAATCCCTTTGTACAATTATTCATAGATAATTAAAAATAACTTTAACAAAAATTATTATTTCAAAGCCTGTACTGATAGTTCATGCCTGTAGTTCTAACTACTCAGGAAGCTGAGATCTGAGGATTGAGGTTCAAAGCCAGCCCAGGGAAAAGAAAGTCTATGAGACTCTTATAACCAATTGACCATCAAAAAACCACAGGTGGAGCTGTGACTCAAAGTGGTAGAGCATTATCCTTGAGCACAAAAGCTCAGGGACAGCACTCAGGCCCTGAGTTCAAGCACCATGACCAACAAAAATAATGTCTATCATAATAATTATCATTTCACTATGGTGAAAACATTCAAGATCCTCTCACCTAGCTTGAGGAATTCTTAAAAGAGGAAGAAAATCAGGAGAATGCATGGTTAAATTCTAGTTTTCTTAACAACCTCTCTATAAGCAATTTTTCATAGAGTCAGATCATTTTATATTCTCATTCTAAACATACCATTTTCCTTCTTTTTTTCCACTCAGTATCAATACCAGTTGATGGTAAACTGTGCCCATCTTCCTGTTGATGCATTTCAAAATGGCAATGACATGCTTTCCTTAACTTCAGCTTGTTTTATCTCATCTATTCCAAAGGGACCTTATTTTTGCTTTACATCAGAGAGAGAGGGAGAGAGAGAGAGAGAGACAGACAGACAGACAGACAGACAGACAGACAGACAGAGAAGGAGGGAAGAAGAGAGAATAAATAGATCATGCTCTATAGAAGAATCAGACCACTGACCACTGTCATTCTGGCCATTTTCTAGGGCTAAGCTGATGACTGTGTGACATTATAACATTATAACCTTGTTTAAAGAGATATATTACTCCAACCCTTATATCATTGGCAATGAGAATGAGAAATACAAGAAAGCCAGAAGTGTCCGATATAAACAGTCTTTGGCCCTTATGTACTTTGTGTCACTATATTCTAAAACATACACACCGTAGACAACATAGGCCACTTTATATTTTTTTCCTTCCCATACAATTTGGCTTCATGCTCTGTAAGTGTTTAAATCAAAGAATTTTACATAATAAGTTCATCACACTAAATTATTACAGAATTTGTTTATTTCTCTCTCTCTCTCTCTGTATTTTGATCTTATTGCTTTTGCTTTCTTGTTAGTATATAGAAGAGCTTACATTCTGTTCTGCAGAATTGAAGAGAGAGAGAGAATCTGCTTGTCAATATGACTGGCTGGAAAAATCTATAATTAAAAGTTATGTTACTCATTACCATGGAAAAAAATCAAAGTGGGAACAATGCTTACTGGCCGTTTTTGGAAACAATTTCTTGCTCATTACTTTCTGTGATCTTTTGTAAAAACAAAGCTGTGAATTGCCACATTTCACTGAGGTGGCAGCTCAAGAGCAATTTGTATTTATGCAAAAAATCCCATTATTCATTTTTCTTTCAAATTACTTTCTGAGAAGTTCTATCTAAAGGAGTGTTAACACAGGTAATTATTTTAAGATGGGTTAGGTAGCATTTGCCAGAGCAAAACATTCGTGTTCTTGGGTTGACAAAAAACTATCAATGTTGTTCATTTTCCCCAGTATAATAGTGAAAACATGTAAGCCTCAAAATCAATAACATGAATGATTATTTGCCAGTGAAATCAATGGGTGTAACTCCTATTAACTGTGTCCATCATGAATGAAAAACAGTATGATAATGAATGCATGCTGGCAGGATGAGTTTCTGAGAGCCCTTTACTTTATCAGCAGATCAATTGTGGTAGTAGTCATATAGATAGTCTTAACCCAATGAAAGAAGATAATAGAAAGCATATATTAGAATGAAATATCAAACTGATTTCTGAGAGATCAAAGACTTGTCATACAGCCTAGATAATCCTAGCAATCTTTGCTCCCTCCTGCAAAATATTGTCATATATTTGTAGACTGTTACCCTCTCTTTCAGGGTTGAGTGGTAGTTAATGGCATTGGATTTGATCCATTGCCTGATATTCATGTTTAATCAAATATTGGAAAATTCATTCAAGGATGGGAAATTACCGTGTTTCTAGGTAACCAGCAATAGACTATGGGATCAATATTGGAGGAGCAACAGGAATACCCACAGAAAATGTAGCGCCAAAAACACACTCAATGGCAATTTCACTATGAAATCACTACATTTCAAAAATGAGTAATTCATTTGCTACTTTCAAATGTAATTCATTAAAAATAAAGGCATTGACATTTTAAATCTTGTTTATATGGGACATGGCTTTAGTGTTAGAGGTAATTTCATCAAATGCATGACTTCCACACCGATGTGGTAAAAGTAAAACAACTCCATTGCTTTCTCAAGCAAATTCAGCTTGGGGAACAGGCATGTCAGCGGGGAGAAGGAAAAATAAATGGAGAGAGAAAGAGTGATGAAGTCAGTCATAGTATGAGTGGGCCTAGGTGGAAAGGGAACAGGAGAGGATGGTAGGGTTGAGAGAGATGGGAGAGAACAGTGAACAGATGACTTGGATCAAGATTCAATGTACTGGACTGGGAAGGTGGCTCAGTGGTAGAGTGTTTGTCTGGCATGCATGAGGTCCTGGGTTCGATTCCTCAGCACCACATAAGCAGAAAAAGCCAGAAGTGGCGCTGTGACTCAAGCAGTAGAGCGCTAACCTTGAGCTGAAGAGCTGAGGGACAGCGCCCAGGCCCAGAGTTCAGGCCCCATGACCGACAAAAAATAAAAATTAAAAATAAAAAAAGATTCAATATACTCCTAACTTGAATGCATTGAATTGAATTCCCTTTGTACAACTACTTACAGATGATTAAAAAATAAGAACACAGGAAAATCAGGACTCATTATTGCAAAGCATCTACCTGGCTATTGTAGGGTTTATCAAAGAACGAAATGATATTAGACCTCTCTGGGTTAGGACCGATAGGGTGAACAAAACTGAGGGGAATAATTTCCTTTTGAAGCATAGGGTCATGATTTGGGTTGACCTACTAACCTTTTAGCTCTGATGTCACTGGGATCAAAGGTGATTTAACACATGACAAGGCCAGCAGAGGTTGACCTACTGAGGATTTATTAGAATAGAATATGAAGCGAATCATACCAGAGCTGTGACTTGAGCCTGACCAAATGTCAAGCAGCTGCAAGATCCTGGTAATACTAATGCAACAAGGTGATCTCACAGATGAGGTTTCTCTAGAGCAGATCAATGGAACTATATTTATATAGGCAGAAATGAGAAATATCCTTCCCACTTTGAGAGAGCTATAGCCATTAATACATGCGAGGTGTCATTCTAGTTAATGAAGATGGAAATCTGTACTTTTCACACACTGTTTTAAAGGAAAATCTGGAGTGATCATGGTTGCCAAAGAGTTGATGTAATTCTTAGATAGATAATTCCAGAAAGACCTTTTCAAGTCTGGAGTCTGGTCATTTGTTTATATTCATTCATTTATTGAACAAAACTTGATTCTATAATTATAATGGCACTCATGCTATTTGTGTAAAAAATATATCTTTAATGTGGATAAATTAAGTGTTAGGAGAAAACAAAAGATTCAAGGAAAAGAAAAACAGGTAAATCTCTGATCATAGTTTTTTATATATAAACTTTCATAATTAATTAGTTTATTCAATTGATCGGAATATTTACTTTGCTAATGATTAATTACTCAGACACCAGTTTATAAAAGCTGATTAGCACCATTTTATAAAAGTTTTTCAATTTATTATAATAATTATTGCCACAATTCACTTGTACCTTTTCAAATATTGTTTCATCATAAAATCTTTTATTTCTCTAGGAGAACTGCCACATCCCACCCTATTATTCTGCTTTTAGCCTACCTTCTTCACACCACTAAATATTTTCTAGAGTATGATTTTCTTATTTATCTTTTTGTCTCCATTCAGGATGCTGTAAATTCTGTGGGAATAAAGGTTTCTGACTCTTTGAGTACTTTCTGTCTACCTATTGTTTAGACTTCCAGTGAACAGAGGTTTAGGGATATTTGCTACATGATTTGACTAATGATTGGATAAGTAAATGAATGAATGAAACTGACTGCATCCATAGGTAATTCCACATGAAATGAATTTTCATGGCAAGCAGACACTACTTGAATGTCAGAAAGAAAACCAACTGTATAAAATAAAGTTATTTTCCATTTATATTTGGATGTAAATTTATAAACAAGAGAATCAGTTTGAAAATGATTAATGGGATATATGAAAATATTTTCCAGATTTATATATGTGTTCATATTTGGTGCACTTGGGATTGAAGGCAGTGTCTTGTTCTTGGCAGGCGAGAACTCTATCACTGACCTACTTCTCTAGCCAACTTTGAAGAATTTGAATAACTCCTTTCCCATTAGAATTTCATCTTCTTTCCAGACTTGGGGAAAGTAAAGGAAATCAATTGAACAAAGAGTTATAAAACAATGTGGTGAAGCTATGAGCCACAAATTCATCAGCATAAATCTCTTCCTCGATATGAAATTAAATGTGAGATATTTCATTAGTGTAATTTCTACAACAGTTAATTTGTAGAAGCATCTCATCTGTCCATTAGAATTCAGGCTTCGTCTGCCAGAGTAGATAGATATGTGGAGGAAATATCATTGTGCTGCTTGTCATACATTAGAATTTCTCTAATATATCACAATGATACGTGGTCAGTAACATTTTGAAAAACTATGATCTGAATATTTTTTTCTGGTTGTTGCCCCACTGTGGATATTAAATCTTTCTTAATATTTAATGATAATTACTAATTTTCAAAAATATATGACTGTGTATATGAGTGGCAATTGTTTTTTACCATTTATTATCTATCAAGTTATTCACTTTAGCAATCAGTTATAGCAATCCAGCAACCTGGGTTACTTGAAAAACGGCTAAATATGTACCATTGTAAAAAGAAAAAACTCAATTTATCCTATACCTCAGCAAATGGCATGCATAAAGGAATGGATTTTTGAACATTTTTTGAAGGCATTTTGAGGTTATACACTGGAAAAGTAAATAGAAGCCATTAATTCTAAAGATATTTTATTTCCTTTTGAAACATGGCACTGTAGCTCAACCTTTTGCCTCAGATGAAGAAAATCATCTCTTCTAATTAACTTCATATTCAAATGCAGTATATGCAAGGACAAAGAATATGCAGATAGTGCTTGTTTTCCTGAGGAAAACAGGGGCAGTGTGTGGACTAGAACTGAAATAATATCCCTTTCAATGTTCATCAGTGGAACTATGAACCAACCATTATTAATGGAAATCTGATTTGGCCTTCCTACTTCTGAAATGTTATATAAATACCAATTCACAGCATTGATTATTATGCTTTGAAAAATATTGGTATGGAATTTATGCCCACAAAGTCCCAAGGAAATCACTTTAATGGTGCAAGAGACTATGAGTCAGCTTTACAGCAAAATCTGATCGACACATGCAGATAATTGTTGGATCTTTGAGAATTGTGATGATCATCATATCTGACCTCCAGATTTTAAATAAGGAACCTGAGTCTCCAGGAGATGAAATAGCATGAATTCAAACAGCCAAGTAGTAAGACCATAATATCTAACTGATTGTAAAATAGATCTTCACAAATGTGCCCCAAATCGCTTGCTTTTTTATTCCTCTTTCATCATTTTTCAAAACACATTTCATTTCCCTAGCTGACGTTTAGAACATTTGTTCTCTTTCTATTTTATTAAAACAATATATACCCACAGTATTAAAATGTAAGAATCTTAGCAATAAGAGAAACATGTTTTCATAATATTATCACTCAGAAAAATCTAGTTACTGTCTAAAATGGGGCACCTTTCAATACGAATAACTGAGGCTCTTTTTTCAGTTGTTCACACAATAAAATTTCAGAGTGAAAAGAGGAATTGCACAGGATCATTAGAAGGGTGAATATGCTGAGTTTCTCTCTCTTAACAATAGATTATTTTATTGTGTGACGTGTTTTGAGATTCTTTTGATAAGAAGACTGAACCTAATTTTGCATTGGTATTTCATTGGTTGTACCTGGGCTGGTAGCATTTGTGCATCACTTTTCTTTGGGTTTGCCTGATTATTATCAAGTGGCCTGAGCAAACAGGCACACCAAAGAATGAGAAGCTGTCAATTCACTACAAACTGTCATGTAAAATACGTCAGTGTCCATGAGTTTTGATGAGGCTGAAATACTTAGGAGCATCTTGTTGATTAATAAATCACCAAACTCTTTGACTTTTAATTTTTACATAATTGCTTGTGGACCAGGAAAGGCAATAAAAGGAGTAGAGTTCCAATTTATTTATTTAGTCAAGTACAGGCAGGGCTTCTGTGTTGTGGATTGGAGATTTTATTCAATTTTAAATATTCTCATGTCAAAATCATGTGTGAGGACATTTGAATATTAATATTCATTTCTTCCATAAATGACAATAGGTTCTAAATTAGCAACAGAACAGACCTATGTGCATTGAAAGAATCTCCTCTTTAAACCACATTTGCTGATAGCTGTGTTGTCAGTTAAAAAACTATGACACATATACAATGAAATTATGCACAATTTAAACTGTTCTCACTTTACAAAATGGACAATTGGAAAACAGTAATTGATTTATATATTGCAATTTTCATTTCCATTAGCTAGAATATATATTGCAAATTGGAGTTGTCAATCAGTGAAAGTGAATGCATGTTTTGTGTTTTATTGTATTAATTGGAGGAGGAAAAAATCATTCTTTGTACTCAGACTTAACTGGTTTTTGCACGTGTTAGCTATGTGATGGTAAATATACTTGTCCCTCTAAACATGCAATTAATGGGGGCACCTTGGGAAATTTATGAAAACAAATTGACATGCAGCCTTGTACAATAGAAAAAGTGATGTTCATTTCATTTAAGTTCACTGTATTGACTATTTTACTTTTCAAACTGTCATTATATTGACTTAAGCATTTACTTTTGTACTTAACAGGAGTCTATATTTATTCAGAGTTTATAAAACTATACTGAGTTAATAACTCAAGTATGTTATCTCATACTTTGAGGATCAACATATTGAATGATTTGTTAATAAAAACATAGGATAAAATAAACATACATTCAGATAATCATTGTATTGAACTCAAAAGTTATGAAAGTTTATGAGTTCTCCATAATGATCTTTTCCAATGTATGCCCTTTGAGGGTCTGTTTATCTTTTGCCATTTCCTATAGAGTGTTACATCTTTTCAGTGTGTTTGATTTTTAGTGCAATGGGATGCTTTAAGCATCATTTCAAGAGAGTTCGACTTAAGGACTGAGGGAATGTCTCAGGTGGCAGAGTGCTTCTGGAAAGCTCAAGTTGTGAAGTTCAGATAGCAGAAACACATACATACATATGTATATACCTATGCTATTGTTGTGTGTGTGTGTGTGTGTGTGTGTGTGTGTGTGTGTGTGTGTGTGTGTGTGTATTATAGCTGGGCACTGGGGGCTCGTGCTTCTAATCCTAGCTACTCAAGAGGCTGAGATCTGAGGATCATGATTCAGAAGTCAGCCCTGGTAGAAAAGTCCACAAGACTTATCTCCAATTAACCACAAGAAAACCAGAGGTGGTGCTATGGCTCAAAGTGGTAGAATGCTAGCCTTGAGCAAAAGAGTTCAGCGAGAGCACACAGACCCTGAGTTCAAGCTCCATGACTTGCAACAGCAACAGCAACAAATATAAATATGTGTGTGTGTGTGTGTGTGTGTGTGTGTGTGTGTGTGTGTGTGTATATATATATAAAATGTTTCAAGATCAGGTAGTATAGATCTAGATAGCACCAAGCAAGTGACAAATGAACACAAGTTTGGGGCAGGTAATAAGTTTAATTGATCAAATAATGAATCAGTGTTAACTGAATCATTCTAATCTTCATTTGTGATTAAATTTGCATTTTTTGCTAAAGTCATTTATAGGGTGACATAAAAATAATATGCAACATAGAAATCCCTTTAAATAGGCTCAGTTTTCAAAGCTAGACCTCCAAGAATATATCATAAAAGTAGGAACATGCAATGAACAAAATAGTGGGATATATAATGGCAAATCAAACAGAAAAGTCTTTGTGCCCTGGAATTGTGTGGTCCAGATCACAAGCAAATATTACTAAAAATATTGAATTGCAATTATGTGCACTGAACCCTGAGACTGGTTGTTGACACTTCATACATCAAGGACCCTGGACAATGTGCATGTTTGGGAGAAAGGGCAGGAGATGGTAGAATAATTACATTTTCCTAATTGCATGAAAGATTAAGCAAGTACAATTTAATATAGCAAAACACAGGACAATTTCAAATGTACATAACAATGAATGAAGTACCCTTAGGAGAGAATGAGCTGGCATCTTCCCAACTCACAGAAGGCAAATGGAAGAAGTGGGTTAGGATTGCAGAGGAGGGAAACCTCAGAGACCTCTGGGAGACATTGTTCTTTGTCTTTTGTGGGCATTTACCAAACAAAATCTGATTCTGGTTATTCAAAAAATACCAAGTGTGTTAGATTTTGCTGATGGAAGGGTACTCAGAGTTAGCAATTTTATTGTGTCATAAGACGATCTGGAAGAGAATTGTTGTTCAATCCCCAGATACTCTATTAGGAATGAAGGCAATTAACATCTGTTGCAGGCTGGCACTAGTGGCTCATGCCTATAATCCTAGCTATTAAGGAGACTAAGGATTGAGGTTTGAAGCCAGCCCAGACAGGAAAGTCTATGAGACTCTTACTTCCAACTGTACTAAAAAGCTAGAAATGGATCTGTGGCTCAAGTGGTAGAGGGTAAGCCTTGGGCACAAAAGCCAGGGACATCTACCAGGCCCAGCACCAGCACCAGCAATCCACCAAAAAATATCTGCTGCAGAGTGAGAGAAGAAAAATAAGAGACAAGACCACCACAATGATCTAAATTTATGACACCTCCAACTCTAGTCAAAAACACATCCCTTTATGCATAGTTGTATACTTACTTAAATGGCCATTGAGCTATGTGTGTCCTTAATGAAAGTCATTTTTGGAAATTTCTATATTCATAGTGAATAGATACATTATCACTAACAAGGTGTTGGTAGAAACATATACATTAGAAGCGTTTCTGGTAAAGACTGAGGTCATTCTTAATATTCAAGTTTGAATAGTAAAGGTTTTACTAATAAATACAGACTTTCAGGCAAGGAAATTTCCAAGCAAATTTTGAAGATATGTGTTGGTTCCTCTTCGATGTTTATAGTAAAATGTGAGGCAAAAGAGAAAATTGAGAAAGAAACCCGTTTGCGGTGTTCCATCTAGTCACATGAAAATATTTAAACTTAGGAAATTTTCATTCTAATGTATCCCCTATTGTCACTGTATTTGAGTTTGGTAGTCTGTGTCTTGTATATACATACATTTATCTGATTTGGGGATGGGAACAGGGAACAACAAAATGGTGAGACTAGGGACAAAGGGCGAACCAAGGCAACAGCGATAATCACAAAACACTATGTTTGAAATGAACTTTACTACTGGGGGGTCATTGGTGGGGGAAGGGAAGTGGAGGAAAAACGATGCTTGACAAGTAATGTACTCACAACCTTACATATGTAACTGTCATCCCTCTGTGCATCACCCTGACAATAAAATTAATTTTTTAAAAGGATGTTCTCAAGACAGTTCCCAAGAGTATAACTGGGCAGCTTTTGGCTTAATGAAATTAGGTAAGTGAGGTTTGGACCCATTAACTATCAGAGCAGAATCCAGCAATAGAGATGTGGTTACTCAGAAATGATATTGAAGGAACCTTTTGAACTAATGGGCTCCATCTTATTGGAAGAAGCTGTAGAATCACTTGTAAATCTGGAGGCCAGGAATGGACCAAAAGAGGTACCTGGTAACATATAGTAAGAACCTTCAAGGAAAGGAGAGAACAGTTGTCAGAGGACAGTCCCTTCAGCAGAGATACAGGTGGCCAGCATCATGGGTCAAGAGTGTAGAATAAGATACTCTAGAGAAATATGCCTGGTCTTGAAACCTAGTAGAAAGTTCCCCTGCTGTATTTCAGAGTTGTTGGGACTGGCAATGAATTTATGCATTCCAACTGAACTCCTTAAAAAAGAATGATTAATCTAGGCCTATTTAAAAATAGTATTGGGGGAGGGGGAGAACTATTTATTGTCTACTAGCTTCCTTGGTCCACAGATGATGGAGAGGAATTGTGTCTAACCATTGTCTTATTTACATGCTGAGATCTGCGATTTGAAGACTATAGTATCAGTCAACTCTGTTAACCTGGAGTTAATCATAGAACAGGTCCACATTTTGGACAAAGGTGGAAAAAAGGTGAATATTTCATACAGACAGGATGAATATGAATATTTGGAGAGCGAAGAACAGTAGATTCGACTAGCTTTATTGGTGGATCTCAAAACAGATTTTTTTTAAAAAAAATGCTATAATTTCAGGTATGTCGGAATGCTACTTTCTTTGGATTAAAATATACTTGCAGATGAGGCGATCATATGAGATCATACTGTTGTATGTGGGATAGTTTCCTTAGAAGACAAATAGAGAGGAGAGCAGAAGAGAAGACAGAGAAGTGAAAGCACAAAGTGGCCATGCCAGCAGAGACTGGAAGACTGGGAAGACTGAGGCAGCCAGAGAAAATTGGAGGAGAGAAGGAACAGATTTTCCCCTAGAGGCACCAGATGGGGCATGGTGGTTCTGACTCTTGATTTAGGACTTTCTGTTCTTCTGAATCACGACACAATAAATCTCTCTTGTTTTACGTCCCTAAGTTTGTGATAATTTATTTTTAGCAGTCATAGGAGTCTACTAATAACCTTCTCCCCTAACACCATAGATTTCACTATCAGCCTCTAAAAAGGAAAATATGTTTCCCAAGTTAGAATTTGCAGTCATGAAATTCGGATTTATGCTCCGTACAGTTATGAAGACTTTGGGGAATATATATACACAAGCAAACACCTACAGATAATACCCTTTAGGGGATGAGAGGTAACTCATTCACTCCTATGGCATTGGGAGGCCACTCCCTGCTCTACTGGCTCCAGGTCCAAATGTGACATTGAAATGACCTTGGTGACAAATACTACGGTGTGTGAAAAGTTGCTGTGAAGCTGACTTGTATGCCAGAAAGCTGTCATGAGGAAAATGAAACAACAAATACAAACAAACAGGAAATAAAAACCTTCCTGAAAACTGATGTCATTTATTTGTAGAAGCCATAGGGGTGTTCAAAAGAGTCATAGCAGGGGTGATGTGCAAAAAAGCACAGTATGATATATGTTTCAATATTCTATCTAAACTGTAATTCTTTATTCTACATACTCTATGATATTTATTTTTATTTTATTTATGTATTTTCACCAGTACTGGGATTTGAACTCAGAATCTCTCTCTTGGTTAGCTTCAGTGCTCAAGACTGGTATACTATGTCTTGAGCTATGTACCCAGCCTGGCCTTTTAGGCTGTGGAGTGGACATAGAATCTCAAAGCCCTTACTGCCTGGACTGGCTTTAAACTATGATGCTGCAGGACACAACTCAAATCCTAAGATTACACATCTGAGCAACTGGCACCCAGTTGCTTTAAGATTTATGTCAGTAACATGAGAATAATGTTGTGGAAGATGGAAAAAGGCATGCTTTGGCACCCAAACTAGACCTAAGAAATGCAGACTGGTTTATAAAATCAGTTCTGTAGCTGTCTTAAGGTTTCATGTGTTCAGAGAAGGGTTAAGGTATGGAAAAATGAATGAGAATATAGCATCAAAACCCTGCCTCTCCCTGACTTGCTCACAGTTACTTCTATGAATTTCTGTTTTACAAATTTTATTTTAAGTATAGGTCACCACATCAATACCAATTGCAAACAACTGGAAATTACTCAGGGTATTATGTATATTTTGCCCTAAATATTCATCTCCTAAGACAGGACTGGGTCACTGTGAATTTGAGCTAACCTTTCCCTTTCTACACTTTAAATGGTGGTGAAATAAGTGGAATATAAGAAAATATTATTTTCTTGTTAAATATGTAGAAAGGAAAATTATATATTTCAGGAAATTCTTTCATTATTTCTCTGTTTTCTATTAAAATTGCAGTGAAAGATATAGATTCAGACACACGATTTGTACCCTGATGAAAGATATTTTTTTAATCTTGAAACTTTAAGTTCTCAAGTATTACTAATGGTATCCATTAAATTTTGAAATTAGGTAGTTCAGTGATTTGCTTATGTTTCATTCTCCCAAAGTCTTGTTTTTGCTTCAAGCTGGGTCCCCAATATAATGATATTTAGATAGCAAAGTGATTTAGAGGTAGAGTTTAATACAAGGTAATTAAGAGCTGAGAGCTCCACTCTTAGGAATGAAGCAATGTTGCATCAAAGAAATGGATGAGTTATTGTGCCTCTAGTGTCATTCTGCAAACTGTGTTGTGCTAAAGCAAGTTTGGCTGTTGCATTTTCTTTTTGTTTTCTTTCCATATGTCTACCATTCTATGACGCAGCCATGGGTATTCTACCCCTGATGCCAGGGTCAATATCTTTGGACCTGGTCCAGGATCCTTGGATGTTCCAGTCACCAGGAGCACGAGACAACTAGACTTATTTTGTTTATAAAATACTAAGCCTCAAGTTTTTTTTTATCAGAACACAAAAATAGAACTTAGAAGTAACATGTCTTAATCTGTTCACATTGAGGTTACATACTACATTAGGGTACGGCCCATAATTACCAAAATTGTTTCTCACAGTCCTAGTGATCCATAATCAGTCTGCCTGCAGATTTAATGCATGGTGTGTGTGTGTGTGTGTGTGTGTGTGTGTCTGTGTGTGTCTGTGTGTGTCTGTGTGTGTCTGTGTG
Organism: Dipodomys spectabilis; assembly: GCF_019054845.1. Lineage (NCBI taxonomy): Eukaryota > Metazoa > Chordata > Mammalia > Rodentia > Heteromyidae > Dipodomys > Dipodomys spectabilis. Next base: position 35,678,860 of record NW_024870731.1, on the reverse strand, counting down.
TGTGTTTATGTCCTTGTACATATACAGCAGAATAGCACAGGCCTCTTCTATAAGAGTGCTTATATATTTCAGGAGAAGTCGGTTCTCCTAACCTGATCATATCCCAAATGTCCCACCTCCACATACTGTCACAAAAGGGGTTAGGACTTCAGCAAAGAGATATTACAGGAGGTAAAACTATTCAGGTTACAACATTGCACCCTGTTCGCAACCCCCAAATTTATGTCCTTCTCACACATATTCAGTAGCCCTCAACATCTTAACTTGTTCTTGAGTTGACGCAAAACTCTGAAGTCTAAGACGTCAACTCAACTGTCATCTGGATCAAGGTGAAGTGAAGGCACACTCATCTCCAGGATTTTCTTTTTCCTCAGTGTGTACTAATTTATGGTACACACACAGGGCAGACATTTCCATTCGAAGGGAGACAATAGGAAAGAAGAAAAGAATGACAAGGCCCTGACTCTATTGGGGTAAATAACATCAAGTGATAAGCCTCAAGAATAATCCTTGTCCATTTACCCTGCCTGGCAGATGCCCTGGGACACAAAGCTTAGCAGTTGGACCTGCTTTGGGATAACTGGGAGAGCCAAAACAATATTCACAAAGCAGATTTTCAGGATTTAGCATCCTAATGATAGGAGACATGCCAGAAAATGATCCTATCTTCAGTTATGCCTGAAGACAATTCTGCCCGAGCCTCCTCATGCTAAATCATATTAAAAGTTTGACTCACTGCATCATTGAATGTGATGTGCAGTATGACATACTCCCAAGTTCAAGGAAGTTATTCCCACCCATCTTTAGTCCTTTACTATGATATGTTTCTAGACTGAAAAATAAAAACCCGTGCTTTTCTAGATAATGCTATTTCAGTATTCCACTTGATGATGGTGAAATCAATGCATCAGCCTCTGTGGCAGTTTCTGACCTAGACTATATTGTCCTATTAACCAATCAACTTGTAAAGACATTCAAAGTAAATCCCCTTTGGCAGTCTCAGAGCTGAGGGAGAAGGCCAGGGGAAAGAAGAGCATTGTAGATAACACAAATCGAATAGGATTAGGCAAAAAAAAAAAAAAAAAGACGTTTAGAGGTCATTCAGACAGGAATGTTACATGATAGCTTTTGGGTTTGGTCAATAAATTGAAGAACTACATTTCCTCCTATGCAAAGCTCAGTGGCACATTATAACTATATTAATAAGTTCTGGTGGGAAAGGAACCCCGGATACTACAATCATGTGAGATTGCATGAGATTGCTATCAAATTTGGCCTTTCGACATGTTAACTCTCTATTTTTCTTAGGGTTATAAATTATTCAGGAAGAATATGGAGATGCAGAGGTATTGTCATGTAATGACAATGTGTTAGTGGCAACGCTAAAAACATATTTACTTCTCCATTTCATCATTTCAAAAGACTTCTTGTCTTCCTTCTATTAGACAGCTCCATTAAGCAAAGCTTTAATTACAGAAAACCTGACACTATTTAATGATGAGAGAGCAAACACAGATCAGTGCGGAGGTTACAAGAGGGTATTCTTTTTACCAGTTTGCACAGAACTCTTTACCAATAGAAAGAACAAACATTCTTTTTAATGAGGGGAGTCACTGAGAGAGATGTAGTGATAGGCTGGAACTTACCACAGCTGATTATGACTGTGCTTTTTAAGGAAATTGCTCAACCATATTTACCATTTCAGATACTAGAAAGTTCATGAGGGACAATGATTATTCATCATCTCTCTCTGTCATTTAAATGTCTTAATATGTCCCCCATTAATGATTCTCTCTCCATACATCCATCTATCCATCCTGCATCCATCCAGCTATTCAGCTCATCTGCATGGGAGTTGCCATAAAATAGGTGTGGTATATAATCAAAACTGGGAGTTATCATTAAAAATATATAATGTAAATGTATTTGATAGACATAATGTGTTTATTTTGTCTGCATAAAGAACATTGAGCTACAATTCTCTTTTTCCCCCCAATAAAGCCTTATGGTTACATTTTGCTCACCTCATTGTATTTAATTCATTCACCATGTTATTTGCACTGTGCCTCATTGAAAGAATCCATTGTATTTTATTGATTACCTTTGTGGCATGCAGCTTTTTTTCATCTGTTTGGGTAAAACTGTGATGCTAAGTATATCCTGTACATGCCATCACATGGATTTACGTATAAGAGCTTCTTCAAGCTGACAAATTGGGAAGCTAGGGAATAATATTAGGAGTAGTACTGGATTAATGCATACTTAATTTCATTAATTTCTTATGGACTGTTGTCTAGAAAGCCTGCATCAGGCTACATTCCACCAGCAGAGTCCCACTTGTCCCCATTCTTGCTTCCATCGTTAGAGGTGAAATGATCTCACAAACTAACTTTGGAGTATTATAAAAATAAAATAAAATAAAACTCCACAGGTGTTTTGATATTAATTTTCTTTTGATTAAAAAGATATACTATATCTCTGCATATATACATACATATAACACACATATATCTATGTCCATCTATATATAGATATATAGTTTCTGATTAGTGAATTACTTTTTAAAATTTTTTCCTATCAAGTCTGGTCTTCTTAATACTACTGGTAATTTAAAGATATGATTATATATCCTGCATTAACCCTAATCTTACAAATTGAAATATATGTTCTCCTAGATTGTTAATTTTGTCCATGATGTCCTATTTGTGAAATGAATCCATAATTTGAATGTGATCAAATCTCTTCTGTCTCACAGTATCTTTTCTTCTCATTTGTAAGATTAACTTTCTTTCCTCTTTTTACTTTATTGTTGGTATAGAGGTGATATGCAGAAGAATCACCGTTACATAAGTCAGATAATGAGTCCATTTCCTTTGGAACCGAGTCTTCCCTTCCCTCATTCTCTCTCAGTCCCTCCCTCCCATCTCCACCCTAGAGTTGTAGAGTTGGCATTCATCAGTGTCCAGAGAGCTCCACTGCTGTACTATCTCACACTTTTCCCCTCCAGCTTTGTACTCTCCCTGCAAACCTCCCAAAGATATTCACCAAACGCATCATACACAATTAAAACAAGAGAATCATCAAAGAATAAAAATTTAAAAACAAAAGAGATCTCTTGTTTCCATATCTAGGAGATCACTTGGATATGTTATTTTATACAATTATAAATAGGTACAACTGTAAAAAAAACTCTAAAAATTCTTTAGATCTAGCCTGCAGGACTTTATTTTAGCTATTTATTTATCTTTGTTTTACTTCTAATGTATTTTTCTTTTCATTAAGTAGCTGTACCAAAGAGTTGCCAAGCAACAGAGCAGTTTATGAATATGGTACCTCCTGACCAACACCATTCCTTTCAACATTCTCCCCCTCCTCCCTCCCCCCTTCCCTCACTTTTCTTGAATTTTAGGGTATGAATTGCATGTTTTTGCCACTTAACAAAGAAATTATGTCCAGGATTTTAGTTGGGCACAATTTCCATGTCTCTTTCTAGTCCTCCTTTCCATCATGCCTTCATATTTTTTATTCTGATTAGAATCAATCATTTGATTTTTAAAATTCACATAATGATGGCCCTCAAAGGGGTCTCAGGAAGACAACTGTTATGCTTGCTCAATGCAGACACGGTACTCGAAAATATTATTATAGAAGTGATGTATAGAGGGTTACAGTTGCATAAGTCAGGTAATAAGTACATCTCTTTTTGAACAGTGTCACACCGCTCTCATTTTCTCCCAGTTGTTCTCCTTCTGATCCCTTCTCCTCAAGATGTTTAGTTCATTTCCAACATGGTGCCTAGTGAGTATCACTGATGAATCTGTTCAACCTTTGTCTTTTTCTTAACCTCTTTAACTCTACCTTGCAGTATGTATCAGTGGTCCATTCTCACTCAGCATTTTCTATCTGCACACACTGCCCCAGAAATCTTATTCACAATTTTCCATACAACCTTATGAGTGCTCAAGTTTTATATCTAGCCTCTAGCAGCAGAATACTGTATCTAAATGCTTATTTGAATCAAACACCAGTCAGAGTTCAGCCAGTCAGTAAGAAACAGAGAGAGTTTTACAGAAGGGAATTTGTTTACTCAAAAGTAGACACTAGATAGAAAAATCATAAATACAGAGGACCACGCATGATGTAGGCTGTCATGGAATTCTCAGGAAAGGAAAAGCCAAGTTCTTCTTCTTGTGGAAGACTAAACTCTGATTGAAGTAGGCCTGCTAACTCAGATTACCCAGGATAAAATTCAATTTATTGGGTATTTAATTACCTCTGAAATAAAGATGGTGAGTGAGTAGTTCCTATGTGCCCCAAGACTGTTCAAAGAACTTTACATGCTTTATTAGTAAGCCCTGTATAATAGCACTGAGAAACAAGTATCTTGCCTGAATGTATATACTTTGGGAGTTAAAGAGATTGTGTATGCATAAGGGACAGTCAGATTTTAGTTTTTGTCTTCAGGTTTATTTACTGTAGGAAGCATTCTACATTCCCTGTTTATAGGGATTAATCAATAAAACAGAATGGGAAGATGTCGCAAAGCATCCTAAGATGTAAAGTAATGCTTTTGTCAAAATAACTGGCCACAAAAAAAGATCAAATAAAATTGGGAGGGTGTGTTCCTTGCTTAAAAAATTCTTCAGAAGAATTAACAATGTTAGGACATCTTTAGCATTTAAAATGTTCTGAGGGAATTAAAGTTTTATTTATAAAATGATGGCACGACATGTCTAAAATCACAAAACCTGGGTGTCTTTTCTTCTCATCAAATGATGTATCAGTATATATCTCATGGCCATTTTCTTTCTCTGTTTTTTTCCCCCCAATTCTATGATGTCCGAGTCTACAAAAATTAGGGAAAGATAGTATTCACAAAAGTAGAAATGAAAGCTGAATAGAATGGAAAGAACCTGGTTTATTCTGTGATGGTAGGTTTTATGACTGTTATTATAATTGGCTTTGTCAATGCATGAAATAAAACTATACTTGAAACTGAGGAATGAGTCTACATTCTATGGCTTATTGTTCAAATCCAGCCAGCTCTCTCTTATCATTCTTTCAATACATTTTAATTTACACATAGCCCCAATCACCATTTATATATTGCTCATGATTCTCTTCATGGTAGTGGACAGAGTAATTTGGGAAGAGACCACAGGGCATGCAAATGTAAAAGTAATTAATGACCCTTTACAGAACATTATATACCACCAACCTAATGAAAGCTATTGAAAATTCTTGTGAAATGGTAAGGTTTAAATTTTGATTACTCGGTCAAGTTTGTTGTGAAATGGCCTGATTCCTTGTGACAATGGAGGAAATTTTTCTATGCACAGGGGTCTGTGGCAAGAGGCAGCAAACAATACTCCTGCTTTGTGGTGATGTACAGGGTCACCATTCCAGGACGGTGAAAGCGCCCCCTAGAGGCACAAGCTGTGGTCCAGAGGCTAACATTTAGAGAGTGAACCTCCTTCAAATCATTTGACACAAATTGTAAGGCAAACTTTGGAGTTCTGCGAACCCTCTGGGAATCATTTGTTTGATTCATCGGCTGTTAAACAGATGTCCTCACATTAGAATTTCAGGGTCCATAAAATGTGATAAGATCTGAGAATACATCTAAAAAAAGAGACTTTAAAAAAAAAGACTGTCTTTGTGAATTTTTTCCCCACTCTCTGCTCCTACCTTTTTGTATGTGCTCTAGCTACCCATGTAATTCAATGTCAAAGCTACAATAATTAGCCATCGGAGACTTATTGACTTTATGTTGCAAACACATGATTAACTGATAAAAATGATCAACTGTTAAAGAGAAACTAAGGATACAGAGGATCAAAACATTTCAAAATGAAGTAAGAGATACATAGCATCCCTGACATAGGATGGTTTGCTTCCTAAGATTGTGTGATACTGCAGTGATGCCAAAGCAGTGGGCGGTGAGCAGTACCGAACCCGTTCTAGGCTACTAAAATGCTGTACTGTACCTTCTTGCAGTGTTGGTTAGAAGCAACAAGCCATGCTCTGCAGGCAGCCAGGAGATCATCAGGGGAAATAACGATACTCTCAGTGTATTGCGCTGAGAAGATTTGATGTTCAGTGGGTACAATGGGTGAATTTTTCAGTGATGACACTTTCAATTCACAATGAGTTTGAAGGGATATAACCCCACTGTAAAGGGTAGGGTATCTGTGTTTAAAAGTAAGCTGCTATTTAGCTAGCAACTTCCATATAAATGAGTGCATTTTTGGCTCATTTCAGTAATTACCCAGGAGTATTATCGTGCAGCATTTTAAAGACATTTAACTGGGAAACTTTAACATGAGACTCGTTTCATTTATCATAAATACCAGCACTCACTGTTGTATGATACATGGTCATTCTACGTTGCTCTGACTGGGGTTTTGATGTGTAATAACTACATAAGAGCTTTTTTAAAAAACTCATTTATGGTTGTGAGGAAACATTTTTTGTTTAAGAGAGGGAAAAACTCTTCATACACAACACAAACTTCAATTGACCTTTCATTTTAAGAAGCTAGAAGTTGGCACAGAAACCTCTGACTTGCATTATTTCCCTGCAGGAGATTTCAGAACACATTTTTCTCTCTTGAACCGGGGCCATGCCCATGCTATACTAGCAGTCTGCTATAGAGCCCTGGGCTCCAAATTCTTTTTCTTTAGAGAACTTCAATGTTGAAATAGTTCTTTTTATGCTGTGTATACTGTTCCAAAGGGAGCATTTAGAAAAGCCTTAGAAGATATAATGTTGATCTGAATCTTGTAGAAAATAGAGTTACTTGTGTTCTGGTCCTTTTCTCAATGATGTCATGATGAACACATGCACTAAATAAAACCTCCTGCGCTACACAAAAGTAAGGTACTATATAATACCAGGAAGTTCTGAGTAAACTTCTGTTTTCTACTCCATGTATATAATAATAATAGTCCAAAATCCTAATTGAATAAAGATCTAATTCATCACAAGACAGTCCTAAAGATGATAATGAACTGTAAATATGTTACACGGGTGATTCCTTTTAAAGTCATTTTTCCCCTTGAGTATCCAAGTAGATATGAGAGGAAGAAGGATTTCTGGGTAGTATTCACCATGAATTTAGGCTATGAACTTCTCATTTTGGTCGGTTTTATACTAGCAGACCTTATTGGTTGTAAAGTAAAGGTTGGAGATAGCTTTGACAATACTCTCTTGTTCAGAAAGGACCAAGTGACAGACATAGAAGAAGGAGATATAGTCAAATTTGGCATTGTTACTAGGTATAAATGTACTTTCTCACAGCAGAAAAGAATGACTTCTTCCAGTTAACAATTATCTGCACAGTGATGTGCTTTAATGACTACATAGAGAGTACAAATGGCATAGAGATTCATCAGGGAGTATATGCATAGTTAATTATGTCTGAAATAATAAATGTATGATTTGCACAGGATAAGGTAAACAGCCAATTAAAATAAGATATGATATAGCCCTTCTCTACTCATTAGTCAAAGCATAAACCATTTTAACATTGCCTAAATAATTTACTTGTGTTAAAATAAAGGGAAATGCTTAAAACATTAATAGGGTACTTTACAATCTTGAAGTCAATAAGTTGTTATATGATGGTTATGTAAATAATTTACAATTCCATTCAGTACTAAGGCTTCTATGAACGGAGCAAATATTTCAGGATTGCAATGGATTTCTCTACTGGGCCAAGCTATCTCCAATAACTTTTCACAAATGAAGCCTGAAGGGGATATGGTGCTGATTGCACTATTTCTGTTTCTTTCCATGGAAATGTTATCTTTGAGTTTTTATTGATTTATGCTGTAATCTTCCCACCACTCCAACTGCTATGAAAAGCTACACATAAGTGCCAACAGGCTACACCTGCCTTTCTGAGGAATTAGAAAATGAGATAAGTAAAAAAAAATAAAAGATAGATATTCAAGAAAGCAAACATACATGACCTGACAATTCCACTCCTGGGCATCAAAGATTCCAAACCAGGATAAAGCAAAACCACCAGCACAGCCATGTTCATTGCAACACCATTCAACATAGTGAAAGTATGGAATCACCCAGATGCTGCTCAATAGATGAGCAGATCAAATCAAGAAAATGTAATATATAACCATATATAATTATATATATGGTTTTATGTTATATACAGTACATATAGTATATAGTATATATGCTGTGTAATATATAATTATTATAGTATATGTAGTATATATAGTGTACTATATATAATTAAATACTATAAAGTATATATGCTATATATAATTATATATGATTATATATAATTATGTATGATTATATATAATTATATTATATAATAAAATGATATATAATATATAATAAAATTAGAAAGAATGATGTTGCATTATTTTCAAACAAATGAAAGGGACTAGGAAAAATTATGTTAAGTGAAGTAAGTCAGGCCTAGAGAGAAAGAAGTTGAATGCTTTCTTTTATATGTGGAAGCTAGAATTTGATTACAAATATATCAGTAAATGCTTTGGATGGCATGCAAGTATATATAAAGGTATTAATTGAAGTTCAGTAGATTTGGGGGAGAACTCAAACTGTGTAATTTCTTCCAATTTTAAAGTCATAGTTCAAAGAAATAAACATCAGGACATGAGTACTTGAAATGGGTGGGGTGGGCTCAAAGGTACAGTGGGTAGAGAAATGAAGAGAAGGGGGAATAATGAAACAATAACATCCAAGGTATATTCTACACAATTTAAGAAAGGTGAAAGAAAGGCTAAGTTGTGAGGGATGGGTGAGAATGTTCAAAGAGGTGACATTGATCCAAACACTTTGTATTGAAAATGGCTTTGTTGCATATCAATTCCTTTGTATAATTTCTTAAAGGTAATAAATATAACTTTAAAGATAAAAAAGTGAAAAACTTAAACATAGATAAAAATCTCTTTTATTAACCGAAAATGAAGCATAAAATAGATTATGTGCTCAAAAGTACTTAATACCAATAAGAAATCAAAAAAGTAGAACGTTGCTGACCACTTCCTATAGTATTTAGTTGAGATGGAAATGTAAGTATAATTTAAAGAAGGGACGAGTTTAGTGCTCCCAAGGGAAGGTAGCATGGCGTGTTGTCCAAATGTAAAGAATTTAGAGACAAAAGCTTGAGGTTCTTCACTGTTGAAGGGAAAATGCCAGACAAACAGCTCCACTTTCCACTAAGTTAGATCAAATACAACTAAAGGACACACAGAAAACATGACGTCATTTCACTTAACATCATTATATGTACATAGCATTGACCTTTTCTACTTGTCCCACACGCTTAAGTTATTTCAAATATGGGTAACCATGAGACCTATGTTTCTTTGGGCCTGGCTTACTTCACTTAATATAATTTTTCCAAGTCTTTCTATTTCCTAACAAATGGGGCAGTGTTATTCATGAATTCCAAGATAGGTACACAGTTTTCATTTTTTCTTTCTTGCTATTGTTCCTAACATTTATAATATTTATAATGTACCATGTGCTTTTTTTTTGTTGCTTATTATGTTTCTCCCCTATGATATAACCCCTGTTTTCACTATATTTGTTGTTGGTGCCCTGCATTTTGTACATACACTTCTCTAATTCAGGGAGGGGAAGGGAAAAATCAAAATGCTTAAATAAGGATACAGGTTGATCTATTGTAACAATGAGATGTAGGATAAGACATTATGTTGAAAATGAACTTTACAACTTTGGCTAGGGTGGGAGTAGTTGTGGAGGTGGGAGAAAAGGGATGGTAGGGGAAAAACAAAGGAGGAAGCAACAATGCTTGATAGGAAATGTACTCATTACCTTGCTCATGTAACTGCAACCCCTCTGTACAGTATTTTTACAATTAAAAATGTATAAAAAAAGAAAATATGATGTCAATATCTTTTCAAACTGTTCCATCTCCTGTCCTTAAATTATCTTAATCTCAAATGAGTCTTCCTAAACTTTCAGTTTCTTAGCTTGTTTAGTCTATGGGTCACAATCTATGTTCAAATGCTGCAGTAAAATATATTGTCAAACAATAGAAATGATTGGATCATATAATAAAGATATGGACATGTTAGATCAGCCCTTTAATTAGATACTTCAATATAAGAGACAAAGCTACTTATCTCCATGCTTTATAAAATTCTGTGAGTGTGTGTGTTTTTTGTTTGTGTGTTTTTGTGTGTGTGTGTGTGTGTGTGTGTGTGTGTGTGTGTGTATGGATGATCCTGGGAAAATATCAAGAACTACATTAAAATAATGCTCCAATTGGCATGTCAATATATCTGTTCTCTTAGAAGTCTCCAACATATTTTTGGCTATATATCTGATCCATGTACCTTATCCACATTTCTTATATATTTTATGAAATATTCAGTTGAACTGTTGAGGAGCTCATCATGGTAGCTTGATCATATCAGGAATAAAAAAAAACTGAAGGATTTGATAATCTGTACTCAATCACTAGTGAAAGTTACAAAAATTACAATGGAATCCACTTGCATTGAATTTATTCCCCTTGAAGATGCAACCTGAGAATTAAAAGCTGATACTAAAAAAGCCTTCATTTTGTCTGGGAAGCCTTTCTTCTGTAGGCTACAATTTTATCAGAATCTCAACAGGCAGGTTATTCTATACCTCTTCGTAACACATTTAAATATACAGTTATTGCTGTCCAAAGTTATTGCTGTAAATATGCAAGGCATCCTCATGAATGAACAAAATCCCATACATCCCACCCCCTCGTTAGCATAGCAGTCAGAAGACAGCCACTGAATTTGACACAATACTCAGTTCTCCCGTATAATGAGAAAAACTCTAAAAACGGTTGAGTTTTCTAAGCTGAAGCACAATAAAAATACACATATAAGAAACTTCCCAGATGGGTGTTTCAATCTCCTTTCCTTAGAGGACATTACATTTTAGAGTAGCAGAAAGTGAATTGCAACTGGTATCTCTATATCATGGTACACTTCTCAAAGACTCTAACAAACAGATATGTTTAGACATATTCATGGTTAAAGTTTCATGATCACTTGTTCTTTGTTTTTAACCTCATGAGACAGAATATTTCAAAAATAATGAACTAGGTTTTATTTGTCTGTTTAAATTCCAAGCAAAGGATAATTTAGTAGATCATCATAGTCTAAGACATATAGTTGTACAAGGGCTCACACGTATGTGGCCTATCTGTAAGCTGGTATCTTCAGTGGCAAACCCTCATTTTATTATGAATATTATAGCTTTTCAAATTTGAATAGCTCTTTTTCCTTGTTTTATATATAAATGTTTGTGTTTGTGTTATAAATGATATTTGAGTGAACTATTTGTGGGTTGACAATATAAAACACCTAAAAATGTCATTAAGATATCTATAACCATCCTTGATAGGTGAGTTTGACTTATATTACCCACTTAAAGCTTCAAATTTTCAAATGATTTTGTCTTTCTGAGCCCCATAACTTTATCTTCAAAGTACAATAGCAGTTATTTCCTCCGCATCAGAAAGAAAATATCTCAAATTAACACTGCTGCAATTGAGGGCACAGCTGATTCTCAAAGTAATTTTTTGTTCTTCCTATGTCTTTTCAGGTATGCCATATAAAAACAACATCCTATTAAAAGACTTTATAAAAATGTAATAGGCAAGACAATCTTAAAGTCAAGTGTGTCAGCTAATAAACCGTCAGAGCTGTAAAATCTATACTGTCTTCTAGCCATTGAGTTTATTCCCTACCAAAATAAAACTTGTACAAATAAGAAAAGCAATTTTAGACTCCCTAAAAACTTTAGACCAAGATAGAAATGGAGATTTATTTTGTTTTTCTAGATGCTACCCAACTCGAGAAAGAAAATGGGGTGAATTGGGGTGAATAATTAGGATGTGTAGGTAAACAGTATTGTTCTGTATAATGGCAAAAACTGTGAACCACAACCACTGCCCTCATGTGCCAAAAAAGACCTAATAAAATTTAAATGGATGAAAATTAAGCTAATTAAAATAATTAACTAGTCAACATTTAAGAAAAATTTAAAATTCAATTGCTCATTCAAGCAAATGACATTTCAAGTGCTCATGTCTAGTGTTTTTTAAATTACTACAAAATAGAACATGTCTATCATTGTAGAAGGTGATCTTACACAGTCTAGAGTAAAGCAATCAAATTAAAACTTAATTTTAACATATCTAAAGTTTTCTTTACAGCTTGAAATAACCTGGCCTTTTGGTAATAGGAAAAATACCAACATTGTGATTTTTATTTACATGTAAGGTGGATTAATCTCTAAAACCCTTTATGGTATACGTGTCCATAGGAAAATGAATTTTTACAAGCTGAAGTTCAACTTGTTCATGTAATCAGACCATAGATTAAAACAAAACATAAGTAAAACAAAATAACCCAGATCATACAAATGCTATTTCATAGCTGCTCATACTCCTGAATTGCTTCCTGTCTAGTTATTTCAACCCAAGAGTATAACCATTACCATAACATCTAACCATATAAATTTCTTTGGGTTGATGCATTATTTTATATCAGGACCACATATTACCTTATTACCTAGTCCTGCATGCTGAATTTTTACCTGGTTTTGCATGAGATTTATATAGTGGCATTGGTATATTTTTATATGTAACAAAAGTCAACAGCCTTTTTGAAAGTAGTCCCAGGTCCAGAAGCCAAATGATCTGTTACCTTGACTCTACTCTGTTATAGAGTAATAGCTGCCATACAGAGCACATACACAAATAAATGAATATAGTGAATATAGTGACAGTGTACCAATAAAACTTTATTTACAAAAAAATAAGGCAGGAGCTCCTATTGATTCATGGTGGGCATTTTATGAACTTCAACTGTATACGTTTCCATTGTGTAAGTTCATCACAGCCTAGCCATCCTTCTGTTAATAGATATAGGAGCTGTTTCCAATATGAGGCAATTATTAGTGCCCTGTGAATATTACTATGTGTGTGTTTATGGTGTAAACATTCATTTTATTCTGGCTTCCCTTCTAACTGGCATGCACCCCTATCACAGTTAAGGTGCTTGTCTTTTAGCAGATAATGTCAATCTTATCCTCCAAAATGGATTGGATTGTGGCCCCTCTAGTGAGTTTGAGGACTTAATCCACAGTATCTTGTGAATGAAACCATAGTGGGACATAGGTCTCTGTAGGTGCTGAAGCGACACTGAGATTGCTGGGGTAGATTCTACTCCAATCTGGTTCTCCTTATACGAGAGACAATAGGACTCAGAGATTAACACAGAGCAAAGATGATGGCACAAATGCCATCCACATGCCAGGGAATACCTAAGCTTCCCAGAGACTGGGGAGGTTCATGGAGCAGGAGGCCTCATGAAACCCCAGGAGTCACCGACTATTTGGACCACACTCTGATCTTACACTTGTAGCATCTTAAACTGTAGACAACAACTCTCTATACTTTAGTATGTTTAATCTACACAGTTTGTACTTCTTTGCTTCACAACAGAAGGGAATTAATCATATAACCTCTTAGGTCTCCCCAATCACATATATCTAAATGAGAACATTCTCGATATTGTCACTCCGACTTGTTCATTTTGCCCATTACTTACTTCCTAGGTTTGCTCTCTGTAAAACTTGATTGAAGTCAATTCTGTGCGAGCAAACCACTTGACTGTCTTTTCTTGGCCTTACAAAGAATAGTATAGACTACCAATTGATATTTTTGGATTAAATCAATGTGAATACTGTTGTAACTTCTCTGCTCTTTGAAACTGGAAGTAAATGGGCTAGTTGGACCCCAGGGCACTGGTGAGCTAAATACAGTGGTTAATGATTTCAAAAGACCTGGAATGAATGACAATGTGAACTCATTAAAAATGAATTTAGAACTGTGAAATATAGCTTAATTTGGTGGAGGTTTTGCCCAGCAAGTAGAAGGCTTAGAGTTTAATCCCAGGTATCATCTAAAAAAGTGGGAAAAGAAAGTGTTAAATAGAAAAATAGAAGTTAATATCATAAGCTAGTGTTTACTAGGTATGGGCTATGAATCAATTAATATGTTTATTTTTTATTTAAACGAAAAGGTAAAGTTAGTATCATTTTGTAGAAATAAGAAAATGCCTACTACTTATGTAGCACACAGATCAGTTCAAGAAGTATATAATAAATGCTAAATTTCAGAATTCTCAACACATTTAACAGAAGAGCTAACAATTGCCCAAAAGCTTACAGCTTGTAAGTGGTAGAAGCAAGTTTTGAACTCAGGGTTATTTGATTCAGCTGATTTTTCTGGATCTTTCTGGATAAATATGTTCTTTCTGAACATTTTCAGTTTTTGGAAATGATCTTTAAGTAGCTGTACAAAGAGGTGTCATTTAACAAAGCAGTCTATGAATACAATGTATCTTAATGTCATCCCTTTCAACATCCTCTCTCATTCTTCCCTGCTCACCTCTTTCCTCGTTTTCCTTAATTTTCTTGGTTATCCATTAGATTCTTGCCTTCATTTCCTTCCCTCTTCCCCTTCATTTATTCAGACCTTTCTTTTACACCCTTTTGAGTTCCTGATTCCTGGTGTTTTATTGGGCTGAACTTTTGACTTTGCCTTTTTAAGGAACTGCATTATTTGAGTTCTCCCCTTGAATCTCCCCTGAATCTCAGTATGGTAGCTAAAAATGTACTTGGTCTGCAAACTTGCATCTGCAAACAGATTCACATGAATTTTCTAAGTGTATGGTGATTTTTATTTTGAATGAAAACAGAGCTTCAGAGTCAGCTACTTACACAGTGAAGAATTTGTAGTCTATGTTGGAGCAAGAAGCCCAAATAAAAATGTCAAGGCTGGGTCCCAGTGTCAGGCAGACAAGGACAGGGAGAGCAGAGGGCCTTTCCCTCATAATACAGGTGATGCTGAGGGCAAGAACATCATTTTCAAAGGTGAGAACATTTGTGACATCAACTCGACAGCTTCACCTTTTGGTATCTGGTGAATTTTAGCCCTAAATAATGATCTTGCTTTCCTTTCTCACTCTTAACTTCTTGTCAACCTGATAAAAATTACTGAAGTAGGTTTTGCTTTGAAACAGTGACTAGTGTTTTATTGCATTAAGAGGCTACAATGTTATTTAAAAACAGGAGTAGAAATCTTGTCTATCAAAAAGACAATGTATGTTTCAGGACAACCTAGCAGAAAAAAATTGGATTCAAAGAAGCACTTAAATAGCTACAACTGAATGGTTCAACCTTCCTAGGACCCATGCAGTTTGTAAAATCTTCATCGTTTAAGTGTTTAGCTGCTCTTGGCTGTCTGATTCAGTGTTTCCTATTCAGGGACATGGAGTCTTCCTCTGGGACATTTTCTGCCAGATGATGACATGGATGCTGTTCCAAAATGAAATTTGGAAGCTACTTTAAATTGAATCTCACCCTCCAGAGTAAACAGTGGATGGAATCTGCCTATTAAATCATCAACTTTTAATTAAATCCTTCGCAGTTCTATGATCCCTGTACTCAACAAGGTGATAAATGCATTGTGTTTTAATGGACTTATTTTTGTACTAAACTCATTTTTTTTAAAAAAAAAAAAAAGGAAAAGGAAATTTGATATTTACCAAGTTACCAATAGGAGCTTCACAATAGCTTTTATTTCTGACTACAACATTGCAAAGTGTTTACAAATCGTAATCAGTAATGCAGGGGCAAATCCAAGGCAGACTAATTTTCTCACCTTGGCAGAGACTAATGCCCGGTACTAACCTCAGATTTTTAAGTTGATTCAATTACAAGTTTCAATAATCCCCCAGTCCTGCTAATATCCACACCACTCTCATAGCCTCGTTATGAATAGATTTTAATACCATTACATTCACTGGATAAGTATCGTCAGGTTTCAAGAGAAGAAGTAGCTGGTGAAATTAAACCACATGATATGTAGCCCACAGAGAGATGGTCAAATTAGACTTCAAGTCGAAGACCCTTGACTCTGGAGCAGGGGTTCTCAAGGTTGATGTACATAAATTCACTTGGAGATGTTAAAATCCTTGGGCTTGGTCTCAGCAAAGAGAAGACCTTTACAACCAGCATGTAAAAATCTCTTGCCAATGTGAAGGTAATTCTAATATGCAGTCCCAGTTGTAACCGCTACCTTGATCTTTCTGTCTCCTTTGACCAGCTTTACCCTTTAGGAACAAACATTGAGAATAAAATTATGCTTCAACTTATAATGTACACACATTTTTTTTCTCCTTAACATTGGATTTGGATTCTTCCAAGAGAGACTGGAAAGATGACAAGTGTTCATATAAGAGCTGAGAGTTGACTGGAAAAAAAAAATAGATGCAATTAGCCTTATAAAAAGAAGAATTTCCAGATTAGCTGGTGGACATCAAGAAAATAATCTCATTAACAATGGCAACAAAATAAAAATATTTAGTAGTTCACTTAGCAAATGAGGTGAAAAAGTCTCTGCAGTGAAAGTGGTAAAACATTAATGCAAGAGGAAGAACACAAGAATTGGAATGGTAGTCTATGTTTACAGACAGGACGGAGTGTCACAAATGCTGACCGAGGAAAATGAAAATCCCCATGCAATGCAAACTTTTTCTTCACCTCCCAATAATCATGAAAACAAGAAATTTTCCAGAAAATAGTGGCTTGTTTAGTAGCCATTTCTCACCCAAGGTTCTGTGGATCACGTTTGAATCTCATGACATGTGTGAAGTTGTTGGGCTTTCATCAATTCACGGACAGGCAAATGTCTTCCATTTCTCACTGTTGTTAATAGTGCTGCAATAAATTCAGGAATGGGCTTTATAGTTGTCCAATGTGTTAGGAATTCTTGAATATATTGCTAATGAAGGAAAGCTTTTTACTATAAAGTAAAATGAAAATTTACCAGCTAGTCATGAATGTTACCAGACTGGAGGTGGAAATATAGATAGAGTGAAATAAAGGAACAGACTTAAAATTCCCAATTCTGGGACTCTCAGAAGGGAGATAGCTGTATACAGCACTTCA
The DNA here is from genome assembly GCF_019054845.1 of Dipodomys spectabilis. Taxonomy (NCBI): domain Eukaryota; kingdom Metazoa; phylum Chordata; class Mammalia; order Rodentia; family Heteromyidae; genus Dipodomys; species Dipodomys spectabilis. The sequence continues at coordinate 35,661,832 of NW_024870731.1, read as the reverse complement.
TATGGAAGACATTTAAAACATTGGAATTGGCATGGAGTTTAAGAACTGGCAGGGGTGGGGAGGTGAGGGATGGAGGCATTAAATATACTATGAAAGACATGAGTTAATAGTTGAAGAGCTGAAACCAGGAAGCAGAATGCAACCTTACATTATCTCAGCTGACTGTGCACAGGTCAGGAGAGTCAACATGTTTACCTCTTCTGCATTCTAAGAATGAAATTGGAAGAAGGTAACAAGAACAACTTTAGTGCGCAAGTACATTTGAAAATAAGAAATCCATAAATAAAAAGAATTGGTTACCTACAGAAAGATTACACATGGAGACAGAATCATCTGCATGTGGTCTAAATAAACAATTTCAATGTCTGACACATTCCTCATAGAGAAATATAAGCTCTGAGGGGTATGAAACATGCAAATGGAATAGAAGGAGTGTGAAAGAGAGCAATCTTCCCCCCTCCCTCATGGCAATCAAAATAGAACTGGCGTAAGATAAGAGATGGTATTTGAGGTACACTTTGGAGATGAAAAAGGGTTCGTCTTTCAGATAAAGGAAAAACCTGTGCAAAGCCCCAGGCCTATGAGTCCTATGAAGCTGTTCTGTTTTAACAGACTGAGGAAGGGATAATGGGAATTTGGAGAGAGTGAGGAAGAAAAGGTAAGTTGGGTTTTGAGTGTAAATTCAGTGCTCATGGAGTAGGACATGCTTGCGGTTGAGTTTGTGAAGGATTGCCACGATAGTGTAGAAGGTGGACTGATGGGGGAAGAGGATGAGAAAGGAAACCCAGGGAGAGCAATTCAGATGGACGAGTGATGTATTTCTAGTTTTAGAAGACACCACCACCATGATTTTCATAGTTGTTACACTAGTTTACAAGTCTATCAGTAAGGTGTAAAGGTTTTGAGCCTCCAAAATACGTTATTGTACTAGCATCCTCTTCCCCCATTCTCCCCCCCCTCCACCGTGTGTCTGTGCACACCTTGGCAAATAGTGTGGATAAATGAACATATGTGAGAAACAGCCATTCTAAGCCTGCATGTATACTATTTATTCTCTTCTGGTTTATAGAGAAACACCAGCGCCCTTATAAGTTACTCCTTTTCCAGTCTTTTAAGTTACCATTATTGAATCAACGTGGAATATACTTTAAATACATAAATCTTAAACTTCAATTTTCAGCAAGGCAAGTGTGTGTGTGTCTGTGTGTGTGTGTGTGTGTGTGTGTGTATGTGCATGTGTGTGGTTTGTATCAACTTCAATCCTTCAGACCTCAGCTTCCTGAGGAGCTTGGATTATAGACATGAGCGATCAATACCCAGCTCCTAATACAGTATTATTTTGAGAATTTAAAGAGTAGACCAGAGAGGAAGATTGAGGAAACAGCTTCTCAGTAGTGACCACATGGACTTTCTTTAGCATTTTCTATGAGTGTTTTTAAATATCCTTCCAAGGCTTTGTAAGAATAAAATAGCATGGGGATGACAAGTCTAATACTGTATGTGTATATGTATGTATGTATGTGTGTGTTGCTGGTACCAGAATTTGAACTCAGCCTCTCTTGCTCTGTGCTCATGCATTCTCTACCACTTAAACCACACCCCAGCTCTAAATGTACTTTTGTTCAAAGTCCAAATTGATAACATTCTTCCAGCTGACACTACTAAAAATATATCATAATTATTAAGAATATCAAAGATGAGCCTTTCTTCCTCTTGAAATCTGGGAAGGGTTTGTACCCCCAAACTGAAGAAATGGCAAGAAAGATTATGCAGTTTCAGAGAAGTTAAGTGGGACTGATTACAGAAATAATATCAGGTGCCTCAGCTATTCTTTGTCAGGAATTAGGAGTACACATTAAAGGTATAACTGTCTTTGCATGAAGGGCCTCAGAGATGACACTGCTCCCTGGGAGTCTTACATTATTTTTCTTAAGTTATCTTGGTTCGCACACATTATTTCTATGTTTACCTTTGCAATTTCCTCAGCTGTCAATTAACTAACCTCGCAAATTATTATAAGCACTCCAAGTACAGTGGTCTAATGCATATTCCACACAGTCCCAATACTCCCTTTTCTTTTTACAATTCATGGAGCATTTAAGTTTCATAATTCTTACTTATGGGCAATAGTAAAACTTTACAGACTTTTTTTTTTCAAATTTTAATTCTTTGGAGTACAAATCCTCTTTTCTCCTATCTTCTGTTCTGCAAGCTAATGCTCTCAGGGAAAGAGAAGTATTTCTGTTCAGAACTCTGGCTCTATATGCAGGTTCAGAGAAAAGTAGGAATTCAAGAGGCAATTTGAAACCATCTCAGACCCACAGCTTTCAAATCTAATTGATAACCTAATAGGAATATATGGTCACAATAAACCTGTTAGCTTACTGTCCTTTCAGTTTAGAGTTCTTCTTTAGTTTCTCTCCAATTAGTTTTTCTCCCCTCATTTACTGAGAAGGCTACCATTTCTAGGCTGATTCTTGGATACATGTATTCCAAAATTAAACCGTGATTATTCAAAATCGAATCTGACATAGAAATCACCATTTTATTTTTGTTCCATGCAGTGGTAATTTCTATTCCAACTCATTTTTCGCATCAGTAGCCTCTAAGGATCCCAGAAGGAAAGGATTAAATGAATCAACATGTGTGAAGTCTTTTGAGCTCACACTTAATGAAGACTTTGAAATTCCCAGGAGTAAAGTACGATCAAAGTGGTAACCACTATTATCTTCTTAATAAATGACTTTTGCTTTTCCTTTCCCTGGTGTCACTTTTTTTTTACTTTTCAGATATTTTTTCAGTTCTTTTGAATTTAATTTGAAATGAGTGAAAATGTCTCTTGTAGATTTTTTTTCCTTTGGCAAATTAGTATGTATTAGTCAGATGCATTTCTGAAGAGACTAATAATATTTTCCTTACATTTAGTTTTGGTCCTGACCATTGTATTGAGTTTTCTTTTCAACTTTGCCCTAAGTGATTGACAGTTATATTCATGGAAAATAGCTTCTCAGAGAATTTGAACACATGATTGTCATGAATGTATGACCATATGCTTTAATCCTATAATTCTCAATACTATATAAATTCCCATTTACAATGAAACAAAATATATTACATAGAAAAATGGGCTGGACAATGAAGGGAAATATGTTTTGAAATGATTTCACTTCACTTAAAAATAGTTTAAACTATGTCAAGAAACTTATTGAAATTAAATTCTAGAATTTAGTTTCAAACCCCCAAATGAGTCTGATGTTTGGTATGTGCAAATTGGATATTAGATAAAAATACCCCATTTGGAAAGACGTTGTTATATCCTGAATATAGGCTTTTATTTACTTTCACAAATATAGAAGGAGACGTTTTGATAAACATTGTAAGATGTATTAAAAACTGGTATGGATTTGTCATGTGCCTTATAATTCTTGGATTTAGGCTTGGGCTCCATGATGAGGACCAGAAACTATAAAGAAGAAAAAGGAAGTCATGTATTTTCCTGACTCATAATACATTTCATGACTGACATCACTAGAACAAAAAATTAACAAGAGAGAAACACACAAATTTACTTAATTCAAATGCTGTCAAGAATCCAATGTATATTCTACAAAATTAAGAAGAGTGAGGGAAAGACTGGGTAGGAAAGGGATGGGTAAGAATGTTGAAAGGATGACATTCATAAACTGCTTTGTTACATGGCAACTCATTTGTTCAACTACTTTAAAAAATAATAAAAAATGACTTTACATGGCATAGGGACCTTCCAAAGGGAAGACACCAAACTCAAGGAGAGCTGCGTTCTTATGAGCAGCCTTGAAGATAGATGTGTGATCAGCAAAGGGATCTAAAGTTAGTGTTCTGGGAAGGAGTGCAGAGGGTCCCTGGTATCTACTGTGTGACATTTCATTTCTTTGGGTGTAAGGCAGGGACTCTGTCACCTGAGGTTTTCAAGGACAGAGGAAGGAAGAATTACGGATGGTGACCATCTGAGATTGTGTGGTCTGTCTCACTGTCAAAAGGCTGACGAAGTTAAGGAAGCTCTTCCTGAATTAACTGTCCAAACGCTTGTGTGGCATCTTGCAGAAGCATGGTATGCCTTGACATTGCATATCATGTTCCTCGGGAAAAATTTGCTTCTCTTCAAGGCATTATAAAAATCAAAAGCAGATTAAGAACATGGGACAAATTGAAAGTTCCATACACTGACCATGAATCCAGCTGTTAAACATGAACTTATATTTTTAATTAAAGGGAGTAACACAATCCTCTCCTTGATCTGTTTATCTCAAGGTTTCTCAACATCTTCTTCCTAACTGTAGTTCAACCTGGGTGTTATGTCTTTGCATTGCCCAATTCTATCTAGAATCATGCAAAGGCAAGTTAGAAAGTATCTTTGTCCCCTGCTCAGTACTAAGTGTTTACCCTGAGCTGCCTACCGTAGGAACCTTGCTAGGTCTGTTTAGCTTAGCTTCCTCTCAGAGGAATGTTGCTTTTTTGTAATTTTCCATTCACTGACCCCTGTCTTCATCCTTGACTGTACATCCTCAATTATCCATGCTGTATTTTGAATTGAGCCCAGTTCTATTCTGAGGTATCTTTCCCTCAACTACAACTGAAATCTATTTTTTAAAATTTTTCAAACTACATTCCAGCTGTTTTTTTTTCTCTAACTGTATCTTAGTTGAAAAGAAAATTTGTATGGAACACTTCCTGGGCAGAATGAGGACTATTATGCATCCTGAAATGATGGCCAACCTTGCATGAAATTCGTTGAAGTATCTTCCTCACCATGTAGCCAAGGTTGGAATGTACCTAATCAGAATTGCAACACAGCTTTATTATTTTTCTTTTGATCACAGTTTCTTCATAGTGTTCATATTCCTACTTTCAACATCAAATCTATAACGAGGACTTCTGAAATCAAGTTAATATTCCATAGTTCTTTTTTATCCATGCATAAGTTCCTACCTATCCAGGTATTTTGGCATTTAGGAGGGGATTTTTTTAAAGTAACATCTTTACAAAAATATTATCAGTCATCAAGACGAAATCTCATTTGCAGATTTATTTGTACTTTACGGATATCATCATAATTTGTACATTCCATGTGCTATGGGCTCTTGCCCATATGAGTTTTTATTGTTTTTGCTGTTCTGTTTGAAGGGGGTACAATATAGAAACCTCCTTCTATTACTTTGTAGCTGGGCTACTCTGTGACCCAGGCTGGCCCTGGATTTAGAATCCTTTGTATCAGCCACCAAAGTGCTTGGTAAATAGTCATGTAGCACTGTGCATGGCCCTTGTCTATGTTATCCAGACCTGAACAACACTCTTATTAGATACTTGTCATTAGTTCCCTGGCTAACAGACTTGAAATATCTCAAATATTCCATCTCCTTCTCATGTTTAAACCAATTTTGCTGTTCAATTTTCTTACAAATCTACATGCCATATTTTCTAATTCTTGAATTATCAGCACTTCTTGATAAGTAGTTTAGTGCCAGAAGAAAAGTGTGTCACATAAAGAGAAAGAAAATAGTGGTTTAGAATTTGGAGTTTTGAATCACACTGCCTTTGGGTGAGGTTCAGCTCTGCTCTTTAATTTGAAGAAAGTTATTTGCAGCTTCTGTGAATGAGCCTCCTTACTGAGAGCCAAACAAACAAACATATTATCTGTCTTATATTTCTAAAGCTTTTGCTTGAGACAATACTAGAAAATCCTTGCAATAAAGAACTTAATAAATTACTATTGATGCTGTTATTACCATTATATGTAATGGTATTTTATGTTATTATATATTTTATTATATATTATATATAATATACGTAATGTTATATAAAATACACATATATCTGTGGTAGCTATTTAACTGTTTTCAAAGGCATCTCTCTAAATTTCTTCACAGAACAGTGAACTGCTTTCCAACAGTGTTCAAGAACATCTGCAAAGCTCCCTGGGCTTGAGAACATGCCAGCACATATTCACAGAATAAAAAAAAATAATCCTTAAATTCACATAGATATTTTTGTTCACTCAAATACACTCACAAAGAAATTGTTGAAACATTCTTAAGCAGAAAGAACCATGCTGGGGCCAACCCAACATCTGATGTTAAAATATACAACAAAGACATAGTATAAAATTATCATGATATTAGAATACAGATTGCCCAATGGGAGAAAATTGAGATCACGAGATAAACCCTATCTGTATCATACTATTTTTGACAAAGATGCAAAGAATACATAGAGAAAGAATAACATTCAGAAGATGGAGCTAGGTAAAATAGATATTAAATAGGAAAGATCAAAACTGGACAATTATTTCTTACCCCAAACCCAAAAACTTTGAAACTACTAGAAGAAAACATAGAGGAAATACTTTAAAACACCTACACAGGTGTATTATTTGGATAAGGCCCCCAAAATACAGGAAAGTAAAGCAAAATCTTACAGGTGGAGTTGAAGTTTGGTTATGCCAAAGAAACAACCAACAGAATGGCAAGACCACTGTAGAATGAGAGAAAAAATTTACCAAATACATATCTGACAATGGAGTGATATACTAAATATGTAAAGAATTCAAAACAGCACATTGTAACAAGGATGTGGAAAAATAGGAGGTTTGCTTATACACATCTAATGGGAATGTAAATCACTGCAGCCGTGATGGAAAGCAGTATGGAGGCTTACCAAATATTTAAAAATACATCAGCTATATGTGATGCTACGAAATTTGAGTATATATCTAAAAAATGTGAAATCAGTATGCTAAAGAGATACCTATTAGCCCTCTGCCTATAGGAACCCAACAGATAAATGGGTGAATAAAATATGGTATATATACACAAATGAAAAGTATGTAACTAAAAAGAATTAAATCTTGTCATTTGCCACTAAAACAATGGAATTTGAAGTTGTCATGTTAGATGAAATGAATCAGACATAAAAAATACAAGTGCTGAACTATTTGTAGGCACATTCTAGTTATTACAGATGAAGGAAACCACACAACCCATGTTTCTTTGGGTGTGGCTAACTTCACTTAATATAGTTTTTCCAAGTCTTTCCATTTCCTTACGGATGGAGTAGTGTTATTCTTTCTGGGGCAAGCATAGAAATCCGTGTTAATTTTCTTGATTATTGCCATTCTAATTGGGGTGAGGTGAAAGTTCAGTGTTATTTTGATTTGCATTTCTTTTATGATCAGAGATGTTGAACATTTCTTCATGTGTCTGTTGGTCATTCTTACTTCTTCTTCTGAGAAGTCTCTCTTTAAGACTTTACCTCATTTATTAATTAGGTTGTTTCTTCAAGGATTTGTTTGGGAAAGTTTAGTTTTTAGAGCTCTAAGAATATTTTAGATATGTGGCCCTTGTCTGATTCATAGCTGGCTGGTAAAGATCTCCCATTCTGTTAGTTTTCTGTTATCTTGTTAGCTATGTCCTTTGCCATGCAGAAACTCTTTTTTTAAATTTTTGGTTGGTTGTGGGGCTTGAACTCTGGGCTTGGATGCTGTCCCTCAGCTCTTCAGCTCAAGGCGAGCACTCTACCACTTCAGCTATAGCACCACTTGCGGTTTTCTGGTGGTTTATTTGGAGATAAGAGTTTCATAGACTTTCCTGCTCAGGCTGGCTTTGAACTGCGATCCTCAGATCTCAGCCTCCTGAGTAGCGAGGGTTACAGGCATGAGCCACCGGCGCCTGGCTGCAGAAACTCTTCAAGTTTCATGCAATCCCATTTATCTAGTAAACCCAATGGATAATAAAAAGGCAAAACATTACGGTGAGACATGATAAATTAAGCAGCACTCTAAACATTCATACAGTGAGACTGAAGGAGGGTATTCTCCAGAGAGGATCAGAAGGGCTCAATAGCTATGTGCAAATGATCATAGAAAATGAGGCTTCTCTAAATGAACTCCAAGAAGTAGAAACAAGAGGTATTTTGTTTTACATTTTGTGTTCTTTTCTTCTTCTATTTTTCCCCTTTTGTCACGTATTTGATTTCTGTACCTGTATCTTGTATGTAAGTTTATCTGATTTGGGGAGGGGAAGAAGAAACAGAGAATTGGTGGGACAAAGGGCGATTCAGCAGTGGTACTCAGTAGACACGATGCTGAAAACGAACTGTACAACTTGAGGGGGAGGAATGCCAAGAGGGAACAAATTGGAAGAAAATGAAGGGACAGGTGACATTGTTCAAAAGAAATGTAGTCAATACCTGACGTACGTAACTGTAACCCCTTTGTAGAGCATTTTTACAATAAAAGAATAGATGCCTCTAATTAATACCAAAAAGAAATACAGATGCTGTATATTCTCTATTATATATAGAAGCTAAGAAACTCAATCTGAAATAAAACAATAGTTATATCCAGGAATTGGGGGGGGGGCAGAGTTAGGGACTGTGTTGGTAAAAGGGCACATGGTTTTGCATGAATATACAAATAGCACATTAATGTGTGAAATGAATACGTCGTAATGAAAAGTATTTTAAAGCATTTCGATGAAAAATTAAATCACTCAAAGCCTCCATGGTAAAACAAAACAGTATCACTACCTCTTTCTCCCACTGAGTTTAGGAAGAGCTTCTAAGAAGAGGTACTTAATGAAGATAATTCAATCATAAAATCATATAATGTAAGAAAGATTACAGCAATAGCTATACAGGGTCATGCAAAAGATTCTGGAGTAAAGAATAAAAATATAATGGCACAGTATGAAGTTAATTCAAGTCTAAAAATAGCACATGGCTGACATTCATAGGCAAAGGACCAGTATGAAAATTACCTCTGTGGCTACACCGAGGTTACGTATTATATAAAATGATTGCAGTTGTTGTGAAAATAGATAGTAACATATAGTTAACTATTATTTTTTTCTCCCAAATGCATTTAAAATCAATTGACCTTTTTAAAACGTCTTTTCATGTAAGATTTTGAATATTTTATTGAAAATCTGAACACTTCAATGAAGTGACTCAGAATGTAAAATACTGACTGTTGGATTTGGATCTCAGCTGCATTACATTGAAGGCACATTGCATTGAACAAGTTGTTTAACTCTGATCTTAGCTTCCTTACTCATAAAATGAAATAGCAGTAATCCTTGCTGGAATGATGTCTAATGAAGTTAACATATTCTAAATACCTAGTGTTTTGGTTGTAAGGTTGAAAAGACAATTTGCTCGGTACTTTGGCTTAAATATTCATAGCCTTAAAGTTTAAGCTCAATACCAAGGAATTGATAGGGGTAGACCAAGTGGAAGGGTCAAAAAGTAATTGGGACAGGAAGATTGTGCTGCCAGTAAATTAAGCCACTCACAAATTAATGGGTTAATTGAAATATGGGTGTCTTCGGAGGATCTTTGCTATATTCTCTCTGGCTTGATTACCTTGTCTTAGCATCTGATACTCTGTGTAGTCTCCAAAAGTCCCAACCAAGCCAGGTGATGATGGCTCACACCTGTAATCCAACCTACTCAGGAGGCTGAGATCTGAGGATCCTGTTTTGAAGCCAGCCTGGGCAGAAAAATAGATGAGATTATCTCGAATAAACTACTCAGAAACAGCCACAAGTGGGTCTGTGGCTCCAGTGGTAGAGAGATAGCCTTGAGTAAACAAAGGCTCAGAGACAGTACTCAGACCTTTAGGTCAAGCCCCAGAATCAGCAAAAAATAAAAAACAAAACAAAACAAAACAAAATCCCGACAAGCAAGAAGGCTTTCACCTAATGTTGATTTGGAACTCTCGCTGAATAAATAAATCTGTATTCTTCATTACATCATTCACTTCATAGTACTGCCTTATAACAACTAAACATACTAAGATTATGGTAGATATTCCCCCCCCCCCATCTCTGCTTATCACATGTAGAAACCATGAAATGAGCTAAGGATTTTTGTGACTTTTACACCTAACCCTCTCCTATCAAGAAGTCAGATGAAAGAGATGAGCTCTTGGAACACAGCAGATTTATGTACATTTTCCCCTGTAGTTATAAAAGTTCTTCACTTCAAAACAAGGCCTTGAACTCAGAATGATTTTCAGATTTGCATTCAGCAAGCCACAGCTAATCAACCGACTAGAGGTGGCATGCAGAATAAAATATATATGTTTTTATTCCTTGACTAGACAGAATAGAAAAGGAAATTATATCAAAGGAATATAAGTTTAAATATATATATGTTTCATTCCACCAGTACATCAGATATTGAATTCATGATTCTCATTTTTATTACAGACTTCACATCACAGAAACCTATAAATAGGACTTTTATTTTTTAAAGGGAAAGGAACCCTGTAAGTTCAACCAAACTGAAAATTCCTCTCAGTTTGGCTCCTGTGTAGCTAAATAGATGAGCATATGACATACATATGTCTTATGAACAAATTTCAAAGCAAATGATTAAGCACTTTTATATGCTTCAGTATAAGCTAAATTCATTACAATCATGGAGTTGATTTTATCATTTTTCCCAAAACATCCAACCCCCAGGTAAGTAATAATCCTTAAAGATCGTTTAAAATGGTGAAACTTTTACAACCAAAGAATTAACAGGGGAAAAAAAGAACAACATGAACAATTGTCAATAATACCTAGACCAAGTAGAACTATGAAAAAGTAACACCATATAACCTATATCTTCATAGTAGTATGTACTGTTAAAAATATAAACAAATATAGTCTTGTTTGTGATCATTTGGGTAAATGCCCAAAAGTGGTATTGCTGGGTCATAGGGGAGCTCTATGTGGAGTCTTTGAGGAACTTCCATACTGCTTTCCAAAGTGGCTGAACAAGTTTACACTCCCACCAACAATGCAGTAGGATTCCCTTCTGTCCACATCCCCTCCAGCATCTGTTATTAGAGTTCTTGATTATAGCCATTATAACTGGGGTGAGGTGGATTTGCATTTCTTTTATGGCTAGGGAGGTTGAGCATTTCTTCATGTGTCTATTGGTCATTCTTATTTCCTCTTCAGAGAAATTTCTCTTTAAGTCTTTAGCCCACTTATTTATTGGGCAATTGTTTCTTTGAGGATTTGTTGTTGGGGATTTAATTTTTTAAGTTCCTGGTATATTTTAGATATGAGAACCTTGTCTGTTGTATGGCTAGTGAAGATCTTCTCCCAATCCGGGGGCTTTCTATTGATCTTGCTAGCTATGTCCTTAACCAGAGCAAAAGCTCTGCAGCTTCATGCAATCCCATTTGTCCAACCTTTCTTTGATTTGTTGTGTTTCTGGTTCTCTATTAAGAAAATTTCAGCTTGTGCCAAGGAGACCTAGGGTTTCTCCTATTCCTTCCTGTAATGTTTTTAGGGTGTCTGCTTTGATTTTGAGGTCTTTGATCCATTTGGAGTTGATTCTGGTGCAGAGTGATATATAAGGATCAAACTTTAGTTTTCTACAGGTGATTAACCAATTTTGCCAGCACCATTTACTGAAGAGGCTGTCTTTCTTCCATTCTATTTTTTTAGCTCCCTTATCAACGATTAGGTGGCTTTATGTCTGTGGGTTCATTTCTGGGTTTTCAATAATATTCCATTGTTCCTAGGATCTGTTCTTGTGCTAGTAACAAGCTGCTTTGTAGTAGAGTTTGAAATTTGGTATTGATATTCCTCCAGCACTATTCTTTCTGTTAAGGATCGTTTTTGATATTTGGGGGTCTTTTATTGTTCCATATGAATTTTTAGATTGCAAAGCTAACAATACAACTATGTTTATTGCAGCAATATTTACCATAGCTAAGATATGGAACCAACCCAGATGCTCCTCATTAGATGAATGGGATCAAGAAAATGTGATATATATATATATACACACATACATACACACATACATAAATACATACATACATATAATGAAATTGACATCTTCCCATTTGTTAGGACATGGAAAAACTTGGAAAAAATTATGGTAAGTGAAGTACGCTAGGCCCAAAGAAATATAAGTCCTATGTTTTCCCTTATTTGCAACAACTAGTATATGTCAGGGACAAGCTAAAAAGGTCAAAAGCTATGTATAGATGACCAGATAAGACGATGTTAAGTGAAATGAACCCCAAGTTAGGGGCACAAGTGCTTTTTATCTTTCTTGCTATTGTTCTTAATGTATTTATAATGTACCATGTGATTTTTTTTGTTTCCTTGTATGTTCCTCCCCCATGGTATAACCTCTGTTTTCACTGTATTTGATGCCGGGGCCCTGCATCTTGTATATACATTTCTCTAGCATGGGGAGGGGAAGGGAAAAAACAAAATGCTTAAATAGGTATACAGGTTGACCCATTGTAACAATGAGATGTACAAGACACTATGTTGAAAAACGAACTTTACAATTTAGGGGGGGCGGGAATGTAGTTGTGGAGGTGGGAGGAAAGGAATAGTAGGGAATAAACAAAGGAGGAGATGACAATGCTTGATAGGAAATGTACTCATGGCCTTGCTCATGTAACTGTAACCCCTCTCTACAGTATTTTTACAATAAAAATGTATTAAAAATATATAAACAAGGCCATGATTATTATGGTGGTAAATAAGGAACTTGGCCAAAATTATGTCCCCCAATTATCAAAGAACTCTGAAGTTTGTACCCCTCCCATGGGAATCACTTATAGTAATTAGAGAATGACCTGATGAATAAACTTGATTGCATTACTATCTTCACTTGAAGAGACTCGATTCATTAGATGGTTCCCAGATCTCTCTCCATGTTGATTTTGCAGAACTTCTGTGACAGAGAAATCTCTCTCTACAGTGGGCCTCACAACATCATTAGACCTTTGCTGAAATATACATCAGGATAATAAAAGTTTTATAGCAGGTTGAAAATACTAATATAGAAATAATAAGAACCATTTTAGGCACTGATCCTTCTATAGGGTAGTTCTGATCAATGATTAAATGGACCACTTTATTTAATTCCTGAAGACTAGTCAAACAGGAATCCCAAAACTTCTCTCTCAGAATGACTATAGAGACAGGCAAATCAAACGAGCTTTGCATTCTGTTTCTACCACTTAATAGGCACTCACTGTGGAGAAGCTTACTTACCAACCCCAACTCTTTTCTTCACATTTAAGATGAACACCTACCATGTGAGAATCAAATGATTTATTTTATAAGATGTGACCTACACAAATGCATAAGTAGTTGCCTTTATTATCTCTATTTATAGACAATATGAAACGCAATCTTCACAAGGGATATAGCTTCTTTGAGCATTGTCTCTGCCACCAACCTCCAGCTTATAAGGCTTCAGAGATAGAAATTATAGACAGGCAGAAATCAGCTCATGACAAGCAGAAAATATACTGTTCTATGATCTTGAACTGGGTACTTGTCCTGTGTTCCCTAGCATGAAATGGAAACTTCAAGAATTATTTGGTGGGAGTCTGATCAAGGACTGCCATTGCCCATCAATTCCCAAGATATCTAAGCAGTTTAATTCTTCAGGTTATCATGCTATGACTCTCTTTTTTCACTAATTTTTGTCTGGTGACTTGCTTTTCCAGTATTTTTTCCAAAAACAAATGTACACAGAGTAGGGTCTTCAAACAAATCACAGATATTATCCCACAGTTTCCATGAGTCCAAAGTAAAACTGACTTCTTTGTTTCAGATCTAATAAGACAGAAATAAAGGGGCTATGGATATAGGATACATGCTGGGCACTGTAAGAAATATGAATTCTTCAGAATTTCAGCATGTTTGTTCCTAGTAAATAAAGAACTAGAAAAGCATAACTCAGAATTGTTTTCTTCCCCATAAGGTGGTTTATTTTAGGTTTTTTTGTCACAGCAATGGAAAACTATGTCCTCTTCTCTCTGTTTCTATTTTGCTTTTCACTGTCTCTCTTTCTTTCTCTCTCTCTCCCTCTTTCTTTCTTTCTCTCCACACTACTACACTGTGTATATCCATACATACATGTATACATACATACATATATACCATATATACATACTTTGGGAAAGGGTCCCTCACCTCTATAATATCTACATGCTTCTGTTTTACAAGCTTCAGGATCATGCATTTGTAAACCAACAAGATACGAAAAATAAATAATAGTACTTCTTTTTGCACCACATTTGCTGTGGAATATTGTTTTGTTGAAATCTCTATTCATACCTCTGACAGGGAGTGGGGAGAGCACAGGTAATACATTGGCATAGGTACCTCGGCCAGCAAATCCAAGATTTGCACGTGGATGACAAAATTAATGAATGATATTCATTTCTGTGACTCTACTGTATTTTTAAAACAATGTTTCTGGGGAAACCAGGGAGATATTTCTCCAGAATACCGTTTCCTTTATAGTCCTAGGCACCAAAGAAACACTCAGCTTCTAGACTCTGCTCAGGAAAGGCCAGCTGTTCTTCTGGAGTGGACTTCTAATATTTGGAATATTTTCCCACTTCTTTTCACCTGTCTTTCTGAGTTTTACTCTATCAAACATGGACCAGAGTGTTCTACTTTCCTTACTCAGAGACTCCCTAAGCAAAAACATTTCCAAAATTATAGCAATATGCATTGCTTTCTAGCTTTATTAAATACATTTCTGAAAATAGCCCTCAAAACAAATAACAACAATGAAAACCACATCATACACACTTGAAACCATGATTTTCTCAGGCTGTATAAAAGAAGGTACCCAGACCATCCATCCTTTGTAAAATACTTATTATCCGCTTTGACTGGACTCTACACATTAGTGACATAATACAGAAGAATGAAGGAATCCATTTCTCAATAGTATATGTCCAGTGTATGGACATGTTTCGAACTCATCTTTGAAAAGGGTATTGAATAAAAAGCCAGGGTGGAAATGGCTGCCAGAATTAAATGAAGGCTATGCAGACGAATTAGAGTCCCAGGTTTTCCACACCAGCACTTCCTCCCAGATTTTGCATATTAATATACTCATTAAATGTTCTTCACTTTGTTGCCACCATCCCACACTGACACCCTATCATTAGACTGCTTAAGAAGAAAAGCTTAATAACAGTGAAATTTGAAGTTTAAATTTCTTGATTTTCCACATGAAATGCTTTCCTGAGTTATTTCAACAGAAGCCAAGACAGCCTAGGGAATTATTTGAAATAAATATTGAGAAAAAGAATTCATTTAAATAGAGATAATCCTTCCAGAAATGGATAGCAACAAGATATTTAATCACTGCATATCTAGTTAAATCACATCCAGAAACTGCTGGAAATTGAGCCTAGACAACTTCCTTAATATAGAGAACAGTGTAATACCTAAGACTTTAATCCCCTTATGATAGATATTGGACTTAGGGCTTGGGTACAGTTTTCATGATAAGAACATTTTCTGTTATTAAGATGTTTTAAACATTAGTCAGTACGAGTCATTTGTAAATCAACCAATGCACTGAAATCATCTCTCCTTCTTCAGGAAACATGAATATGGATGTTTCAAAATCAGACATAGTCAGTTTTTGTTTGAGACTTTTTCTTCTAAGACTCATTAAAAACTTACAAAAGAGGAAAAAAAACACAAGCGTGTGCCTTTCATCATACAAGATTTGAGATGCCTAGAGTATAGAATTTCAGTGTACTTTTTGAGAGCTAAAAAAAAAGATTTAAAAAGCATATCATGTGGCAGTCAGACCAGAATATAGAGACCATATGGTTTGGGCTTTACCCACTGTAATGGGAATAGTAAATTTTGATCTGATATATGTCGTGTAAAAATTACAAAGCATTCAGCATCAAAAGCTCAGCAAATTAAATTAAAAACATATATCTTATCCCCATTCTGGTAGGTAATATAGCCTCTGTAGTGAAATAAAGCCCATGAACAGATTTCAAATTAAATTCCTCATCGTATGAAAATAAAAATCATATAAATAATACAGTTTGTTATATGATTTGTCATCAAAATTGCTATAGTAAGGCTTATATATACTTCTATGACTTTGTAAATCTTTATCCCAAAGTAAACAACTTACAGAATTAAAATCCCTCTGTGAAAAAAGTATAGTAATTTATTACATCATGTAATACCCACATAAGCTAAAAAAATTTACCTCTAAATATCTATAGTCTCTAATGTATTTTAGGAAAGAGCAAAGGAAAAAAAAAACCTAATTTCTAAGGGTCAACTTGGTAAATATAACTGTAAGTATGTTTTATTACTTTAGAGAACATAAAAGCAAAGCTATAGCTTGAGACTGTGTATACTCAATTATTTAATTAAATAACCAAAGTACATTGCTAGAGAGAGCAGAATTTCCTATGGCATTTCACAGTGCTCTTAGGTACAGAAATTGTGAAATTCTGTTATACTAACAAATACTCATTGTGTCTCTTCTCTTGGGTTCTAGCAAATGGTTCATACAATCATTAATCTTCTGCATGCTAATTGGATGACTAGCTAATGGCCAGCCACCCCAGAGACCTTCTTGATCTGGGATGGGAACCAGAAAGACCAAAGCAGGATGAGACTTTGGACTTCCAAGAAGAGAGAGGTTGTAGATCACCATCAGCCAATGATTTAGTCATCCAACGAGGCCTTCATAGAACTCAGAATAATTGGCCATTGTGAGTTTCCAGATAACTGGAGAGAAGTGTGATGGGAGAAGATAGGTCTCTTCTGCAACCCTTTCACCAGGCCACACCCAATGACTGTCCTTTTCCTCTGGATATTCTTTTGTTGTAGACTTTGCAATAGTCTAGGATGCATGTTTCCCTGAATTCCATGAGCCTCCCTAGCAAATCAGATCATGGTGAGAAGGATTTAGTAATTCCTAATTTAGTGAAGAACCACAATCTAGCAGGACTACACTTTCAAATCCTAGGATTCTAAGTTAACTGCAAGTAGATAATGTAAGGATTGAACTGAACTAGACAATCCTTACTGGTTATCTGAGAAAGGCTGGCTTGGTGGGTGAAACTGGGTGTCCTGCTGGGTGTTGGGGAAGGGCTGGAAAATACTGCTTTATCCTTCCATATTGACATATATCTCTTGCCTTTGGGGAACTGCCTCATGTTCAAGATTATATTTGTGTTATTTTTCTGATTTAATATATATTCAGTTCTGTTTAAATTAATGAATGTTATATGCACGTGAGTATATTTCAGCAATCATCTCCTTTGAAGCATGATTTGTGATGGTCACTTTCCCTAATGATTTCAAAATGGAGGTCATTTTATTGTTTTATTTGATTTTAGATGCAAGACCAACTAAGAAGAGTGGCAACCACTTACAGCTTTTAAATTAGAAATGATTATAGTTAACTTCTTTGGACATACACTTCCACATTTGGTTCTGTGTATACACATACCATACAAGCATTTGCTTACACAGTGGTGACATTATACAATATTTAGGGCTTTGCAACTCTCTTCCTATATTCCTTACATTATCAATGTCAAAGATCTATGTCAATCCTGCTATCAGTCATTTTAATTTTATTATTTTTGAATGTGATTATTCCATATTGTTCTATGGTATGTCATTATTTTAATATACAATTGTTTGTTCAAGATTTAATTAAGCCTTCATCCAATAACAACTTCTTTCACTCTTTTCCCTTGATAAAAATATAATAACAGAGGAATTTTCTAATCTTATCTTTTAGAATGTGAATGACCAGAAGGACTAAAAGTGAGAATACCTAGAGACACAATTTGGTTAACAAAATCAACAAGCTTCAGGTTTTATATATATGTCAGAACACACAAATACATATGTTCTGATATTGGAAAAACAATAGTTGCAACTCTTGTGATGAAAAATGTACAAATAAGTAACTCTATTCTTTTTACTTTTTTTTTTTACTGGTATTGGGGCTTGAAGGCAGGGCCTGGAAACTGTACCTGAGCCTCTCCTTGCTCAAGGCTAGCGCTCTACCACTTAAGCCACAGCTCTACTTCTGGCTTTTTCTGAGTGGTTCATTGGAGATAATAGTCTCAAGGACTTTTCTACCCAGGGTGGCCTTAAACTGTGATCCTAGGATTACAGGTATAAGCTACCAGCACCTGCCTGTAATTTACTATATTCTGAAAAAAAAATAACTTGCATGTCATAGCATGACTTATTGGGTACTTAAATTGTGTCAGGGATCAGACAGAGATCTGTAATGAACATATTGTTACATCTGTAACATGTACTATAATATACATACCGTTTCTAGAAATGACAGGATAATGATTCTCACTGTAACCATAGTGAAACACAAGCAGAACAGCAGGTGACAGAACCACAGGGGAGAACTATCACATTTAAAAGGTAAAGTTCATATATAATTCAAAAACAATTGTAGTATGTAGGCCAAGGTAAGAAACTGCTGTACAAAGGTATTGATCCCCAGCATTTCCCTCATAAAGAGAGAGATATTAACTTTGAAAACTCAGTTATTTTTTAAGGTATGATTCCCATGAGTTTATAGTAGCTAAGTACATTGCCAATGACAATTGGTTTTAATCAATTGCTTACACCATGTACTTTCTGAATATAATAACATCTTTTAATCTCAGGATTCAAGATTTGCAAATAAGGGAGCCAAGTTCTAGGGGCCCATACCTGTTAATCCTAACTATTCAGGAGGCTGAGATCTGAGGCTTGCTGTTTGAAGCCAGCCAGGACAGGAAAGTCCTTGAAACTATCTCCAATTAACCAGCAGAAAACTAGAGTGGTGCTGTGGATCATAGTGGCAGAGCATTAACTTTGAGCAATCGAGTTCAGGGACAGTACCAGACCCTGAATTCAAGCCCCGTGACTGCCACCAACAACAACAAAAAAATGATTTGCAAATGAGGAATAGAAGCTAAAGGATCTTTATTTTTCTGACTCACTGGGTGAAAAGTAAAATGCAGTATGTTCTTATAACCTTTCCAAAAATGCTTCAGTTGTATAAAAACTAATTTTTGTCTTTTCTTCATTGTTTAAAAACTTTCCATTGTCTTTCAGATTATTGCTAGGTTAGTTACTTTACTTGCCTGAATAAAATATATTCAATCATTTTTAAAATAGAAAGCATTTGTACAGACTTGTGCCTTCTGCTGGGTTGGCCACTTACTTTATCTTAGAGCTAATTATGACCTGTTTTCCTCAGGAATTGTTTTCTTCCATGTGCTTTGATAGCCAGAATAATAGCTTCTTAACTTCCACAATCTCAGAATACACTAGTTTAGATGGTACTGCAGGTTTAAGTGTCCTCACATACCCAAACTCATGTAGAAATTTAATTCCCATGGTGACGTATTAGGAAATTAGAATAGGAGAATCTATTTAAGAGGGGATGAGCTCCTGAGGATTCTGACCTCAAGAATGGATTAATTTATGGATTAATAGGTTATAGAAAGAGTGAGACAGTCAAAAAAAAGAGTTAGATCTGTCCTTGTGAGCCTGTGTTGTATTATCCTGCCACACCTAGGACTCTACAGAGAATCCCTATTATCTAAAATGACCCTCTCCCTATGTGGTCCCTTGCACTACCCAACTCCCACAGTCATGAACTGAATAACAAAAGTGTTAGTCCCTCTAAATTTTCTGGTATGTGATATTCAGTTCTACTTGCAGAAAACAGACTAAGGCCCATATCACAAAGGAATGAAGATTGCAGATGGAAATGAGGTTGTTGCTCTCTTTGATTTGGAAAGATTTTCCTGAGTTAACTTGGAAAAGCCAGTGCAATCACAGAAACCCTTTAAAAAGTGTGAGGAAGATGGCAACCGCATAGACAACAGGTCGAGAAGGACCTGTCTTCTTGTTACTAGTTTTGAAGATGATGAAAGGATTGTGGATGACCACTGAAAAAGAAAAGAAGCAAATTCTCTATACAAAGAAACAAATCCTTACTGGCAACTTGATTTAGCCCAGTATGACTCACCTCCAACTTAACTACCATTTTGTCATGGCTTGTTAGAGCAGCAATAGAAAGCCATACATCTACCAACTGGTGATAGCAAGAGAATGGCTGCTGTTGAGAATTCAGTGGCATAAATGTGTGTAAAGTGCTTCGTTTAATGCCTTGTGTATAGAAAGAATCAATAGGCAATAGTTGCTATTAATGCAATTGTTTTCATAATTAGCATTACATTGTTTCTTAAATGCTGATAAAAATGATCAAAAGATATTGATTGGACTATCTTCTGCCAGAAACAATAAGAACACTAAGATCTGCTGGTATGTGATATTCCTGAGAATGATTGAAAACCTTAATATTTATGGTAGGCAGGATATAAACTGTGATAAGAATTAACATTTAGAGAAAACAGAAACCACAGGAGAGTCCCAGTATTCTTTTTTTTTCCAACTGGGCACTTTAATGAATATATTTAAATACTTGGAATAAATCTCTGTGTTTATTGCAACAGAATTTGATAGCATCAAAATTCCTAAGGGGTAAAATACTTCAAATTTCCATTTTCATGAATAGCTTCACTTTAGAGGCAACTAAATATATCTAATCTCCATAGGTTGGATTTTGTGATAGAAATCCTTTTAAATAGCACTTTTCTCCCTGGTGTCAAAGATGAGTGAAATCAATTTTTTAACAAATAATTTTATTCCAAATGACTTCAAGTGTCCATAGTTTCAAAAGTGATGGTTCTGTGACACAGATGGGGATATGAATTATCTCAAACTAAAATGAGTTTAATGATATTTATCCTATTCATTTACACAAAAGAATGTTAATACTCTAGGATTTCATGATCTGACAGAATTTTTAGGTTTTTTGTAATTTGTTTTCTGTGAGTGTTTAAAATCAGAAAAGTGCTTTTTTCATAATCAGAGAAGAGTTTTGTATATTAAGTTCACATTGTAATCCTCTTTATTGATACCTCTCCTTAGAAATTCATTTTAATGACACTGATTTTTAACAATTCTCTATTGCTTTCGCTTAAAACCATCACAGCTTTAAGAATGTTTGTTCATCCCTGATTAAGATATGACTGGGTCACACAAATCATGTTTGCAGATAAGAAGCAGAGAGGGGAGAATTTGTTATTCTGTAGAAATTATCTTAACAAAAACACACAACTAGACAACAGACAATAGATGCTTACAGACTTGTATGTTCATTCATTTATGCTATATAAAACATGGCTTGTTTGGTGTTATGGTTTGGATCTTAACTGTTCCTCTGAATCCACCTATATGAAAAGCTTGGCTCCCAGAAAGGGATTCTACGGGGAAGTCATGGAATCTTCACAAGAAAGAGTCTAGTTGGAGGGAATAGGTCATAGGTTGTATTCCCTTAAAGCGTGTATCTGGTCTCAGGCCTCTTCTTTCTGAATCCTGGCTTCTAGGTAACCAGCGTGAGGGGAGAAAATTTGTTCGTCCACATGCCACTCACCAACGGCCTGTGGCAGGCCCAAAGAAAGAAGACCAGAAAACTACAGACTGAACCTTCTGCAGCACTGAACCAAAGCAAACCTTCTTCCTTGCTAAGTTGATTTTCTCTCCTATTTTGATCACAGTGACAGAGACATAACTAATATTCTTGGCCTTGTGATGCTAATGCAAAAATAACTAAGGAAAATTCATAAAGTTAGTAAATCTACCATCAATGAGATAAATGAGATAAATCAGGATCACCACAGAATTTTTATGAAAATAAGATAAAGAACACTGAATAATCCTATGGAGCTGTGATCCTCTTTGGTGTTGATGCAAACCTTCAATTCAAACTAGCAGTTTCAAGGAAAAATTTGGGTTTGTGGCATATGTTCACATACTGAATTATTGTTAGTTTATGTGAAGACACTAAGAGCATAAAATAGCCTTTCTACTCCAGTCCATGATACAATTGACAAGAGTAAATGGGTAGTTCACAGAGTATATTTGAGCATACATAACATATAGTAGCCATCTCTCCTGTGTGGCTTTACACTCTTGTAATTAATGCCAATTGAGAAATGAAAGAAGTATGAAGTATGCTTTAAAATGTAGCTTGAAAATAATATAAAAATTCATCTTAAAATGGTGATCTGTTCAGATGATAATATTTTGGATATATTCTGTTAAATGTGATTTAATATGAAATGCTCATAGTGTGGACTTACTTTTATGACATCTAGTAGTGAAATCAAATTAATTGTGGTACTCAGTATTTTTTATTGTAAAGTACTCTTTCTAGATTCCAAATTTAACTACGCATTTTAGGAATAACTTGTTTGTATGTTTCAAACATGCTGTAATGGTTTTTGCATGGAATATATGGCATTCATATGTTCATTGTTCCTTTCAATTTTGTAATATAACTTGCTTCTCCATTTACTTAGAAATTCTATTCTGTCAATGATTGGGAGCCCTCTGCTTAAGACCCCTTGCTCTATTTTCATCTTACAATATCATGTTAGGCATTTAAAATATTTATGAATAGTATTATTTAAAAGTATAATTTTAAATTTCCATTTCAAATATGCAGGAATGCAGCCGATTTTTGCCTGCTAATTTTATGTAGGTTGCTTCTTTTATGCACTTTATAATCCCAGATTCTTCTTAACTAATTGCATTCCACTTCTATTTCAGATCAATATTTCTTGCAACTTAAAAAGATTGCAAGAGAGCTTTATGAAATTGTTCAAATAAAATATTAAGGACCATTTATCAAACATTTGCCATGCTAGGCTGTATGGTAAACAGTTTACCTGAATTATTTATTTAAATTCTGGTAATTGTATTGCTATTTCTGCTACTCAAAACTGTGAATTAAGGCCGAGAAATATTATGTTATAGTAGTCCGAACCCTCATTCACAGTTTGATTTTTGCAAAAATTTGGTTACCAGCAGACAGCTGTGAGCTATACCTATTAAAGGGAAATATCTAGGAACAAACAATTTGTAAGTTTCATATTGTATGATGGGATCTTCAACTCTGTCACTCTGTTCTGATCAGAATGTGAGCCATTCCTCTGTCTAGTGTATCCATACTCTGTATATCATTCATTCATTAGCAACCTTCTTGGTGCCCTATCTGCTTTGCGCTCATTGAAATGTTTGTGTTTAAGTAACCCTTATTCAGCAGGCGAACAACACATCAGGATATCAGTTTTATCACTGGGCATTTTATCATCATTACAAGCAGGTTCAGTACTGTGCAATATGACATTTTGAGAGATTGAGAGAGACTATGCTCATGCAACTATATTTTGGTGTAATTCATCTATTTTATTATTCTTTTTCATCTCTCACTGGGTCTAATTTAGACATAAACTTTTATAATAAACATGTGTTGTGGTGAAATTATGGTTTTTACTATGTGCTACTTCTGGGATCAGCAGGGCAGGGGGAAGTTAGAATATATTCCTTCTGAGTAAGGATGGACTATTATATATACATAACATTAAGGAACATATAGTAAAAGTTAATATTTGTCTCATTTCTAATTTGTGTCCTTAAAGAACATAGTACGGTGTCTCTTAGAGCTTTGTTTTTTTTCTTTTGGATTTCTACACCAGAGGTCTTTCTATAGATCTGAATCTCTAAAATGCTCACCTAATTCCATTCTTGATTTTTCCCAAATGCTATGTTATTTTACTATTGTTAGTTGCTCATAGTTTAGTGAAAATAAAATTTATTCAAACTCCATTTCTGTTAGAGATTAGGAAGGTTTTGTCCCTCTCAGTCTCTGTCTGGATTCCTTTCTCAGAGACTACAGGACAGTCCACAGCTCTGTCTTCATTCTGTTCTGACCGAGCTTCCCCAATACCCTCTGCCTCTGTCTCTAGGCTCTGGGCTGGAGGAAGAAAGCCCAGAGCCTCAGGCTCTTCTCCCTCTGCATGTGCAAGCAAGCCTTGACTTGTAGGGATAGCCAGTATCAGGCACATGAACCATGGCCATTTGTCCTTCTTATTTTAGGCATTAACAATATCTAACCACACTCGGAGGAGAGGTTTTGCTCATTCTAAAACCTGTGCTTCTCAGGAACATGCAATGTCCAAGAACTTTTAGTAGAGACGGACGTGTGTTGCATCTCCCTGAGAGTTAAGGGGTGAAAGTGGACGGAGGCGGAAGACATTTGAGATGCGCACAGATCAGGTGGGACAATGGTTGCCATTTTCCATGAAATTCCAAAAACTCAAAAGAAGGGGAATGTCTAGTAACAAACAATTTATGTTTTGAGTTGTATTCTATTGGGTTGTATGACAGGATGTTGAACTCTGCCACTCCATTCTGGCCAGAATGTGAGCCATACCTGTCTAGTGTTTCCATGCATTGTATATCTTTCCTTCCTTAGCAGCCTTCTTGTCTATCTCCCTGGCTCTAAATGAAATGTCTGTGTTCAAGTAACCTTTATGTGGCAGATGAACGACATATTACATAATGGATCTGAGAGATTGTGTTTTTCCCCTCTTAATACCTATTTTAGGAAATGAATGAAAGGGTTAAATACATTTTCAATAGCTGCATGATATTTGAAAGCAGAGTCTCTGAATTAATAAATAATCATCTAAATAAGCTGAGAAGTAAATGATGATCTCTGAATGAGAGATTTTAGCATTCACCTTAGCAATGAGAGCCTAATTATCTATATCAATGTATATTTTTACAACATTAATATATTGCACCTCTCAAATTTCCTAGGTTGTATATTTAAAATAATTTTAAATTTATTGAAAATATTTATTTGAAATAATTGTTATTATTAATTATACTTAACATTTTTTTGAGGTAACATGCAAAATATTTATACATTAGGCATAATTAACTAAAACTAACTGATAAAACACTAGAAAAAGAAAAAAACTTAAATCTAAGTATATGTTTAGATTAAATTCACTTTTGAATAAGCCTACACATAGTATTGAAAAACTATGAGTACATTGTGTTGAGATAATCAGTCTGTCTTTACAACAGACTTGTGTCATTGTCTCAAAGGAAAGTTTGTTTCTATTGTCACCGGAAAAAAATTTTTTTAAACATTTCCATGAATGTCCATAGTGGATTCTTGGTGTGATGTTGTGAATGGACATTATCACATGGCAAGCCACTGAAGTGGCCTCAAGACTCATTTAGACAAAGCAGAGCTACAAGCATTACAAAATCACAGGGTGAATTTGCTTCTTTTTAGGAAATAATCTAACATAGAGTTACCAATTAAAAGACAAAATGGATAGCGTATTAAATTCTTCTATTTTTTTCACATCTAAACTTTGGAGCAGAATTGCCAAATAAAGACTACAATCTCTGGAAGAAAAATGAGACACTATAATTTACACGGCTTACTCAAAAAGTAGACCCCCAAATAATGAAAACCAATATTGCCAAAGAGAACATCAATGTATGCTGACCGTATGCCTCAGAGAATGTCTATATTATTTATTCCTGAAAATACTTTGGGCTAACTTAGATACCTAAAAGAGTTTTCTTTGCAACTATATGGAATAAATACAATGACAAGCAAAATAACTAGAGGAGAAAAGCAGCCATTAATATCTTCCTTAAACCACACTGTGAAATAAAGCCTTCACAAATATTTTTAAATATTTTAAATATTTTAAAGCAACATCAGATGATACAATTTTGAAGAAAAATTAATGCAAATGCTATATTGACTAAAGCAATTCTTTATTTGTATGCTAGCTCTAATGTAGCTTCTGTGATTTATAAGGCCCTTAATCTTTAAGAACAGACCCACACATAAAATGTACATTATTAATGTCTTTCTCTCTCTTCTCCAAACTCATATTGATTACACCATATGTTGTAGAGAATCATTGATCACTCAGCTTATCAATTCTTCATGCCTAGCGATGAAGTCCAGTCTATAAATCTATGACAGTAAATCTGTTAGTCCATTTTTTCCCCACAAGAACTTTCCAGCATGCAAATTAATGAAGAACTTTATTGTGTCCATTTCCTAACACAAACCCATTACTAAGGAGCCGGGCATTGATTGGGTGTGTGTCCCTTTAAATCTTTGGATTGCCTGTAGTTGAATGGTTTAGGCATCAGCAGAGTGCACTTTAATTAGCCCTGAGGAAATCACAGTGGGAGAGAAACAAGTTGGCTTGTTATTTTTCTGTTTGTACTAAAGGCAAATAAAAGCATGTCATTGGATTTTTTTTAATGTATCCTCAGTCCTATACTGTATGACCTGTTTACATTCACAATAGTCTCATTTGATACACATGTCACACCTGCATAACAAAGATCTTTCTCGCAGGGTAAAGAAGTTGATACACCAGGAAGACTATGTTTAAATGGTGCAGACCAGACTTTCACCTCATGCACTGAAAAGAAGAGGCTGCCTGTTGCTCAGTATGGCTGTGTCTATGGCTATGGTGTCTTGTGCTTGTTGCAGGCCCATTAGTGTGTTTCTCCACTCAGAGCTACAATTACCCAGAAAGCAAAATCAATGATGGGTGAAAGTCACAGAGTACTACTTGGGAAGAAGCAAGGCAAATGTTTCTCCAATTATCACTCCAGTGACTAGGGTGGTATAAGAAAGAAATTAACTCCCTGTATCCTTGCAGGGACTATTGTCTTTATTGTATTCTTGCATAGAATACTCATCTTAAGCATAGACTACTGAGACTTTGTATGTACATATAAAGTTATCTTTCCATTTTTATGAGGTTTGCATCCATGGGTTGAACTGTAGATAGAAAATACTTGGGGGAAAAATCTATATTTGACACATTCATTTTCTTTCATTTTATCCCCTAGAGTCTAGCTATTTATATATACTTAAAATGGATTAGGCTACTAGGAGTCATCTGGAGATGATATAAAGAACATGGAAGGATAAGAATGGGCTATATATAAATTCTGTCATTTTATAACAGAGAAGAGATTTCATATTTGGTATCTCTGGCAAATCCTGGCATGAATTCTCGACATATTGTGAGGCCTTGCAGCCCTCTACTCCTTTGCTTGGATCTGCCCTTTCTAAGTTATAGGAACAAAATACAGGTGTACTCTAATTTCTAAATTTGTTAGCATTAAATATTTAGTACTGATATTTCTGTGATTTTTGTCTCATGAGTCAAAAGAGTCATACATATAAACACACACACATGCATTCTTAAGAATAAACATTGAAATCCTTAATGTTAGGAAGTAAAGCACAAAAATACATAAAAGTTACATTATATGATAGAAAGAGTTTACCTTACCGTCATCAAATGAGTCTAACCTTTAAGAATCAGTCAGTATAATTTACTATATTCATGAAATAAAGGACAAAATGGCATAAATATCTCAACTGGCACCATCAAAGTAAAGAATTTTGACAAAATTCAACATTCACTCATACTAGAAACTTTCATTATTTTTAAGATAAAAGAAAGCATTTATAACTTTGTGAAGGCTAAAATCACACTTTGTTGAAAAAAGACTAGAATTTTGTGACTAAGACCATCATTTTTTTTTCAATATTTTCCTGGTTGACTTGGCTCACAGGACTTTAAAACCAGGAGTTGGAAAGGTTGAGGGCTGGGGAAGTGTTGTCAGGATTAGTAAGGATGTTGTCAGGATTACAAACCAATTGGAAATAAAAAGTAAAAGATTTTTCCCTCACATGTACAGAGTTAAGTATGAAAAAAAGGCATCTGGACAAATGAACATTGAGTTTTGAAAAGTTTCAGCACATAAGATCAACATATAAATACAATTGTATATTCACAACATATTTGAGAAATAAAATATAAAAACCAATGTCATTTCCTATAGCATCAATATATGAAGCACTTAGAGACAAACACATATATGAATATATTATCTAAGACCTGTAAACTACAAATATCATTGTGAAAATCGAAAGGCTGTTTAAAAATAGAGTGATAAGCCATAATCACAGACTAGAAGATTCAGTATTTCTATTAGTTAACTTGACATTAATTTATAATTTTAATACAATCCTAATCAAATATTCTAGCAAGCTTAATTTTGAGGGGAAGAAACTGAGACACTAATTTTCACATTTGTTGAAGCATGAGAAGGAGCCAAACCAACCTACATTTTAAAAAATCATAATGGAAAAAGATTTTGTTGTTGGAAAATTTACTTGATTTCAAGGCCTTCTGTTACACCTTAGCAATAAATATGTATACATAGGCAGGTAGACTGAGGATATGGAATGAATTTTACTCCAACTAGATGACCTCTCTCTCTCTCTCTCTCTCTCTCTCTCTCTCACACACACACACACACACACACACACACACACACACACACACACACGCATTCAACAGACTTCTAAAGTGTAACTGATAAGTCCTTAGGGAAAAACATAGACTTTTACACAAATGAGTCTGGAACAATTGGGTATAGCCATGGGGGAAAAAAAATGACCTGCAACGCTTACTTCAGAGAAGGAACAAAAGCTATGGAAATATCTACTCTCCTGAATCTAAAAGCTAAAGCTATTACCACTAGGATAAATCATAAGGACTACCTTTTTTACTTTGACTAAGGAGAATTTTTCTAAGATGCAAATCAGACCAGAACAAACTCATAATGTTCATATCCTCAACATTAACACTTTCTGATTATTAAAAGATACCATAAAGAAAAAGACCCGATTTCCATTTGTGATCCCTAGCCTTTTTTAATTGTGAAAATACCGTACAGAGAGGTTACAATTACATGGGCAAGGTAATGAGTGCGTTTCTTATCAAGCATTGTTGCCTCCTCCTTTGTTTCCCCTTCCCATCCCTTCCCATCCCCCCCTCCACCAAAGTTGTAAAGTTCATTTTTGGCATAACATCTTATATATCTCATTGTTGCAATGAGTCTACCTGTATCCCTATTTAAACAATTTGTTTTTTACCTTCTCCTCCACAAATTATACCAACATCCAATACAGTGAAAACTTTATACTGGTCTGAAGTGATGAACATTCAAGCTTTGATTTTGAGCTTTTCCAAGGTACACAGTAGAAATATGGGCAATTAGCAGTCATAATTCTCTACCAGTCAAATAGTTCAATTTGAGGGGAAAATAACCAATATGCTATTATGCTCAGATTTTTGGTAAGTTTGGTATATGAAATACATTTTGAGCTCTCCTACTTTTTAACTTTTTAACAGATTTATCAAGACACAGCCTCATCAACCATAAGTTGAAGAGGGTCTGTATATGTGGATATGCATAGGTGTTTCAATGATCTTATATCCATAATATACAATTTTTACAGCTCAATAAAATGAAAACACCCTTGTACAAGTGGAAAAATAATAAAAATAGAATAATTTCATAAAAGAAATGCATTTAGGTTCAATAAGCAGAGTAATGCTCAATATGATTAATCCCTCTGGAAATTATTCTACAACTACTACAATGAGATATTACTACACAGGACTGACAGTAACCAATATTTATGAGAATATACTGCATTTGAAATACTCATAAACACAGCACAAAATCACTTTGAAAAAGTTTGTCTTGTTCTACCCCATTATTTCCAGCTAAGTAGATAGAACTGACCATTATAATATTTGAAAAAAAGTGAAGATCAGATAGATAAACATAGCTTTTCAGTCATTTGGAAGTACAAGAAAAAAAATCACAGCAGTGTGGCTACTAGAGACACAGAAGTAATAGAAAATTTGGTAACAGGTACTAAAATACAGCTAGAGAATATGTCTAAGTTCTGGTGTTTTACAAAATAGAAAGTGATAATAGTTTACAAGAGTCTTGTAAATTATCGGAAGAGATGGAGTTAAAAGTTCCCAACATGAAGAAATGAGAATTGTTTTCAAAAGATAGAAATGCAAATTTTCCTGGCATACTCATTACACATTCTACACAAATATCAAGTAACCACACAATTCCCCATAAATTTGTGCAATTATTTGTCAACTAAAATGCTTTTAAAATTCATCAGTCTTATTCTATTTCAATATATACCACTTGCCTTATAAACTAGCATACACCTTCCTGCTGATTCATTAAGACAATGAAAACCACAAGGAGATAGAAAAGACAGGGCCATTTCCCTCAGGAATTTGCTGCTCCATGGATAGAATAGAACCTCATGTTAAGTAAATAAATCAGACCTAGAAATACCAAGAGATGATTGCCAGAAAATACCCTACTGAAAATAACCTACTAATCCTTATTCAAGTAAACAGACAATGGTCATTAATACATAGAACTGAGTATTACTGAGCAATAATAAATCAAATATAAGGCAAGTGCCAGTGGCTCATGTCTGTAATCCTAGATATTGAACAGGCTGAGATCTGAGAAATCGAGTTTTGAAGCCAGCCCGGGTAGGAAAGTTTGTGAGACTCTTATCTCCCATTAACCACCAAAAAGCCAGAAGAGCAGCTGTGGCTCCAGGGGTAGGGCACTAGCTAGTCTTGAGTAGAAAAGCTGAAGGACAGTGCCCAGGCTTTGAGTTCAAATCTCAGGAATGGCACAAGCACACAACAACCAATTAAAGACAAAAGTACTGGTGTAAGCAACACCATAGATAAATCTCAAAACCCTGAACAAAAGTCTAAATCCAAATGACTATCAGTCTGTTAGATATTCTGTTTAGGAAAGTGGTTTAAAAAAAAAGATGTATTATTCATGGGGCACCAGCATCCATGAAAACCTTTGATGGATGTCCTTTCTAGACACGGCTGACTGTAGAAGACATGACCTAAAGCCGCGAGTCTTACAGAAACCCACACTAGCAGTGGCCAAATAGAAAGAAGTATTATGAATACAATTATCTTAATGAGAGACGAGGTCACACAGGGTCAAGCACGATTGCCAGGAGGCTTGACCTGCAAAGAGCTACAGAGATGGTTCATAGAATAGAGTTCCATAAGTGTCATACAGTGTGTACAAGGCAAGGAAATTAAAAATGTATAATCAAAGGTTCAGGTTAATCATCTTAATAAAGGTTTCCGGTCCTGACTTAGTAGTCAAGTTGGATATGCCCATTAAAGTAGAACTCAAGTTGCTAGGAAAGAGAGCCTTTAACGGGACAGAAACTGTGCATGTGAAAGATTCTCTCTAGTCTTCGCCCAAACAAAACCCATAGACTTTTACTTGAGAAACCGCACCACTGGGGCATTTTGTTGGACCCAAATGGAATTGACCTGGAGATTCAGTCATGTACCATGTTGACTTCCATGTTAGGGTGATTCACAATCATTTGAGACTTATTCGGTAACCTTTCCTCCAGCCCTCCACATAATTAACATGCATATAAACTGAGTAGTTGGAAGAAGTTTTATACTGACTGCTTGCTGTATGGAGGTGGAGGCTTTCACAGTGAGGAAGAGCAAGCAACTGTCCTCAGATTGTAGATCAGAAAGCAATCAAACGATAGGGGAAAAGCACACACAGGACTGAGCATCCTACACGGTTCTCCTTCAGCATATTCCTGTACTGTATGGGGAAGGGGCGTCCTGAGAGAAGGTGATAGAGTAGGAAGAAACTCTGGCATTTTGGATGAGTACTCTCAGCACCAACTGGACAGTTACTGCTCTCTGGTCCTACCTGGAAGGCCCTGAAAATCAGCAAGGAGTGAAATATTCCTCAGGAACTTAGCTTTGTTCCCATCACTTAACTTGTGTAGGAAGACAGAACAGCTAAAGTGAGAATACATATGGATTGGCAAATGGCCGATGGAATACTTACTCATTTACGAATATAGAAGGAGGAATACTCAAAGACGGAAGAATGAGCTCCATGGAAAAGGCCCATGAATAGAAAGAACATGAAGTATAATGATTCTTCTAACAAACCATCTGGGACACCTAGCAAGTATCTGAGTAGACAGAAGGCCTGGCCAGCTGATGGTGGCAGCCTCTATTTTAGACCTCCTCAGTGAAGAGTCAGGCTGCTGGTAGAAGTGAGGACTCTGTGTACATCTATTATCGTGATCTTCCTTACTTACAATGCTCTTTCACGTACATCTAAGGCAAAGTGTCCTATCCCCTAGCAACAGAGACCAAACAATCAGGTATACCTGGTGGGACAGGATTCCTAGATGTACAAATCATAAGTGGAAACTCATCACATTTCTGATTGGTATTATCAAAATTAAACTATGCGAGTTTGTCTTTGGAGGAATGGAAGGAGAAACACTCTCTAAGAGTGTTACAAGATCCCATATGGGATCTTATAAAACATTTCCTTAGACCAAGGCATCTACCTCAAAGCAAAGGATCTCCGGCAGTAGCCGCAGGAGTGTGGGTCCGTGGATCCTTTGGGCCCAGGAGATCACAGTGGGGAGCTAGAAGTCCTTTCTTCTCTACCACTTCAGAGTATGGCTCAGAAGGGCCTGTTTCTTCTATCAGGATCAGGGATAGAAGCCTATTGAGGAAGAGGTCTTGTCTGCCATTGTTTTTGTCTCCTTGCTGAAGCAGAGAGAAAGGCATCAGCCCAATAGGATGGACTGTCTGACCTTGATAGTATAGAGGAGGCAAAGCTGCTATAAAGAGGCAGAGAAGAATAACTTTGGTAATCTAGTAAGCATATATATTTGGTCAGTTTTTATTTTTGGTTGGCTGTCAGTGGTGAGGCTTGAACTCAAGGCCTGGGTACTATCCCTGAGCTCTTTTGCTTAAGGCCAGAGCTCTACCATTTTAAGTCACATCTCCACTTCCGGTTTTTAAGTGGTTACTTGGAGATAAGTGTTTCATAGGGACTTTTTTGCCCAGGCTGGGTTCCAACCGCAATCCTCAGATCTTTGCCTCCTGATTGGCTAGGATTACAGGTGTGAGCTATGCGCTGGGCTGTGTGCTGGTCACTTTTAATGATAAATTAGCCAACTAAGTAGCCATACATGAGAATTACATACTGATCACACTCTCCCACTCCTCAGGGAGGAGGCTCTATGTCACTCTAAGAGCAACGGCACCTTGAACAAGGGAGCAAGCAGAATGGGAGAATAATCTAGGCTGGGAAGTGGAGGAGAAAGGAAGAATAACAGACAAGCCTCTAAGATGAACTGTAGAAATAGGAATTGTAATGCGCCCCTCACCTTCCACTGTCCTTGGAAGGTCCATAGTGAATGAATGAAAGGCTGTTTTCAAGGAAGGTGAACGCATCCTATGAAGCAAGTACTTTCGCTCTGCACAGGATGCAGGTTCCATTGGGGTACCTTCATGATGTTCTTCCTTCGTACTGAAATATTCATTGGCCAGGGACTCAAGAATATTAGCTCCAGTGGCTTACACATGGATCTGTCCAGAAGCAATACTTTCTTAGCCTACAGCATTGGCCTTGCCAAAGTTTAAGGCATCTTGCAGGGTGAAAACAGTGTGGTTTGACTCGTGTGCGTGTGAGAATACGAAGGCCCCAAGACCTTTGTGTTTCCATCATTACCTTATTACTGAGTCACCTTCTCAGTCTTTCTTCTTCATATACACCTTCATTAAAAATGTGTCTGCAGAGAGCTAACTGAAGATACAGAGCAATGTAGTGTGTATGTCTCACACTCCTAAAACTAGGCAGGAGCACCTGTTTAGCTTAAGCCAATCAAAATGAAGTGAGCTGTGTGTAGTGCGTCTCTTCCTGATTGAAGGCTCTACAAAAGCCATGAGAGCAATATTTGATCCTTCCAGAGTTGGCATCAATTTTGTCCTAGAGAGAAAGAACTTCTTTACAATTCCCTAGCTGTTAACATTTGTTGAAATGGATTTCTCTGTGGGCATGAGTAAGCAATAAAATTACATGTCTTGCATTCTGTTCTCCAATAGGAGATAATTTGTGTAGAAGACATTGGTGTATGTATCTTCTCTGCACTGTTGTTTCTTGGATTTATATTAGAAAAGACTATCTGTTGAATAGATATCAATAGTTGTCTACTGTCCAGACTCCTTGGATTCACGTGTCCTAGCCAGTATATTTTTGTGTCTCTGGGACACTACTGTACAGTCCTGAATAAATAATGAAAACACTTAGTCCCACAGAAGCTTGGTTTTACTTCAACCAACTACAGAAACGTAATGCCTTTCTCTATTCTACTACATGGAGGTCACCACTGTGAGATTTATTTGATTTTGCAGACTGGCTAATTAATTTGTTCATTCAGTGCACTCAGCATCAGCTGGTTTTTGGAGCGGTGCTACCAAAGCAATAGATTAATTTACATGGTACAATGCATCTAGAATAATCATTACCCCATAGAATTGTTATTGCCTGAATTCTAAAGAGAGAAGATGTTTCCCCACCGAGATTAAAAAGTTTCTGCCGCCACTTTGTATTCTAAAAAAGAAAAAGAAAAGAAAATTGAAATGCCAATTTTTTTTGGACAGCAGAATTTTATAGAACTTTTAATTTAATTACACTAGGTTCTATTCCTTTACTTTGCTGATGATTCTAGACAAATTGTTTTGAGTTCATTAAAGGGCTAGAATCCTACTGAAAGTTATTTTACATGAGAACCTTATCAAGGGCAGTAAGTTCAGAAACTTCACTGGAAAAAAGTTACCATATCTACATTTCAGTTTCTCAGTGCTCACCATTGACCATCTTTTCTTGCATGTCATTTATTTTCCTTCGCTCTCTGTGACATTTTTGTCTGTATGTGAATCAGATTTTACTTTCCACCTTCTATTTGGATATAGGTCCACTGAATTTTATGGCAAAATGGCAGCCTAGCTTCCTTAATCCTCAGGGATTTTATTTCAACTACCCATTGTCTTTCACTATCCCAGGTGAACATGACCAAAGATCAGGTAACTAGTACAGCCTCATTTGCTACAGTTAATCAGGAAGTTGGGGTCATGGATTTCAACATGCTATCAGAAGCTGTTCATTCAATGGTGAAATGCCATTCGTATACATGCCTAAATATACCATTAATTGCTGATTCAAAATTTGTCAAGTGTTGGGCGCCAGTGTCTCACACCTGTAATCCTAGCTACTCAGGAGGCTGAGATCTGAGGATCATGGTTCAAAGCCAGCCTAGGCAGGAAAGTCCGTGAGACATTTATCTCCAATAAACCACCAGAAAACCTGAAGTGTTGCATGGCTCAAGTGGTAGAATGCTCGCATTGAGCTGAAGAGCTGAGGGACAGTGCCCAGGCCCGGAGTTCAAGGCTCATGACCGACCAAAAAAAAAAAATTGTCAAGTTTTCTAGGCCCAAGATAAAAGTTTTCTATTATTCAGCTTATAGCTAACGTCAATTACAGTAGCTAATTAAAAATTTATGCCAACTGAAGTTTCATGAGTATGAGTGTAGGCTAAGGAAACACATTTATATCTAAGACAGATTAGGCTATCAAGATCAACTGGTGTATAATAACTGCTGGCTAAATGTTTATAAAATAGTAAAACAAGCTTTCATAATAGCAGACATTTAGCTGCACACAGAAATACTATTTTCAGATTTGTAGCATGTATGCACAAGAAGTTTCTTTCTAGGTCTGATTGCTTCATTCTAAATTGCTCTGTAACAAATATAAATTACAAAGACAAATTCAGGATATAGAGCTCAACCCTAGCTACTCAGGGAGGCTGACATCTGAGCACAACAGTTTAAAGCCAGCCTGGGAAGAAAAGTTCCCCATTAGACTCTTATTTCTAATTAACCACTCAAAAACTGGAAATGGTATTGTGCCTCAAGTGGTAAAGTGCTAGCCTTGAGCACAAAAAGGCTCAGGCCCTGAGTTCAAATTTCACAACTGTCCCTTCTCAAACTAAAAGTGGGTTTTTTAAACCAACTAGCTACTCCCGGCACAAGATATAACTCTGATATGAAAATGTTTGTTTTACAGAATTTTATATGCTTTAAACTATGAATGCTAACCAGAAAAAGTTGTGTTGAATCTAAAGCAATTAGCTGTACGTCATCAATGTTATCGAACCATAACTTATTTGCCACACTTATATCAAATGATTAATAATTTATACCTACTGGCACTACATTTCAAATGAGAAAAAAAGCTGTGAAGGTATGGAAGGTAAGTCAAAGTTCATAAAACAAATCCTAGTCCAATGGGGCAAAAATCCATAGAGCTTTCCTGAAATTTAACTCTTCCATGATACATAGAGTTGTAAAACTTCAGGAAATGCCTTAAAGGGCATTCAGACAAAACTGCTCCATACTTTAGAAACTGAGTCTTCGTGGATGAAGATGTATATAATTGTAGCATTTATATAATGTGTGCAGTTCTAATGTACAAAACTGTTAAACAGTAATTTATTATGTCACAGAAATGTTGGGACAAAAGCTGAACAAATACAGCAGTGATACTCACTAGACGCGATGTTGAAAATGAACTGTACATCTTGTGGGTAGGGAGGGGAGGGAAAAATAGGAGAGAGTGAGGACAGAGATGACATTGTCCAAAAGAAATGTCCTCTTTACCTGACTTATGTAACTGTAGCCCCTCTGCAAATCACCTTTACAATAACTATATATATATAAATTTGGGGGCTGGGAAGATGTCTCAGGGTTAGAGTGCTTGACTCATATGCATGAGGCCCTGGATTCTATTCCTCAGCACTACATAAACAGAAAAAGCTGGAAGTGGTGCTGTGGTTCAAGTAGTAGAGTGCTTGCCTTGGGCTGAAGCGCCCAGGCCCAGAGTTCAAGCCCCATGATTTACAAAAAGAAAATGGGGAGCCAAAAAAAATCAATATGGTTTATTAAAAAATTATGTCAGATTCTCCCAAACTTTAATATTGTGGAAAATTGGTCTGAGCACACATTATCTGGAAGGACTGGTTATGAATTGAAGGCTATTATCTTTTAATGAGAGGGCTTTAATAAGACAATTATTCAATTTAGGACCAAATATCAGTTCCAAATGTTGCCTCTCAGAATTGAACAACTCCTATGGTCATATGCATTTATGAAACCTAAGTAGGGAGAGAGAATTCGGCCTAGCTCAGGGCCTATTCTTGTCCAATCCACAGAATAGACCATTTCATTGGGAATTCTAGCATTTATTCAGAACATTTGCTTAGGGAGTAGCATCTACCTTTACATTGGCCACGTTAAGCTGCCCTCCATACAACTTAAGAGCTAGAAATCTGTAATTTCAAATGCACCTATAAAGCTTCAATTAAACATGTCGTATGTCAGTATATATGTATGTATGTATGTCAGTATGTATAAACATGTAGTATGCCAGTGCTTACAAATGAATTTAAAAAGTAGAGTATACTCTGTGAAGAGCTCAAATAGTATAATTGTTCAGAAAGACTTTAGCCTTTCAAAGCCCAACAAAATAAGTGTCAGGGAATGGGTGCAAGTAAGAGGAGTTAGTGGGGCCAAAAGGAAAGGGGTGAGTGAGGGAAGGAGGGAAGGGGAGGAAAAGGAGTCAAGAATTTATTTATTTATTTATTTTTTTGTCAGTCGTGGGGCTTGAACTCTGGGCCTGGGTGCTGTCCCTCAGCTCTTCAGCTCAAGGCGAGCGCTCTACCACTTGAGCTACAGCTCCACTTCCAAGAATTTATTGTATATACTACAAAATTAAGAAAAAGAATGGAAGGGATGGGTTGGGAAGAATGGGTGAGAATATTGAAAGAGGTAACATGGATCAAGATGTGCTGTCTTCATAAA
The DNA here is from genome assembly GCF_019054845.1 of Dipodomys spectabilis. Classification (NCBI taxonomy): domain Eukaryota; kingdom Metazoa; phylum Chordata; class Mammalia; order Rodentia; family Heteromyidae; genus Dipodomys; species Dipodomys spectabilis. Next base: position 35,624,391 of record NW_024870731.1, on the reverse strand, counting down.
CTGTTTTGTTCAACGCCACGCCTTTGTACATCTACATAAAGATACTAAAAATATGAACCCTTGTTTTCATTGTATTTGATGTCGGTATAATTTGGGGAGGGGAAGGGAAAAAACAAAATGTTTAAATAGGAATACAGACTGACCCATTGCAACAATGAGATGTACAAGACCCTATTGCACAATGGCCTTTACAATTTAGGCTGGGGGAGGGGAGTGTAGTTGTAGAAGTAGGAGGGAAGGGATGGTAGGGGAAAAACAAAGGAGGAGGCAACAATAATTGATAAGAAATGTACTCATTACCTTGCTCATGTAACTGTAACCCCTCTGCACAGTATTTTCACAATAAAAAATCTTATAAAAAATAAAAAATAAACCACGTGACTTGGACATGATGATACCATGAAGGGCTGTTGTCCTGGAGACAGAAGGATGAAGGGTCCATTACTGTGTCAAAGGCAAAGATCTGATCTAAAGTAGCTGCTCAATAAATGCTATTGTGTTCGTTAAAAAATAAATAAAATGGAAAGGAAATATAAAGAAACTGAGGTACACTGCCACCTATTGGCACAACTGTGTAGTAAATGGCCGAGTAAAATCTGAACTGAGGTCTGTCTGATTATATGTTCTTTGTTATATCTCACCGTGAGATTCTTCGAATCACATTCATACATGTGAAAATAGTTGAATTGGAATAACTGAAAAGACAATGAGGAAATTATGCAAACATAGGTTAATTAAAGAACTGCTTATTTTCATTTTGAAAATCATTCTATTTGAAGTTGTTTTCAAATGTTTTACAAAATAGTACAAAGACCCAAAAGAAGTGATTAAAATGATGAGTATTGTATTTACTATGACTAAAGTAATTCATTAGGGAAAGGATTGTCCTTTGAAAAATGATTCAGAAATAATTGGATAATAACTATTAAAAATATACAATGAACTTCAGACCCTACCTGTTAATGAATATAACTTGAAGTATATCAATGACCAAAATATAAGACATAAAAATCACAAAAACCTGTCCACCCAAACAAAGGAGAACATTGTGGTGGCCTTGAATTAAGCAAAGATTTCTTAGGATACAAATGCACAAATCAAAGAAAAATTTTCATAATTATAGTCTCAGAATTAAAACATTAGACTGAATTCTATTATATGTAAATAATATATTTACATACCACAATTTTAAGACAATATATACACTTGTCAGTTTATATAAAGTAGGTATGCAGAGAAATAGATAAAATCTTCTCCCTCAACAAATTCACAGCATAATAATAGTATCTACTAAAATGAGTAGACAGATAATACACATAAGTTCTGAGCATTAATAGGGATTTATCAGAGTACTTTGGAGAAGCTTTCCACTAATTTGACTTGTCAGAGAATATAGAGATAGAGCCAAATATCCAAGAAATTTAATATATAATAAAGATAATATTGTAAGTATTAGTGATAGAGAATTAATTATTCAATAATACTAAGGTAACCTTTAAAAATAGCATAGTTATGGGCTGGGAAGGTGGCTCAGTGGTAGAGTGCTTGCCTTGCATGCATGAGGCCCTGGGTTTGATTCCTCAGCACCACATAAGCAGAAAAAAATGCCAGAAGTGGCACTATGTTTCAAGTGGTAGAGCGCTAGCCTTGAGCTGAAATGCTGAGGGACAGTGCCCAGGCCCAGAGTTCAGGCCCCACAACCAGACCAAAAAAAAAAATAGCATAGTTATGAAAGTACTACTTAAGTGCTCTCTATGAACTAATCTAAGCCAATTCTGTGATGCATTACTGATATTGTTGTTATTTCAATAATAGAAAACTGAAGTGCAAGAATATTAAACAATTTTCTGAAGGTCTCACATGAAACTATGAATAATTCAAAGAATAAATTAGAAAAATGTTGCAATGTCAGTATAGAACACATTATTTTTCTTAACTAGGACCAGGAGCTATAAAAATTATTGATAAAGTCAAATATGAAAATAACAGAATTGTATACCCAAGCAGTACTATGTATCAAGTTGGAAGGCAAATGATAAATTGGAGAAGATATTTCTTTAGAAAGTATAATCATTTAGAACATACACTAGCTTCATCTATAAGGATTTCCTACATATCAAAAATAAACTCTTCAATAAAATGGATAAAGAGCCAGGCACTGGTGGCTCACGCCTGTTATCCTACTACTCAGGAGGCTGAGATCTGAGGATCACAGTTCAAAGTCAGCCCAGGCAGGAAAGTCCCCATGAGACTCTTATCTCTAATTAACCACCAGAAATCCTGAAGTGGTACTGTGGTTCAAGTGGTACAGTGCTCACCTTGAGCTGAAGAGCTCAGGGATAGCACTCAGGCCCATATTTCAAACTCTATGACTGACCAATAAATAAATAAATAAATAAATAAATAAAATTAAATGGATAAAGAACATTGACTTTATTCTGGAAGAAATACAAAACTTCCTTAAAGATCAAAAAGGGAAAAATTATGGGGCTGGGAAGGTGGCTCAGTGGTAGAGTGCTTATCTTGTGCATGAGGGTATGGGTTCAATTCCTCAGCATCACATAAGCAGAAAAAGTTGGAAGTGGCACTGTGGCTCAAGTGGTAGAGCGCTAGCCTTGAGCTGAAGAGCTGAGGGACAGTGCCCAGGCCGAGTTCAGGCCCTACGACTGGCAAAAATAAAAAAGGAAAAATTTCATTTATAATTAGATAAAAGAAAATGAAGCAAGGCAGATGTGCAAAATGGAAAACATTAGAAAATAGTGATGTGGCCTGAGGTACAAGTCTATTTTTATACTGACCTGTATATTTAAATGTTGACAGAATAAAACAGAGAATGAGGAGTCCATGGAAGAAAATTTGTACTATCCATCAATATTTGTGATGCACGTGGCCTGTCTAAAAGCAAAACTTCCCAAGTTTGCTTTAAATTCACAGCCAGTTTTATATAAAATATGTATTTCTAATGATGTTCACAATGTACTGTTTTGCATAACAAAATCTAACAAAAATAAGCAAAAATCAGTCAAAGGTTACCAAGCAAAATTATGAATAGCTTGAGGCTTTTTGTTTTTATTCTATAAGTTGTTTTAATACCTCTCTGCACAGAAGAGAAAAATCAACCAGAGTGGCCTCAGGTTGGCTTTGCCTTGCCCCACAAACCCATTCTACTCTTTTTTTTTTTTTTTTTTGAGTTTACCATTTCATTCAATTCAAATACTTACCAGGTGCTTTCTATGGCATTATATCTTGGGTTGGTTTGCGGGGGGGTGGGGGGGGGGGATTGTTTTATATATATTTTTTGAGCTTCAAAAAGATGCACAAGGGAGTCACATCCCAACACATCAAAAGGGAAGGAAGGGATGATATTGCTCCAAAAAGAAATATATTCATTACCTAACTTACGAATTGAGAACCTCACCATACAACACCTTCATACTAACCGTACACTGCTACTTTAAAGAAATAAAAAAAAAAATAGAGGTTTATCATGCCCAATTTAAGTGTCTAATGCTTCCTGATCAGAATCACCCCTTCCAGCTTTCTTCCCCAGATTCATCTCACACAGTCCACTTTCCTTTATCACATAGGTTAACGGGAGTCGAAATGAAACAAAACAAAACCAGGAAGGTGGAGGAAGCAAAGGCAAAGGCTCTGGCTGTCAGCCAAGCCTTCTTCTGAGACAGATGTCTGTCAATCCTGGAACAAGATGGCTCTCACTTCCTTTCTCAGCCCCGCACGTCAATAGAGCCAGGGTTGCACAATTCCCAGTTTAGTATCTGGGTCTGGGCTTGGAGGTTGATCTTTTCATGAAAACCAGTCTTTCCCTCTCACTCTGAAAAGACAAATTGACAACTTTGGAAGAAAAGCCCATTCAACACTTGAAGACAAGAGGACACATGCTTTCCAAAGATAACCAAAAATGTCTGAACATAAGTATTGCATTTGGGTAAGATGTCATTTCTCTGTAAGTACAGCTGATAGACAAATCTAGCACATAAAAAATTCAGAGGGGGGAAACAAACCCTACTGGACAACAGCTCCAATCAAGTAAGATAAAACAAAATTAAAACTCAACAAAAAAAGACATATTGACACCAGTTTGCAATTTGAAATGACACCAAAGTTTTCTGAGAAGTGTATTGAAGAATACAATGTAAGCGCAATAAATATGCATAATGTAGAATTAACATTACATTTCAATAAAATTGATAAGACTAAGACTGGAATCAGGATGAAGAGAAATCAGGAATAAGATAGTACAATTTTTTATATTTCAAATAGAACAAATAAAGAATAAAATAGGAAAATAAATAAAAGCACTTTCCTACCCTTTACAAGGAATTATTAATACCATTATTTCAAGATGTTTAGCATTGATAATAATGAAATTGTCCCTTTTTTCTACTTATGCTCATATGGATGAGTCTAAATTTCTAAAAATATTTTATAGGTATTAAGATAAATAAAATGTTGTATTATATAAAGTTTAATATAACTAAAATTTTGCACCATAGACCGTGTATTTTTGTTAACCACTGAGCTCAGTTTTTATTGGTTGAGATGGGGATCTTACAAACTTTTTACCTAGGAATCAAACATGATCCTTCTGATATCAGCCTCCTGAGTAGCTAAGATTACAGGCATTAGCCACTATACAGATATACAGAATATAGCAAAATTTACATACATCTATGTTTTCAACAAGACTTTGTTGGCTAATCGTAAGGATGCATCTTAGTTACTCAAAAGGCAAAACAAGAATGATCTTAAATCCAAGGTCAAAAGATAAAGGGAGATGTAAACAAATACAAATGTAAACAAATACAAACACACACACAAATGTGAAGCAATTGGTATAGATTAGGTAGTTAAAGCATAAAACAAAAAACAGCAACAAAAACAGTCCTAGCATGGCACCTGTGGCCCATGTCTGTCATCCTAGATACTCAGGAAGCTGAGAACTGAGGTTTGAGGTTTCAAGGCAGCCCAGGAAGGAATGTCCATGAGACTCTGATCTTCAAATAACCAGCCATACAGCTAGGAGTGGAGCTGTGGCTCAAGTGGTAGAGTATCACCCTTGAGCAAAAAAATCTCAGGGATAGCAACCAGGCTCTGAATTCAAGCCACAGGACTGGCACACACAAAAAAAGTCAAAACCAAGAACAGGACTTTCTGTCCTAGAAATAAACATGTATATAACATGTATATATATGTTTATGTATGTATGTATATATATATGTGTATGCATGCATGCATGTATGTATGTATGCATGTATGTATGTGTAGCACTCATACTATGTTACTGCAACACAAGCAGTCCTTCAATGTCCTTAAGGATCATCTCAACATGGCTGTGAAATGTTAGTACATGAAGAGGAATATGAAATTGGAAGAGTTTTACTCTGTTATGGAAGGCTGTTTGAGAGATGTTCTCAGGCAATAGGCTCACCAAACAGGTGATGCCCAGAAGTAGAGCATGTCGGCACAGTGCTTTATTGGGAGCACAGGAGGAATACCCATGCAGGGGCATGGATGGCCTAGCTGCTGGGGTCCCAGCTCACCCTTTGTGTGCAGGCTGCTTACTCTGGGGGATGTGGAGACATGAGGAGAACATGAAGTTTCAGATTCACAATGCGATGTGCATGAGTGTGTGTCTCTCTGTGTGTAACTTAGATAAATGTTCCATTTCTACCTTTCCTGTTTCTATCTGCACCACACATTAAAGTATAGTTCAATAGCGAATAGACAGAAGCATGAACTCTGAAGACATAAGGACAATGATTACAGTCCTTTTGTCTAATACCTCCTCAGCCTCAGTCATCTTGTGAGGCAGTATAAACACACATTATTCTATGAAATTGGTTTATTAGGCTTACCACTGCTTTAGTAAGTTTGCCTATCTCCCACTGTAAATGTGAGAATTTACAGTAATATAAAGTTCCCTGCAAAGAGCCTGGCATAGGGTGCATGCAGAAAGAATGATTGCAATTTGAAGGCATTGTGTTGTCCTACAGATTCTCAAAAGAAAGAAGAGAGGGAGAAACTCTTTGCCACAAGATGTGCATTAAAATCTTGAGTTGAAAAGCTAAGAAAAAAAATCTTGAACTTGATGTTTGTATCAAACGTGCTGTTTGATAAACCTTAGAGTTAATGCTTATTCTTCCTTTTGTCCCTCCACTTGAGAATTACTGTGACAATTCTTCACCAAAGGTTGGAATAGAACTGATGATTTGTAATCCACTTTATAAACTCACTGAAAAAGAAGCTTTTTGTTTATCTATCTTTTATTCTTCTGTCTATCTTGGCTCCGCACAGTAATACATAAAATAGAAGTGACAGGAAATAACATTTGTTCACAAAACATTACTTTCTTGCTGTCGTGGTGTATTTCAAAATCATTTTTTCCCAAATAACCTTTCTTCCTATTCATTCAATTCCAATTCCTGAGAAATTTCTAATTAGCTACCTGGGAAACAGCCCTCTCTCACCCCAATTTTTTTGGCCACCTTATTAATCTTCTGGATTTGTCTCAATGAAGTATTTATTCACAATCTTTTCTGGCCTACACTTGGTATTTCAAGAGCTGGCATTTCCCTTGCTTGTCTCTGGACACTAATATTTAATCATATAATCATAGGAATTGGAGATGGATGAGACCAAACGGTTCATTCTCCATCTGCCTGCCAAAGCTGCTGTTGTTTTCTTACCATTTGGCATTGATTTTTCAAGAAGCTAGTGATTTATCCAGCAATATAATTTCAAATGCCATATTTTTGCACATTTATCAGTAGTACCTGCTACACAAAGTTTTCTGTTTATTACATAGCTCTTCCTTTTAGACGATGTCACTAAAATTTATGCATATATGTCTTTCCATATGGTGGCTGGAAGCTACCATATAAATATTTAGATGATTTAAAAATTGACACGCAGCTAATGTGTACATAATTGTATATATAGTCATATGTATATATATATATGCATACAAAATTTTATATAATATATATCACTATCCAGTCTATCATTATGCACACTTGCACACACACACATGAACACTCACAGACTTAGTACAAATGCCCAAATCACATGTGATTTTTCTTAGCTTAGTGCACCTGCTATTTAAATGAACAAAATAAAAGTCAATCAAAGAGCCGAGACTGAGATGAATAGCCTCTTAATTTAAAATTTCAGATCCAGTCTGAAATTACTACTACTCTCTGCTTTGTTTTCACCATCAAATAATTTCTCCAGATTTAAAATCACATTATAAATTTCTGGTAGTTTTCTAATTTTTTTAAGCAATAAGTTCTCTTCTGTTAAAATTTCTGTCATGTTCTAGAGAGACTAGCTTAGTTGAGTTTATTAAATTTCAAATATAAAGTGACAAATGGATTTAAAACATCAAAACCAATAAATACTACATTCATCTCCAAACATTTTTCCATCCATGAGACTTACATCCTCCTTTTTGAGAATTTATTGTACTTCTTAGATTTCAGTCCACTAAGAAATGTCAGTATGTCAGAACACTAATATTTGGAAAAAGTACTTTAAAATATAGATTAATGAGATTATTCTGATAGTAGGATTTGATTTATATGTGATTCTTCATGTATTGCTAACATTTCTCTAGGATTTCAGATGTAGGTTAACATACACTTTCTTCTCTGTCCCAATAGCTTTTGTTCTGATTTAAAAGTCAGATAATGATGAATTCATATGTGCTAAGTCAGCTTTTGATTATCTATAAAAGATGCCTGCAATAATCAGCTCCTTATAAGTTTATTTCTGCATATAACTTTGGAGGCTTCATTCCTGGACCAGTTGGCCCTGTGATTTTCAGTTCTGTGGTAAAGCAGCATATCAGTGCAGAAGGTATAGTGGTGGAAACCTAGTCCCCTCATGGCTGAGGTGTTGAAAAGACAGGTAAATAAAGAGATCAGAGGCCTATAATCCTCTATGAGGGAATAGCCATCAACGACCTAAACTAGTCCAGCCTGTTATAAATTCCATTATACCTCCCAACAGTGTCAAGGTGGAAATGAAGACATTCACACATAGCCCTAGAGGACATTTAAGTTACACAGAGTACTAATCCCATACATCTCTGCTATTGCTACTTCACACACACACACACACACACACACACACACACACACACACAAACACACTCACTTTATTGAAATTCACCTTGAATTCATTTTACCTCTTGCATAAGAAGATCCATTTTCTCCCCTACCCACCCTCCAGGTGGTAAACCATTCACAAGCCATCACTAGTACCTCATCATATTCTGTATTTTACATTGCTTGAGCTTTTCAAAACCACATGAAACTACAGTAGCTAAATGACAAATTTAGCTCTGGCTCTGTAGGAATTTGAAGAAATAGTAAGATTTGCTCTCAACAGTGAAGCAGTAAGCGGAAACAGGGTGTAACTGCCGAGGGATTATTGTTGGTTGGGAAGCGCTGGGGATCTGTGAGCTATCGAAGGTGAAAGGCAAGGTGCTGGTAGACATCCCTGTGACCTGACAAGATTCCCAGGTCACCTCATTGCTGTCAGCTGACAAGTTCCACATTAGGTGTACAGTTCATACTCCCCCAAACTTGCCACGTGCGTTGATAAGAAGAACAGCCAACACATTGCTTGACCTGATGTGCCACAAGAACACATCTTTGAGGAGTAATAGTATGATCCTATAACAGAGCAACACACTTAATTTGCCTAACCTTGATATTAAAAGCTTGTTTGAGCTTTTGATTATGAACTAGTTGACAGTGCCCCAACTCTTCTTATTTTATTTTATTTCATTGCAAAGATGTCAGTTCAGCTCTCTGTACCTTGTTTGTACCATCTGTGTCATGATACTAATACTCCATATTGCCTACCAGGCAGGATGGCTATAAGCATTAGATAATATATGCAAATCATTTATTATAATGCCTGAAATAGAGTAACTATACAGTAAAGGGTAGCTACAATCACTCATGTCAACACAAGACATTCTAAGGTTTGCAACTTTTAATCACATTTTCTTCTGAATACTTCTTCCTACTTCCTAAATAATTGTTGTGAGGATGAACAATGTTGTGATGATTGAAACACCTCATACATATGTATTAAAATAGAGTCCATTAAAACTGGTTTAAAGAGGGATGAGAGGGTAGAATGGGGATAATAGAAGGGTTGAATTTGATCAAAGTACATTGTATGCATGTTTGAAAATATCTCATTGAAGAACCCTTTTATATAATACACACTAATATAAAAGAGAGAAAGATGCTTGTTTTATGTCTGTTAGATTAAAATAAGGAACACACATTACTTATTAGAAAGAAGCTTATTGGAGAACATAATCTAATACCTTTAGAGAGTATTGAGCTAAGTATCATCTATAAAATTGATTTGTAAAAATAGGCAAGAAAGTAATCACAAGCAATGACCATGCCATTAGTTATTTTATCTGAGGAGAGATCAGTACCTTCCAAGGTACTTAGAACAAATTTAAGCATTACTGCAATAAAGGAACTTTAGTAAGTCACAATTACAGAAGTAAAACCAAGTTTTAAGATACCTTTATGTAAAGTTTAATAAATGGTTCATTCTGTATACATGTGCCATTCTGAATATTTAGCTCTAAAGATAACTCTATGTATAAAACCTTATGGGCAAGATAAATGCAATGAATTCAATATCATAGAACATAGAATGCAACACTTTTACAAAAGCAATACCCTACAAAAGACTTTTGAAACCTAATAGCTATGTCTTTTTAGGAGGGTAAATATAAAGTGTAAGTGCCTATGTCTCTTTATTCTGAACAGTCATGAACAAACACAAAGGAATAGAAAATATTAAAACAAATGTAGGAGTGATTTGTGGTCAGCAACATTCACATGGTGTAACAATAAGAGAGAAAAGACAATGTCTTATCTTGAAATCAAATAAAATCTTTTAATTCTTTAAATCATTTTTACAAGCCCTCCAGCCTTTTTGCTCTAATCTATTTAAAGCTGTAATGTAGTTGTTATTGATAGATTCTGCATTTACTCTGCAAGGACATGACTTAACTTTGTCACCTTGTAAATCCTCTAAAAATTTTATTAAGAAAAAGAATCATCTTTCTGGGGTTTCTTTCGATAATTTAAAAATTTGTTTCTGTTCTAGTCCACTCCACAAAATAGACTTAGGAAGCATAAATAGAAACATTGTTAATTTCTAAAGGCTAATACAAGTTCCAATACCAGTGAACACATATAATATTTATGCACTCTGCTTTGTAAACATGTGATATAAGGCATACATATATACTAATTGCTGTAAACAGCATAACTGTAATCTCATTACATTGTCACTAATCATCATTACCCACCAGCTGTGTAATCAATTAATTAATGTTATAGAAATTTTTTCTGTTCATTTGGAATGTATTTGCTGGCCTCTTGTGTCAACTACTATTTCCAGTATTGAGGGAAACCAGTGACAAAGTTGAATGAATTCCGCTCTCACAAAGACCTGTGTTCTGATCATTGTACATAGACAGTGGATAAGTAAACCAGGAAGAATGAAATATCAAAGGAAAATGTGATGTTGAATACATTTCAGGTTAATCTGAGATGAGAGAGAGAGAAAGGACATTTCATTAAAGAACAACATACTTACAGAAATAATAAATATATATGCAGAGTGTACATTTTTTATTAAAAAATTGGAGTTTAACTGGACATCAATGGGTCATGCTTGTAATCTTCGGTACTCACAAGGCTGAGATCTGAGGATCATGGTTTGAAACCAGCTTATGCAGGAAAGTTTGTGAGACTCTTCTCTCAAAGTAACTATCAAAATGGAACTATGAATCAAGTGGGAAAGCACTAACCTTGCACACAATAAAAGCTGAGGAACTATGCCCAGGCTCTGAGTTCCAGACTCAGGAATTGCATAATAAGAAGAAGGAAACTCTACCGAACATTGTTGATGAGCTTACTTTTTTGATATGCCTTTGAGAAACTGTTTCCTGTTACTAAACTACAGTTTTATTTGGTATGCACTACTTCTGTTTTACAAAGAGTTCTGCCTAGACACATACAAGCTGACATATGTAAATATGTCTCTGTGCTACATCATAAGGAAATGGAATTTCACAGTCACAAATGATGCTTAATTAAAGGTTATCTTTCAAATAAAAATGTTTTTGATTCCTTAGAAAATGTAATGTTACACTTTATGCTCATTTAGTATCTCGAATACTTATATTTTTTCATTTTTCACATATTTAGTGAGGTTAACTCTTGTTTTCATTTGGGGGATGATGGATGACAAAAGAAGTAGGAGGAAGAAGAGGAGGAGGAAGAGGAAGAAGAGGAAGAGGAAGAGAAGAAGGAAATAGGAAGGAGGGGGAGGAGGGGGGGAGGAGGAGGAGGAGGAGGAGGAGGAGGAAGAAGAAGCAACAGTCACACTAAGAACTAAAGGCAGTACCTCAGCTTGCTAGGTAAGCATGTAGCCATTCGAGCCATTATCTCAGACCTTTCATGCTTTTAGTTTGTTTTCCCAAGAAGGCTCCTTCACTTTGGCTCAGAATAGCCTCAACTGATGATCCTTATATCTCAGCTCCCTGAGTAGCTGGAATGAAAGTCATGTGACCTCATGACAAGACTCTGCCTTTCTGATTGCTTGAGTTGTCTTTTCAGAGCCTTTGTTCATATACTTGTGCATTTTTATGGAGCTCTTTTGACTTGTGTGTGCATGTATATATACACAACAGAATGAATATGTATCATACATAAATGGTAAACCCATACTGCACATACAGAGAGATATATCATATATGTGTACATATAATCATGCATGAATATGTATACAAATATGTATAATCACATGTGTAATTATAATTCAATCTCTGCAACTGTGGGTGATTGAAACTTGGACTCCCATAAATACCAAAATCTTTAGACATCTGCTTAGAACTTACTCACATCTTACTGTATCCTTTAACCTCTACCAAATAAATTATAACCAATAGAATACAAATACAAATACTAGTGAATGGTGGCTACCCTTGGTTGTTTTCAGACTGACAAAAACATCTACATATATTTAGAGGAAACAAGATTTCTTTTTCAATATATTTTACCTGGAGTTGGCTAAAATCTATAAATGTATAAATCAATGGACACAAACCATGAGAAATCTGTAGATTCAAAGGCAGATTCTATATTACTAAATTACTTTCTCCTCTAGGAATGTTACCTTTACAATATTTTAGTGTTTTCACTATAGAATGACACAAATGTCATGTTGTTGATCAGGCATGTCCTTTAATCTCCTTATTGCCTTCATTCTCACAAATTCAGAATACAAATCTTTCCTGTACTGAAAAGTGTATGTTCATTGCTGATCTGTGACCCTCCTTTATTTTCATATTCCTAGAACATTTTCTTAATGATTCTCTCCTTCTCATAGGTTTTGAGGTATGGGAGATAAATCCTTCTTCCTCATTTATCTTACCTCCTCTTCAAAATTAAATTTTAAGAAACGTTCTGAGTTTCATTAATAACAAAAATAAGATTTTAGTGTATTGTGGTTTATTTATAGATTAATTTAGGGATTATTATTATCTTGACAATATTAAGCCATTCAGAATATGGCTTCATTCGCTATTTATTTATGTCTTTTTTATGTCCTTTAGTAAAATTTTATAGTTTTCTTAATGTAGGCTTTCTGCTTATTTTTATGAGAATGATCTTTACGCATTTTATAGTTTGTGGCTATTGGAAAGCAGATCTTATCATCTATCATACATTCTATCATTTCTAGCATATGAAAAAGACAGAGAAAATGTAATCTTTAGTTTCCTGAAAATAATAGCATTTTTTCCCTTCCCAATATTTGTACAATTCATTTCTCATAACTTCTTTCTAAAATTTGTACATCTATTTTGTGGCTCTCTAAATATTGCTTGGTTTACAGTTCACTTGCAAATTTCTAACATGGTAAGAGTTGTACTTATTAATTTTAAACCAGTATTTGGGGAAACATTTTATAAAACCTTTCTTAAATATAATCTCATTTTTCCCATCCTTTAATCATTTAGAGCAATAAATTGTATGGATTTTCTAATCCCACATAAGCCTTGTATTTTTTTTGACAAGACATCCTTAGTGATCACATTCTGCTTGGCTTTGCTGGAGTTTACTTACTGATATTTTAATTAGGATATTTTTATTTGAGATTGTTCTATCTGTTTGTTTTGATGTCTTTGCTCTGTGTTATCTTCAGGTGGATTTAAAAAAAAATTGTATTCCTAGCTGGGCGCTGGTGGCTCATACTTGTAATCCTAGCTTCTAAGGAGGCTGAGATCTGAGGATTGTAGTTCAAAGCCAGCCCGGCAGGAAAGTCCGTGAAACTCTTATCTCCAATAAACCAACGGAAAACCAGATGTGGCACTGTAGCTCAAGTGGTAGCATGCTAGCCTTGAGCTGAAGAGCTGAGGGACAACGCTCAGGCTCAGAGTTCAAGCCCCACAACCAACAACAACAAAATTGTATTTCTGTAAAGTGAATTGTCCAGCATTACATCTTCATGCAATAGTCACAGAGTTTAACCTGGGGATTTCCATCAGTTTATTGTCCTTAAAGAAACCCTAGTTAATTTTAGACTCCTTTCAGAAGTCATTTTTTTTCTATGTCCTTTCATCTTTTTGTTCTTGATCAATTTATGTTACCTCTTTGGATCGCTGATGGGAACTATGTAGAAAAGTCATGGCTATCCATGGCAGCGAGAGAGAACAAATAGGGAAGGAGAAGAAAGGGAACTTTGCTTTTATTCTACTTGCCTCTCCTAAGGCCTGGACTTCTAACTAGCATGACAGCTATAAAGCCATGTTCCTTAACACTAATATTCTATATGAGTAATACCCAGAAAGGATATTCTAAATCTACAACTGAATATAAAAGAGTATCACCAGAGAGAAATTATTTATGAGGGAGACACCAAGGACACAAGAGACACAAGGGACACACACCATAATTTATTTTTACATGGTGATCTCGGTTCAGAACACCGCAGACTCCTCTTCAGAGCGAGTACATCAATTATGAGCAAGAAAGGAAAGGGAAAGTTTAACACTAGAGTATATATCTCCCATACATAGTATATGCTTATGCATACACACCGATAATAGATACTTTGTTGGTTCGAATCATTACAAGCTGTGAACCGTGAAGAGAAATGAGTTATAAATAAAGTCTCAGGATCTTTTAATAAATGTCCCCACGTCACAGCCCACAGAATATTATCTATTCACAATGAACTCATTCATACTCCACCTAATTCTGCCAATATAAATGCTATGCTACCTCTCTCTCTCTCTTTCTCTCTCTCTTTCTCTCTCTCTCTCTCTCTCTCTCTCTCTCTCTCTCTCTCTCTCTCTCTCTCTCTCTCTCTCTCTCTCCCTCTCTCCTTGTGTGTCTTTATCTGTGTGTAATCGGGCCTATGCTCAGGGGCTCGGCACTGCTACTTAGCTTTTACACTCAAGGATAGTGCTCATCAACCACAGCCCTACTTCCAGCTTTTTGGTACTTAATTGTGGACAAGGTTCCGCAACAGAAGTGCCTGGACTTGCTCTTCACTGTTATCCTCAGATCTTCGCCTCTTGATTCACTAGGATTACAGATATGTGCCAAGGGCACCAGGCTATATATGACTTCATTACATTAACTTTCAGAATACTTTATTAAAGTACCATACATAGATATCAAACATTGAAAGAGAAGAATAAGGTTGGTTTTGAATGAGCAGTTATTTAGGCTCTATTCACCAGAAGAAAGTATGTAACAACTATCACCAAATACACTAATGAACTACTGATGTTATAAATCTGTATCAGTCTGAAAAGCTCCCTGAACCAAACAACCACAAACCAAGGGACTTAAAGCAATAAGCATTTATGGCTTCAAATGACTGGAGATCAGAAATCTGAAGTCAAGGTATCTACAAAGCCATGACCTCCATGAAAGCTGTACAGCTTTCCTTTCCTGCTCCTGCCTGCTTGGGTTTTGCCAGAAAACCTGAGCTAACCTAACTTGGCAGCTTTGTAATTCCATTCTCACACAGTATCTGCTCTGCCTGGAACTGTGTTAGAAGGAGTTGGTGTTGTTCTATTTCAAGTTCATCCAGCTTTGCTGTCTTCTTCATGAATCTCATCCACAGGAACTTATTCCCAAATCATCTGACATTCTGAGGGACAGGGTGGTAGGACTGCAACATATCGTACACTTAGAGGTAGGGACATCATTCAAACAACAGTAGTAACTTTGTAGTCGAAATCTAGCATAGAGCTTATTACCAAGTGAAAGACAGTGTCACTGTGCTCAAATTTTATATCAATCACAATTTTTTTTTAATTTCAGGGAAGAAGAAAAAAGTTTTCAGAATTTATAAATGCGCACAGACAAGGTAGGGGTATGTTTGTATGCCGGAAGGCAACCTAGTCTGAAGAGTGATTTCTGGTTCTAGAGAGACAACACAGAAAACTGAAGGCCAAAGGAGCAAGATTCAAGCACAGCCCTTGGGATTCCCTTGTGACATCATCAAGCAGAGACAAGTCAGCCTGGCTCACGCCTTAATTGTAGCTACTCAGAAGGCTAAGATCTGATAATTAAGGTTCAAAGCCAGCCTAAGCAGGACAGTCTGGAGACTCTTATCTCCAATTAACTACCAAAAAGGCCGAAAAGGAACACCGGCTTCAGTGAGAGAGCACTAGCTAGCCTTGAGCATAAAAGTTCAGAGACAGCATTCAGGCCCTGAGTGAAAGTCTCAGGATTGGCATATACACACATTAAAAAAAAGAAAAGATAACTCAAGATCTTTTCCATAAATAACAAAATAAATAACAAAAAAGCCCCCTGCTTCGCTTTACAATAATTTCCAGCCAACTATTTGATACAATATTTGTCAATCATGACTACAAAGGATATTAGAAAAAAATTATTTATCCTTGGATTTGCCAGAGACATTAAGTGTTTTTCTCTGCCTCACAACATTTCCAGGAAAATCTCACAGTAAAGGACTATTTTGCACTTCTTTGCAAAGAATAATTTTGTCATTGTGCCGAAGAGCAAAATGTTTGATCACAGATCTCAAATTCTCTTACAAATCAATGTACACTTCAGTTAAAAGATCTTCATTGTAGAAGAGACACAACCCTAAAAATACCAGTGCTCATTCTTGTTCCATAATGATTGGTTGTAATGATTCTAATTTGCCATTTAACCCAAGATTGGGAGGCAAATCACATCACTGTCACGTCTATAAATTATTAACAATAAGCCGTGTGAACCTGTGACTCGACAGGCAGAAAGAGGTAAGAGAACAGAACCAGCTACAACAAAGGCAGGATTTTGTTTTAGTAACTAAATCTGATTTTGATCAGATGGCTTCGAGCTCTTCACAAAGATACATCCGTCAATGTTTTATAACCCAAGAAGCAATATTAAACTTGATTTGTAAGCTAAATTTAAGTCCTGTGATATTTGAAAAGCTTTCATCTACTTTAATAGCTCAAAATCGATACTTTCATGAGAAATAAATACTACTTAAAAATCACCTAGCAAGTGGAATGAGTTTATTAAGATGTAAAATGTTTTTGTGTGCTGCAGACTTTTAAAGGTACAGACTCACAAAGTTTCTGACAGAAAAAGAGAATCCTGGCTAAAGATAATATATAATAGTATACTAAAAATGAACCTTTTTTCTCTACTATCTAGGAAACAAACTGGTGACAAATAGGTAAATTAGAATGGTAGACAACACTTTTTTAGTATAATGCTTACTTTTTCATTTCTGCTTTAAAAAGAAACTTGTTTCTACTTTTAATTTAAATAAATTCCCCTGTATGCCTCTAAATAATACTTTAGGGAACAGTATAATAGAAAATGTGAAAAATATCATTTAATATTTGATCCTTGGAGACCATATTTGTCATTGTTTGGTATATAGTTTCCAGTATTAGGTATTCACATGTGACTATGCGTAACATACTGTGTGTTTTTTAGTATCATTTCTGTATCTATTGCCTCAGATTTAAGTAATAGAATTCTGTTTGAAATCTCATTTTGCTAGTTCACATACATCCTGGCTCTCTTTTCATACAGAAAATGAGAGGAGTTTTACAACATTGTCTTCCACAGAAGATATTGTACAGTATTCAGAATACAAATTAAATTAATCTGCACTACACATACAAAGAGAGAGAGAGAGAGAGAGAGAGAGAGAGAGAGAGAGAAGAGATACCCTGAGATAGAGAAACAGACACACAGAGGGAGAGATTATCCCCTCTGGTAAAAATTCTAGCTAAGCAATTCAACAGAATAAAATTTCTGACCTCTACTCTTGGGTAAATGCAATTCATTCCTCAGGAGTTTCAAAACTCCTCAGTATGAGTTCACAACAATTTCCCTGGATTGCAGTAAGGAGAACATAATCTTCCTTTAGCTTTTCCTCAGGTGTTATGTATTTATTTTCTTTGGAATCATTGATAATTCTTTGGGATATGGTGTCTAGAAGTGTTGCTAATATTAATTATAACTTATGATTGCTGTATTTTAATTTCTATATGTTCAGGTCTATAAAAAGAGAGTTTATCAAGGTTTTCTTACAATATGACTGGATAATAATTTATTTTGTGGCTACTGAGTATGTTGAAGCACATGTACAGCTTGTAGATATTTCATTTATTTCAATGTCTCATCATTTAACTAATTCTCAATAAATTCTATAGACATTTCATGGGCTCAATCTTTGAAGTGAAATTTACAAACAAAATGATCAAAAGTATATTTTTAAGTTCTCAGTGAATCACAGATCATATTTTGAAGAGAAAGCCTTTTTGGCCATCTGTTGTTTTTTGTGTGTGAGTGTGCACTTTCGTTATTATTAATTTGCTAATGCAAGGCCCAATCACTCTTAAGATACCTGATAATGAAAAACAATATAAATATAGGTGCTGGGTTCCAGGGAATTCTAGAAATTGTGGAAGATGGAGCAGAAATGAATCTGGATAGCAAGACATTTTCAAGGATTTTCAGACCCTGCAGAAATTGTAGCTCATGAAGAAATAAAAGGAAAAATAATACATCTCTCAGGGAAGGTAATAGAATAAACTACTGGAGATGAGACCTGGGGTTGAGGTCAAGCCACAAGGAGAAAGGAAAGAAAATTAACAGCATATTTTCAATCACTAACTCATCCAGCACACTCAGTGCCTAACGATTAAATGAATTTACGTACCAGTGAGTGGAGGAGTCCGCAGAAGCTACCTGAATTTGGAATGGTTCAGGCAAAGAAGCTTAGGTAACTATAAACTGAAGGAAAATATTTTAACTTTTGATCCAAGGGAAACATGGTTTTGTTTAAGGAAACAATTGATAATAGACATTAGTTATTATCTCTTTATTCACTCTTTTAATATTAGCTCTTGGCAGATTATTTTCATATTTAAACTTAGGACTAATAACAACAGATGATGGAGGGGATGTGGCCAGAAGGGAACCCAACTGGACTACATTGTTGGTGGGAGTGTAAACTTGTTCAACCACTTTGGAAAGCAGTATGAAGGTTCCTCAAAAGACTCCACATAGACCTCCCCTATGACCCAGCAATCCCACTTTTGGGCATTTACCCAGATGATTGCAAACAAGGCCACTCTAAAGCTACCAGCACAACTATGTGCAGTATTATTTACCATAGCTAAGATATGGAACCAACCCAGATGTCCTTCAGTAGATGAATGGATCAAGAAAATGTGGTATATATACACAATGGAATTATATGCCTCTATCAGAAAGAATGGCATTGGCCCATTTGTTAGGAAATGGAAAGACTTGGAAAAAATATATTAAGTGATGTAAGCCAGGCCCAAAGAAACATAGGTCCCATGGTTTCCCTTGTTTGCAATAACAAGTATATGTCTGAGAAAAGCAGAAACAGTCAGATAAGTTGATGTTAGGTGAAATGAACCCCAAGATAAGGACTCAAATGGTTTATCTTTCTTGCTTTTGTTTCTAACATATTTATAAAGTGATTGTTTTGTTGCTTTGTATGTCCCTCCCCCATGGTCTAACCCCTGTTTTCACTGTATTTGATGTTGGTATAATTTGTGGAGGGGAAGGGAAAAAACAAATTGTTTAAATAGGGATACAGGTGGACCCTTTGCAACCATGAGATGTACAAGACGTTATGTTGAAAACAAACTACAACTTGGGGAGGGTGGAGGATAGGAAGGGATGGGAAAGGGAAACAAAGGAGGAGGCAACAATGCTTGATAAGAAATGTACTCATTACCTTGCTCATGTAATTGTAACCCCTCTGTACAGAATTTTCACAACAAAAAAAAAGCACTGTGGTACTCACTTGAGCAGGTTTTGAATCTCTTTGGAATGTATTCCTTATTTTCAATACACTATCTCATGGTTTAAAAGACCTCAACATGACCAACTGTTCCTCCATTACACTTAAAGTCCTTAGGCAATTGTAAGCCTATTACAGTGGACTGGAAAACAACAACAACAACAACAAAACATCTCTTATACTTTTGAAATTTGTCTTCAGAACCAAAGATTGCCATTGCTATTTTAACACTTTATTTTTCCTATTCCTTAGTGGGAAAATGATGTGACAATCGTAATTAAGAAGTGAGATTTCTTTGTACAAATTCAATATAACATCCATGTTCCCCTCTGAGGAACTAAGAATCTTGCTTTGTTTCCTAGATGTTCGTGTAATTGTTGCAGGAACACTCTTGAAATTTGTTTTATCCCTATACAAATTAAACAGAAACTAAATAAGCCCTGTCAAGTACAACATATCTTCAGAAATGTAAACACTTTCTGTGGGAATATTAAAAGATTTCCTCCTTTTTCCCCCTTCAATGCAGCATTACTTTATATTACAATAAAAAAGTAAATGAGAAATGGGATTTCCTTCTTGCAATCAACTCTCCAAAGAATGAGAGAGGAGAGAAAATGAACAATTTGAAAGGCCAACTCCTATGTTCGCTCTTCTCCCTTTGTTTTCCTTACCTATGTTCGCTTTGGGAGAACTTGATATCCGGGATAATTCAGAGCTCCTCTTAGCCAGAGGAATTCTGAAGAAATAAATAAATAAATACATAAATAGGGAATTGGGAATTCTTCTTGGAAAGGATTTCACAATCACAGCAGGAATGTGTCCAGAAAGTTTATGTGCCTGAAACAGAATCCAGCAGGCACGTGAGCGAGGAGGTGTGGTCTAATAAGAGCTGAATCCTGAAGTGTTTGCTCTCTAGGATGAATTTTTTATTGTTATGTCGGAAGCAGGCTAAGGATCACAAGTAGTGTATGGGGTCTGAGTTCAGTCCCTTCTTGTTCTTGCTCTTCTCTCTACTTCTTCCAGGAGGGTGAGCTGAGAGATGGGCCCTATTAGGAAGAGATTAGGCCACTAGAGTTCTGCCTTTATGAACAGATATGGGAAGGGGGTTAGTTATCCTACAGGTGGCTTGTTACAAAAAAGACTTTAGTATCTTCTTTTTCTCTTGCTGTTTTATGTGTTTATTTTATCTTGGCCTCTTCTAAATTGCCATAGGATGATCGAGTGTGAAGTGTTTTTCCAGGTGACTATATTATGCTCTGAGAATTCTTAGTCTCCAGATCGATAAGCCAAACGAATGTCTATTCATTATGTTACCCAGTCTCAGGTATTCTGTTGCAGCCTAAAAACACAGATCAAGACAGATGTATTATCTCATCAAATAGATGCTTCAGAGCAGAATGGGATTGCTCCAAGATAAAGATTATGCCCTTCTTTTTTCTTTCTTTCTTTTTGTTGTCAAGTTCCTGCCAGTCCCTTGAACTCAGGGCCTGAGTTCTGTCCTTGAGCCTCTTTGTGTTCAAGATTAGCACTCTTACCACTTGAGCCACAGGGTCACTTCTGGCTTTAGCTGAGCAGTTTATTGGAGGTGAGAGTCTCATGGACTTTCCTACTCCAGCTAGCTTTAAAGCACAATCCTCAGATCTCAGCCTCCTGAAAGATAGAACTATAGGAATGAGCCACCAGCACCTGGCTTTGTGGCCTTCTTTCTATTGATTCATGATCCTTTTTGCCTCTGTTAAGGTTACCTTCACCCACCGGCTTCATCCAAGAAGGAGAAGCTGTTGACTCAGTGTAGAAATAGCTGACTGACTCCTGTTTGTGAAGCTGTCTTTTAGGAAGTGATTACATTAGCACAGAATCAGCTTCTCCAGTAATGAATGTAAAGTACTTCCTGTAGCATGATAGAAAGATGTTTATCATGCTACAGGAAGTACTTTACATTGATCTTCTTTATCATTGATCTATCATTATTTCTTGCAGCCATTTTTTCTTTTGGGTCAAAGGAATGAAACATCTTTAGGGACAATATTGTTGGGTCCTGGAAAGCTACCCAGGAAGAAAATCACAGTATGTAAACTGTGTGATTTGTATCCCATCCATGTTGATGCTAACAAGAAATGCATGCTATTATCAAGTGTTATTTCTCAGTGTCTAAAAGCTTTGTATCGCTGTTATTTTATAGGGAAATTTTCCTTTTAGCCACTGATGTCAAGCAGGAAGTTGGTTTTCAGAGTGGATGTTTCCAACTTCAATCTCCCTTACCTCAGATCATCTAGTTTGAGTGCAATCAATATCAATAACTGGAGAGTGTTGGAAAATCTGTCCTCTTACCACAGTTCTATTTCACCAGATCTAGCTGTTGCAACTGCGAGGTTTGTTTTCATCTTCGAACCTCATTATGAACTATTTCCAATGAGTGAGATGGTGGATATTTTTGTTGTAAAAAAAACTAAAAGAAGACTTGATAAGAGACAGACTCATTACCTTGCTCATGCAATTATAATCCCTCTGTACAGTATTGCCGCAATAAAAAAAAATTAAAAGAAGAATATTGGGATTTGAATAAATTGGATCAACTGCTGGGATAACCCTTGTGAGCTTGGTGGTTTAGAAAACCTTTAAATGCATTCCTAGCCTTCGAAGAAATTCTCTCTGTAAGGTTTGTGTGTTCAGGTCTTAAATTTCCCGAGTCTATAGATTGGACGTGTTGGATCTGCTGTGCTGAGGGAATCTGCTTTCTTGAACCTGGTACTTAAATGTTGTCTTATTTCACGAGGAAGAACTAAGATATGAACAAATCCTCTCTGTACTAAAGCTGCGCTGGACATATATGAACTAAGCAACCCAAAGACACACATACAAAACAAAATTAACTAATTAAAAGTGATAGTAGCCAGGCACTGTTTGCTCACAACTATAATTCTAGCCACTAAGGAGGCTGAGATCTGAGGATCATGGTTCAAAGCTATCCCAGGCAGGAAAGTCCATTACACTCTATCTCCAATAAACCACCAGAACACTGGAAGTAGTGCTGTGGCTCAAGTGGTAAAGTGCTCACCTTGAGCTGAAGAGCTGAGGGACAGAACCCAGGCCACAGTTCAAGCCCCATTACTGACCAATAAATAAATAAATAAAAAGTAAAAAGCAATGGTAATTATAAACTGCCTCTTTTGTTCCAAAGGAATGGGGTAACTTTTCAGTACATGTATTGAGGAATGTACAATGTGCTACTAAATAAAGTAAGTAGAAATCACAACCTTATCATGTCTAGCATATTGAACTTTAGGTTATGGGAGATTTCTCCTTCTTTTCACCAAAATTACCTTCAATGACATTAGGATATATTTTAAAATTATGCTATATACATATGAGTTAGTAACATTTTGGCTATTTTGATGAATATGAATATCATTCATCTTCAAATTTTTGCATCAAATTATAATAAAGATTATGACTTCAAATATTATTTCAGCCCTAAAAGGCTAGATAATAGGGCAATTTGTAACCCAGAATCCATAATGAACATAACTGACAGATTAGATTATAAAACTGTAAAATGTTCCAACGTGGCAATCATTTTTAATGTTAAGAATTTCATCCATCAATTTTAAAGGACAGTGAAGTCAAAACTAATACTTTTTGTGATGCTATTGTATAAAGCACATCAACAAAATGTAAACATTTCAGAGTTTGGACTGAAAAAATATACTAACAAAATCAATAAAAAGGAAATATTTATTAGTAGTCACTAAGAAAATATATGAGTGGAACAAGGAATGTTTGTCAAACAGCTTTTTACTTATTGGTGATAAAACTATCAGACTATATGCACAAGACAAAGGAATAAGTTGCCAGATGCTAAAATATTTAGAAAGGGAATCAGCATTGGCACCAGCTGTTTACTGTCATGTTATATTCAGATTTAACTCTTGAAATTTCCTAGTTCCAAAGGTACTGAAAACAAACGGATAAAAACTGAAAAACTCTGAAAATTATCCACAAATTCGAGTAAAGTACCAGTATGTATTGGTGGAGAGTTTTACACGTATTTGGGAAGTAAAAAAGTATATACACACATTTATATGTAAAATACATACAAGTGTACTTATGAATGTAAGCTAAGTTATTCTTCAAAATATATACATTCTATGTTGCATATTTATTTCATATATATGTCAACATGTATGGAAAGGCATAGTTTATATATATGCATAGATATATATATATAGCAATTGTTTAATAATTGTACAACAATATTGCCATATATACCACTATTACTACCTGTACTTTAACTCAGTGATATACATAGTCTTTACCTACAACAGTAGGGAGTCTCATGAAGATAGCACTAAAGGATGCTGAAAAATTAATTCAGCAATATAATTTCTCAAATATAAAGCTCATAGTCCTTTTCTTCATTTGTTCTCTTCAAATTCCTGTTTCAAAATGTAAAAGGAGACGCCACCCAAAGACCATTTCCATGAATAGTAAATAGAAATCAGCAAACAATAGTGTAGCTTATTAAATTTGCAGTGTCTTTTATGAACCTATCTGTTCACTGTCTGTCTTCAAGAGCTTTGCATTTCCTGTAGAAGATG
The DNA here is from genome assembly GCF_019054845.1 of Dipodomys spectabilis. Taxonomy (NCBI): domain Eukaryota; kingdom Metazoa; phylum Chordata; class Mammalia; order Rodentia; family Heteromyidae; genus Dipodomys; species Dipodomys spectabilis. The sequence goes on along the minus strand of NW_024870731.1, from coordinate 35,600,389 downwards.
ATAAATATAGCAATAGGTTCCTTTTAAATGTTTAAGTTCTAGAGACCAGTAAATAGCTTCATCTGTTTCCTACTGGAAATTATGATAGTAATCATGATGCAGATATAAAAATGTCTCCATTCATTCCTCTGGATAGGTTCTACTAGATCACGGGCAGGGAAGTGGAAGAAGTGAACACAAGTATTAAAAGACTGTTTCAGTGCAGCTCCAGGTTTGAGAAAATAATCTCAAAATCCAGCATGCTGGAATGTTTAAAACACCTCACCAAGAATCCATATGCATTTCAGGGAATAACTATGATCATTACTTTGGGGATAAACCTCAAAGAAGATTCCCTCAATAGGACAAAGAGTTTGGGCAAGAATTCAAAGCCTCTGTACATCATTTATTAGTCACCCACGAATGGACTTTAAATGAGATTTCAAGATAGTGTTTCACAAAGCAGGGAGTGAGTGAAACTACAAGAACCTTCCTGGCGAATCTTTCTATTTTGCTTTTTAAAAAATTATCTTTAAGTGGATGTACAAAGGAGCTGGCATTTAACAAAACAGTGTTTGAATATAATATTTGATCAATGTCACGCTTTCAACATTATCACCCATCCTTCCCCTACCCGCCTATTCCGTCATTCTTCTTACTTTTGTAGGATAGACATTGCAATTTTGACTGTACTCTCCCTCTCTTCTGTACTCATTTGTCCACTCCTTTCCCCTTGATACCACCCACCCTTTTCTAGTACCCTCTTCCTGGTGTTTAATTTTGGTGAACTTTGTTTTGCCTTTCTAAGAAATTATACTATTTGAGTTCTCTCTTGAATCTACCATTAATATGTTTGTCCAGAGCCACATACCACCCAATGTATTTACTTATAATTTTTAAGCTAAATCTAGCTTCCCAGTGGGTCTTAATTGATTTGTAAACCAATTGTAAGCAAAGAATGCATGGGTTCACACAGACTCAGGATGAAAATAGAACACTGTAGGAGCAGAAAGGCTGCCATAATTATGATCACTGGCACCAAAAACACTATACCTGTGACCATGGAAAAGGTATTTACTTTATCCTTACCTACTTACATCCTGCTTGGATTATTTCTACTCTAAAAATAAAAAGTATTATTAGGTACCTTTCACTGGAAGCACTGAACTGGTAGCAGACATGACTATATTTCTCTGAGGCTATAACACATCCCTATGGAAATATTTAATAGAGGAAACCATGTTAATTTTAAAAGTTGTGGCAAGTTAACAGGGTTATACTACTGATGAAGTCCCCGTGGAAATATCTGAAAATACTTTTTCTTCTAAGTTAGAAGTGCTACACTGATATGAAGCTTTTTGACAATAGAGCTTGGTTTTGTGACAAACATCATTTTGAGTTCAATTTCCTCTTTGTCAGGGAAGGAACAAAACTGCAAATAGTGACCACTATTGTCTCAACCCATTCAAAAACTACTTCCTAGAGCAACCAAGTGAGATTGTGATGATTGATTTTAGGCCAGGCTAGGACTCTTTGACCTGACTTTCAAAACTCATAATGCTTTTATATTTTAATATTTATGAAATCTAAACTTGGCTTTGTTTAATTCACAAGTTAAACAAATGATGAGCATGCCTTCATTCTCGCTTTGTAACATTTGTCAGGTATATTTTAGTTGAAGTAGAGAGACATTAGAATAGAGCTTAATAATCACACAGTGCCAGATTTGCAAGAAGAGCCAATAATATTCTGTTAAGATAGGTATATGGACACATCAATAAAGGATATAAGGCAGAAAGAGTCTTTTTTAATTAATTAAAGTATCCAAGATCATAGGTTTAGTCTTCTTTGTTAAATATCACTGTAATATTTCCCATATTTACCACCATGTATTCTTGGGGAAAAATACAATAAACCATTATTAAACATTAATCTCTTACTTTAATTTTACAGATTAATTAGTCACATAGTAATATCCTAGCTATAAAATAAATGAGGCCTAAAGGAACGTTTCAGGTTACAAATTTCCTCCTTTTGGGCTGGCCTTCCTTCCTTTAGTAGTTTGCTATGATATAGGAGAAATACATTTATTTGTTTTAAAGAAAATAGTACAGAGGACATTAGTTTCTGATTACTTTTTAACAAAAAAGAGGCAAACAAAGATTATTGACATAGGAAATATTCCAATGTCATTTTGTCTGAGTCCCAGAAAATGGTAGAGTTACTAGGTAGGTGTTTGTATGAGGTAAAGGAAATCGCGGTCATATTTGTGGTCCATTCTCAGTTCTTATATACTGGACTTAACAGAAAGACTAGGCAGAGTTTATGAGTCCTTTTCTTTTGTTGGTTTCCTGGTTACTGTTCTTTTACGTCTCCTCTTATGTAATCCCTTGCTTGCAGACAGTTTCATTTCTGTTCTCTCCTCCTAAATGTGTACTGGAAGTCCAGATCTCTCCTCTAAAGAGCTTCCTAATATAGTCAAATACCTCTACAAGATATGTGTGTGGATATCTATGACCATCTTAAGTAAAAGTCTTTTAAAACTAAACAAATGTAAAGGCTTTAAAGTAGAAAAATGCTCACTTCACTCAAGTATTAGCAAGGAAGCTAGCGCTATTAGAGCAAAGTAAATCGAGAGAGAGTAGGAAAGTCTTAGAACTCTTCAGAACTATGGAGTTTTATATTCTCTTCCATGCCTAAATGTTTTTAATGATTACATATAAATGTCTCCACTCCTTCTTTGTAGTCTCTATAACAATAAACTCAACCAAACACAGATTTAAAATATTACAGAAAATATTGTGTGTGTACTGAATGTGTGCAGACATTTTTCATGTTATTCTTAGTTTGACAGTATAATATAACAACTATTTGCATATTATTTATCTTGAATTAAGTACCATAAATAATCTAGAGATGATTTAAAGTTCTCAAGAGAATGGGCATTGGCATTATGAAAAGAACTATGTCTTTTATAAGAGGTACTTAACTATCTACAGACTTGAGTAACTGCAGGAATTTCTGAAACCAGTATCTCCATGGATATGGAGAGAATTCGCATTTCCAGACTCAAAAAATGGTATATATCGAGTTTAAATAAATCAGGGCAAATATTCTGAAATATCTTTGAATCCTTAATTTCTCTCTGACCTTCATTCCTACACCTCAAACTATAAGCAACGTGCAACCACTTCTAACCATTGTTACTATTGTGATCCAAGCCACAATTATCCCTCTCACTTCAATGACTACAGTAGTTTTTTAATTGGTTCCTAAGCTTCTACTCCATCTTTGTCTCCATATTATTCCACCTGAGTGGGAGAAATTCACACAGAAAGAGACTGTGTCACAAAACCCTGTGGTGATTTCACACAAAAACAAAAAACACCAATCCCAACTTGTAATCATGGACTAAAATTGTGTGTGCTATTCTTTCTAATATTAATTCTGTTCCTTCTAACTTCTCATTCCTTTCCTTTTGCTGGCCTATAACCTTTAAAGCATTGCAAGGCATGGTTCCTTGTCTTACTGCCTTATCTCCAGTTATGTTTTGGTTTGTTCCCTCTGTTCATCTAGTTTCCCATTTTGTATGCCACAGCACTCAGAAAATTTTACATTAAAGGGCATTTCCCCCAGGCCCTTATTCTACTTTGTTTCCCATAGCACAATTGCCACCAGATATACAATTATGGTTATTTGCTGGCTACTGTCTTGAGTCCAATAATCTAGAGATATCTATTAAGCTCATAAGATCCTTGAAGACAGGATTCTTCTATGTTACATTTAAGCTTTGCATCTTGCCAGCAAATGCTAGTTACTTGGAAGCATTTCCTGGATGAATCTTTTCTTATGGGGATGGAGATACATGAAAGTATGTGAGCAATGCAGTAAGTATGAGAGGAAAGGCATAGTTATCCACAAGAGGGTAGGTAGAACTGAGGTTGGGCACTACTAGTGTAGTGAGAGTAGAAAGACATAGAGGTAAAATTATAATACATTTTAAAAGCATGTGTCATTTTCTAATGCTAGCATTAGCTCTTCTTAAAAAACCCTTCTGAGCAGTCTACAGGTATATGAAAAGTTAGCATGCTGCACCCATTTTCTGTATTTAATTTCTATTTGCTAAAATTATACCTTTACACTTCTCTGGAAGATTATGAATTGGAATGCTTCCTAAACGTGATTTTCATCCTCAGGAACATAGCTGAAGATTTACAATTGGCTTGCTATAAAATGAATGGGGGAGATTTATTATAAACACCCTTTTCTCTATATTATGTGAGGCAGGTTATGATGGCTTTAAGGTCTTTGAACAATTTACTCTAAGCACCTCTTATTTTCTTATGGCTCACTTATTTATACTACATCTTGTTTATGGTAGAAAAAATCTGGTTTTATTTTTTTGGCACCTGCTGACTTTCTCACAATTAGTTTCTCTACGTTATCATTTCCTACCCTGGGCCCCATCTCTCTGGTAGTGATTATGATATTCTTCCAAAATGCCCATAACAAAATTATGATGTAATCTACATAATTGGATAGTTAATGTCAGAGAGTTCTACTAATTTGTTTTCTCTCATCTCCAGATTGACACCATTGGTTCTCAATTGTAAGCATGGGATGTTGCTTTGAAAAAGGGACAGTTTTGCTTTTGCCAGTTTTCATAATATCCAAACACTTTTGGCCAAGCTGAGAAGGAGAAGAAGGAGAGGAAGAAGAAAGAGAAGGAGAAAGAAAAGGAAAAGGAGAAAGAAAAGGAAAAGGAAAAGGAAAGGGAGAGGAAAGTAGAGGGAAAGGAAGGGAAGGAAGAGGAGGAAGAAGAGGGGAGAAGGAAGAGGATGAGAAGAAGGAGGAAGAGGAAAAAGAGGTAGAGGAGGAGGAGGAGGAGGAGGAGGAGGAGGAGGAGGAGGAGGAAAACTATTACAGCACAACAAGAAGATGGTCCCCCTGAAGATCACGCAGGTTCCTGAGTAAAGTGAGAATAATAATTCAGACCACTCTTTTCCTTGAGAAACAAGAGAAACTGCTAAGGCATGAAGTAACTTGCCCTAGGGCTTCAGTAATAGAAACTAGGAGATGGAAAAGTTTTACTGAGTAAAACACAATAACAAATGTGAAATCTTTCAGTCATCTAAGTTGCTTCTAACAGTAAGAACAACAACAAAACAACCCAGTTTCCTAAGAAATATTATGCAGCACATGCCTTTTTGTCTATAAAATTAAAGTGCTTCCAAAGTTTGTTATCATGCACTGTGTTTAAGAGATAAAAAGCAATGATATTGGTGTATATGTAAATAGAGATATTTAAGAAATAGTTTATTAGACAATCTCAAAGACATTTTATTTAGTCTTTTCAGTTCATTCTGCCCCCTGGAGTTGAGTCTGGTTCACTCTGCCTGTGTTGAAAGTGTATTCAGTCTGTCCTGAGAGAGGCTCCCTAGGTAAAAATCTGTCTCATTGTATTGACATCTGTGGCCCAGCATTCATAAAAGGGAATAGATTTTCTTGGTGTTTCCCTAGCCTTTTTACAGCTACTGGATCTAGTGTGAAAGATGTCATTTAAATGTTCATTCACTTTTCATTTATGAACTCATTTCATATTAAATTATTACCAACTCGTGATTTGTAGTACATATAATCTATATGTACTATATTTGCAAATGTACTACTAGTTTCTGCATCTCAACATAAGAATGATGAAATTTAGTGGGCTGATTTCATATCAAATTTTTGAGGGCTTTTTGTTCAACGATTGAGGGATACAAAAAATGGTCTATAATTTCTCAAATAACATGATGCCCTTATTTCTAGGTATAAACAAGTTTGTAGATGTGTTAACCATGCCAAAAATAGAAAAAAATAAACAAAATAGCAGAGATGGGCTTTGTTGATCTCAAGAAATATATGAAGGAAAGTATATACTACATGTTGATTAAAGGCATTGTTTTATGCAAACTATATTCTATAAACATTAAAGTTTACAAATTTTTCTGAAAAATAGATTTTGGAAGGCTTTGAGCAAGAGTTTCTAAAATTAAAATTAAATACTAGATTTACTTTATAAGCTTATACGTAAATGCATTGGGCAATATGTAAGTTACACAAATGAATTAACTGAATGAAGTATTTTCAAGGAAGAATACAAACATATATAATGTATGTATAATTCCTTAGTAAGGCAAAGTCAAAGTTCAGCAAAATAAAACACCAGAAAGAAGATAGTTGAAAGAGGTCTGCTGGGGTCAAGGGGAAAGGAGTAGAGGAGCCAAGAGGAAAAGACAGGAAGCATGTACTCACTGTGATTCCTACAAAGGTAAAAAGAATGAGGGAAGTGTGAGGTTGGGAGGGATGGATGAAAATGTTGAAAAGGGTGACATTGATCAAGAGACAGTGCATTCATAGAATTCTTGGTTAAGTGGCAATTCCTTTGTACAACTACCTAAAGATAATTTTAAAAAGCAAAAAACATGTGCTGTACAAGTAATTCTATATTATTTTTAAGCTGGGCACCAGTGGCTCACGCCTGTCATCCTAGCTACTCAGGAGGTTGAGATCTGAGGATCGCGGTTCAAATGCAGCCCAGGCAGGAAAGACTGTGAGACTCTTATCTCCAAATAAACACCAGAAAACTGGAAGTTGTGCTGTGGCTTAAGTGGTAGAGCACTAGCCTTGAGCTGAAGAGCTCAGGCCCAAAGTTCAAGCCCCACAACTGACAAAAAATAATTTTCAGTCCATGCCTCCTTGAATCCTGTCTTTCTTCTACATAACATACTATCTTAGTTTCATATAAATTCTAGTCAGCTTCCCACATTTTTACACCTCTCTATCCCCTAGAATTCGTGCTAAAAACCAGCAGAATATCTGGAGGGATAAAATCTAATTGGATAAAGGTAGAGAGAGGCTATGACTTGGGGTTAAGTGATAGGGAAAAGGCACTTTCCGATTACTAAGTCTTATTCTGTTAAGTAGATTTGGAAATCTTTGAATAATGACACAAAGGAGTGCTGATCATGTTTGACTATTGTGTTGTGCCATGTGCTATTGCTTGTAATTTGTATTGCTGGCAATTTGTTCTACAATAGCACATACTTTATTTGCAAGAATCAAACTCCATAAAAGATTCATTGATCAAACAAAATAATAAAAAAATAACAAATCACTACAAAGTTTTGAGCATCACATATGTAATTGGAGCACAAAAATGTTTCAGTAAAAATAAATTAAATAAATAAGGAGGAATAATGTCTTTTTATTGGCAAATAGCCTCTATGATTTTTTTTTTGGGGGGGGTCCGGTCATGGGCCTGAACTCTGGGCCTGGGCGCTGTCCCTCAGCTCTTCAGCTCAAGGCTAGCGCTCTACCACTTGAACCACAGCACCACTTCCGGCTTTTTTCCTTTTTGCTTATGTGGTGCTGGGGAATCGAACCCAGGGCTTCATGCATGCAAGGCAAGCGCTCTACCACTGAGCTACCTTCCCAGCCCTGGCCTCTATGATTGAACATGAGGCATGATAGGATGATCCATTTTGAGCGATTCAGATGTATGCTCTTCTATAAAGCATCTTCAAATTCAGTAGACAGGGACTAAAAGACTAAATTTATAAGAAAGTGTTGTACACTAGGACACATGTCATAGAAAAGTAGAACACCAAGTGGAGAAGAAATAAGACAGGTGATTTAAAAATACATCAAAATGAAAGTAAATTCAAATTCATTTCATATTAATTCTATGATACATACTAAGAATCTATTTAATTAGAGCAAAGCAGAGCATGGACCAAAGAACTTGTTTCCTAATTCTCAGACATCCTTAAAAGGACATACAAACATTGGAGACTGTAGAGTGCCTACATACTTAGGATATTTGGTGAGACTAAAACAAAACAATGTTGAATGGAGGATAATTTTTCAGTTATAAGAGCTATGCCAGGGTCTGGGAAGGTGGCTCAGTGGTAGAGCGCTTGCCTTGCATGCATGAGGCCCTGGGTTCGATTCCTCAGCACCACATAAGCAAAAAGAAAAAAGCTGGAAGTGGCACTGTGGCTCAAGTGGTAGAGTGCTAGCCTTGAGCTGAAGAGCTGAGGACAATGCCCAGGCCCAGAGTTCAGGCCCCACGACTGGACCCCCCCCACCCCCCCAAAAACGAGCTATGCCATTCTTGGGAATTTTAGGTTAGAGAAGCAAAGCTTAGATAAATGGAATAATATTGTCTATTCTTAATAGAATTTGTTTTCCAGTATATCTGCATTTTCCAATGATTTCCAGACTTCTATCTATGTATATTATGCCATAAGCATCTAAATACTTCCTACCAAAACAATAACTACAAAATCCTACTAACTTAATTTACTACGCACTGAGTATTCAATAAATACAGATTAGACACTAATTCTTTCCATACATGTCTTTCTTTTCACTACAACAACTTGTTGGGTGGTTTGGATAGGATTTATGAAGTTGATAAAATAATAGGTAAATATCAGAGTTAGACTATCAACTCAGATTTATCCAAAGTAATCACAAAACCCAACTGTCACACTGATAGTATTATTATTCTGATTCTATAATGTTCAACTAAATGAAACATGGCTAAATGGAGCGTGGAAAATAATATGATAATGAAAAAAGAAAACTTTGTTACGTTGCTCTAACATCCCCAGGTACAGACTTGTAATTCATACATTTTCAAAGAGCATTCAGTAATAATTTGGAGATTTCCTTTTAAATAAGCTTCCTGAGTAAAGCAAGTGAGTGTTTTGTGATATAACAGTCAATTCCTATGATATTACCTTCTAAGCTTAATGCTATCCATGCGCACAGGAAAAATCAGGAATAATTCATCACAATTCTCCAATGCAGTGAATTATACCATTATAATTCATAAATATAGAAAGGTTTCTACATCTTATAGACAAAACTGATTGTTTCTGAGCATACCAGAGCATGGAACTGACCATGCAGTAAAAATGTCTTCATGAAACTCTAAAAAACAAGAAGCTAAGTGAGATTGCTATAGTTTTTTGTTTTTATCATTTTTCCTTTCTTAAAGTTCCTTTTGAAACTTTCAATAAGGAATAAGGGACAGTGGTGGTATCAGAGTAGTTTTTAGTTCCTTTGAATCAAAAGTCTAACAAGAAGATTAACAACAGAAATGATAATACCATGTAGATCAAACTTATCAAAAGCCAGTGCACTTTAATTTTTCCAATGTCCAGAAAAGAATCAGCAATCTCAACTCTCAATCTCTGCATCAAGGATATAGTTTTAAAAATAAAAGGAGAAATGTGTTGCAGAAAAATATGAGATCAATATCTATATGCAAAGAATCTTACTCTAGTTCAAGGAAACCTAGCAGGCCTTTGTAGACTCTTATAAAGCCCAGGTATGTGACATACTAATTCTTAAAAATTTTCAAGTCAGGAAATGATTGTAATAGTTAAACCAATAGTCTAAAACAATGATATATACATATACACACATATATATATTAGGTCAAATTATTTCAAGGTACACTTGGGAATAATATGCTTTGGAAGTAAACCATATGCATTGCAAACTGTGTTGCCTTTATGTCCCAGCTGCCAATAGAAGAGTTAATCTCAAATCAGGAGTTTGAGTCTTGTCCATCCTTTGGCTGGAAAAGAAGGTGCTATTTCAATCTCTTAGGTAATTTGTTGATTCTGAGTATTTTTCCTGACAGATACACAAATAAATAGTCAGAAAAGATTCTCCTACATCTAAGTTAGCCCTCTATAGCCAGGGACAGGAAAAAGAAGCTAACTCACGCCAAAGAAATGGATCACAAAAATGAGCTTGCTGTAAGAAGGTACAGATACTTTGTACAAATAAAAAATGAAATATGAAAGTCGACATAGAATATCAAGGTGTAGCCCAAAGAAATATCCTGGTACCATAATATGTGATTTGAACGGAAACATTCATTAAGTGAAGACGGCAAAAATTAGAAAAAACAAGGGCAAGAATAATACAAAAGAAACATTCTAAATATTAAAGATTGATATGGATAAATATTAGATGGATAAATATTGATAAATATTAAATATTAAAGATGAAGATGGATAAAGCACTGATAAAATATTATTAAAATACTGAAATCCCAAAGAGATGTCATGTAGCTCCATTTGCTCATCTGCAAATAAAGACAATTTTCGTTTTGGTGATATCATGCATGGAGCAGATCAGAGGATAATATTGATAATAATCTCAAAGTGCTTTATAAATTAGAAACTTTCTGAAATAAAAGATGATTATATAGGCATATATTTGTGCATCTATGTACACTTAGGTATACATACCAATTCAGGTATATGTATATGCATTTGTATAGAAATATATATATATATATATATACACATATGCACATACATGTATATGTATGTATATATAATTGGAGATGAGAGTCTCACAGACTCTTCCGCCAGGGTTGGCTTTGAACTGAAATAATCAGATCTCAGCCTCCTGAGTGGCTAGGATTATGATGTTATACATTAGTGCCTGGCTGGTGATATTTTTATTGAACTATGACACAGATGGGCAGTAATCACCATAAAACTAAACACTTCCTAGGATGTTGAAATCTATTATTGGTATAAATAGAATTTTAATCTACTTAACAATCATAAATACCAAGTACATTTTTATTTGAAGAAAAGTCCCTTAAAAAGCACACAGCAATAAATCTTTTACAGTTAATCCTCCTAAATTGAATTGCAATGTTGATCTAATGAGGACCAGATGTCCAAATAAAATTTCTTGTTTTTTAAAATCTATCCTGAGAAAATATTATTTCAGTAAGTGAAATATGAATGAAATTTTTAGAGAAAAATAAAAATACTAAAATAATACTTTCTTTTTCTTACTTGAAGCGTGACTTAGAAGTTGTAAACCCTGGAAGACAGAGCAAAATCCATCATTTGACATTTGAACTGTCCTGGATGTGGCTTCTGGTTTCATTCTCAACAAATGGAAAGGGGAAACAAGATCAGTCCCTGTGCCTTCGCCTTCAGTAGCAATTGCTTTTTATTAGTGACTATGAGCACTGGAAAGAGATTTTCTCTGTGCTTTAATGAACTGAGCTGTGCAGGTGCATGAGAATATGTTCATAAAGAGAGGATGCTGAGGTGCCCAGATCCCTCCCAGATTTCCTCCAATATTTCCTGTTTCTCTTCATGATGACTAAGTAACGATGGTAAAACTAATGATGCCATTACCCCGTAATTGGGAATTGAGGCTGTTTAGTAATGATAAAGCATGTGCTGAGCAGAGTCAATGGGCCAACCAGGCAAGTCCCCCTGGGTAGCAGCCCACAGAGCAGGAAGACAGAACAGTTACCAAGGTAGGCTGCTGTTCATAAGAGGCAGAGAGAGAGCCAGGAAATGGATCTCACCAACTACTGTCGGCTGCTCTGCCAGTCTAGGGACAGTTAAGAGAATTCACACAAGGATTTAAAAGGATTCCTGATGGAAAAATACGAGAAAAGTCATCTTTTCTTCATAATCCCATCTGTTAAAAACATCTCACTGATCTTATTTACAATTAAAGAATCCATTGCTTTCGTCCTACCATGCTCAACACACTGTCATTTTAATGGGGGAAATACACTGCAGATTTTAGAGTTTGTGAGCATGTGCTTTTATTTTGAATGAATATGCCACTGTTGAGAATTATATATTAGTATGGCTATTCTATTATTTAATTAGCCCTTTTAAACATTAAAAATTAGTATTTGCATTCATGAAAAACTACATATGATTTAGATCAATTTAGTGGGAGTACGTTGAAAATTGTATAAATTTTTTTTTGCATTAGAACCACATTTATCCTAGACTAGTCAGACTAAAATGAGAACAGAAATCTAGGAGTCCATAAATTAAGAAGAAGTATTAAATAATGGCTTATGGCTCTAATCCTAGCTACTTGGAAGGCTGAGGATGGGGAAAATTGTGATTTATAGTAAAACCAGGAAAATGGTTTGTGAGACCCCATTTCAATGAATAGAAATCTATGAGGTAGTGCATACCTGTCATCCTAGATACACAAGCAGGATAAACAGGGTGATGTCATTCCAGGCTAGCCAGAACAAAAAATAAAATAAAATAAAATTACATATATGTATAATATATATATTATACATACATACATATATATATATATATATATATATATATATATTCCAACAGCAAAAAAAAAAAAGATAACCAGAGCAAAAAGAGATTGGAGAATGGCTCAAATAATTGAGTGTCTGCTTGCTCATCAAGTGCAAGTTCAAACACCAGGACTGTCCCTCTACCTCCCCACCCCCCCAGCCTCCCCCATTGCAAAAGGAAGAAATAAAGGAAGCAGAAGAGAAAGAAGAGGAACAGGAGCCGGGAGCCAGTGTCTCACACCTGTAATGCTAGTTATTCAGGAGGCTGAGATCTGAAGATCACGGTTCACAGCCAGCCCAGCAGGAAAGTCCTTGAAAATGGTATCTCTGATATATCACCAGAAAACCGAAGTTGGACTATGGCTGACGTGGTAGAGCACTTCCTTGAGCTGAATAGCTCAGGGACAGTGCCCAGACCCTGAGTTCAGCCCCACAACCCACCAAAAACAATAAGAAATGTACTCATTACCTTGCCCATGTAATTGTAACCCCTCTGTATGGTATTTTCACAATAATGAAAAAAACACAAGAATAGGAACAGGAGGAGGAGGACCTTCAGAACCATGCATGAAAAAGGCAGTTCTGTCTCAAGACTTGGTTATGGTAGCAGCATTTTCCCAAGAGTTCTTTTTTCTTTTCCTTTTTTTGAAATTTTTATATCTACTTTTACCCAGATCAGAAATAAAATAACACTACTGTAAATGACATAATCCTTCCTATTAGGAATAACCAAAATAGTGATTATTATTTTAGCCAGCTTGTCTGTTAAACACTTTAGCTAAGTTTTATTGTATGTAAGCTTCACACACATCTGTAAGTTATACTTGACTAGAATCTGAGTTTAGAAGCATGAGATTTATGGAGGCAAAGCAATGTGTCTCGAATTATACTCTTCGTAAGTGATACAAAAGTGATTAAAAGAACACTGGTTGGCAGGGCACTGGTGGCTCACGCCTGTAATCCTAGTTACTCAGGAGACTGAGATCTGAGGATCATGGTTCAAAGCCAGCCCAGCTAAGAAAGCCCTTGAAACTGGTATCTCCCATAAACTACCAGAAAACTGGAAGTGGAGCTATGGCTCAAGTGGTAGAGTGCTTGCCTTGAGCACAGAAAGGATCAGGGGCAGGGTCCCTGAGTTCAAGCCCTGGAAATAGCAAAAACAAAACCACCTGGAAAAAAAAACCACTGGTTCAATTCCATGGTCCTTAACATGAAACCACAAAACCAGGTCTTGATCTGTGTTTTCTCCCTGAAAGCAGTATATCAACTTGTGCCCTGAATAACATATCTCCTAGACAACCCTCAGGCCAAACTTTCAGGCTGAACGGGTTAGACAAAGTTAATCAATGTTATCTTGGTGGAACATGAAAGTCTCTTCCCTCAGCTATTGGTGTTCCTTCCTTTTCTACATTATTCTTTCCCTCCAACAAGAGATGATGCATCCCACACCCCAGGCTACCTCCTTCATCACTCTCAATTTCTTCTGCTAAGTCCTTTTCCTACTCTTCCAGTCACATGCATTTGAATCTAGATATTCAATTTTCCAGGTCATCTTAAGGAGGATCTGTTATCTCAGCTTTTCAATTCACAGAATGCTGAAGGACATTTTGCTGCCCACTAGTCCCCACCAGGCTGGTTGCTCTTCACCCTTCCAATCCCTGGGATTGCTGTGTGACCTGGGCCTTAGACATGAGCAGCAGCAGATGTGAGTTCAGTATCATTCCCTCCAAAGGCTACTGTCATTCTAATAAGCAAGCCAAAGCACTTGCCATGAGAACAGTTAGTCACAGTATTGTACAGGTTCTGGGGCTCTCTGGGCATCTGTTTGCTTTTCGCAGGTATCAGAAGGCTGAAGTGGTTTTCAAAATTAAAATATTAGGTGATACACTCTTCTAGGAACAGTTCTGCTGGCCAAATGGTATATATCCCACAAGATACTTTCCAGTAAACATCCTTCTATCTAGGGTGAAAAATCAACTGCATATCCCCTCCTGGGTTTTTCCTGGGTTTCAAGACATCTTGGTCACTATTACAGATGGACATGCATTGACAGATTCTGGGAATAGGAAGAAGTAATAGTGACAGCTTAATCAAGTGCTGCTGCATGCATGTGGTTTAGAGTGGGGTACAGATGCCACACATGGGGATTTAATGTATGATGCCCTTGATACGGGATATTTACAGATAGAAGCCAGTGTGACATTCCATGGAAGGAATACAGATAAAACACAATGATAAAACCGTGTCTCCGGTTTAGGATGGCAAACATAATTCAAGATAAAAGAAAAGAAAAGCTGGAAAATGATGTGAAGAAACTGCATGGCTTCTTCATTTCTTCCCACAGATGTCCTTCTTTCTTTGCCTTTTAAGATTCAGATATTTCTATCTCCTTTCCTTTGCATGGACGAAAATGGCTGCTTTTGCATTTCCCCCTTATTTGATTTCTGTTAAGTACGTCTGAGGACACTTCTTAGAAAGGTAAGTAGGTCACTCACTAAAATAGCATGTAGATGGGTAAGTTACTTTTGAGTATCATTGAGATGTAGTTACATCTATTCAATAATGATGGACAAACAATCATTCCTGGTAATTGACAACTATCATTTTGGCAATTTGCCATATTATGACTATTTGTAGTCATATGTATGGAAGGAATCAATCCCTTTTTTTGTCCCAGAGAGACTCAAATTACTGAAATAAATCATTACTTCTTCCCTGATATCAAGTAATGTGTTTCTCAACAGAAGAAGGAAGACATTGAGCCTGTTACCTCATTACAAAGGAAAAGACTTAAGAAATACTAATGTAAAAAGAATACTGCCATTATGAAATGTTCAGTAGAAGGTAGATTTTACACTCTGGGTCTTGGTGATCTCTTATCATATGCCTCTAGCAAAAGCACCAGGTGGCTCAAAGGTTACTCGTGGCTATTTATAATTACAATACCACTGAGCATCAAAACTATTTTGTAATAGCGTTATTAAGGCAGTTGAGAAGAACAATCTCCTATCCTCATATCCTCTTTCTCTCTGTACCATCTACAACTCCCTGCTCAGCTTTTACATCTTTTATTATAGATTGTTTTTTTTTTTTTCACCACGAGATATTACTCTTTTCCACCTATTCCAAACCATCTTTCCAGCAAATACCTCCTGTCTATAATCATCACAGTTATTGCTTTCTCTACTGGCTTGTGCTCCTGAGTATAAAAATGGTTTATTATTTTTATTATTTATATTTTTTCTGCTACTCTGTTCTAATTATTGCAATGCTGGTTCTATTCTCTGTGCTCAGTAAAGCATTCAGATGTAGCACCCAAAATGGGCCACTTGTGGTAGTTGTGAGTTTCACATCATTAAACCCAAAAGTTTACCTTTGGTCCTCTTACTGGTGCTGAAGCATGCACTATTGCAGACAGCATTCTTTCTACAAATACTTGATTCTTTTGGCACAATGGGTGGCTTTTTTTCAGCGCCTCCTCCTCCTCCTATCTGGTTGGCATCTCTTTCTAAATCTGTCCCGCCCTACACTTTGACTTTTAATTGATTCCAAAATTATTGTTGGACTTCTCTCTTCACTTTATGATTTCTTTTTTTCTAATGGCATTAAACATGATGCACAGATCAGTTATTTACATATTGATAGCGATAGCTTGGATTTATTAGCGCATTTTAGATTTCTTCACTCCACGGCCTACTTGCTACCACTTACCTTAGACTTAAATGTATAACTCAAGGCAATCACACTTCCAAATGGAAATTTCTCCAACATATATTCCAAATGAATCACTACAAACAGGAAGTCCATCCCTGTGGAATTCCCCAAATTTTCGAGTCAATTTTGACATTTTGACATTTCTTCTCTCACACGTTGTAGTCAATTACAAGATTTTTTTTTTTTTTTTTTTTTTTTTGCCAGTCATGGGGCTTGCTCTCTGGGCCTGGCCCCAGTCCCTCAGCTCTTCAGCTCAAGGTGAGCGCTCTACCACTTGGGCCATAGCTCCACTTCCGGTTTTCTGTTGGTTAATTGGAGATAAGAGTATCACAGCTTTTCCAGCCTGGGCTGGCTTTGAACCGAGATCCTCAGATCTCAACCTCCTGAGTAGCTAGGATTACAGGCGTGAGCCACTGTTACCTGGCTTCAATTACAACATTGTACGTGCTCTATTTTAAAAATACCTCTACACTGGATACTGGTGATTGACGCTTTAATCCTAGATATACTCAGGAGGCTGAGATCTGAGGACCATGGTTCAAAGCCAGCCTAGGGAAGAATTAATTAATGAGACTATTTCTTATTAACAACAACAACAAAATAAAAGCTGAAAGTAGAACTGTGGCTCAAATGGTTGAGCACTAACCTTGAGTATAAAAGCTTGATGATGCCCTGGCTCTAGGACTAGTACCTAAAAAAATCATCCAAAGTAAGAAAACAAACAAACCAATAACAACAATAAACTAAACAGCCAACATCTACAGTCTCTTCTGGATCACTCACATGCTACTAAATTATTATAAGGGTTCCCAACCATTTTGCTGCTTCTATCCTTGCTTCTCTCATTTCTTTGCAGTTCCTTTCAAAACTGTAGTCCACTCACATTTTGAAGCCCTACTTAATGGCATCCTTCTTCTGTCCCAGTAAGTTTAAAGCCCAGGTTCTTGAAGTGGAAAGCAATGTCTTGACCCTCCAATCTTGCTTAACCTCCTTCACTTTGGATATCAAGTTCCCCGACATTCACTCTGCCCCCTCCTCGCTGATCTCAGCCTTGGCTGAATCTTCACCCTGGACTGGCTTGCTATGTTTTGGTAGCACAAATAATTTGCTTCCACCCTTCTTCTCTCTCTCCTTTTAAGTAAAATTTATATTTGAGAAACAGTTAAAGTTATTTGCAATAACTAGCATATGTCTGAGACAAGCAGAAATGGTCAGATAAGTTGATGTTAGGTGAAATGAACCCGAGGATAAGGACTAAATGTTTTTTTTTTCTTTCTTGCTATTGTTTGTAACATATTTATAAGATGATTTCTTTGTTCCTTTGTATGTCCCTCCCCCATGGTATAACCCCTGTTTTCACTGTATTTGATGTTGGTATAATTTGTGGAGGGGAAGGGGAAAAACAAATTGTTTAAATAGGGATACAGGTGGACCCACTGCAACAATGAGATGGACAAGATGCTATGTTGAAAAACAAACTTTACAACTTTGGCAGGGAGATGGAGGGAGTAAGATGGGAGGACAAGGATGGTAAGAGGAAACAAAGGAGGAGGCAATATGCTTGATAAGAAATATACTCATTACCTTGCTCATAGAATTGTAACCCCTCTGTGTGGTATTTTCACAATAAAAAAACATAATAAAAAAAGCTTGTAAAAGAATCTCTGTTAATCATATAGAGTACAAAAGTCACAGAAATCAAGGGGAAATGGGTAAAAAGTGCAGCACTGGGACTCACGGGACACTGATGAAGGTGAACGACACAACTTGTGAATGAAGATAGGAGAGAGAGACTGGGAGAGTGTGAGGAACAGAAGACACTGGATGAAAGGAGATGTACTCATTGCCTGACTCGTACTTGCAATCCCTCTGTACATCACCTTTATAATAACAACAAAGTAAATAAAAATAGTAGAGTGCTCTAATGTATTACACATTCATCTTCTCCTTTTAATATCAAACACTAGTATGACATATGTCATAATTAACCAGTCAATATTGATACAGTACAAATAATGTAAGTCTATATGTTAGGCAGATTTCTATAGTTTTAATTAACAGTATTTAATACTGTTATCATCCTATACATGACTCTAAACTCTATAATGATAAATATATTTCTCCTCTCTTATCAGTGCTTCTAGTAGTGGCTGGTACACGGGAAGCACTCATCATGTTGAAGATAGAGAAGCTAAAAAGTGACACATCTAAAAGTGAGAAACGATGAAGAATGTGCCTCATCTTATAACACACACCCCAGATTCCTAGTATAGGCCTTCACTTCCTAAATGGTAATAGTAATGGAAACCCTACTGCTCAATGCAAAATTCCTTAAACAGTTCAGAAGCAAAAATGGGGGCAGAATGAGGAGAAATGCCAAGCCATGCATTGATCTCTACTTTAGCAATTTGCACTAGAGGCTAGAGGGGCTTTCTGAACATGAGCAATTCAATGGAACACCCTCCTAAGTCAAAGAAAGTAACTTTCAGAGAAGGCAGGGTATAGCTTTGCATAAGTAATCAGTTGATCTAAATTAATTTTATTGTTATAAGTCGAAATCCACTGAACAGGTAGCTGGATGGGAGTTTTTAGCATTCAGAGTTTTCACGATGCTATTAATCTTGCATTTAACAAGAGAGACAAAAGAATAATTTCTTTTTAATCTGTCTGCTACAAATTTTACATTTTCAAATTTACATAAATAAAATGAAAAAAAGAATTACAAGTATAAATGATTAAAAATTATCACTAATAAAATGACTCATTCAAATATACAATTCTTCTAAGCTGGCAGGAAGTGAAAATGTAGTACTTTCACATCACCTTTGAGTTGAGATAAATATTTATTGTAGTAGCAATTATTTTAAAAATGATTTTATGATTAATTCAATTTATCAAATATAAAATGTATACTAGTCAATCTGGTATTCTTAACAGCTGTGAAATATAAATCTTTAAAACGTTTAAAAGGGAAGATATTGAGGTTTCATTAAGAACTCAATGTACACTTTAACTGATTCTTCATATATTTGAAAATGAATTGAGCCTTGGGAGTTAGAGAAGTGAAAAATCTATCCATAAATTATCTATGTATGTGGTGGCAAAGGAAAGGAAGTTTCAGTCTTCACTTATTTTTAGAATAAACTATTTTATAGTCTTACTTCCAGTCATTGGAGAATTAAAACCACGGGAAGTTTCTAAAATACATATACATAGATTTTTTTTAAGTAGACTTTTTAGAGATCACATTGCTACTTTGAATCTGGGAAAACTCATCTGGACATAAAAGTTAATTTCATTTCCTTTAACTTCTTTTTTCAATTCTTTCACTTGTGTCCAAACAAGGAGATGGCCAGGCTTTTGCTAAACACTGTGATCCTGGTGGATCACAAAAGTAAAGTGCATTTAGCAAGTTGAGTTCATGGCTGAATATATTTTCTAAACCCCATTAATGTTTGCTCTAAGTGAAGCACATATGCATGACAGACTTACCACTGGCAGATATTTCCCAATCTTATTTTACAGCATGGACATTGAACCCAATGCAGGAGTCATTCTCTCTTTCCCATCAAGCTAGACTCTCAATCTAGATACACACCTTCCGGTTTGGCATTGATGTTATGGACATGACTTATGGTTCAGCTACATGTCTATGTGTACTTACTGTGTCTCTTTTTCTAAACCTAAATCAATGAATAAAGGAACAAACCATCACTGTCAAAAGAAAAGCCAAAAATAAAATGCTTTGTCCCCTACTGTGAAGCTTCATGACAGTAAATAATTTGTAAATCTCCACTCCCGGCAGTTGAATCAGCAACATATCAAGTGATACATTCAAGCACTTGATTGCTGTTAAAGTGTCAATTAGAGTTTCTACTATCTATGGATATTAACCAAGCTAACCAAGAACGTGGTACTGCATGAGTGATGGCTAATTGTGTAGTGTCATTTTCTGGTTATTATTGCTTACAATCTCCTTTCCCTATTTTATTCATCACCCTCCATATACTGCAAGTGTATTATGTCATCTCAAATTCAGAACTTTTCAATTCTCTTTAGCTTTTGGCACTGGGTGATGACACCCTTGTTTATAGTTAATTCAGCTCCAATCTATTTCAAACCTCAAACATGAAAAGACGACATTTTTTACACATTACAATAAACATCACATCCTTTCTATCACTTTAGGGAATATGCTAGTCGAGTGCTATAATTTTTGCATTTTGCTGTTTATAATATTAATAGCTGTGCAATAAGTAGTGTACTGTTGGACTGTCAGGAATGATTTGTTACCAGCTGTTAGCATAATTTGCCAGCTGTCAACATTTTTGGTAATTTTTTATTTGTGTAAAATGTGACACCTAACTTTCATGGTAAATCAAGACATGTAGAGCAACTTATTTGATATTACTGAAGCTGAGAGAAATCATGGGTGTGGCTTGACAGTT
Source organism: Dipodomys spectabilis (assembly GCF_019054845.1). NCBI lineage: Eukaryota > Metazoa > Chordata > Mammalia > Rodentia > Heteromyidae > Dipodomys > Dipodomys spectabilis. The sequence goes on along the minus strand of NW_024870731.1, from coordinate 35,580,082 downwards.
TGAACAATGTGAAGTGAGCACAGAGTTTGCATATAGAATTTGGAATGTAACTTTTGTGATAGATTGGAAACTATGTGCTTTATGATTTTTATATATTGAGCTTTGGGCAGAGATGGACAACTTATAGCTCTTCAGCACTTACATGCTGGATGAAGTGATGAAAAGCTACTTAATAAAATGTCAGTTGCATACCAGTTCATTTTCTATTGCTCCTATCTTTTTAATATTTCAAGAGGCTAAAAAATCCAAGAAAAAATTCCTTTGAAACAAGCAAGTGATTGTAACCACTCTGTACAGTTTTTTCACAATTAAAAAAAACAAGCAAGTGGATGGTAAGGGAAAAACAAAGGAGGGGGTAACAATGCTTGTTAGGACTCATTAGGACTCATTGTAAGGCCTCATTACCTTAATCATGTAACTGTAAACCCTCTGTACAGTATCTTTACAAAAATATATTTAAAAAACAAGCAAGTGTATGTGTGCTTAGTGTTAACTAACTTGCATTATTATTCATGATACATAAAGTTTTTTAAATATAAGTTTATCCCATCCGTAATTTCCAAGGTTCTGTGAAGAAGCCATGACACTGGAGTTATTACTAGATGTACACTACAAATAGGTGTAGAGATATTTGATTGGTGTAGGGGTATTTTGTTTTTTCCCACTTCATATAATGTTATGGGAAAGCTAAAAATTCAACAACAAATTTCTAGTAAATTCACAGTCAACAAAATCTTTGTGAGTGGTTTAATAATGTTGAATTTTATGGGAAATAAAGATAGAAGCAGTAGAAGCAGCAGAAGTAGAACAAGGAGAAGGAGAAGAAGGAGAAGGAGGAGGAAGAGGAGGAGGAGGAGGAGGAAGAGGAAAAGGAGGAGGAGGAGGAGGAGGAGAGGAGGAGGAGGAGGAGGAGGAGGAGGAGGAGGAGGAGGAGGAGGAGGAGGAGGAGGAGGAGGAGAAGAAGAAGAAGAAGAAGAAGAGGAAGAAGAAGAGGAAGAAGAAGAGGAAGAGGAAGAGGAAGAGGAAGAGGAAGAAGAAGAGGAAGAAAAGAAGAAGAGGAAGAAGAAGAAGAAGAGGAAGAAAAGAAGAAGAAAGAAGAGGAAGAGGAAGAGGAAGAGGAAGAGGAAGAAGGAGGAGGAGGAGGAGGAGGAGGAGGAGGAGGAGGAGGAGGAGGAGGAGGAGGAGGAGGAGGAGGAGGAGGAGGAGGAGGAGGAGGAGGAGGAGGAGGAGGAGGAGGAGGAGGAAGAAGAAGAAGAAGAAGAAGAAGAAGAAGAAGAAGAAGAAGAAGAAGAAGAAGAAGAAGAAGAAGAAGAAGAAGAAGATTATTTAAATTTTTAGCTATGACTACCCAAATCAATAAATTATCTTCTTGCCTGAGAGTTCTGATTTTTTTACTCAGAAATATAGCTAAGGCTAAAGTAATGATTATGGGTAAGCTATGATTTTACAGAAATTGTTTATGACATTAGGATGTTTTTTCTCAATATTTTTATAACTTATAGAATACACACAGACAATATTCTAAAAACGGGAAGACTTTCAAAGTTAATTTTGTAAAAGAAATGTCTATAATTTTATATGCAATATTTATATTCTTTTCCAGAACTTTGAATTTTCTGAGATCTGAGATGAATAAACAAATGGCTCAATATTCACCTAATACTAACTTGTGAAAAAATAGTGTTCTGGATATTTTGATTGTATATTTGACCTTGTGTAAGATAATCTCCAAAATTGAGAACCCCCAAAACCCTTGTTTTATATGATCTCCAACTCATATAATCCAAAGTAGGCTTTTTGTCCCAATCTCCATTAAATAAATTAAATACAAATGACAAATATTTCTCAATGCATGATAAAATAATGAAATTTTCTAGAGTCTTTCACATGTACTTGGCCTCCTAGATTATTATATTATGGTAGCTTTACAATGATTCCTATGGGCACTTCATTCTTTATCTTTTTTTTCTTTCCAAGTTGTTGTAAACAATTTGCTTGTTGCAACGTTTATTCTACTTTAAAAGCTGCAATGCCATTTAGTTTTCTTTTATAAATACCATAGAAATAGCTGTTGAATCCCGAGTCAGGTGAAGTAAGAAAATCTCTATAAATACTGGCTTCTAGAGAAGTAACATTTGACTAGTTCAAGGACCTATCAAACATGAAGGGTAATATGGGGAGAGTTCTTGTGCTTGTTTGAAAACTGCTTTAATGGCTATGATGATTTCCAGTCTGTCCGTTTATGAGGGAACTAAGGAACTGAGCGGGTAGTGGACAAGAACAAGCCAAGATGATTACAATGATTTATCCATTTTATTGAACACAAGTTCCTCAAATCATAATGAGCCTTTGGTTACTATTCAAAATGGATTTTGGCCTTCTTTTTCTGGTTCTCACTGGGTTTTCCAAGATAACCTTTCTAAAGTGTTGGCTTTTAAGCTGGTTGCCAATGGGTCACAGGTATTTCATCAGAGCATATCAGGAGGCTGATATCTGAGGATCATGGTTCTAAGCTACCCAGGGCAGGAAAGTCAAGTCTATGAGACTCTTATATCCAATTCACCACCAGAAAACTGGAAGTGGAGCCGTGGCTCATAGTGGTAGAGCACTAGCCTTGAGCAGAAAAGCTCAGGGACAGCGCCCAGGCCCTGACTTCAAGCCCCATGACTGACAACAACAACAACAAAAGTGTGCTCTGAATCCACGCAGTTATATTTACAGTGATTAGGCCTGTAATACGCTTTTCCTAACTTGATTTCTGTACTAGTTGTTATGGTACTTGAACCTATCATGATGCTTCCATTTCTCTCTTAACATACTTTTCTTAAATTCCATCACCCCTCCATTTGACTTGGGTTTACAGCATGGTTGAAGAAAAATACTTTATACACAACCATACCCTTTTTTACAAGTCATTTTTGGGTCCTATTGAATAAAATATCATTTTTACCATAACCTATTGATAAAAGAGTTAACAGTGTAATGCAGACTCAAGAGATTACAGCTATAAATGGAAGAAGTATTAAAGAATTTGTGGTACACTACAAATTTGCCACACTAGCTACTTCATCTTCGCAAAATTTTATGGATTATTCATTATTATGCTTGTTTTCCTAATGTTCAAACTGATGTCAGATGACTTACAAAATATAAAAAGCATAATGAGATGGTATGAATCTGTCTTAAAATATTAGAGCTCTAAACTTGTAACCTTTGGTGATTACAGAGTGGATAAGAGTTTTGTGAAATCTTGTTATTTCATGGAGTCATAGTAGTCTGAAATTTTTACCCAAAGCCTTTGGATAATGACATATTTAAAAAAATAAATTTAGAAATTATATATCTGAACCCTTAATTTGGACACTAGCAATAAATATCGTCATATAAAACCTCCAACCCACCAGAATATACCTGTAAAAAATTTATTTCTGTAAAATGTTCAGGAATGTATTCTGGAAAAGATGTAGTAAATCGTTACTACTTTGATTTACTGAGTTAAGAAGGAACATCATTGTTTAAGTAGAAATTAGTGATTGTGTAAATTGGTTGTGCTGTATGGGAAACATAGAACACAACACCTAGGAATAATGCACTGACAAGACCCTTACTGTAACATTTTATGCTCAGACCCTCTTCTTACTAATATATAACATTGCATTGAAAAATTATTTGCACACTGGGCCTCTGATTTCCCAGATGTGATATGAGTCTAAAACGAATCCCCACTCTTAGGACTCTTTAAGGTGAAATGATAAAATGCCTAGTAAAATTCTTGGCACATTCTGGGTAGTCACTAAATGCATCTGATAGTGGCAATAAGAAACTTGGTCTTCTAAAGTTGAATGGTAGTCTATTGTATTTATGACTTCATCATCCTGATTCAAGCAAAAATTTACTAGTAGTACATTTTTATTCTGGTGGTACTAGGGATTGAACTTAGAGTCTCACAAATTTTTGGCAGGTCATTCTACTATTGAGTTATAGCTCCAATTATGCATCAATTACTTTTTATTGTTGTAAAATACAATAATTATTGCCTGGGAATGTACTTGGACCACAAACCACCTATTTTGGTTTGCCTTCATAACTGAGGTAACATAAATGTCACTTCTCCTGGGTGTTTCTACTGAGATATAGTCTCAAAGAGTTTTCCACCCAGGCAGGCTGGGAATCACTATCCTACTAATCCCAGATTCCCATACGGCTGGGATTGTAGGCATAGGAACTGCACTTAGGTTTTGCTTGAGAATACATCTCACGTACTTTCCTATCTGAGCTAGCCCCAAACAATATCACCCTTTTCAGTCTTGTAGTATGAAATCAGTGTAATTTAATGACAGGCCTCAAGAGATAAGCAGAGAAGAGGCAGATTAAGTTCTCCAGAATCTTCACATATATGAAGATACTCCATAGGCCAAGAGTTGCTTCCTTTCTTTATGTACAAGAACAAATTACAGAGATTGAATTTCTTCATGCCTAATATAACCTACTGAATAAAAATGGACTAGTTGCAAAATAATACATATATGACATTATTTATAATATATAATATAACCCATAAGGAATAAAAATATATAACATAACCTATAAGGAGTAAAAATCTAGAAAATTGTAAAAAGGACTTTTAAAGCTCATTGTAGGGGTGGGCTTTTATTTCTACCCTAAACAATTAATAAAATAAATAATAAATAATTTAGTGAATCGCATAGGGAACTTGTTGTTCTTTGAGTAAGCAGTTAATACAAAGTTCTCTCTGTGAGAAACCATAATAGAGTGCTTTTAAATAAAGATTAATTGAGAAACTGGCAAAAAATAATGTTTACTAATTTTTAAATTAAGGAACTATTATATTTGCATATTTCCTGCACATGAATGGTTGGGGAATAATACAAATAAAAGAGAACTACTTAAAACAATCAGTTGAGTTCTATCAGGTTTATTTGCAAACAATGTTTTCTTCTAAAGATTAAAAGGCTGTATGAATTCAACAATTTAGTAATTTTGCTTCAGTGAAATGAGCTTGCAGATTTGCATGTCATTTTAATTCATGTCAGAAATACCCATGATAATAAGAGCTTAAAAAATCTAGCAGTAAAATAGTATCAAGACCATCAAACACATTTATTGCTTGCCATAAAAATATGACACAATATAAAATGCAGTGAATGCATTAAAAAGGCATCTTATTTATTATAACAATTAAAACAGCAAAGCTTAATAACTAATAAACCCTCAGAGAACTTTGTATTATAATAAATTTTGTGATAAAGAATAATTTTGACAAGAATGTCTCTCATGAAATACCTATAACTCTGGCATCTATTTGTTGTACTTAGTAAATGCTAAAAAACAAAATACATTTCCTTGTATCTAAGCAGCTTAAATATGCATTCTGCAATCTTCTTGGGAAATTTTAGCCAAGTCTAATTAAATGCCTCTAATTAAAATTGTGTAGATAGGAAGGAAATTAATGGTTTTGTTTGAACTATTTGTTTATTTCATCAAGTGTACTGGATGTAATTGCAATGCCAAAAAGAAATCGTCAAAATTATTCTTTACCCTGTTGATTTCCTGTTATATCAATTCATTCAGAACCTTCATAATTTTTTGCAGCTTTAAAGGAAAAAAATCTGAAGGAGCTAAATATAAGACTTTGACTTAGAGAAATTTTTCTCCACTCTATTAGTTAGCAACAATATATCTTACCAAAAAAAACAAAGGTTGAACTTCAATTAAGTGTTCTAAATATATTTAGTGAGATATTGAAAAATGTATAATGCAACCACCTACACGATTCATCAAAAGATTTGAATAAGGCAAATTATAACAGATGCCAAAAGAGTGCTTAGCTGCTAGATGTGTCATGTAGCTCTCCATGATAAATTTGGACTGCCTCCACATTGTATACAGTTGTTTTTATGAAGCAAAAACATGTATCCTACAAAGGAATAAATAAAACTTTGCACATTGCAAAATATCTGTGTGGAGATAATGGAATTTCAAGTTTCAAACTTACAGAGGTATTTTCTCTTTTCCAGATTCAAATTCTCTTGGAGGATCTTGAAACTATTAGTATCAAGGTCACAGACTCACCACACTGAAATCCTTCATTACAGTGAAGACATCAGTCATTTATTTCCTTCAAAAATGAGAAACACTTCTAGCTTCCAGAACAAAACAGAATAAAAACTCAGCAGTGAAATAAAGATTGAGAAAGATATTTTTCCGTGGAAATGGTAGAGATCATTCTTTCTTGGAGCGTCCCTACTTCTGAGAAATATTCATGACATTGGCCTCAGCACAAGTTTTCTGATTCCTAGCTGTGAGCTGTCTTGGCATGTATACTTTTATTTTTGACAACAAAACTCCCTTCGTGGTCTAAAACAGGTGTTGGGAACTTGGTTGCCATTCTGAATACAAAGCCAAGTCTTCTTTATCATAATAGAACACAAGGCTGTCAAGCACAAGGCTGTGGGTCCATCCTGAGTAAGTCCAAAAATATATTTACTTCATATGACATCAAACACAATGTGATTGCTAGAGGAAAGCCTAGAAAAATAGCTAAGTGTCTTGAGTTTGGCAAAGATATCTTCAATATGTCACAAATAAAATGATATATGAAATGAGTACAGAAATATGTTTGACTTCATTAAAATCACAAACTTTGGGTTTTCAAAACATGCTGTTGCAAAAATAAAAAGGCAAGCCTCCCAGTAAGAAACAAATGTTTGCAAACACACATCTAGCAACAGACTCCTAAGTATACCATGGTGAGAAACGATATAAACCAATCATGAAAAGGTAGCAATGCAAAACGGATGAAATCAGTAGAGACTTCACGAAAGAAGATAGTTAGTTGGAAAGTTAAGAATATAAAAAATTTTCCAACATACTTAATCATTGGAGCAACACTCATTAATACATGAGATACTGTACATTTTTCTAAATGGCTAATTGAGAAGACTGAGCATTGTAAGTGTTGGCAGTGATGTGAAAGACATAGAGCTCTCATACAAATCCAACCGAAATATAAAATGCTGCAACTCCTTTGGAGTCATATGTTCTAAAACATACATGCAGCCTAGACATTTTCTTGCTTCATTTGATTGATATTGATTGAATGATTGCTGTACTGATGTTGGAACTCAGGGCCTCACAGTTGCTAGGCAAGCACTCTTCCATTAAGCCACACCTTCTCACTAGGTAGTTTTGATAGGGTCCTGCTTCCTTTCTAGACATATGTCTCGATGGCTGTACACCTTAGGCTTCCCATGATGGTTGGGATGACAGGTATAAATAGCCATGTCCATATTCTCTCCATTGAGAAGGAACTCTTGGGAACTTTGCTGCCTACTCTGGCCCAGAGCTACTATTCTCCTAATCTCAGACTCTATAGAGAAAGTGTCACTGCTCCCAGCAATGGCTTGAGACATTATCTGTGAGACATTATCTGAGACATCTGCCTGTGTTGGCCTTGAACCATTCAATATCCCAAGCAACTAAGTTACAGGTTTGAGCCATCAGTGCTCAGCTTCTGTTAGATATTTAATGAGTATATTAATAAGTGTAATTTAATAAGAATATATTAATATAAAGCACTGTAGATGAAGGTTTATAGACTTCTCTCTTAATAGAAGTCCAAATTGGAGAGCAAATATTCATCAGTAAATGAATGGATACATTTAGATATATTTGTATATTACGATTCAGTGAACATGGATACACTATTGACGCATGAAACTCAATGAGGAATTTTAAGAATAATTGTGTTTAGTGTAACAAATCAACTTAATGAAAAAACTACACACTCTTAGTCCCAGAAAATGCATTTTGTGTGCCTAGAAAACACATGTGGAAAGCAGAGGAGAAAGCAGAGACCAAATGATTTTTTTATGTTCTTTATCTTGATATTGGTGATTCTGTCTCCACACATACCTCCACAATTGTAACATACATACTTTATGTATGAAACTGCTTGCCAATTTTAATAATACTTCAATAACTGTGAAGACAAATGAACAGATATGCAATCAACTTCAGGATTCCCTCCTTGTTTCTATCACCCACCTCAGCTTCCTACCTTGTCAATAATACACAATCATTAGAAGGAAGTACCTTATTCATCCATTCCATAAGTATCGATTGGGTTCCTTCCATGTGCCAGTCATAATTTAGATGTCAGGGGAAAAATGGAAATAAGATGTCAAGGTCTCTAGCCCCGTGAAAATTTATTTTTAGAAATGACAAACCATCAAGTAAAACTCTAACGATGACTGACCTGCACAATACTGTGATAGAGACTAAAAGTAATACCTGTATTGGAGCAACTAAAGGAACTTCTCTGAGAGAGAATATCTGAGCCTCTGTCCTCCATATTGGAGAAAGAAACCTTTATACCAAGGTAATGGAAATGCAAATAGCTGGCATCAGACTAGAAATTACAAAGGCTTACCAATGATAATAAAGGCAGACATGCTACAGAAATTGAAATATCACAGTGGCTACTCTCTTCAGTGACCCATATCTCATACTGCCTGTGACAATAATGACTTCATGTTAATTGTACATTCTGAGGGCTTCCTCTTGGAGCTGTGCTAAAGTATTTTTACCAAACTTTTCTAATTCCTTCTGAAGTCTACAATGCAAGATCAAGAAATCATTGGGAAAAACTAAAATTGAAGAATACACTAGGTCTTTTGGAGTACTGGGGAAGCTATATATATTAGAAAGAGTAATTCTTAATTTAATCAATGCTCACTGCACTTAATCTAAACCAAGAACAACTTATGTTTTCTCTGTGTGCTTAACTGACACTTGACACATGCCCTTTAGCTCTCCTTCAGCTTTTTTTTTTTTTTTTGATCAATACTAGTGCTCTGTAACTTGAACCAGATCACTACTTGTAGATTTTTGCTGGGAAATTGGAAATAAGAGTCGCACAGATTTATCTGTAAAAGCTGCCTTTGAACCACAATGTTCATATCTCCTTTTTCCAGAGGTAGTATTATAGTTGTGAGCCACTGGAAACTGTCAATAATGATTTTTAATTAAACCAAGCTCCCACGAAATAAATGTCACATGTTGATAGCAGGATATAAATAGATCCAATATCAGAAAGGAAAAAAAGAGGAAAAAGAGACCAAGTATATAAGGAAGATAACAAGGAGAAGGAATACCAGGTATATAATTAAAGAAATAAATTTACAGTGAAATATATTTGTCAATATTTCTGATGATAGAACTCACCTCAATTGACTTTTCAAGAATCACTAAAATATAACTGTGAAAACAGTTCTCTCTCTCTCTCTCTCTCTCTCTCCCTCCTTCCCTTTGTCTCTGTATGTGTCTCTCTCTTTCTACCCTGCACATACAAAGAAGCATCAGGAGCACTGAAAATGCAAATACTCATATTTTTACCCAATATTCACTCCTATTTTCACTCATACTATCATATTTTATCACCTATTTTTCATTCGTGAATGTGTTACATGAGGGGGAGGGGCTTTTCCTGCAACACAAAAGATAATTCAAGTTTCCCAGGTGAATATTAACTAAAGCCCAACAATGCATAAAGGCCAAAGGTTGCCATAAAATAATGGAAGTTATTATTATAAATATGTGTCCTGTCTGCCAGAAATCAGGATCTGCAATGCCAGCAGGTTTGGCTTCAAAAGAAACAAAAACATTGACAGAACAGAAACTTTCCTGTAGACTAATGAAACTAAGAAAATAAATTAAAAAAAAATAAATCCGAGTCATATTTTCCTTTGGAAAAAAACTCAGTCTTGCATATGGTCAGATTTAAAGCTACGAACTATATTGAAAAATCTATTACCAAGGACAGAAATCTCTAAAATAGCCCCATTTTCTTGTTTTGAAGTATCTCTTAGGGATTAGTGCCATAAGAACCCTTCCTTCACATTAGCTCAGCAGAGAACTCTGGCTTGGAATTACCAATTAACTTAGGTTGACTCATTGGCCAATAGGCCAATGGTCCCAGAAAAGGTGGTTGGAGGATGCGTGGTGGATTGTATTAGTCAAAGGACTCCTAACACAAGTAAAAGTAGAAACACAGTGTATGTCACAGGAGGAAACAAAGAAAAAAGAAAGAAAAAGAAAGTAGCAGCTGGAGTTTCCACAGGTGCCAAAACACTGAATTATAAAAACGGATAACAGCAATACAAAGCTAAATTGGGGCCAGATCGCCGTTGATCCAGCACTGGACGTCAAACAATTCACATAAAATCATACATATTAGTGCTATCTCTCGCGTGGAATGACATTTTCCTAAGTCTCCAGGAGAGTGTGAGGGCTGAGTAAGATAGATGATATTAAAACACATCTGAAATTGTACAATCCACACAGATGTTAGCCGTGAATATGGTGATACAGCCAGGATGATGCCTTGTGATGTTTGCCATTATATTAGTATGAGAAAAAAAGATTTTTGGCTCAAAATGATTTTGGATGGAAACATAGTTGAAGTCAACTGGTACAATGGTGGAAAAACAACAGCTGGTTGTCTATATTAGTCTCTTTCACTGTTTTCTTCAGCATTGGGCTTCTATCACAGATAATATACCCCCTAATTATCAAACAGCATGTAGCTTGGATGGGCTCAGTGGCTTGTGAAATAAAAACCTACCCAAAGACTTACTGTGGCCATAGCTCACATGGATGGAGAGGGCTTGTCAAAGAGCGACGCATGCCTTAATAACTATGTAATTTGCTTTTTCTCGGAAATAACTAGATTCTTGTGTCTTGTGGAGCAAATAAGACTCTGAACATAATTATGGTCATAAACAAAACATAGAATAAAAATGCATATGAAAAGATCAGGCAAAGTTATCTTCCAGAAAGACCTAGAAGGGGTTAACATGGGAGTAAACAAAAGAATAACAATGACAAAAACTTAGACCCTAAGGTTATTGACTCAAAGACATTTTGGTGGGAAAGATTATGCTTTTCTGTTTCTGAGTTCTCAGTTAAAATTCTTATACTGCACTACCGCAAGAGATACCTTTCATAAGTATAATTCTCGTACTTTTTAGAGATAGTAGGGAGAACTAATAGCATGAAAACCCAGTGTCTACTATTTGCTCTTGCATATTCTTTTGGGGATACATATATTACTAAACATGGATCTTAATGCAGGAAAGGTTGAGTGACTTAGTTTAGTCTATCTCCTGCACTGACTCATATGGAATATCACCTGTGTCTCAAATGCTCCTACATCTCTGTACCATTCTGGGATGACAAGGGCATGAATAAAATGTAATTCAGGGATTGAATATTATTCAATTACATTCTATGCATGTATAGGAATTGTACTATGTACAATTAGTATGAACTAATAAAAGATGCTGATTCTTAAGTGGTTTTCTCTAACAGGAGTTGAGATAAGATACCACAGTGAGCTTGAGAGGAAAAAAGAGCTAATTCCAACATAGATTCTCATCCTTTTTTGTTTTTAAATCTTGGACTTACAGAGAATTAACATAGAAACAGAGGATGAATCTGACATGCTGAATCAGTTACATACTAAATTCTACTATGGACTGTGACTGAGAAGTTATATGGCTTCTCATGACTTCTGAAGAAGGCTACCAACTGTCTTGATGTGTGCATAGGATCTCCTCCACAGAAGGCCAGTGCTAGGTTCATGAAGATCAACAGCATCCACCAACATTGATAATTGTTTTTGTTTCTGGTTAAACAAGACTCTGTGAAAGAGACCTGTGAAAATATTGCACTCCTTAAAATAACAGCCATTTGACTAATTACCCAAGAGAAGTCCTACTTTAAGGATAAGTCAAACAGTAAACATGAGCATAAAGTCAGTCTTTCCTTGTGCCAGATATCTTTAGTTAGAACTCTGCTTCTACTTTTAATTTAATGTTACCTAACATCTTAGTTGTCCATGATGTATAATTTCAATGTAAGTCATAAGTAAATGACTTTAATACAAATTACAGAAAACTAAACGTACAAAGGTGTACATGATGTTTTGTGGAAGTCCCACATCCATTTCCCACGGTTGTGTGTGATTGCTAATAACCCAGATGAAAGTGTCTTTGAGGCAGGGATTCAATTTGCTACATAGCAAAGACTCTGCAGGCAGGTGGAGCGCAAACCGATCAAAGCACTTCAAAATGGAGCTTCCAAGGTTGTGAATTGGCTTCTTTGAGAGGGTCCTGACCTTTGAGTAGTCAGGTAGAAAGTCACAGGCAGGAAATACACACATCACTGTTCTATAGCTAAGGCAAGAAGGAAGAAGAGCACAGAGCCAGTGGCGCCTGCCTATAATCTTAGCTACTTACAAGGCTGAGATCTGAGGATTGCAGTTGGAAGCCAGCCTGGGCAAGAAAAACTATCATCTCCAAGAAATTACTCAGAAAAGACTGGAAGTGGCGCTGTGGCTCAAGTGACAGATCAGATCGCTAGCTGTGAACAGAAGCAGCTCAAGGGACAGCGCCCAGGCCCTGAGTTCAAGCCCCAGGACTGGCAAAAATGTAATAAAAAAAGGAAGAAGAAAGAGCTTTCTTTGTGGTATTTAATTGTATCATAGAGGAAAATCCTTTCCTAGCAGATTTCTCCCCATAGACGACTTGTCAGGATCGAATCACTTAGCAGTATATTCTAGTGGTAACTAAGGTAAAGTAAATATGTATCTGAAATACGCAGTTTCTTATAATAAGTCCTACTTTAATAAAGAAAGGAGAGCAGTGGCTAGGGAGAGCCCATCACCGCTCAGAGACAGGAGGAAGGGAATCTAGGTTCATTGACCTGGAGAGACTATGAGGAAGGAACTCTGGGAGAAGGAATTCTTGCTGGGATGCACGAAGAGCAAATACTTTCACGTGTGTGTGTGTGTGTGTGTGTGTGTGTGTGTGTGTGTGTGTGAGAGAGAGAGAGAAAGAGAGAGAGAGAGAGAGAGAGAGAAACATTTGAAAAGAAAGTGGGAAATAAGACTTTGTTTTTTCCTTCCTAGATACTGAATTCTCTTTATACATACAAAACCTGCAGATAGATCATATGATCATGAATGACAACTAATATGGAGTTTAAAAGCTGATATGATTATTTACTAGTTACTAAAATCAGGATCTGAGAATTCCAAAAACTAGTTATTATTAGCATCAACTGGGGTAGTAATTTTTCAGGTTCTACAGACTGAGAAATCTAAATGCAAATTGACTGATGCCAGGAAGTCTAGAGTGATCGATCAGTTACAGTTCAGTGATGAGAGATTAAAAAGAAAAAGATAAAGAAAAATATGACATGAAGCCTAGTGCATATATATATATATATTAAAAAATAATACATCCATATATATATATATATAATAATACATCCATATATATATATATATACATATATATATATATATATATATGGATGTATTATTTTTCTCCAAGGAGCTAAAATTCCTTATGCTTTTTCAGTTTGCTGCCAGACCGGACATGACTAGGCATGGGGTACACATTGAGCAAACGTGTGATACTATACCTTATGTTGTATTTCTCCCTTGGCTACTCAGATTTCCATGGGGACCAAACTGTACCTGTGGCTGCAGCCAGATATTTTGCATATTCATGAGCTGTGTCTCATGCTACACTTAGCTAAAGAGATGCATTTGTACAATTTTATCTATACAGCCAGAAAAATGTTAAAGGTGTTGGCTATAGAGTTTTCAGAGCAGGAACTTAATGGGATCAGAGTCTAGTTGTCAGGGCCACAGCTATTTTTCTAGAACCTAGAACATAAACTATGAAAAATAGGCAGCTGTGTGATAAACAATCATTGTCTTAGTAAGAGATGAATTTACTTACTAGTTACTAAAATCTTTTTATTTTATTTTTTTGGTCAGTTGTGGGGTTTGAACTCTGGGCTTGGGTGCTGTCCCTGCGCTCTTCAGCTCAAGGCAAGTGCTCTACCACTTGAGCCACAGCACCACTTCCAGTTTTCTAGTGGTTTATTGAGATAAGAGTCTCACAGATTTTCTTGCCCGGGCTGGCTTTGAACCGCAATCCTCAGATCTCAGCCTCCTGAGTAGCTAGGATTCCAGGCGTGAGCCACTGGTGCTTGGCTACTAATTACTAAAATCTAACTGTGTTGATTTTGGGGAGAGAGAGCCACACTGAATACTTATCTTTTAAATGAACCATTGCTAAGAATTTGGAGCTAAGTTTTCTTGCTTCAAATGTAAACTCCTTGTGAGCCTTGTGACCCACACTTCATTTTACCAGGATTCAATATTGTCATCAAAAAGAGAAGAGGATATAACCAAAGGATTTCTTTCTTATTTGTAAAAGATGCAACCAAAGTTTTAATTATGTTTACGTATATCAAACATAAAATTCATAAGGATGGAGAATTCCCACTGCACTCAAAGGCAGCATTGGAAAAGGGCATCTGAAAGAAATCAACATGAAGTGAGGAAGGTTGCAAGCAGTTTCTCCCTGTTCACTTGATTCTAGTTTCTCTTATATTTCTACCTACCTTGTCAAATCTCCACTGCATAAGCCAGAAAACCTTGCCACCTTGGATCTTGTAATAAGATCCAAGTTCCTGAAGAGATAGGTTCATTCATTGAGTCCAGATACCTTAGAGGGAGAGATTATAGCCATCTGATTTGAAGCAGTCTTCCATCTATGGACCAAAAACGAGGTCAGGAAAGATGGTAGATATATTGGGTAGGCAGTGTGGGTTCCAGGTGTGCATTAGGGATGAACTGTAATTAAGAGGCAGGAATTACGGAGGGCCTCAGGGACAGCACAAGTTGTTAAGATTTCAGACTAGAATTCCGTTTAGCATTTCAGCCTCTACAGCAGGCACTGTGGTATTGTGTTACACACCTCATGAATATGAAAGGGAAATCACCTGGCTGGTGATTAAGGATGTATAATCTAAAGTCATAGGCAGTATAAGCACAGGAATCACTATACACCTAGTTATCAAGGAAATGAGCCAACGTCTTAAATAATCTAAAAGATCTGATCATGTAAAGACAATGCCTAGTTTTTTCTTTGCAACTGCAAAGAAACGGAGTTAGCCTTTTAGGTTTTGTTCAGGCCCGAGGATTAATCTTGATTTTTGCAGTAACTATCAATCGCTGCAAGAGAGGGTGAGATCAGTTGTGGGTTTGGATATATACTTCTCAAGAAATCATCCTGAGATTAAAGCAGCTCTGAATAATTCATATATGAATAATTGACAGATGACTGACAAGTGGCAATTGACTGACAACTAACCTTTACAGGTATTTATAAAACTTCCTTTATGAGCACCAAGCATTTCTAGAACGGTGGAGCTTCTGATAATGCTTTCTCTGCAAAGCAAGCAAAGCCCTGACCTTCTAACACCAAGAAAAGCAGAGCTGGAGGTCAGAAATAGAAAGGAATTAGACAGACTTTAAATCCTTAATGTCTTCATTTTAAAAGATTTCCCCAGGATTATGAATTTATTGCAGGTGATGAGTTAGTTTACTGGACTTGCTATATCAAAAATCTGTGAATGAGGTGGCATAAGGAAAAAAATGTATTGCTTCAAAATTCTGGAGGCTATATACCAAAACTCAGAGTGTTGGATGGATTACTTCCTTCATAGGACTATAAGGAAAATCTGTTTTTGGCTTTCTTCTTATAGATGGCCAACTCCTTCCTTCATCTTCATATTATCTTCCTTCCCTGAGTTTCTATCTCTAGCAATACTTCTTATTCTAATGGCATTGCTCATGTTACAGAAAGGTCTACCCTCGTCATTATATTTTAATTTGATTGCATCTTTGAAGATCCTATATTCAAATAGGATTACATTCTGAGATACTAAGAGGAATCTAACATATCTCAATGGGAAACACAAAATTCAGCCTAGAGTGGAAGACTTTATTTAGAAACAATAAAGCAAATGTCTGTACAAAGTTTGCTGTTAATAAAAAGTTACCCCCTTCTTGGTTTTTCCCCTACTATCCCTTCCCTCCCCACCTCCCCAACTCCTCCCTCCCCCCACCCCGAAATTGTAAAGTTTGTTTTCAACATAATGTAGGAAACGGACTCATTACCTTATTCATATAATTGTAACCCCTCTGTACAGTATCTTTACAATAAAAAGTAAAATAAATAAAATAAAAAGTTACTATTAAGTAATGACTCTCTATAGGAAGTGAACAATGTGATTATATCAAAATCCTGCCCTCAACAACCATCCTTGTATGTGAAAAATAAATTTGAAGGGTTTAATGTACAGGTTTTAGATAATCAAAGGGAATTTTTTTAATGTAGCAGGGACTGGATGTTCAGCTAAACAGAAATAACTGCCTATTCATAAAAGAGCCTTGGTCAGGCCCCAAGTACACAAGAGAAAAGAAAGAAGCGAAAAGAAAATAAAAAAGAAGAGACAACAAAAAAACAGAAAAGAAAAAGGAATGAAGGGAGAGGAAAAGAGAGAAAGGAAAAATGAAAGAAGGAAAGAAGAAAGGAAAAAGAAGGATGGAAGGAAAGGAAGGAGGGAAGAAGGAAGGAAGGAAGGAAGGAAGGAAGGAAGGAAGGAAGGAAGGAAGGAAGGAAGGAAGGAAGGAAGGAAGGAAGGAAGGAAGGAAGGAAGGAAAGAAGGAAGGAAGGAAGGAAGGAAAAAAAAATAACAGGGAATCTCATGCAAACTAATTAAAGAGACAGTTCTATTGTGGCTGCCAGAACTCAGAAAATGAGAATGAGTCAAGAGTTAGCATATTCACCCTTTCGAGTATAAGTTTTGACAACCTGTAGCTAAAATAAAAATCCAAAATTCATCTGGTTATAAACTAATTTTTGCCTCTGATACAATGACCTGCTTCAGCACCCTCCTCAATGCCTCACACATAATATAGTAACTCTGTCCTCCTGTCTACATCGAGTAATATGCTGTTCTTTACCATCTCATTTTCCTTCTCCGCTCGCTTCCTCAAATTCAACAAATTCAACCTATTCTCTACTTTTCTTTTTGTGCTAGTGCTGGTTCTGTAATTTTCTTTTGTTCCAGTACTGAGGTTGGAATTGAGGGTCATCTTTTCCTCATTTGGCTTTTTCACTGCAGACTGGTAGTCTATCACTTGAGCCACACCTCCACTTCTAAGTGTTGGCTGGCTAATTGTAGATAAAGAGTCTCATAGACTCTTCTTTCTTGACTAATGTAGAGCCACTCTGCTCAGATCTCAGCCTCCTGAGTAGCTAGAAGGCCTGAGTCATTAAAGCCTGCCTCTATGCTCTAAACTTCAAAGTATAAATCCACACCTATCTTAAAGTAGCTCATAGTATGATGTGAATTACTTTAGAATTAAGAATCATGCTTAATTGGTGACTTCAAAATCAAATTTCTTATTTGTCGAATGAATAAAATATTCAAAATGTAATTTCAAGATTATTTTCAAATAATCCTCATAAGCAAAGTTCGTTCAATTCAAAATTAGGCATTTTTTTTTGCTTCAGTGTCAAATACTAGGCCTAGAATGATCTACATATTGGCTAGAAAACTCACAATTTCAGCCATTTTGGGCATGAGAAAGATCATAAGACAATACTTAAAGAAATAGTCCCACTTCTATTCAGATGCATAGCAAGGTGTGTATATTCTGCAGTGGAAAAATGATAAAATATTCTATTTTACAAAAATTTTATGTTCACTTTTAGGACTTAAAAGTTTTTTTTTATTAATTTTCTCAGTGAGAACTTTAAACTGTTAATCAAATCAGACATGTAATTTGAATATAATGAGATAAGAATCATGAAGATGAAAACTTTGCTGATTAAATCATGTTATACATAAATACTTGGGCTTCCCTAATTCAGAGATAATAATGACAAACCTTTAAAAGCCATAAGATAGTAGGAAAAAAATTTGAATTTCACAAACATTATTTGCAAGCACTTGATTCTAAGAAAATTGCAACTTTAAGAAATACTATTCAGTTATGAAATTTGAAGACACCCCTATCTTTTATGTACCTATGAATAGCCTATGTAAGCAATGTAAGAAGCTAATGATGGCTGATTTGGATACATCATGGAAATCTATCGATTGAGTCTTTCCCTGTGTTTTGCAAAAACAAGATAAAGTTCTCAGTGGGAACAATGAGCAAAATGCTCTGAATCCCACAAAAATGAGATAATTTTTTCTAATAGTCAAGTGGCAAGATTTTTTAAGAGTATTATCCTTTAACATTAGCAACTGGTTTGTAGGTAAAAATAGTTCAATATATTCTACTTTCATTGTCTATATTCATTATGACTTTTTGATTTGTTAAAATTATATAATGTTTTCCTCTCTGTATTGAGTGAAACATGACACAAATCAGTTTTTTCAAATTGTGGGTTTGAGGACAAGAGTGCTTGTCATGTGGAGAATTCGGAGAAAGGAGAATGTTTTCAATTAATACGGCAAATATCCCTAATGAAGATAAATGTCATAGAAAAACATGTGCCTTCATGTCTACAATGATTTTTTTAAACTCAAGAATTTGGCTCATGCTAAAATATTTATAGATAAAGATTAACAGAGAGGCCAAATCACCTGTCATCAATCAAATCTATAGATACTTAGCATTTGGCTGGCATCGTGTTAGATTGCTTAATTTGAGCAAAAAGCTATCTTCTTTTGAATTATTTGCCATAGTAGAAAACAGAGTAAATATCTGCTGAAAGCTCATTTAATTGGAAAATATTTCTTGAGACACCAGGAAATAACATCCTTTGGAACTCTTAATTATATTCATATTTACAGATGCTGCAGAGGTAATGATGGTTTTTCTATGTCAATTTATGTAGTCAGACATAGCAAATTCAAAATTATTATATCATTTTAGCAATACAATAAAATTATTCATCAATACTTTATTAACTGTTTATGCACTACCAAGTTTTGCTTCTTCCACTGCTATTTCAGTTTTTTTTTATTGTGAAAATACTCTACAGAGGGGTTACAATTACATGGGAAAGATAATGAGTACATTTCTTATCAAGTATTGTAGCCTCCTCCTTTGTTTACCCTTCCCAGCCTCCCCCCCCCCAATCCTCCTCCCCCACCAAAGTTGTAAAGTTTGTTTTCGACATGACAACTTGTACTTCTCATTGTTGCAATGGGTCCACCTCTATCCTTATTTAAACGACTTGTTTTTCCCCTTCCCCTCCACAAATTATACCGACATCAAATACAGTGAAAGCAGGGGTTATACTGTGGGGGAGGGACATACAAAGCAACAAAGAAATAATCTTATAAGTGCGTTAGAAACAAATGCATGAAAGAAAAAAAAAACATTTAAATACATATCTTAGGGTTCATTTTCCTAACATCACCTTATCTGACCTTTTCTGCTTGACTCATACATATACCGCTGCTATTTCAGTTTTTAAAGGACCATTTCTAGGTAAGCCTAGACCCATACTAAACTTGAGAGTACATACAGAAGTCACAAGAACAAATCCTCACAGCTTCTAAATCAGTTAGAATAGCATCCTGATAGAGCTATGCAGATACCCAGAAGGCAGTGGGATAATAAAATCAGCAGCGCATGCAACTGAGTCACAGCCTGCAACAATACAACGATCAAAATAAGTGACTTGAAAAGAGTCATAGTAAGCTCAAATAACTTCCATCAAAGCTTGCCCAATTCCAGAACAAGTAAGTATGCAATGGCTTTAACCAATTAGACTTGGACAAGTGAGGGACCCCTTTTGTCTTGTCTGTTTGTAAAATGAAGACTCCAGTGAGTAAGAATCCTGAGCTCACAGCAGCAAGACTCCCTAGGGAGCACATGGCTCAACTTCCAGCTAACATAGAGAACCCAGCGCGCTCACCCAACAAGGCCCAGGTGAAGAGGAGACCCATCAGATGGCCAGGTGCCACATTCTATTACTAGACAGCATGAAGAGGACATGAAGGACTGGCACCTTTGGACAGAGCATTCCCATTTAGAAGAAGCTCTCATTAACATTATTCAGGATAATGACATAATTGTAGAGGGGACATTTGTATTAACAATCCTGATTGTGGACATCGGGAAAATTCAGAGAGGATAAATGGTCCAGCTGCCATCTCATAGCCAGTGGAGCAAATCGAGGTGTTTGGATTTCAAATACAGTGCACTTCTTACAAGGTTCCACTGACTCATATAATGTCCACCCAGATGGCAGTAAAAATCTACTTGTTGCCTATCTGTTTTTTTAAAATAAGTTTTTTATTGTGAAAATACTGTGCAGAGGGGTTACAGTTACATGAGCAAAGTAATGAGTACATTTCTTATCCAGCATTGTTGCCTTCTCCTTTGTTTTCGCCCTACCATCCTCTCCCTCCCACCTCCTCAACTACCCCTCCCCTCCCCTTCCAATTGTAAAGTTCTTTTTTCGACATAATGTCTTGTACGTCTCATTGTTGCAATGGGTCCACCTGTATCCCTATTTAAACAATTTGTCTTTTTCCCTTCCCCTCCCCAGATTATACCAACATCAAATACAGTGAAAACAGGGGTTATACCATGGGGGAGGGACATAGAAAGCAACAAAAAAAATCACATGGTACCTTATCTCTAACTGTGGATGGCAACATTATCATTGGGATGAAGGACTATCAGATATAACATAACAAATATTTCAAAACTGGCCCTTCTGTACTCGAATATTTTTGGAAGCCAATTTTCCTATGATCTAAAAGGGTCTGTTGATAGGCTCATGGATATATTTGAGGAGACACTGTGGTAGAGGAAGGAATGAAAAGCTAGCTAAAATATCTTAAGGGTCATTCAAGAGGAGTCATTATTAATTATATATCAATCAGAAGCTTCAAAGTCAAATATGAGCCTACACTACAAGAGTTAATAGAAACCAGAAAGGTTAGTTGTAATCTCCTACTACATGGACTATTACACTCATTCTCCATTCTTCACCAGTCTCCCTCTCCTACTGTTATGATATTGATTACTAGAACAGTCTTGTAATATGCTCATTATCAGAGAAGCTCGAAAGACTCAGAAAACAACCCTTAATTGTGTGAGCATTTAAGGTTAATTTGGTCTTCATTACTCTCTTTTAAATTAGGCTTCATTTTCATATGAAAATTATTCATACCTTGATTTTTGAAACACAATCCATTCAACTCCCTAAAAAAGCAGAGTGTAGTTATTACTTGGAGCAATTTTTAAGTGTAAGATCTATCAAAAGATTACAAGACTGGAGCAAATGCTGTTTAACACCTTATTGGCCATCTGTCATTCTGTGAATTGTAGTCAATAATGATTTGTCAAACAATTAACAGAGTTAATAAATAGTTGCAGGGTAACCTAATCTGCTTGCCTCCAGTAGATTCTACTTGGGATTTCATGTACTGAGAATATTGTACACTGCACCTGATACCCAACTAGATGGAGAAAAAAATGACTGAAGAAATGATGATTTATGATAAAGATGATATAATTTACTATTCATATATATGTGTGTATATAGCACATATCAGAGTCAAATTTAAGGAGAACTAGCTACAAAATCTTTCAAGTTTTTCATAAATGCTAATGCATATATTTAAAGAACTAAGTTCTAAATTATTTGAGCATATCCATTCTCCACTTGAGTTGTCCCATGATAGGGAAAATTACAATCTGTGTTATTACCAAAATTAAAATGCTAATACTTAGCCAAGTCACCAGGGGTGCTGAGCATTCATGTTTACAAAACCAAGACTGTTTATGAAAACAAATAATCGAAAGGGAAACATCTGAGAATAGGAGAAGAAAGGATAAAATGAAAGAATCAGTCAAACCAGCTTTTTTCTTTATATCTTAGAAATCAGAAGGAAAAAAAACAATTTCTAAATAATTTAATCCAATTAGTTCCTAACAAAGAAATTTCTCTAATAGCATATGAGAAACACATAAACATATACATATGTGAATACATTCACACCACGCGTGCACACATACACAATATTTCCCATTATTCAGGAAAACATGTGCCTTGAGAAGAGCTGTCTCATTCTAAATTCTTCCCCTTCTGTTACCTTGAACATTTTTTGTTTAGTGTTTTCTGTTCTACAGCACTGAGTATACATATGTGCATTGATAAGATTATGGATCATATGGAAAGTATTCAGGTTGTACCAGTACTATCAAAATTCAGTGTGAAGGTTTGCAGTGTGAAGGAAGAGAACGCCTATCTGCACAAGGAAGCTAACTCATTACTGAAAACCTGATTGCCACATACCTTTTTCTCAGGCCTTGTCTAATATGCTTCCTATGTTATGTATCTACTTTTTTCTTTGTACTTATTCTTCGATATGGTGATTCCCAAGGTGTGATTTCAGATCACAGGCACTGTTAGCTGGATACCAGTTATAGAATAAGTGCTCAGGCCCTCTCCTAAGTGTCTGTACCCCTCATGGCTCAAGCAGAAAATTGTTTGTGTAGGTGTATGTATGTGTGTGAAAGAGATACGAGATCAAAGGACAGTGCTCTCCCATGGCTAGAATGGCACAACCTCTGTAGCTTTCAGGGGCTTTGGTCAAGTGCTTGACCTGGTACTATCCATTGACTTGGTACTTTGACCTGGTACTATCCATTGTTGATTCTCCTAAGCATTGTCATTTATCTCTCTAATTTAAAGTGCGCTAATTAATCAGGATGTTACATGCTCAAAATGCTTTCACAGCATCACCTAAATTATTGGGAAGGGATTTTTGTTTTGTTTTTTATTGTGTTTGCATGACACACCATGACAACTTCCTCCATTCCCCCCTCCTTTCGTGGCATACCTGATCAGGAAATACAGAAGAAAGAGAATTATGGGGAATGTAGTTTAGTGTCACCAAACTGATGCACCAATTAAATCAGGAACTTTGGGAGTGAGCCTTAGCTACCTGTGCTTTAACAGGTTTCTAGAGATTCTGAGGTACATTTAAATTTGAAAATGACTGCCTTAAAATAGCATAGGTGGATTCAATATTTCTTCCTTATGGCAAGCACCATATTCTTGAATATGATTAGTATATGGCGATTAGAATATATGCTGTGACATTTTGTAGATAAAACTTGTGAGCTGGTAAAAAAAAAAGGGAGTGCTTCTTTTAATGATATTGCTTCAAAAACGTAGTTCATCTTTTAAACTATGGTATTCTTTTGCATGTTCTTCTTGCTGATTCACTCTGTACTTTGCAAATTACATACCAGAACTGCATCTAATAGTTCATGTAATGACTTTATTATTTTATAATAAGCACATTCACTTAATTGAATCCCATTCATTTGTCTCTAATCCATGTTCCATTAATCATGCATCATTTGACTATCAATCCCAAGGTAAAGGTAATCCATATGTATATATTCACATACTCAGCAAGTGAACCTGAGGGTCCCCATGAGGGGCCCACCTATAAACTTAATGCTGAGTGATTTAGGAATGAATCACATGGATGCTATTAAAGAAAGTGTATGATAGCTCACTATCAACATATAAATATGTGAGAATGAATTAGTGGGATGTGTCTCAGCGCTGAATTCATACCATGGATGCCTTTTGTGAGGTTTCTGTGACCTTTGTGAACATTTCTCTGGTTACAGGTTATCATACCAGTGCACTGTCTGCAGCCACATTATTTACAGTTGCTGACGTTGAGACCCTTGTCCTTATCAAAGTTAAATTTCTGGATGAAACACGTGTCATTGAAATGTGATACGTCACGCATAGAACGTGGCTAAAATCCTGGGAAGTGGAAAGTGGAATATATCACTACATTGTTATAAAGTCAAGGTAAATATATGCCAAAAAAGCATGTTCATGGGTACCAAAGGCTAAAAAGGGTGGATATTTCAGCATCACTTGTGCAATCTTAACTTAGACTTCACTTGGCTACGTTTCCTATATCCTTGATCCTATGCCGTCTGGTGAGGAAGACTTCCTCCCTCCCTTCTTCTTTCTCTCCTTCCCATAGGAGATCTTTCTACTATTCTCCATGTCTCATTTGATTGGAATTGGCGAGTGTTGATTCTGGTAACTCTTCCATTCTTGCCTATTGAAATATGAATTTTTATTTTGTTATGATTTTAAAAAACAGATAGTAAAGCCTCTTTCAGGGATTCCTCAACAATTGAGAAGGTATTTGTGGGGTGAATAACTATTCAGCTTCCTGGGGTGGGTAAATCATTGGAGGATTTTATTCAGCTCACATCTTGGTCTCACTCCTAGATGGTTTTTATCCAATACAAGTTCCATTCATTTAGCCTACTTTCACTATCACATAATATCTTCTCAATTGAATTGACTAAATCCTATAGAAATCCCATTATATAATAGTATATATAATTGCAAAGCAATCCATACGTTTTTATCAATAAAATTATACTTTATTTCCAATTATCTCTAATGGATTTTTCTTGTTTTTCATTTTGAATTTCCCAGTGCATGTCCCTTTGTTCAACAACAGTTTCCCACATACTTTCAAGCTGACAATGTTAAAAATATATTTTTTTAAAATAATATGGTGGCTTCCCTCTTAAGGAAGCAAATCTGTTTTAATAACAAGCTTAGTTACTTGCTGAAATTGACCGATACATTTTTATTCAATAAGAAGCAGATATAATATTTCTGCTTTAAGAAGTAAATCAGTAACTAACAAATTAAGAAATGTTTCAAATAATTAGCAATACAAAATCTGTACAGATAATTATGTCACAGTAACTTTCTGAAAAATTCAACTCACAGAAAAATAGCAAAGCACTCTGAAAGTCCGCAGGGGGAAAAAAAAGCAAACAATGTATTTCATTAGTAAAAGGTTATAAATTTTCAAGAGATGATAAATCACACAATGAAAACTGCTGATTTAGGAGTGATAAAGGAACTGAGGCATACATTAGTTGTTTTTAATAATTTTTGCTCTTGTTAAAGTAGAGTTTCCTGAATAATCAAAAGCTAATAAGCAGGCAAAGTGCTCTATTGGTTAAAAACCACATGTTATCTGAAGAAAATGGAAGATATAAATCTGTCTGTGAAATTCTTCAATATGTTTTATGGACTTTATCTAAGTTGTCTTTATTGTCTCCTACTTTTTGTGAAGATGTAGTCTCCTATTAGGTTATAATTGAAAAAACAAACTGGATTTATAACTGTGAACACAATAATAACACCAATGTTAACAGGAAACAAGCAATTGTGTGGCAAGCTTGGTTTGGTGAGAGGTACCCTAGACTTTTGGAGGCAGAAGCAGAAAGTTATGGATTAAGCAGAAGTGCTTTGGTGCTTAGCTATCAAAGGATGGATTTGATAGCTTTCCTCTTAGTTCCTAGGAGTTACATTAGAGGATTGACAATAGGATGAATACTTGACCATAACATACTCTCTCTTAGATTGGATGGAACAAAAGGAGAAAACACAGTAGTCCAGGAGCCAGTGATTCATGCCTATAATCCTAGCTACTCAGGAGGCTGAGATCTGAGGATCATAGTTTCAAACCAGCCAGAGCAGGAAAGTCCTTCAGACTCTTATCTCCAATTAACCACCAGAAAACCTGAAGTGGCGCTGTGGTCAAGTGGTAGAGTACTCGCCTTGAGCGAAAGAGCCCAGGGACAACTCCCAGGCCCAGAGTTTAAGCCCCACGACTGACCTAAAAAATAAAAATAGTCCAGAGCATAAGCATTTTCTCCCTCTCCCTTCCCCTTTTTCCTGCCTCCTTCTTTCTCCTCTACCTCTCTTCCTCCTCCTCTCTCCCCTTTCCTTTTTTCTCCCGCTCTCCTCCTGCTCTTCTACTTTTCTCTCGCTACTTTTCCTTCTCTCTGTTTCTTGGCTGCCATCAGGTGAGCTTGCTCTATTCCACCATGCCCTCCCTACCACCATGTACTGAAATAATGAGGCAAAATAAATATTTCTTCCTTCAAAATAAAAAAGCCCATTAGACAAATGTGGCCTTTAGTTTTA
The DNA here is from genome assembly GCF_019054845.1 of Dipodomys spectabilis. Taxonomy (NCBI): domain Eukaryota; kingdom Metazoa; phylum Chordata; class Mammalia; order Rodentia; family Heteromyidae; genus Dipodomys; species Dipodomys spectabilis. The sequence goes on along the minus strand of NW_024870731.1, from coordinate 35,554,157 downwards.
GTGAGTTTATCTACTGACTGAGTTGTGTTCATTTTGTAGGGAACAGGAAAATTCCTTCCATAGATATAAAGACGAAAGGGAGTGAAGATTGATGGATTTCTCTTCTTAGAGAAGATGACTTCAGAAAAATTTGTCAAAGGAAAAAAGTTTTTCATGATTACAGAATCACCATTTAGACATTCCAGAGGGCTTTAGATTTACTGACCATACAAAGAAGTACTTTATATATGTTAATAACACTTATTAAAAAATCTATACAAGCAAAAGTGGTGGCTTAGAAATAAATATCCCTTGCATAACTGCACAAGCACATAAACTAAATAAAATGCCCACTGGTCATAGGTATTTATTACTAAGAAAGGAAAACAGTTTGAAGGTATAACAGTTTGTATGTTGTGTTTTGAAAAATCACATGTGAAAATTTAATACGATAATGGTTTGGAAACTTTTATATTAAATTACAAGAGAAAGACATGAAAGAAAATGTTTGGCGTGTATAAATAAATTCTAACACAGCCATTGAGTTCTATCCAAATGCAGATCTGAAAGTGTCCAGATGGTGGATTAGCAAATTCTATAATGGTTAAAGAGTAAAAAAAAGTCATAATATAAAAATGTTTAAATGTCATTCAATGGACACTCTTGATTGGGCAAAAGTGTTTTAAAGGAGAGAAACTGAGACATTAAAAATCAATTTCTTAACTGTATGAGAGTTTAAGCCACCAAATAAAGTTTTTAAACTATGCTTATGAAATACAATGACAGAAGAGTTTTGTTTATGGAGGGACCACATGGTAATATTGCTGACTCCATTTTGAAATATATTAGTAAGGACAGTATAAGTTAGTATTTTATGGTTTAATAGCAAAACTTTGATGTGTGTTTGCAATACACCACAGAAAACTAGAGAATTAGACCTGATGATCCTATTTGTGAAAGAGAATATAAGTGGGCTGGGAATGTGACTTAGATGTAGAGTACTTGCCTAACATGCATAAATCTCTGGGTTTGATTCCTCAGTACCACATAAAGCCTGAAGTGGTGCTGTGGATCAAGTGGTAGAGTGCTAGCCTTGAGTAAAAGAAGCTCAGGATCAGTGCCCAGGCCCTGAGTTCAAGACCCAGGACTGGCAAAAAAAAAAAAAAAAGGAGAAAGAGAATATAAGTGATTCTGAGCTTTGACTCCATGAATTCCCCTATAACATTTTGCTTTACACAAAAGAAATATGAGTAACTATCTTGGAGGAATTCAGACTCTAAGATAGCTCCCTATGCATATACACATCAATTAATATAACAAATCAGTGTGCACTATGACAAATACTGAAAATAGCATTATGATTTTAGGTTGTATAACTCTTGCTCAATATGAAAAAAAAAACTAGGATTTATAACTTGGATTTTTAAGATTTGAATAATGGTCATTCACTTCCATTTGAAAGAACGATTAACATTGACTTGGTATATGAAAGACAGACTATGGTTTTAATAGAGGTATATGAATGAAATCCAGGAAATGATCATCACTAGTGATTACTGTTATTATCAGTTATTGTTGGAAATCTAATAGCAAATGAATGAGGTAATAACATGAATTAATTTTAATGAACTATAGCAATGGTGGTAACATTTCAAACTCTGTCATGATTCCTGTCTCCTCCATTCAAGCCAGGAATCTACACATGCTTGGTTGGGTTGAGATTACATGCAGGCTAATAAATAATTTCATAGTTAAATAAAACAAATACCAGTAAACTGGTACCTGAAAGTGGTGGGGGATGGGGTCAAGGGGTTGGGAGGGGAATAGAAAAATGAAGAGCAATGGGAAGAATGCAGGTAAAAATTCAATGTATGCCCGACAAAATTAAGAAAAGCAATAGAAGGGGTAGGTTGGGAGGACAGATGGATGAGAATGTTGCAAAGTGTGACATTGATCAACATGCATTGGATTTATAAACTGCTTTGTTAAATAGAAACTCCTTCGTATAACTACCCAAAGATAATAAAATACATAACAAAGAACAAAGCAGAAAATTTCTATCAATGTCTTAGAAGAGTAGCTTCTGAATCAGCATTTTTAACCTAACAACATTTTAAACTGGATTGTGTTTCTTTTCTTTTCTTTTGCCGTGGTTTTGCCCATTTATAACAAAATGATTGAAGCATACTTGAAAAATTAAATCCTTTGAATTCAACAAATTCAGTTCCATGGGAAAGCTTTCAGTAAACTGTCTGTGGCACAAAATTCTCTTTCCCTCTGGAATGGATTTAGAAATTCCATTGCTGAAAACATTAGCTTCTGTATGTTCCACGTTTGATATAACTTTTGTTTTGTCAGTAACAGGGAATGAACTCAAGACCTTGCTTTTGCTCCCGCTAAGCAGGCCTCTGCTGCTAATACAGGACGACAGCCTTTTGTATCCCATTGAGTTATGAAATTGCTTCCTGTCCTATGCCTGCGATCCCCATACTTCAGGACTTCCATCATAGCTGGGATGACAGGCCCATGGTAGCATGTCCTGATTCCTTCCATTGAGATAGAGTCCAGCAAACATTTCTGCCCAGACTGCCTATAGTAACCCTATCTTCCCAGACTCAGCTTCTCAGGCAGCTAAGATTCAAATGTGAGCTTGGGTGCCTGGCTTTATTTGACTTCCTGATGAGAATCATACCCTCCATCAAATGATCCACAATAATCAGGGATTTATGAATGCCGGGTATTGTGAGACTACATCTCACATTCAAAGCAGCACCACACAGTGGCACAATCGCACAAGTCAGGCCCATATTGGATGGGTTCTACAGGAGTATGGTTTCTGTGAAGCACAGAGAACCCGTTCTTCACACAATCACAAAACTTAAACATTGGTATAATTGTGCCATGTGTATGACTGTCATGTACATGTACCAGATGTCAAGAAATCATAATTCTCAAAGTGTCTGTGCATGAGAATAAGTTCTATTACTTCAGTATTACACTAGATAGAATCTTCTAGAGATTATTGGGTATTTCTGTGAGTGATGTTTATGTCTAGCTAGGTGAGTTACACATTTTGCCATTATCTTTCTAAGGGAGAATGAATATTTATTTATTGATTGATTTATTTTTATTGGTCATGGGGCTTGTATTGCCTGAGCTCTTTTTTTTTTTTTTGTGCTCAAGGCTAACTAGTGCTCTACCACTTGAGCTATAGCACTACTTCCAGTTTTCTGGTTGTTAATTGGAGATAAGAGTCTCACAGACTCTCCAGCCCAGTCTGGCTTTGAGCCCAGATCCTCAGATCTCAGTCTCCTGAGTTGCAAGGATTATAGGTTTGAAACACCAGCTGGCTGAGCTTTTATGTTTTTATACTATACATCGTATAGTCTGAAGTGGAATTGCTTAATTTCTTACATTTGAAAAAAGATTTACATGATAAGTGAAACCAAATATAGTGTGTGTGTATATATATATATATATATATATATATATATGTAAACTCTATACATACTCTGTGAAATCTAAACACATACACATACAAGCTTATATAATCTGTAAGACAAAATGTAGTGTATACGTGTGTATTTATTTCATAAAACCCAGTCTGCTTGGTAAAATCTCCTGCAACATTCAGGAGGTTCCGGTTAGAAGAAGTTACTATCAGAAAACATTGACTTCTAAAAATGACTTGAATACCTGACTCAACGAGATGTAGAACAGCAATAGGGGAAAAATGTAAGCGAATCTTATTTGATCAAAAACGCATAAACTCTTTCATATGTTAGTACCAAATAGACTCCTTGCAAAGTATGTTGTCAAATGCAGTAGTGAAACATAGGAGTGACTGAGTTTGGTATAAATTAACAAAGGACTATCGCCATGAGCTATTGATTGAATAGGATTTATCCCTTTTGTAAAGAATAGAAATGTCACTCAACTTCCCTATGCACATTTTAATGTTAAACTCCACTTGAATTAAAAAGGATGTCATGTAGCTTATTTTGTGGGCAGGCAAAATTTCCAACTTATCTGTTGTGAGGTGAGATAAATATAAAATACATACTTGAGATGCTTTGAAATGAAGGCAACAGCCACCACTGAGATATAAAACAATGACTCAGACTCAAATAGTATTTGAGATAAAGTATTTGGAAGCAGATTCTTAAAAATAAATATTACCTTCCACTTTAATTAAAATTGTCCAGAAAGAAATATATTTAAAAAAAATATGCTTCTAATGTCCTAATCAATAGATGTCGTTGATCACTTCATTTTATTCCTATTTTTTAAGAAGGGGATATTTTTTTTCAGAATCTGATATGATAGAAATGTATACTTGGCTCAAACGAAAGCTGCAAAGTCACAGGAGTGTTCAGACATAAATGTCTAATTTCATCAACAGAAATAGTATTTTAGTTAAAAAGCTAGGATGGGCATCGGCACTATAATTTCTGAGGGAATTAAAAAAAAAAAAACAGAAATCAAGATAAATAATCTCTGAACAGACCAAAAGAGGACAGAAGCAAATGATATCAGATGACTTCTGAGAGCATGGGAGGTAAAAGAAATTGCCTTGCATTATATGATCATTGCTAATGTACACAAGCGAGAGGGAAAGGATTGTTCAGGTCAAAGACATCTCAATGAAGAAGGATGATTTGCACTAACACAGGTGAATTGAATTGGAAAGAACGGAACCAAACTATGTCATAGATCCACTACTTAATAAATGAGAAGTGGATGAAGAAAAGCAGTGACAGAAGATAACTGCTGAGCAAATGCGAATCAAACCAAGATAAATAATGTTCGAGGGTTGTTACTGAGACTTACAGGATGAACTAAAATAGATGTTATAAAACAGCTGACCTGAAAGGGAACGAGTGACAAAATAAGGTCAATGTATCCAAATTTAAAAATATAGAAGTATTCAGCACAAGCCTTTCCAGAGCTAAAACGAAAGCTTTATCGGGTAGCCACCACTATTGGCTTGAAAGACATACCCGGTATCATCATCCATCATTACGGTATGTGAACTCAGTTCTGTTGGTTTATCCATTACTACTCGCTCCTGACCAAATTAATATTTGAATGTACTCATAATATGTAGTAAAACTAGTATTGCTTACCCATACAGAAGAGAAATAATTGTAGCATTCCTAGAAAAAAATGAGAAAAGTATTACCTAAAATTTGTTTCAATAGGTCTTACCTGGCTCCTACAGGATATATGAAACAATGCAGACAGACAACTTAAATTACAAACAACAACAGCCTTTGGACAAAAGCAATCACAACTAGGGCCATTTGGCAGGCAGAAGCCATCATTGATCCCTGAACTAAGCTATTCTGGAGTGTTCTCAAGTTTTTGAAATCCTTAACCTTTAAGTCAGTCTGAGTTTGTTATTTTTGTCAGCAATTATGGTAGAAATAATCCTAAATGATAAAACTTCCTCCTAAAGTAAAAATATCCAACCTCCAACACACACATACACACACGCATGTGCACGCGCACACACACACACACACACACACACACACACACACACACACTTCTGCCAGCAGGAAATAAACATATCAATCTATTTTAGACTACCTCTTCTGAGGCCCATACTCACATTTCCAACAAGCTAAACATTGCCATGGAAGAAAACTCCCTGAGCTTCATTTTCCGAAGGTGAATTGACAACTTTACAAAGTTGAATGAGGTATTAAGTAGAACTTGTGTAAATGTTATCTGAGAAAGGCAAAGTTTGCTTTATATCTAGGCTGATTACTATGAAATACTTTCTTGATGCCACACAGCCTGTCTCCCAGATTTTAACACAGGTGGAGCTCCTAAGAAGCACATGTTGAAGTGGGGTTGAGATGTAAGATGATTTTATTTTATTTTATTTTAATGGATCAACACTTGTGAATGGAATGAAGAGGAAGCAGGGTGGAACAGAAGGTAAATGGGTATCTGACACTTTAGCCAAAGGGACAATGAGGGAAGAGATACCAGAACCAGTAACGGCTTTTAGAAATTTCCCTGGTTTGGCTCATATGACACTGTGTGTGCTCAGAATTCTGGGATGTGAGCTGGACCACATTTCAGTAACAGTACCTGCTGACAGCTAGAAACTGTGGGATCTGGAAGCTAGAATACACCAACTCACCACACTTCCTTGATGGAAGACTCACATAGACACATTTCCCAGGTTAACAAACTCATCGGATGGGAATATATGGTTTCGCTATTTCTATGGATTGCCTAATTGCCTTGACTTAGGACTCTGCTCTAACTCTGATTCTGATTGTGTTTGTGGAAGTGTCTTATTCCATTGGTTTGAAATTTTCATACAGATGTTTCAATCTGGGTCTAAACCTTTTCCTAGATTCTACTTCCATCATAGTGCTATCATAATCTCCAAGGAAACAAAGAACATCCATTTTTATGACTCCGTTTCAAAGATTTCTTTCTTTCTACTTATCTCTATTTCCTAAATTTCTTCCGAGTGTCCAAGAAAACAACTCAAACATCTTCCCTTTGATCAATTATCTGTTGCCAGTGGCTTTCAAAACACTATCTCTGCATATATGGTCTGGCTCTTATTATTAGACTCTCCCCATACATTTTAAAAATAATTTGATATTTGCCATCTCACTTAAAAGCTCTACATTTTAAAGATATTCATTACTTTTGCTATTGACTTGACAACAATAAGTGATATGTTGGTTTTGAGATCAGACTCACAGTTTTACAAATTCTAAAATAAAACCAGAATGGAAATATGAATTATATACCATATAAGGCAGTGGTGCTATATAATTTTTAGAAAGCGTTAGTATGCATTCATGGAGCTCAGTGGGTAGATGAAGTAACAAATAAACAGATAAATCAATGCAATCTTGCTTTGTGTTTGAGAATGGCATGCTTTCCATTTCCTGATTCTACATCAGGAGAAAAAATGTGAAATATCAGAGTTCCAAAGAAAGCTTATTTTAGTAGCTGAAATCTATCTCCCCAACAGGAAGGAATCAAGCAAGAATAGGAGGGAAAGAAATCATGTGCAGAGAAAAACTCAGATGAAAGATTATAAAGGGACATTACTCGCATTGGGAGAAACTGACAAGAGGTTGGACTAGAAGTAGAAAAAAAAAAAACAAGAGAAGTAGGAGATGAAGTGATTGGACAGAGATAGGTAGAAGCAAGAGCAATGAAAGCTGTGATGATGATGGAGGTTTTTTATTTCAATCAACAACCAAAGATACTGAGGAAAATGAAACAGAGGTATAATAGATTTTCCAGAGAATAAAATAAGTCAAAATTCCATTTCCTAGATCATTTTTGACTCTGGTGTAGGAACTCAATGGATGGGGTAGACATGTGCATAGTATTTATGAAACTATTCCTTTGATAAGTTGAGAAGCCAGTGTTACCTCTTAATGTGCTAGGAAGTGAGGGATATGTGTGGAGTGATGCTTTTATCAGAATATAAACCATCAGTGTGTGGCGTTAACTTTGGATTTCAGGAGATGAATTAAAGATCAATTAAAAAAACAAGAAATGTCTGATGTCTGGTTTGCCTAACTGAATATAATGTTCTAGGGGTATAAGAAACCACTGAAGAAGGACCACACTTACAAAATGGAGAGATAACGTGCTTGTGTGTAGGAAGAGGCTTGGTATACTACCACAGAAAGCTTTAAATAAGATGGTGACATGTATTAGTCTGGAACTCAGAAAAGAGATATAGCTTGGAGATCTAAATGTAAGAGTCAATATGTGCTAATATATATGTTCAAAACTCCACGCATTATGGCTGTGGAACTAGAGAAAAATGTGTTCTCTGAGTCCATTCCCCCTTAATCCAGCTCATCTAGTCATGAGGCAAGTGGTTATAATACATCTACCCTCTCATAGCTAGGAGTGGCTTCATAGCTCGTGGTGCCCATCTGTCCTCTTCAATGGAATGTGATAAAATGCATGTAGTGAATTTCTAGGATACCTTTGTGGAAAATGCTTACCATCAATTCATTTTTTTCTCCCCTAAATTGAGTCAAACTAGAAAAAAGTTTAAATCACCTGCCCAAATTCCTAGATTACTTTCTGGAGTAGAGTTGTGAATAGTTACTTTAGACAAACAAACTTGTGTTATAGTGGAGTCATTATATGTTTGAGTTTTTGTTTGCAGCAATTGAGGTTTTGCTTCATTAGGAAAAACTAAGCTCAGGTATCATGAGTGTATGTATTTGGAAAACTTCTAGGCTAAAGACAAAATTTGCAGTGTATTATTTTAGCTGATGATGGTATGCAACTGTTTAGATTCATATTCATCTTACAAGTTAAATTCCTTTTACTTCCTGTTATCAGAATAGGAAAGTGAAGCTTAATATCTTTCAATAAATGGCCTAAGCCATTAAGTTGTTGGATAATCCAGGATTTAAATAAATGTCATCATGAAGGACCATATTTTTCTTATAATTTGTGTGTGTACCTCTAATACTTCAGTTCCTTGAGTAGCAGTAAGATGGTCTTGCACTTTTTGATTTACCAGAGTATCTAACATGAGGCCTCCAACATGGTTGGAGCTCATTAAATATTCATTTGTTTCATCAGAATGGAGGCTTTTATAGTCCAACTGGAGAATTCACTTCCTTCCATAAAATTCAGTTGTGAGAATGAGCCCAAAGAGAGTTAATTTCATTTCAGAGAATCTATATCTGATACCTTATCCCCAATATATTATAGCATGGACTCTTGGTGAAATGGAAGCTCTATTTAGATTTGAGCCCTTCTTTTAATTTTTTTTTCAATTTTGCTCACGCATGTAAATCAGCATGCCAACAAACAAGAGAACTTCCACAACCCACATAGTTGTGCCGTGTGATTATTTGTTTTGTTTTCACTCGAACAACTCTGCCTCATTCCCAAGGAACACATAAGCACTGAAATTGGCACTTCTGCACAACACTCACTCGGTAGAAATAACTAAATAAATGTTCTGCATCTTTGAAGAATAGCTATTTTCAAGAGTATATCATTTACATATTTATTATTAATATCCAACTACTTGTTTACCGTATTATTACAATTCCATGTGGAACTCCTGGAAACTTCTCAATATTACATTCAGCATGTCTACTCATCAACTTATTCCCCCTGCTTTCATTAGCATTCATGCTGCCTTTCTGGTGAGGAATAAGCTAATGAAAACTTAACCTGCACAGACCTGTGCTCACACAGGCAGGCCTGGATGGGAAGTTCATTTTGGCTGTGAATCCACAAGCTCTCTGATTTGCTTGCTTATTAATGTTTTCCTTGTAATCATTAATATACTTTTATCGCATCCTGGGAACAATGTGGGAGCTAAATACGGTCATTAAATAAATTGAGGCATGTGGTTCAGCTTCCCCGCTACTCTGCAGATGGCAAAGAAAAAGACACAGAAATAGATGTATAAAGCACACGTGTGCAGCCGTACCTGCATCTTTATGCCAATATCATGACTTATCAACAGCTCACAGTTGGATATTGAGAAGACTTCCTGCCATAATACATAGTGAATTAGCATATCCTTTGCTCCCAATTACTAAAAACACTCACACACCAAAAAAGGTGTCCAGTAAACAACACACACACACAGAGGAAACAAACGACTGCTCACTATGTCTCCAAAGGAACTCCAAAGGAAGCCGCTGCTCAGAATCATTCACTTGCTTTTCCATTCATAAAAATGGGCTAACTTTCTCAACTTCCCCAAAGATAGCCAAGTTCTGCTTGACCCTGAACATGACTGGTATAAATGAAATAAAATGTGAAAGTTTAAAAGAATGACCAGCAGCAGCTTATATCTAAATTTAACGTGCAGCCTGTCACTGGATCTGTGGACTCTAAACAGGTACTGTGATCATCTTCTTAGAACAAAGAAGTGCTCAAAATCACACTGTATAACACTGTATAATAACTTCAGTAAAAGCAGCTACCAAATGTTGAGACCCAGCTCATTTTAGTAATGAGGTCACAGTCAATCTCATGAGAAGATCTTAGAGAAGGAATCTGATTATATATATTTAATTCTAACAGATCATATCTATTTACTTGGGAAAAGGATATTTGAGACCACATAAATCCAAGGAAAGTCATCAGATATTAACACCAAGTAACTGCAATCTATATTACATATATATATAATATTATATATTATAATTATATTATGATGGTATCACTGATAGTATAAATAATATTGATATCATTATAAATAAGATGTTATTCATAATCATCATATAATACTTAAGACATCATTGATATCATCATTTATCATTATTGCGATCAAATAGCTAACAATCAACAATTTAAGTCGCATATTCTTCTACATTTTGGACAGACAAATTAACTCATTTAGTCCTCAGTATGACTCAAGATACGGGTACTATTAGTGCCTTCATTTTTCAGTGGGTGAAACTGAAATACAGAATGCATTGCTCAGCGCTAGTGAATGTTAGTTTCATGAAACCTAAATAGTGGGGGTGCCAGGTCTTTGTTCTTACTTGACTCTCACACTCACTTTCAGTGTAATGTGCATTTTACTAGTCAATTCACTGATGTTCATCATCTCCAAATATGACAAATAGCCAGTATTTTCTCATAATCTGTGGTCAAATGTGTGAAGATAATCATTTAGAGCCTGAGCAGGCTGTACAAAACAAAGATGTTGTGTGACAGGTAGGATCACATGAGAGATGCATTTTTCAGTATTCACAAGATTAACTGAACGCTGACAGGAACTACTGGGTTAATAGAGTGTTGGCCAAAGCGGGAAATTTTTGGTGAATTATGTTTGGGAAATTAGAAATACCAACCACAGGATAAGGTCTTCTCTTTGCCATGAGGAGAACAATGTTGTAAGATAATCCAAAGAGGAACTAAAAAGCAGCAGCATCAAAATGTATTTCTCTCCTTTCAAAAAAAAATAACGAAGAGGGCTGGGAAGTTGGCTCAGTGGTAAAGCGCTTGCCTTGCATGCCTGAGGCCCTGGGTTCGATTCCTCAGCACCACATAAGCAAAAAGAGAAAAAGCCGGAAGTGGTGCTGTGGCTCAAGTGGTAGAGCGCTTACCTTGAGCTGAAGAGCTGAGGGACAACGCCCAGGCCCAGATTTCAGGCCCCGCAACCGGACCCAAAAAAAAAAAAATAACGAAGAAAAAGAGAATGAAATGTAATCAGATTACAGAATAGGAAAACAAAACCTCATCATTGTATGTTTAAGAACATACCTCGTGGGGGGGGGGGGAGGGAAAATGAGAGAAAATGAAGGAAGAGGTAACAAGCTTGATAAGAAATGTACTTATTACCTTACTTATGTAACTGTAACCCCTCTGTACACCACCTTGACAAGAAAAAAGTGCATACCTCATTGTAATAGTTTAAAACAGAGCATTAGCCAAATAGAATTTAATGGTACTCTCAAGGGACCACACACACACAGATTTTAGAGAACTATATTTGTATAATTTACTTTTCATTATCCTGCCACACATTTGATTAGATCACTCACATATCATTTGCTGGGGGGAATGGCCCTGTTCTAAAATACTGGATCCTGGTATGTTTCCCTCCTCTGCTGTCATTTCAATATTTGAGAAATAAGCATAAACATTTAAAGTCTTTTAAAAAGTGGGTGGTTATGATTTCAGATATGAGTGATACATTCAATGTATATTAATAGAGGCACGTATTGAATTTGGCTCATGTACACATAGATAAATGCATAATTTGGCTTTATGTATGTATGTAGTAAAAAGAGCTCGCTTTTTCTCTCATTTACTCTTGCCCTGTTATTGCCTGCCTCATCAGATCAGGAAGGTGGAAGGAAAATTAAATGAGGAGTAGTGAAAAAAAATAAAATTTAAAAAAAACAACTGGCTGGAAAGAATATGTGTGGCATTTGTCAATTCTCTTTGGAGACGCAATTTCCCATTCTAAAGTTGGAAAACCTCTTGTTGACCTGCCATCTGTGTTTCATGACCCTTCCTATCATGATTCTCATCAATATGGGTATTTCTAGGAAGCATAAAATGTTACCTGGGCAGTTTCAATTTGTCTGGGCATGGCAGATGTAACAGGAAGAGTTGTATATAATGGGTAGAACACTGAATTTAGAATCAAGACCATCTGGAATTTTGAGCAATTTACTAGGTACATCATTCTTGCATGTTATTAAAAATGTCTCCACTCCAAATTCTATTATGTTACATGGAACTGCTGTCTACAGCCCACTACTATCATTAGAATGAACGCACATAAATTATGGGAAAGAAAAAAAAAATTAAAAGGTGTTTCATAGGAATTCAGTGACTAAATATAAACTGAACAAAATTTGTAGTCTGTTTTGGTTGAACTGGGTGTAATGATGCATGCCTGTGGAGATCAGAAAAAAATGTATTCAAGTCAAGCCTGCACAGAATTGGAGACCTCACCTCAAACCATAGCTAGACACAGCGGTGTGTTTCAGTCATCCTAGCTACATAGGCATGTTGTGGCCCAGATTAATCCAGGACATACATGGAGACACTTTTCAAAAATAATAAAGAAAAAGAAAGGCATAGAGTGGTGGAGCTTGTGGTAGAGTATCTGCCCGGCAAGCCCAAAGCCCTAAATTCAACTCTCAGCACCAGATCCTTCCTGTCCGACTTCCTCCACACATTGATGTCATGTTGGAAATATGGCTTCTCTCATGCAATTCCATTCTCATGTCTATGTAGTTATATAACACAGGAATTTTGGTGGTGGTTTGCCTTTTTTTTCTTTGCCAGTTCACCTGGTTGACAAATTACTTCTAACTTTCACTTTTTATTAAAAAGCTTAAATCAGACACAACAATTCCCTGTTGCTATCTGCCTGTCTTCCAGCGGGACTACTCTACAAGTTCTAAATGAAGATTGAGCAGTTAAACAAACATTATTGAGAACATCTCATTTAAAGCCACCCCTAGCTCACAGAGGTAGAGATGCTTTCGAAACAGTGTATCAAGCAACAAAAGAAAAATGTCAGAACAAATGTATAAAAACGAAAGTTTGAGGCTAAAATTCTCCACCATATGAAACTAGGTAGATATAAAAGTGAAAGAGAATAGTGACTGAACAATTTTTTTTAAATAAGGAAACAGAAATAAAAGAAAAATTTAAACTTCTTACGAGTAAATGGCTTTTCAGAAATGGTCCTCTCTTTGGCTATATTTACGTGCCCAACTTCAAAAGCTCAGCACACTGTTTTGTGCTTTTGAAGTTAGATCAGTGTTCAGGAATGGGTATAGTGTGCCCAGAAGCAAAACTACCACTTTGTTGTTATTAAAAAAAAAAAGAAGGCACACAAAGGAACATTCCATTAAAGTAGAGTTGTTGTTTATTTTCAAATGAAGAATTTTATAGGGTCCTGGAGATTCCACTACATGGAAGCAAATCATAAGCAATTAAATTTGACATCTTGTACTGTAGTCAGAAAGGCCAAGAACACAATTTTAAATTATTAAACAAACACATGTAGATGAAAATTACACTTGACTAGCTGTCTTCATGGACCTTCTTCCTGTTCCCACTAATGTACCTTTGAAACATCCACAAAAACGTGAGCACCTTCAAATAACCCCTGAAATGCAACTGGCTTTTCAGAAAGAATTCCAAGAGAGAACTCAAACCTATAGAATTGAGCTGAACACATACAGAAGAGCCCATTGGAATCTCAATCCACAGGAAGGAAACAGATCATTGGAAAGAGAAGAGGAAAATGGCGGCATTTGGTTCCCTGGCACACCACAGTTCATGAGGTGACCCTGTGAAAGGCACTGTTCTAACACCTGGATGAAGACGCTCATCATCTCCTTGGGCTTGAACTCTCATGAAAAGTGGGAAGAAGCCAGGCACTGGTGGCTCACGCCTGTAATCCTAGCTACTCAGGAGGCTGAGATCTGAGGATAGAGGTTCAAAGCCAGCCTGGGCAGGATAAGTCTATGAGACTCTTACCTCCAATAAACCACCAGAAAACTGGACGTGGTGCTGTGTCTCAAGTGGTAGAGTGCTCACCTTGAGTTGAAGAGCTGAGGGACAGCGTCCAGGCCGAGTTCAAGCCCCACGACCAAAAAAAAAAAAAAAAAGAGTGGGAAGAATAAAAACACAGATGCTCTATTGGCGCCCGGAAAGAACACAAAGCAAGATGACTGTGACAGTTGGCCCTGAAAGAGCCATTTGCCGTAATTCCTAACTGCTGTCTTAGCATTGTGCTCCTTAGGCACTGGAAGTGGGCACAGGCTGTGACAACTTCCGGAGAACAACATTTGTAAAGTGGTGGAAGTAAATGAAAAAGAAAAATCAAGCCAAGTACCAAACAAAAGGCATGCAGGCTTAACAATCAGGGCCGCTCATGGCTTCTGTGTACTTCTGGTGCCATCTCCCTAATACTCTGCTCACATTTCCCAGCCTCATCACAGATGTACAGAAAGAGTCAAAAATTAAAATAGATCAGTGATTGAATGTGAAACAGACATGTGAGTCAAGTATAAAAATGGTATGGAAACAAGGAAATAGTGTTTGCTGTGATTCTTTCATAAGTTGAGATTTGATATCTTTCTCTTAAAACTTTAGGTGAGATCCTACCACATCAGTAATGTCAGATAGAGGACACTTATAACCTAACAACAATGCTAAAGACAACCAAGGAAATATAAATAACAGAATTTTAGCTGAGGATAAAATGAATAACACAATTAGTCTTTAAAATCTGGACGGGGGAGGAGACTCTTCACTTCCAAAAATGGGGTCTTACTTCAGGAAAACCTTCTCAAATGCATAAGTGAAATGCTGTTGTGTATATAATTTTCTTTGAAAGAAACCAGCGTAGGATAAGAAGAGAATGGAAGAACCAGATAAAGAATTCACTGCACATATTTAACTAGTGAAGCTAGATAAGGGTACCTACGTGTTTGATATACTGTTCTTTCATTTTCATGTTCATCTGAAAGTTTCCATAATAAAAATTTAAATAGTTCACTGGGTTCATCTTTAACTCAAAACACAATTAAAAACATTTTCCCTCTTTGGATGCATCACAACTTCAATCTCAGTGTTGTATCTTAAGGTTTAGCTTTGCATACAACCTCAAGCATAGCAGGTGTTTAATATAAGTTCACACACTAAATAAGACACATCAAGAATAATAGAGTAATACAAAAGTAGGATTCCTAATAAGTCTCCCTTGACCTTTTTATTATTTTTTCATTAAGTGGCTGTGCTAAGATTGTCTATTTAAACTGCACAGAATGATATGTGAATATAAACATGAGAACAATTAAAGCAGGTTCTTCGCTTCTAGATCGCTGCTTCCTCCAATCACAATTTCTATCACTCTGAACTCTCCTAATGTAGCCTTAGCAAGAATCAGTTAAGCAGTTTTCTGAAATTGTCTTCATGCTAAGTGGGTATATATTTCTGAAAGGCATTGAAAGAAGCTAACACTTTAAGAACTTCAGGCTCCTCTCTCTGACAGCTACATAAAAACACTAATCTGTTATCTGGATCTCACAAAGCTGGCCAGAATCTTCAGGAGGAAGTTTGATCATGACTCAGAACTTTGGTATCTTGATCCACAGTTGCTGCTATACACATACAGATATTGTGTTCTTGTGAAAGCATTTGACTCTAGGCTTGTGGAGATTTTGCATACTTTCTACCCAGTACAACTGAAAATTAGAAACATCATAAAGTATCCCTGGGGTAGCAGACATGAAATAAATTACTCCTATGCCACCTATAACTCAATTGAATGTGCAGATTTTGTTACTGAACCCTAAACTACTTGGTGGTTCAGTCAATTGACAGAGTGCTGAGTATACTTTAGCCACCACAGGCGGTGCAAAGTCAATCTTCAAAGATGTTTGTTCAGGGCAATTTTAATATTAGGTGCGGGAGAATGAAGGTGTTTAAATCCTTTGTGTACTAAATAACATTTCAAGATGTAGTGTTTCCCGAAGACTACAAAGCTTCTCATTTAATTTCGTGTGCCATCATTAGCAACAAATGTGAAATTTGCTGAGACAGATAACTTCAGTCCTTCAAAGTAAATCAGGAATTAACTTCACAGTATGGCAAACTAAGAAATTATCGAAGCAGGTGATTAATGAGGAGCTGGAAGTAAAGGTCAACACTAAATCTTTGTGACCTTCTTTACATTCAGATGAATGATTCTGAAATGGGTCATCCTCTAAAGCCATCCATGATTCTCAAGTGAGCGAACAAACAAACACTGAGATTTAAAACTTGATTGCTGCTGAGATTTAGAGACCTGTGGAACAAAATGTGTTATTTTCACACCTGATCATTTACCTTCTCTTTCCCTCTTCCCCTTATCTAATAAAATGACCAAAAAATATTGAGTGATGAATTAAATTATTACTAGGATCAAAAGTATTTTCTGTCCTTAAAGAGATACATCTTCTACCTGTATCTTAAAAAAAAATATTTAAACCCAAAAAAGACAAGTAACTATACACTCATGGTTTCCTAATTCTACAACTGGTTTTGTTCATGTACATATCCTCCCAAATTTAAAAGCGCAACCTACATATAATCCAGATTTTATCAGTTGATAAACGAGAGAAAGTGAACCCGGGCACCGGTGGCTCATGCCTGTAATCCTAGCTACTCAGGAGGCTGAGATCTGAGGATCACGGTTCAAAGCCAGCCTGGGCAGGAAACTCCGTGAGACTCTTATCTCCAATAAACCACTAGAAAACCAGAAGTGGCGTTGTGGCTCAAGAGGTAGAGCGCTCGCCTTGAGCGGAAGAGTGCAGGGACAGCGCCCAAGCCCAGAGTTCAAGTCTCACGACTGACAAAAAAAAAGAAAAAGAAAGAAAGAAAGAGAGAGAGAGAGAGGGAATGTGAAATAATTCATTGAATTTTATTCATAGTCAAAGTTTGAGATCCTACAAAGGCAACAAATATGTGATTCTTTTCCTAGTAAGATAAATGGTATGTAGGCATAAATATATAGAACAAATGCATTCTTAAATGATACTTTTTCTATATGAGCAGGCCATATTTAGTTTAATAAAAAATAACTTAAAATGAAAACTTTCATTATGGAAGCAAGAAATTTTGTCATTCAATACATTCTGGAGGAGAAGACACTGATTTTCATACCAAGTGTCACAAGTTTAAAGATAAAACAAGGCCCCAGGAATCTCAGCCTTTAAAGCTATATAAATCCATATGGATGATTACCATCTCTAAAGAAGTCTTCACATCTGAACCTTGTTGTGACCTCAGATTGAGTAAATTTCGACCTTATTTAAGGAGAGTTCAGAGGTGTAAGTCCAGTTTGTGACTTTCCTGTCATAATAACAAGTTGAGCTAAAGATTCAATTTTACTCTGAAGTTAGAAAAGGCAGTGAGATTAGATCACATCTACCGAAAAGCAAATTTGTACTAGAAAGCAAGGCACAATGGCATTACGCAAGAGATTATGGTATTATTTTCTAAAGTTTCCATTTTAACATAAACTTATGTGCAAATAAAACCCACATAGATGTGATTTATCTGAAAGCCGTCTATATACACAGGCAATTCTACACATCAAACTATGTAATTTCTGTATATAATTATGTTGACACAGACATTGGTAAGTTAGGGACAGCTACTCAATAAAAATTTCAATGCCAAAGAAAGTAATCTATTGACCATTTAAGCTAGTAATTATCTCAATTTGGATCTAAACAGAATTATTTTTTAATGAAGGGAATGTTATCAAACCTAATCTTTCTGAGAGAGAAAGGGAGAAGGAGAGACAGAGACAGAGAGAGACAGGGAGAAAGAGATCAGACAGACAGACACAGACAGATAAAACCTAATCTTACTGAGACAGAAAAGGAGGAGGTAGAAAGGCAGAGAGAGAGACAGAGACAGAGAGAGACAGAGAGACAGAGAGAGACAGAGAGACAGAGAGACAGAAAGATAGATTGACCTAATCTTTCTGAGAGAAAGGTAGCTGAGGAGACAATCAGAGAGACAGAGAGGGACATTCAGAGATGGGGGAGGGGGAGGGAGAGAAAGACTCAGAGAGAAAGCCAAAGAGAAAGAATATAAGAAAGAAGTATCGGAGGTTTGAAGGTGAGGGTGTTTCATCATTTGAGAATTGATCTCATACAATGCCTTTCTATCTCCAAGGGACCCTGAGTTTCTGAATTCTGATGACACCATTAAACAGCTGTGAAGCACTCATTCTGAAACAAAAACACTCAAGCAGGAACACTGGAATTAACTGTAGAGAATACAAATTAGCTAACAGATTTATTCCTTACCCTGACATAATAAACAAATATTGATGGATTCCTGTGGTGTAATACATCCTTATTCACTGCTTCACAATGCACTCAGACCTTCTTCATTTTCCCTTCAATGCGTCTAATGGGGTGATTCATCCTACACTTCTCGAAATATTAGTCTGTTTACAGTCTTCGGATAGCTAACAGATTGTGTATCATTAAAGCAGTTCCATGATGACTTTCCCTGCAGATCATTGTCACATTTCATTTTTTTAACTTTTGGAAAAATAAATGCAATATCTTTATTTACCAAGATTTTTATTATTTACAATAATATTACCATTGTGATAGCTTTCCGTTTCTTTTAGTATCTTGCATGAGTCAACAAAAAAGAACTAAGAACCGTACAATGTAAAAAACGAACCAAAAATATCTCTTCTTTCTCTTTTTCTAATTCCTTCCCAACTATACAGTTAATCAGAATGGAAATCACTACAAGATCTCTGTCCATCTTGCTCTATAGAGCCACAATAGGATTGAGAAATTGCTGTCATTTCCATAAAGACTCTTGCATATTGGGATTCAAGCTGTCATATTACTCCATGATGAAGGATCAGCAGTAGAAACATTGCATGCTTATTCCAGGCTATGTATTTCATTTAGTCAGAACTACTCCTTTGAAAATCGGTTGGCAAACCACTCATGACACTATAAAGGATAAATAATACATTCTCACTATCAAATAGGTCACATTAACACATGTCCAGAACATAAACAGAGGATTTTGAATGTATAAATATATTCTGACAGCACATACTGTCTATAATAAAGAGTACTAGCATAGGAATCCACATGGCCTTTCTTGCATGCTTGCTGGTTGAACATGTCTCCACACCAGTGTTGACTATTAAATACGTATGTTTTCTGGAATTCACACTAGGACCTAAAAACATCTTTTAACAATACTGCACATTTTATATAAATACTTCCACCCACAATAAAAGTCATCCTTATTGGTCTTTGTTTCTAATAATATAGAATAAGAAAAAAAAATCACATGCCATCATGCTATTGGCCAAAGTATCACAAAATATACTTGGTTTTGGAAAAGACAATTAGATCAGTTGCAATAAAGTTATATCAGTCATAGTTTGGTTCCTATCAATATAGGAACAAGATCTTTACAAAGCATTGTATGTGAATGTGATCCAATATTCTCCTCACGTTGACGCTATGATGTTTGATGAAGCAAAAACAGCTGACTGAACTCAAGAAAAGTAGCTGTCACTTTGGAAAGATATACATTATTAATTGAGATATAGAATTAACTGCTCATTGATAAGATGCAGGAAATAATCCATGATAATCTACTCAGAAAAGCATGATCAACATTCTGAACACACATGTCTATCTTCACCAGGTCACTTATAGCCTGAAATAACAAGAAACAAACAATTGATGAGATGTGTGTATTTTGTAGGTCATGGTTTTCAAACAAACTCAATATGTCACTAAAAACTGATGTCATGTCATACACCCAAAGCCGACATAAGAGGAAGGTTGTCCTCTGAGGATCACAGGAAAGATACAGTGGAAGGAACTTGATTTCTGACACAGAAAACTGTGTGACATCCTTTAATGTCAACCTTTGAGGAAGACATATAAACTTTTTTTGAGCTCAGTAATTTCAACAGATGTAAAATGTGATATGGAACAGTTTCACTGTATAATGAAATATACAACTATGAAATTCACATCATACATGAAATCCATAAAACATGCATACTGGAACCATAGCATAGAGAGACCTATGCTTTAGTCCAGTTGTCATATTCCCCATCATTATGTATTTCCTTCTGACCATAAAATCCACCTCCCTTCTTATGTCTATGAGGCTCATTTATAGCCAGACCAGAGAATAATGAGAAACAGGATGAAATGTCAACATCATATCTATTATCTCTTAATGCCTAGAGACCTGACAAAGTGATTATGTTATCATTTTTTGTGTGGTGGTACTGGCATTTGACCTCAAGGACTCACGTTCTCAACCAATATTTGTATTCAAAGCTGGAGTTCTACCATCTGAGCCACACTTGCAGTTCTAGCCTTTTTCTGGTTAATTAGGGATAAGAATCTTACAGACTTTTCTGTCTGGGCTGTCTTCTAACCTACACACTCAGATCTTACACTCCTGAGTAGTTAGGATTAAAGGTATGAACCACCTGCATCCAATTTATCAACACTATCTTATTTGACATATTAACTCTCTTCTCTAGGTATGAATTTCCTTATATAAAACATGAATCATAAAAAGTCATGATTGTTGAATAGAGTAGAAAATTACTATGATAAGTTATTTGCTCTCTAATAAGGAGTTATCCTAACTCTGTGCCCCATCCTTGCTGACAACGAGACCCTGCCAAAATGCATTGATAATCTGGTGTTGGACCTTCCTTTACATGATAAAACCACTGCCTAGCAGCTGGAATCATTATCTTTTTATACAGTTTCATTCTTTGAACTGTACTTCTTTTCACATCAATTAAAGCAATTAAAGCTGTGATCAAATATAAATTGTGCTTGTAATCATATCTTCATCTCCTAGAGTCTAGACATCTCATTGGACAGATACTAGACAATGTAATTACATACACAAAGCAATAAGGTTGATCTCAGAATACTGATATGTCATATTGCTACACTGGGGATTATTGAAATAATATTCCCTAAAACACAGACACACAGACACACACGCATACACACACATACACCAAAAACATGCACATATTTTGAGAAAGCAAAATATGGCAGTATTTTTGGGTTGCTTTCACAACCATAATGCAGTTATTTTTTAAAAAATCCATTTTATAGGTAAAGAAGCTAATTCAAAGAGGTTCTAAGCAGCATAATAAAGTCATGTTACTATTGAGTAACAACTTAAAAGTTTAGGAACTAAATCACTTGTTACTTATATTAAAATATTAGAAACTGCACATTTTTGTAATTTACATGTGCCATATTTGCCGACAAATCCTAAAATTCTAAGGGATAGTAGCAGCCATACCCACTGTGCAAGTGATACTAGGGTTTCAACAAAATAGGGCTTTTCACTTACTAGGCTCCTGCTCTACCGCTTTTGCCACGCCTCCAGCCTTGTAATTCATTGGAACTTTTTTGGATATAGAATCTAGACAACTGTCCAAACTGGCCCTGAAGTACAATCTTTTGGATTTTAGCCTCATAAGTAGCTAGGTTTATGAAAGTGGGCCACTAGCCCCTAATTTATACCCCTTTATTACGTCTTGTAACTGAGATTATAGGTATGAAGTATGGTTCCCTACATACATTTTGGATACGGTCAGAATACATCATCTGCAACTATAAACATTTTTGAATGTAATAACTTAAGCGAGAATGACTTCCAAAGCCATTCTGATACAGTCACTCACCATCTCTGCTACATTAGTACGTATAATTCATCAAGAAGGAACATCAAATTTTAAATTCTCATCTACTTCTTAAATTAAAAGACATGCGTATATGACTACTGAACTACTACTCCTTACAAAACCAATTTGTTCAACATTTCAGGTCATACAATTTTGCCCCTGGCGACCTAATCTAGAATCTTCCTACCTATCTATGCCTCTTGTATGGCAAGGATGAAAGGTCCACAGCACTCTTTCTGGCTTACTGGTTGAGATGTGGTCTCACTAACATTTTTATTGGGGCTTGCTTTGAGCATCAATCCTCCCAATCCCTAAGATCTAGGATTATAGCTCTGAGCTACGTCCTCTAGCTCATTTTACCTCTTCAAGTGAATAGTTAAGATTTGATGATCTGGAATGTGTCAGTATCTTCCTCATGCCCCATGTTTTAGGCATAACAGAAAACCCAAACATTAGATTATTCTGTTGGTAAGGAATACTTCTGTCCATTTTCTGGAGTGTGTCATTTTCCTTCTGTATTCATGGAAGATGTTGTTTTCATACAGATCTCACAGAGTCACATACACACAAAAAGAAGAAGACAGTAATCCATTTACTGGATCACACAGTCACAAGATATTTCCTCTTCTTCGAAAAGTTATTTATGTTTCCCTGTCTGGATTCTTACCTTTCTTTAAATTAGTGACTATTTCTCCATTCGC
This sequence comes from Dipodomys spectabilis, assembly GCF_019054845.1. Taxonomy (NCBI): domain Eukaryota; kingdom Metazoa; phylum Chordata; class Mammalia; order Rodentia; family Heteromyidae; genus Dipodomys; species Dipodomys spectabilis. The sequence goes on along the minus strand of NW_024870731.1, from coordinate 35,531,735 downwards.
TAATAATGCTTACTCTCTTTATGATAACCTTTTAAAAAGTCTGGCTTGCGTATTGGGTATTGCATGGTGCTTTCTGCAACACTCTATTAGTAAAGACTCCTCTTTAGTGGCCGGTGGAATGAGCTGTGACAGTTCATTATCTACACGATCAGCATTTCCACGGCTTCCTTCCTCCTTCATGCTATTAGCCCTCCCTCTCAGTAATCTTAAGAGACTCCTAACTCTATTCCTCGGCATGTGCTTGCTCTGTTGGTATTTTTGTTTTGTTTTCTTTGTTTTGCTGTTTTCATTTTCTTTTTGTTTTCTTTATATGTCTTTGGGAAGGTAAAGGGAAGCACAGCAAACTAGACACTATGTTGAAAATGAACTATGCAACTTGTGAGTGGGGATGGGGAGAAAACGGAGAGAGCGCGAGAGAGGGGGTGACACTGTCTAAAAAGGAATGTACTCTTTACCTGACTCATGTCACTGTAACCCTATCACCTTTACAGAATAACAATAAAATAATAATAATAGTTTTTAAATTTTATTTTGTTGTAAAGATGCTGTACAGAGGGGTTACAGTGACATGAGTCAGGTAATGAGTCCATTTCTTGTCAAGCATTGTTTCCCCCTCCTTTGTTTTCCTCCCACTATCCCTTCCTTCCCCCACCTCCCTCACTCTCCCCCCACACACCCCGCCCAAAGTTGTAAAGTTCATTTCCAACATAGTGTCTTGTGAGTATCACTGCTGCAATGGATCATCCCATGTCCTTGTTTCAACATTTTGTTATTCTCCGTCCCCTCCCCAAATTAGGTAAATGTATGTACAAGATGCAGGGTGCCAAAATCAAGTAGAGTGACAACAGGGGATGTACTATAGGGGGAAGAACATACAAAAAGTCACATAGTACATTAAAAGCAAAGGAAAACCTCTTGAACCCCGTATCTTGGGGTTCATTTCACTTAACATCATCTTATACGGTCATGTGTACATAGCTTTTAACCTTTTCTGCGCTTCTGATAAGATTATCCTAGACATATATTAATTATTGCAAATTAGGGAAACCATGGGACCTGTATTTCTTTGGGTCTGGCTTACTTCACTTAATATATTTTTTTCCAAGTCTTTCCATTTCCTAACAAATGGGGTGGTGTCATTCTTTCTGATGGAAGCAAAGAATTCCATTGTATTTATATATACCACATTTTCCTTGGCATTGGCTGTAATTTTCTTAATAAAGACCCAGAACCACAACAAATAAAAGGTTGAACAAATGAGATTTCATGAAATTTCAGAGCTTCTGCATGGCAAAGGACATAGCTAGCAAGATGAATAGAAAGCACATGGATTGGGAGAAGATCTTCACTAGCCATGCAACGCACAAGGGTCTCATATCTAAAATATACTTGGAACTCAGAAAATTAAATCTCCCAACAACAAATCCTCAAAGAAACAATTACCCCATTAATAAGTGGGCTAAAGACTTAGAGACTTCTCTGAAGAGGAAATAAAAATAGTCAATAGACACATGAAGAAATGCTCAACTTCTCTGGCCATTAAAGAAATCAAAACAAAACAACATTGAGATTCCACCTCACCCTAGTTAGAATGGCTATAATCAAGAAATCTAATAATGACAGATGCTGGAGGGTTTGTGGCCAGAAGGGAACCCTATTGAATTGTTGGTGGGAGTGTAAACTTGTTCAACCACTTTGGAAAGTAGTATGGAGGTTCCTCACAAGACTCCACATAGAGCTCCCCTATGACCCAGCAATCCCACTTTTGGGCATTTACCCAAATGATCACAAACAAGACCATACTAAAGCTATCAGCACAACTATGTTTATTGCAGCATTATTTACCATAGCTAAGATATGGAACCAACCCAGATGCCCCTCAGTAGATGAAGGGCTCTGTTTGGTTTTAATTGCAGCAGTTGGAATGACATCCTCCAGTTAGAAGGGGGTCATGTGGCTCCTCTGCTGGAAAATTTTCACTGTATTCTTATCACTCTTGGGCAATAACTAAACCATTCGCAGAGTACCCCAGGGCTCAAATTAGAACTGCACTCCTATCTAACATCGGCCATGTGCTGCACTCAGTCACACGTATTAACCACGTGGTCTCATATCCCCCTGGACACACACCACCCAGCATTTCCATTTAATTCTCGCTACTGACATCTGCTTGCAAGGCTCTCCCTTAGACACTAATATGGCTCAACCTTTCACCTTCTATTCAACTTCACTCAAAGTCTCTCCAAGTATACTTTGGACACTCTAAAATTTTACCCTATGCTTTTTACCCCTTCCCTACATTTTTTACTAATCATCTACAAAAATCCTCCTATATAGTTTTTTCACCTTCATCTCCCTCCACTGCTTGTATAATATTCTCCTCTGTGTGTAGGGGTGTGTGTGTGTGTGTGTGTGTGTGTGTGTGTGTGTGTGTGTTACTCTGCCTATGCCTGATAGGTGAGCCTTTTTCAATGGAACCATACATAAATCCCTCTTGACTTAATTTTTGTGGAGGGACTCATACTGCCTGGACTCCAGCTTGCGGCTTTTGCGTATCTGGAATCACTGCCAAGTGGATACCAGGACACTAGCTTGTTTAGTTGGGATGTAGTATCACTCACAGTTTTCTTCCTGGTGTTTAAAAGATGATCCCTCTGATTTCTGCCTACCTTGTAACCAAGATTATAAGCATGAGGTACAGTTCCCCATACATTATACATTCTTCTGCCTCTAAAATTCTAAAATAATACTTGATACATAGTATGCACTCAATAATCGTTTGCTGAATGAATCTTTGAGGGACAAGACATTCAGGAAAACAAACACATTTAAGATAACATAAATTGAATACAAAGAGAGTAATATATACCTAAGAATTACTCTAAACCTGAATGATTTGAAGGATCATTCAGTGGATGAATATAATTCTTTTAATTGTTATTGTAGAGGTGATCTACAAGAGGGCTTTCAGCTAGTTAGTACATTTCTTTTTGAACAGGGTCGCCCCCTCCCTCGTTTTCTCCCATTTTTATTCTCCCAATCCCCCTTCCCACAAGTTGTATAGTTTATTTCTGGTGAGCATCATTGCTGAATTAGTTCTCCCTATGTCCCACCCTTTCTGTACTTCCCCTTCTTCTCCCCAAATCGATAAACTTAACTGATAAGACAAAAGGTAATGAAATTAAAAAAACAGCAACCAAAGGGGGGGGGGGGGACAGACAAAACACTGCACAAAGTAAAATTAAAAATCTCTTGTTTCCACTTCTCTGAGTTCGACAAAGATCAACTCCTATGATCCAGTGCACATAGCCACTGAGCCTAATCATCAGCCTTATCTAACTCTTCTGCACTCTGAGCAAACACACATTCCAACAGCTGCAGTGCAGATTTCTGACGGAGAATTCTCTAAGCCTCTCAGCTATTTGTTGGGCAGCTCTCTTGTTCCACTCGTTAGATCCTGTGATTGAGAATCCTGCTCCAGTGGTGATGTTTTCTGGACTTGTGAGTCTTGTTGTCTCTGAGTGATGCTTACAATGCCAGGACATGACTCAAATAGGATGTGAATTTGCCTCGTCAAAGCAGTTTGTGATGAGGCATTTTTTTTCTTGTCATTTCAATCTTCCTGTTTATCTACAGAGAAACCTGTGGAATACAAGCTTTCAAGCAATGTCTCTTAACACAGGATGCATCATTTTGTGTGGGGGGGTAGGTGTGTGTCTCCCCTCAAAAATCAAAGGTTGTCACTAAAGTCGGATGAATTATAGATAATGTAGCTCTTGTGTTCCCCCTGAGCATTGGTTCAATCATCATAGCTCTTCTTTGAATGTCTAGGGTCGGTTCCAAATGCCCAGCCACAGACAACATGCCTGCCTCCTCCACTTCGCTGGACACCCTGGAAGCCCTTACTGGCAGCCTGCACGTGCCTGCCAGGTCTGGCCTTGCTGTCTGCACATAGCTGCTCTATTAAATGGTTTTTTTTCCTACCTTTATCAGCTCTCTCTCTCTCTCAAAAAAAAGATGATTGTCCTTTTTTCTGGGCTATGCATGAAAAAAGCATGCCTGTCGGCTCCTGTACATCACCCCAGAGATTCTGCTCCCTGATTGCTCTTGCAACTCATAGGATTCTAGCCAAAAAAATCGGTTCCCTAGGCTGAGAGGCACACATCACATTCTGAGCATGCCTTAGAAATCTGCCTCCTGGCTTGTGGGTCACTTTCTGGTTTTAGACCAGGCACAGGACAGCTTGCTTCTCTATTAAATTGAAGTGGTCCTCATCAAAGCATAGACCCTCTGCTGCGACTGAAATTAACAGCATATCTGATGCATGGCTGGCACTTGGGTAACAGGGATTGCTGACCACACAGCAGAGTGAATGTGACTTCAATGAGGGTAAAGTAAAGGCTCCACACATGTTCCGATCTTACAGTCAGACAGGATCAACACTCAGCCTAGGCAAAACATGGGAGATGGTGATGAGCATTGTGCTTATATAGACATGTGATTATTTTCTCTTCCCAGTAATCAGTGATATGTTTATTAAATGCTAACTTGATACCTAAAATAAGGTCAATCTGTATTCTTAGCACTGTGTTAATCTGCAAAGACTTTTGACTTTCCTGTGAGCTACATGATAGACAAAAAGGGAGAACTCATAGAAAGCAACACAACTGTAATCAAGGAGACAATGTATATTAGTTAATGAGGGCTGTTACTTTGGGTACCTCACCATGAGTTAGGATAATGGGAAACAATAGTAATCATGGAGATTGTGTACTGATTTTTGACTGGCTAAAAGCACAGAGCACTTCTATAAAGAGTTTTTATTCTTTTCAAATCAAATTTGTAATCTCTGGTCTGACCACAATTTAGTATATTCTCTACCTATACATTTCATTTGTCCAACATCACCTCTGCATTCAGCTATTGGTTTTCTGCAAAGGCTTTGCCATTTTCTCTCTGTTCACAACAGACTGTTAACTCCTATAAGCTTTACCCCTGAAGTCCTTGATCAAACACCAAATTTTCATGTAGCATTTCTAGACCATTTGCAAAAGAATGTGTTTCCTTTCCTTTCTATGCTCATAACATTTGGTAAACAATCCTTTATCACTGTGTGCAGTCTTCTTAGCAGTACAGACACATTATATGTGCATGTGTGTGTCACTGTTTTCCTCTAAGCAGATAATAAAGTGTGATTGTGTGCTCTAGTTGACATTTAAATGGGAGATAGAACATTTCACATATGCCTGTAAAAGCAGTCTAAATGCAAAAATATACGAATAGGATCTCTTTATATAATTGATAGACACTATTGCGTTTATTTTTGTAGTGGTTATTTTCACTGTCTAGATTCCCCCCCCCACCCCAGAGCATTAAATTCACTGTTCTCTTTCTACCTACTTCCTCCAATTTGGGGAAGAAGGCCAAGGGAGAGTGAAAGCAAAGTCAATACTTCGGTTAGGATTAAGGCCGGAAATCAACAGTTGGCTCCTCAAATTCACTCACAGGCTACTAGAATCTAAGTATTGGAGGTATTCAACAGATAGATTCCACTCTCCCAAGCACTAAAGCGAGCAAAATTTGCTCTAGAAAATTAGTAACTCTGTTGGGGACCTCAAAGTATAGTCAAGAAAAGAACTCAAGGGCAAAACATCTAACTATTGTAACCTAGCTTGCTCAGTCTCTTTAAATAACAAGAGTATGTGTAATCCTTGGGAATATGGTAATGCTTGGAGAGACAAAAAGTGAAGGACTCAACAATTCAAGGCCAGCATGGGCTAAAGCAGTTAGGGGACCACATCTCAACAGAAGCTGACTGAAATGCTTTACCTTTTTTTTTTTTTTTTAAATTTAATTTAATTTTATTTGTGAACATACTGTACAGAGGAGTTACAGTTACATGGGCAGGATAATGCGTACATTTCTTACCAAGCATTGCAGCCTCCTCCTTTGTTTATCCTTCACATCCCTTCCCAGCCTCCCCCCTCCCCCCCAATCCCAATCCTTCTCCTTCCCCCCCCCCCCCCCGCCCCGCACCAACATTGTAAAGCTCGTTTTGGACATGACAACTTGTACTTCTCATTGTTGCAACAGGTCCACCTGTATCCTTAAACAACTGGTTCTGAAATGCTTTACCTTTTTAATGCTAGCTAAATAGGAGGTTAAGTAGGAGGATCACAGGTCAAGAATAGACTGGGATAAAAATAAATGTAAGCCCTATCTAGAAGATAATTAAAGCAAAAAAATGGCTGGAGTAGTGGCCTAAGTGGTAGAGTACTTGCTTAGCAGGGACAAGACCCTGAATTTAAACCTTGATAAAAATCAAAAAAGAAAAACAAAGATTGGGAATCCTCAGTCCTAAGTAAGATTATTGAGCTATGGAAGCAATACAGATATCAGTTGAAAGAGGACCTTAAAATACGAAGAACCTTAAAATAAGCCAGATGTTGGTGGGTTGCACCTGTAATCCTAGCTACTTAGGAGGTTGAGATCTGAGGCTAGTTCAAAGCCAGCCTGGGCAGGAAAGTCCATGAATCTCTGATCTCCAGTTAATCCTTCCACCCTCCTCCCTGCAAAAATAATCCAGAAGTATCAAGAAAATGTGGTATATATACACAATGGAATTCTATGCCTCCATCAGAAAGAATGACATTTCCCCATTTGTTAGGAAATGGAAAGGCTTGGAAAAAATTATATTAAGTGAAGTAAGCCAGGCCCAAAGAAACATAGGTCCCATGGTTTCCCTTATTTGCAATATCTAGTATAGGTATGAGTCAAGCGGAAAAAGTCAGATAATGTGATGTTAGGAAAACGAACCCTCAAATATGTATTTTAATGTTTTTGTTTCTTTCATGCATGTGTTTCTAACGCATTTATAAGATTATTTCTTTGTTGCTTTGTATGTCCCTCCCCCACAGTGTAACCCCCGCTTTCACTATATTTGATGTCAGTATAACATGTGGAGGAGATGGGGACAAACAAGTCGTTTAAGGATTCAGGTGGACCTGTTGCAACAATGAGAAGTACAAAATGTCATGTCAAAACCAGCTTTACAATGTCGGAGTGGGGGGGGGAGGGGGGTATGATTGGGTGGGGGGGAGGGGGGAGGGTGGGAAGGGAGGTGAAGGGTAAACAAAGGAGGAGGCTGCAATGCTTGGTAAGAAATGTATGCATTATCCTGCCCATGTAATTGTAACCCCTCTGTACAGTATGTTCTCAAATAAAATAAAATTAAATTAAAAAAAAAATAATCCAGAAGTGGAGCTGTGGCTCAACTAGTACAGCACTAGCCTTGAGCAAAATAGCTCAAGGATAGTATTCAAGCCTTGAGTTCAACCCTAATATCATGACCAAAAACAACAACAACAAAAGTATCCTAAAGTAATTTTCACAGGAGTTGAAAGCAATAGAATAAAAGACAGGAAATACACAGGTACAAAAACTGAAACACTCACATACTGCCACCTGCCAGCTCTGGCTTCATCTTCATATTTCTCATTTATCCCCTACTGAGCTGACAATAAGTAGGACAGTTCTGGATTGGATTCTGGGACATCCATCCTCGTTTGTGCCTTGCAGAGGCTGCCTGGCAGGTGATATACTTTTTCTTGCTCTTCTCTCCCTGTAGATTTTCCAAAAGGCTCCCAAGGCTCGGTAATGCTTTCATTTATGTTTGAAGAATGCTGCTGCAGGCTGCACAGAAGTCTGTAGGCCTCCATGAGGTCAGAGCCCGAAAGCTTCCACAGCCTTATTTATAGAAAAGAAGCTAGAGCTCCAGAGCAGGGAGCTACCCAAGGGCGTCCAATATGTCCCTGACGATGTGTGCCTACACTTTCCAACTCAAAGCATGGAATTAATCAACCATTACTATCACAACATTTCTGGAAATTCAAGGCAGCTGAATTGCCTTAAGTGTTCATCTCCAATCCTTCTCAGGAGCCTACTGGAGGTTCACTTTATACTGACAAATGTTTTATGTCCATATGTACAGATATCCACATATCCTCTTCTAAAATATCTATGTTGGGATCCATTCCTTCAGGAGGTTGAGAGATGACTATTTCCTCATCTGGTGTGCAGGGCCACTCCATAGCTCAACAGGATGTTAAAGACAATGCTACATCTTCTCAAGAGAAAGGAAGGAAGGAAGGAAGGAAGGAAGGAAGGAAGGAAGGAAGGAAGGAAGGAAGGAAGGAAGAGAGGGAGGGAAGAAAAGGAGGGAAGAATGAAGGAAGGGAGGGAGGGAGGGAGGAAGAAAGCAGGAAAGAAAGAAGGAAAGGAAGGAAGGAAGGAAGAGAGGGAGGGATGAAGGAAGGAAGGGAGGGAGGGAGGGAGGAAGGAAGAAAGCAGGAAAGAAAGAAGGAAAGGAAGGATGGAAGGAAGAAAAGAAAGAAAGAGAAAGAAAGAAAGAAAGAGGGTAGAGAGAGGGAGGACGGGAGGGAGGGAGGGAAGGTGGGAGGGAGGGAGGGAGGGAGGGAGGCTCTGTTTCCATTTGTTCATTTTGATAAATATTATTTTGTATGCTCAGGTGCACATAGGCATTGTGACTTTGTTTTCCTCTCCTAAAAGTATCCTCCTTTGATCTTACTGTGTATGAATGCCTAGAATCCTGTAGAATTTATTATTTCCTGTAGTATTTTAGATCTAGTCTCTGCATATGAGATAAAACATGTTCCTTTTGTCTCTCTGAGCTTGCTTACCTCACTTAACATCGTTCATGCTAGGTCCGTCTAGTTCCCTGCAAATGACATCGTATTATTCTTTCTAATGGCTGTGTAAAATTTCACTGTGTTTAGTTACCACCTTTTTTGATCCACTCATCTACTGTAGGACATCTGGGCTGTTTCCACAATTTTCCTATTGTGTATGGTGCAGTAATGAACATGGATATGAAGTGTCTTTATAGTATCCTGGCTTATAATGTTCTGTGCAGACAAATGGTCAGATTTTAGTCTACATCCAGAGTGAGGAAAATGTGCCTTAATTACATTTCACATTTTGTTGATGTGAGAGTCTCGAATTTTTATTCCCTTTGTTTTCTACTTCCGTGACACTCTATCACCACAGCATAACTAATGATTCTCCTACATGTTAAAGTGCAGAGATGAGGTAGCAAGTATGATTCTTGTAGTAGCTCCTACTTTAGTTGAGGTATTATTAAGCAATGGGATGGAAGTATGAATGATGAAAATGTAGTCAGGATCATTATACAGTCTGGAGGAAAAGCCATGACCAAACTCTTAAACCTGGAGCCAAGAGTGCAATTTGCCACTTTGGGAAAATACATGACACAGTATTCCGAGGGATTAATTTTTTTTAACCCCATATCCAGATACACTCATGTGACAGGTCCTTCTGTGCAAACCAATAATCATCCTATTCATGCTTTATGTTATAAACAAAGTAGAAATCTTTTTTTTCCCTACAGGCATTTTCAGATACTCCCCTGCAGTGTATTTTCTGAGTTTCTACTATTACCTAAAAATGAAAATTAAAAAAATGGGTTTTATTTCTGATTCTCATTCTGTATCCCATCCCTTTCTCCCAGCTGATGTTAACAATCTTGACTTATTTGAAAATTGCTTCAGGTGAGATAGCACTGGATACATTCATGCATAGTATTATTTTATGCAAAAGAGCTCGTGAAGGAAACTTATTTGGAACTTTTTCAGTCTACATTTGACAACTTACATTTTTTTTCAAATATTACTTTCAAAAGTGACATTTTGTTTTTGCATTTGTCAGTGATAGATGATAAATCCCCTTGGGCATTCTATACGTTGTTGCTTGTGACTTCCATAAGAGGTCCTATTTTTATACCTGAATTTTAGATTCTCTTGAGGGGAAGTAAGACATATCAGAATATGAATTGCTTCTAGGACATCAAATAGATCACAACTTGGAGAAAACCAGCACATACATTCCACAACTTATTTCAGTTTTTTTTTTTTTTTTTTGCCTGTGATCCATATGATTTTTTTCCTCTCTCTTTTTTTTTCTCAGCCTCTACTAGGCCTTGAGTTCCCACCTCCCTTTGCTTCATAATTATCATTCTCTCTTGATATTAACCTTTACTGAAAGATACTTTGAAGTCAGGCTTGTGATAAAGGGGCAGAAGCATAAAAGAGCATTGAATGCCACAAGCCTGGCCATATCACTTTGACTGTCACAATTCTATCTTGTCAGCAATTTAGCCCAAAACTCATCACAAATGGCCTATTATAAAACTTTGCTAATGATACTGGCAGACAATCTAGAAACCTGGAACACTTATTATGTATGCTAGAGTCTTCCAGATTTCAACTAGAGAACAGTTTTCTCTCCTTTTGAGGAATTAAACAAGAATTCTAATGCCTTTTTCAGCTCTCTATCATTCCACTGGAATGGAACGGTTGAGTGAGTGGCCTTCTTTGTATTAATTTTTACACATACTTATAATCCAAGCCTTGCTAGCTACCATTTCCAAGCTGTCAGAGAGCATGCTGAATTTTATTTTCAAATTACTAACCAATCCTCCTGATTTTACCCCTATTGACTTTGATGGTTTCAACATAAATGATACTCCTTTTGGCAGTACACGGGAAGTAAATATTCGCCAAGAAACTGCACGTATAAGACCTCATACAAGATTTATCTGGTAATCATGTAAAATGAGATGGAAAGGAATGGAACACATATCATTATTCCCCTTCACCAGTGTCCTCTCCTGGATCACTTCTATCCTCTGCACACATCTTACAAGAAGTAATTCCTGAGAAGCCCAAGCCAGCTGTCTCAAACTTGAGTATTGGCTTCAGACTATAATATTCTAAATGAATGCTTTCCTCTCCAAAACAAAGTATAAGAACAAGATTTCATGTATTCACTTCCAAGTGAATGGCTGAATTAAATTCAATATCCACTTCTCACATGAAGTTGGTATTATGAATTCTGTTTTCAGTGACCCAACTGACTTTGTGTATATGGTTGGTAATAGCAAAAGTAAAATAGAGACCTAGGACAATTTGACTCCCAAGGCTATACTTTACCTACTACACAGGTTTGCAACAATGAAGATCAGAGAATATTACCTTGAGGCACCTCTTCTCTGGTCTATATATGTGACAAAAATTAACATCTAAGCATGGCCCTGATAGCTCAAACTGTAATCCTAGCTATGTATGAAGCTGAGATCTGAGGATCACAGATTCAAGCCAGCTCTGTCAGTAAAGTCTTGTTTCCAATTAATCTCCAAAAATCCAGATGTAGGGTTGTGGCTCAAGTGGTAGAGTTCTAGCCTTGGCACAAAAAGCTTAGGGTCTGAGTTCAAGCCCAGGAGCAGCACCAAAATAAAAAATAAAAGAATATGATCTAATATTTATAGATCCCTAGCAAAAATGAGCAAAAGCTTTGGACATACATTTTACAAAAAACTATATAAGGAAAAAGTAATGTGTATGAAAACATTGTTTATAATTAAAAATAAAACAATACAACACTGAGATACCATTTCACCCACTATAATGGTTAAAGAAAAAGACTGATGCTTAACATAAATAGGCTTTGTGCCTAGAGTACTTTTTAATTATTACTATCTTTGTACAAAGGAGTTGTCATTTAACAAAGCAATTTATGAGTGCAAGGCATCTTGATCAATTTCATTGATAAAATGTACTTTCAGCAGGATTTTTGTTAAGAGAATTTCAGAATGGATTTTTCTTGGTGACTTCAGTCATTAGTTAGAATCAAACTCTCTCTTTCTCAGGAAGGCTTCTAGAACAATCTTTCATGTGACCACTATAATACCAGGCATTCTTCATCTACAGTTATGATATATGCGACACATTCAAACAACTGATGTGTGTGGCCAAATCGAGAACAAATCAAACTGAAAAACACCACTAAAATGTAAATTTGATCATTTTTTTTACCAAGTAAAAACCAAGGGGCAGGTACTTTACAAATCACCAGAGAAGGAAACGATTTATGTTCCCTCAAAGTTCTTCTTGTGATTTTCAAGGAGCAGAGAAGAGGGGAATTATTTAGTGTTTAATATCAGTTAACATTGGTGTAAGCAATTGTTTAAATGAAAAACAATCTAAATACAAAGCAGGATTTGGGCAGTGAACATCAAGAGAATGTCAGAGAGAGAGCCACACTCCAGAAACACAGGAGGTAATTCTAGTCCTGCTTTTTGCAGGTCTTGAGGCCTCCTGCCCCACTGTGTTGAATTTAGAAATAAGATCATCACCAAACTGACAGGGAAAAGTCATTGAGGAATAAAGTCTATGATAATGATGTATTTGTACCCGAGTACTGAAAACCTGCTGTGTGCCAGCTGCATATCTGGCTCAATCTCTTCACATGGAGCAGGTGATGATGCAGAATAGTGCCTTTAGATAGTACTAAGCTTTCATCATTTGGTTCAAATGCTGACATTGAATCCAACTCAAAATGAGGAACATGGTATAATAGGAAACTGACATGAAATGGAAGCTGAGAGCCTTGTTTTCTCATCTCCTCATCACAACAATGTGTGTAATTGTCTCCAGTAATAAGGACCCAAAACACCCAGAACAATAAAACTAGCGGAAGAAAATTGGAAATACTCTAGGTCAATGAAAGGACTAAGGATTTGTTTATCTAGACCAAATAAAAAAATAAAGTTTGTACATAGCCAAGGAAATAATCACCAGAGTTAAAGAGATCATCTACAGGATGGGAGAACATATTTCGTAACTCTACCTATGACAAGAGATTAGCGTCCTTTTGAGTGATTTCCTCTTCAGAGAAGTTTCCAGAATTGCAATAATTCTGAGTTCAACAACCAAAATTCAAACAATATAATGTAGAAATAGGTGACAGTCCTCAACAGACATTTCTCAAAAGAAAACAGATATGTGATAAAAAAAAAAAAAACTTTATCGCTAAAAAAATAGGGAAATACCAATCCAAACCACAAGAGGGCTTGGTGGCATGGAACCCATTTTCACCCCCGGCCCTCCCCACCCCAGATGATCACAGCTGCAGCCCAGCCCAGGCAAATAAATAAATACATAAATAAAATAATAATAATGTGATCTCACTTCAACAAATAAACTGTGTAGGAGTTCCTGCCTACAATTCCAGAAAATGGCATGAGTGGGAAGATTCCCACTTGAGGCCAGCCCTGAGTGAAAATGCTAGACCTAAACCCACTAAAGCAGAAGACGGCTGAGTGGTATAACTTAAGTGGTAAAGTTCTTATCAAACACATATGTGGTTCTGAGTGCAAACCCCCAATATCCCTGACTCAAAACAAAACATCACACACAAAAAATCATCTTACTCCAGTAAGAATGATTGTTTAAGTATTCAAATGTTTTTTTTTTCTTTCATGCAATTGTTTCTAACATATTTATAAGATGAATTCTATGTTGCTTTGTATGTCCCTCCCCCATGGCATAACCCCTGCTTTCACTGTATTTGATGTTGGTATAATTTGTGGAGGGGAAGGGAAAAAACAAATTGTTTAACTAGGGATACAGGTGGACCCATTGCAACAATAAGATGTACAAGTTGTTATGTCGAAAAACGAACTTTACAACTTTGGTGGGGGGAGGGGAGGAGTATGGGAGGGGTGGGAAGGGGAAACAACGAGGAGGCAACAATGCCTGATAAGAAATGTACTCGTTAACTTGCCCATGTAATTGTAACTCTTTTGTTCAGTACTCTCACAATAAAATAAAAATTAAAAAAAGACTACAGATAGCAAATGTTGACAAGAACATGGAGAGAGGAGGCCCTTGCTAACTGATGGTGAATGAATGAATTAGTCCAGCCATTCCCATAAACAATCGGCAGGTTCCTCAAAAACTTAAGTAGACAGTTTCTCTATGATATTGCAATCCTACATCTGTGTATATACACAAAGGAAACTAGATCAACACAGGGACAGATGCCTGTACCCCATATCTATTAAAGCACTGTGCACAATAACCAAGGAATGGAAATGAATTCCTTATGCCTCAAGAAATGAGTGGGGGAAAATAATGTAGGACAAAGATGCAATTGAATACTATTTAGCCATTAAAAAAAGGTAATTGACCAGACACCAGTGGCTCACACTTGTGATCCTAGCTACTCAGGAGGCTGAGATCTGGGCATCATGGTTCAAAGTCAGCCCTGCCTGGCAGGAAAGTTAATGAGACTCTTATCTCCAATTAACTACCAGAAGTGGACCTGTGACTCAAGTAGTAGAGCAAAACCTTGGCAAAGAAAAAAAAAAAAAAGCTCAGGGACGATGGCCAAACCCTGAGCTTAAGCCCCAGGACTGGCATTAAAAATGCTATCAGGCATCTATGACAATATGTGAGTGAGGCAGGGTACACACACACACACACACACACACACACACACACACACACACACACACACACATGATACATTATGATGCATATGTATATATACAATACATATGTATATATATAATGTGACTACAAATGGATATTTAAAAAACACATGTACATATATATATATACATACACCCATTTGTGTACATGTTTGTGTGTATGCATGTGAGTGTGTGTGTGTATAGCAAAATAAGCCAGTTTCAGGAATTAAAACAGAACCAGGAACTCCAATAGCTCATGCCTGTAATCCTACCTACTCAAGAGGTGAACTCTGTAGATTGCAGTTTGAAGCAAACCCAGGCAAACAATTCTGAGTTCAAGTACCTTTACAGCACACATGCACATACACATAAACATGCATGCTCACATGCACACAGATTCATACATGTATACACACACTTGTAATTCTTCCTCTGAAACAGTGCAACAAACAAAAAACAAACAAACAACAACAACCAAAAACCACCAGAAAGCCAGCATTAAAAGTCTCCAGAAAAAATCATAAAATGCTGTAAAACAATGTGGTTGCTTATTGTTTGGGGACTAGTGAAATCTGCACTTGAACACACAAGAGGCCAGAATCTAAGCATAGGGACAAACATCAACCAGCTGGGAGAAATTCCATGTAGCACAATATAAAGCCACTACCCGTCTGTGTATATTTCTGTAAAGTAACGGTGCTGTGCATAGCAACTTACCAGGCACTAGGGAGGTCTAAATATTTCATGGTCTACTACCAGGACAGAACTGGTTAGGAGATGCAGATCAAGGATTAGGTCTAAAATTTTCCTGTACTGCAGGATTAACCTGTTCATGGCTGGACAGCTAGCTGGTTTTGCTTCCCGCTATGCTCATAGTTTTGTCTCTCACACTGTGAGCAAGTTAGTGAGGGAACGCTGCAGTCAGATCTCTGCCTTTTCTGATATGACTTAAATTTTAACTCACTCTTGGCCACCCAAGTTTCATTTCATTTCTATATTCTACCCCAGCCAAACATCAACATCTGAAGAGAAAGGAAAAAGAATTTTCTGATAATAATAATGATTACTTATTTCTAGGAATAATAATCTCTCTTAATAATCTTTTTCCCTCCCTCCTTCTCTCTCCGTTTCTCCCCGCCTTCCTCTCATTTGGGGTTCAAACCTCAGACTTATGCTTGCTAGGAAAGTGCTCTACCACAGCTTTCTGTTACTCACAAAAGTATCTCTAACAAATAGTTTTATGAC
Organism: Dipodomys spectabilis; assembly: GCF_019054845.1. Classification (NCBI taxonomy): domain Eukaryota; kingdom Metazoa; phylum Chordata; class Mammalia; order Rodentia; family Heteromyidae; genus Dipodomys; species Dipodomys spectabilis. Next base: position 35,516,140 of record NW_024870731.1, on the reverse strand, counting down.
TTTAGTTTGTGACTTTAACTAAGCATCACTATCCCACAATACTGTGAAATTCAGGAAATTATGTAATCACTTAATCACAACAAAGAATTTGAAAAAAATGATATAAAATATCAACTGTAGTTACTATGGTGATATTGTACACCATTGCCTCTCCAGACCTATTTTGAAATGTATGTTCAATGTGATGATGAAAAACGTTCATGTTCCTCTGATTTAATTAGCTGAATGCTTTGTAAACATCATCTATACAAAGTTAGATCAAAGTCAACAGACATTTCATATCACAGGAAAGCTTAAATACATGGACAAGTGTTTTGATTTAAAGGGCTATCACATTTTGTTTCCTTGAACTTCCATAACCCTCAATAACTTTCCCAGAAACTCAACAACAACACATTCATTGGCTCAGCAAGGTTTTCCTCTATTTGCATTTCCACAGAGGGAAGAATTGGAGTAATAGTTTGGCATTTGTGAAATGGAAGGTTCACCAGAGAAAGAAAATCTCTTTTGTTTTGTTTTGTTTTTTACTATAATTTAGAGCTAAATGTCTCCCCATGGGCATTTATCTGTGCATTCAAATCTTGGCCCACAAATAGCTCTTTAGGGGGTGAGTGGAAACTTTAGGAGGTGAGCTTCAGGTCTGCAGGTCATTAGAGGCTGTCTGAGAAAGAGCCTGTGGGGCCTCCTCTCTTCCTCCTTGCGCTCTTGTTCAGAAGATCCGTGAGCTCCCATCATGAATGGCTGCCTTGCTTCAGGCCAATGGAATAGGGTCAACTCATCATAAACTAAAAACTCCAAAACTATAGTCACAATAAACCTTTCTTCCTTGTGCATTTACCGTCCTGAATATTTCGTTATAGCAATAAAACTGTGACGAAGCACACTTTTAATAAGACTTTTTTTTATTAATAAGTTCTTTTTAAATTGTGAAAACACCATACAGAGGGGTTACAATTACATGAACAAGGTAATAAGTACATTTCTTATCAAGCATTTTTGTCTCCTCCTTTGTTTGTCCCCTACCATCCCTGCCTTCCCATCCCTACTACATTACCCCCCCCAACCCCCACCAAAGTTGTAAAGTTCATTTTTCAACATAGCATTTTGTACATCTCATTGTTGCAATGGGTCCACCTGTATCCCTATTTAAACAATTTGTTTTTTCCCTTCCCCTCCACAAATTATACCAACATCAGATACAGTGAAAACAGAAGTTATACCTTGGAGGAGGGACATACAAAGCAACAAAACAATCACCTTTTAAATATGTTAGAAACAATAGCAAGCAAGAAAAAAAAACACTGTGTCCTTATCTTGGGGTTCATTTCACCTAACATCATCTTATCTGACCTTTTCTGCTTGTCTCAGACATATACTAGTTATTGCAAATAAGGGAAACCATGGGACCTATGTTTCTTTGGGCCTGGCTTACTTCACTTAATATAATTTTTTCCAAGTCTTTCCATTTCCTAACAAATGGGGCAATGTCATTCTTTCTGATGGAGGCATAGAATTCCATTGTGCATATATACCACATTTTCTTGATCCATTTATCTACTGAGAGGCATCTGGGTTGGTTCCATATCTTAGCTATGGTAAATAATGTTGCAATAAACATAGTTGTGCTGGTAGCTTTAGTGTGGTCTTGTTTGTGATCATTTAGGTAAATGCCCAAAAGTGGGATTGCTGAGTCATATGGGAGCTCTATGTGGAGTCTTGTGAGGAACCTCCATACTGCTTTCCAAAGTGGTTGAACAAATTTACAGGCCCACCAACAATGCAGTAGGGTTCCCTTCTGTCCCCATCCCCTCCAGCATCTGTTGTTATTAGAGTTCTTGATTATAGCCATTCTAACTGGGGTGAGGTGGTATCTCAATGTTGTTTTGATTTCTTTTATGGCTGGAGAGGTTGAACATTTCTTCATGTGTCTATTGGCCATCCTTCTTTCCTGTTCAGGGAAGTTTCTCTGTAAGTCTTTTAGCCCACTTATTTATTGGGCGGTTGTTTTTTGAGGATTTGTTGTTTGGGGATTTAAGTTTTTGAGTTCCAGGTAAGACTTTTAATGCTACCTTATGAATAGTAAGTCCTTTATTAAAAGTGTCACCATCCTCTATTCTCTTAGCTAAGAATACTAATTAGGCGTAAAAGTAGCAGAAGTAAGTGGCTATCACTCCTCGCACAGATATTCTGTCTCTGAATTCAAGTTTGCAGGTGTCTTGCTTACATACGTTTTCTCCACTTGTAAGACACACTGGACATGGATGATGTTCCTTGTTCACTATTGTAGATTTGAATACATTTATCTGCAGAGCTTGCTTTTGGTAAACATTATAACATTAAATTCAGCATTAGAATCTAGTATAGGTTTTGATAGATGGTCAGTACTCAGTTAATAGATGGGAGCCAACAATTATTGGGAGCCTGTGTCCTCAATGAATAAAAAAAAAGTTATGGCCTTTAAATACCTTCTTCTCAGTTTCAAAGAAAGACCTGACTTTCTGCTAGCCCAATAATATATGGAGAACTAAATTACCTCCCATTTTCATCAAGAGTAGCACAGGAAAAGAAAAATGAGTACCATCAAGGCAAAGAAGAACTATCTGATTAGGGAAAAAGTATTGCCATAAGTTACTGAAGTGAGAAACTTTCTTTTTAACAAGGTTGTTCAGTCAATCATTAAATGTAATTCTGTGTCAGCCTAGAAACTTGGACCTTGTCTCTCCTTATCTTCGCTATTCTTTGATTCTATTACGACCTGATACCTTAAACGTACAGCTCTCTCTCTGGCTTGCTAGCAGTGAGGAACGCTGACATTTCCCATGACGGGAAGCATGGATTGCCTCATTGCAGTGTAATCATTTGCAATTATGCAAAAAAAAAATTGAAAACCAAGATCTGCACTCAAATGTACTGTACAAATTCCATTTAACATGTAATTGCTTATATTGGCAATCTCTCTGTATTGACTTTTCCCAAGCAGGGCTCAAATTAAATTGGTCTGTCTTTCTTATACAAAAAAAAAGAAAGAGATCATTCCATTCATTTTGAGCAGTTTCGTAATCAACATACATTTGTATGATATTCATGATAACCACCTCATTACAGCACAATGCTGGATTTTTGTCTGTTAGCAATTACTACACTATCTGGCATTACATTACAAAAAGTCAACGTGCTATTAAAAAACATAAAACACAACTCTGCTCAACCACAAGTGGAATAACAAATACATTTGTCAAAATTCTTAGCTAACTTAGATTCGGTTCAGCTTACCTCATGTGACATTTTTGATAAATGCTCCTAAATCTCTTCTCCTCTAAGGTCTTTAACAAGGTAAAGGGACAAGAATTGGCGTAACATTTTTCTGCAGAGGATTCTTTAATTAGAAGAACAACTGTCCTCTCCCCTAAAAGAAAATAAACTTAACTGGGGAAAATGCATTTAGTAATATCATTTAGAGAACAATCTGTTAATATGTTTGTTCTTTGAAACTTAGAAGTGTAATACAACTTCTTACAATGCTCATGTAAATGTTCCTATTACTTTGCAAGACTTTTTGCAGTATACCTTATATTTTTCTCAAAAATATTTTTTGCTCAAAAAATATCCAGTCAAGTTAATCTTTTCTAAAAGCATATGGACCTATGTGCTTCAGTGCCTTAAAATAGTCCTTCTTGCTGTCTCTGCCTCCTGCCCTTGTTGAACAGATCCTTATATTATGTGTAGTGAACACTGGTTTTGTTCGTTGCAGTCATAATAAAAGCCCTCCATCACTGGCCACGAGTGGTTCATACCTATCATCTCAGCTAGCTAGGAAGCTGAGATCTGAGGATTATTATTTGAAAACAGGGTATACAAGTCCAAGAAACTCTATTGCCGAGTAACCTGCAAAAAGCCAGGTTGCAGGTATAGCTCAGGTGGTAGATAGAGCAGTAGTCACGAGTAAAAAAATCTGAGCAAATATTTGAGGCCCAGTAGAATCATAACTAACGAACCAATTAACTAATAACTAAATCATTAATAATACACAGAAGTCCTCACTCAATTAATATCTGAAAATTCTCGTTATGCTTGATAGATTATATTATTGAGTCATTACTTTCCCATTTCTAAGTTGAATACATATTTAATAAACTTCTGCTTGGAAAAATATGCATCCATGTCTTGTCCTCTCGGGGGTCTCCTGCCTCCCAGGGGATATTCAAACAGATTTAATGACTTTTCACGTCTCACAATGTGGGTGAAGCTTCTCCTGGCTTCTAGTAAATTCTGCTCCAATCATTTTATATGTCTATAAGTCTCATGTTTTTCTTTTGGCAGCCTCTAACACTTTTGAAAACATAACCTAAGAATTTGACATTTTGTTCCTTAGATTAAAAGGGATGTAACTTTTGAGACAGAATCAATGTGGAAGAATGTACAATGAGAAAGGTGAATCTGAAATCAAGATAATATTCATGCATTCACTTAACCATTAACGTAATCATAAAAACATGACGCATCCTAAGTCTCTTTACAAAAATGGAATCAATGAACTTATTGTTAACCACTAAATGTAATGCTGTGAAAGCATTAGAATTAAAACCTTGAGGTCAATTGCCAGCATCTTATGCTTGTAATTCTAGATACTTGGGAGGCTGAGGGCAGTCCTAGTCTGCTTTGGCTTGTTGGTATTGGCTTAGATACAGCAATGGCTGTTAGGATTATCTACAAAGTTGGCCTATCTTTCTAAATCACTTGAACTACATTGGGTTCCCAGGTCCAAATGTTGGATCGGAATCTGCATAAGAGATTATTTTCTTCAGGAAAATTGAAGGAATATTTGTTCCAATATCAAAATCACTGGGGAGGAACTAAGACTTTCCTCTTTGATGTAACTAGTTAAAATCCCAGGGCCTTTTGTGTCTTCAAAAGGTGCTAATAATTGGGGGATTTTGAGGGAATTAGTAGACAGAACGCACATATGAAAGAGGCTGGAACAAACGGTTTTCAGTCTATCATTAGCATTACTGCCATCCATGGCTAGAGAAGGGGGAATATACCCTATCTCTTCCTCAGAATCTGTCAAGAAGAAAGTTTGCTACAGTGAACTAGCAATTGCAGTGACGGCCTCCACTCCTTTCATTAAAGTTACCCCATCGAATCTGCCCAAGTATTTGATAGTCCACCACAAATTAACACTTTTACGTTTGTGTACCTCAAAGTTTCTGAATTTAATGCTTTATGGTTCTCGGTCCTTAAATTATAGCTTGAAACATCTTTATTGTATCTCAGCTTCATCTGCAGAATCATTTAAAATTCACAAAGGCTTGCATTATCACACATCAAATGTCACAGTCTGGCAGTTAATCTTATTGAAAGGTTAGTTATGTGGCACACCTGCAAAGGTGTCTGAACTGAAGAGTCCCTGGATTTGATACTAAAAAGGGGGAGGAAGGAGAATTAAGTCAGAGATTGGAAAGCAGCCGTGGAGTAATTGGAGTGCTTTTTCATCTCAAGTTCTCAAAACTTCCAGACTGTTTTTCATTCACTACCCATGATGATGATGATGACAACCTATATACACACAAACGTGCATACACACATGTACACATGCGTGTACACAAAAATGCACATGAAAACATAGAAATATACATTCATACATACACGCATTCAATCATAAATGGCCACCAGTCATTCATTCGTACATGAATGCAGGCATACAGAACCACCTGCAAACTTATATGGATGTATGCAAGCTAGACACATACACAAGAGCATGTGTGCATGTATGCATATAAGGTGATGATGTGGAGTGTAAGATTAAAAATTCTTTTTTTTTTTTTGGTCGGTTGTGGGGCCTGAACTCTGGGCCTGGACGCTGTCCCTCAGCTCTTCAGCTGAAGGCTAGCACTCTACCACTTGAGTGTCAGCCCCACTTCCGGCTTTTTCTGCTTATGTGGTGCTGAGGAATTGAACCCAGGGCTTCATGCATGCAAGTCAAGCGCTCTACCACTGAGCCGCCTTCCCAGCCCCAAGATTAAAAATTCTTTAAAAAGCTGCTGGTAGTTCACATCTGTAATCCTAACGACTCTGGAGGTTGATATGTGAGGATTATGGTTTGAAGCAGCCTCAGAAGAAAAGTCCATGAGACTCTTATCTCCAATAAACTAAACCCCAGAAATCCAGAAGTAGAGCTGTGGCTCAAATGGTAGCATGTTAGTCTTGAGCAAAAGAAGCTCAGAGACAGCATCCAAGGCCTGAGTTCAAGCCCCAGAACAGACAGACAGACAGACAGACAGACACACACACACGCGCGCACGCACACACACACACACACCTACATACACACACATTTACATACACATACACAAAAATATTTGTTTATAAAGTATTTGTTTTTACTCATCCACTAAATGAAGGATTTTTTAGAATGTCAAATGCTGTGGATACTTAACTAGATATGTGTACATTACCTTTGGTGTGCAGAAAAGTGGAAATGTTAGTCTAGTCCCACTATGGAGAATGCCCTTGATCTGTATAAATGTGTGCACTGGAAATGTAATCATTAATATTTAACTCATTCCAAATATAATTAGGAAGGACAAACTACAGGGGGAAAGAAAAAAAAGGCAGTTCCCTTTTGGGATCTATACTTTTTTTAGTACCTTAGAAACAGAAACAGCTAGGAGAGAAAATTGATAAGAAAATTGATGGTCATGGGTAAGTTCCAGCATGGCTTTCTGACTCTACTGCTGGCTTACCCCTGACAGTCAGCTACAGACAATGTGAAGCTGTGTTGCTGCTGTTCCTGGTGGTGACTCATTCATTAAAAGCCCACCATGGCGTCCAAATGAAAGCTCACCCAAGACTGAATGTGGATCTGACTCCATTCCTTGATTACTTCTGATTGAGGTGTGTGTGGGTTTGCCATTGCTTGGATTCAGTGAAAAATATACTAGGTCTTTAGGAAACTGTTGGTTTATCAGTCCTCTTGTAGGACAGTATTCTTATGAGCTATGTGCCAGAAAAGTAGGGAATTTTATTGCTTTACAACAATGTTGCTTCACTCTTTGTGTAATTAAGTGGTCAATATCATCCATATGTGATATAAAATAGGAAAAAAATAACTCGTGACTTATAAGACACTCATTTTAAACACATTTTGAACTAATAAGTTATACAGGACTCTGGACCTTTACACATAGCTATGTGCATATGATCATCTAAAATGATGTTTATTGGAATGAACTCCAAGAAATGGAAACAAGAGGGTTTTTTAAAATTTATTTTGCTGTTTTTTCTCCTTTGTTTTCTGCACCTTGCATCTCGTTTATAAGTTTATCTTTTGGGGGGAAGGTAAGGAGGAGCACATAAATGGTGGGACACAGGGTGAATACTGCAGCAGTGATTCTCACTAGACACTATGTTGAAAATGAACTATACAACTTGTAGAGGAGGGGGAAGGAAAAACTGGGAGAAAACGAGGGAAGAGGTGACACTGTTCAAAAAGAATAATACCCATTACTTGACTTACATAACTGTGACTTCTCTGAACATTGCTTTTCTGATAGCAATTCAAAAAAATAAAAATAATTTAAAAATAAAAACACTCATCCCTTGAAAATCAGAGACATAGAGTGGAAATCTCTAGGTGTTTCAGGTCCATTCCATTTGGGATAAAAGGGTCACCATGTGAAGATGGGAGATACATGATTTCATTTGCTCAGATCCTCCTGCACCCATGAAAGCACTGTCTCCTCCACTTCATGTGTCTGCTTCTAATATTGTGGCATTGAGAGAGGCAGCAGTTAGTGCAAGGGGAAAATACTTCTTCTAACTGCTGTTGTAAGGATTTCTTACCCCAAACGCAAGTAGCTCTTCTCTCTGTTCATCAATATATAGACTCCACCATGAAGACTGATAGTCCAGTAGCCTCTTCTCTCATAGCTTAGCACGCTACTTTTCTACGCAAACACTAGGCCCATTTTGTTTTTTTGTTTTTTGTTTTTTTTTTTTTTTTTTTTTAATTTAATTTAATTTTATTTGTGAACATACTGTACAGAGGAGTTACAGTTACATGGGCAGGATAATGTGTACATTTCTTACCAAGCATTGCAGCCTCCTCCTTTGTTTATCCTTCACATCCCTTCCCAGCCTCCCCCCTCCCCCCCTAATCCCAATCCTTCTCCTTCCTCCCTCCCCCCAGTCCCCCCCCCCACCAACATTGTAAAGTTCGTTTTGGACATGACAACTTGTACTTCTCATTGTTGCAACAGGTCCACCTGTATCCTTAAACAACTGGTTTTTCCCCATCTCCTCCACAAGTTATACTGACATCAAATATAGTGAAAGCAAGGGTTATACTGTGGGGGAGGGACATACAAAGCAACAAAGAGATAATCTTATAAATGTGTTAGAAACACATGCATGAAAGAAAAAAACATTAAAATACACATCTAAGGGTTCATTTTCCTGACATCACATTATCTGACCTTTTCCGCTTGACTCATACATATACTAGATATTACAAATAAGGGAAACCATGGGACCTACGTTTCTTTGGGCCTGGCTTACTTCACTTAATATAATTTTTTCCAAGTTTTTCCATTTCCTAACAAATGGGGCAATGTCATTCTTTCTGATGGAGGCATAGAATTCCATTGTGTATATATACCACATTTTCTTGATCCATTCATCTACTGAGGGGCATCTGGGTTGGTTCCATATCTTAGCTATGGTAAATAATGCTGCAATAAACATAGTTGTGCTGGTAGCTTTAGTGTGGTCTTGTTTGTAAACATTAGGGTAAATGCCCAAAAGTGGGATTGCTGGGTCATAGGGGAGCTCTATGTGGAGTCTTTTGAGGAACCTCCATACTGCTTTCCAAAGTGGTTGAACAAGTTTACATTCCCACCAACAATGAATTAAGGTTCCTTTCTGTCCACATCCCCTCCAGCATCTGTTGTTGTTAGAGTTCTTGATTTTTGCCGTTCTCGCTGGAGTGAGGTGATATCTCAATGTTGTTTTGATTTGCATTTCTTTTATGGCTAGGGATGTTGAACATTTCTTCATGTGTCTATTGGCCATCCTTCTTTCTTCTTCAGAGAAGTTTCTCTTTAAGTCTTTCGCCCACTTATTTATTGGGCAGTTGTTTCTTTGAGGATTTGTTGTTGGGGGGTTTAATTTTTTGAGTTCCAAGTATATTTTAGATATGAGACCCTTGTCCGTTGTATGGCTAGTAAAGATCTTCTCCCAATCTGTGGGCTTTCTATTGATCTTGCTAGCTATGTCATTTGCCCTGCAGAAGCTCTGCAACTTTATGCAATCCCATTTGTCCAACCTTTCTTTGATTTGTTGTGTTTCCAGGTCTCTATTCAGAAAATTTCGGACTAGGCCCATTTTGTAAAGGTAGTAAATAATTATCCTCCACCACCCCCCCTTGCCTTGAGATGGTGCTTCTTTGGGACAGCTATAATTATTTAAGGCAGTGAGATCCCCTAAACCGTGCAGGTTCTACAGGGTCACCTGACACAATAGCCAGCAATTCTCTCTTGTGAAAAGGGGTCTTGGGGTCCCTTTGCTGTAATAAACTTTCTGTTGTTATTGTTCTTAGTACCTGGATGTCTGTGTGGTTCTCTGGCAAAGTCTAATTCAGTCTAATCAAGATGAAACTGAGTTTTGTTGACCATGTAGTCCTTGTTGTCACCCAAGAACTAACTGTGAAAGCAATTACCCTCCAAAGCACAACTCAGATGATGTGAACTCAGATTCTCCATGGTATCTCCACATCCAAGAGGTTCTGTAAGCTTGCTTTTGGGTTTCCCCTCTAAGCTTATCTAGCAAGAAATGTATCTTCTCTGTTTCTCTGTTGTTGTTTTTTTTTTTTCCTTGTCCTGGGGCTTGAACTCTGTGCCTGGGTCTGGTCCCTGAGATTCTTTTGCTCAAAGCTAGCAATTTACCACTTGAGCCACAGTGCCACTTTAGGCTTTTTTGAGTAGTTTATCTGAGATAAGAGTCTTACAGACTTTCCTGCTCTGGCTGGCTTCGAACTAAAATCCTCAGATGTCAGGCTTATGAGCAGCTTGGAATAGAGACATGAGCCAGGATTTCTTTGTTCTCTGTAATTGAAGACTTCTGTGCCTTTCCTTTCCAGCTAAGGACGTTAATTTCAAAATCAGATGTGTGTGTGTGGGGGGGAGGGTCTTATGGGTTGAGGAAGCCACAAGGAGTAATTACTCTGATCTTTTCCAAGAACCCTGCTCTGGGAAGGTAGCTGAGATCCTCAAGCTGTTCCCTGCAGAAAATGTACAAATTCCACTCATCCCCAACTGCTTCCAGCCAAGAATGGGAGAATGTAAAGGCATTCCTAACAGCTCGCCCTCCCGCCCAAACCTGGTGAGGAATTCCTAAAGGCAATTTGTTTAAAGATATCTTATTGACCTGGGAGAGAAGCTTTCAGGCCAAATCTGTCATCTGAGGCTCTCCATTCATAATTACTCCTCCAAGCTATCCTTCCTGGTTTGTGACTCCTTCCCTCTGCCCCTCGCAGTGATTACACCTGCCTTATGGATTAAGCCACATTCTCCTCCATCCACATCACTGCCTTTTCTGCTTCACAAGAATGTTCTCTAACATACCTGTTGGACAAACATCTGTTCACTTCCATAGATAAAGTGGTGTGTGTAGTTATTTTATTTTGCTTAAACGTATGTTTACCCCAGTAAAAACTCCATCCTATATGATTGTCATAGAGCAGGGAAATACAATAATATATTGAAATTGCATGAGCATATATTTAATTTTTTCAGCTCTTTAGTATTTTGAAGCCTTTTAAGACAAGTTTTTCCCAACACTAAAAGACAAAAGCCTTTCTTGAAAATAGAAAACCTACATAAGTGCATTTCATTTGTATCAATGATAGCTTCAGGCACCATGAAACATTTTCCTCTCAAAACACACAGTATTTAAAGGCATACCACAGAAAAAGGGAAAGATATTTGCAGGTCATGCATGGACCTTCATGATCACTTGATAAGTTCAAACACAAATGAACACTCAAGGTTTGTTGTTTTAAGCAAATAATAAGAGGAAAAGATATGCTTCAATCTGAAAGTGAAAATGTAGTTTATCAAATATTTTTCACTACATCTTCATAGATGCAAACTATTCTACCTTTAAAAGTTATGCAATGAATTTTCCCAGTACCAATAGCAAAGCCTATAAATCTGTTGTGGTTTGCAAAGCAAAATGTCCTATATACATTTCTAGGTCCTGAAATACATAATCCTTACTTGGAGAGAAAAGTAAAGTAGTGCATCATAACGTTTGCCCTATTTGAAAGCTGAAAAGAGAGATTAGGACATAGAATAGGAAATGTGGAACTTGAGCAATACAAGGAAGTCTTTCCTGATAAGAAAAACTGTAAAATATTACAATATTTAGAAGGATTACAAAGATGATGAAATCAAGAATCAATCTTCCAAGTACTGTACCCTAGGTTGAAAGAGAAGAAAGAAAATGGCCAGAACTAACAATTCACTCACATGCAATTACTTTTTTGTTAGTGATGGGGTATGAACCCTGGGCCTGGGAGCTGTCCCTGAGTTCTTTAGTTCAAGGCAAGCACTTTACCACTTGAGCCACAGCACCACTTCTGGTTTCCTGGTGGTTAATTGAAGAGTCTCATGGAGTTTCTTGCCTGTGCTGGCTTTAGATTGCCTCAGCTCTCAGCTTCCTGAGTAGCTAGGATTACAGACGTGAGCTACTGGCACTTGGCCAGGTACTACTTTTTGTATGACTTTGCCCGATGATTTATATGACCTGTGTTATCCTGTTACCTTCATGAATTGTTTCATGGTTATTACCTTTTTTATATTAACATGTTTAAGAAATAGAAAAAAGCCAGGTGCTGGTGGCTCACGCCTGTAATCCTAGCTACTCAGAAGGCTGAGATCAAAGCCAGCCCGAGCAGGAAAGTCTGTGAAACTCTTACCTCCAATAAACCACTCAGAAAACTGGAAGTGGTGCTGTAGCTCAAGAAGTAGAGTGCTTGCCTTGAGCTGAAGAGCTGAGGGACAGAGCCCAGGCCCAGAGTTCAAGGCTCATAACTGACAAAAAGAAAAGAAAAAAGAAAAAAATCATCACCACTTATTCTCTACTGGTGGACAGAAAACGTGGACAGAAAACGTCAGCTTTTCAATGAAAAGCTCAGTTTTAATTTTAGACTCATTAAGTATTTCTAATGAACAGCCAGTCACGTTATAGAACTGATATATAAGGGCTATGCTGATATTTAAAGCTTAACTGCATGTAATTGTTCTAAAATACATACTTGAAATACCCATCAAGAAGAAGACAAGCAGGGCCCAGTAGTTCATACCTATAATCTCATCAAGCAAGAGGCTATGATCAGGAAGCTCATAATTTGAGATCAACCTGGGCAAAAAGTTTGTGAGACACCCTCCCACCCCACCCCAACCACGACTTCAACCTATAATAATGGTAGTGGTACATATCTTGCATTCCAGCCACATAGGAAGAATTATATAGGATTATGATCCAAGCTGACAAGGGATCCTATGGAGATCCTATATGAAGAATAATGAATGCACAACAGGGCTGGGAACTAGAGTGTCTGCCTAACAAAGTTCTGGGATTGGACCCCAGTATTGCCAAAAACAAAATCAGAAAAGCAAAAATCAAGCAAACGAAAAGCAGGATCAACTGTTTAAAACTCCACATGGAGAGTTAAAGGGACTTCAAGTCCACTGAGTACTTTTTTAAGTTGCATAGTTATCGGCTAGCTTCCTTATTAGAAATGGTAGGTTTTAAATCAACAAAAAGTAAATGTAATTCATTGGGATGCTTGCTAACAAACAGTGTTTGGAATCCAAATGTTAGGAACAGGTGGGTGCCAGTGGTTCACACCTGCCAGCTTAGCTACTTGGGAGCCTGAGATCTGAGGCTCAAGGTTTGAAGCCAGTCCTGGCAGGAAAGTCCATGAAACACATATCCCCAAGTAGTGACCAAAATGCCAAAAAGTGGAGGTGTGGCTCAAGTGGTAGAACATTAATGTTAAGCAAAAAGACTGAGGGACAGTGCCCAGGCCTTGAGTTCAAGTTCCAGAATTGGTACCAAAGTCAAGAACAGATGTTGTAGAAAGTAATATGGGTTAGCCCTCTAGTGGATATTGAATTGTTACTAGGTATGGAGAAGTATTACATTGCTGTATGAAATGAGTGAGTTTAACCATTGTTATCAAGAATACACTGAATACATTGTGGATGTCTGAGGCTACAAGAATTTTCAAGCCAAATGCAGGGGTGAGGTAAGGGCTGTGAGGTAGCTTGTCAACTCCTGGGGGTTGCCAGTACCAAACACAATCTAAACCCTTTCCCCTCATTCGCTTTACAGGTAATAATTCACTGTGGCCTCTAGAATATGGCTTAGGGCTTATAAGTAACTTACATAAACATTTATCTCCTGAATAATTTGAAGACTATTTGGAATGGAAATAACTCCCAAGACATAATTTGACACAAATATTTATATTGCAGGGAAAAGGATTTCCTCATTGAATATCCACAAAGGAAGAAAAGTCAAAATGTAAATTTTTTAAATCATAAATTTTCTTATCAACTTCATTGTAATTACAGACATCTACCCTGTCTTTGGTCTTGGTTATGAGGCATATTCTCTACCAGATGGTTCAGTGATATTCCCTCTCTGTCTTCAACTTCAAATGACATTTGAAGGATGGACAGTTGCCAGTAGGTAGGCTGCTTCTTCCTACTTTAATATTAGTTTAAAAACTGCCCGGATCTGGCTGATTAAATATTAAATCCTTATTCCATTATTAATATGTTATCAACTTTTTTCTGATTATTAAACCTGGATGGAGAAAGCCCTGGTACCCACATGCAATTCAGCATTACTAGTTCACAATCTTGGGATGTCACATATGTCAAATGGTTGCTTTACTGTCTTGGGCATCAAAACCTGGCTCAACCATGCCAAATTTGAATGGAAATGCAATTAAAAACTACTCCTCAAAGTTTCTAGTGAGCGCATGGATCATTTCCAAGAAGGATGTTGAGATTATTGCTCAAGGCAAAAAGACTAGATTATCATTTCACCATTGATCTAACAGGAAAGAATTGCCAGCTAATGAACTTCAGGAAAGAGATTCATTAAGGAATAAAAGATAGCTCCTACCTCTTCTCTCTATCAAATGTGTGTCTAACAATAAGATGTGAAACTCATTAAAATGAGACAGTAACTAAGGGAAATTAAATGTTATAAATAACTGAAATTCTTGATAAGTAGCAGCCTTCTATAAATACTAACTCAATTAACACATGAAGTTCAAGATTTTATCACCTTCACGTTGCCATATTTTCTGTGCTGTTTAACTCCTTTTTCTTAATTTTTATTTTCTTTAAGTAGTTGTTCTAAAGAGTAACCATTCAACAAGAGCAGTGTATGAATACTGTACCTCTAGATCAAGGTCCCCCCTTCCCAACCACCTCCACACCACCCTTCCCTCACTTTTCTTGATTTTTAGGTTATATAGTGATTTTTTTTCACCCTTTAAGCAACATACTGGCTGATCTTCAAGCGGTTGTAAGTGAATTAACTGAAGCATAATAGACTCTGGAGAGTAGAAATAGTACAATTCTTTAGAAAGACTAAGTCAGAGCCATATATATATTTTTAATTCCAGGAAATTAATTAATGAAATGAGCAATAACAAATATCTCATGTCATTTACTGGCTTAAATAATTTTAGAACTCCCCTGTACTCCTGATTATTATTATTATTTTTGCTAAGTTCTTACTAAAATGGGAAAGGGACATTCTATAGAATTAATTTTGAAATAAAAGCACCTTGATATATCTGCTGAGCACCCAGGATTTTCCACATCTTAGAGTAGTAACCTACCTTTCTATAGCTAAATTAGTATAGATGAACATTCTTAAAGTTGGACATGTGTAAAAACATCCAACAACTACCATATCACATGGTTCCTAATAGATATTGTCTATAAGACATGCATAAAGGTATCAACATGAAAAATGACACATCAAACCCAGAAGACTGGTAGCTATATGTTCTGGGCTGGGAGCTCTGCTGACCGGCTCCAGCCATCTGTTACCACCACTCTCAGGTTATATGACTTTGGAAGACTCATAGCATGTCATTGAGAAAAAAAAAAATAAGGGGCTGAGCAAAGTGCTCTTTCTTCTCACCCTATCGTTTTATAATATGTACGTTAATAAAGGGAAATGTGGCTGAAATAATGTTGGGAAATAAAAAAGTCATTAACATTTAACCTTGGGATATAATGGTTTTCTTATGGAAAATTGCTTTCATATTTATATTCTTGGGTTAGTGTTACAACTAGTTTCCATTTCTAGGTCATGTCAGATGACAAAGAAGTCAGATGACTCTGATTTATAGTTGGACAAAAGGCAAAGAATATGCTTTACAACCAGTTAACACTTAAGGATGCATTTGATGTGTAAATGAACATGATCTCCCATGTGCATAGCAAAGAATAAGACATGATTTACCAAGCAAACATTTACCATGTCACTGCTGTGATTGAATCTGTGCGGCCCCAAATAGGATGAAAACATATAGACTAAACTAAGTTGACAGAACTCCAAATGCAAAAGCCCACATCATTTAAACCACTAACTATAGTTGATCAATTCTTACACTGATATGCTGAAAAGTAAATTCAAATATCTTAATAAACATATAAGGACAAGTAAACAAAAAAGTACAGAGGTAACTTATCACTACTCAAAAGGGAGTATCTTATGATAAAAAAATAACCAATTAAAAAAAGTAACCAATTAACTGGAAATCTAATGAAACTTGAGAAATGGTTACAGATATTCAGTTACCAGAATCCCTTTGGAGACAGAACACAAGTACCTGATTTAATTTCAATTTGTTTCTTCATATCCTGTGAGACTGATATTCACTTATTACAAATAGACAGTTCTATATGATATACTTTATAGTAGAAATAGAAACATAAATTTTAAAATATAAATAGCTCTTCACCTTTATGACAGAACTCACTCATTACTTTAGTTAACACATAATGGATTTTAGTTTTCCCCCTGCATTGGGTAGAACAGAGCAATATTTGCTTCAGCACCCAAACTCTAAACCTAAATGGGTCCAGTTCACCTGCTCTGGGATGCAGGTGAGGAGAGAGCCTCACTCTGCAATCCTGTCTCATGTCGTGGTCCAGGAGAGACACTGAGCACCCTAGCGCTGCCTAAGAGATGGGCATTTGCTACAGCAATCACACAAAATAGATGGACCTGGAGAAAGTCAGGTTCAGTGAAATTAAGTCAGGCCCAAAGAAAGAAAGGGTGCATGTATTCTCTCACAGGTGCAAGTTAGTTCTAAATAAATAAGTTCACCTATATCGCATCATACCCATACTCGCATGTGACTCTCAAGAGAAAAAGAATGAGTTTTCTATGTTGTTGGTACGATTTCAAGTATGGAAATACGTTCTTATAGTTAATTAAACTGAACTTGGTTACATCATCTAGGGAATAAGGCTCATCTTCCTTCGGAAAATGAGCTTTGGAATTCCACACACCTGAGCCTGAAGGAAAATTGTGCCATTGGCTAGAGTATGGCATTCCAAAATCCTGAATCTCCATGTCCTTCACACGAAAACACTTTATGCATTTGGGTATTTTCAGGATTTTCTGAGATAATTATGGTGCACAATAACTAACACAGGGCTGGGTGCCAATGGATGATTCACACCTGTTATCCTAGCTACTCAGGATGCTGAGATCCGAGGATTGTAGTTCGAGAACAGCTTGGGCAGGAAAGTCCCTGAGACTCTTTATCTCCAATAAACTATTCAGAAAAATACAGAAGTGGGAAGTGGTGCTGTGGTTCAAGTGGTAGACCACTAGCCTTGAGCAAAAGGAGCAGAGGACAGTGCTCAGGCCTTGAGCTTAAAGCCCAGGACTGACAAATCAAAAACCCAAACAAAAAGAAAAACAACGTGACATAAATTGGATGTCCTAATAATATTTTTGCTGCTGGGTGCCGCGTGTCTCACGCTTGTAATCCTAGCTACTCAGGAGGCTGAGATCTGAGGATCACTGTTCAAAGCCAGCCGGAGCAGGAAAGTCCATGAGACTCTTACTCCAATAAACCATTAGAAAACCGGAAGTGGTGCTGTGGCTCAAGTAGTAGAGCGCTCGCCTTGAGCTGAAGAGCTGAGGGACAGCGCCCAGGCCCAGAGTTCAAGCCCCACCACCAACAAAAAATAAAATAAATAAAAAATATATTTTTGCTAACATTCAATTTTTATTAATATTAGTATTGATATGGTTGATAATTGTGGGTGTCTTCTATTGTGCATAGAAATCCTTTTTAAATTTTAAAATTGTCAAGGAACTCTACAGAAAAATAAACAAAAGACCATGTACTAGAATCTGATAACAGAGTAAAGGCTTCCTGCCTTCCAGACCTCTACAGTCAAAAAAAAAAAAAAAATCAACTCTCTGGATATATAATGAGCATGCCACAGAAAATCAGGAAGTAAATAAGTGTCAAGAAAGTTTAAAGACAAAGTAACTTAAATCACCTCTATTTTGCAATCTATCAGAAGTTTGTGAAGTGTCATTACATTCATTGCTTGACAGTTGAAATTAGAAGCAGAGGGAGATTGATTTAATGGGTCAGCTTGTCCAACTGCATGGCTATTTCAGGTAAAGCAGTATGAGAGTAAAATTAAACTCTGTTACAAAATGAATACCATAATTACACTGGCACACCAGACCTGTACAGGACCTGAAGTGAAATATATATATAACATATAATATATATACATATATATATGTGGATAAAGCACTTGCATTGTCTATGTAAAGAGGGAGGCCTTCCCTTTGTTTAGTTGACACTTGCATTTATATGAGAAATTCAGTGCAAAGGTTTGATCTATTCATGTTCTGTCACCTTTTGATTCATCTCTTGTAAAAGTCAATATGTCACTATTCTGCGTGTGTCGGTGGAGACTGATTGGTACGCTAACTTTAAAGACAGGTCAGAAAGTCATTGCAAGAAAAAGGCAACAACCTTTCATGGGACAGAATGATGCTAAATGTCAAAGAACAAAAGATTTTAGATGTGACGTGAAGAGTGACATGCAAAATGTTCTTACTGAGAGTATTAGGTTCCTGACAGTGCAGTGGACGTTGATCCACACTTAAGTTCAGCCATTGAAAATCTCTCAGTTTTTCTTAGGGGTCAAAGGAAGGACGGATAATTATGTATCTTTTTTTGGGGGGGGAAGTGTCCATGTATCCTAAGCCAGGTGGGAAATGTAAATACAAAATGAAAAGTGTGATTCCAAGTTAAAAATCAAAAGTTTGCACTTCCTTACCATTTTGTGAATGAAAGGTATCTTTAGAGGAGAAGGTCCAGGTTGTTTTTGTTTTCAATTATAAACTGGACCCATCAAAATTTGAAATGAAGAAATATCAGTTTTATTGTGAGTATCTGACCAGTCAGGATGATCTTTTATGAAACTTTTTTGTTTTAAGTCCTGGAAAAGACGATCAACCTTAAATGAACCCTGAACTTCTCTGCATTCTTCAGGCTTGCTTGTGTTATGTAGGTGAGGAGATGAAGAATCAACCCCATAAGACAATGAAGTATGATGTTAAGAGTTTAGTTGGGGTAGAGAATTTTAGCACGTGGCTAGGTTATCTATTGTTTATCAGAAGAGTTAAAACCGAGGTTATTGAAGAAGCGACACAGCAGGTTCTTCCAGTTTGCATGGCTTTTTTTTATATTTCTCAGCAATGAGAATGTGCCACACATTTGGTTCAGTAATGACAGAACATGAGGAATACAACTTGCAATGCCCAAGTTGACCCCCACACAGGCAGTCAGTCATACCCCAGGTTGTCTTACCGCCATAGGCTAAGGTACATGAAGGCATGGGTATTTTGAAGGTACTTAGTGAGACCATCACTGACAGAGTTAGCTTCCTGGAGAATGTAACATGTTATCTGAATCAAAGAGAATGGGCATTGGAAAGGTTCTGTGGATGCACTGTCTAATATGTGACCACGAGACTCGTGGAACAATCAAGCATCACACATAGCTAGGCGAAGAAGCTAAAGACCTAAATCTGAATGGCCAGATGTGGAAAAGTGGCTTCCAGTTGGGGGAGCAAAATTCCAGAAGTGCGTGTTATTGGTACACAGTGGAAATGGCCCTTAAATACAATTCTGAGAACAGTGTAAGGTCCGTGTTCATTTCAAGGGGGCATCGCTGAAATTAGGTTCTAACTCAATGGTGCTGACTACAACACTGCTGGTAAATCGCTTCAAAGGGATAAGGCATGGCTGAGCCAGAGACTGAGTCTGACATCAGTTATTATCCAAGGCAGGGAAAGGACAACAAGGAGAAGAGACTGATTTTTCTAAGCAATTTTTAAGAGTATAGGACTTGGTGAGAAAGAGTGAGAGAGCATTGAAAGATTTGGGATTGGGTGACCAGGTTTAACTGGGGACAGCAGTTATCAGACTGCAGTGGAGAAGAGGAGAAATGGATGTTCACAGCAGTGACTCTTCCAGGAGAAGACGACCTCCAACACTGCCCGCAATGGAACCTCCAGACAAAGACTTAAGCATTCTGAAACCCTGCCAAACTGGCATGCACCCTTTCCCCACACCTAGCAACTCTGCCTTCCTTCAGTCAGAATAGTATTTGACATAGAAGGATGCCTTTCCCCAATTCCATGAGACGGTTCTGAGAAGCCATACGGGAAGCAATGTCATGGGAGACCTCAATAACATTTTAATTGGCACCTAGATCCGGTGATACATAAATTATAACACTAGATGTTACTGGAATTTCCAATTGCATAACTGGTCATTTCCTTTCCATTGTGGTCATCGTTAAATAATTGAGTCTGTGAACATCATCAACGAAAGGATCTTGTCTTCACACCAATCAGGACAAGACCAGTTGACAGGGGCGGTCTGGCCACGCCACTCCATCATGGTGAGGGAATGATGGGATACATGGTACCGCCAAGGGATCATCTGATATCACCCCTGCTTCCCTTTGCACTCTGCCATTTTAGGGGCAAGTAGAGAGAGCACTATTGGTGAACAGGATCGGATGGTCATGTTCATCTCATCAAGCATTCTCCAGGTATCTCCCAAGAACTCAGTTTCTAAGGCAGCAGTTACAACTGGCACCTCAGTAACTCTCCAGAGTAATGAAACTCAAGTTTCTCTGTCATACGAAAGTAGAGAGGAACCAAAATGAAATATCCTTCAATTTCCCCTATTGCTAAAGAAGTCTCATGGGATTACTGTACAAGGACTTTTTCAAATATGAATGTTATGAAAGAATGAATGTTATATATCAATAAATATACTCTTTTAAAAAACAGTTACTGGTATCATGTTCATAGAAAAATGTTGTATGTTTTTTAAGTAAACAAGTGTTCAAAATTGCTGAATAAATGTATTTTTTAATTATGTTGACAGTTTCAAAGAATATCACAGTAGCTGAGGGGATTAGATCTGCATGTCCCTTAGGCCCAGGCTTTACTAGGTGACCTTGAGTTCATTATTTCATCAATCTGTGTCCTCTATATTAAATAAGTTACTATGCAAGTTTTGAATACTCTTTGACAAAAAATAAAATGTTTTAGTTGTGTGTGTGCCTGTGTGTGTGAGAGAGAGAGAGAATGAGAAAGAGAAATAAAAAGAGAAGTGTGTGCTAGTACTGAGGCTTGAACTCAGAATGTAATGTTCTTCCTTGGCATCTTCTGTTCAAGGCTGTTGCTCTACCATTTGAGTCATACCTCCACTCTTCTTTTAATGCTGGTTAATTGGAGGTAAGAATCTCAGAGACTTTTGTGCCTAAACTGGTACAAACTGTTATCTTCAGATTTCAGCCTCCTGAGTAGCTTGGATTAGAGTTGTAAGCTGCTGGTTCTAGTCTTTGAACTAAGTATATTAAGGTCAGATCAGCTAAATAAGAATTTTTATAACCAGTCAAATAGAGCTATATGAATATCTTCATTTGGACTATTCTGGTTAATAGCAGGTACAGACCAGATCTCCCGTGTTTAAATGTTCCAATATCATACTAATTAGGTTTAAAAAATAAAGGAAAAAAAAATCTTATTCTCACCTTAAGGCAAAAAATGCTAAAGGGATTTTTAAAAGCCAAGAGCTATGCAGTAATTAATTTTGTAAAATCAATGTTTGAATTCTAGTTAAAAGTCTAAGGAAAGAGTAAGGTAGAGGATGTTTTAGTGTACCAGCTGATGAGATGGATAAGGCTAGGGTTTGCAGGCTAGTGATCAACTCACAGCTGGTTTACTTTTATTTTTCTTCTCTTTTCGTCCAGAAGCATTATTATCTGCTGATCCGTGTGAGATGACTTGCTGGTAATCTCAGTAAAACGTGTTTGCTGGCTGACTCCTGGTTTTAATTGATTGATGTTTCTGTTATAGAATCACGGGTGCACCAGGAGCTAAGTGATGTACTGCTGGCAGGGTTTGTACAGAGGCCAGGGAATGAAGGGGCCATGGAGAGATAGCCTTTTAGACTAGGCGTTGATCTGTACAACCTGGGCAGGGAGCAGACTCGCAGGTGAAGAAGCAAAGAAAACATCTGGCGGCTGCAGCTGCCTTTGATATTTATTTTGTAGTTGGCAAATTTCAAATAGAGTAAAAGATTAAATTGCTTGCGAGTGTCTCTTCTCTGTGGCTACATAGCAGGACCCAGTGGTATTCCCAATGTGTCTTATTCACATGTCATATGCAGAAAATATCCATGTTCCCCATCACTTACAAGGAGTTTATTATCATGTTGCATCAGCGTGGGGATGGCTTGAAAGTTGGCTCACTAATCTGAACACAATGGTTATAATGTTTAATTTCCTTGAACATCAACTACCTCATTTGTAAATTAAATTATAATTTCAATATCTACCTTATTAAGTTGATAGAACCAACTTACATGTGGAAGGCAATAATGATAATAATAAGAATGAATATAATGTTGTGTAATAATTTTAAATGTTTTGCTTTGGCAAGGGCTTTTGTTTACTTGGTTGCATCATACTTTCTGGGCAGGCTCTCTAACAATTAGCCGTACCTCCAGCCCTTTTCTGTATTCCTTATTTTGGTGATAGGATCTCACTTCCTGCTAGACTGCTGACACAGTATTCTGTCGATTTTGAGCTTCACATCATAGCTAAAATGATCAGACTATTCCACCATGATCAGCTATCCATTGAAAAGAGGACTCATGAGCCTTTCTTCCCAGGTGGACCTCAAGCCATAGTCCTCCTTATCTCAGCCTCCAAACTGGGCTCCAGGTATGAGCTGATGGTACTTGTCTAGGCAAGATATTTAGTATATCGATTTCTTCACAGTAAAATTCAAGGCTTGTCGTGGTTTTTGTATCATCTCCCGGGTAGAGTGAAATAAAATTTAAATTCTCACAAAGAAAGACCACCCAGTTAATTCTCCCTAAAAACATCATGCAGCCACTAAGCATCCATCTGCCTTGCGAGTGTTTCAAAGACTTTTCTAATGTGTCGTGGAATTCAATGCTTCATTTTATTTCAAGGAAGAGCCAAGCCACGCCAACTTAACGAAGTCATTGACAAAGTTTCCTTATGCCAGTAGAGCTGAAGATGGAGGGGAAGGAAGCAAGCACACCTTTGAGCAATGTAGAGGATTTCCTGGGGTAAACCAAACCCAGACACATGAGCTGCTGTGAGACCACCACTAGAACAATAAGTTCCTGGTATGGAGGGGGGTAAGGGATGAAGTGGGCTAGGGTTACTTATGCACATACATAGGGCTGTATTTATTTCTCTCTGAGGGCAATAAGTGAACAATAGAGAGCAAATTGTAACTGCTGCCAAGAAGGTGAGTGGCCAGTCAGTTTGACTTTCCATACTGCCACTGCTCACTTCAAGTGATTTAATCTTTCCAGTTCTGATACAATTACAAGTACTGTTTTTGCCTTCCTGTTTTCTGAATTAGATTAAGATTTTCATGTATCTGTCTTTGTATTTTATCTCCCAGCTCTGAACTAGTATCTATTCTTAGCTATTCATCTATCTCTCTGACTATCTATCTATGTAGACACATACCCTCAATGGTTATATTTTCTTTCTAAACAACTATTAGTTGGGAAAATAAAAGAAGAAGCCAAGACACTATAGGTAATAAACCTTTTGCATTAACATGCATAAATGCTGCTCATCTTCTAGTACTCATGTAAACCCTCAGGTTATCCATACGCAATTACACAGGAAGATCCCTAAAATAATTATTCTCTCAGATCAAAAGCCCATTGTATGTCTCTGATGCCTCACTTAATGTATTTCCTCCTGCATTATATTCCTGTTTACCCTAACAAAGATCCACTTTTTACACCCCCTCCCTTTACCCTTTGGCAACGATGTGCTTATTTAAGGGGTGTACATTTTTTTTTTAGTATGTTGAAGGATTATCTTTTTAAGTGTTATCACTCACGAAATTTCTTCTGGATGAAAATTCATCCAATTTCTAACACCAGAAAAGAACAAGGATGACTTATATTTCATCATTTATGTAATTGGTTTAGTATCCTTCTGGCAGTTCTGTGACATTATTCTGGGCCAGCAAATGCTTCTTTTAGATGTGGCTCATGAGTGGCACAAAAGGCCCTGTGCGTTCACAGGCATATATCTTTTTCTTCACTGACAACTTCAAAGGCCATATTTTAGCTCAGTCACACACACACACACACACACACACACACACACACACACACACACACACACACACACACACACACACACACACACACACACACACAGCACCAGGTAGCTGAGGTCAGGTTCCTTGGTATCCTTAGAATTAACATAAGGTTTGTTATGCAAATGATCATTGATTATATAAACTGATAAAAGTGCTCCACTTTCATCATCCCACATCTTTTAAGAGTAGCTTCTTCTACTCACTTCAAATCTCTATCTCCATCACCAAGAGAAGTATAGCAACCGACAGTACATGCTCTTTGAGGGGACAAATGTGTGAGTGTATTACAGCTGCAACATAATCAATATAAGTCCATGAAGAGGAATTCCAAAGCCCAGTGAGGTGTGCCTGCAATCCCAGCACTCAAGAAGCTGAGACAGGAGATTCTCAGACCAACCTGGGCTACGCAAAGACTTTGTCTCATATAATCAATGGTTGTGCATACAACTTAGTAGGAGAAGATTTATCTAGCATGCTGGATCTAGGCATGGGAATTGAACTCCAGTGTCACTGCAAAATATAAAAAAATAAAACAGGGATTTCAAAGATAGGTTAGTATAAGCTTATTCTTTTTTTAAATTAAGTTTTTTATTGTGATAATACTGTATAAAGGGGTTACAGTTACATGAGCAGGGTAATGAGTACACTTCTTATCCAGCATTGTTGCCTCCTCCTTTGTTTTTCCTCTCCCATCCCTTCCCTCCCACCTCCTCAGCTACACCATCCCCATCCCCATCTAAATTTTAAAGTTCGTTTTTCGACATAGCATACATCTCATTGTTGCAGTGGGTCAATCTGTATCCCTATTTGTTTTTTCCCTTCCCCTCCCCAAACTATACCAACATCAAATACAGTGAAAACAGGTGATACCATGGGGGAGGGACATACAGAGCAACAAAAATTCACATGGTACCTTATAAATGCATTAGAAACAATAGCAAGAAAGAACAAAACCACTTGTGTCCTTATCTTGGGGTTCGTTATTTACCATGGCTAAGATATGGAACCAACCCACATGCCCCTCAGTAGATGAATGGATCAAGAAAATGTGGCATATATACACAATGGAATTCTATGCCTCCATCAGAAAGAATGACATTGCCCCATTTGTTAGGAAATGGAAAGACTTGGAAAACCTTATATTAAGTGAAGTAAGCAGTCCCAAAGAAACATAAGTCCCATGGTTTCCCTAATTTGCAATAACTAGCTTATTCTATTAAAGAACATAATGAAGATATCTACACAATCCAGAAAAGACACTTGAAACCATGAATGTTTCTTCACCATCTTTCCTTTCCCAACCTTTCCTTTGTCTTCGATGTTCCATGTTAGCTACATTTACAGTATTGTGCCCACAACACCACTGCAGAACCCCTGGGCCTTCTGGTCTAGTCCTCTGGTAGTTCTTCATCCAAGGACTGCTCTTACCCTCCAGGATCCTTTAAGCAATACCTGCAGCACTCTTGCCCTTGACATTTCTGAATTGCCCACAGCAGCATTAACAGCATTATTTTCATATCAGCTCTGAAACACAGAGACAATAGCTTGCTGATGCATAGAGACAGATGATGGACTGAGCCTAAGCCACAGCCACTCTGCATGCAAAACACGATCCTCCTGTGATAGTCTGATTGGTTGGTCCTGTGACCTTAATTCTCATCGATTTTTTTTTCTCTTGCTTTTACAAATACCTGAAAGGACTTCAAGTTGTCTTAAGATAAGGAGCATGATCTGGACATAATGCTTCTTTTTCCCTTTTTTTAAAGTTATCTTCCTTCCCTGCCCTCCCCAAGGCTTAGCTAAATATCTTGTTTCACAATTAAGTAGACCAGAGCTGATTGTCTCTGTCCTTAGTGCTGTAAAATGCAACTGAAATCTGAACTGCCAAATAATGTCCCTGCTAATTCCCTTCAAACAAGTGGATGATAAAAAGTTGGATTGTAATCATTAGGACTCATAAGCCAGTTGGGTTTTGGTCTCAGTCTGCTCATCTGCACAATGGAGTGGTTGTGTTACATTATTCCTTTCTGATTTAGTATAGCAGCCATCAATATTTATTTGCTGCTTGGGATATACTATGCTTGAGCAGTCTTAATCTTACTCATAAGGATGGAATGGGATTGGTGGTGTTTTCCCTGCTTTACCCATAGGAATTAGAGTAGCCAAGTAACTTGCCCAAGGTAACACACTATGTGAAGTTTGAGATCCACATGATCTTTCTGTTTTGCCCTCACTTTAATCCACTTTATAATTTTTTAAGGAGTCTGCTCCCTTTTCTGTATTGCATCAGCTCAAGTCCATTTGACCTGAGAAGTCATGTTTACATAACATATTTTCTGAAGTAACCTGTTCCCCTACCTGGAATGACAACTTCGCACTTTTATGACTTCAAAGGGTCATGGAAACAGACTCTGTATCAATATTAATGGGATGTGGAAAGGCCAATAAATCTGTCTCCTGTGCACGCACCTCACAGGAAGAACCAGCATGCAATGACAATCTCATAAAAACATTATTAGAAGATAAAACAGCACAAGTGGGATTAATGGATCAGAGTAATACTGATAGCACTCCAGTGCGGAACATTTGGATTTAATGTTATCTAGAGTATGTGTACATAGACTCAGGGTCCTTCGGATAAATTATGATGATCATCGATGTGGTGGATTCTTCAACTGTGTATGAGAGGGACAACCAGAATATGCTATGGGACAGCTGTTGCAGAGTTTTTGTTTTGTTTGTTTGTTATGGGAAAGACAGACCAGAAAAAATTGCTTGCTCCATCTTTAGGCCAGAGACCAGATTAATTATAGCTACTCTATATAATTGTCATGGTTTTCATACAGTTAGACTTGTCTGGCTAGAGATGGAGCATCTTAAAGTCTTGTTTAATTTCCTCCTTTACCTTCTCAGCCCAAGAGAAATGGGTCATTCGTGGAGAGGGATGGTGAAGTTAGGCAGTGTGTAATGAGATACACAGCAGGAAGTTCAGCACTGTTTTCTAAGATCTCAAATCTATACGATCAAGACAAGAATAGTTTACCAAGAATAGATTTAGAAATCCTTGGGTTACACTTTTGGAGTCCCAAATCACATGGGCTTCTTTCTCAGAATCTTGTGTTTTTAAGACACTAAAGAACTCTGCAATACATTGAGATTATCATTATTTTTTAACCCCTCTGTTTCCGTATGTGACCCATGTGAAATAATATCATCCCACTTCAAAAGCAAATATAAACACTTTAAAAAATAATTAAAAATAATTTCAGGAAATAAATTGGTAAATTATAAATCATTTATTTATAATAATAATACTTTATCATTTTAATTGTAAGTATCTCAAAGCCCAGGTGTCTGGCATCTTTAGAATTAAATGTGCTTTTATGTAACAACTCCTGAGTAAATATATTGAAATTTCATTAAGAAGAGGCATTTTGTAAAAAATTAATTTCACAATTCAGGGTTTGTTTAAATACTCATATTAAGAAATTGAACCAAAAAATTGCCCTACAGTTTATATCTTCATCTCTTCACTGGGATAAAACCCTATAGGTAAAATTGGCATACATTTTAATTCATTGGGGTATACAAAATGTGAAGCAATAAGGGAAAATTTTTATATACTTCTTCTGACTCCTTCGTGCTATAGGGGCTGGCCAAGTATATCAGCATTGAACAAGGGTTATAGCATAGTCTAATTAGACACTATCAATTTCCTTTGACTGTGAAATGATCTTGAAACACACAAAGCATCTAATGTTTGCTTGACAAATGCTTTCTTGTAAAATTTCAAACTCTTTTTTCCCTCTCAGACCTAGACATCTTTCAGCCAGGGATGGCTCAAGAGTGTTCTTCAAAATGAATATACCATAAATAAACATGTCTGGCCTTCTTCTTTTAACAAATTAGAAATCCTAAGAAAATGTCATCTTTAGAGTGTGAACATTGGAAATATTTGAGAGGGAGATAGGAAATCTTCATTATTTTGCCTGCTCTGTTGGGTCAAATTGGTAATCTCTTCAAAGTGGAATCAGACAAGTCAGGAAATAGTTCCTCAGAATGGCACATGGCCGAGCTAGAATCTGACCTTAACAGAGAATCTAAAGTCTAAGCTCAATTTATTACAGATTCTTCATAAGTAATTTTAATCTTGGAAAGAACACATTTATGTATTCAAAAATATTTCACGGTGCTTTATTGCTAGGAAGACATAAATTTAAATTCTCTGAGGCTGTAAATGCCAAATGCCCACTTGTCTCCAAAGGAAATGCAGGATTTATTATTTCCAAGGAAGAAAATTGAAGAAAACACTCTAAATTCTACTTCTCTTTCTGTAACACATAACTATGTTTTGTCCCTTTGTAAGAGGAAATAATAAAATAGGCCTAAAATCTGCTGAATTTATTCATACAAAACATAAAGTTATTATTTATTGTCTTCTCACAACATAGTTGGTTGAAAAGTCATTTCTACGAATTCTGTGAATTTCTATGACAATATATAGGTCTAACATATCATTTTCCCCCAAAGAAGGAGCATCTTGCTTCCTATCTTTCAAGAAGGGACAATGGCATCTTGTTGGTCCCCACTAGTTTTATGCTATGAGGAGGACCCACAGAGGCTGTGCTGCGTTCACTGGAGAGAATCACTAACACACAGTTGTTTGTGCACTGTGAGCTGAGTTCCAGAATGGTGGGAAAACATAAGGCAGGAGAGTTGGTTTCTATTGCAACTGGAAACTTCTCCAAGGCAGGAAGGGCAATAGAGTGACTTATACCAACAGGAAGTGTGAAGACACCATCCGCCTGCTAATAGCATCTGACACACACTAAATGTTCCTGGCCTTGGGGTGGTTTGCTTCAAATAATTGTAACTCAGTGACTAATTAAATTTTGGTGATTTCATGAAGGGTTGGTGAGTGGCGAGACAAAAGCACGATTCTGATCAAATGTTGCCCTCCACGTTGTACCCACCCAGAAGGGAAGATACACAGTACTATTGATGAGGCTGCAGACACACAAAGCTACCACGTGTCAATGTTCTGTTAAATGCATTGAACCTGAAGAAGCTGAGCACTGTCACCTACACACACACACACACACACACACACACACACACACACACCCCTATGAAAGCCATCAGTTTACATGCAAATAAAAAAGCTCAGTACCACCTATTCAGGTGCAGTTCCCGTGTCCACTCCTCGCTCTTGCGATTGACTCATATTTATTGACCATGTCATCAAACTCACGATGCTCTGTGTTTTCAAGTGATACTCCTCTATTTAAGAAAGCAAGCCTATCAACCTAAATTTTCCTGCCTCCTAATGATTACAACACAACAAGACTTAGCTGGATGTTTTGGAAATTAATTTGGATTACCATTTTCCTGTCTCATGTGACAAGCTTTTGAGTTATGGCTTAATAGTGACTTTCAAAAACAACCTTGTGACACCTGTGGGATCAATGATGCAATGGACCAGTTGAAAAGGATTGTTTTTAAAGGATGAAAGCACAAATTGGGATTATCTCAGATAGCAGGACTTGGTACAATCTGCACATGAGACTCACACAAAGATGTAATTAAATTGATTTTACTCCTCACCATTTTTATCAGCATCCATTGCTTGTATGGGGAGATTCCACTGTGATATGTACCTATATGCATGTGATATACTTTGGTCAAACACCGCCCCCCCCCACACACAACTCTTCCTTAGTCCTCCTTTCTCAAACCAATCTCAACAAACATCATCGCTTCAGTTATACACATCTTCATGAAGTATTTGGACTCAATCCACCCTCGCTGACCCTCTCCATTTGTACTAGGATACACCCATAGACAGGACCTGTTTTAAAATGCCGGCATTTGCAATTTACCTTGTGAAGGTTATCTTTGTGACTTTAACTAACTATCACTATTCCACAATACCATGAAAGATGTGAAATTGATGTAATCACCAAATATCAATTTAAAAGAAGAAAAGTGAGCGAAGGGGTGGGTTAGGAGTGATGGGTGACAATGTTGTCAGACACTTTGTATCATACACTGTTTTGTAGAATGGGAAAGTCCTTGTACAACTGCTTAAAGATAATAAAAAATTTAAAAAAATTTAAAATGCCCTCATTTATTTTTTAAGTCTGGCAATTGTTTAAAAGGGTTTTATTCTTCCGTGTGGAGTGAAACCAAACAGTGAACTACAACAAGTAGCTTCGAGTGATGTTGATATAGGCAATCTGGGAGTTGTAGTCAGGAAGCAAGGCTCACGTGACTATGATGGATATCGGTATCTACCCACCATCCTTTTTCAAATTAATCTAACCATGACATTCCTTGCTAATATTCTTGATGCACACTTATGTTCCCTAGCATACAAATGGGTAAATGTAATTCTATTCTCCTAGTAAAGCAGACATCTAGAAATTCTCTTTTACAATATGGCCCATAAATTGCAGAGATTTGCTGTTCTCAGGAAGATATTTTGATTCCCAATAAGCAACATCTGAATGAACGAGGAGTTTTGCATATATTACATGAGGGGCCAGGCAACGAGACATAGGGCAAGGTTGAAGGGGAAAGGTGTGCATTCTATTTTTTCTCAACTAGGAATGAGTTAAGCTCAGTGGAGGGCTCATTCTTTGCTCTGATGGAAAATAAATAAGTGGTATTCCTCAGGGCAGAAACTGAGCTCTAACAAGGAGAAGGAAAGGACATGCTCCCAGTTTCTCATCTTTGTAGGCATTCTGATTGACCCCTGGGGAGCTGGCTTCACCTGGGCAACTCTAATTGGCCTCACTTGGAAATTCTTTTCTCCTAAGTTGGAAAAGAAGTCAGATTATACAAGAAGGCAAAAAAGTGAAGGAGAACAAAATAAGAAAAGAAGGAGAATTAATATGGGAGCTAGTGAGAGAGAATAACTACCATTTTCTTTAGGAAGTGTGTACTGTCTTTCTCTCCACAAGTACAAAAGACACAAAGATTAGCCCAGAATTTTCAGAAAGACTTGGTTGGACAAAGAGAAAATGTGTGTGTGTCTATATCTTTTAGAGAGAGAGAATAAGAGAAACAGAGACAGACAGATTTAATCTTCTTAAAGAGCGGGTACTCTATTTTGTATTTTGTTATTTCAGTAAGTATATTAAAAACATATTTTAAAGAATTCTTTTGATATTCACTATCAAAAAGCTCAAGGTGAAATTAACCATTGCTTGTAAGCTGAAATTACCCAGGCTTATTGGCTTTTCTTTTGTTCTTTTAACTTTAGAAAGCTCAGTCTGAGAAAACCAAACCTTAGAGCAATGATCAAGTAAATTGTCATGCTTAGAATTTTCTGAGGTGCAGAGTTTTTAGAGTAATCAAAATAATTGAGGTAATTTATGAAAAAGCTGTTGAAAACAAAGCAATGCTCTTCAACCTTGGCTGCAAAGTAGAAGCACCTGAGATACTATTAAAACTCTTGACCCTCAGCCATACTAAGATTTACTCAGAACTTTAAATGTTGAACCTCAGGCAGGTGTTACTTGTAAAAGCTTCGTGGTTGATTCAATACACAGTCATGGGTAAAGAGAGATACATTTGTACTATCAGCTCACATTTACAAAGATGACTTAAGTTATTGTTTTAAGTATTTTATGTGAACTATGTAATCCCGAAAAGAAAACTTCAAGATAAATAGTATCATCTCCATTTTAAGGATTGCAAAACAGGCTGAAAAAGGTTTTAAAAAAACTTAGATAGCTAAATTTGCACGTTCAGTAAGCTGGTACAAATCACAAACAAACAAAAAACTTTCCGTCAAAACTTTACAAATCCCCTCTGCCTATAATCAAAGACTCCATTAACTTTCAACAGCATTGGAGCATGATCCAAATAGACATGTTGATTCTCGTAGAGTTTCTCTAATTATGATTTTTTCCCTTCCCGTTTCAACTGTTACAGTGGTATTCTGAAATTCTGATTCCATAAAATCTCTTCCCACCCTCTCGCAAATGCAATGCATCTTAAAAGAAGCCCGCAAACGTCATAAAATTCACCATGACCCAAAAATTCTAGGGGAAAAATGAAGTCTGCACCAGTGTTATTTCAATACTCTTAACAGCTTAAGTTTATGTGATCTTAAAGCTAGTTCACAACCCTGAGATTTTGGCATCTTTTTCCCAACTCTTGCCTTTTTCTTTGCCTAAAAGTAAGGATGAAGACAGAAGGCCAGTGTCTTACCTTACGCCTGTAATCCTAGCTACTCAGGAGGCTAAGGTCTGAGGTCAAGTCTGAAGCTAACTGGAGCAAGAAAGTCCAAGAGAGACTCTTCTTTTCAGTTGACCAGAAAAAAAGCCGGAAGAGAAGGTGTGGCTTAATTGGTAGAATATAAACCTTGAGCAAAATAAGCCAAGGGAGACATCCTGCCCTTAATTCAAGCCCCAGTACCAGCACCAAAACAAACAAACAAATTTAGTTTAAAAATATAAACTTTAATTGTGCAAAAGTAAAACAATTGCTAGAATTCAGGAATTCTAGAGATGGCAGTTAAACAACAAAATTTGCATACTCAGTGCTAATTGTTCCCCTCGTAAATTATGACTTCTAGAGAAAATTGGCATTCCTTATCTTGAAATGCTACTTAAAATACCTAGAAAGACATAATTTCTGTGCAATTTCTGAGATTATTATGTCTTTTTGAAATCATACTATTCTTCCAGGTTGTTAAAAGGTAAATGACCTCTTCTACAAACGTGCATGTCATTACCTTTTGGCAATATATACTAGATTAGCCCTCCACTGTTCAGTGTTGTTGTTTTTTTAAATAGAGTGCTTTTTAAGCAGTTTGCTCTCCAAGGTTGTGTAATGATTTCTATTAAAAAAAAAAAAACTCACAGCAAATCTCTGCCATCCATGTATATAAAGACTCAAAAGGATACACATAATGCTAAGAATAGATGCTGTTGTTTAATAAGAAATATTTGCTATATTTCCCTCAGCTTTCAGGCATCAGCCAAAGTCACCATGGTAGCCAATTGTCTGTTTTAATTCAGGCACCTGTTCATTTACCAAGCCCATTGCATTGTAGGTTGAAGAGATGTGTCCGCAGATTGACTTTTTTTCTTTTCTTTTCTGTTTTTTCCATCCTTGCTGCTGGTACATATGTTGTCAGCATGGATTCTAATCTCTATTCTTTACAGGATAGTTACTTCGTATGTTGCCCTTCACATGACTGGACATTGGCTCAGTTGTGGAAATTAATGGTCAACATGTGAATCATAGTTGTTTCAAAATGATGTAAAAACTGCAACCCAAACATGCTACTACTCAAAACATACTGATATTGAGAATAGGGTTCTTCTGCTGTGCTAGTTATCTTTGGGGCATTATGACAAAATGTCAGCGTGAATCAGAGATTTCATTTGGGTTTGTAGTGTAGTTTGTGGTTGGGTACTCGATTGTTTTGTTCTCTGTGGTATGGCAGATGTGGAGATGCAAGGTGGTTGGCTGACGTCTATTCCTGGGGGCATCTGGGAAGCAAACAGAGAGACAGAAAGAGTATGGTTAGCATGGCAATATCCCTTTCATGAAGACTCCTTCCAATAGAGCCTACCATTCAAAGGCCCTCACCTCCCCAGTGTGCTACAGATGGCTTTAACACGTGGTCTTGTGGGTGGGCAGCATCTAACATCCAAATAGTAACATAGGTCTAGTAAAATATATCTGCATTCCTTGCCATGAGCTGGTAGCTCAAACGTCTCACCCTGAAGTACAAAGATGGCGGTTCAAGGCCAGCGCAGGCAGAAAGGTTCTATACATTCTATTTCCAATATAACCAGCAAAAACATCAACAGATTGGGAGGCATTGCTCGAGTAGCAAAGTGCCATCTGAGCAACCAAGCTGAGCAAATATGATGTAAATCAAATAACAAAACTGAACGACCAAACAAACAAACAAAACATATACTTTACAAGGTTGATGAATGTCCTCATACCCAAAGGATTAATTTATTTTGCCAAAAAGTCTCTTTTAACTGCCAACTCCTACCAACTCTCATTCGAGGAGGTCCTCATTGGAAGGTAGGTAGTACTATTACAGAAGAGTGAAAAAGAAAACAGACTGCCCAAACTCAACCATGAGAGAGGATATGATACTTGATTTATTAGTATGCCTAAGTCTCAGATGTTATCTGGAGGGGTGGGGGAGAGGGATAGGAAAAAAATTAGGGCAAGGGTCTTGTCTGGCAATAGCAGATGTGACTTTGAGGGCAACAAGAAAAATAATACACAGATTTCGCTTTGCTTTTTTGATCATTTTATATTTTTAAAGAAAGTAGAGGTGGTTTCGCTTCTTTGAAAGTGAAGAGTATGCTGTGAGACTCTGTTCAGAACAGAGGACGTCTCAAGGTGGACTGACACAGTTCATTTTCAGCCCAGAGGTCACCATACTTCTGAAGTCATCATCTCCAAACTCTGAGCCTTAACGAGAGTACAATAGTAACAGTGGACTATGTTATGCAATCACTTGCAAAATTGTATGTCACGGCTGCTCTGGGACAGGGGGGGATGCTGGAAATGGTTGACGCCAAGTGTTCAGAAACAGGCCGTCCTGTCTGTGGCTGCTTCAGCCACAGCTTCTGGGCCTAGTGAAAATGGAAGCAAACATGAAGCCCTCTCAATATCCTGGTGCTGATTGCCCCAGCTGGCTGTCAGTAGCCAATTTTGCTATTCTGTACTGCACAGATCAATGGGAACCAGGAGGCCTTAGTTACCATAGCTCAGAATACAGTGAAGGACAAATGTTATTCCCTGCTGCCCTTTTCAGCCTGAAGAAAAAATTTCCAGTGCCGAAGAACAGCTAAATGCTTCCTTTTGTGCTCCTCTGATTGTGGACAGCAGTGACCGAAGCTGTGAAATCAAGTCAGAGGCAAATCGGCAGACCCACCAAGAGAAGTAACAAAACACTCACAATGGGGGCAAATGGCATGTCACAATTGCCACACTAAATAAACTCCTTACATTTCACCCAAGAGGGAAACTTTCCTGACACCCTGAAGTGTTCCTTTGCTTACTTCTCTGAGCTGACTTTGGTAACTCAACTGTTGTGGAAAGAGCGCTGCAAACTTCTTGAATTTTCTCAGCTTCTTCTCCTGGAGTGATTAGGGAAAGAGGTTCATTGGATATACTGAAAATGAACTCTGCTATGCTTGTACAGATTCCTACTATGGAGATAATAGTATAGAGCCGTACCGACTTTAAGAGAGCACTGTTTTAATGTTCAAAACAAAAAGATCTGGGAGTGTGCTATATAATATATAAAAGAGTATCAGGACCTTACATTACAAAGAAACTTTAAAAAAATGACACATTTTTACACAAATATGCAAAGAGATGAGTAATTAAAGCAAACATAGGATTTAGAGATTCCAAGTTTCAAAATGGTATTTTTTCATTAAGATGTTGGTTCATATAATCAAGGCGTGAATATTTACATGTGTTTGTGTGAGAGGGGGTGAGTGGATAATTTTTAAATAACTATTTTTCAAACTGGACGGGTGCAAGGTCTTTGTATTCTAAGCCATGGAAACAAGTGGGAAAATGAGATGACCAGTTAAAAAGGGCAATATATTTTATCTTTACACAAAACAGAAATGTCTCTTTTCATACTCAGATTGTAAAATATTTGATTTCCAAACAAATTATCTACAGTTTGCTTTGCTTGAGTTACCAGGGTATTGAGAGACATAAAGCAATCTGGACCTTACTGACATTTGTTAACCCTCTAGACATTAAACTAAAAATATTGTTGTTAGAATCATTTATATCTTGTTTATATAGTAAATAAAATTAATTTTGCATTGAGAAGGAATTTATTTCATTCCTTCAGTTACTAAACAGTATTTTGATGTGTATTTATCATATATACATGTATATTTTGGTATTTCACATTATGTATTTTGATTATTTGTGTCCCCATAAATGAATACCACACTGGCTAATTCTTATAGATTCACAGTGAGTTGTGAAGGTAGTTAACATAAGTCCTTCAGCCTCATAGGACTTGAGATTGCTTTAGATAATCTAAAGGTTCTTTGGCTCTTCATATCATCGTACAAAAACTTGCCGGATCCTATTTTAAGAAAAACCTTTTTGGGACTTTTATTGGGTCACATTGGTTCTGTAAATTGACTTGAGGAAAATCGATATGTTATACTGAATCTTTTAACTTATGTCCAGGTCATTTCTGAATACCTTTCATTCTTCTATCCATAAAATTCTGTAGGCTGGAGTGTGTTTTCCCACAAGTGCTCCATTCCACTCATTGTCACTACTTTTGTTTTTGTATGCTATTATAAGTCATGCTTTACATATTTCACTTCTCAATTGTCTGCTCTGTTTGTGTGTCACAGTGACTTTGTATTTTGCAAATCTTTTAAATTCACTCCTTAGATTTTAATCATTACTTTGGAAATTCTTCTGGTAAATTCTTTTAGATTTATATGTGTACACCATTATCACAATTATGGTGTCCTTTAGGCTTTAGTGTATTACCAAATTTATGTCTTTTATTTATTTTATTATATTAACAAGAACCTCAAGGTAGAGAAATTATATGAGAAAATATCCTTCCTATTTAGGGAGAAGCATTTCATGTCTCACAAACCATGTAACCTTAGGATTTTTAAAGAGCCTACTTATTGTAGTTGTTCCATTTTTTAAATATTTTGATGATTTTTTTCTATTTAGCTTTGAATAGATGCTGCATTTTTGTTGAATGCTTTCCAGTATCTTTTGGAAATTTACAACTTTACTCCTTGTTATTAGTGACTGATTATAGTTTACAGTTTTTTTTCTTTTTGTTTTGATGTGCTAGTCCTGGGGCTTGAACGCAGGGCCTGGACACTATCACTTGAGCCACAACTCAACTTACAGGTTTTTGGTAATTAATTGGAGATAATAGTCTCATGGACTTTCCCGCCCAGCCTGGCATCAAACCACAATCTTAAAATCACAGCCTCCTGAATACTAGGATTATAGGTGTAAGCCACCAGGGCCTGGCAATAGGTTTTTGAACATTAATCTCACTTTGCCTTCTGCACCCTACTATAATGTAGTATAAAATATGCTGAAATAAGGATACAGGATGACCCATTGTAACAATGAGATGTGCAAGACACTACATTGAAAATGAACTTCACAACTTTGCCAGGGGGTGGGTGTGAGAGGAATTGGGGAGGTGGAGAGGAAAGGGATAGTAGGGAAAAACAAGGAGGGGCTAAAAATGCTCAATAAGAAATGGACTCATTACCTTGCTCATGTAACTATAAGCCTTCTGTACAGTATCTTTACAATAAAAGATATATTTAAAACAAAAAATATATACATTCTGCAGGTTTAATATATACATTTTTGTTCATGAATGATATTTTTCTTATTTTAATTTACATTAGATTTAATTATGACTAGTATTTATATATGTACTTATTTTTATATAATGTATTTAGCAGTAGCAGTATGTTTAACATAGAATTATAATTCTATATAAAATGTATTCTATACATAGATATCCTTTATTGTCTAGTATGATTATCTTATATAAAGTAGTAGAAATTTTTACTTTTCCTGTATTATCTGAATTAAGTTTACAATTGCATTGTCTCTTCTTTCAGTTTATGATAGGATTTACCAACATAGAAGTCTAGGCTCAAAATATAAGAAAAAAAAAGCAATCCAGCCACATGAAGAATGAGAACCAAAGCAATTTAGTGGAGTAAAAATATTTGCTGCAGAAAGTCAGGGAGCCTGAAATGTAACTTTGCATTTATGTCATGCTTGTATTCTGTGAAAATTTGCTCAAGTCCCAAGTTCACCTGCTTTACATCCTTAGTGTAATGAGGGTTCAAATACTGTTTAACCAGTCATGAGGAAGAAGAGGCAAAGTGGCTGAGATTGTGAATACCAAATAGAACTCCAAAACAAGGAAATGTGGGCACCAAAAGAAAGCATGGTCACAAAGAGAAAGGAAGTAGGTTAAAAAATAAGGTTAAAATAAATAAATACATAAATAAATAAAGACAGATCAGAAGTGTAAGACAGATTTCTATTATAATTACCCATTAGCCTGGAATTATTCCACGAGGCTTCACTTTTCTGACTTGGGTTCTCTTTTAAATCCAGTTGTTGGAAGACGATTCATTTCCTGATTGTCATACTGCAGGTCAACTAAATCTCAGCCTTTCCCAAATGCAATTTTTTTTGAGAAGATACTTTTGATCCTCTGATGGAAATACACAAACAACAGTTATCTTGAGGAAATGCTTTTCTCTTAACCTGTGTGTCTAAAACCTACAAGCATTCCAGTGGTTCAAGTTACTAGTTAATCTTTCAATCACTTTCTAGTATTTGTTGTGAATAATAATCTCCAGCAATGCAATGATATCAAACACTAATCCCTTAATCAACTGTACATGAAACAAGGAAAGCATAGATATTTATTCAATAGCCAGAGATTAAAAAAAAAATGTCTTGACAATTCAGAACCTTACATTTAAGGAGAATGTTCATACATCATTTAGGGTACTGAATATTCACACCACATGGATGGATTGTTACATACTACAAAAATCTTGTATATTACATGGAATTTAAATCTCTGAGACTAAGAATTAAGTTATTTACCAAGAAATTATTTGACAGTATTTATTGTATTATGCAATTTGCACTGCAAGTCTTCATTAAGAAATAGTCCTTCATTAACTAATAGTCCTTATTGAGTGAATAAAAAACACAGAAGTAATAAAAAACAAAAACAAAAACAGTGAGTTGGTATCATGTCCTGATAGTTTGAACTAAGTGGTTTTATATTCATATATTCTGTATCACACGATCATTAAACTATATAAATAAAAATGCATCCCAAGCTAAATATCTTACTTCATTCACGATGAAGTAAGTCTTAAAATTAAACATTTTCTCATTAGCTACTATATTAAAAACTTAGTATTTGCTGAGCACAATGGCTCCACTATAGGCAGATATTAGAGGTCCCTATTGGACCCCAGACGTAAATGTTGTTGCAAAACTTCCACAGGTGCACACCTATTATCCTGCCAATGGGAGAATCATGATGGCTAAGTAGAGAGGTGTGACTGTTCTACCCATTCATTCAGGGAAGCACAAGCACAAAGATCAAAGCCTAGACCTATTTGGGCAGAAAGAGCTCTATCTCAAAATAACCAATGCAAAAGTGGACAGGAAGCATGGCTCAAGTGGTAGAGTGCCCACCTAGAAAGCAGGAGTCCCTGAGGTCAACCACAGTACAAAAAGAGCCAGAAAGCTGAGAGCTGGTGACTCATGCCTATAATACTAGCTACTCAGGAGGCTGAGGTCTGAGGTATTTCGGTTCAAAGCCAGCCTGGGCAAGAAAGTCCATGAGATTCTTATGTCCAATTAACTACCAGAAAACCGGAAGTGGCGCTATGGCTCAAGTGGTAGAGCCCTAGCTTTGAGCAGAAGAACTCAGGAATAGCACCCAGACCCAGAGTTCAAGCCCCATGAACCACAGCACCACTTCTGATTTTCTGTTGGTTAACTGGAGATAAGAGTCTCACAGACTTTCCTGCCCAGGCTGTCCTCACCACCATCCTCAGATCTCAGCTTCCTGAGTAGTTAGGATTATAGGCATGAGCCACCGGCACCTGGCTTGCACTGTGTATTTGTGTGTGTGTGTGTGTGTGTGTGTGTGTGTGTGTGTGTGTGTGTGTGTGTGTGTGTGCCTGATAGGGCTTCTTCCAGCTACTTCACAAATTCAACCCAGAAATCTCACTGAGCAGAAACCATGGGGTCCATTTAAACATCTGCCTTAAACTTCACCTCTGATCCAACACTTAGAAACTTTCCTAGCTATTTCCAGCTGCTCATTCTCTTTTGGTGGGAGAGACACAAAGCGTCTGAAGCCAGCCCAGCATGCTGAAATTCAGCTGGATAAGAGATAACACTCCAGAATGTTATCTGAACTTGGGGTTCAAGAAGTCAATATTTAGATAGATTCTCTTTAACAGCCTTACTCTGGCTTATCTTTTCAAATAGGAGTTCCTCTGAATTTGAAGCTTCCTTCACCTATCAACTGTGAGATCATCTTTTGACAATTAGCACTTGATAGAAGTCAATGGCTTACTATGTAGACAAAGGCATATTATCATGGAACCAATAGTGATAAAAGATTTGCCAAGTGAGAAGTACATTAGCTCACCTTTTATCATTTAAAGCACATTTATGCTCTTGGAATACCATGTGGGTATGAATCATTCCTCCTGCAGTGATTTGAGTAGTAACAGTACAATGTCTCTCTTCCACCCGCACCTCCATATTATATTCACTTGCCACCCATTATAGCTTTTCTAAAAACATGTTTTTTCCTGTAAGATATTTACAGAAAATATTCTATGTGTTCTTTAATTCCCAAACTTTAAACACCTAAGACAGAAGAATAGTTGAATAATAAGAGATCTGGTAATAACGATGCTGGTAGCCAAGGAGTCACCATGGAAACACTTAAAACAAAGAATATGATGATGAACACTATTGAGTTAATTTCTTCTCAGGGTTGTGGCATTTTGGTTCATTGACTTGAATGCTGAGATGTCTTTTAGAGGAAGCACTGTCAGAGACAGAAGTTTCTCTCTAACATGACTCATTATGGAACAAAATTCAGAACACATTAGACCAGATGTCTTATGAAAACAGTCACACAAAAAAAGAAAAACCAACAAATAAAATAGCTCTCAAGTGTACAAAGTCCTAACACAAACACAATCATGTGTGACTTGAAACATGGACTATGAGATACACCCCCAAGAAAGTCATTATCATAAGACCACAGTAGATTCTTTCATTTCAGATGTTCTGGCTTAGAATTCCTGTGTGCAATAAGTCATCAACTGAGTGCTCTTCTTACCCTTTAAAGGTTTAGCCATGATGGAGGCACGCTAGAATATTATGCCTATTTCATATTTGGATTCTTTTGGGAGAATGCAGAGTGACATGGATCAGGTGAATTTGACTAGGCTACATTGTATGCCACATATGGAAATGTCACCGTGCATCGCCATGAATAACCAATATATCCAAATGAAATTTGTGTGAAAGTAAATCAATATCAATGATATTTTTTAAGGTTCAACCACAAGCTATATCTTTTAAATTATCTTTAAGTAGTTGTATAAGGGAAGTGTCACCTAACCTGGCAGTATATGAATAGAATGCATCTTGCATAATGAGTCCCTTTTTCAAACTAGAAAATTGTCAGAGGGAACTTAATTGATGGGTAGAAAAATGACTGAACTAAAAGGGACTTAGTACAGCTGAGGCCATCCATAGGCCCTCCAGTACTGAAAGCTCTCCGTCATCCAGGACAGATAGATATCTGCTTTCACCCTAATGTTATCCAGGGAGAAAATGTCAGAAACGTAATTCAATAATCCTTTCCAGGCCTTTATCACCTTGACCATCTACCTATACATCTTTACATCTCACAGAATCTCTGTTGTAGCCCTCCTCTCCATAATGAACACAAAATAAATTATTAACGTGTTCTGTGCAGTTCTCAAAAACATTGCTAGGTACCAGTCCATTGCATCATGATAATGTATTATCTTGGGTCCCTTCTGGGTTTTGTTTTCCTAAACATTTAGTTTGAAATAAGATATAGCTTTTATAGATCTTAAGTTTCAAAGGAAAATAATGAAAGCTACTGTACTTTGCAATATACAGATGGTGTCTCGTGTATTATTTCATTAGCTCTACAACATCAGCCTTGTTAATGAGGCAGGGAATGAAAGCTTTGTTTATATTTTTATGGTTATATAAACTAAGCATAGTCATGTGAATTAAGGTACCTGGTTAAACAAAACCTTACTGAAAATATTGTGCTCCTATTGCTTTATCATATTGTAGCCTATATTTTCTATATTTTGCCATAGTGTTTTAATACTGTAAGGTAGTTTGTTATATCATCTGGTAGTTGGGAAAATTAATTGTTTAGGTACTGGGACTTGAAATCAGCACTTCACATTCTTGTGTGTGTGTGTGTGTGTGTGTGTGTGTGTGTGTGTGTGTGTGTGTGTCTGTGTCTGTGTCTGTGTGTGTCTGTGTGTTGTTTTGTGTTTTTCCTTTCAGGGTTGGTGCTCTTGAGCCATATCCCTGCTTAGTCTTAGTGGCTAATTGAAGATAAGAGTCTCTAGGTTTTATCTGACCAGGCTAGCTTTGAGTCACAATCCTTAGACCTCAGATATATGAGTATTCAGGAATATAGATGTGAGCCACTGGAACCCAGTAGACATTAAATTTTATCTTATTCATAGTACTAATTTATCCAATGGCAAGTATGTAGCAGAGAGATAAGATATACATACATGTCTCTACAATTAAGTGCAGAAGTTTTTCTGTTTTAGATATCTCCTTTTTTCTTGTTATTGTTTCATAGAATGGAGTTATAAAATACCACAACACTGCAAAATACTACGATGAGTACACTAATTAATATTTATGTTTGAATTAATGCTTAGAATAAGATGTATTGCATATTAATTATTCAATTAATAGTTATTTTCATTAGGTTTAAATGGACAGTACAGGAATCAAGCAGTTGTCAATTGAGCTGGTTAAGTAATTAAAAGCAACAAAACTACAATAATCTCTAAGTGTAGTAACTTTTTGCTCCTTTTTATCCATTTTTACAAACACTGATGCACAGCTGAGGGTTATTCATGAAAAACTTAAAAATGTGGAAGCTAACAATAATAAAAAAAATACAGGCGTATTCTGAGACGTGAGGGAAGCTTGATATTTAATAATAATCAAGTGTCTACATTCCTGAGAATACTAGTATCAACAAATAAAATAAATTAATACAGTGGTCAGTAGATCCAAATGTCTACTGCTGGGAAATGTCTAGTATTTCAGAACAAGACGTTTGATTTTCTCTGAGAGAGAAGAATAATGAATAATTTATTCATCTCTTGACTATGAACATCATTCTGTAATATTTCTCATTTTAGCCATTTTGCTTTTAAATATACTCAATCCGATGACATAAGAAATTCTTTTTCTTTGCATTAAAAGAATTTCAAATGCATTATTGCTTCTTATTTCCAAAGGGATTGTGCAGCCTTTGTTCCTCATATTAAAGTCTAAGCAGACTGCTTATTCTGCATGCATGTGGAAAATGAATCAAGATTTAAGAGCTCTGGACCCTCAGCTTTATTTGATAATCAAGTTATTTTAGTAGCTTTCAAATTACCTGTCAAATCACCAGTACATTCTTTTTGAAGAATGTACTGAAAGAATGGAAGAACCCTTTAAAAATTAAGGTAATTTGTACATAAGTAATTTGTACATATAAAGCAAGCATCTACTTCACATACTCCAAAATTAAGAAGAGTGAGGGAAGGGGTGGGCAAGGCATAGATGGGTGAAAATATTCAAAAGGTTGACATTGATCAAGATATATTGCATTCATAGATTGCTTTGTTAAATGGTAAGTTTTTTGTACAACTACTCAACATTAATAATGAAAAGTTAAAAGTCATCCTTACAGTGTCCTAAGTTTATGTCATTCTGTATAGTTTTAAAACAGGCACAATTAAGTTAACTCATGCTCTATCAATTGAATTATGTTGTGTTATATTAGTTTTCCTTCTTCTCTTTCCTTCATTCAGCACTTTTATTGAACGTGATTTATTTATTTAACTCAACTCTAGATTTTTTGGCATGCCCAAAGTTGAAGCTGCACCAAGATCTAGTTGCTTTCTTATTATTAAATATTACAGAGCTGTTAGGACCCTACTTTCAAACACACTGGGCTCCCATGGTTCCTACCGATAGTAATTAAAGTATAGAAAAATGTTTATTTGTCCAGCAAACAAGGATGTGAAAACTGATCCCTTTCTAATATGCAGCACTTTGTCAGAAGAACTTTTACTCCATTTTCAAGTTCAGAGTGAACGGTTTCCAACTCTGGGAACCCTGGTTGACATAACCAAGGCCGAGGTGCTCACCTTCTGAATATGTGTTCTCAACGCTGACTCAAAACCCACATGCTTGAATACCCACTGCTTCATTGGGATGGTTCAAGTATGCCATCAAAGTGATACAGTTGAAAGTTTATAAACAACTACTATCGACTCTGACTCCTACTGCCCATCAGCTGCAGTAGCCAGTGGAATTATTTTTGCCTCATTTTCCCTCTTCCACCAGACAGCTCAAGAGGTGAGAATTGAAATATTTGCCTATCCATGTTATCTGAATTCTGATTGGGTAGCCAGCTACTAAAATAAACCCACCCACCGGGTTTACATGTTTTGTGCTTGATCCATGAGCTCCTAGCATGACAACCAGTGCCAGGGGCTGTCCATTTCTGAGTCTCACTTGACTCCACACTGCTGTGGTCTAGGGTGACTTATTCCTCAAGCATTCGTGAGAGAGAGGCTTTGTTCCCCGAGTAGTAGTGTCAAGAGAATGTGTACACATGTATATGTGTATTTGTACATATGTTTATGCACAGAGATATGCTAGGATGATAAAAGAATTTACTATCATTAAAAACTTCTTTTTAGTTCATAGGCATATGTAGTATACCTCCAAATGC
This sequence comes from Dipodomys spectabilis, assembly GCF_019054845.1. Lineage (NCBI taxonomy): Eukaryota > Metazoa > Chordata > Mammalia > Rodentia > Heteromyidae > Dipodomys > Dipodomys spectabilis. The sequence continues at coordinate 35,471,692 of NW_024870731.1, read as the reverse complement.
AGCATGGAGAGCACTCTAAAAAGTTTTCCCTCAGTAAAGGTGATCTCACCCTCATTTCATCTAGGACTTCCTAAGTAGAAATGTTGGATAAGCAGGAATAGACTGCAATTGGTTATGGCATTGAATACCTTCATAATCTATATATTTTTAAGTGTGTTAACTGGCTTCTTTTGAGCCTTCTAATCAACAACAAGGTTAAAGATTCATGGTAATCAATGCACATTCACTTAAAGAGATAAATCTTCCGTTCTAATGAATCTAATACCTAGTCCCAAAGCTAATGACAAAATAACAGAATCTGTGGGTATCATTCATTGAGTTTTGTATGTTTCTCCCTGCCATGGACTGTATAGCATACTTAATATTTTCCTTGCATTATTTCAATAGAAAGTAACTGGTACTACCTTCACTTTGAACCAAGGGAACTAAGACTCACAGCTGTGAAATATTGTTTCCCAAAGCCTAGAACTGGATCTGAAATAGGATTTAAGCCCAAGCCCCATGTTTCTCTCTGTATCTTTCTGGGCAGGGAATGCAGAGAGCTGGGCTCTAGGGCTCTGGAATAGAGTTGTTTGGGATGAGTTCTGCAATCTTCAACTTAGCTGCCTGACTTTGGGGCTATTTTTCTAATTATGTTAATATTTGCAAGATAATGATATGATAATGGATCCAAATCTCAGGGTCTTGGAAGAATTCGGTGCTACAATAAATATAAAACTTTTAGCCATGTGCACATTGCAATCTGAATAATGGTGTTTATAATCATTTCTGTTCACCTTCTCTACTTCTGACTCATTTTTCTTCCTATAGAAAGGTAGTTGCCCATTCCTTAGACTCTTCCACAGTGTAGGAGAAAAAAAACCCTGGCATCTTAGTTCATGGTAACATATCAGGGAACAAAAGGGAGGTTTTTATTCATTATTTTCTCAACATACCCCCAAAGCTCTTCCTTCACCCTAATATTCCTGCAGAACTGACTCCTGACTAAAGCTACCTTCCCCTGAGATGCTTTGCTTCTCTTTCAATAGGAAAGATGTCATCCATGAGAATAATACAAATAGATAAAATGATGGGCCCTGTCTCCAAGGAAAATATTCCTTTTATTATATATAGATTAAAGGAAAGAAAATCAATCTTGCAAGATCATGAAAATCTGGGAGACACTAAAGTTGATTTATTTAAGATTTATACCCAGTCTACCTCCATAAAGGATTCAAAATGACAGCAGAGTGGGCTAAAATCCTCTTCTTGTTCTGTGTTTCAGACCGGAATGAGAAATTTGCATCCTAGTAGATGAAGTTAAGCTGATTATAGCAAATGAGCTATTGAAAATCAATACCACAAACCCATTCCATTAGTACCTGTACAATCATCTCAGGATTATAAGTCATATTTATATTCCCAAACGTTGACATTTTCAGGAAATGAGATGCAGAACATTGACACCAGCCATAGCCACTTTCAGTTGCTTGGCTCTGATGATTAAAACATGTGACTAATGAGGCCAAGGTTATGGGCTTGCTCCCTACATAGACCAATTAGCCCTGTTCTTAACCATCTATGAATGGAGCCAGGTTCTTACAGCAGTGTTTTACTATCTATGCAAGAGGGCAAGGGAGGTGAATGCACATTTTTTGATTCGGGCACATGCATCTCCATAGGAAACAAGTACCCCAAAGTGCATGGAATGATGGCTGTGCCTCTTATATGGAAAGCATTAAACACAGATACACACACACCCACACACACCTAATCACCATCCCCACCACCTCCATCTCCACCAGTACTACCAGGGGTAAAAGAAGACAACATAAGGAAGCATACTCGGAGTAAAATGTTTAGATTGGAGGGGGGCGGGGAATCAGAAGAAACCGACTATAGGCATAAGTAGGACAGGTATTAGTAGCAAAGCCTTAGGTAGCCAACTTGTCTCTGTATGCAAAATACAAAAAAATGGGTGATATATTTATCTTAAATTAATGGGATATAATAAATATAATATCTGTAAAGCGTCCTCTTATTGTTGAAGGTTTCTGAATGATTTTATTGTTTTGTTGGTTTTGGTTGGTTGTGAGGCTTGAACTCAGGGCCTGGGCACTGTCCATAAGCTCTTTTGCTGAAGGCTAGAGGGTTATCACTTTGAGCCACAGCTCTATTTCCAGTTTTCTGGTGGTTAATTGGAAATAAAAGTCTCACAGAAATAAAGGAGGAGGCAACAATGCTTGATAAGAAATGTACTCATTACCTTGCCCATGTAATTGTAACCCCTCTATATGGTATTTTCACAATAAAAAAAGTCTCACAGACTTTCTTGCTTGTGCAGTCTTTGAACTGTGATCTTCAGATCTCAGCCTCCTGAATATCTAGGACTACAGGCACGAGCTACTGGCAGCCAGCTATCAATGATTTTAGAAGTAATATTTTTTATTGTTAGCAAGAACCACTATTCTAGTAAAGTTTCACACATTTCTACATACATTATTTTTTCAATTAATTTTTTAAAACACCTGATGAGGGAAGTACTATTGTATTTTTCTATAGTGAATGAAAGCAAGACTAAGTAATATAGTGTGCCACACATTAAGTATTTGTAACTAAAACACCTTAGAAAAGTAAAGTTAGATCCTTATATGTCATCCTGCACCAGAATGAACTCCAAATGGATCAAAGACCTCGAGGTAAAAGCAGACATCCTGAAAACATTACAGGGAGGAAAATAAGAGACTCTAGGGCTCCTTGGCACAGGCCAAATTTTTCTTAATTAAGACTCAGAAACACAATAATTCAAAGAAAGGTTGGACAAATGGGAATGCATGAAACTGCAGAGCTTCTGCATGGCAAAGGACATAGATCAAGACAAGATCAATAGAAAGCCCACAGATTGGGAGATCTTCACCAGCCATACCTCAGATAGGGGTCTCATATCTAAAATATACTTAGAACTCAAAAAATTAAATCCCCCAACTACAAATCCTCAAAGAAACCACTACCCCATTAATGCATGGGCTAAAAAATTAAAGAGAGACTTCTCTGAGGAGGAAATAATAATAGCCAATAGACACATGAAGATATGCTCAACTACTCGGGCCATAAAAGCAATGTAAATCAAAACAACATTGAAATTCCACCTCACCCCAGTTAGAATGGGTATAATCAAGAAATCTAATAATAACAGATGCTAGCAGGAATGTGGACAAAAGGGAATGCTACCACACTGTTGGTGGGAGTGTAAACTTGTTCAATCACTCTGGAAAGCAGTATGGAGATTCCTCAAAAGACTACACATAAGAAATCACCTATGATCCAGCAACCCCATTTCTGGACATTTACCTAAATGACCACAAACAAGGCCATACTAAAGCTACCAGCACAACTATGTTCATTGCAGCATTATTTACCATAGCTAATATTCGGAACCAACCCAGATGTTCCTCAGTAAATGAATGGATCAAGAATATGTGATATATATATATATGAATTCTATGACCCCCAAATCATAGGTCCCATGTTTTCCCTTATTTGTAATAATTAGTATGTGTCTAAGAATCCTAGAAGATGAGCAGAATAGCTCAATAACTATGTATAAATGACCATACAAGATGATGCTAAGCAAAATGAACTCCAAGACAGGGACAATAGAGGTTTTTCTTGTTGTTGTTGTGTTTAATGTACTATGTGATTTCTTGCCTCTTTTGTATTAAAAAAAGTATTTGTAACTAGTGGCCAAACCTAAGGCCAACTTACTTTCTGGCCCACGTGTTCATATACTCTGAGTTATCTATGCCTCTTCTCCTGAAAACTAAATAAGCCACTGTTATCATCCAAGTCTCTGCTAACTGGCCTTTCACACTGCAGTGTATACTCTGACACAGAAATATACTTTCATCTCTCTCTGGTGCCTGCTTCTTCAACACAACATCCTTTCTCTGGAATCGTTTCGGTCACACCTCAGGAATCTGCTAGAGTTGATTTGGATGGTATGTTCCCTCGGGAACCTAAGTGAACATACATTCCCTCTGTCTCTTTTTCTCTCCCTGGTGGCTCTTTCCAGGAAGCTAAATGTTAAGCACATAAAGAAAAGCAAACAAGGACCACAGGCTACTTTCCCCTCTTGTTGCACACATCTATCTTTTTGCTCCTGGGCTTCTACAAGATGGATTTCCAAGGCAGATTTATTGGGAAACTGCACAAACGTCGGGCAATGGCCCATTACAAGCGAGACCGGTGACTTGAAATCTCTCCGACTAAGGGCCAAATACGTTAGATCCATTCGATGGTGTCAAAATATGCTTTTTACTCTTGTGACCCTAATCCCCTATTCTCAGAAAAAGAAATTACAGCTTCAGCAAACCTTTTATGGAATAGAAATCCTGAAATCCCCATGTTGATGCAGCTGGTCCTGAAAGTCTATGGCTGGGGAGCTGTTTAGCACTAAAGTTTTCAATTCCTGACAGAGCTTGATGGCGTAGCAAAAGCATGAATGTTAGAGCAAACAGAAGGTCTAGGTTTGAGTTCTGACCTGCCCTGATTGAATAATATATCTGTTCATATATTTTACCTCTCTAAATTCCTTTCTCATTATTGAATGAGGCCAAAAATGAAACCTAATTTTAGCTTTTCACTGGTAGATATTAGAAACAATGTGAGCAACAGGCTTAAAAGCAAAGACATATCATGTACAATTATATTATCTCTGATTTGGCAAATAAACACTTCTATTGATTCAAGCTTGGGGGCAGGGCCTAGACTAACTGGATCAGATATAATCCAAAGAAGAGTTTGGCTGTGTTTCAGATTATTGTGGGGAGATTTCCAGCCACAGTGTGGATGGCATGCCCCCCAAACTGACAAGGTGAGGGGAGGTTTTGCACAAAAGGAATATTCATAAAGGCATATGCTAGTTTGGTTACTGTATCAATTACCTACTACATAGCAAAACTACCACCAAACTTGGTGGTGAAGGCAATGGTTTATTTGCTTAATTTTGGTTCAACTATTTAGGCTGAAATAAACAGAAGTCCCTCTTGCTACTCTACTTAAGGTTACATGTGTAGATACACGGAGCTGGCAGATTGAGTAGGGTTTAGATACCTGTCCTCATTTTCACGTCTAGAGGTTGGCTCTCATTGGCTGGACCTCTCTCTCTTTGTGGTCAGGCATCCTCAAGAAGTCCAGCCAGACTCCCTTACATGGAAATCTCTGGATTTCTTCCAAGAAGAAAGAGTTGAAACTGAAAGTCTGAGGCTCTGGTATTTGCATGGAGAAAAAAATGTTACATTAACCCCATGGTGTAGCGATAGCTCAGAGTAATGGTAAGGAAATGGTTTCTTCTTCTGTATTAGAGGAGATATGAAATCATTACGACTGTGCATAAGTTTAAGAGGTGAAGGGATAATGGTAGCCATTTCTGCAAGCAACATAACACACAACCCTTGTCTTAAAGAGAAAAGAGAAGAAGGAGTAGCAATATCATAAGGAAGAAAGTATGGAAGTATCTACCCTGAGAAAAACTATGATTGTAGAAAAGAATCAGACAAAAATAAACAACCAAATGATAAAGGCATGCATTTCTCAAATCATCTGTCATGGTACAAATTACATACCACTGTACCCTATTGGCCAAATTTAACTGGAAGAGAGAGAATAAAGCATTCACTAACATAAGATATTCAGCTTAAGAATGGAGTCAGCATAGCCTAGTGACTTAAGAAGATGGATTATGCAAAGGTGTAGACTGTATTTGAACTTGTGGTCTATCATATTCTTACAACATAATGATTGGACAAACCATTTCTTTTCTGTCAGCTTTTGTCTTTGATTTATCCAACCAGCATAAGAAATAGCTTTCTTGAAAAATTCTCATAAGAAATAAAAGAGACTTTATAACCTACGTGTGTGTGTGTGTGTGTGTGTGTGTGTGTGTGTGTGTGTGTGTTCAGAGACAATAAACATACAAAACATGATTAGCAACAGAAGACTTTCTATATCAATAGTTTGGTTTTTTTTAAGGCCATGTGTATTGCTTTGCTCAAATCAACTTCTTATGATTTGGTTGGGTTTTAATTGTCTGGTTAATCATTTTGTTTCTCTTTTGCTCTTTGCTTGGGCAGGCAATTCCTGATGAGGAGACTCTTGGGCCCATTTCAGCCCTCCTAAGAGCCTACAGAGCTCTTTCTGCTGCTCCCTGCCTGGGCTCTCGACCATTGGCTGAGACAGAAGATGATCTTCCTGCAAGGAGGAGAGAAGCTGTTAAGCCAAGGTTTCAGATAATTGTTTGCCCAAAATGTCACAGTTGTCTCATTTACCGACAATAACTCCTCTCAGCCTCCTCCTCCACATGAAGTCAGCGTGCAGTCCCCCTGGACGGGGCACACATAAAGCGACAGCTAGCAAGAACTGGTATGGGCTGAGACAGAGAGAGGAGAAATCTCTGTGTAAATTGGTCCCTGAGAAGCTGCCTCTTCCCTATAGTCCATTCAGCATGCACTCTGGGCCCAGGAACAGTAGAAACTATTCTTCCAGCCACAGACTCTGGCTCTGTGGGAGAGGACAGAGCTACAAAGAAAGAATGTTTCATCCCTGTATCTAAACTAAACCTTCCAGGAAGGACTCAGTACTGGGGGACTTGGAATAGAATCCATCAAGCATATGTCCATGCCTTGTAGTTGGGCATGATGGACGATTATGTGAATTTTCACAAAGAATTTTAATATGATTAAATAATATGGGATACATTATATTCGACCAAGGTATTGAGTTTCTAGATTATACAGCTTCTTGAGCATCATTAGCTCCACAAAGTATCTCGTGAAGCTGCCAGAAAGATTGTGGTAGGTTTCCTTTGAGAAGAGTCTTTCATGGGCTTAGGATTACTCAAACTGCATTTTGGAGAATTCCCTCTGTGGCTCTCTGTCTCTGTGTCTATCTGTCATCTGTCTGTCTGTCTCAGTCTATCTCCCTTTCTCTCTTCACCTCTTTCTGTTAATTACCAATACAGAGTTTCAGAGAAAGAAAACAGTCTCATGTGATTTCTTAAAATATAGGGGGTTGTAACAAATTTTGCACTGGACCACCTTAAAAAATGAAAAGTCAAAAAGAATTTCTTTTTGAAATTGCTCATTCCCTTTGTGGACTAAAGTCTGCCACATATCTAAATGTAGGACATTCCTTTTCAATTCTTTTCTCACAAGGATAACTTGACTGTGGTCAGTCAGTCACCATCTCTGTGACCTTGTGACCTCTGGGCCCAAAGACATGTGCTTTTCTTTACTTTGACCAACCGACCATTTTTAGGAGCCAACAGCTACTCTTTTCATGTAATGGAATAAATGGCAGGTCAAATGATGGAACAACCTAACAGTAATCTCATTCTTGCCTGGTACTTTTAACTCTACATGGTACTTTCGTAAAGTGCCTGTAGTATTTCTCACACAACTCTGCAAAAGCAACAATGAATGAAGATCTTTAAATAATTAATATTTGTTTTAAAGTTAAAATAATGAGAAAAAACACAGATTAAATTAGATGTTCATATAACCTGAAGTTAGATACTAGGACTTTAACTCTTCTAATATGTTTGTCCTCTAAGAGGTGCTAAAATAAAGAAATGTAATTAAATTAACTCAATTTGTTTTAAAAGTGGAAACAAAACTCATTGTTGTATGTTATTTGATAGTAATAAATGTGGAGAAGTAGTATTCTCAAGCATGGAACAATTTGTCAATGGAGAGAGTAGAAGGGAAGAAAGAAAAACATTTATATTGGGCACCTACTCCATCCTACGTGATTTAGAGTACATTGACTTATTTAACAACTACAGTCGCATCACACAGACATTTGTGTGCTTTAAGAAGAGAGAAGCCTAAAGCTCAGAAAGAGGGTGGATATATTTCAATATCATCCTTTTGGAACAGTGACAGAACATTTTGTTTCTTCCCCTCTAGGAAGTAGCCGTTCCTTCCCATCCTCTTAAAAATATCTTCGAGTCATCCCGGCCCTGGGAACTCACACCTGGAATTCTAGCTACTGAGGAGGCTGAGATCACAGTTTGAAACCAGCCTGAGTAGGCACTTCTGTGGGACTCTTCTCCCTAATTAAACACCAAAACGCTTGAAAAAAGCTATAACTAAAACTGTGGCTACCCTTGAGCACAAAAGCTCTGAGAAAGCACTCAGGCCTTGGGCTGACAGGCTAGATAGATAGATGGATAGATAGTAGATAGATAGATAGATGTAGATACACACACACACACACACACACACACACACACACACACACACACACACACACACACACATACACACACACACACACACACTTCTCATATTTCCTCCAAGTAACATCAAAGCTATATTTCTCACAGAGCACTGCCCTACCTCTTCATGGAAATATACACTCAAGCTCATTCTCATGCTTACACACCCTTATCTTACTAACTCACACAAGTCTAAGGACCTGGTATCAGTTCTTATCTATTGCCATTAGTTTGGATTTCAAGAGTTCCTATGTCTAGAGGCTGGGAAGGTGGCTTGCCTTGCATGCATGAGGACCTAGGTTCAACTCCTCAGCAAAATATAAGCAAAAAAAGCTGGAAGTAGTCCTGTGGCTCAAGTGGTAGAATGCTAGCCTTGAGCTGAAGAACTGAGCAACAGCACCCAGGCCCACAGTTCAGGTTTCGCAACGAATAACAACAACAAAAAAAGAGTTCCTATGTCTAAATCATAAAGAATTTATCAGCAATAATTGGCAACAATTATGAACACTTCCCATGTTTAGGAATAGATATGCATGTGCATGCATACATAAATAAACACTAAAAACAAACAGAATCTATAAACTATGATCAATGACTACCTGAGAAAAAATACTGTAATTTATTTTAAGTATTACCTTGTTTGGTTCGTGGTTGGATTCTCACAAATAGGCTATATAAACAGTTTTTAGTATGGCCTTCAGACCCATTATATCTCTGTTCTTTCACTAACATGTTGTTTTCTAATCATCAAAATCAAAGACGAAGCACAGAATTGGTAGTGACATGAATCTATATAATACACACATGCACCTGGGCATACATATGTAGTTGTATGCATGTGTATATTTATATATGTATGTGTGCATGTGCACATTTTTTTTTTCGTTCTTTCTACAAGGACATTAGTAAAATGGGTTCCTTCTTACCTGCCAGGATCTGTTCTTTGTGTCTGTCTATGCCCCATGTGAACTTGTCAAGTTTCTCTCCCCTCCCCTACAAATTTTTACTCCTGTCACTGCTGTGCCACAAAATTACAAAAACACAAAATGGATTTCACCGGGATAAAAATCAAGGTTCTTGGCAGGGTTGCATTTCTTCTGCGGGCTTTAAAGGAAAAATCTCTCTTGTAGCTTTTTCTAGCTGTTGCGGCCCCTTCCTCTGCCTTTGGTGTCAGAAGTGGCCCGTCCTGTCTTTCTTCTATCAGCTCACTGTGACCTTGGTCTTATTTTCCTCCATTATCATATCATCCAAATGATTATATTCGGCTTACTCTGATAATCTAAGATTCTCTCCTTCTAGTAAGATCCTTAATCATATCTTCAAAATCTCTTCTATCACATAAGTTCTCCTAATCCGAAATTCTGGGAATTAAAAAAAAAATGAAGATAACTGAATGATCACTATTATGTCCACAATATTATTCACTCTGAGATATCCTAGTATTAAATGATGAAGACTTCATGCCAGGAATAATCTCTGAGAAATACATATATAATTTATCTTACAAGAAAATAAAAGCTAAATGTCTTTTGTGGGAGCTTTTCACAAGGCTGTAGAAGGACTTTAAAGCCGTTCCTCAAGGTATAGTTGGAATCAAGGCAACATGGATGATTAGAACAATGTTTGATAAGCATTGTACCCATTTTTTTACTTATGTAATCGTAGCCCCTTTGTACATCACTTTTACAATAAAAAAGCAGAAAAAATATATAATTTAAGAAAAAAATAAAAGAAGTGCTTTAGTCAATTTTCCATGGCTATAACAAATAGTGAATTAACTTGAAGGAAAAAAATCTTTTTGTTTAATATTACATTTTTGGATGTTTCAGTCCATGCTCAGATGGCTCAGTCACATCAGTGTGTGTCAGAGGAAAGTGCTCACCCTGTGACATCCAGGAGGTGAGAGAGATGGATGAAAGGGTGAGCCCAGTATCTGCTTTAAGGGTCTGTTGCCAGAGATCTAACTTTCTTGTACTAAGCTTAAAAGTCCCAGCACCCCCAAGAAGATCATCAAAGGGACTAAGTATTTCATATACAATCTAAAAGAATCATCTTAAACATCCCAGAAAATAATTCTTATGAAGTCACTGGTCACAATTTCTTAAAATGTTTTAATTTTCTCCATTAGCTTGCCAGGGATGAATAAAAGATTCATGTTGATAACATATTTTTGATTTTCTTTCTATGCTAAGACACATATTTCTAAGTCTTTTTAAAAATTCAGGCAAGCTAAGCTATTTAACATTGTAATTTCACAGCTCTGTGTTTTTGATTTTTAATATATGGCTAACAATACAGATTCAGGAAACACAAAATTGTATTCCTTTTCTTCTTACCTACTTTCTTGCATTCCTTGTAGTTTTCACAAAGTCATTATGTTCCCAGAATATTAATCAGTGCTGGAGAATTCATAATCCCTAATTAATTTACCCGCAGAGTAGAGAAGCGGTAGCAAACCACCGTTTCAATACTAGGTGCTATGTAGTGTGATGGAGAAGTTTGCCAAGGTCTCAGAGGATACGTGGCCATTCACACTCTGAGAAGGGAGAGCCGACAGAGATCCTCACAGGAGTTGGTGACTGAGATGCTGTTCCAGGGTAGTCAAAGGAAGGAGAATATTCCATGTGGGAAGAGAATGCATTAGCAAATGTCTGAGTCAAAAGAAGAATGTCAAGTAATAACAAACCACTTAGTTCTTCCAAGTTTAATCATTAGAGGTTAGTAAGTATGCATGTGTGTGTGTGTGTGAGAGAGAGAGAGAGTGAGAGAGAGAGAGAGAGAGAGAGAGAGAGAGAGAGTTCTAGGGCTTGAACTCAGGACCTTTGTGCAGTTCCCGAGCTTTTTTGTTCAAGGCTAGTGCTCTACTTTTGGGACACAGCTCCACTTGTAGGTTTTTGGTGATTAACTGGAGGTAGAAGTCTCATGGACTTCCCTGCCTAGGCTGGCTTTGAACCATGATCCTTAGATCTTAGCCTCCTGAATAGCTAGGATTACAGGTGTGAAAGTCTTTTCTTTTCTTTCTTTCTTTTTTAAATGAAGACAAAACCAGTTTTGATTTCTTACTTTGGCACTTGGTTAAACCTCTATAGCCTTTCTCTTCTAAAATGATCAACATTCCATTCTAATTGCCTAATATAATCTGGAATGAAGTTTTCTGCTCATTTGATTTTTATTTAATTATCTAATTTTAAGTTTTTGAAATACACATAAAATTAAAATGTCTCCATCTTGTGCAAGGTGATATTGCCAGCTAGTCAGTAAATCTAGCTAACCAGCAGGCATTTGTGGTAAGAATACTCTTTTATTAGCCATCCACACTTGGTTGCAAACAGGCATCTTGGATTTATACCTATCCATCTTAAAACATGTTACCCTATTTTCTTCCATGAAACAAAAGTTCATGAAAGCTAATATGGAATGTTTATGTTAATGAAGATAAATTAATACACTGTTAAAAAAACAATTGCAATATTAATCAGATCTATGGCATGCAGAAATGCCGTTAAATTAAGAACGGACATAATTAGAATGATCTCAGAGAGGGTCTGACAGCCGCATCTGAAAGTTACTCATACCCTTCATCAAAAAAAGTGAATGTGAAGAGGGTATGAGACAATTGGAGCCACTTCTGATTTTTGAACTCTTGAATCTATAGACTGTTTTTCCGGACATAATTTTGTGCATTCCTTAAAATTACCTCCCACGAGGTCAATGTCATTGTCAATCGTCAGATGAAGAAAGTAAATTTCAGAGCAAATAGGAGTTGTGTTTAGGCAATTACTGTTTGCTAGTCCAGTGGTCTTTATGCCTCAGCACATTGTTATGAATGTATATTACATCGTGTACAACAAGGGTCACAGTTCAAAGGAACTGTGGGAACTAGAAGAGGAGCACAAAGGAGGGAAAGTGCTTCATCTCCGAGAGAAGGTTTATTTACTACTTCACTCCATTGGCCTCATGGAGAAAGGCTGGCCCAGACTCTCCCAGTGCCAACTAGATGCATGCTCAGTCTGATCATAACTGGAAACCGTTTCACACTTCACATCAACAGAGCCTAATACGAATTGTATGTGGTTGCAATGCTCTTGGTCAAAGAGTTAACAAGTTCTTGTCACTCTTAGAACTATTTTTTTTCCTTCATAATTTTCAGAAAGTCCATTGTATAATTTGAGTTAAAGTTCTGGGATTTCAAATTTGTGGTAACTAATTATAGCTCTGTCTTTAGCTATCATCTAGCTTAAAATATTAATTTCAAATGCTGCTTAAAATATAGGAAGCTATGTGCTTGCACTTAGGAATCTCTTTTAGAAGCTTCTGGAGGCTAGACTGCTGGAAGAATTTGGAATTTGAACATGAGAGAGCTCTGTACGTATTTGCAAACCTAAATGCAATGATAATTCAGATGACAACTTGCACTTAGAAAAACATAAAGGAAATAATCAGATTGAGAAGGTTAGTAATATATTCAATTATGCTGTCAACAAAAATATGCTGAATTTAATCTGCTCAAATTTGGCTTGGTAGACTTTGTAACTATCACACTTACAGGCATAAAAGTTGTCTAAAGTTATTATCATTACTATCTGAAGAACTGAAGAATTCTATCTCAAGAATTCAAGATAGTTAGGGGTCTATATATCTAATGTAGAAGGAACAAATTTAGTTGCTATAACATGTGATTCATAAGCTGAAAATTCAATCAGAATAGATTTAGATGGCTTCATGTTTGAATTGAAATTACTTTGTCTATGCAGGCTATTAAGAATTTGTCTACAATTTCAGTATCTCCAAATTATTACCTTTCAAGCTTCCCAATTACTATTTTCCTCCAGGCATAGTACCTAGGCTCAGTCACTAATGCATGCTTTCTCAGAGTGCCATTGCAAAACGTCAATATAGTTCTGGGAAAAAAAGACATCATAATAAGAATTATTAGAATTTATGTAGTGCTTTTCATCTTCAAAGTGACTTATAAATATTAATTAGCACTGCCCAAGAGTAGGACCTTATCCAAAACAACATTCAGTTCCAAACTAATGTGTCAACCTGCAAATATTTCAGGCAAGCCCACTTCCTAGTCTGTGATGAGGGTATGGAGAGAAATAGTTTATAGCAGGGTCCTTTCCTCTCTCTTGGAGCTGTGGCTTGCTACCTTTATTCAGAGTTATCAAGTTTTCCATCTCCAGAGATTTCCTCTGAACAAAATAAACACATTCTGAAGTCTAACTAGATTTTAGAGTGTATGTTATGAAAAATAGCAAAAAAAATCTAGCATTTCTCTTGTTTCCTAGAAAAATTCTATGTTCCCCAAATTTTACTTGTATTTATTGCATTTGTGCCATGAGTCTATTATTTATCCATCCAAGTCTAGATTTTAGGTTAGTTTACTATTGGACTCAGTGATTATTTTCTCTAAGACCCATGTACTAGGATCAGGTTGAATATCAAAATCAATAGAAAGCCAGGTGCCAGTATTTTACATGTATAATGTTAAATACTAGGAAGGCTGAGAACAGGATTGGAGTTCAAAGCCATGCAGGGAATAAAAGTCAATACGACTCCAGTTTCCATTAACAAGCAAAAAGTTGGACTACTGGCATGGCTCAAATGATACAGTGACAGCCATGGGCAAAGAAGTCCATAGAGTGTCAAGTTCTGAGTTCAAGCCTTGGTACTAGGGGAAAACAAAATAAAGAAGATACTCTGATTTCTTTGTTAGAGGTTTTATTTATTTTTTGATTGCACAAGTATTTGGCTAAACACAAACAATGAGAGGACAATGAGAGGACTATGGGTGGTGGCTCCTATAATCTATAATCTCAACTCCCTGTGGTATGAGATAAGGAGGATTGTGTTTGTTAGCCAGCTCTGCCTGAAAGTTGATGAAACCCCATCTCACCCAGTAAGACTGATGTGGTGGTTATAATCTCAGGTATGTGGGAGGCTAAATTAAGTAGGGGGATAATAGTCCAGATTAGTCTACTCAAAAATATGAGCTGGGTACTGTTGACTCATATGTGTAATCCTATCGACTAAAGAGGCCGAGATCTCAGGATCAAGGTTCAAAGCCATAAGACTTTTATCTCCAATTAACTACCAGAAAACTGGAAGTAGCTCTGTGGCTCAAAGTGGTAGAGGACTGGCCTTGAGAAAAAGAGCTCAGAGACAGAGCCCAGGTCCTGAGTTCAAGCCCCATGCCTGACAAACAAAACAAAACAACAAAACCAAAACAAAACATGATCTCCTGCCTAAAAAATAGCTAGCATAAAAAGTCCCAGGGTTATTATTCAAGTGGTAGAATGCCTGCATAACAAGCATGAGTCCCTGGATTCAAACCCAGTACCATCAAAAGGAAAAGAGAGGCAAACCAAAGCCATGGTAAAGCACAGATACACTTAGACACACACACACACACACACACACACACACACACACACAAGACTCATTCTCAATCAATATAAGCTCAGTATGGTGGTATACGTTTGTCATTCCAGCTACACAGAAAGTATACAAAGGAGGACTGCTGAATAGATTGTCATGGATACAAACACAAAAGCCTATCTTGAAAAGAACCAAAGCATCAAAGGGTTAAAAACATGACTTGAGGGGACTTAGAAAGCACAAGGCCCGAGTTCAAACCTCAGTCCTGCTCCCCCCAAACAGTCAGTGTAGAAATAAATATAGTTCTATAACAAGGTACTAAATTACAATATCAGAAGTAGGAAATCTAAAATGAAATAGAGATCACCAATGTAGACAGGTATAAAAGTACTGGATTTACCTGCCAGATATAATGATTATTGGATGTGAAATCCACATGGTTTCCAGGTGATACCTGCTTTGAAAATGGCAGGCATAGTCCTTCCGTAAGCCATGCATTATTAGAGGAGAGACACTCATCAGGAAGGATAATAGTGTGGATGACAGATGAGAGAAAATGGAGTTGTGAGAGGTCAACTTTATCAGGGTTAACTTGGAGCTTAGTTACATGGAGCCACTTTTCACCTGTTGAACAAGTCTCCTTATCCCAATTCTTGGATCCTTTCCTGGATGTTTCCAGACATCATCTCATCTTTGCTCTCTCCTGTAAGAAATATGAAAATGAATTATCATGTGGATAATTCTAAGAACAACCCACTCAGTCAATAAAGGGATCTTCCAGACAACCTTGCCGAATGTCAGAGTGGTACTTACTTCATGAAGAAGATTGTCCCAAAGAACACTGGTAGACAACCACTGATCTCATTGTGTAAGGCTGCTGAGCACCAAGTAGGTAGATAATAGATAATTCCTTTTGCTTCCAGCTATTTTTGGCTTCTGATACAAATAAAGATTGAATTTTCTTTCACAGTATATTAGACAGTTAAGGAACAGCAGTACCATGTTTCACTGGTGCTGACTTCATACTAGCAGAAGACAGCCATTCCACGTTAGACAGCTGATAGGATTCCACACACCATTTCAAATACTGTCACTATTACGTCCTCTAATGCTGAAATTGGGGATGTTAAATTACGTGTCTCAGGCCTAAGGGCAAAGATTTCAAACTGAACCACAGGGCATGGGTAAACACTTCTTTAAAGTTTAGGATGGATTGGGGAAAATGTAAATAATAGGATTGTGAATAATGCAGACTCTTAATACTCCAATACCACGGACTAAAACAGTACTATACAAACAGATGTAACACTGATAAGACCTGATTTAGCTTTTGGAGTTATACATAAATGACTGGGTATCTAACTCACTGGATTGGCAGAAATACAGATCCATCAATTTACTTCATTCTCAACCTCTTCCCTTCACTCCCACCATGTCCACTGTGTAAGGAAGACACAGAAGACACAGTTTCCTCTCACTGAGTTTAGAACAGACCGATCAAGTATGGGGATCAGGAATGGTTCCTACCTGAAATCCATCTTTCCAATGGTTGCAGGGGTTGGTGGGAATGTAGGATTTGGGGGAAGAGGAAGGTTTTATACAGTTTTACACAGATACAGATGTGTCTTAGACACATAGCTGTTCACTAGCATGTGTCAAACAGGCAGCTCCTGGCAGGATTGAGGACCACAGGCTCATTAATCTGTACTTTGTGCTTGGCAGCGCTCCAGGCCAGGAGCAAGTTGTTCTAACTACAGGAAGGTATTGTGCATCTGCAGCTGACCCTGTGGGGGTATTTCGAAGAGAAAGGAAAATGACAGATCGAACTTTGAAGATTGGGTGACTTGAGGGTTGTCAGGATAGTTGGAATGTTTTCAATGCCCTTAAAAGTTTGGACCACATTAAGAAGGCAACATGAGTGTGATTCTTTGGTAGGTAGGTCCCCACAACAAAACACTAAAAAAATTAGAAGTATAGCAGGGCCAAAACCTACCAGGGTTTCATGAAGGAATAGAGAACTACATAGAATGCAATCTATATTATATTTCCTGAATATGTGAGAGAGTTAGGAGGGCTGATAATTGTTTGAAAGGTTTCACCCTAGAGAAAAGTCAGTCCACAAAATTTCATTCTAAATCTTAATTAACGTAGGATCGTGACGATTATGGATTAGTTGGATAAAAATACATTTTGACCAAAATGTAGAACCTGGACAAACTACTCTAGTCCCAAACTGATCTATGGCATAAAAGGAAGTCCACAAATACAGGGTTGCCAATTCATAGTAATTATCTGAAATTCATGCATACAACTTTATCTTAGGATAATATAAAACTCATTTGAAGAGTAAAAATGTGTCATAGTAAATTATTTCCTACATATTATCATTGTTAAAGGGTAAATTTTAGGGGTGAATTCATTTTCTTTCATTTATTTCTTTTCCATGAAGCATTTTTTTTCTGTCAATATTGTTATGAAAACTTCGAAAAAATGAGTCAAGTAAAACAAACGTTTTGTATCTGGACATACATTTCTTATTCCAATCTGATTCAGAAGTTAAAAAATATACCATGCTTTGGAATTATGTCTATCTTTAAACAATCCCTACTACAAACAGATAATCATATTTTATTTCAAATAGGGTTAGCATTTGAAATACTGAAATAAATGTTCTGGAGCTTATAAAATGTGCATAGATTTATACCTACCTCTCATCGCTCATGAGTATTACAGGACATTATTTATATTCCTCATGTAATTAACTTGGACATCAGTGCCCTGTTCCCAGACTAGTTTAGAACCCTTCCATGCAGGGAGCCATGTGTGGACTTCAAGAATTCCAAAGTGCTTAAAACGTTTTTTATTAATGTGTCATAGATATTTACAAGATCTTAATAATATACATTTTGTTTTCTTTCCAAACAAGTCAGTATTAAGAATATGTCTTATGAGAGAGGCTGGAGACCACACGGGCAGAATGATTTACTTTCAGAAAACTCCCAAAGATTACGCTTTTATTCATCGTGTAAATGGGTGAATAGCAAAAGAGTAAAAAATCAGAACAATCCACAGGAAATGAGGGCCTGGTCCTAAGACTTGAATTCCTTTGGAACTTAAACCTGCAAAATATGAAAAAAAAAAGGACTTGAGATAAAACAAAATTGCTGAACAGATTGCTTCAAGACACACAATACAAACTGCTATTGCCCTTCTCACGCTCTATTTTATTACATTTCACTTATGTTGTATTTAATTTTAGGAAGTGCTTTTACCCTCTGTCCTCAGGTATCTGTCTTAAAGGTAAAAATGCAAAAGAGAAATGACAGAATGTGTGATACAGATTAATCTGGAGGACAGATTAAAAATGGACCAATATTTGGACAGCTAGCCCTTGCACTTGTCAAGAGTTTCATTCTGATGAGTAGTGGCTTCTTCTAGTCAAAATAGAGTAAGTAAATTATTGCTGAGTAGCAAGTGTTGGCCTGCTTAAGGAAGCTCATTGAATTCAATGTAGTATGGATGCTGCCAGGACCAATGGGTGACGCCCCGCCCTGCATATGGAAATAAGAAGGTGCATGTACTTCATTTACCATTTCCACTCTAAACACACCTTTCAGAATCTATGCAAAAATATCCCATTTTTGTTCCAATCAACTGACTCATGAAATCATGCTGCAGATATCAAGTTGTTTTATGATTCTTCGTAAAATTTATTTTTTTAAGTGAGGAATCACGAAGACTGTAGATGATAGGCATGTTGGAAATTACTGTAGGTGATAGACATGTTCATCACCTCTGGCTCACAATAAAAAAAAATGGAAGCTTAGCCAATTGCTTTAGTTTTCTTTCTTTTTTTTTTTCTCAGCAATTAATCAAGAATCAGAAAATTTCTTAGAGCCTAGATTGCTGGCTGCAGATGCCCGGATTTCAAATCTGACTCAACCTACTTGACATTTTTGGAATCCTAATTTCTTCACTGCTGCTTCCATCTCCCCCATCGCTGACTGTTCTTATTTCAATCAAGTAGTCTTCTTCAAACGGAACCAGGAGCTCAGCTGACGTGTTGTTGGTTTCCAAAACGTGAGTTTTACTTTGTCTGTTTTGTCGATACAGAATCTAAAGATAAGTATAAATAAAGTTAATAACAGATGTGAGGGTGAGTTGCAGACAACCATGATAGGACATGTACAATTTGAGCATATAAATTTGTAAGTATTCCTGACGTGGAAATATTCTATGGTGTCGTTCTTTAAGCTGATGTGTTCTTAAGGAAAAACTGCTTCTTTGTGAACAGCAGTTCTTGGGAACACCACTAGATTCATTTCTATTAATTAAATAGTTGGATGCTATCTTCTCTGGTGCATACTGTGACAAGGTATTGTTCAGTTTGGAATTATTTCAACTGTGTGACTCAATTCCTCTATCAAGAGCTGATACTCATTACCATGGAAGGAAATGATGTGCTGTGTGTATGCCAAGACGCTCTGGTTAGATTTCCCCTCATACCATTAAAATATCATAACACCTTGCGGTTGGCATTCTAGAGATGCTACTGGAACATAATCTTTGACCTCTTTCTAAGCTCACAGCTACTATTCAAGTAATATCATAGCAAAGTGTGTCATGTGGAGAAAAGAAATACTGTTCAATGCACACCTTTGCTTTTTGATGTTCCGTGATGAGGCCATACAACCTTTCACTGGAGAATTTGAAGGCAGAAATGGCTTCTGTACAATTAATTTTTTCATAGTTTCACATGGCAATGGTATATCTGATTTCTTGGGAACATAATTTATCTGACTAAAGGGAAAACTACCTACTCACCTTGTAACCCAGCACTTCAGACTCGTTTTCCATGGTTTTCACGTGCTCCCAGTTCAAGCATAACTTTGAGTTTGACAGCTTCCAGGCAATGTTTGCTGGTGGTTGGCTTGGAGCTTTAAGACATAATCGAAGATGCAAATGAGTTGTTATTCAGGGTTGTTGTGCCATGCCTACATCCTTAGGAAAAGCAAACACTGGTGATTCACACAGAATGAGCTAGAATGGGTTTTAATATTATTTGAAGTATCATCCTAATTCTCATCAGAGTAAGCAAATATGATCAGTTGGGGTGGTCTATTTTCCCAGACTTATGTATTAACAATGGCTTAATGAATGTCCAGGAATAATTTACTAACCATGCCTATTGAGTGTTTTCATTTATCACATATTCAGAGATGGAAGGTCCTATTATCTAGTGTTTCATTTGGTAATTAATCAATGAGTGTGTGAACCAAATTCAAGTTGTAAACCTTTTATACACACAGACCTACACAAACACATCCCTAGCAGTCTTTTACATTACCACATTAATTTAATGACCACTTTAATTAGTAGTCTTTAACAGTAATGAACACAGAAAATGCAAGATACTTCAAGCAAAAGAATAAATTATGAACAATATAGAGAAAACTTTCTGAATACTTAACACAATGCATCAAATCCACACACACACATACACACACACAGCCCAGAGATTTCTCTCTCTTCTGCGTATAGCCGAGTCTCCTGCATGTTCTTATTGCTGTATAGACCACCTCCATTTAGTCTGAATGTATGTTCCAGAAATCGTAACTGCACAATACCTGAAGTTTGAATTTTCCTATACTCAGGCAAACCCCAGACTAAAATTCCTACAGGAAAGTCTATGAAGTAATTTAGTCATATATCTATCTTTGGTCAATCAACTGTTCCTACACACTGAGAAAGATGTATGCTATTTAATATAAATAGAGCTATCAGGAACCCAGAATAGTAAAAAACATTATGAAATTATTGATTACCCTCTATGATGGGAACTCTAAACCAAAATTATGCCTTTTAGGTCTTTGATATTAATTTTATATTCTTGGAGGAGAAAGATGGTGGGAAATAGAGAAGGAAAGATATAGAATAACCATTCCAAAGTAACAGATCTAATGCAACTAGAGACATTATAATCACCTAAATTGAACCTATCCAGCACACAGGTAATAAGTGACTGAGTTAAATACACATCCTGATCTTTTGGTTTTCAGCCCAGTGTTTGCTCACGACAGCATGCAGCTTCTCAGAGAATTGCACCTACATGATTACTTTTGAGATTAAATAAATAAATAAAAGCAACAACAACAATGAAGAACTAGGAGAGATTTATACAATACTTCAGCCATAAAGCTGAGGCAAAGATAAAACTGTCCAGAAAGATATTTTTAGCATATATATATGTATATATATATACACATATACATATATATGTGTATATATATATACATATATATGTATATATACATATATACGTATATGTATATATACGTATATATGTATGTGTGTGTGTGTGTGTGTGTGTGTGTGTGTGTGTGTGTGTGTGTATATATATATATATATGGGAAGCCAAATGAGCATAATATTTAACTCTTTACAATGCTGATAGCAATGGAAATTACTTCATTTGGAATTTTGCACTGACTGCATTCCAATCTCTAATGCATTCCTGGAATATTTTGATCTTATTGCATGTAGGCAATCTTACACTGCTGACCCCTGTTCCATTTGTCTCCCACGCCCATCACTCTTCTTCATGAAGTCATTTTGACACACTTGGTATGTGATGGATTGACAAGTGTTTCTCCATATTCTCATGGCACTCAGCTTATGTTTCCTAGGGATTTGTCATGTGGAGTTACCGCAGCTCTTGGCAGCATGTTTCTCTAAATTTCTTGTGGATGTGTTCCTTGGTCTACTCTTTTTTTTAAATTTTTTTATTATGAAAATACCATACAGAGGGATTACAATTACAAGGGCAAGATAATGAGTACATTTCTTATCAAGCATTGCAGCCTCCTCCTTGTTTCCCCTTCTCAAACCTTTCCATATCCCGCCCCCCCCACCCATATCCCCCCTTCTCCCCACCCCCCACCCTGGCCAAAGTTGTAAAGTTCGTTTTTCAACATAAAGACTTGTACACCTCATTGTTGCAATGTGTCCACCTGTATCCTTATTTAAATGATTTGTTTTTTCCCCTTCCCCTCCACAAATTATACCTTGGTCTACTCTTAACAACAATTACTAGCACAATGATTAGTGAGTGAGTCGGGGCACACAAGTCAAAGGTCTTTAGTAACTCACTGGAAGAAATCAGCTTCCTAATGAAAACTGCTTAGAAAGCTTGTGTCTCACAGCCGTTGTGGTTATGCACTGGAATGGGGGCTGTTCAGAGGTGACTGAGTGTAGCCAGTCCATTAACTATGCTTCCCTGTGATCATGGCTAAGACTCAGGATCACTGCCATGATGGGACTGTAGCAACCCATTTATGAGATAGACTAGGCCAATGGGATTGACTACGTCCTGGAATGTTTCTCTGCAAATCCAAACCTTAAAGACTTCATGTTCTGTGATTTTAAACAATTGATACTTGCCTGTCAATGCATTTGTGTCTTCTAATGGACTGATTCCAACAGGAAGTTTGTAACTGTCTTTCCTTAATTTTCAAGAAGCAGCTCAGCCATAAGCAACCTAATTTGCTATCTACTATACTCTGGATTCATTTCTTTGATCTTTGTTCTCTAAGCACTAACAATAACAACACAATACAATCAATAGAGAGAAGATAAAAAAGTCTTTCCTTCAACAGCAATGGTAGTGATGGATTCTAAAAGTTGTATTTATCGTCGTGTCTTTTGGCTGTCTGACTATTTTAGAGGTAACATATTGCTTTCTGCACTATGCATACAGTACATTGAAGAAGCAACTGGTAAGGAAGCAGAGAGTTGGATTTTACCAACTTCTTGGACTACTTTTGTGACCTTGGCAGTAACCATGGCATTAACTTGTCCGCATTTGTTCCTTCATTTATCAGAAAGTAAAACATACTACAGGTTTAAAAAAATACAAGACAAGTTCTGTGACTACTGAGTATGTTGGGATGGCTAGTGAAGTATATGGATTACCTACAATGCTGTATTTGTCTTGCTTTGTAAGGGAGGTGGGATGAAAAGTTAGGTTTTGAAGTCAAAAAATTTGAATTTGTCAAGAGCCCCAGTATTTGTATCTATAAAATGAGATCGATAACTCCCACTTCATAAAATTCTTAGCTTATATGAAATAAAATATAAAACCTTCCTTATTTCATTAGTGGTACATATTAGAAATCTCAGGAACTGCACTCAACAGCAGCTCTCTCTGTGATGTTATGACAAAAACATTCTTTTGAATTGTGCTTAACGTGGATTGTCACCCAAAGTATGATCCTCAAGTTTGCAAATGATTCACTTCTTAAATATAATTAACATACATTCACGATTGTGCCTAAGTGGCATTGTTCTTACCTGAGCTCTTTATGTGCTTTGAGAAAGGAAGATAAAATGACAGCTCAGCTAATTATCTGGGAAGTTTTCATCGTTTGAAGCCTTTCTCATCTTTATCTATGGGTACTTTTTACAAAGTTACTGCCATATATCTATTTTAAAAAATCTAATAACAAAAGCTGCAGGCTGCGTTAGATGGTTATCACCTTAACATCAGCACTCTTAACAATTCTGGATAGATGTGGCTGATTAAAGTATATTCCATATGTCTCTAATAAGTTAAAATTTCTATCACCTAAAACATAAGTCACTGTCCCATGAAAATACGAAAACCCATGCCAACTTTTTGAACGGTAAACACAACACACAAGGCCCTCTTCTATTTTGGTTTAATTTTTGCAGGCAATTTCCCAGAGACAAAATCATTTTTTCTATTAATCAAATGACAGAGGAACATTAAACTAGCCCTCCACAGCTCTAATAGTTTCCCTGTAATCAATTTTTCTGTAGATGGCATTTATATTCAGCTGTAGTTCACACTGTGAACTCAATTCAAAAACAACTTCTTATGTTACACTTCTAAGTAACAGCATGGGGTTGACATTTGGGAAAGAGAGAAAGAACATAAGTGTAAGATGGAATAAAGGCTTAATGTTTCCTTTATGTCTAAATATGGATTGATTGCATATTTACAACAAGAAAGAATCTAGTACAGCCTGCTAGTCAGTCAAAGTCAGGGGCCAAATTGAGACAAAATTTGCAAACACTTTGTGCTACTCTCGCAGAATAGGACTGTCTACATAAGCAGTGTTTTGTTTGTTTTATGTTCTTTCTTCCTCTTGCAATTGATGTAAATATTTTTCCATGCTGTCATAGTAAATTTAAATCACATGCAAGCGTTGTCTGCATGGCTCACAGTCGATTTGCTTGTCTCCTCAGTTGTCTTTTAGAAACGCATGGTTTTCACTTAGTGTGGTACTCATCATTATTTCTTTAACGGTAAAAATACCACCATTACCATCCTTGATAGTAATAACTGCATTTTTGAGGAACTTTATAGAGCTGGAGTCATGCTCAAGCGATAGAGTCCTTCCTTTGCAAGTATGAGTCCCTTCTCTACCATCAAAAACAAACAAACAAAAGAAGCTTTAGCTTTACATGAGTTATTCCTTAATGTGGATGTCCTTTTGGCCTGTAGCTCTTCAGAACTCTTATGTCATATTCAAATATGCAGCCTGGCTTACAGAAGGTATACCTTCTTACAAGCATCTTTGCCTCTTGTTTATTTTGTTTGTGGTATTTTTTCCACAGTTTATTACTTCATCTCTTTGTCTTTCCCTTGTTTTAGATTATCTCCCCACTTAAAATTGCCAAAGGCAAAAATCCCAGTGTGTGGCTCTTGGGAGGTGCAATTTCTTGACTGGATGCATGAATGACCTTATTTCAAAAAGAAAAGTTCTGTCTTCTGTTTGGTGAATCATAATGGGAATTTTCCTAAGTGTGAGTTCTGCATTTTCAGACTTTACAATGAAAGATCAGATAACCAGATTGAAAATCTTGATGATGGTTGTCTGAATGTGTGATGGATGTATTTTTTTTTTTTGGCTGCTATTATTCAGAGGTAATTTTGATGTCATCTCAAGGATAAGGGAAATCAAGGTCCAAGGACAGCACTTGAATCAGGACTACCTTCAAGATTTCATTAAAGCTATTTCTCATCTAGGCATTGGGTATCCTTCCAAGATCCTTAATGAAAATTTCTGCAAGAAACATAACAACCAGAAACTAGCTGGGCTTTCCTACTTTAAAAAGATGTTAAAGATCATGAAATCACAATGAAAGGCATATAATACAAGTAATCATGCCTAAACCCTCAATGTTTGTCAGTCTCAGAGTCACCTTGGTATATGCTACAGTGCTTAGACCTCAGACAAAGCTCTAGGAGTTAGGACTATCAGCTCTGCTTTTCCTGTGAGAAAGTGTTTCAGAGTGATTAAATAATTAGACCTGTCACACAGACGGTATATGGCAGATCCTAGATTCACACCCAAACTTCTCTCCCTCTGGAGTCCCATTCTAGCTACAGCACTGACTTGCAGTGGGCCAAAGTTATGGGAATCAATGCTGATCAATGAAAATACATTACAGAGGAAAATCTGGGACATAAATAAAGCAGTAGGAAGAACATTTCACTGTAACAGGGATGGCAAGGATATTGTTTATAAATGAAATCTTATTGAGGCTTTATGTATTTCTTATATGTGAAAACTGATGTAAATTAGTACTTCATTTTTTTAGGCCTGAATAGGCCTTAAACTAGCCAGTCTTATTATGTATAATAAAAGTTGACTTGAGTCTTGGCTCAGTAAGTATACTAAAATATCTGGAAATTTATCAGAATACCTGTATCCAGGTTTTTACAAATACTATTCTTGCTGGTAGTTCATACCTGTAATCCTAGCTACTGAGAAAGCTAAGATATGAGGACTGCAGTTCAAAGAGAGCTTGGGCAGGAAAGACTATGAGACTATTATCTCCAATTAACCATTCAAAAAGAGCCAGGAGTGGAGCTGAGGCTCAAGTGGTAGATTGCTTAGCTTTGAACAAAAAGCTCAGGGAGGGGCTGGGAAGGTGGCTCAGTGGTAGAACGCTTGCCTTGCATGCCTGAGGCCCTGGGTTCGATTCCTCAGCACCACATAAGCAAAAAGAAAAAAAAGCCGGAAGTGGCGCTGTGGCTCAAATGGTAGAGTGCCAGCCTTGAGCTGAAAGTTGAGGGACAGCGCCCAGGCCCAGAGTTCAGGCCTCACGACCGGACCCAAAAAAAAAAAAAAAAAAAGCTCAGGGATAGCACTCAGGTCCTGAGTTCAGGTTCAAGACTGGTACTATAGTATATATGCTATTTATGATATATATATATACATATATATATCTCATACATATACATATACTATACATATTATACATATTATATACTATATTATATATATAATGCTTGAACTGACACTAGCAATATATATATATATATATATATGTATATTCACATACACAGACAACACACACACACACACACACACACACACACACAGACTCCTTACAGATTTCTAATCACCCTTGATTTTGTGTGAAATAGCAAATAACTCCATGAAGAGTTTTTGTGGCTTTGGTGCATCTCAACCAGCAAGAATTAAATGTCTGAGCACTCTAATTGGAGATTTCCATCCAGAAATTGAGATTAGCTAAATACTCCAGAAGAAGCATCAAAGCAAATCATAACAAAGTTACTGACATTGTCTTCGTTGACTTAGCCCATCGTGTAAAATGGGAAGGAAAACAGAGCTGCATCTGTAGCCAACCCATCCCTTAGAATGGCTCAGAGCCCATCCTGTCTTAAGCTAGGTAAAGTGTAGAAAATCTGGTTCACAGATTCCTAGTATAACCTCTATACACAGACAGCTCCTAGAAGCTATTCCTTCATTTGTTTCCTTCTTTTAACAATTCTAAAACACTTCATATTTTCCAAGGTTCTCTCACTATCAGTTCTTTACTTGTGCTTCATTGACAATGTAGAAAGATGATAATGGAAGATTTCCATTTAATTACAGCTTCATACTTGTAATTCTAGCCACTCGGAATACAGAGATCTGTGGACTACAGTTCAAAGCCTGATCAGGCAGTAACGTCCATGAGACTCTTATCACCCAATAACTACTAAAAAAGGCAGAAGTAGAACTGTTGTTTAAGTGCCAGAGCACTGGGCCTGAGCACAAAATCTCAGGGACAATGTTCAGACCTGTGTTTAAGCCCCAGAACTGGTAGAAGAATGAAAGGAAGGAAGGAAGGAAGGAAGGAGGAAAGAAAGAAAGAAAGAAAAAGAAAGGAGAGAAAGAAAGGAAGTGAAGGAAAGAAGAAAGAAAGAAAGAAGGAAAGAAAGAAGGAAAGGAAGGAAGGAAGAACAAACAAATGAAAAAAGGAAAGAAAGAAAGGAAGGAAGGAGAGAGAGAAAAAGAAAAGAGAAAAAGAAAGGAAAGGAATGAAGGAAGGAAGCAGGGAAGCAAGCAAGGAAGGAAGGAAGGAAGGAAAAAATACAGCATAACAAATGTCATGTCCTAGCCTCAGGTCACAAGTCAGTGACATGCAGAGAACTGGTATATATGCAGGTTTTTGGAGGCTGGTTCAAATTTTCCATGTATACCTAGAAAATTTGTTAATTAGGGCTTGTTGACTAGCATAATTTTAAGTTCCATTCACACATGTATAGAAAAGAAGTAACCTTTAATATCACTTGATTTTCAAGTATTTTTCAACTGGCTGTACTTTCTTAATATACAGGAGTAAAAGAAGAAGACAAGTTAATACTCAGAGTTCTTGCTTTAATGTAACATCAGAAGAGTTTATTTTCATTATTCCCAAAGAGTTTTAACAATTAAGGCACAAATGTTTTTGACCAACCAACCAATTGGTAAACTGATGGAACAGGCATTGACGAACAGTATGTTCCTTATAATACATAAACCTCATGCTCTGGGTACTTACGAGACTTTTTGGTGGTGATGTTGACTGGGGGGCTTGAGGGCCCTGTCCCAGCAGTGTTATAAGCTCGAACCGAGGCAAAGTAGACCGTATTAGCTTTCAGCCCTGTGATGTTCTTGGTTGTGACATTGCCACTGACTCTAATCCTACCAACCATCGATTCCTTCGAATCATCTGTCCAGTATAAAATCTGATTATTAAAAATAAAGAATAAACAAGTCATTACTTTTCAACAACTACCAAATGCAAGGAGGTCTGGGAATGTAAAAAACAAAACTTGAGTTTTCAATTAAAATGGCAATATCAATCCCAACGAAATCATCACAGCTGAATACTTATAGAATGGAAAGAAGAAATCGTGTATGTGGATAAACAAATATGATGAAATTTCAGAGAACCTGGGCTTTTGAAGAGTACCAAAATAATTTAATCCAAGAACCATCTAATTTATGAACTATATAACTATATCCGCTTTAACAAAGGACACGTAAGAAAGACAGGTCAAACAGGTTCCATGTCATCAATCAAATTTTTACATTTTGCAACCTTATCATCTCTTACAGTGTTCTTTGAGTCACAAGTAAATCAATAGTTCACCTTATACTGATCAGTTGCTATGCATTCTTGTTGTTATAAGAGGTATTAGAACAAGACAAAAGAATATAGAGTTTAGTTCTAGTTTGGACTTTAGAATATATATGTGAAAAGAAAGCATAGAATGCAGTCCAAAGAAGAGATAAAAACATGAAGAAAACCTTTCCTGACTGGTGAAGGAGGGGATGCAGATGAGCTGTGAAAAATAAGCAAGGTTCACCTTAGAGGTATGGCCTTCTAGGCACAGACTCGGTATGATAGTTATCATATGAATAGAAAAGTTTGTTTAGATTAGAGGATTCATGAGAATGAAAAATAATGGAAGGATGGGCTGGGAAGGTGGCTCAGTGGTAGAGTGCTTGCCTTGCATGCATGAGGCCCTGGGTTCAATTCCACAGTACCACATACGCAGAAAAAGCCAGAAGTTGTACTGTGGCTTAAGTGGTAGGGCACTAGCCTTGAACCGAAGAGTTGGGGGACAATGCCGAGGCCCAGAGTTCAGGCCCTACAACTGGCAAAAAAATAAAAAATAAAAAAATAAAGAAAAATAATGGAAGGGAAAAATGGCAATGATTAGAATTGTACTTTTATTGTAGCTTTAAAACACAATAAAACACATTGTCTATTTTGTGAATTGTTGTACCTTCAAATGGTAAATAATTAATAACTAATAGTATTTCCCTTTCCACATTCTCATCTCTTTGTGAGAACAGTGTCACAAATACATGATTTACTTCATTCTATATTGAGTAAAGGAATCAGAATTTATCAGAATTCTGATAGAAACCGAATTTTTTTAGTCACTTAGCTCCCTTTTCAGAGATGATTACGTTTTTTTCCCAAGTTACATTCCAGTTTCCAGAGCAAATTTCTCACTGAAATTTTTCCTACAGTTTAAGATCATCAGGATTTGACTTCATTTCTCCCTATAAACTGGAATGGATGCATTTTGAGTATTTAAATATGATAAACTTCCTCATCACTTAAAAAAATCATATTGTGTCAAGAATACTTACCATAAAATCTCTCCTAAGAAATTTCACCTTTATAATAACAATTTATCAAAAAAAACCCTATAAACAAAATCAGTGAATGATGGTTGACAAGAGCTGTGACATTACGTAGCACCTCCCTAGAACATCCTCAGCCTACTTATCTGAGAACGTATGCCTTTCTTTGTGGCCATTATTTACCAATTAATTTGCTTAAGATCACCTAGAAAGATGCCTTTCCCTTCATTTTTTTTTTCTTTTCCTCTTTCTATATTACTATAGTTTGGATCTGGAAACTTCCAGTGTTTTGGGATCTTGGTTATCAGCCCTGGATCTATTGGGTGGTGGTAGAACCTTTAGCAGGTGGGTCTTAGTGATAGGCATTTATGTCATAGAGAACATGTACTGAAAGAGGTCCTGAGACCCTGAACTCAATCCCTGTTTCAGTACAGATATTGTTTCTCTGTTTCCTGTTTCCCAGTTTACTCTGACAGGAGTTCCTACTATGCCTCTTCAGCGCAGGCCACAGAACTAGGGGTGTAATCCATAGATTGGAATTCTCTACACTGTGAGCCAAATAATTCTGGCTTTAAGTTGAGTCAGGTATTTTGCTATAGAAAGAGACAGCTCACTAACAGAGCTGTGAGTCCATGCTAAGTGCTGAGTTTGTGATCCAGAACTGCATACAGGAGCTATTGGGTGGTGAGCTGGTGCATTCACAGGGAAAGTCAAACCAATATGGATTACCTCATAGCCCAGCACTCTTCCAGTGTTTCTATTCCAGGCAATAGCATTCCAAGAAACTTCCATTTCAGAAGCAGAGACACTCTGGACCGAAGTTCCTCTTGGAGCCAGTTGAGGTTCTACCGTCAGATAAAAGATATTTTCACCTTGGACAGCCCAAAGTGCCAAGCACATACATAAGACTCAAGGAAAATCATTCCAGAGCTGAGGACAGCTTACCATCTTCCCCTGAGTAGACAATGGATACGGTACTCAACGATCCTTCTCCTTCATTATTATATACACCCACTTTGACTTCAAAGGGAGAGAGGGGTGTGATGCTTTCATTTCTGTAAACAAACCTTGAAGATTCCACAAGTGCTACCCTTTCTTTGGTCCAGGTTGTTGAGCCAACTGGCCGTAGCATGATGAGATATCCAAATCCCTCGCCATTTTGTAGTTCTTCTGGAATGGACTTGGTCAAAATGAGATCAATCATTGAGTATGTGCAAAAATAGTTCACTGAGCTATTATAATATTTACTGACTGTCATTTTTTTGCAGATATAGTTATGGATATTTGCCCTATTTAATGAAGTATTGTAGAAAAATACTTCTATTTGGAATGTCAATTAGGAAAATGATCCCAGCCAAAGGCACTCAGATAAATAATTGTTTTCAAATAGAAATATAAAACATGTTTTACAAATTTATATTTTTCTTTGATGGCTCATAAATTGCAATAATAAAATGATTCACAACATTGCAAGATTTTACAATAGGAGCTACACCATAATTTTCAAACAAAAAATGCATAAAACAACTTCCACTAAGTCTAAAGCATATATCTTTATTAAAAACATTAGGGTATATTTTTTCTGACATAAAAAATACATTTCTAATTCTCACAGACATCAAATTCTACAAAGTACACTTAAAACTACAAATGAATTTAAACTACAAAACAGAAATAGATACAAGTTTCATCAGAACTCTTCAGATATAACAGTTATAGTCAAGCAAATGAAAATAGTTTTGCTTGAATTTCAACAAACCTTCTACCTGATTAGAACAAACTTATACTTCAAAAAACAATGGAATTGAGTTGGCTTTTCCAAAGCAAATGCTCTCTTTTCTTATTGATAGATAATGAGAGATAGATAACTATTTTGATGAATAGATATAGCTATTTTCTAGATATTATACACACATACTCAAATTGGTTCTTGGAGACAAGGTAGCACAAATTGACTATGACCCTGATCTAGCCTAAAATTCATGATTCTTTTGCCTTTGCCTCCTGAATACTGGAATCACAGGCATGAACCACCATATCCAGACTATATTGTAAATGTTGATCAACTAGCATAGATCTACCTGGCAAAATATAATGCTCTAAGTTCCTCATGCTTGCAATACTGTTCCTAGTGTTTTCCTTATCCATGGAAGTAAATGTACTGTATCACATTATCCAGCCATTTGGGCCATTATCTGATTACCAGCCCCATGCACTGGCACCAAGAGCACCATCTTGGGTCAACATACATGAAGATTTCTGGTATAGACTTTATAGCCAGTAGCAAAGAACAGACCCATTCAATTCCTCCTGTTTACAGGGCTTGCAAATGAAACCTAGAGGGCAGTGGTAGGAATACCCCATGCAGGCAATAATAGAAAATATTCAGTAGCAGGGTCACTGGGACAGGAGAAGCTAAGAGAAATGGAGCTGCATTAGAGAGGGAGGAGATGGAACTCAGGTAGCAGCCAGTTGCTCCTGGCTGAAGGAAAGGATATGGAAAGACCAATACAGCAATCGAGGTGGGGCTGAATTGTGAGCACCGCTACTGACAGTTTCCTAGAATTCCTGTGCAGGGGACAGTGATGAACGATGCTCAGCTTCTCCATTTGACCTGCTTGCTTGGTTGCAGGGACTTTTTCCTGTCCTCATTACTTTCCATGTAGCTTTACAATAAATCCCCATTAACCGAGATGACCTCAGCGGGTCTCTATTTGCTGCCATGTGGAGTATGGTAACAAATACAGAAAGTGAAAGATGAAGGAAAATGCAGCTGCTGAAATCTGGGAAGTACAATGCTTCCCTCTATTAACACTTTTTGTTCTGACAAGAAAAACAGGATGAAAAATTAATTTTGAATTGGGCACTGGTGACTCACACCTACAGGAGGCTGAGATCTGGAGATCCTTTCTGGAAGCTCTAGACTTAGCTTTAATTAATCAGCAAAAATGCCAGACGAGGAGCTGTGGCTCAAATAGTAGAATGCCATTCTTGAGAAAAAAAGATAAAGGCTGGAGCTCAGGCCTTGAGTTCAAGCCCCAGTGCCTGCACAAAAATTTGAAATAATTTAGAAGAGGTGTAAGAGGATTTAACTAACTTGCTAGAGCCTTTGATTTAGTTCTTCTGCTCTTTTGATCTGGTGGATAATGATTATTTAATGCATCACAGTTGGTAGAGGACTCCTACTTTTGTTACAAGTAAGGTAAATGTTCTTTTATTAAGAAAGATCTGAGTGCAAGATAAGCAGTTTAAACCAGAACAAAAGAGACTCACAAAAGTTTTTCCTTTTATTTTTCTCATATGGACAGAGAGTCAAAGATAAAGAAATTTGCGTAGCCGTTTAAGAGCACCAGAGATGTTCCCCCTCTAAGCAATTAAAATTGATAAAGTATAATAATATAATTCCTAACCACAGTATCTGTAAGAACTCAATCTTTAGTATAAACCAAGGTTCCACAAGCAAAGCCTTTCTAGCCAAGTCTGGCATGTAGCCTAGTTTTCACAAATCATGGCTCCTGATTTATCTACCCGCTTTTGAGCTACGGACTGTCAAAAAAAACCACATGGTTCACAATGTTGAGTATTTTCACCCTCTGTCTCTACATAAAAATTGTGCTCACTATTTCTATTTAGCTTCTAGTTAATCATACTCCATCCTACATAGATAATTTATAATTGCATTTAATAGGAGACATTTACCACAAGCACCTCAAACTTGGAAACAATAACTATGAGCACATAGTAATGTGCATTTTGTGTCTATTTATTTTGGTTTGGTTTGTTCCCAATAATTAGACATGATGCGAAATGTGTGGGATGGACAATTGCTAATTCCTTAAGAAAAACAATATGGTTAGTGTTCCTCTCTCCTGTTGTGTAACCACACAAAAACAATTATCTACTAAACTTTAGGAATCTATGGCTATGGCAGAGAAAAAAGAGAAGCATGAAATCAGCAAAACTCTCTGGACAAGATAATGAAAGTATTTATGTGGCCTTGGAAGAACACTGAAAACTAAAAGACTTCCTCAGCATTAAACAAGAGTAATTCCCCAGTGAGATTCAATGAGAGTTACTGTTTTACAGCAAATATTGTCAAATGGTCAAGAATAATACAATTACTTCCTACTTAAGGCAGATGTGCAGGAGTTCCTGCTTTTCCCTGATTTAGGACCAAGTAAAGGTCCTAAATGAAAGGTCTGTGTTCAAATGCTCCGCTGCCCAGTGAGGCCCAGGTGTAAGCTCCTTTTCCTTATCTGTATCTGGTTTCCCAGCCCCAGAATTGTTGTGGGGACTAAACGGCATAGAAGGGCCAGGGTGGCACCCACAAATCTGGCAGAGCATGGTGAATATGCTTTCCCTCCCACTTCGCCTTGAGATTTCAAGTCACAAACCAGAGAAGATGGAACACATTCTACACTCTAGGCCCCCAAAGAACCGCATGAAATGCGACATCCAGAAATAAGGATGACTTTTAGGGTAGCTGTACCCCATGTTTGCTTGTGATTGCTTTCTCGCATATAAAACTGGGTTAATGATACCTCTCTCTCATTCTCACTCTCTTTTTCCCTCTTTCTCTCTCTCTTTGTCCATCTCTCTCTCTCCCTCTATTTCTCTCCCTTTCTCTCTCCTCTTCTTCTTCTTCTCCCTCTTTCCCTGCCCCCTCTCTGCCCCTCCCTCTCTCCCTTCCTCCGTTCCCTCCCTCTCACCTCTGAACTTTGTGACAAATAAAGCACTGTATTTCTAAAATAGGATTTCATCAGAAACCAGTGGCCCATGCCAGTAATCCTAGCTACCCAGAAGGCTGAGATCTCAGGATCGAAGTTCAAAGCCAGGCGGGGTAGGAAAGTCTGTGAGGCTCTTATCTCCAATTAACCACCAGAAATCCAGAAGTGGCACGGTGGCTCAACTGGTAGAGCACTGGCCTTGAGCTAAAATGCTAAGGGATAGCGCTCAGGCCCAGAGTTCAAGCCCTAAGCCGACATAAAACAAAAAATAACAAAAACCTAAAATAGGATTTCTTGCTCTTTGGGGCATGATAATTCTTGGCAGAGGGACCTTTCCTATGTCTATGGTATTTAACATCATCTTGGCTTGCTTACCTGCCATATATAATCTATAAATATGTCTCTAGCCACTCTAACGTATACACCAATGATAAATACATCCCTGCTTCCCAATGAGGCTCACTTTTATATGTATTTCACATGTCACTATTTATTTAAAACTTTCATGGTCTTCTTATCATTAGGTATAAGTTCAAAATGTCTCAGGATATAGCCATATATTTCTACTTTTCTACCAAGCCAAAGTCAACAAGCTCCATCCTCTTGCCAACTTCTAGTTACAAGAGACAGGTTCTAAAAGATATATCACATGGTCTGTATTTTTTAGGAATTCAGGACATGCAGGTACTTTAAACCAATGAATGCCTTGAAATTTCTAAAGTTGAGAAAGCACTTTGGAGCTTAGGATGGTAGAATGAAGAAAGAAAGTGTAGTGGGCCTGTACTGACCTTCACCAAGTGTGCAACAAAGGTATTTGTTTACTGAGGGCCTTGAACCCTTTCAAGGTTCTTCCCATTGAATGTCAAGGGTCCCAAGAGTCTGGCCTAGGAGTACCAGAACTTAGAAATTGAGGAAATTCTTCAGTTGTTACTTGGATCTGTATCAAGGGATTATAAAGATCCCCCCTGATGGGAGATCTTCTAGAGAACATCCCCCAAAACTCTACAAAACACCAACCTCTGGTCATTTGCTGTACTTGGTAAATGCCAAAAGCAAATGACAAATGTATTAGAAAACGCTCTTTTCCACATACCCCGCCCCTTGTATTGAGCTCACAACACCACCTATTCGGAGCTCTACAGTGGTAACACAATGAATGAGAGAAAAAAAGAGAAAAGTAGAAGAAAAAAAGATAGAGGACTGAGTATAATTC
This sequence comes from Dipodomys spectabilis, assembly GCF_019054845.1. Classification (NCBI taxonomy): domain Eukaryota; kingdom Metazoa; phylum Chordata; class Mammalia; order Rodentia; family Heteromyidae; genus Dipodomys; species Dipodomys spectabilis. Next base: position 35,436,655 of record NW_024870731.1, on the reverse strand, counting down.
ATCCCATTTCATATGATAGAATTCTACTCTATTGTAGTAGGCTTGAGCTACTGGAAATGAGCAACTTTAGATTGGTGAAAAGTGTAATATTTACGACAATAAACCTGAGTAAAAATTTAAAATCAGTAACAGCATGAATCTATATGTTGATATTGAATACAATCACTGGAAAAGTGATTCCATGTACCTAACTTTTCATGCCAAGGCAGGGTAAGAATGAGATGCTGAATGCAAAGATCAATGTTAGGACAATAATTCTTTTTTGCTTATATTCTTCCACAATAAAATAGTTCTAGGGCTCATGAAGCAAACTGTGCCTAACTCACCTTGTCATAATGAAAAGTCTCCTGACCAATGCTCTATAGATTTTTTTTAATTTTATTTTATTTGTGAACATACTGTACAGAGGAGTTACAGTTACATGGGCAGGATAATGCATACATTTCTTACCAAGCATTGCAGCCTCCTCCTTTGTTTACCCTTCACATCCCTTCCCAGCCTCCCCCTCCCCCCCTAATCCCAATCCTTCTTGCTCTATAGATTTTGAAATTGTTTCCTTACATTTAAATTGTGCTGAGTTAGTCACATTCTCTGACTTGAGCAGAAGGAAACATTTTCTAATACTAATCCTTAAATAATTCATCATAAGGATGATGTATTTTTATTCTACATCTTTTAGATACGCTTAGGAGTGATCAAATAAACCTTTTTTTTTTGTTTGTTTTTCAGTATTTCTCCTGGCCAACTAAATCATTTTTTTTTCTTTTCAAAAGAACTCAGTTGGACAGAAAATTACCTCCCACGTAATGACGAGCTCAGATCTACTTCCTCCGCCACCATTGATGTTCGCCGGAGCCACGACTGGGACTAAAAGCAACCGAGAGGAATGTTGGAAGGCAATTAATGGAGGGATGTCTTCATCAGGATGAAGTTTTGTTGAGGAATTTTACCTTGTGAAATCTCACTCAGGCACACTCTGAGAGTCTTGCATTTTTAATGAACATAAATTATGTTTACACACATCCAAATTTCTAAGAGAGGACACAGTTGTGTTTGATACATGAGCACCCTGGCTGCAAAATTAATTAAAAATCGAGTAGCATCATGTATTTGACATTATTATGCATCATCTACTAATTGGCAAAATGATGTCCCATTCAGATGGTTAACAGGGACACTGTTGATTTAGTGCCTAATTATACAGTTGTGCTATAAACAAGTTACCGATGCAGTATATTAATTCATTATTTTTTGTCAATAAAGAAACTAAAAATTATTTTTGTCTTTGTGAGTCATCAGAATATTTGAACATTTAAACTTAAATTTTTTCAATGTTAAGAGATTATTATTATGTAACACTACTGTCTGAATCTCAAGTCTCTTCCGGTTCTTGCAAAGGCGATGTTTGTGGAAATTTCCATTGCATCCTTACATCTAATGCCCTAGTGGAACAAGCAGGATTATTCTGGTCAATTACAAACAATATGTCCTTCAACTCCACCCTGGTGAGGACTACTGTGATGAATGATAGTGCAAGGCATATTGTAAAACTGAGGAAAACTGTGAGTGTATGCAGTGAGGCTGCAGTCACACACATGGGAGTATTAAAATCATCATTTTCCTTAATACAACAACAAAACTATCTTGAATCTGTGATGGATAGTGGCTAAATTTCCTAGTATGCTTTTATTGTATTGCATTATAATGAATGTGTATGTATATGTATGGACATTATGTATGTGTGTATGTGTGTGTGTGTGTGTACATATAAACATTTTTGACCAGTATCCTTTGGAAGGGGTAGAAGTGTCTGGGTATGGTTGCGAACCGGTAGTCAGGGATTAAAATATATTAGTCTTAAATGCTTATTTCAGAATCTTTTTCATTGTAGATATTGCCTAAGCAAATCTAGGTCTTAATTGATTTTTTCCTCTTTCATTAAGATGTGTGACATGATAGAGATATAGTAATATGACTGCCCAATAGATATTATCTACATAGAAATACACATAATTTTGCACTTGAATTATATACCATATATACATTATAAAATTAAACGTTACTTGAACCTAAATGATCGTTTCTTTAAAATTTTCTAATACCTTTCATCAGAAGAAACACGAATCAAGGTAGAGCCTACATATTTGCTAGATTTGTTGTACTTGGAAGTTCATAGTGACACTATTCCAAGACATTTGCAGGGCTTAGCTATGTAAAAAATGTATTTTTAAATGACAATTTTATTCTCTCTGGAGTTTCCAGTGCCCTGAGAAACATGAAGTACTTTTTCTATATTCAATTTTAAAATCACCTCTGTGAAAATGGAAACCACATTAAGAAGTTAGCATTTGCTACTTAAGAGAGGGAGAGAAAAGGGAGAGGGAAAGAAGGGAAAGAGAGTGAGAGAGAGAAAAAGAGAGACAGAAGAAGAGAGAGAGATAGAGAGAGAGACGGAGAGAGAGAGAGTCACAGATCCAGAGAGAGTGGAAAGCTTGAGTATTATTTATAATGTTAGGAAAATTGGTCTGAATACCCTGTCTTACTGCACAGGAAACTATTAATGGTCAGGAGAAGGTAGCATGCAATCTTTACTAGAAGAACTTCAGTGTCTGGATCAGAGTTATAAGAGTTAGCATATTTCAAGTTAGCTATAAACAAACAACTGGAAACTAAAGCTGATATCCAGAGGAATACAGTTGGAGATTCTGGCCCAGCAGTTCTATGGTAAGTCCTGGAAGTTTCTACTTCTATATAACTCAGCTGATCTTCACTTATCATGGCTAAGAACCACTGCTATTTGGAGACTCTTGGTCACAGAAGTCCACAGTTCATGTATCAAACCTCAACTTGGCCAAAATAAAACCTATCTAATGTCCTGTTGGTTACTTTGCTCCTCAGTAAGACTTGCAGCATAATTTAACTGAATACAATTCCTGCCAAATATGCTTTCTCTAGCATCATCCCTTGGATGAAATATGATGTTATGGCTGGAAATACAGCTCAGGTGAGCAGAACATGTAACTAACATGGGAGAGAGTTGGGTTTAACCTGATAAAAATACAGGAAGGAAGGAAGAGAGGAAGGAAGGAAGGAAGGAAGGAAGGAAGGAAGGAAGGAAGGAAGGAAGGAAGGAAGGAAGGAAGGAAGGAAGGAAGGAAGTAGATCATTGACATCTGCTTATTGAAGTCACTTATATTTGTTCAGCTAAATTAGCAACAGCAAAATGATTCCTTGTTTACATAAGTGAGGACGAATGTGATCTTTGTGAGCTGCACAAATCCAGCAGGGCTTATGTTGTCCTGGATGCGAAAGTTGGGATGGAACAAAGATGATCCCATGAAAAGAGCTTAAGTAGACATGAGTTACAGCCAGGTTCCACTTGTGTTCTGCTGTTCAGTGAACCAGTTAATGCTCAATTAGTGCTTCAGTTAAATGACTGGAGGATTTGCCTCATCTGGATATGGAGGGATTTATAGTATTGCTGGATGAAGCTATAACTAGGTCAGAGTTGAGAAATGGCTGAAAATGTACGACTGCATGTGCCAAATGGAGACAATTAATTCTTGGCTACATCATCTTAATGAAATAAGCATTTCATTTGCCTCCGTCAACCACTATTGGATTTGATAAGGAAGAGACCAGATGGAAAGACAGCTTCTGAAAAAGCCCTTATTCTAACATGCTGCTTAAAGGTAATCATCTGTAATTCCATCTATGTTTGAGGGGAAAGACACGTTTCTATAAACACATAAGACCATGATCATCAGAGCCACTGGTTTGCTGACTCTGATTTTGGTCTCAATATACTACATACAGGACCCCCCCACACACACACAAAAACACCTTTGTGCCTTTTTTCTTTAAGAACTATACCATAAGGAATCTTCCATGTTTGAGGAAATGTTGGTTCCTTACCTGATGCTTTAGTTCTTAGCAATTCTGATGGCTTACTGGGTTCTCCAATCCCAATGCTATTCCCCGCAACAACACGAAATTCATATTCCACCCAAGGACTCAAACCAACGACTGTTGCATTGTACGTGTGACCATTGAGAATTTCAGGGACTAGAAAGAGCAAGACACTTCAGGTACCAGGCAAGAACCACAATGATAAGTTAAATTACTAAATGCTAAACTAATCAAGATACATATCAAATAGATCACATTTAAATCATACTATTATTTAAAAGATTATTTCCACGCATGGCACGGGTGGCTCACATTTGTAATCCTAACTACTGAGAAAGCTGAGATCTGAAGATGGAGCAGGAAGCCACTTCATCTTCAATGAAGCAGCAAAAAGGCAGAAGTGGAGCTATGGCTCAAGTGATTGATTGCCAGTCTTGAGAGGGAAAAAACCAAGCAAGAGTGCAAGACTCAGAATGCAAGCCCCAATATAAGCACACACATATATTTAAAAAAAATCTCCTTAAACCTATATTACTTACCTGTAGCAACCGCTTGCCAACCCAGAGAAAAAGGCGTCCGTGTTTGAATAGTGAATATTTGAATGGGACTGTTATTATCCGGGCCTGGCTTCCAGCTTAGCTGGGATGTAGTGCTAGAAACGTGTTCCACTCGCACATCTTCAGGAGGACCTGGGGGGCCTTGAAATGGTATTTTAGGATGACCACACTGGAAGTGTTTACATTCATTGACTGAAGACAGGATGGTTTATTTTTTACAAATAATATCCACCTTAATGCATGTATAGCCATAAATAGAAATTAGGTCCTCTTAATTCAGTTTACACAGCAAGTCATTAATTGAGAAATGTTCCTTTTGGAGGGTGCAAAATTTCTTTCGTGGGGTGAATGGATACCCCTGACAGATGGCTAAATTTAAAAACTGAGAAATACAGTCTGATTCCTCCCTCAACATCTAACCCAAGTAAATATAACTTCTAGAGACAACTAGACAAACATTTCACTCTGCTCTGCCAAAAATGGTGTGTTATAGCTGGGCATGGTGGCACATGACTACAAACACAGCTGCTCAGGGGGCTGAGATAGGACGATCATGATGTCAGACTAGTCTATATAAATAGTAGCAAGATGCGATGTTGAAATCTGCCGGGTTAGTTGGTACCTACATATAATCACAATTACTCAGGAGGGGCAATAGGAATATTGTAGTATGCAAGTGGGCAGAAGAAAATGTGGGAGAGCCTATGTGAAAAGTAACTAAAAGTGTTGGGGATATGCCGCCAGTGATAGAGTTTGTCTAGTTCCTGAATCCAAGAAAGATGGGAAGAAGGAAAGAAAAAGAGAGAGAGAGAAGAAAGGAAAGAAAGAAAGAAAGAAAGAAAGAAAGAAAGAAAGAAAGAAAGAAAGAAAGAAAGAAAGAAAGAAAGAAAGGAAGAAAGGAAGGAAGGAAGGAAGGAAGGAAGGAAGGAACGAAGGAAGGAAGGAAGGAAGGAAGGAAGGAAGGAAGGAAGGAAGGAAGAGAAAAAGGGAGGAAGGAAGAAGGGAGGAAGGGAGGAAGGGAGGAGGAAGGGAAACTATTTTACTACAAATAAAAGGCCAATATAAAAATTTTAGGGGCTGATAGTGTTCTCCAAGTCAGATCATTCATTATCAATAGATAAGATGCACATTGTTAATGTCCAAACCAATAAGGCCAATAATCTGGGGTCCTGGACTTGTGGAAATAAAACATCTGCATGGTTTTGAATCACTCTCTTATCATGACTTGGTACCTCAAAGAGCTATCATAAAGATATCAAAAATAGGGATGGTAAGCCAGTGCCTAGCTAATCACGAGACTGAGATCTGAGGATCATGGATCAAAGCTGGCCTGGGCAGAAAAGTTCCTGTGAGATTCTTATCTCTACTTAACCACTCAAAAACCAGAAATGTTGCTGTGGCTCCAGTGGTAGAGCACTAATCTTGAGCACAATGAGGCACAGATACAGCACCCAGGCCCTGAGTTAAAGCCCCACAACTGACCAAAATAATAATAATAACAATAACAACAACAATAACAACAAAATTGGGTTGATGAATGAAAATGTGTGATCACTCTTACCTCTAACAATTATATCAGCTGCAACAGATAATCTTTCTAGAGTTGTTTGTACTGTGCACATATATTTTCCTGAATGACTTAACTGAATATTCCTTATCATTAAATCCCCAACAGATTCCTGCAGATAGAGAGAGGGAAATGGATAAAAGCATAAACACACACAGCGGGTCTCATTTTCTTTACAGCTGGATAAATACCAAGTATGAGGCAGTTCTGAAAATTTGAAGATTTATTAGAATTGTTGTTGTCGCTCATAATTGATTCCTCTTATTATCCCCTTTATTATAATTGCATTGAGAAAACAAGTATTTCTATGAAAGATATAAAGTAAAGTAAAACAAAACAAAACCAGATGCAGCTTCATAAACAGACAGAGATAATCTTCACAAATAAAGATGGAGAGAATAATTATGAAAGATGGTGATTCATGTAAGCGATTTGATTCATTTTCTAAAGCACATAAAAGTCTCAGTTACTTACTCCTCCAATCCTTTCAAAATGAGCTACTCCTTTTTTTAAGTCGATGACATCTCCATTGAACGACCATCCGAATACAACCTCAATGGACGGGTCATGAGATACTTGGCAAGGGAGGACAATGCTCTCCCCGACGGTGACATCCATTTTAGACGGGGGCACCGTGATGACAGTTCTCTCTGTTGAGAGAAAGAAATTGTGTTTGTTTAAAAATGAACAAAATACCATCCTATGGGGAGAGGATACCACTGGATCTTGGCATGGGATCAGTTGGGGCAAATTTGATCTCTACTACAGTTTCATTGCTCCCTCCCCCCCAATGCGCTGTGCGCTTCACTAATGCAGATTATTACTTATAGTTCTAGTTAGACTTTATGTAGAAATAGCTTACAAAACTGTGTAGAAGTCAAAGGGGAGCATTTCACCTATGTAATGTACAATGTTCTCTCTCTCTCTTTCTTCTCTCCCTTTCTCTCTCTCCTCTCTCTCTCTCTTGTTCTCTTTCTCTCTCTCTCATTTTGTTCTAAAATTCCAGTTATAAATCTTGGTGTGACGGCTTGTACTAGTAAAATCTAGAAAATTCTAGCTACTTGGGAGGCAGAGAATGAGGTGATCAAAGTTCAAATCCAGCCTCAAGTAAAAGTAAATGAGACAGTATCACAGCCATCAAAGACAGGCATGGAGGTACATGACCGTGGTCTGGGATATGCAAGGAATGTAGAAGGAAAAACCCTAATCAAAGTTAAAAAAGTTTTGTGGATGTGATTCAAGTGGTACAATGTCTGCCTGAGAAGTAAAAGATCCCAAGTATATATGTATGTATGTATGTATGTATGTATGTATGTATATATGTATGTATGTATGTATGTATATTAACATTATAATTGAAATAATAGGTACAGCTCTAAATAGTCTATGTTAGATTTAGCCCTTGTGACAAACTCTTCCGAGGATTATAACCATTATAGATTTTAATGAATTCATAACATTACGTTTAATTTTAGAAGGATGAATCAGACAGATTCTATGACTCTGTTTTTCTTTTATGAAAACATAAAACATGAGTATCCACGTTTTTTCAATGCTTGAATTACAAATCCATCATAAAAACCACTCCACTAGAGATCCCATTTTCAATGTCAATCCTTGTTCTACAAGCCCTAGTATATCATTGGCAAAGATTTCAAAGAACAATTCAAAGAGTACTCCAGTTTTCTGAAGAGTCCTACGTTTAGAGACACACAAAGATAAAACATTTTTGTTTTTTGTTTATATTTCCTAGTGGAAGAAATGGATGGAATTCCACAATGTTGTGAATTACTCAAAAAGATAGCTTTATATCTATATGGAACCCCCACACCTACATCTAGATTCAGATAATCTCCATATCACCAAAAATATGTATCAAAGGAGGTATATGCAGAAATAGAAGCTGAAGGCAGATAATTGTGGGGAAAAGCTTATACATGAAAATGCTTTGACATAGTAAAATGACTTTTGAGAATCTCTGGGTCCAGAGATTATCTGTACTGTAAATTTTTTCTCTCTGAGATGCTCAAAAGCATCAATTCCGCTTGGTTTCTAAGTTATACTCACAACAAATAACATTGAAATTGTATTCTGTGTTCACATGGATTCGTGTGTTCTTTTCCCACGAAAGCTCATGTTGAAATCTGTCATGAATATGAATTAGAAGGTGGAGCTAGTTGGAAATCTTCATGAAATGTTTAGGTCATGACCTTCTGAATGTAATTTAATATTAATGAATCAGTGGGCTAAGAGATTATCTCCAAAGTAGGTCTGTTACAAAAGTCAGTTTGCCCCTGTCTCTGGTATATATTCTTCTAGTCATATGATGCCCTATGCTGTCTCTGTCCTTTGTTTAGTAATCCCCAACAACAGAGCTATATGTAACCCCTGGTCCTCAGAATTGCATAGATTTCTTTATCCATTATTTTTGTCTCAAGTATTTACACTAGGAAAAGGACTTAAAAGCAGTTTGCCACTAAATATTACCAATGAAATGCTGAATTCAAGAATTTTAAGTTTTTAATGTTTTTTTTTTACTAACAACTCAGAAGTAGAGAGTAGAAAGTAGTGACATGGATATTAAGGTACACAGTGATAAAGGAACCATATAAAATGCAAAAATATATTATATTTCTGAATATAATGTAGTAAACAATTCAATCTTCACTAGAAATGTTCTCCTTTTATTACTATTCAGTTACTTTTCATTATTTCCTGGGAGAAGTATCAAGAAGACTTTTGTGATCTATTCTTATCCTAAACCCTTTTTAATTCTTCCTAAATCAGGGTAAGTGATATCTAAGGCAAAAAAAAAAAAAAAAAAAAAAAAACCCGCTTCTTAAAGACAGGTGCAGGTGGCTCACACTTGTAATCCTAGCTCCTCAGGAGTCTGAGATCTGAGAATTGTGGTTCAAAACCATCCCAGGCAGGAAAATTCCTGAGACTCTTATCTCCAATTAACCACCAGAAAACCAGAAGTGGAGCTGTGGCTCAAAGTGACAGAGTACTAGCCTTGAAAAAGATCAGGGATAGTGTCCACTCCTGAAAAAGATAAAAACAACAACAACATACACACACACACACACACACACACACACACACACACACCCTCTCAGTACTTTCGCTGAGAACAATGCTAATGTCTTATTTACATTTATAAGATGAGTTAACTAAAAGGTCATTTTGGCAGAATCAAAATGACCTAATTTATTATTAATATTTACTGAGCACATATTACATGCTCATGAAGACTTCTGCTAAGTATTAGAGACACATAGTGAGAGAGATGCACAAACACAGCACAAATAAAAAATGAAACCATGTGTGTGCCTTCATACAGCTCTATCAATGGAGAGAAGTTGGTGTTCAAGAGATCAGAGGAGCTAGTTGCCAGTGGCTTAGGCCTGTAATCCTAGCTACTCAGGAGACTGAGATCTGAGGATGGAGGTTCAAAGTCAGCCTGGGCAGGAAAGTCTGTGAGACTCATCTTCAATAAACCACCACAAAACCAGAGGTGGTGCTGTGGCTCAAGTGGTAGAGCAATAGCCTTGAGCTGACTAGCTGAGGGACAGCACCCAGGCCCAGAGTTCAAGCCCCATGACTGACCAAAAAAAAAAAAAAAAAAAAAGTAAAAAGGAAAAAAAAAGAGATCAGTGGTGTTAAAGAGATCATCCATTAATCAATCCATTGTTATAATTATGATAAATGCTCTGTATTACAAGTAATCCTTTGAAAATGTTACTAGCTAGCATTTTTGGATGATTCATTTATTGGGGAAAGAATTGTTTTCATGGAGAAGTAAAAGATAAGAAGATTTAGCTAGGTAAAGAGAATTGCAAGGAGAGGGAACAATGCTCTACAAAAGCATCTATGATGAGTAGGTATGGAAGTCACTGATGGTATATGCAAAGTAGAAATCTTTCCAGCAGGTCTAGGACTCGGCAGAGAGAAATGTAGGAGTTCACTTGTGAAGAAGAAGCTGGAGGACATTTGCAGTATGGAACTGACTTGATCTCATTAAAGCCAGCTACTTCATCTATAGGTCCCTGTGAATAATGAAAATAAAAAGTCCTCTGTTCCAAAATAGGAAAGAATTCCTACCAAATATATGAACAACAATACTCTTCCTATTAGAAATAGTTCATTACTCATTAAATGTAATAATGATACCAAAGCAACAGCATGCATTTGCATATCACAAGTGGCATACTTTTCTTGTCAGATTGCTAAATAATACTATAAATAATTGGATTAAAATGGTGAACAACAGGATACTAAAGTTGTATCTTGATCACTTGAGATTCTCACTTGCTTTACTTAAAATTTATCATACCATCGAAATTTATATTTTTTAACAACTGTATTCTTCAATTGATATAACTGGCTCCTACAAATAAAAAGTGGCAAGTGCTTCTTGATAAATTTTGACATCGCAAAACGTTTTCCTGCCAATCAATACTTTTTGTTAGTATTAAGACTATTCTATATCTTATGAAACATTAACATAAATTTCTGTTCAACATCAAAAGTAAAATTCAGATAATTAGAGATAACGATTACCATGAAACACTTTTCTGTGTGTCTACAAGGACTTAACCCTTCCTCTGTCAGGTTAAAGTCATACTGTGTAAGACCGGATTAAATGTTTATGTAAGTGGATGTCAGAGGAATGCAATGTCTATGTGTCAGAGCCTGGAAATTGTGGAGTTGGAGTGGGCACTGAAAGTGGCTTGTGATTTACTCTTTATTCAGAATTCATGTTCGTCCTTCCACTGCTGTAGCTTCAATTACAAGGAAAAACTTATTAATAATTAGTTCCCCTGAAGCATCCTATAAAAATAGGGCTTTTGTCCTTGAATAGAATAATCTTCAAATTAAATTTTTATATCGAGGATATTAGCTAGGGAAAGTTGCCCAAATGTTCACAGTAACAAATGTTAAACTTTTGAGGGAGTAACTCTCTGATATACTTTGTTGCAAATGTCCAAGCTTAGAAGCCACTTTCCTTTTGTAGTCATTTACTATGGAAGTCCACTGCTTGACTAATAATAGTTCCTGTATGCTCCAGTTGGGCAGTTAACATTTCTACAACTCCCAAGGAACAGTCTCTGGTGTTAGATGGGCAAGCTACCCTCTTCTTAACTTTAGTCCTGGAGGTGATTTCCCTCAGAGTCTCTTTCACGTGCAGTCTCTGTTTCATCCAATGAAATTCCTGCTGCCGCCTCTACCACCTCCATCTATCCTGGTCCAGAACCACTGACTGCTACGGAGCATGGCTGGGTGGATGTGCCATAATCTCACTAAACTTTACTTGCAGAACACTTGAGATGAAATGAGTAAGTGGTTGAAAGCAACCACAGACCATTGAACCAGGCAGGGGATATTCTCCAGCAGGGAGCCCTGCAGAACTTGTTTAGCATTCCATTGACAGTGGTCCTGGATTCCATGCTATGGAATGTTCTCTGATACAGAAGTAGACAGGACAGGATGTGGTTCTGCAGACACTGGGAATAGGAGGAAGGGGACATACCTGCATATCTTCTATATTTTTTCTAATGAGTGATATTTCCATCAGAGTTAGCCAGGATAATTGCAGGTTATTAACACTGAAATATTTATAGATAAGAGACATCCCTAGGACATGAATTATAACAAATTTAAACAAAGGGGAAGTTTGCTGGGCACTGGTGATTCACACTTATAATCTTAGCTACTCAGGAGGCTAAGATTTGAGGATCTTAGTTTAAAGCCAGCTTGGCAGCAAAAATTCTGGGACTCTTACCTCCCATTAACTACTCAAAAAAGCTGGAAGTGGAGCTGTGGCTCAAATGGTAGAATACTACTACCCTGGAGCAAAGGAAGCTCAGGAACAGTACCCAGGCCATGAGTTCAAGGCCCAGGACTGGCACACACACAAAAAAGTATAGAAGTGATTCTTGGTAGACTCTGTCATTTATGACACATTTAGATTAATTAATCCCCCTTTTCATGAAACAAAAAAGTGTTATTGGTACTTTTTCTTTTCATATCATTTTATTTTTCTTGAATGTTCCTTAGATACTTGAAAAAAAAACTAATCTAGTGGTTTTAATTTTTTAGTGTGGATATTAATTGTAGAGAATGAGTTCAAAATGTCAATTCATTGACTTCTACCAGAAATAACTGCGTAGATCTCAGGGTACCCTAGAACATGGACTAGTGATTTGCCATAGTTAGTTGAAGGATCATTCTGTGAGAAACATTGCTTTTTGAAATTTGAACCTTAAGGGAAATCTGAGCTTATTTGACATAATGTCAAAAAGTCTCTAATGTTTCAGATCCCTGAAAAAGTTCAGTCAGTAAAAAAAAATCTAGATTAACAATGCTTCTAAAATATAGAAAGGTTTCAAGATTAACTTATTATTTCTAAACATTTCATCTAATTTCTGAGCTTCATCAATACCTTAGCCAAAATGAAGTTCTAAGAATTCCTGGATGGAAGAAATAGATAAGATTTTTCCTTACTTGCTAGTTTATGGAACATTGTAAATGGATAAACCATCTCTTAGTATATTTAAGGATGAGAAGAAAGGAAAAAAAATGTTTGGAAATGTTTCATTATTGAACATGATTACATAACATATATCATGTATATGATATATATTCTAACATATATATTCATGTTTAAGAAACAATCATAGAAAATTCAAATATTTTACAAGTAGCTGAAAAAATAAAAATAAATGTTAAGCTAAAATATGGAGTTTTTTAATATTCAAAAGGAGATTCCCTAATCCTTTCAAAGGACATTTGAACACATGTTCTAGTGCACCATACTTATGAAATCCTAGCTACTCAAGAGCCTAAGATCTGAGAATCTCACTCTGCAGTCAGTTCAGCCAGACAAATTCAAATAATCAGAAAAAAAAGAGAAAGAAATAACAAATGCTCATTGGGTGCTAGTGGCTTATGCCTGTAATCAATGCTATTCAAGAGGATCAGATCTGAGGATTGTGGTTCAAAACCATTATCTCCTATTAACCACCAGAAACCCAAAGTGGTGCTGGGCACAAAGTGGTAGAGCATTAGCCTTGAGCAAAAAGGCCCAGGGACAGTGCTCAAGCCCTGAGTTCAAGCCTAGGACCCAAACAAAACAAAAAAACAAAGAATAGATGCTTGAGGGGTAGAGAGCCAGCCTAGAGAGTAAAAAGCCAGGCAAAATAACCACATAAATAAATTTTGAAATGTGTGTAGAACGTATATGATTTACAGAATTTATGTCTTGTTAATTAACATTTGGCTGTAGCAACATTGGACAAAGTTGTTTATTATCAACAGTGGGTGAGGTATACATGAAACATCCTTGTATTATTTTCTATGGTTTTAATTACCAGTAACAATAAATGGCAACCAAAGAATGACGATAAGAGAATGAAGATTTATTTCCAAGTAGTGAGAAATATTTTCCACTCAGCTTCTAAAATGACAAGAAGATGGCCCTACATATACCTGAGATAAGTCCCTAACGTAATAAAATCCTGGAGTTTCCATAATTAGTATTTTGAATCTACATACATGCCATTATATCTAAACAACTTCACCTACCCATTCTATTTTTAAGAAATTTAAGGAATGCTTAATAGACTACATGACATTTTTTATGACTAACCTGGTCAAATTTACATTGACACAATTACTACAGATGCTTCTAAAATACATTTTCAGTTAACAGTACATCAGCTAACATAAAACAATATAATACTTGTTGCTACTGTCTCACACCTGTGACTCTAACTCTTCAGAAGACTGAAGCCATCCCAGGCAGTTAACCAACAAAACACCCAAAGTAGAGCTATGACTCAAGTAGTAGAGTGCTAGCTTGAGTAAAAAAGCTAAAAGAGATAGCCCAGACCCTCCTGTGTTCAAGCCCCAGTATTCACACACCCATACACACACACACACACACACACACACACACACACACGGACACACGGACACACACACACACATACACACAGTTTATATGAAGGCTTATGTCAGAATCATGTCGTATAATTTATGTAGAGAGAGGTGGGATTGGTGCTCTGTTTTCTCTGTGGTGTTAATAGCCAATTATATAGTTGCATACCATTTCCAGAAGCCAGGGAATAGAGATCAAATGTGCAATGGTTCTCATCTGCCCACACAGAATAGACTTGTTTGGGAATTATTCTTGATCTTTGTTTCTTAACCTTAAAGTTGGCGCAAATCTTCATCTGTGAGGGTATCACTCACAGTGTTAGTTTTCAGAATAATGACAGCTACATTGTTTTTGAAATTATCCACTTCTCTCAAAGGAAGTACAAGCAGTCTATTCCTATGTACCAAAAAACCATGGTTCTGCCTTGGTATATCCATAACATTATAGAAATGTTGCTAAGATACCAATGTAAAGTAAACTCATGTAAAAATAGCACTTCAAACAGGTGACAGAATTCTCTGATATTTTTCTCTCCCTAGCTAATTTGTGATGACTAGAAATAAATTCTTTAGAAACTAGGTTCTCTTCTTTTAAATCTCAAATGACACCACGCATAAGCATTAGCAATGCTATAATTCTTTCCACTGCTCTTTCATTCCTTTTCTCCCCATGATATTCATTGGGATTGTAGTCTTTATAAGAACATTGTATTTGTTTTCATATAGGTTTGAAAGTAAACAGACATTTTTCCAAAGCAGACTGACAAATGGTCAACAGAAATAGATGGAGCTCAATATCTATAATCATCAGGACCATTGGAATCAAATCCTTGGATCTGTTCAGATAGTTATTAACCAAAAAATAAGAGATAGGTTTTAGAAAGGTCCCGAGTAAAAGCAAATTGTTGTACATGGCTGGGGAGATTGTGAGTTGATATAACTCTTATGAAAGACAACACGGAGGTGTGTAATTAAAAATAGAATTTTCAGTCAATCCCTGGTGGCTACTTGGAAGGCTAAGTCCCAGAGGACAGAGCCTCCAAACCAACCTAAGCAGAAAAGTTTGAGAAAATCTATATCCAATTAACCAGCCAAAAAGCTAGACTGAAGGTGTCAGCCAAGAGGGACAGTGCTAGCTACCAGTAAAAAAAAAAAAATGAGTGAGACCATGAGATCTGAATTCAAGCTCGAGTACTGGCATGTACACACACACACACACACACACACACACACACACAAAACACACACAATGGATGGTAATATTAATTAGCCTGATAGATAAAGGAGATATGACATTTCTGACAACAGAGCTAAACACAGATGAATGATATGAAGCCAATCAGACACAGAAAGAATAATACCATATGAATTAATCTACACATGGAACCTAAGAATATCACATACAAAGAAACAGTAGAATGGTGGCCCCCAGAAACAAAGTCTTGAGTGACATTAGGACATGTTGGTTATGAGTAAAGAATAAATCCAGAGATCTAATCATCAAAATGATAGCTATTGTTAATAGCACTAAACTTAACACTGGCTATGTGCTGAGAATCGGGTATTCTCAGCTCAAATACAAGGTAAGTAACTATGTGAGGAGATGGCTACATTACTTTCACTCTAGAAATCATCTGTGTGGAAAAAACATGGCACTGTACTTAAATACATGCCATGTGTACTTAAAAACAGCATAGAATGATGCTGATGTAGACGCATTGTACTCATATACTGATGTGTTCAACTGTGATCTTTTGTACAATTACTTAACTATAATAAAAATGTAATGTAAGAAGAAGACAACATAATGGGAATCCTCTCAGGCTTTATTTGTAAGTATCTTTATCTTTCCAGGCACCAGTGTCTCACTTCTATAATTCTAGCTACTCAGGAGGCTCAGATCTGAGAGCTGAGGTTCAATTTGAAGCCAGTCCAGAGAGACAGGAGCTGTGGCTCAAGAGGTAGAGCACCAGCCTTCAGCATGAAGGACAACATGCTAGCCCAGGATTCAAGCCCTAAGACTGGCACCAAAGAAAAAAAATCTTTACTTTGTCACCATTTGGAGATTATTTTCACTGAAAAGAATTATTGTGGAATCCAAGTGGAGTGCTTGAGTTTTTGATGAACTATCTCCTGAATTGTGCTTTCTTAGCTACGTATTATATATTGCTCAAGCAAGAACTGACATGCTGCTAGCATGACAGAAAGATGCTCAACCTTAAGGATATGAAACAGAAAGTAGTAGACTGTGGGTAGTGCAGCACAATTGGAGGTGGGGGAATTGTGCAGAACACAAGGGAATGCAAGCATTCACACAGGAGTGAAATACCTGTCCTGTAACCCTCACTCAGCTGCAAGGATGCTACCTGGGGATTTTTGTTCTCTGGCAAGGAAATTGTTAGACAAATGTCCCAGGAAACTAATGAGCTCAAGAAGGAAATACCTAAACACAATGTGCTTCGGCTTTTCCCAAGCTAGTATCCCGGGCATATTATCATAGTAGGAAGGGCACTAAAACAATACATCCCAAACCCGATTATAACTTTCACCGCTGCCTCCATCTTAGCTATGAGGAAGCAACAGCTTGGATACACAAGGTATTTGTGTATACTGCTGAATGCAGAGGAAGGATTAACACAAAGGGAGTTTAGGGAAGCAGAGATCAATCAAGGGAAATAATCGTAAATAAAAAAAGTTATAAGCAATAGTTTCAAGGAGATAATAAAGAATGATTATATACAAAAGAACATCCATAACATAAAACATAGTAAGAAAGAAAATTGACAGTGTTGGGGATTGAAATATGGGCCAGGACCTTGCTCAGCTGGTGCTCTACTGCTTGAGTCTTACCTCCAGCTCTCCACCCTTGAATCAGTTCTTTTCTAGGTAGAGCCAGTCTTTATATGCCCATACTGCATGGGCTATGATCCTACTACTTGTTCTTCTCCACCTGACTAGAGGTAACTGGCATTCATCATACACCCAGCCACTGATTGATCTGGAGTTTTGAGAGCTTCTTTGTATCTGAGCTGGCCTCAGACCACAATCTCCAAGTAGTTAAGGTTATAGGCTTGAGTCACAATGCCCAGTTTTGTTGTTTGTTTGTTTGTTAATGGAAAAAACACAAAAAAAAGTAATTAAAAATATAGTCTGGTTGAAAATATATAAACCACAGCACCTCATCCTGAAATTGTGGTACACTGGGGGATAAAAAAAGAAAGGGAAAAAAGGGAGACAGAGAGAGGGAGGGAACAAAGAAAGGAGTGTTTAAGCAACAGAGTTCTGACACACAGAGCAAGTAGATAATGATGGCTGATAACTGAGAGGGACTCGGACAATAAATTATTATCAAGTCCTAGAAAGCTAGGCAAACAAAACAAGGGAAAGCAAACATAGGAAAATCAAAACCAATATCCTGAAATAAGACATGGTGAAAAACCAAGCCCCAAACAAAGAAATTAGTGTGACAGAGTCTATATTTTTCTACTTTTAGCAAAGCAGAAATGCAAAATGTTTTAAATAATTATTTAATGTACTTTCATCCTTCCTACATATAATGATAATGACAAGAATGTTGGTCTCAGCCATGTACAAGATTATGTGCTCAGGCCTGGGTCTCTGTAGATTAAAATCTACATGCGATATCTGTTGTTTTCCTGCCACCACAGGCAAAATATTATTTGAAAGCACCAAGTAATTACGGTCAATATATCCCAGTTTTCCTTCAGATACTATTACCCATTTGTCTTAATCTTCAAAATTTATATGATTTAGAGTAAATACTGAAAGACTATCAACAACTCCAGAGTAAAAGAATAAAACAAACAAACAAACAAACAAAAACAAGGGAACAGTCTAGAGAAAAAAAACAAACTGTTCAAAATTTGAGATTTAAAAGAATCTTGCAAGTAGCATTTCTGGCTCTTCGGCTAAGATCAAATCATGCATCATGCAAATATAGGAAGTATGAACAAGTTCATAAAATATTTTCCTAGGAAGCAATGTAAATGTAAATCAAAGTGTAAATACAGATCCTCCAGGCTAACAAACAAACAAAATAGGACTAGCTTTTCACTTACTCATGAAAAGTACCTTCACGCCGGCTTTTACTTAATAAATCAGATATGTCAACTACTCAGTTTCAAATCTGTTAGCACTTAAAAAGCAGTGATTACATACTTATAGCATCATTTTTATATTTCTTCTGAATAGACAGTGTTCACAGACTCTTCTACAGCTGTAACTTTTCGCTAAATTGGAGTGTGGTAAGTGATCAGATTCAGATTTTTGTTGGTGGGGTGGGGGGTGGAGCTTGAACTCAGGGTCTGGATGCTGTTCCTGAGCTTTGTTTGCTCAAGTCTAGCACTTCACCACCTGAGTCATACAGTTCCTTTTCAGGCAATTTTGATGGTTAGTTGAAGTCTTACTGAATTTCCTGCCCAGGCTGGCTTTGAACCTAAATCCTCAGATTTCAGCCTCCTTGGTAGCTAGGATGTTGGCATGGGTGTCTGGCAAATATTTTATATTTTATTAGCTTAAATAATTCAAATAATAAGAAAGACAAAGAAGAAGAAGAAAGATGAGGAGGAAGAGAAGGAAGAAGAGAAGGAAGAGGAGGAGGAGGAGGAGAAAGAACATAACTAGAACATAATTTAACTAGGGAGCAGAGAGCTGGTTAGCTAGTTCAGAAATGGAACAACCTAATTGTTTCTTTCAGGGTTAGACTAGAGTAAAATTAAAATGATTGGACCTCTGATTCCTAACCAAATGCAGTGTGAGTACAGGTTTGGAAGGGAAACTGTAGACAAGGAGAGTTAACAGTTAGCGGTTCTTGTAGTTTTAACTTTGGCTTTGCTAATTTTTAATGAATATAGGAGGTGCATAGGAACAGACTATTGCTTGGAAGAGGAAGCTAGCTACAGATATTTTCTGTATGAAATATAAGGTAGGAGAAGATTTTAAGCAAAGCTGTTTCTGGGTTGAGGATGAAGGTTTTTTAGCATGAATGGAAAGAGTACATTCTAATTAATTCTAGAATGATGTCATGATCTGCTTCTTGGTATGTTGCGGTTTACAGGCATATTCATTTTCAAACATTCAGCAAACACATGTAAAACTCTGCTTCTTGGTATGTTGCGGTTTACAGGCATATTCATTTTCAAACATTCAGCAAACACATGTAAAACTCTGTATTTTTATGTGTAACATAGACTTCTAATTTTTAAAAATGCAATAAATACTAAATGAAAGCTCACTCTACAAGACAAAGTACCAATTCCTTTTCATTACAATATTATTTCCTCTAACCTTGTCAACACAATATGTGAAATTGTCTTGTGTACATAATAATTCATAAGTTTACAGAAAGACTAAAAGGAAGGGAAAAGGGGGGGGGGAGCCCTCTGGCACTTATTAACTTTTGCTGCAAAGACACAGGAGAGGAACTGCTTAAGTGCTGGTCACAGTGCTGTCAACCAAGTATGTATTGAAGAAAAGTAACTAGTGATGATAGCAAGGAAAACTATTCATGAACAACAAACAAAGCCTTCAGGATCCCTCCTAGTAAACAATGGGGCTATGTGTCTAGCACTACATACATTGGTATTTATCTTTATGTGTCTAAGCTCCTCTACTTAACATCCACCTCTAGACGTACAGCTACTATCTCATCTAAAAACAAGGAAAACCAAAATCTTGTCAATCATAGACTTCATCATATGGAAAAACTGTCTTGAGCAGTAAAAATTAAAATGTGAGCCTAAATTATATCTTTCCTGTTCAATATCTACTATATAATATACATTCAGAAAAACTCACTTGTTTAACATAATTGTATATTTAATCTACATCCTATGTCTTATATTTTTTAAGACTAAATTAATTGAATACCAAAGAGCACTAATATTAGTGAATGCATATACTGATACATTTTCACATGTTTACTTGAAGGAATTTGTTTTCCAAGTATCTAAAATTCACTAATACTGGGTACTGGTGGCTCTCGCCTGTAATCCTAGCTATTAAAGATACTGAGATCTTAGAATCACAGTTCAAAGCCAGCCTGCGTAGGAAAATTCATGAGACTCTTATCTCCAGTGAATCACTAAAGGCTGGAAGTAGAACTATGGCTCAAGTGGTAGAGCATCATCCTTGGACATAAAAGCTCAGAGGCAGAGCACCAATCCTGAGTTCAAGCTCCAGGATCATTGCCAAAAAAAAAGAAAAAAGTAAAAATAAAAATTGCTTCAGCTTTTTTTTTTCCACTACTGAAGGGGAAAAGCAAGTTTCATTCTCATCAAGATAATAAATTTTTATATATCCTTGATCTCAAAAATAATTTTACTATTGATAAACCCCTAAAATAATCATGGGTTAAAGAAAAATAAATAAGTACAAAGGAAGGAGATGTACAAGGAGATGTTTACTTACACAGTGTACTTCTCTGCTTTTGTCAGCCCTATACTATGCAATAGGTATTCCAGGATGTCTTCTTAGTAGTCTGGAATTATACTTTTTGTTTGTTCAATTGAGCTAGGTTTTCCAACAGGGCTGAATGGTATATCTCACAGCCTTTGAATGCCACAGTGTCTCCAATTATCTACCTGTCTCGGGGATTTCTCTTAGTGAGTATTCAGTATTAGGAAACCCACTCATTGAGCTGGAGAAAATGAATAGGCCATTCTGGTTGTTGGTATAATAAAGACTTCTATCACAAAGAATAAACAACTAAATGAGCAGCAATAAACTTAATTTGCACATTAGATATGCTTTTCCAAGTTCCGACATTTCAGTTGAAAATAATGCTGAAGCAATGAGGCCTATAATTGAACATCCAAAACTTCTCCAGTGGGGAAACAAAAACAAATGTTGCCTGCAAACATGATCATTTTTATAGCCTGCTGTTACTTTGCTTTTTAATAATTTTCCAAATGCCAGATCAAGTAATTTTCCTTTTTTTAAGGTGAATTTCATATACCTCTTAGTGTATAGGCACTATGTAATTTTAATCTAAGTCCTCTAAAATAAAATCCCTTAAACTCTCTTTCCTTTGGAGTCCCTGTTGGTGTCTTGGCAACATGTCTTCAAATTACATCCGGCTTCTTGCAAGGATCTAGCAAGGCGGCCGCTAATTGCCCTTGCAGTGTCTGAATGGAAAATTGCCTTATCCTGGAGCATTAGTGAAATAGAAATTTCTGACAAACAGTGCAGATAACTTCAGAATCCTCTTAACACTGATAAGCCATATCAGCTAAAAACTAAGCTGGGAAATATCTTCCTCTTGTAACTATTATCTTTTTATATGTTATCCAACAACAACATTTCTTGCATGACTGAGGATGATAAGTAAATTCAAAGAGAGATGATTGTTTTATCAGCTGTACTGAAATTTCTCATTTGCTCTTCAGCACATTATTACATTTAAGGTCAGCATATACTGAGTTCCAGTTGAGAAGCAAAATTATATTTGACTCTGTTTTAACAATCAGATGAGAATTTATCAGAGAGACACACACACAAATATATATCAAACCATCTCAACAAAGAGTTATATACTCAATAGGCAAGAAAATGGTGGAACCAATTCATATTAATACAAATTTGTCCCAGACTAAGTTTGTGGATTGCTAGACTATGACGTGATCATTCTTTGGCATGGCTATCTTTAACATTTTCCTATAAAAGACAATTAGATACAGTCAAATTCCTAATTAGCATTCTAATTAAAATGATGTGTATGATGGTGACACAATTTAATAAAATCTATACTTCACAGATCAATAATAATAATGATTTCTAAAAAAATTACTCATACGTGTTTCATGTGCTTATGTAGTTACTCTGTTTATACATGCCTTTGTATAATTGAATATATATTAATACTGCATAGGGTAGGTTTTGCTGCTAGAAAGGTAAGATACTTTGTTTCAATAATCCCAGCAAAGAACATGAAAATTACACAAAGACGTAGGCTGGCCTACTGAATTATCTTATTCCACCATTTCTGCCTTGTAAGAAGAGAAGAGTATTTGTGGATTCTGATGTGCTTTATAAATAAAGATCTCAAAGTGCACCTCCACTTCTTTCCATTTCACTTAGGACATTGTCTGGCGGAGTACAGGGCATTGTACCTGCCTTGAACATATAATTGTTATTATCAGAACAATGTGAGCAGCACCTGCTCACAATCTTCTTATTCAACATTCATGTGAGTCTTCTGTCAATTCTTCTCCATCAGCTATTAATGCAAGTGAGTGACATCATGCCAAAGGTTTAAGAATCATTTGAGGGAAAGAGAGTACATTCAGTCATCTCATTCTATCCAATAATTTGGGGTTTTATTTGGCTTTTGGAGTGAAAGGATGCCCATTCTGCACTTAAGCAGGAAAACTACTGGTTCTTCTAAGGTACTGTGGACCACATACCGGTGTAAATCACTAGTTTGCTTTCAGAGCAAACATCTCTCCTACTGATCGCCTCTGTCTTCCCTGCTTCATTTGAATGCCTCTAGATTTGTTCATGTCTGCAGGATTTAACTGCAAAGCTTTTTTTATCCTCTATTATAGCTTAATCAACTACTGCTATAAAATAAAAGCATACTGCATGTGCCTTTTAACCTTACAATGATATTTTTAAAATAATATCTTCCATTTTTCCCCTATACAAACTGTCATTTCCTCAAACACAAAGTAGTGGTACATTTCAGCATATGAGAACTGACAGTGGGTAGTTGCCGAAGTACCCTGTTATTAAATGATATACTCACAGCTTATAGCTTGAAACACTGCGTCCATCCCTGTCTTAAAAACTGATGACAGCACAATTTTAAGGAAGGATTTTTTTCTTTTTCAAAATGTACCACACTGGTGGGATTTTGACACATCAAATTTTATCAATCACATTTCCCTCAGAGTGTTTCAGACAACTGTTGACATAATTTAATATGCCTGAAACAAGTTGGCAAAAATATCTTCCTAGGATAAAGGTGGGTATTTATTTTCCAGAAGCCATTTTAAATGATAGTTGAAGTTAGCAGCTATTTTATCCAATATATTTTTAATAGAAGAAAATAGAGAAAAAGCATCAATTCCTGAATTTAATCATTTGGGCTTAATTAGCTGCTCATATTGCTTTACTAAGACAGTCATTTTTATCATCTGGGAGGTGAGAACTGATAAAAGTGGCATGGTTTCCAGTAAACATACTAGTTTTATGAGCTGAGATTAAAAATAGTAAAGTAGTAAAATGGAAAATAGACACTTCTGATACTAATTATGTCCCTTGCTGATAAATGAAGGTTGGATTGATACTAGTTTAAAAATCTTAAAGAAATTTAATATCAGAAAGACATGAATGACTGGTTATATGACTTTAACCCACTCCTTGATGGCACAATATGGTCAAAACTTTCTCGAAGATGCCCAAGCCAACTGAAATACTAAGCAACTCTACTGAGCGCTCACTCGCCTTCTAGAGATAAAGAAATTGTTACCTCTCAAAAAAAAAAAAAAAAGAAAGAAATGTAATAGCCCATATTTTCCACCCTAAACTGTACCAGTGTATCTGTTTACTGTAAAAGGGATATAATAATGACTCATAAGACCACTGTGATTTAATACTTTCACTTTGGAAAAAAAACCCTTATTATAATAGAGGGTCTATTTTACTGATTATTAGAACTACATTGTTCAAAATGGACTAGGTGTGTATCAGGTAGTAGCCTTATAGCCACGTAAACCATTCCTACATAGAGAACCCCTAAATGACATTTACTGGCTAATACTTTTCATTTACTTTATCCAAAGGTGTGGTTCCACATAGTAACATATTTGTAAAAATTCAAATATTTCAAAGTATAGGTTTTAATATTGCAAAAGTTATATATTGGCGGAGGAGTGTAGTTGTGGAGGTGGGAGGGAAGGGATAGTAGGGGAAAAACAAAGGAGGAGGTAACAATGCTTGATAGGAAATGTACTCATTACCTTGCTCATGTAACTCTAACCCCTCTGTACAGTATTTTTACAATAGGAAACTTATTAAAATATATTGGTAACATTTTTAACTCTCAGTCCTGCATTCCTATTGAAAGGAATGCATCTCACCACCGAGGACAGTGCCAGAACTTTCAATGAAATCCAGGTATATTATACCAACCACAATATATGTGCTTGACACAGTGATACAGGTCAGGAGATGCATAGGCACTTCTAATACGCCTAAAAGAACAAATGAAGATGATAAGATACCTTTCACGACGAGACTGCCCGTGTTCCTTGCAATGCCAAATTGATTGGTAGCTACACAAGTATAAGAGCCAGCATCTGACCTGGTCACGTTACATATCTTGAGGCCACCATTTTCTAAGAGGAGCACTCTAAAAAGGAAACCAGATTAAAGAAAGTGAGGCTACATTGACATGAATAAATCAGAACCACAACTAGTTTCACTCTCAAACGTTACTCACCATGAATGCATATGATTAAATAAACATATTTCCTTTCCTTAGCCCTTTTAATGTCTACACAACATGGTTGGGAGTCTCGACAGTGTTCAGCATTGCTAGAAAATGGAAGGAATTATCTACGCCCTTCCACGGGCACAGGGAAGATGAAGGATTCATGGATCACCTGGGATTCAATGTTCCTAAAGTATATGGGATACAAAGGAGCTATAGCTTAGAAATTCAAGTGTTTTAGAGAATTATCTCTACTAGGGTTTCTTTTTTCTTCTGAAATTCAGAAATCATTCAAATAAATATCACAATGGCACTGCCATCAGGGAAGTCTCCCAAGCTTTTAAAAGAGAAAAAGTATCATCAAAGATTATAATGGAAATGAAAATAGGAAAAAATTTGAACCTTTGCCCAATTTTAGACTTCCCTTATTTACAGCTTATAAATTGAGTTCCAACCTCTTAAAACATGCAGTTGTTGTAGAAACACTGGGATGTTAGGCTTTTTACCAAAGGAAGTGATGACAAATTAATTTCTAAGCACTACAGCTCTAAAAGAAGGAAAGGCAAGACAATTTTCATGCATGTCATATCCATTAACAACAACAAAACAGTATTTGTTGCATCGCAAATATATCATTGTTTCTAATATGGGTGTAACATGAAATGCAGTTAATATAATTAATTATATCCAACTTGAAACACAGAGACATTAGCCAACAGGAGTTTTATAACAACAGCTTCAGATGTTAAGCTTGTTATAAATGAAGGATTCCAAACACTGTCAGTGAGGGGCAAGAGCAGGGAATGTTAAATGACACAGAGTAGATACTTTAGAGGTCATTCTCATAATGTATTGTCCATGACGGACATCTGATAGCATATTTACTATCTGCAATATCTAGCTTAATAGATTACACATTTATATTAAACACTGAATTGTAAGTTGCATGTGTTTGCTCACCTCCATAGTCCTAGCTAGTTATCAGATTGAAATCAGGAGAATAGAATTTGAAGATAGCCCAGGCAAAAGCTCACTAGACTCAATTTCAACAAATAAAAAGCTGGGCAAGGTGGAGCACAGTGGCCATCCCAGCTACCTGGACAGTGCAGCTAGGAGGATCAAGGTCCAGGGTCGCTCAGGCACACATAGGATACCTTATTAGAAAAAAAATCTACATTAGATGTTATAAGAAAAGCATAATGGATTGGAATGTGACTCAAGTGGCAGAGTGTCTGGTTTAACAAGTTCAGGTCTCTGAGGTCCAACAGCAAAACAATAACAGTAACAAAGAGATTTTTAGTGTACATCCAACTTCTAGCCAAATGCATTTCTTTAGAACAAATGAAAAGAAATCAATGAGAGAAGGATTTACAGACATCATCTACCTCTAGCATTTACAAATGACTGAATTTTGTTTCAGTCAGTGGCATAGAAACACTGAATATTGGTAACTAAAACATATTGCTTGATAAAAAATAATTTACTTCTGCTATCTAGCAGCCATCAAACAAGTTTACTTTTCAAAACTGTTTAAAAAGATAATGAAGAGATAAGAAGAAACACCCAATTAAGGTCAAAGTGAACCCAGAGACTGGCAGTTTTAGATAGGATAAAATGCATTGAGCATTTTACAGAACCTTGTAGTTTATGATTTGGGTAACATTTATAGATAAAGATAAAAACTATTTTATCTTCCTATTTTTCCTTTGAGAAAGAGTAGTTGAAAATATAACTTTAACTGGACGATGGTCAGAACATACCAATAAGGGATATTAAATTCTTCTGTGTTCACTCTACTTAGGCTACACTAGTTGCTTTAAGAACACAAGCTCAAGTATAAAGTTGGCTTTCTGGGGTGGGGAGGCGACAGAAACAAATATTCTAAGAAAAGAAATGGATGAACTGATTTAAAAGACTAAGTCAAAGCCCAACAAAATAAGTATATAGAGAGGGAGGGCCAAGAGAAGGGTTAGGAGGATGAAGGAGGAAGGGCAGAGGATGCAGGCAATGGTATATTATACCACAGAATTGAGAGATACAAGGGACAGAGTAGGGCGATGGGAGCTAAAGATTTTGAAGTGATGGCACAGATCAGGATGCATTGTACCCCTAAACTGCTTTTTTAAGAGGCAAAAATTTCAATATGTAACCTAAAATTAAGGTAAGTCAGGGAGGGCGTGGGCTGGGAGGGGTGAGAATATCAAAGAGGTGATGGTGGTCAAGATGCACTGGATTCATAAGCTGCGTCAGTGAATTGCAGCTCCCTTGTACAACTACTTAATCATGACAAAAATATTTTTAAGGGGCTGGGAAGGTGGCTTAGTGGTAGAGTACCTGCCTAGCATGCCTGAGGCCCTGGGTTTGATTCTTCAGTGCTACATAAACAGAAAAAGCCAGAAGTGGTGCTGTGATTTAAGTGGAAGAGCACTAGCCTTCAGCAAAAGGACATGCCCAGGCCCTGAGCTCAAGCCCCAGGACTTGCCAAAAAAAAATTAAAAATGAACACATTCACCAACAATTAGCAAAGAGAACAGGAGGTAATAATGTGATTCCTTGCATACTGTAGTTATATTTTTCATATTGTGATTTAATGTTGAGTTTACCATAGTAATTAGACAACAGCTGATCAAATTATGAAAGAAAATTGGCATGTATCATGGAATTATGGAAAAGGCTTTATATATTCAAGCATGTGTGGTAGAACAATGTTATCCCTATTTTTCTTTTTTAAATTTATTCATCAAATATTTGGTAGATACTGACTATGTAGGAAGCCATATGCTAGTTGTTATAAAAAGGGAAAGGAGAAATAAAGTGTTAAATATCATGAGTCATTATTTTCCATGATAGTAAAAATTCCTTGTTCAAAATATGAGGTGATCAGCTACTTGGAACTGACTTTATACAGCCACGCTACTGAGTGTGTAACAAGTGTTAGATCATTGAATCCTCCAGATAAATTCTGGGTACAATATGGTCATCTCCAACTCACAAGCCATGAACCAGCACACAAAGAAACACACAGGATATCAAAGCAGTATCTATATTAATAACTCTAGGTAGTATATAACCAAGATGTCAACAAAAAGCACTTATTCTTATCAAGCGTTCTTAAAGTTTCTAAAACCTAATTTATCAAACATTTACTAAAACCAGCCCTAACTTCATAAACATAGGTGTGGGTGAGTTTATTTGTCAAGAATGCCCTTTAATACTGGAGGTTCTTAATTACAATGCAGTGAAAGGTGTGTGTGTGTGTGTGTGTGTGTGTGTGTGTGTGTGTGTGTGTGTGTGTGTACATGTACATGCAAATGTGTGCATATCGGTAGTCCTTTTTTAAGTTCTTAGATTTCCTGAGACCTTAAAGGCAGGCATAACACTGTTATACCCTTGTGATTGAAGCATTTTACCCATTGATGTTTCAACCTCAAGGTAATGATAGCAAAGTGACTACTGAGGATTGTTTTTCATCTATTCAACTTTTCAAAGTATTATTAACTACAGTGGGAAAGAGTCCGTGAAGGCTTTGGGGGGTCAAAGTTTATATCTGAATCTGAGCCCCAGCACAGAATGTTTGCATAGTCAGAGCCAAGATCATTAACAGCCCAAGTCTTCAAGGTTCTTATGTGCAGCTCAGGGAGAATAATTCTACCTTGTCATAGTCACAAAGACCAAATGCTGCTAATGGTTTAAAACAAGTGTAATACTGTTCCTGACCCCAAGTTAGAAGTTAGTAGGTAACGTTTTAACAAATTGATTTCTCATCTCCTCTAAGAATATTAGCTACTGCTATACTTCTAGGAGAAACACCAACTCTGGGAAGAGAAGGAAAATTGTTATTGTGGTTTAGTTTGAAGAAATAGATCTAAAAGCTATATACCAGGTTTTAAAATCTATAACTCTATAAACATAATAAACATTTTGATTAATATATAGTTTCTGTACAGATTTAGTACTTTCAGTGATTAGTATGCCCATTACCACCTTGCACCATTTCTATTCAAATTCCCCTCTTCTAATTGTTTTTGAAATTCACTGCTGAATTATATTCACCCTATTATACTTCAGAACACTAGAACTTATTTATATTGTCAAAACGTAATGTGACACCTGTTGACTGACCTTTTCCCATTTCCCTACAAACACCACAATTGTTCAGTCTCTGGAACCATTATTCTGAACTTCTGAGATCAACTTACTTAGGGTTATACATACGAGTGATGCTATCTAGTTTTCATTTTTCTGTACTTGGACTCTTTTACTTAAGGAAATGTGATGTATGCACAATGTAATATTTTTCGCTCATGCAAAGCAAGGAGTCCTGACGTAAGTAATCACATGGATACCTCTGGAGGACAGTATTCAAGGAGCCAGATACAACGCAAAGTATCTTCAATGTTCAATTTCAATTCGTAAAGCTCTCCCTTATTGTGAAACTTCTTATCTTGATCATTTGGTCTTTCTGATCCACAGTGTAGTTAAATTCTAGGTGCCCATCAAATTATTCTTATCTGCTCAAATCACTATTTCCTTTTTGCTCTTCTCTCGATTGAGACTATTATCTCATACTCATGATGGTTTCTGTTGCTACTTACTATTTTCTAATCCTTGCATCTGAGTAGGCCCAGCAAGATGTGTGAGACTTTAAGTAACCTATAGTTATCCTTTTCTAGACTGTTTTTATTTTAAAGTCACCAATTTCTGGCCTTCAATTTGTGATATCCATATGTTCTCTGCTTACCTCTGCCACTACGTTCATTTCTGTAATAATACTTTCCTGCTCTTCTTTATTCTCAAATATCTATTTCATTAGAATATTTCATCTATTTCACACAATCAAATAGAGAAGTCTGCCTTCAATTACAAAGCTTAATAACCTATTTAGATAATCAAATTATAAATTATGACAGTTGCATTTAAAATGATCTGCAATTTAACTGACGGAGATGTTATTTCTCTAATTCTATGATTGCTACAAAAGGCAGGATTTAGAACAAGCTGCGCCCGACGGTAAGTGATAATGGGTAATTCTTATAAAGGTGTGAGAAAATAGAGCATAGAGACCTGAGCTAACACCATATGTAAACATTTCAAGGTTAACTGATGGGTTGAAGGCAGCCTTCCGAGAGTGACTGAACAAGGAATACTTCAATCTTCTGACTGTCAAAGAGGTAGGTAACACAACAAGGTAAATAAAAGTCATAGATGCCTTATACACTTGCCTGATTTTATCCCCTTCATCTACCTGATGAGCTACTGTGAATAAGACACCAGGAAGGCAGTGAATCACATCCTATTAGCTTGTAGGATTCCTTTACTTGGAACATGCACATCAAATTTGTGTCATTATAATAAACTACATAAACTCTACAGTCTAGGCTCTTCCATTGATCCTTAGATTATGTCCACTACCCATTCGTAACAAACTAGATATACATATATAAAATAAAGATTAATATTTCCATCGATTATGTGAGTGAAATTAATCTAGTATGTCACTAATCTTTCATTTTCTTGCATACATAAAACATAGGTACATATATAGATTCCAAGGTATAAAGAGAAAAATGAGAAAAGTCTGATACCTTTGTTTGATACCATTCATAGCTCATCACAAAATTTGAGGACATAGAAGATTTACCTAAATTTTTTTAACTGATAGAAATTAGGACAGTGGGCAATTAAAATTTCTTATAGCTGAAACTAGAGAAATACTGCTATTTTTATCCTATGATTATTAACTGGAGTATTGCTTCCAGTCCTGTCTAAAGATAATACAGTAGACCATGAAATTTTAATTGACTGTTTAATTTTACTGATATCTGGGAAATGTAAAATAGATTGGATTAAAATGAGTTAGTTGAGAAGTAGAAAAGTGTGTATAAATTTTTACTCTTCACACAATTTAATTTCTAAGTATAATGTCCCATTGGATTACATTTTAGATCAAACATTGGTATTTCATCTTAATGATTGTTGCATATGATTATCATAGCTAAGGTATAATATCTGCTTTTCTCAATGTTGGTTAATAAGCTATCTTTAAGAAAATTCATTCTTTTATAAGCTACAAAATAAAATGATACAATGATCTACAAACTAATTAATGCCAAGCTCGCTCATTTAAGTACCAATAAAAAATTTCATTTCCAACTCTTTGTGTCAATAATTTTAAATGGCACTGATGAACACTGAACAGAAAACAGCTAACACACCTGGCCAGGCTAAAGTTAAAGATTTAATCAATAAACAAACAGGAACCTAATCTATAATTCTATATATGACATCATCTCTTATAAAATAAGAAAAAAAAATAAGAAAAAGAAAAAGAAGAGGGAACCATAAATTGCTAGTACAGAAAAATCCAGGTTTGATCAGGATTCAGATTTTCTAAGGTATCTATGAAAGACACATTTCTGGGTATCTTTAAATTACTTTTTAAAAGCCATTCTGAACAGACAAGAGAAATGTTCATGTTAAACCAATTAAACAGCTGAGACTATAATTCCCATGTACTCATTACAAAGATGATTCCAGGTCTTTATGTACCTAACTGAAAGGATTTAATCAGCAAAGGGTTGTTTAGAAGTTTTACCTAGGGATTAGAAATTGACTCTGACTTGTTTTGATAAGATGAAAACATTATTGCTACCAGTCTCATTTCAATTTTTCTTTCTATATTTTCCAGTTTCTGCTATTGTATTTTATGTCTAATGTGTAATTATGGGTATGAATAGTCAAGTGATTCAATGTAAAGACTTTGGTTCAATTCCCCTAACTGCAAAGCAGAAACAAAGAAGCAAATATTCAGGCTTCAGGATCTACAGATATAATTTAAGTGTCAGCTTTGTAGTTGCTGGCACAGAGCACAAACACAAACTCAGGGTGACTGAATCATGACACGAATTAGGAGATGGTAGATAACAGCAGTTCCTAAATAACATAATTATTTCCTGTCATGATGAGTCTTTACACCGACGGCATGCCAAAGTTTGCAGCTAGGCTGACTCTCA
Organism: Dipodomys spectabilis; assembly: GCF_019054845.1. NCBI lineage: Eukaryota > Metazoa > Chordata > Mammalia > Rodentia > Heteromyidae > Dipodomys > Dipodomys spectabilis. The sequence goes on along the minus strand of NW_024870731.1, from coordinate 35,405,218 downwards.
GAAAATGTTAGGAAATGTGATTTAAGGATGGAAAGCTTAGCTAAATTAATTCAGTGGAAATTTAGCTCTTTGCTAGAAGTAGTAAAAGATACAAAGAAGTATCTCTACTTGCTGAATTCTTTTGAGATGGCTGAGACTACACAAAAATAAATTAATATAGAACTCATACATTAACATGCTCTACAGCTCAAGCAAATTAAAAAAAAATAAGATAGGAAATCATAAAGTTGGCTGAGAATGACAACAACAACAACAAAAAGTTGAGGAACATGAGACTTTAGAAATTTTAAAAAGAGGTAGGCCCATTGCAACAATGAGATGTACAAGTCCTTATGTTGAAAAAGGAACTTAATAATTTTGATTGGTGGGGGGAGGTTTGAGTAGGGAGGGGCAGGGAGGAGGATGGGAAGGGATGGAAAGGGGAAACAAAGGAGGAGGCTACAATGCTTGATAAGAAATGTACTCATTATCTTGCCCATGTCATTGTAACCCCTCTGTATAGTATTTTCTCAATAAAAAAAATTTAAAAAGAAAAATAGTCTCTCCCAAAATAGCTAGAGAGGAACTACATGAATATCCAACTGATGGGAGAGAGTTGCTCAGGCAGATTGGAGAAGTGTGAACAAGAAAGGATACTTTTGTTATTGAGTTTGTGTTTTGCCTTTGTATTTACATTTATTATGATGGCCTATTTTATTTCCTTTTCAAAGTTTTGAAATTTTACAAACATAAAAGTTGTATCTGTCTTAACCTTTGAGATAGACAGGCTTGAGATAGAGCCATCTTACCTTACATTGTAACTTCATTTCCAAGGTCCTTGGTTGTCATGAGGTATGAAAAGTGATGAATCTGAGCTAGGAGATTAGTGCTTACTTAGCCCGTTTCTCTCTGCCTTTCTGTAAACACAGTGATCTCAGAACATCAATCTGGGAATTGATCCCCTTCTCTGTTTTAAGCATGGTTTTCAAACTGCTGTGTGTGGGTGGAATTTTCAATTCTGGGTCCCCTTGGGCTACTGAATTATTATATTCCTTAGAGACTGTAACACTAGATTTACAAGAGGAGTTGTGAAAAGGAATCTGTTGGAATGTGACTTCTTGCTATTAACCCTTGCTTCTTACAAATTCATACCCAAATCCATTCCTTGTTGAGGCAGAAGTAGTTTATTGGTGTTGGCTGAATTTTCAAAACTCTGCCTACATGTCATAAAAATCATATTGTATGTTTCACCAAAAATCTAATCCATGATTTGATCAGTACGGATGCAGGATGTAAATCACTAGAAGGACTTAATTACTTATTCACTGATATGAATCATCACGAGTTCATCCACTGGACCACACAGATTTATCTTATACCTATAACTGATAAAAATAGGTTGATGATATATATCACTCTTTAGAGAAGAACTTTTAACCCAACTCTGAATTACAGAGAAAAATAATGTGTATAATAATAATAATACTCTTTTCCATTTCTCAAATGAACAGAATTAATTAGAAATCTAATTAAAACTTATGGTTTGACAATTTATAGTTATAGATGATTTTTGGAGCCCAAGCCTTTTAGAATTGAATTATTTTCCATAACTTATTGGTTATATGACTCAAAGTGTGAAATTAAGCAAGTTTTACTAGCCTGTTTTTACTAATCTATAAAACACAATTACTGTTCATAGGTATACTACAAAAAATTACATTAAATGTTATATCTAACATCTTGATACAGTCTCTGCCAATGAGAGGTGTTGTATAAAGAAATACAGTCATCAGTATCATCATTTTTCTATGATTAAACTCAGGGCCAAATGTAGAGATGAGAGATTTCTGACTGTATTAGTTAATATAATCTGAGGTAGAAATAAAAATGTATATTATTAAGTCTAACCAAACTTATCTTAAGTAGATAGTCAATTATTAGATGACTCAGAATAATATGAGTCTCTTTCATTTCTATGCAGAGGAATCTTGAAGGAAATGTCTCTTCTTTGATTGGGCTGGGAAGGTGGCTCAGTGGTAGAGCATTTGCCTTGCATGCTTGAGGCCCTGGGTTCGATTCCTCAGTACCACAAAAGCAGAAAAAAAAAAGGTGGAAGTGGTGCTGTGGCTCAAGTGTTAGAGTGCTAACCTTGAGCTGAAGAGCTGAGGGACAGTGCCCAGGTCCAGAGTTCAGGCCCCACGACCAGACCCCCCCCCCAAAAAAATCTCTTCCTTGAATATGTATATTGAAGGAAAGTCACTATCTCAGTGGAGAAGTGCAATATGTTGCCTCCAAGTTTTGAGCTTGGTTTAAAGATATGCATGTAAGATCTTCTCCCTTTTTCTGTGCTGAGAAAGCTTTCTGCTCATATTCAAGGGTCAACCTTGTTACTGTCAATGTGATAAGATCTTTCTAACTCTTCCAAGTCAAATTAGTGAATGGTACTCTCTGTCATCACCTACTAGTGATGTACATGGCCCACTTCATCAGAGCCACGGACCCATCTATTTTCCCTTGAGACTGTGAGCTCATTGGAAAGCCTGCATAGAGAATTTCAAACTCTGTAATGCAAAAAATAAAATAAAATATAGTAACCCAGAATAGTTCACAAACTCATAAAGTTGATTTGCCTCTGTATTTATAAATGAGTGAATAGATTAACAGGTCACACCTAGGAAGCTGACTTCTCATTACAATATAGTAGTCATTAAACTACCATCTCGGGAAACCTCAGATCACCTTAAGGGTGAAAAATGGAGAAGGCACTGAGTAAGACTCTGGTTTTCCCTCCAGGACATGAGGCAGAATGGTTTGATTTTATTTGTTTCAGAAGATTAGTTCTTACACAAATTCCATTGCAAACGGAAAAAATAAAAAGAAGAAATAAATAGGAAAATAACAGCAAGAGACTGGAACAATGCTCTAGTAATACCATGTCATTTCCAAGATTAACAGTATTGGTCCAGCTTATATTTCTTCAACTATGTTATATAGGCATCATTTCTCTCTCTGCTTATTTAACTTCTTTATTTCTATAGGCTCACGATCATCAATAGAAATGTACTGGGTAACATATGAACAACCATTTTGCTTTTAAGTAAGGGACATTATTGTACTTTAAGTATGTAAGTAATCAGTCTTTTTTTTCTAAAGCATCACACCAAGAACAAAAGGTCATTTGTATAAATTACATGGAAAATTGACCTTTTCTGTCTATAAAATTATGCTCTTGAATATTTATGTGAATTTTGAAAGATAGAAATGTCACTGAGAAATTAGAAGTGAACACCAACAGTAGGCGAATACTATTCACATGTTCAAAGTATAATAGAACAGATGACTTAACATCTTTTCCATGGTGAAGTAAGATGAAGAGGTAAAAGTTTGGCATAGAAAGCAAACTTCTGGTCAGGGTCGGGGGGAGGAGTAGGGGAAGGAGAAGAATAAATGAAGGAAGCTTGTGTTTTGTCTGAGGATGTGTGTGCATCAAACTAGTGTTTCTCCAGTGTTATTCAAAGCCTCAGCTTTACTTGAGGTCTGAAGGGGTAAACTTGTAAAGTACGTATTGTTCTGCACTGTTCCTCAGCCACAGAATCAAAATCCTGGGCACAATATGGCATCTACCTTTGTTATCAAGGTCTCCTGATACACAATCAAATTGGAAACTGACTGACAAAGCCAATGAATTTACAGCAACTCTACAATGAAGTCAATCCACTTCGCTTCGCCAGATGTAGTATAAGAATTTATGAGATGGTACTTATTTTTGGTGAATCTTCTTTCTTTGATGTATTTCCCTTGGTCGAAGACCACAGGAAAACATTTTAAATAAGGACTTCCGGGCAATCATAGTCCAACACAAGACAACTCACCAGACTTATGGGCTTACAGGCAGACTTTACATCTTTAATGAAGCAGACCCAGGCAGGCAGGTGGTTCTGTGTGCACTGTGTAAATGGGTGAGAGACTGGGGAAGGCCAGGGGGAATAAAAGAAAGAGGATTAGCTGGCAAGAGGGAAAACGAGAGTAAGGCAGGCCAGGACACACACAGGATTTCAGCTTGTTACATCTCCCTGTGACACAGGCAGGAGTATCAGATGGCTCCTGACATCTTCAACATGTATTCCCTTGGAAAGGCTCACCTTAACAAGGCTCTCAGGAGTTGAGGACGAACAATTTAAAATTTTATTACACAGAGGCAGCACAGAAGGGAGGTCTTAATAAGTCTGGCATTATGCAGACTGTCATTCTTCCTTAAACATGGGAACATATGGTTCATTTGCCTACTTGATAGCCATGCTACCTGATGTACGAAGCACTATTAAATTAAGGAGTGGGTGATACAAAATAAAATTAGGTGTATTTGCTTGTTTATTAGGAAGCTCTACAAGGAGGAAGAGGCCTGGGGAAGGCTGTGTGGATGCATCCTGCCAAATCCTGCCTTGAAAAGATGTGTGGAGAGGCTACTGTATTATTAATAGTGAATGTTTAGGAGAAAAGTAAAGGGGGGGGAGCAGCGATGACTTAGAAGGTGTACATTGTAAACTACTGAAGGAGAGAGACCCATAGAAGGGTTTCTCTTCCATTCCTGCAACCAGATCCCCACAGGCTGGTGGTCCAGGAGGGAAAGTGAGCACAAAGAATCTTCCTATTGTTATGTTAAGCCATCAATAGGCTCTGTAATGAAAAGAACCAATTTTCCATATAGTTTATCCAGGAGAAAAAGTTAATCAAGACAAACTACTTTTTATTCTGTTTCTCATCTATGCTCTCCTTTATACTGTGATGTTCATTCAAATGGTTCTTTCTAAATTACGTGCTTACTGATGAAAAAAGAAAGAAAGAAAGAAAGAGAAAGAGAGAAAGAAAGAAAGAGAGAAAGGAAGAAAGAAAGAATGAAAGGAAGGAAGGAAGAAGAGAGAGAGAAAGAAAGAAAGAAAGAAAGAGGGGCTGGGAAGGTGGCTCAGTGGTAGAGTGCTTGCCTTGCATGCATGAGGCCCTGGGTTCGATTCCTCAGCACCACATAAGCAAAAAGAAAAAAGCCAGAAGTGGCGCTGTGGCTCAAGTGGTAGAGCGCTAGCCTTGAGCTGAAGAGCTGAGGCACAGCGCCCAGGCCCAGAGTTCAGGCCCCACGACCGGACCCAAAAACAAAAAAAAAGAAGAAAGAAAGAAAGAAAGAGAGAGAAAGGAAGAAAGAGAGAGAAAGCAAGGAAGGAAGGAAGGAAGGAAGATCAAGTGATTAGACCAATAGCAATCTCTTCTTTCTTGCCATGGAGAACTGTGGGACACTTTCTTTCTCCTTCATTTCCTTCTCCCTTATCTTGGCTTCCCTACTTCTCTACCTCTTTTTACAACTTTCCTCACACCCTCTACTTCAGTGGCTTACTGTGTCCACAAGAATGGTCTTGAGATGGTAAAGAGCCAGATAAAATAAAGTGGAATGTGTACGCTCCAAGAATGGGTCATGAAGACTAAAATATGGCATATGTACGGCTTATTGTTGGAAAGGGTGACGTGGATCAAGGTGTGTTGCACTCATAATTCTGTTCTGTAAAATGCCACCTCCTTTGTGCAACTACTTGAAGATGCTAAAAGTATTATTTAAAGACAAAAATAAATTGAATAGGATTCCTGAACATTTAATGGCTTTGCCTGGCTTCAAAAGGGCATGCTTTGACCCAGTGCCCAAGGCCATCCGGGGTTTAATGGTGACAATGCTGTAGGATAAGGCCCATATAATCCATGGTTTGATAAGGTCTGATCAAAAAACATGTAAGTGGGTAAGTAGGCAAAGATAATGGAATTGGCTGCAGCGAAGGCCAAGTCTCCTTCTGTTTCAAGCCTCTGGAAAATGATCACATTCTGAGACCAATTCCCAAGGGGTAGAATTTCTAGAATCAAGTGAACTTGATTGTGAATGTTGAAGTGCCTTTGTATTTAGCTTTATGAGACTTCCTCGGGGAATAGCGGTAGCTGTCTAACTACTTAATCTGTGATAATATTGATCCTTATAACTCCACCAGCATAGGGAACAACACAAAACCGATGTTCTAATGTTTAGAGATATGTAAAGTGCCCAGCAAATAGAAGATGTTTAGAATGCTTATTTTTGTTATTATTAACAATTTGGCATGCATTGAGATTTGATGTTTTAGCATTTTTTTAAAAAGGGAAGTGTGGAGAATCTTATGAATTATGTATGGATTCCTTTTATTATTCTTTCAATAACAGGACAAATTTTCTTCTTTCCCTCTCTTTGATTTTTATTCTTCCTAGCTTGCATGTCCACCAAAATAAAAAACACAGGTGATTCCGGCATTGTGTTTCATGCTGTCTGTCAGAGGACCACCTTGAGCTGGCTGTTCAGTGGGTTTGCGTTTCCTATTAAATTCAAGAGATGATCCCTGAGTAGGTAACCAGCAGTTTCTGGGCATAAGGAGCCCCATCTTGGACTTTTGATTTCTGTCAGTTCACTTGCTAAGTATTTCCACAAGGAAAAGCAGAAGTGATTCATCAAACTTAGCAGATGTGGAATTGATTCCCTCAGTTGCCTGACAATGCCTTGCAGAGATGAGCCTCATCTACATTCACACGGAGTTTCCACTGCTGTTGCTCTGTCTGCTGGATGGAAGCATGCATACCTGGGATCTGAATTAGCGGGAGGCTGATGGCACCACACGCATACGAGGGTCCTGCAGCACATGTACATGATGGTGGTAAATGTTTGCAACGGCCTCAGAGCCTGTGCGGCCCACCTGTGCTTCTACCGCAGATGGTTGCTTGAGGCTTGTACAAAACCACACACACACACACACACACACACACACACACACACACACACACACACACACACACACACACACACACACACACGAAGTACTGTTTCCCCCAAAATGGATCAACTGAGAACCAAAGAGATTAAAGGATTTACTCTAAGTTATCTATAGTGAGACTGAGGTATACTCAGTCTCTCATGCTGTCACTTTTCTGAATTACTAAGAGTGGCCAAAGTGAATTATATGGTTCATGCCACTCAGAGTTCATCCCCTAAGAATCTGTAGGAATGTGATTGGGGTAGAATAGAGGCCCAAAGAATATTTGTGGAATGTAAGAGTGAAGATACAAATGGAAACATTATGGGTCTATTAATGATTAAAGCTCTTGGGATAATTTCAAACTGTATGGAGTCAGTGAGACAAAGTGATTTCACATTGAATTTTGTTCACTGAATGAACATCATGAACTATTTATTGAGGCATATGTTTCAGGTTGGTGCTGAACATTGGAGCTATGTTGGGGAGTTTAACAGTGCTGCTGGCTACCTTTGAATAACAGACACACTTGCTATAAGAGCACTCTATAAGTTCTGGATCAATTTTAGCTCAGATCATTTGAGCTATTTGGTAACTCATGGCCATGATCCCACTTATTTCTGTCAGGTGGTAACTTGAGGAAACCACTGACAGATGTAGGAAATTATAAAAGAGGAAACTTGCAACTTGAACATGCCAGTTAATGCTGTCTATCAATCATAGTCATGTATACAAGCAGTCTCTACTACATAAGTGTGGTGTTTGATAATCCTTTTAAGTTTTCTTGTTCATGTTATTTCATCTTAAGCAGTGATTTCAAAGAAAACAATGATATTGTAACAGTTGAATTCAGGATCAAGCTACTGACCAAGAAGAGAATAAGACAAGTACACAAGCTTTCCAATTTCTAATGCAGTGCTGTTTTGAAAAATACCTTGTTTTACCCCTCAAAATAAACCTTTTGCTGTCTTCAGTTTAAATCCCTGATATATGTAAAGAAACAATAGGATTGATGTTGCTTGATCATTTATTCCTAGAGGAACCCAAACAACCCTTGGACTCATTTTAGTACCATTAACCTAGTATTAGGTGGAAGGCTATTTTCCTAGCTATGCACGTAGATTCTTACTGTAAAGATAGAACATTTAGCTTGTCCAGCCTTTGATGGTTGTTCATAGCTGAGTAAGGAATACATTAGCCATATTAAGAAAGGTTGCTAGATCTGAAATAATAACAAATCAAGTAGAAATATATGTATATGTAAATATATACATATATGTATGTATGTATGTGTGAGTCTGCAGTCTCAAACAAGTAATTGAAATTGTCCTCCATTACTTCAGAAAGTCAAAAGTTATAGAAAAGGAGACAGAAGACCCACTTTTCACTGGGAGCTGCATTGCCTACTGGCTCTTTAATAGAGGGTTTCTATTCATAAAAGAGAGGGAGATATTATCAAAATACATATTTTACCACCATTTTTATAAGTAGGCACTGCAGGATGATTCCTCTGAGTAGAATTCTTTAGGGCCCTCTCAACTCTCTCTAGATAGTTACACTTTACTGGCAGCCAGAGTTATTCATAGGGAAATTTCAAAGTAGACAGTGCCATATCAAAGTTTTATAACAGAAACTAAAATTGGACATTTCCCCACATAAGCATTTCCAAGGTCAAGAACTAAACACTTCTCCTAGGAATCACTGTGAAAATTTAAACTTCTTTTACTTTATCTCTTTCATTCCTCCTATATATAGAGTTGAGTCCTATCTTCCCAGAGAAGTCACGAATTACTAATGTCTACCTCTGCACTCATGACATATATACCACACACACACATATACACACATCACATATATACATACTAAATCATATAACCTTAATTTACATGTTCTAAATCAAAGGAGAAATGGTTTGTGCGTTGCCTATTATGTTGATTGTGCTTTCTAAAGAATTCTTCTACTGTGGTGGCTACATTCTAGTTGAAGCAGTTACCGTGTTAGGATTTAGGATCTACTCTGACAACACTGATTTTAAAAAGGGGGATTTCCATCCTGGAATAAAGAATCACTTTCTATCTAGTGCTTCAAGCCATCACTGTAGAAGAAAGGATCAACCTTAGACCCGATGGGTTTGAAGATACCATTTGAATTCGTGTGCTTTGAAAAAAGTGAATTTTCAAATTTGTTTTATAGAATCCTATAAAAGAAAATGACTTATCAAAATTCCTATTCTAATAGGATTTAATATGAACTAGATTCTTGTTCAGTAGACCACCTTATCTCTATGGTGAAAAGTAATGTCTCCTTTCTTTTCCTTTCTTTTCTTTCCTTTCTTGCTCCCTCCCTTCCTCCTTCCTCCCTTTCCTAAAATTCCTTCCCTCACTTCCTTCTTCCTTTCTTCTTTCTCTTCCTTCCTTCCTTCTCTTCCTTCCTTCCTTCTCTTCCTTCCTGCTTTTGTACCTTCCCATCACCATTATTATTTTTACCTTCAACTTGTTTAGAAGTCCCCATTTAAAAAGACTGCAAAAAAGTGATTAAACCAACACAAATTGTAGTGTAGATGATCTACTTTCCAATAAGTAGTTTGAAGTCATGTACTTAATGAAACAGGTCAGAAGCCAATTGAAGAGGGTACAGGGCAGGGAACACACAGAGAAACAAAGTCTCTTGGAGATGCTGCCTCTCTTACCCTTTGCAAACCACTGCTCAGTGTGATCTGTACCAGGTAGAGATGGATGATTGTAATTAGTGCATGTTGTTTGGGCTCAATTGTTTTTGTGGGGGTTTTTTTCCACCTTAAAAAATGCACCTTCAGGAGATAACTTGGTTGTTTGTTTTCTTTTGTTAAAACTTGTAATGAAATCCTAAAACAACAGGAAATAGAATTTGGGGAAAACAGCCTGTAAATCTAACTTACAGGGATCATACCTTTAATCACGGGGAGGCAATGTTGAACCTGATAAGGTTATCTGGTGGTAATTGCCCTGAAGTGAACCTGATATGACTAATAACTATCAGTGATTCTGAAGTTAAAAGGTTCCCATATTCATTCCATATAGGGCAAAACAACAGAAAGTAGAAACCTAAAACATTGTTTTAAAAGGCAATATCCCTTAAGTTACTGGTGACATTTCCCCACTCTCATTTTCTTAAGTTTATTCAGTCTTCTTTATATTTCTCCTTCTCCCTATCCATCCCTTGTGTTTGGGTCTTCAAAGACTATGGAAGGCAAATGGTAACCATTCCTGCCCTTTGGGTACAAACGTTAGAATGGCTTTCCTCAATGAGGCAGAAATAATCAACTTATCCAGACCCAGAGCTCAGAGCCCTGTGTTCGATGCTGTGGGGATCTCTGGTGTTTTCCTTCTGCAGCAGCGTGTTCAAAACTTGATTGGATTTTAGGAATACAAGAAGAAACTTGTAAGAACGTGTCCACACCCAGATCTCCTGGGAGTGCCTGTAGCAATCTCCTAGGCAGAGCACACAGCAGGAGTCCAGTGTGGACCCCCACCACAAGTCTCCTTTCACCTTACATTGGAAACATCTGTGCTGACATCTTGAAGCATTCCCCCCCACCTCCCCTAGAATAGCCTTTCTCTGAAGCTGGCAATGCTGCACATATTCAACCTTTCTGGAACACTCATCTGTTCTAAAGGTATTTACTCTTGAGCTCTAGGTCTGTGCCAGGACTCAGTATAGATAAATGCAATAGACTTTCCATCCTGGAAAAATGCATCAGTCCAGACATACAAAGATGTTTGGAGAAAGAGAGAGAAAAAGGGAAAATAATGCTCTAGATGGGGGGATCTTCCCTCCTGTGCATCATGCACTTGGAGAGATCTGGAAGAAAGCGGATAGAACCATGAGTGCTCTCAAAGCAGTCAACATAAATTTGTTTTTGTTTATTTCCTTTTGGTCTCTCTTTCTTGGCCACCAGTGCCATCTTAGGACTAGCATGTCAAAAAGACACCCCTGCATCCTGCCCATGAATATATTTTTTTTCTGACATGAGAGACTCAATGCCCAAATCCATATTTTTGTAGCTTAGCCTGAAATGCTGGATAGTCTATGCACTGGCTCTACCTTCAGACAAAACAACAACAGTTGGCAGAAATCAAAGCAGCGTCTGTCAATTTTAGGACTAATGCTTCCTCCATCCTTCATGATCCTTTTTTTCCTCTCAGAATTAAGCTTGCCACATTTTATTACACTTTAGTTGTTCTTTCTGTCCCATGGCCTTTTTTAAAAATCTGCCTCACCAGGTAAGAATATGAATTAATGACACACATGATACTAAAGATGAATTCACTGATTTAAAGATACAATTTGCATATTTTATGCACCATGGCTCATTGATAGCAGAGTTTCACTGCATATCTGATTCCTTAACACTGTATGAGGTAAGTCAATAAAACAGAGCTCTATCTGTGTCTGGTCATCTTTTCTATCTATGGAGTGTGTGAGTGCAATGGAATAAAGTGTGTTCTAAGATTAATGCTGATTTAGGCATTCTTGACTGCATCCATTATGGAAAGAAACCTCTATTCTTTCTCTGCAGGAACTTCTTTTCCTGTGGTGAATTCATTTTTTTTCCTGGGGTGAACACCTGTGTGGCTATTTAAAAACCACAACACCAGGTGTGTGCACATGAGTCTCTCTCTCTCTCTCTCTCTCTCTCTCTCTCTCTCTCTCTCTCTCTCTCTCTCTTTCTCTCTCTCTCTCTCTCTCTCTCTCTCCCTCTCTCCCTCTCTCAACATTCCTCTCAATGATTTCTTAGCAGGTTGAGTGAGGGAAAATAAAGCTTTCCAACTGAATAGGAAAAGATCTTAAAAAGCACTTAAATATATCTATTACAAGGGTATGCTCTGAAAATATCATAGCCAAATTACACAAATAGGGTCTTAGATGTATGAGGTGCTTTTTCTATTTTAGTATGTGAAAAATGTTGGCATCTGTAGACATGCTAGTAAAACCTCACTATATAAGAAGGAAGATTTGAAAATGGAGTAAACTGAAAAACTAGATGATGCGACTTTAAAATACCCAGCATACATTTTAAAATAAGGATTATTTTACCTTTTGCTTTGTCTCAGGTTCTCCGGTCCTCTTTTCCAAGAAATAGCTGCTCTGGGGAAAGCACTTGGCCTGCATTCAATAGTGATGTCCCCACCGACTTGAACCGCTGAAATTTTCTTAATGGGATTTTTGGAGAAATCAGGAGCAGAGGCTAAAAACAAATCAAAGGTTATATTGTTCCCTTACTCATTTAATTAACATACAGTGTCTCAAGAGCTAATTTCTCATTGTAGATGGAGTCAAATATTTGTAGTCAAAATCCATTCTCAAACTGATCTATTTAAGGTATATTAGGAACAGTTACTGTTTTCTGTGTGATATAATATATATTTGTAACATATATGTGTGTGTGTGTGTGTATAATGTTATACTCATCACTGAAATTTAACTATTTCAGGGTGATATTTATATACACAAGTGAAACAGATAAATCACAAATACGCCATCACTATGGCCACTTGTCTGGCAAACTTAAAAAGTATAAAACCTTGTCTGCATTTTACAAAAGCAGATGGGCTGAATACAAGTCTTTGAAGTAGCTTTTGTCAGTCTCGGCTTTGTCCTGACTAAGCAATGGTTGAACAAATAACCGGTTAGCGGGGTGTACCAATCTCAGTTTAGACAGGATCCAACAGTCTTTCCACCTGATGGGTGCTGGGGCTAGGTTCCAAACACTGTCCTTAGTCTGAGGTACAGGTGAACGGGGGTTTTAAGAGACACCAGGTGTTCTTGTTTCTGATCTTTTCAGGGATTGCTTCTCTGCCTTCACTTGACCTGTGTGTACTTTTTTTCATTTTTGTGATCTCAAATTGAAAAGCATGTCCTCAATTTAGGTTATATTCAACTTGCCATATGGTCAAACAGCAACAATTTGATTCCTGACTATAAAGAATCATCACATGTTAACTTTGGCTTTTGCCCAATAAAACTTGGGTTCATTGAAGGCAAGAAGGAAGCTTGGTTTTGATAAGAACAGTATTTTGAGGGCTAAGAATGTCCAATGAAACAATCATGATTGCAGAAATGAACAAAAGAGCTGATTAAGTCTGTTTCTTGTTATTGTAACTTTACTCTTTCTCTTCCTGTATCCTTTCTACTGCTGAAAGTGTTTGGGGGTAAAAGATCATAAATTCACTGTGGCACAAACCAGTTTGAATTTCACCACGTGTCACTTTCAGATTGCTTTAATCTTAAAAGTTTGGATTAGAGGAACTCATTTTTTTTAGTTTTCCTTAGTAGTTGGAGAGACATGTGATCTAGTTGTTTTGTTTTGTTTCGTTTCTTCCTTTGATTTAGTGCCAGTATTGGGCCTCACACCCAGGGCCTCACACTATCCCTTGGCCTTTTGACTCAAGGCTGAGGCTCTACTACTTGAGACTCAACTTCTGGCCTTTTGCTGGTTAAGTAGAGATAAAAACTCTCAGGGGCCTTTCTTCCTTAGATCTCAGCTTTATAAGTAGCTAGGTTTAGAGGCATGAATCCTCAGTGCCCAGCAAGACAGAGGGTTAATGACTTAAAAGGGGTTTATTGCTGAAGCTTGGGGGATGTTTGCTTTTCCAGTGAAACTAAGGCTAGGTTAGAAGTATGGATAAAGAAACCTGGCTCTTGAATTCAAGTCCTGATATTAGCCTAAAGGAAAGGGGAGGTGTGGAGGGGAGGGAATGGGAATGGAGGAGAAGGAAGGGAGGACGGAGGAAGAGAGGGAAAGGAAAAAGCAAAGGCACAGATCTGTTCAGTTCTTTAATTTTCTTCTTCTTCTTCTGTCTTCTGAAGTTAAGGTAGCTTTTAGAACCATGCACCTACAAAGATGTGGGGCAGGTATTAATAACACTTTCAAATTGTGCTGCTCAACTCCATAGTCTTTGCCCTTCTTGTTATGAGAAAAAGGTGAATCACTCTTTGTTGTCTCTGTAACTTTTGAGTTTTCTTTCTCATGGCTTTGAGAAAGACTATATTTCTTCTGCTTATACTTCGAGCTAAAATATTCCTAATGGATTCCTTCTGAGTTGAACTCAATCAGCATTTCATGTGAGAATGAGTTGGTAGAACTTTTTGTGTTTGGATACACCCAGTGATGGGCTCTTCCTCAACCCTAATGTATTGCCCAGGAAGAATGATAATTACCACCTTGAAATTTGTAGAGCACTAATTTCAACATTTCTCATTATTCTAATAGAAAGCAATTTCTGATTTACAGAAAAAAATTGGGATCAGATTATGTATAATCATAGCTTGCTAAAATGTCATTTTGAATTTCTTGGTGATAAATGAATGGCTTACCTAAGACTCTCAATTCTGCATTTGCATAAATTATCTGATACTTGTTTTCTGCAGCACATTGGTAAACACCAGAATCTGACACATTGAGCATAGATATGATAAGAGTTCCATTTTCAATTTGAATTCTCTCCTAACAAAGGAAAAAGTATGGAAAAATGTGAGCACATGAACATAAACACTCTCTTAAGCAGCATTTTATTAAAGAGCATTTGTGATTGTCTATCAGATCTGGTACTTAGATGTATTACTACAATAACTTGAGGAGCTAGATAGGTGGATGGATGGAGAAACATATATGCATTATATATGTATATATAACATATGTAAAATATATGCATGTATGTATTCCAGGGATCTATTTCCATTTTGCAAAGATAATAAAAGTAAGCTGAAGGGAACTCCATGCTACATGCAAAAGGCATATGGGGAAATGCCACTAAAGCTAAAAGAAAGGAAGACACCCTATTTAGGTACTAAATAATGATGCTCTTGATGAGTCTGTCTATGTTTGCATAACTAAAATGGAGAACTAACATAGTTATCTGGAAAATTTAATGAGGAAATTACCAACTCTTTCATTTTCCAAACATTGTAAAAGGTAGCATGTTTAGACTGAAAAATGTTATTTATAATTTATAATTATATTATTTGCTCACTTTCTAATGACTTTAGAGGAAGTTTTTTTTTTTTTTTTATAAAAGCAAGTATAGCATGGTGTCTGAAACTTACCTTGGGTCTTGATATTTGATAAAGTATAGAAAGCTCTGACTTTCACTAGCTGCTCTACGAGCTTGGAAAAATGACTTAACCCCACTAAACTTCATTGTCTTCATCTTGGTTCTATCATTAAGATTCAGATGTTTTGAAAGCTAATTCCAACTTTGACTAGCTGCTACATGACCTTGGAGAAGTAAATGACTTAACCTGACACTCATTGCCTTCATCTATCTGAAAGAAGGATAATTGTCTATTTTTCTTACAAGACTGTGTAAAGATTCAAGGTAATGTATGGAAAAATAATAACATCTGACTCATATGAGAACATAATACAAGTTAGGCACCGAATATTTAAATGTAGAATTATTGTGATCTATGTGACCCTGATCATCACTCTTACTATTATTCACAAAATCTACTTAGTATGTTGAACACAGTTGCTTACCTCTGGGTTAAGGCGTTCACCATTCTTCAGCCAGGTATACCAAGGACTGGGCTTGCCACTAGCTTTGCACTCCCAAAACAAACTGTCATAGATAGAGAGGTAGGTATTTTGGATTTTTTGTTCCCATTCTGGAGGGGCTGTGAAAGAGAGAGAGAGAGAGAGAGAGAGAGAGAGAGAGAGAGAGAGAGAGAGAGAGAGAGAGAGAGGAGAATGCATTTGGCAGGGCGATTAGCAAGCATCATAGCAATGTGTATAGGGTCCAGTTGGACTGAACTACTGGGATCTGGGAACTCCAACACAGAGGGACAGAAATCCTGGTTACAAATATCACTGGGTACTTGGCTCAAATTACCTGTTGGTTATGTGTCTTTTCGCTGCACCTATATATCACTAGAAAATTGTGGGAAAAGGCCAAAATGTAGAACACAGCTAGACAATATTGTGATGCCAAATTAAAGTACATAGGTCAAAATTTGGAAAATACAGGCCAAATACAGACCCCCTAATGGTAAAATTTCCTTAATTATATTTGATCTAAAATAAAAATGTATATGTATATGTATCAGAAATAATTTCCACCCAGTAGCTTGGGTCATCAACTAAGTATAAAGCTCTTCACTTTTTGTAGGATGATAATCCAGTATTTTATTCATTGATTCCTGTTAGGGAGTGAGAACTTCTGGAGTTGAATACGTATTTAGTACCTTGCTTAAACCTTAGACATGTTTCCTAAACCTATTCTTACAATCTGAGAAAGCCAAGCATAGTATTGAGGGAGAAAACTATTGGTATAAGTATTGCTGAACTAAAGCAACATTAGCTGTACTATCATTCATGTAAATAAGTAAGTGGGATAGAGATTAAATGTTTTTAATTGAACATTAATTCCATAAAGATGATTGCAAACTCCCCTGATGCACTCAATCGTCCCTCTCCTTCGTTGAGCTTTGAGTTGGGCTGTATAGGAGAACATGCATCTTTCTTTGGCATCTTCCTGGCTATGACTAGATGTTTTACAAGTGCAAATGTAATTAATTTGATTTTAGTGGATTTTCCCAGAGTAATAAAGTAACCTGCTCAAGGTGACATAAAATGAAAAATGCGAAGCCAAAACGTGAACCCTTGCAAGTGCAGCCTAAATAAAGGGCTGTATTTATTGGGGGATTACCACACCTTCCACAAAGGGAAATCATCAGCAAACAGCAGGGAAGGAAAGCCAATGCAAGATGAGTTAGTGAACTGATCATCAATATGGATGAAGAGTTAACTCAAAGTACAATATCTTCTCCCCACAAGGCAATCAGCATTCCTGTGATATGATTTTGATAAACAAAACTTGTCTAATTATATACGATTTACTTTGTTCAGTAACTTGATCACTGGTTATAAACATGTCTTGCAGGAAAATATAAAATATATTTTTATAATTCTCCTTCATTTGTAAATTCTACTCAGAATTATAATTAAGATTGCCATAAGCTGCTGCCATTTTATGAGAAATAGATTGGAGTCAATGTTACCTTGCAATACTTGCATGGTTTAACATGGACACTGTTGATATTTTCCAAGCAATTATAATAAATAGCAGCATGGATAAACCCTGCTGAAATTAAAGCTTTCTCTGGTCAGTGTTACTTGTTCACCATTGTCTGAGGTGTCCAAAGGTGTCCATGCTATTTCTCCATGACACTGTTCACACCTGCTAATAACTTCCACTATTTTCTTAGAAGGGTATTGCCACAGACTTTGTATAACTTCTGAAGGTCTACTCACTCACCATAGAAAACAAGTTGGCCCTTGGCAAGGTTTCTTCCCCGAAGGTTTCCGGCAATGCACTCATAGAAGCCTTCATCTTCTTGTTGAAAGTTCGGGATTTCAAGGATAGCTTGGGATTTGCTGTACTTGACTTTGCCTGGCAACGGGTTTCCATCCAACCTCCTCCAACTAATATCAGGGACTGGACTAAACAGTTATACCTCATTAGAACAGGTGACCTGACATCGTTATGGCAGTAGGATACAATAAGAGCATCCTTAAAAAAATAACTCTCAAAAAAAAAGAACCATTCAATCAATCCATTAGATTGCGAGTCATTTTTAGATCACACATGCACCATTCACTCATTCATCCCTTTATTTAATAGTTGACGAAGTTCTTGCCATGTATAAGTAACTGTACTGTGTTCAAAGAACATATTGGCAAATAAAAGAAATGTATAGAGATATAACATAATCAGGTACTAAAAATGAATAGATTTTCAAACTGCAATAACCTAAACAAGGAAATAGGGAACGGACATAATAATTATATCAGTTTAAGTCTGGTGATAAGTCAGATACCATTTGCTGTAACCCAGATACCATTTCCTGTCCTGTAACCCTAGCTACTCAGGATGCTCAGATCTGAGGATCATGGTTTAAAGCCAGTTTGGGCAGGAAAGTCTGTGAGACTCTTATCTCCAATAAACCACCAAAAACCCAGAAGTGGTGCTGTGGCTCAAAGTGATAGAGAGCTAGCCTTGAGTAAAAGAGCTCAGGGACAGGGACCATGCCTTGAGTTCAAGTCCCACAACCAACAAAATAAATAAAATAAATCTGGTAACCCAGAAAATTCTTATATGTGATATTTAAGTTAAAGCAAGCTCTTGCACATATTCATTTACAAGTTCTAAGGAGAAAATATAGATTCCACTAAAGCTAAACCAGTAGTACTGTGTCAGTAAAAGTTTGCATGAGAGGTGCACTAGATTATTCAGGAATACAAGATAACAGGTACTTGTGGGTTAGAAATACAGATTCCATGGTCCTCAAAGTTATGTACTCATTTATACATATTTTATTAAAGTATTAATGAAACAAAGATGAATTAATACTATACCTGTTCTGTTTGATGTAATTTATAGCATTTTTATTCATACAAATTGAGTCTAGTATTTCATATCTATTTTAATTAAATATAGACATGTCTTAAGACAACAACAAAGATCCATTTTATAATACATGAAGCCTGATGGTGAGCAATGAATGCAAACCCCTTGTGTAAAATGTTCATTTCATGACAAAGCAAAGCTGCAAGAGAAAAGCATTCACCAATAAACAGATCTTAAAAAAAAAAGTAAGCCTTCCTTCTATTTACATGAACACCTTTCTTCCTGTCAAGACATCCGTCATTCTCATATAGATTTTCAGATGATTTAAATATTTCTGTTCTAGTTCTATTTCAGATTAGCAATTATGATAGCAAGTCATTTGGCAAAGTCGATTTGCAAGCCTTGTGGGAGAAGCAGGGTTTCTTCAAGTCATCAAAAGTAAAGTGAGTGCATCCTCCAATCATATGCAAAGTGCTCGACAAATAAAGATCTGCAGAGTCTGAGCAGTAAATAACTGCAGAAAATGAGTGATGACTCAGGGCCTGCTTTAAATACATCAAGAAACCCTGGCAAAAGCCTATGAAGTGTTATTGTCAAACATGTTTTTGTTGGGCCCATCAGAGATAAAGCATGGACAATTGTATCAGGTGCTCACACAGATCTGTCAGAACACAGGACCCAAATCAATGTTTGAGTCATCTTTTTTTCTCAGAATTGACATATATTTACAATTATCACTTGAAATTTGTTAAATGTGGGGGGGGGCAGGGAGAGGGATTACTATTCTATTGTTGAGTTCCGTCCTTTTAAAAAGAGATGCCACTTGCCACAATTTTAGATTGACATTTTAGTGAATCAGCATATTCCATACAACAATTACCCTCAGGTTTTCTTAATAACGAGTAAAAATGAAGTCCTAGAACAGAATGCTTTTAGACAGAAAGGTATTCAAGAAGTGATGAATATTGTATGTGGTAGTATTTAATTTAAAAAATACACATGCCTTGCATATATGAACTTACTGAGGTTTTTATCTAGGGGAAATAAGAATCTGAATACCTTTTATTTTCCTTGCTACTTATGCCTATTTTCTATGACTTTCCCACAATGATCATGAATAATCTAGGTTATAAAACTTTTCTGGGAAAACTGATTTATAAAGAAGCTCTTGTCTGTATTCATGATCCTTTCTTATCTTTTTCTATGACAGTGAAAATTTGAAGCTTATGCTGAAGACGTACAAAATATCCAATTAAAAGAGCTTCTAACTTAAAGCATTCAGACAAAATATAAGCAAAAAGTGAATATTGTTCCTATAGTCATATCTTACAGCTTTGTATTGATAAGGAACACAGAAGGCCTTCTTTACAGATTCCTAAATACTGTATTGATTGATTATTTTGATAATACTCTTTTTAATACTATAATAAATTGCTTTACTTGGTCAACCATGAACTCTGAGCTGGGTGCTGTGTGTGTGTGTATGTGTGTGTGATATAAACATATAATTTCATTTTTTGTCCTATATTTTATTAGAACCAGATCTGTTTCATATTTCCTCATTGCAGGCACTATATATTAATCATAAGGAAATACTGACTGCACTTGCAATTGTAGGATGATCCTATTACAGTCTATCTGTGATCATGTGAAATGGATCCCCATTTGAAGTCACACAATTAATTGCCAGGAGTTAAACAAACCCAAGCAAATAATCTAAATTCTTCTTACTTTCCCAGAGAGAAAGAACTTGGTATCAACATTCAATTCTAATGAGTGTGTACCCCCCTTGGACAATAGCAATGAAGTATCCTGCATAGACTTTTCAAACACAAATCCTCAGCATTCAAGCTCTAATCCTATTAACTACTCATAAAACCTGAATCTGTACATAGTTCCACTATCCAAAGACTATTACCTGCATTTCCTTGTTGGTAAATGCCTTGAGATTGATACCTTTACTAAGTAGCAGCTAAAAGAATCTGGTCTTATGTCAAAAAAGGAACTTTACAACTTTGGTGTGGGGGGGGGGAAGGATGGGGTGGGGGGGAGGTGGGGGGGGGGTCGATGGGAATGGGAAACAAAGAGGAGGCAACAATGCTTGATAAGAAATGTACTCGTTACCTTGCCCATGTAATTATAACTCCTCTCACAATAAAAAAATAATAATAATTAAAAAAAAGAATCTGGTAATTTACATGCCTCCGGGACAGCCATTTTCACATACCCTGGGGCATGCTGAATACAAATGCTCCATCTCCTATAACAGGAGTTCTGGGCAACAGTTGGTATCACAGCATTCTTTCCAGAGCTCTCCTTTCCAGCGGAGCCAGGTTTAGTTTTAATGTTGTTCGAGTACCTACTATGTGTCACTACTTCTCTTTAGCTGACTAACTTCCCTATTTTCTTATGGGTCTTCCTAAGAATTCCTATGGTCACTTTCAAAAAAAATATTCTTTTAGGGACCATCTCTTAGAAAACACATGAATTAAAAGCCCTTTGCACTCGAATCAGTGCTGTTTTTGTTACAATACCCAGTGTAAGATATCCATAAGAATTTCACAATATGTGGACCTAAATGGGCACTGGACACATAGAAGTAGACATTTGTAGGTTTAAGATCAGTGACATATAAGATAAAAAAAAAAAGTAGCAGAATTGTTGTAAAAGCCTGTGTACTACACATCATATTTCAAGAGTTTACTTTTCTATATAGCTGATAGAAGGTCTGCCCTGGGAAGGCAGAGCAGACTCCTCCCTCCTCTCGGCCAAGTCTCCCCCCAGTAGCTGTGTCACCTAGATTACTAGCACACTTGGAGGCGGTCACCTCCCCTTCCTCCAAAGTCACATCCTGCCCTCCCTCCTGCCCTCCCTCCTGCCCTCCCATGGGACTGTGGGAGGGCCCCAGGTCCATTGTGGCCACACCTCCCCTCACCTGGCCATACCTTCTCCCCTCCCCCTTCCCTACTTAAGCCCAGGTGGGATATCAGCTGGACACTTCCAGCCAGGCCTCCTCACCATGGTGGGTGGGGCTGCAGGTAAGTAAATAAACTTCTCTTCCTGCCTGAAAACCACCCGGTAGTGTTCTGTTTAAACCTAATTAAACCAACCTCTTTAAGAAGCCTAACAGCTAATATTCCCTCAAATCATGGCAAGAGACAAGTAGTACTAAACAAAGTCAAGACTGAATCAGAAAAGGTTCCCCTTTAAATATTACTCAAAAATCTTTTATACTAGCCCAAGTATGTGTGGAGTGATAAATAGTTTCCAAGGTACTGAATTATGGAGAAGTTTATAAGATTCGGTATAAGATTCTCACTTATTAGCTCTCAATTGTGAAGCTTGCAAGAGTCAGAGTCCTACATTCCAAACCTACAGAGGCTATGCTTCTTCTCTAATGCGCTTTTCTTTTTCCTTAGAAAATCCAGTCTTACCAATTTGCATTAAGTTGGGTGATTTTACCTCTGGCAATAAGAAAGATCACTGCAATAAACATAGTTGTGCTGGTAGCTTTAGTATAGTCTTGTTTGTGATCATTCAGGTAAGTGCCCAAAAGTGGTATTGCTGGGTCATAGGGGAGCTCTTTGGAACCAACCTAGATGCCCCTCAGTATATGAATGGATCAAGACAATGAGGTATATATATATATATATGCAATGGAATTCTATGCCTCTATCAGAAAGAATGGTATTGCTCCATTTGTTAGGAAATGGAAAGACCTGGAAAAAATTATATTAAGTGAAGTAAGCCAAGCCCAAAGAAACATAGGTCCCATGGTTTCCCTTATTTGCAATAACTAGTATATGTCTGAGACAAGCAGAAAAGGACAGATAAGTTGATGTTAGGCAAGATGAACCCAAGATAAGGACTCAAGTGGTTTTTCTTTCTTGCTATTGTTTCTAACATATTTATAAGGTACTATGTGATTTTTTTGTTGCTTTGTATGTCCCTCCCCCACGATATAACCCCTGTATTCACTGTTTTTGATGTTGGTATAATTTGGGGAGGGAAAGGGAACAAACAAATTGTTTAAATAGGGATACAGATTGACCCGTTATAACAATGAAATATACAAGACGCTATGTAGAAAACTGAACTTTACAATTTAGGCAGGGAGGGGGTAGAGTGGGTTGTAGCTGTGGAGATGGGAGGGAAGGGATGGGAGGGGGAAAACAAAGGAGGAGGCAACAATGCTGGATAAGAAATGTACTCATTACCTTGCTTATGTGATTGTAACCCCTCTGTACAGTATTTTCACAATAAAAAACTTATTTAAAAAAATAAGAAAGATCACACGCGGCTGGAGGTATAGATCAAGTGGTTGTGGTATCAGTTCCCACATAGAACCCAGAGTTCAACCAACCTTACCCCTTCAAAGAATTTATGCCAGCCTAAGAGAGAACCATTTTTCAGCTGTTCCGCACATCATATCCAAGGGCAAATGATGCCCCATTGCCAACCTAATAGTTAAAGTATGGGAGCAGAAAGAGAGAGAAAAAGAGATAAGGGAAGGGAGGGAAAGGAATCACAGACATGGTTCTGGGACTGGTTTTGCAACATTGTTGACAGAGGGCTCTCTTTGTACAGAGGTTTGAATGTAAAATGTATTCTCAAGCCTCTGCTCAATAATTCACCAGCATATGGAGAAATTATCTTCCCAGAACTCTTCTATTTTGCTCCCTCTTTGTCTTCAGCCCATTTGAAATCATTTTCCAGCTACTGTCAGCTAAAAGAATCTCACATATAAGATTCTGAAGGTCTTCGATCACATGCTATTTAGGTTAATTTCTACCAGTGTGAATCTATTATATGGTGGGTTCTTTTTGGAATACTTTATTTTTGAATCCTTACAGCAACCAACCCATCAAAAGTAACTAAGCAAATAAATAAGTAAAGTCTTGTTAACAAAACAACTCAGAAATACCCAGCAATTTTTTAATATTCCACAGTGACTAATTAAATGTTCACATTTTTTTCAGATCCACTATGTCATTTCTGTACATAAATAGTATCCTCTTGATCATTAGACATGCATGATATAGAATCAGAAGTAAATGAAAAGTACTGATTATTTAAACACACACACATATATGTGTAAGTTAATTGATAGTTTTACTTTACCTTGTAAATTCATATCAGAATTATAAATGAATTGCTTTATGTTTTACAACTTCTTTCTTATCTGAGTCCATCCCAAACAGGAAGTGATTAGAAATAACTGAACTTATGAAAAATGAAAATATTACAAGACTGAACTGTAAAGTTCAATGAAAGTTAATTTTTTCTATGTACCACTCTGTGTAAATAATAATGATCAAAATAGAATTATTGTATAATGCTATTTATACCATCTAGAGAAGAATGTATCTTGTATACTCAGCTATATTTTGTGGGACATTTACACACATGGCTTTTCTCATTCAAATAATGGTCATTAATAATAGAATACAATTCATAGACTTGCCATGAGAGTTAAAGGAAATTACCCATATTGTGAGCTTAACATTCTGTTTAGCACACGTTAAATAATATAGTGGGGCATTAGTGATTAATAGAATAACAGTATCCTTGTAATGGAATTTATCATTTATCAGCCCAGGCAGGAAAGTCTCTGAAATTCCTATCTCCAATTAACCACAAAAAAAACCAGAAGAGAACTGTGACTGAAGTAGTAGAGCAGTGGCCTTAAACCAAAAAGCTCAGGAAAAGTGTCCAGGCCTTGAGTTCGAACCCCAGTACTGGTGCGTGTGCACGAGCGCTCACACACACACACACACACACACACACACACACACACACACAAACTGATGAATGAATCATTCATAAAGTCGAGACTCTGCTGTGTGAATAAAATGTGTATCCAAACGTGTGTAATCTCCTGAAGCACAATCCTGCCTCACACCATTGAATATTCCGGCTATGACCCTTGATCCTGGCGGTGATATACAGGTCATGAGGGAACTCTGGGAGGAGACAGGGCATGCATTCTGTGAAATGTGTCTCATTAACTGTCAAGGGACTATTGTCGTAGGTGGAAAAAATAAGACACTGTTCATCAAAGAGAAGAAAATTTCTGTGCATAAAAAAAGATGTGCATTTACAAAGAATATTAACAACAATTAATTGAGTGTTTACTATTTAAAGAGCATTATGGTTGATGACTCCCAGACATTGTCTGAGTTGAAGACTGAGCTGGTAGCTTCTAACAATGCTAATTACCTCCTCGGGATGATACTCACGTTTAGGTAGATAATTTCATCTAAATCATTACCTGCCAATTTTCTTCAACTATGAGTTCCAGAACAGGCTAATTTATTGTGATCCACCTTCTAATTCTTTTGAGTTACCACTCTAAATTATGAGCACTAGCTGCCTCTTCCTCCTTCCTTGGTTTCAGGCATTGTTTTCAGTTTCTACCGAGTTCATCCACGTAGAAGCTAATAGTAACATAGAATTCTATTTCCAGGCAGTTCATTTTGCTTCTACAAAGACTGATTTACTCAAAACGTAACCTTCACATATGAATCACATTAAGCATCCTATAGAGAAAGAAAGTTTTGTTGTTGTTGTTGCTGTTGCTGCTGCTGCTGTTTGTTGTTTTTTCTTTTTTTTTGGGGGGGGGGTGGAGATCTTGCTAATGGACTCTAGGGTTAAATTGGAACTGTAAGGTCACAGAATCAAATAAATGGTTCCATTGTCTTTGTAACTGCAGAGACCAGCCCTTTCTGGAAATGTTTCCCTTTCAGGTCAATTAGTGCCTTCTGATTAAGCATACAACTTAGGATTCCATGGCTGACAACTAGTCCAGGAGTAGAGTGCTTGAAAAGCAGGGCCAAGGCCCTGGATTCTATCCCCAACACTGGGAAGGAAGGAAATAAAAGAGGGAGAGAGGAAAAGAAAGAGGAAAGGAGGAAGGAAAAAAAGAAAAGAGGAAATGAAGAAAGCTTGAATAAAAAAATCTTACTGTAAGAAAGGAGGGAGTTCTTGGTTACATTTCTCCACAGGTACACATACTATTGGTCTCTGTAAACCCTTTTCCTCCTGCAAAAAACAACTTCAACAGGTTTCATTGTTCTTTTTTTTGTATACACAAATAAACCACTTCAACAATAATCCAGCCTCATTATGCTCTCCATTTGCTTTCCCAGCTCCCACTGGTAGCCTAAGACGAACAATCATACTAGAGAAAACCAACTTGAAATATCTCTGACTTCCAAATCCTCCACAGCTCACAGATAAGGGCTTCCTGAACCTTGTATTTCAAAATGAACATTTCAAAGGGTCCTTTTTTACTGTATTCCTATTTTAAAGCACTTGCCTGAAATGTCAGTGTTCATAGTTGTGAAATACTACTAGCTGAAAAAGACAAAACTTTTCTTTCTCTCTCCCTTTTCCCCTACTCTGGTTTTTCTGCTTCTTAAATAAGCATAGCCATAAATAAAGACTTTTTACTACTTTCTCTCATGTCTTTGTGCTTTTACAAAGAAAGCATCCTATTAATTTTATCTGAAGAAAGAGAATGTACTTGTTAACCATCTGGCCCAGTTCAACCTGAATTGGAAGTGAAATTAAAACTCTCTGCACACTGGTAGGAAGTGCACTTCAATTCTATGCTTTAAGCCCATAAATAGAATTTTCATTACTGGTGCTATTTGAGAAAGCTTATATTTCTCCCCCGGATTTCTTAAACCTCATTACCCACAGCTTAAATCCAGGCCATCCTAAGTTTTGGACTAGAGACTGGTAGAGAGAATCGGTTTCCTAAGATGCTTGTGTTTGGGATTATTCTTAACTTGAACCTCATTTCAGAAAATCTTATCGGCAGCCATTTTCAATCAAAGACAGTAAAGCAGAATAACAACCCCCCCAAAGAATGCCTTCGTTAATATTTTCAGACTCTTCTCCAAGCTCCTTTCATTTTTCCAACTTGAAATATTCAGAGAAAGAGCTTCAAAAAAAAAGTGTTTTAAGGATTGTCCTATGGGGATATAGTATGGACAGCAATCTCATTGTTAAGAAAAATTGGGGGAAACAACTGGAGTAATCTAAATATAATCACAATTCTGTTCTTCTGCCAGTTTCTGCATTAGACACAATGTTTCAATACGCTCAATATTCATGTTAAATTTTAATTTTTCTCATTTTTGGCTTTTTTTGGAGGAGGGGGAGTGGTCAGTCCTAGAGCTTGAACTCAGGGCCTGAGCACTGTTCCTCCATATTTTTTCTCAAATCTACCATTCTACCACGTCTGGCTTTCTTAGTATTGAATTGGAGATAAGAGTCTCAGGGATTTTACTGCTTGGGCTGGCTTTGATCTACAAACCTCAGATATCAGCTTTCTGAGTAGCCAGGATTACAGAGGTAAGCCTCTAGCACCTGTCTCATTGAACACAGGAGGGCTTTTTAGAGGTTACAAGAATGCTTTTCTATCTTTCCACCATGTAGTACCAAGGGCAGAGCTGAAGACACAGACAGAACATCCTATTTAGGAAACAAAGAGTGGCCCTAGTCATACACATCATCTATTGATGCCTTAATTTTGAATTTGCAGCTTCTCACTGTTGCTGAGCAGGGAGAAATAAATTCCTGCTGTTTATAAACCACATCATTTGTGGCATTTTGCTACAGCAGTCTAGAGGAACTCAGATGCTGCCTACAGCAAGTTTCCCTTGGGGAGAAAAATCTAACAGAGTGCATGTGTTCATCTGAAATTTGACACCACAGTTGCTCTGTGTGGAAATCCACAAAAGGTTTGTACATGACAGCAATGGTAGAACATACATAAAGTTTATTATACTACATATTGAGTCACACAAACTATATGAGACTCAGTTTTTTCTTTGCAGGACTTGAAGTTACCTAAAAGGAAACAACAGTGAGTGATGTTTTGATATATAAAGTTGAACCTCAAAAAAAGTTTTACATAAATTGCCTCACTGAATAGATATGGAAAGGAACCAGTGTTCAGAATTACATTGGATTTGGTAGATAACCATCATTTGTCCAAAATGTTTTAATATGAGTTAACACTAACCCTAAATTCATAATCCTATTAACCCTAAATATCTCTGCTATTCTTAGAAAC
Organism: Dipodomys spectabilis; assembly: GCF_019054845.1. Taxonomy (NCBI): domain Eukaryota; kingdom Metazoa; phylum Chordata; class Mammalia; order Rodentia; family Heteromyidae; genus Dipodomys; species Dipodomys spectabilis. Next base: position 35,377,955 of record NW_024870731.1, on the reverse strand, counting down.
AAAGAAAATGTTGGTCACGGTAGGAATTTGAGGCATGTATCACTTCCAATTTATTTGCCTTGATCTTATCTCAATTTAAAAGAAATACCTTCTAACCAAAAGTACAGTAGACATTGGAAATGTACTTGAATCTACTCAATCATTTTATCTTAGATTTACTGGAGACTTACTCTATAACAGGCAGTATGTGATGCCTTATAATAGCACTAGAGTACACATGACTATTCTTGTTTACATTCACAGAGACTAGGATAAGGAGAGTTTAGATAACTAGCTCAACACACCAAAACAAAACTTTTAAATAAGAATTTGAGTCAAAGCCAAACATCCCACAGAAAGCATGCCTCACTTTATCGGTACATAAACAAGCATGCCTTGTTGCTTTTGTATCAACTAACCAAATACAAAATGAGACTACATGTTATTAGCATGCATAATATATGAGTAGCAACACAGTCTGCCTAATGAACTAATGTGTTTTGCAACCAATAGACAAAATTCTTTTTGTTGTTGTTGTTAACAAAGGCTAGAAGATAATTTTTATTTTAGTTTAAGTATATTGCCATTAAATTTCAGTAAAGGTTTAGAGATAGACTCCAAGGTTAGATGAAAAATACAAGAAAAATAACTGATCTCTAAGATCACTTCTAATTTAGAGGTGGAATCGTGTGTGTGTGTGTGTGTGTGTGTGTGTGTGTGTGTTGCTTGTGGGGCTTGAACTCTAGGCCTGGGTATTGTCCCTGAGCTCTTCAGCTCAAGGCTAGTGTTCTACCACTTGAGCCACAGCACCTCGTCTGGTTTTCTGGTGGTTCATTGGAGATAAGCGTCTCACAGTCTTTCCTGCCTGGGCTGGCTTTGAAGTGCGATCCTGAGATCTCAACCTTTGGAGTAGCTAGGATTACAGGTGTGAGCCACCAGCGCCCAGCTTAGATGTAGAATCTTTATGTCCTCAAGCCATTCATGACTTCCAAGGAAGAATGATGGGGTTTCTCGAGAGCAATGGTCATAGCCTGGAAAGGCTGACAGGAACTTGCAATTGAAAACTGAAATCCATAGAGAAAAATCAATGATGCTGAAAGCTTCACTGCTTTGAAAGTATGAATAAACTTATTCAATTGTGAGTTGGACACAGAGGTTTGTATTTGTAACCACAGCTACGTGGGACCTGGAGATTAGGAGGATCATAGCTTGAGGCCATGCCAGCAGAACATTAGTGAGACTCTATCTTAATCCATAGCTAAGCTTGGTGATTGCATCTGTCATCCCAGCTACATGGGAAAATCACCATCAAGCATGGCCAGGACAAAAATGTGACACTCTGACACAAAAATAACTAATGGAGAAAGATGGCAGAGCAACAACCTCCCAAGGATGAGGGCCTGAGTTCAAATCACAGCACCACAAGAAAATAATAAGCAACAACAACCAAAATATTATTGAACAGAGAGAGAAAAATTAAATATCGAAAAGTGAAGTCATAAATACCAATTTGATGGATATTAAAAATGTAACTGAAATGGAAAAACTTCCCTGAAAGAAAAATTCTCATGAAAAATGGATAATCTAAATAGACCTATACCTATAGAAGAAATGAATAGTCAAGAATCCCCCAAAACACAAAGCCCAAACCCAGAAGATGTTACTGCTGGTAGCTCCCAGCACATAAGAAAAAAAAAATACTACTCAGTTCTCTTTGAGAAAATAGCAAAGGGGGAAGTTTTCTGGTTCATTCAATAAGCATTAGCAAAATGCAAAAATGAAACAAAGATTTTAAGAAAGTACTGATCAGTATACCATAAAAATATAAATAGAAAAGCCCTGAAAATATTACAAATTAAATATGCTAAGGTTTTTATAAGATTGATGTAGCAAAACAAAAAATTTACTTTATCTGTAAAAATAGCTTTATTTTTGAAAAAAAATAAATTGACAGAAGAAAACTCATAATGTCGGTGCAAAGAATGAATTGGAAAATTCAAGTCTGAGTGATGATAAAACTCTGAAAGAACTAGAAATAAAGACAATAACATCAATTTGGTGAATACTGCCTAAAAATAATGTAGAACTGCTATTAGGGTTAATGATGAGAAGCTGGATGACTCCACATGATTCAGATACAAGGTATCTATATCTCATCAGCAATGCTTTAGAAATACTAGCATTGTACAATATTAGAAGAAAATAAAATAAACTGTTTATAGTTTAGAAAGGAGGAAATAAAATAATTACTGTGTATAGATGACAACAATTTTTTATTTCAAAGCATCAACAACAAAGTAAGTCCAAAATTAATAACTTGTTGGAAGAATGTTAAAGAATATAATCAAGACCATTATATCCTTTACACTAGTCATAAACAACTAGGATTTGAATAAAACAACTGATTACTTAAAGTTTTTAACAAAATGATAGACAATAAGCAATAAAATCTTGAAAAGAATAAAGTTACAGCACTGACATGTTACATAACTTCTCAACTAGGGTACAGTCCTGAAGGTGTAGTAGAAGAGAAAGCAATCAAACAGATTTGACTCTAAGTAGAAACTTGCAGAATACAGCCAACTTATCTTTGAGAAAATAGCAAAAGTAATGCAATAGAGAAAAGTTTGCCATTTTCAATAAATACAGGAGCAACTGGATATTCCTATGCTATGAAAAGAATCTACACACAATTCAGATCTCCCAAAAATGAATACAAAAGGGAACACAGACAAAAATCTAGAACAGAAAGCTTTAAAGGTTCTCGAAGGTAACAAAGGAGAAAATGGGAATAACTGTGTCTAAAGTGATGAGTTTTTATATTCAACACCAAAGGCATAATCCAATGAAGAAAAAATAAATAAATGGACATGAGTATAGACTTGTAGGGTTGGGAATTTTGAGGAGAACAATGGAAAGCGTGAAACTGGCCAACATGCATTATACTTATTATACTTACAAACTGCTTCACTGAGCTAACATCCCTTTGTATAACTACTTAAAATAACACAATATGCAAAATAATAAGGAAACTTGTGTTCTGTGAAGCAACATAAGTGTTACCCAATAAGCTATGAGCTAAAGGAGGTGAGCAAGAGTTCTAAGCCCTGCGTTCAAGCCCCAGCACTGGCACAAAAAATAATTCATTAATTATAATTAAAATACAAAGCCAATAGCAAGAACCCAAAGGTAAGGTTTCCATAGAAATGGAGCAAATTAAGCCTAGAAAGATGGGGGGTCTGTTCAGTCAGCTCAATGATGGGGAAAAAACAGAAAACTACTTATTATATTGTCAGCATTAAAAATAACAAAAAAAATAAAAACCAAAAGGATCTGAAAATTCAAAGTACCTTACTTGATTTAGAAATGGTTTTGTCGCTGGGAAGGTGGCTCAGTGGTAGAGCACTTGCCTTGCATCCTCAAGGCCCTGGGTTCGATTCCTCAGCACCACATAAGAAAAAAGCCGGAAGTGGCGCTGTGGCTCAAGTGGTAGAGCGCTAGCCTAGAGCTGAGGGACAGTGCCCAGGCCCAGAGTTCAGGCCCCATGACCGGACCCAAAAAAAAAGAAAGAAAGAAAGAAAGAAATGGTTTTGTCATGCGCAATGGCCTAAGAATCCTTTTTGTAGTATATTACATGATGTGGACCTACAGTGTGTATTCCACAGCAATCACCTATGGAAATGCAAACATCTTTAGAAACAGCTCTTCTTGGGGCTGGGAAGGTGGCTCAGTGGTAGAGTGCTTGCCTTGCATGCATGAAGCCCTGGGTTCGATTCCTCAGCACCACATAAGCAAAAAGAAAAAAGCCGGAAGTGGCACTGTGGCTCAAGTGGTAGATCACTAGCCTTGAGCTGAAGAGCTGAGGGACAGTGCCCAGGCCCAGAGTTCAGGCCCCACGACCAGACCCAAAAAAAAAAAAAAAAAAAAAAAGAAACAGCTCTTCTTACATCCTCTATTCTGGAACATGCTAAAACACTGTGGTAACGGATTCAATTTATTTTATGGTGTTAATAACCATGCTGGGTAGTCTTTCCTTCTTAAATTAGAAAAAAAAAATGTCTACCTGTCCAGATAACTATAGTCTTTGTGTGAAGTTTCCAGAACACACAGGAACATTCAGGGCTGCTACTATCTGTATTTACGTTGCCAAACACTGACAACAGATCTACTAAATTAAGTATTTCTTTTTAAGAAGGGGAACCCATATGGTCTATTTCAGAAAAGCAGCTGAACAGACTTGCAGAGGATATCAGGTTAATTTCTTCACTGGGCATAAAGACCTCTGTATTCCTCAGAAGAGAAACAAACCTATCCGTCAGTCATAGCACATTTGCATGGCACCTATACATAGAGTTTCTCAGGGTATTGCACAATACAATTAATTTGCAGTTCAGGTAATTAAAAGTCTGTCATGTTAAACAAATGAGACAGAGCTAAGAGTGGAAAGCTGTGATCATGTCAGTTCACAAACCCCAACATAGAAACTGAATTACATATCCCAAAAGTCAGACCAATTATGGCTCAGGCAGACATTTGTCCTAATTATTGTAGACATATTTTAGTCGGCCATGGTTTAAGATGGTAAAACTCAAACCAGACACCAGTGGTTTCTGCCTATAATCAGTACACAGGAGTTTGAGATCTGAGAATCAAGGTTGAAAGCCACCATTGAGAGACAAATTTGAGAGACTTTTATCTCCAATAAACAAGACAAAATATCAAAAGTAGAGCTGTGGTTCAAGTGGCAGAGTACCAACTGTAAGAGAAAAAAAAGCCACAAGAGACCATGAGGTATTGAGTTTGAGCCACAGTATCCCTTCCCAGATAAAAAGTGTGATTAGATTCTATCAACTATTACATAAATGGAAACTTCAGTCATCATTCCTTAGTCTTTAGCACCCATATACCCAACATGCATGCGTGCAGGACCCTTCTCTAGTGGCTGTGATTGAAATTAAGTTTACTTTCAAGTAATCACCTATACCAGATTTTATTTTTCCAAGAAATACATTGCATCATCATACACAATCCAGGGGAGTATAGTCTCTTCATGGATTATCAATCATTTGTTTAAAAAGTCATTCTTCTCATGAAAATACAATTTAATTTTTGAAACATTTAGAATTACATATTTAAGATCAAATTCATATTGCTGAAATATTAGCAATTGACAGACAATATAAATGGAAAACATCCATAATTCTCTTGCCTAAAATTTGCTGAATTTTCTGACCCTTTTCTTTTCTTTTCTTCTCTTTTCTTTTTTGCCAGTCCTGGGGCTTGATCTCAGTGCCTGGGTACCATCCCTGAGCTTCTTTTTGCTCAAGGCTAGCACTCTACCACTTGAGCCACAGCCCTTGAGCCACAGCGCCACTTCTGGCTTTTTCTGTTTATGTGGTACTGAGGAATTGAACCCAGGGTTTCATGAATGCTAGGCAAGCATTCTACCACTAAGCCACATTCCCAGCTCCTGAGCCTTTTTTAATAAAACAACTGCATACTTGACAGAGAAAATGCATCCGCATATCAGTGAAAAGACATTATGCCCTACATTACCAAAGTCATTTGACACAAATATCAAAGAATTCTGAAGAAGAGGACCAGACAGTGAAACTGAAGTCAGTAAGATGTAGACTTGAACAGCAGATCTGCAATTTACATTATTCAGGCTGTCACATAATTTCTTCACACCTCAATCTAGTTATGCTCAAAATTAACATGAAAAACTATCCCTGGTTTCAGGTCATGTGGAGCAATTAGGACTGCTCTTAAGCTCCTATGAGAAATAATTTTAAAAATGGACAATTCTATGGGGGAAAAATAGAAATTTAGCAACTGACAGCACAAAACAGTAAAGCCTGAAAAAGGAGAAATAAATGGGTTAAGCTTTGGGTGGCCCTGTTGTCCTGAGGAGAGTGAATGGAGACATAAGAACTATAGAACTGTGTTACTGTGTAAAGGAAAAATACAGTTAGGATTTGCAGAGTGACATGTCTAGAATTACAGAGCAGTACACAAGTAAGGATGGTGCTACATGCATCTGCTCAAAAGATGGTTGTAGAAGTTACATGAGGCTGGACAAAAACTGATTTTCAGAGTTCACCCAGCACAGGGCAATATTACAGTGCCACCATATCACTGAACAAAGATTTAATACACATTTAGAGTTGTCAATAGAAAGACTCATCCTAATAGTAAAGTGACCTTAAAAATCATCCCTGTAAACAATCGTAGAATGCTTAATAAAATGGCACATAAAAATCAAGTAGTTCAATGTAACTTTATACTTTATAAGAATAAAATCCAATCTTTACGCAAATGTACTCCAATTGAGCATTCAATAGCACAATATTTATGATGCCTATTGGGCAATCTGCAATTATCAGATATCTAACCAAGCTGAAAAAGAGGGAAAATGTAACTAGAGAAAAATTAGTAGTCAATTAAAAGACCCATGAATGACTGCGATGATAGATTAAACAAACAAAGAGTGACTTTCAAGTAATCAATAGAGCTTCTAGATAAATAACAGGGGCTTACAGCTAAAATAACTGCAGGCCACAGGCTCTGTAAAAGTAGACCAAAGGAACACAAATGGCCAATGAAGTTGAGAAGAAATAAACAACATTTCTGGCCAAGAAGCCAATGCAAATCAAAAAGACATTGAGAATTCCACATATCTCTGGTCAAAATGTGTAGTATCTGGAATAGAACTACCAACAACAAAAATGCTGGTATGGAGGGAGGCAGGGAGTGGGGGATAATTTGAAAGGAGGCAGGAAGTCCTAAGATTCTGTTGATGGGAATATAAACTAATACAAATCTTATGGAAGTCAGCCTGGAGCTTCCTCAAAAAATAAATTAAAATTAGGAGTACCCTATGGACATATATCTTAAAGGTTACAACTCAGAACATAATAAAGGCACCTGAACATCTATGCTCATTGATACACTGTTTACAATAGCCAAGTTATGAAAACAGCCCAGATGCTCTACAACCAATGAATGGAGGTAAGAAAAATGGAACACATAGTGGAGTTTTATTTATCCCTCAGGAACAATGAAATTATGTCATTTGCAGGGAAATGGATGAACCTGGAAAAGAAATTATGTTAAGTGGACTAAATCAATTTCAGAGAGACAAAGGTGAATGTTTTCTTCCATAGGTGATGTTAGATCTAAAATATAAACATATATGTAAGCACATGTTCATATGCATAAATATACTCAAGTATAGATGCAAAAATAAAACCCAGGTTTTTTTGGAAATGGAGTCTATCAGGCTTTACTTTCCTAACTGCCTTCAAACAAGAATGTTCCAGAACCCAGAATCCTTAGTAGCTAAGATTATATGTATATATATATATATATATATATATATATATATATGTAATATGCCTTACATAGATATTATATATATATACAAACATTTCCCAAGTAAGACACTTTTATAGTAATTTTCCAAAGTATAACAACCATTTTATGTATATTTTGTTCATTTGAAGAATTCTTAATCTATTAACTTTTCAATCACACAAAAATACAAGCTTTTCTTTTATACAGCATTTTCACAGTGACACTGGGACCTAGGGTGCTTTAAGACTTCTTTTATTTGTAGTTTTGTATTAGTGACTCCTAATGTTTATTAATTTAGTTAGATACTTTAAGAAGTTTATTCTCTTAAACTCTAGACAATTTTCTCCAAAGTATGATTTAGTGTCACCATTTCTTCATTATTCGAGTAATATTATTTTTATATAAGCATATTAATGCTTAAATATGTATATTTAAATCAGAGTTTTTTTTCACATATACATTCTATTTTCCATTAGATACTTAACTATTGTCTTTTTAACTCAAATTTCTTTGGATCAAATATTTCTAGTTGAATTTTTAGGAAGTAATTTAGGCACTCACACATTTTTAAGATTGCAAATTTTACCTTGTACAATTTAATTAGGCATGAATTTTAATGTGATGATTGTTTCCATAACCATGAAATTACAAAATGATACGCAATTTATTTCTGAATGGCTCCATATCCCTCATTTCAAGTTTTCAAATGTCCTGACTGAAATTTTTTTTCCTTTTAAATCTTAGAAACCTCAGTCTTAAATTAGTGTCAGCTGTAGGCTTATCACCTATTTTTTTCAATTAATATTATTGTTAAGTAGTTGTACATGTCAGTTTTTTTTAGTATAGTGCATCTTGACAATGCCACCTTCCCCTTCTTAATGCACGCCTTCTGTTTTCTTCTTATGACCTCTGATTCTATCCTGTTTCTTTTCCCATCTCTCAGTTTTTCAAGAAATGGTTGAAAATGGCTATGGATCTTTATTAGTATTTCCAACAAATGAAATCTGTACTCTAAAATGCAACCTAAGTTATGACTTGTCACCAGGAAGGAAGGCAAGGGAAATATAAGAAGAAAGAGAGGGATACAAGAAAACAGAATATGGCAACACTTTATATTCTAACCCTTGGACAATTTGGATACATGAGATATGATTTCTTTCACATATCCTACTTACAACTTTTCTGTGGGTTGAAATCATTGTGCCATAGATGAAATTAAGGGAACTGATAAATCAGAAACCAAATACTATCAAATCCTTTCTCTTTCTTCTTCTTTTTACTCCAGATCTGATTTTTTTTATATCCTAATAGATACTGTCACAGTGAGATTAGGGGATTGGAGAAAGGAAGGGTGGTTACACCTCCCTTAATTTAAATACTTCCTATGTAAATTAGAGTTGAATTTGAATTCTAGATGCATAAGAATTGAGTGAACATTTCCTGACCACTGGCGACATCAGTACTAAATATTTTCATGTATTATTGTGCATTCTATTTTCATAAAACACATGCAAGTTAGTCATCCTGAATCATTTTCATGTTTTTATTATAAGAATCCACATTTCCATATGCCAGATATGTTAAAGTTATTTTAATTTCTATATTTCTTGATTTCATTTTTAAATTGAACATCTACCTCCAAGTGTTTTGTTGGCAAATATTTTGCTCTTTTGTAATTTCTGAGAAAGCTTAAAAATGGCAAAAGTGTATCCTGTCTCAAAAGATTGACAAAGGAAATCTGATTTAAAGGGACTACTGAGGCATTTAATCAATCAGTAATTATTTATGGGGCAAATACTATGAGACCAGTACATATAAAAATAAAATATGATCCCTAGGATCCATAAAAATGAGCAATATGAGAAATTTAATTCAAAGTAATATTCAATCATATTTGTAGATAAGCAGTCAGCCTTTTTCAGATTGTTCAGAACACTTAGTGTATAAAAGATTGACATTTTAAGGTTGCTTTCCAGTATTTGGAAAATAAATCTCTATTTCTATATGTTATGGTCACACTAGAAATAGTCTCTGGATTTAAAGGTAAGCCCTCAGAGCTCAGGGTGAAAATCTGTTCTTTTATCAAATTTTGTCTGGCAGACAAAAAAAAAAAAAAAAAAAAAACCAGATTAGAACCTGGTAAGAAATGGAGAAATTAGACCTTTTCCCAGATCATCACAATGAGGTTCTGAATTTAACCCCTTTCATATGCACACAGATGTTTAAAAATTACAAATCTAGTTTGTCTATCTGTCTGTCTGAACCTCTCAGTATTTACCAGTGTTTCTGGTCATAAAAATCATATTTAACTATCAGGGGAAAGCAAAGGAATTTTTCTGATCATGCATGCAAATTTAGAGAAAATCAGGTATTTTGCTGATATTCCAAACCTGTCCCTTACAAACACTGATCTGCTTAAAACAAACTACCCAGGACACTAGCAGGGCATCTTGGACTTCGTTCTAATTATTCACTATGAACAATGCACTTTAATTAGTCTTATTTTGGAAATGAGCAGTGCAGGTTTTTCATTTGTAAGAACTGCTGATTAATTGAGAAAGGAGACACTCCAGGCAATGTATTTCTGGATGTAGGACAAGAAGGGAGAGAGGGACCTGTTAAAAAGTTTAGATACCTGCCCACTCCTTTATGCAAGCATACATACTTTCTTTCAATGTGCTGCCTAATGGGGCCTCATTATACTCAAATTTCAGAATTTATCAGTACAATATGACTAGGGAAGAATTGCATCCCAGTTTCAGGTTTTTAGGCACATTTGCTTAAATTCAATCCTAAGTTCCACTATTGTCCAGCATTTGGAAATCTATTTGTTAATTTGCCTTAGGGTGGTGTTGAATAATAAAATGCTTAAAAAGAATAAAGCAACCAGGAAAAACAAAACAACCTTACTTTCCAAGGGCAAAGCATTCCAGTTTTACAGACGAATCCTTTGCAGCTTGTACAGTTTCAGGAAAACGCACTTCAATCTTTGGTTCATATTCCCCCATCACACCTGTTAAATATCAAAAGAGCTAGCAGCATTTCTGGAGAATAGAAGTTGTCTATGAAGTAAATGTTTCATTAGCTAACACTTGATGAGTTGGTCTTACTAAGAACGAGTGCTTCTGATTAGCACCTGGATACATGCTTGTGAGATTTCAATAAAGAACCTACTCTAGAGATAGCCAGACCCACCCCTTCGTGACACTTCTGGGGCCAGAGCTGTTCAGGAAGGAGAGGGTTTCCAGTGAATGTAAGAAGTCATATAAAACACCATAAATTAAACACCAGTGTTTTGGCAGCAAAACATATAAGGCAATCACACTAACTGACATTAAACAATAAACATTTGTATGCCAGGAAAATATGATTTTGCTGCTAACTTAATTGACTATGTACTTGTTTAAAAAAAACTCTTAAGTGTTTGAAAATTTCTTATAAGCCATTGTGGATATTGCTAAGGGTAGAATAAGAGAATGGTCCAATAAGGTATACACCAGAAGTTATAACAATCACAAAACATATTTCTAGACTACATCACCATAATTAATTAACCAAGGATGTCTTAAAAGTCTTCACAAATTTGATCTTTTTTTAAATTTGCATCTATATACTACATATATGCTATTATATCTATATTTATGTTATATTCCTAAAATAGAGTTTGGATGGCTGGTATGATTACATAAAAATGTAAAAATTATAATATAAATGTCCAATTTTTAAGATTTTTATTATTACCAGAATTAAGCAAGGTTAAAGGTGAGACGGTATAGAATACTACTTCATTTGACAAAATTGGCAGGTTGTTTTCTATTGTCTTGATAATCAGTATTTCTTCCATGATCATTTCTGAAATGGTTTCGTTAACTTGTAATATGTATATTATCAGTCTCCTTTTACCATTAAAAGGAAGGATGGAATAAAGGAGATGGAAGAAGGAATTAAAAGTGGGGAAAGCAAAAAATAAGAGCGGACAAGACAGGACACATGCGATACAATCTCATCATATGATGGCCTTTGAGCTCTTCTAATCATGAACACAGCACTCACTGAAGAGAAGAAATGAGTTTACAGATCCAATGATTATCTGAATTAATATCTTGCTGACTAACACACTTGGGTAGTTAGTGACTATGAAAGTTCTGCCATATGTACTCCCCACTGGGGCTGGCTTCATAGTTCTCTTAGCCTCTTAGCCTTTATTAGCACCATAACCTTATTTGTCTTAAATTCCTCACAGGGGAGAAAAATTCTATGAGGTACTGCATTGCAAGTCCAAAATGTGATCATGAAATGCACTAACAGATTTTCTATCCTTCCCTACCCCACTGTGAACATTTAATTAGAGAATCAACCAGAAGATTTTTTCCACTTCGATGGCTTTCTAACTCTAAATCTTACACTAGCTCAGACGTGACTGAGCTACAAAACTCTTCAGAGATCTATCTGAGTCATGTCCCTCAAAGGAATAAAATTAGTATGAATCTAGCAAATTGCATTCTTCTTTGAATGCCCATAATTAATGTTGGTTTCCTTGGCTTTCTTTAGATGTCAAATCTTTTATTTTTTCCATTCTGCCAGCTGAGCAAATAAAAGTTAAATGCAGAGGCCAAGTATGGAAAAGAAAAAGGGGGCACTAAACACAGGTTGTAAAATAAGTTCGTTAAACTATATATCAATTCACATTGGGTAGTACCCACACGTGCACACATACACAACAAGCCAACTCCGCCACACAGGTGTCACCCTGGAGGAACGAAAACACAAGCTGCTCCAATACCAAAAAGGAGAGATGGCACAGATTTAACATATCCAGACCCAGGTATATTGTACTGTGTGGGTGAATGATACCATTTCCAATTATTAAGAAACAATTTCCATCATGGCTATGATCTGCTCCCAAATTCACAGGTGTTTTGACTCCACTGAACAGAGAGAAGAAAGCTGTGCCATTCTCTCCACATGGAAGGGACCACGACGTCCAGTCCTAAAGAAAACACATCATCTTACCATCAGAGCGCTGGACTAAAGGTGTAGGTGGTCCTTGAACACTCCTTTGCGCCTCCTTGTTCGTTACAAAGCAAGTGTAGTTGCCCACATCTGATGGCTCCACTTTAGCAATGTACAGGTTTCCTGTCTCTTGAGACACAAACCTCCTCTTGTCCTCTTGGACATACAAGGGGTTATCATTGAAGGTCCATGCATAGGATAAATCTGAAAAACAGAAAAAGTATATTTATCTTTACTGCATTAATTCTTATCTGAGTCTTCTGGGCTCTCCTTCATCATTAGAAGAAAATCCTGTCCACATATTGGACCTATTTATAGCCAGTAACCTGCTGTAAATATATATATATATATATATATATATATATATTTACCTGCCAGGTACCAATAAGCAACTCTTATCTCCCATTTAACTGTCAAAAATCCAGAAGCAGAGTTGTGGCTCAAATGATAGAAGGCTAGTGTTTAGTCAAAAAGCTCGGGGACAGCACCCAAGTCCTGAATTCAAGCCCCAGGATCATCATCATATATTCATAATACATGTTTTAGCTGTCCATAATTGGATTTGTGGGATTAGGAATATAGAAATATGCAATTCCAGGCACTGTTGGCTCATGCCTGTAATCCTAGCTATTCAAGAGGCTGAAATCTAAAGATTGAAGTTCTGGCCCAGAGTTCAAGCCCACGACCAACAAAATAAAAAATAAATAAATAAAAAATAAAAAATAAAGATTGCAGTTCAAAACAAGCCCAGGCAGACAAATCCACAAGACTCTTATTGTCAATTTGCCAGCACAATTCTGCAAGTAGGGGCATGGTTTAAATAGAAGAGCACCAGTCTTGAGTGAAATAGCTAAGCAAGAGTGAACGTCATTGGATTGAAGCACTAACATTTGCCATGTGTGCATACACACATACACACACACACACACACACATAACACACATGCAATAAAAACATACGTAAATACACATGTGGAACACATACACACCCAATTATGACAGGGAATCAAGAAGATTAGTGGAAAGTCTTGTTATGAAAAGCTGTAAGATATAAAGCATTAATGGCCTAAAATTCACACTGAATCTCTGCAGTGACACCATTCTGAAGCAGTGTGTTCCAGTGTCCTGTCAGGATTAAGCATACCTAAGTATTCTTGTCAAAAAATGTAGCTCAAAAATGTAAAGTCCTCTCCCACAGATCTTAAGTTTATTTGTCAAATGTTTTATAAATTACTAGCACAGATTCTGTGGGAATTTTAGGACTAAAAAAAAATACATTGAGACCACATGTGTGCCCTATAAATGTCAGCCCATTCCCTGCTAATTGCCACTAGTGTGAGTGATTTCAATGCAGAAGGATGTGCAGGATGACAGTGACAACAGAAGCCCAGAGAAGGAGGTTTGTGTTCAGAAAATACATGTCAGAATGAATGATACAACCTGGTAACCAGCAGATAAACTGGAGCTATCCTAGAAGTGGGTGAGCAGAGAAACACTGCTTACAGTAAGCAGCAGAGCAAGAATTTGATGAAAGAGAACTCCCATTGTTTCGATGAACATTCATCTCTGAAAACTTCATGCATATGAGTTATGCAAGATAGGATGAACAAAATAAAAATGCTACGTGGATCTCAATGCTCAGTTTAATCAGCAGCCAAAGAATACAGAAAAAAAATTATGCTTTAGATGGGCTCAGAGGCACACATCTTTTCAATCTCAGCACTTGGGAGGCAGAGGTAGAAAAAATCTGTGAGTTTGAGGCCATCCTGGGCTCCGGAATGAGACCCTGTCTCATTCATAATAATAATACAAATAATACATGCACACACATGCACCAACACACACATCTATATTAATAAAGGATTATCCTATTAGTAACAAAAAGAAATAAAATTCAGAACATTTCATCTCTTTAGAAATATTCTCCTGCATTTTACAAGGCCTTCAAAGCAGAGCTCACACCAATTCTCCTCCAACTCTTCAATGAAATTGAAAGAGAAAGCTCACTACCGAACACATTCTATGAAGCCATCATAACCCTCATCCCAAAACCAGGCAGGGACTCATCAAAGAAAGAGAACTATAGACCCATTTCTTTGATGAATATTGATGCAAAACTTCTCAACAAAATTTTGGCCAATCGACTTCAACAATTCATCCAAAAAATCATACACCACGATCAAACAGGATTCATTTCAGGGATGCAAAGCCGGTTCAATATACGCAAATCAATTAATATTATTCATCACATCAACAGGAGCAAGAATAAGAACCACATGGTTATCTCAATAGACGCAGAAAAAGCATTCGACAAGATCCAACACCCCTTTATGATGAAGGTTTTGGAAAAATTAGGAATCCATGGAACATTCCTCAATACAATAAAGGCTGTATATGACAAACCTACAGCCAGCATTATACTCAATGGTGAAACACTAAAGCCATTTCCTCTTAACTCAGGAACAAGACAAGGATGCCCACTCTCTCCACTTCTCTTCAATCTAGTATTAGAATGCCTAGCTACAGCAATAAGACAAGATGCAGACATAAAGGGGATCCAAATAGGGAAAGAAGAAATAAAACTCTCCCTCTTTGCAGATGACATGATCTTGTGTTTAAAGAATCCCATAGACTCCACTCCCAAATTACTCAAGCTGATTCAAAACTTTGGCAAAGTAGCAGGTTATAAAATTAACCCCCAAAAATCAATGGCTTTTCTGTATGCCAACAATGAGAAAAGTGTGGCTGAAATTAGGAAAGCAACCCCATTTGTAATAGCCCCACAAAAAATAAAATACCTAGGAATTAACTTAACTAAAGAAGTGAAGGACCTCTACGATGAAAACTTTAAAATCTTGAAAAAGGAAATCAACACAAAACTTAAAAAATGGCAAAACCTCCCATGTTCCTGGATTGGAAAGATTAACATCATGAAAATGGCAATACTTCCCAAGGCTATCTACAAATTCAACGCAATACCTATCAAAATTCCACCCTCATTCTTCAAGGAAATAGAAGAGGCAATCCAAAAATTCATATGGAACAATAAAAGACCCCGAATAGCAAAAACGCTCCTCAACGGAAAGAACACTGCTAGAGGAATATCAATACCAAATTTCAAACTCTACTATAAAGCCATAGTAATCAAAACAGCGTGGTATTAGCATAAGAACAGACCTCAGGACCAATGGAATAGAATTGAAAACCCAGAAATGAACCTACAGACCTATAACCATCTAATCTTCGATAAGGGAGCTAAAACAATAGAATGGAAGAAAGACAGCCTCTTCAGTAAATGGTGCTGGCAAAATAGGTTAACTACTTGTAGAAAACTAAAGCTAGATCCTTATATATCACCCTGCACCAGAATAAACTCCAAATGGATCAAAGACCTTGAAGTCAAAGCAGACACTCTGAAAACATTACAGGATGGAATAGGAGAAACCCTAGGTCTCCTTGGCTCAGGCCGAAATTTTCTGAATAGAGACCCAGAAACACAACAAATCAAAGAAAGGTTGGACAAATGGGATTGCATAAAGTTGCAGAGCTTCTGCAGGGCAAATGACATAGCTAGCAAGATCAATAGAAAGCCCACGGATTGGGAGAAGAGCTTTACTAGCCATACAACGGACAAGGGTCTCATATCTAAAATATACTTGGAACTCAAAAAATTAAACCACCCAACAACAAATCCTCA
Organism: Dipodomys spectabilis; assembly: GCF_019054845.1. Lineage (NCBI taxonomy): Eukaryota > Metazoa > Chordata > Mammalia > Rodentia > Heteromyidae > Dipodomys > Dipodomys spectabilis. The sequence continues at coordinate 35,361,911 of NW_024870731.1, read as the reverse complement.
AAGAAACAACTGCCCAATAAGTAAGTGGGCGAAAGACTTAAAGAGAAGCTTCTCTGAAGAAGAAAGAAGGATGGCCAATAGACACATGAAGAAATGTTCAACATCCCTAGCTATAAAAGAAATGCAAATCAAAACAACATTGAGATATCACCTCACTCCAGTTAGAACAGCAAAAATCAAGAACTCTAACAACAACAGATGCTGGAGGGGATGTGGACAGAAAGGAACCTTACTTCATTGTTGGTGGGAATGTAAACTTGTTCAACCACTTTGGAAAGCAGTATGGAGGTTCCTCAAAAGACTCCACATAGAACTCCCCTATGACCCAGCAATCCCACTTTTGGGCATTTACCCAAATGTTTACAAACAAGACCACACTAAAGCTACCAGCACAACTATGTTTATTGCAGCATTATTTATTATAGCTAAGATATGGAACCAACCCAGATGCCCCTCAGTAGATGAATGGATCAAGAAAATGTGGTATATATACACAATGGAATTCTATGCCTCCATCAGAAAGAATGACATTGCCCCATTTGTTAGGAAATGGAAAGGCTTGGAAAAAATTATATTAAGTGAAGTAAGCCAGGCCCAAAGAAACATAGGTCCCATGGTTTCCCTTATATGCAATATCTAGTATATGTATGAGTCAAGCGGAAAAGGCCAGATAATGTGATGTTAGGAATATGATCCCTTAAATATGTATGTTAATGTTTTTGTTTCTTTCATGCATGTGTTTCTAACGCATTTATAAGATTATTTCTTTGTTGCTTTGTATGTCCCTCCCCCACAGTGTAACCCCCGCTTTCACTATATTTGATGTCAGTATAACATGTGGAGGAGACGGGGACAAACAAGTCGTTTAAGGATTCAGGTGGACCTGTTGCAACAATGAGAAGTACAAAATGTCATGTCAAAAACGAGCTTTACAATGTCGGTGGGGGGGGGAAGGATTGAGTGGGGGGAAGGGGGGAGGCTGGGAAGGGAGGTGAAGGGTAAACAAAGGAGGAGGCTGCAATGCTTGGTAAGAAATGTATGCATTATCCTGCCCATGTAATTTAACCCCTCTGTACAGTGTGCTCTCAAATAAAATAAAATAAAATTAAAAAAAAAAAAAGAAATATTCTCCTGCTTCTTCTGGTCAATCTTCTATCATAACAACCAGTGCCTGATTTCTATTAATAAGTTGCCATTTGTCACTATTTACAGTCCATTAAAATAGAATTAAGCAGCATATATTTATTTTAGCCTTTGTCTGACATTACTATATCAATACTAGTTCCTGCTTTTTTTTTTCCTTTTTTTCTAAATATTCCACTCTATTTTGCTATTTTCCTATTGATGTGTGCTTGAAATTGTTTCTAGCCTGGGCTCATTAATGTAGTAGGCAAAAGTAAAAATTATGGCATAAGATTGTCTGTAACTTTTCTGTTGTCTCGGATAGTTTTCTAGGGTTGCACAACTATAAGGTAGATGCATGTGTCACTGTAGAAGCAAGTGTGACATTCATCATGCCTGACAAGGCTGTGCTTTCTTCACCAATGTATATGAGTTGCGGTTGTATTATATCTCATGACAATGTGTGGCTGTGAACTCTTTCACTCTGGCTACAAATCTTCAAGCGTAGACAAATGTTTTCATGTCTTTAAAGCTTTGCAAATGTATTTAAATATTAAAGAAGGAACCATTAGGGAAATATACAGAAGTACATTCAAGGGATTGGAGAAACATATCTGGTCCAAAAGGAATCATCAAAAGAAGAGGTGGAAAGGAGGAAACTTCTAGAATTAGGTTAAGAAAATAAAAAGAAAAATTCTTCTCCTGGACAGATCTTGACAGGCATGGTTATGTCTGTCACATTAGAGCCATTTCTGCAGCTCAGAGTCTCTTTTCCAGGAAGAGGCCTTGGGTCATACTTGTCACCACACTTATATTGAGACAACACCTTGGAAGTGCAATGAACACAACAAGGGTACATTTTTCTGTGGTATTCTTGTGGCCTTCGTGGCTGAAAACCAACCTTGTGCAGCATTCTTCCCTAATGACCCAGTAAGAGTACCATAAGCCATTCTGTAGTGAATCCGATGTGTTTAGAAAAACTTCTGAGGAATTGGGTATAAGACAAGGTTGTCATTTTAGGATCCATTCCATGACAGATAAAATATACATAAAAATGCATACAAAACAGCAAATGAGGATGTATAAAAGAATAAAAGGAAAGAAGGTAAGATTGAAGGAGGGAGGGAGAAAGGAAAGGAGAATGAGAGGAGATGGAGGGAAAGGACAGGGAGAGTAAAGGCGAAGAGTGAGATAGAATGGAAACACAAATCTATATATAATAGAAGAGTAAGTCTACTTAGGAAAAGACCACTAATCTTGAGGAAGAATAAAAGAAATGATTTCATGCAATTTACAAATGGTATTAATAGAAAGAAGTCCATCAATATAGACAGACGTCTGATATTGTTCTCAGGAATGAAAATGGGCCATCAATACAGAATAAGACACAGCAGGAGCATAACAGTCCCTTACATTCATTACACGAAAATGTAATGTGACATGTAAGATCACCCTCAACTCTATGAAAGTAATGTCAGGTAGAGAAAAATCCAAGCTATATCGCTATGTGAAAAGCAAGTTACAAATATGTTTATATGCAATTAGAAATCACCTATAACTCATCTGGTTTTAGCATTTTTAAATAAAAATGATTTTTTTAAAAATCACCTATTTGAATGTTGTAAATTAATGTGTATATATGTTCATACAGATTTTATAGTTAAAAATATGGGGATTTCTCAGTAAGGGGTAGGAAATAGAAATGACTTTTGCTATCTACATAAAGTTTCCATCATTAGGCAATTTTAAAGTATTACATAATGTTTGTGTAAATGAGGGGGAAAAAGGATAGATGGGAGCTAAATAGTGTCAGAATGCTAAACACTGGAATGAACAACAGCTTACAAAAATGGGAGGGCAGTATTTTCTTATTCTGATACTGAGCCGTTCTGAATGAGATATCACATTTATTCAGGCATTGTTTCCTTCAGGCACATTACACTCATTTAGGAAGTTTGTCTAAACATAGCTAAGTCTCATATTATAATGGCTTCATTACATCCAAGTGAAGGAGCCTGGAATGGCCACGTTCAAACCATTCGAATGCCTCTGGTCATTGAACTTGCATATTATGTTCACAGGCCTCTGTATTGAGAGGGGAATTAAAAGAAAAACCCTCAAGTGTATCAAGCAATAGATAACAAAAGGCAGCAAAGACTAGAAGAGAAGTAATCAAAGAGAATGTGGAAACAAAGACTTTAACACTGAGGGAAAGATTCTGGAAGAATGTCAGTGCTGTCTTCATCCATGGTGAGCTACCCTGCCCACGAATAGTTCATCAAACCCCCTGCATCTGAAGAGAGAATGGGAGTTGTGACTGTCCAAGAAAAATGAATGTTCTCTTTGGCCCTGATATAATAGACAGTACCATAGCATTCATCTCAACGTTCCCCTAGGCCCATGTGTAAAAGGCAGATGAAGAAGGAGAGGGAATTTTAAGAAGCCAGGCCCAGTGGGAGGTCCTGGACACTGGGAGCCAGATTGGAAAGGAGTGAAGGACCCCACCCCTTTCCCTTCTTCTGCTCAACCTATGTTTTCTTCCTGCAGGAGGTGAACCATCTGCTACCCATACTCTCCCACCAAGGTGTTCCACCTCAGCTCAGTCCCAAAGCCACAGAGAAACGAACCAAGTCATGGCCTTAAGCTTTCCCACCTCCAAGTCAAACAAGCCCTTTTTATAATCTCATTATTTCAGTTGTTTGCTATATTAACAGCAACACAAACAGTCTGAACTTCAGAGCTAGAGCAGTGGATGATTACAAGGTAATGAACAAGCTCTACCTTTGGAAAAGATGAAGCTGAGCATGGATACCATTGCTTAGGCTATCACAATATAAACAAACAAAAAATATTTGTCTGGATGCCAGTGAAGTAGCTGAATCCTAACCAGTGCTGTCTTGTCTGCATGGTGGAAGAAGGGGAAGTCCCACCTCCCAGATGATGGGCATCTGGAGCTGCCATTCTTGGGTCCTGAACTCTCAAGCATACTATGACCCTGCCCTCTGAACTGAACTTAATTAGGCCAGACCAGTTCAGTCCCAGGTACAGCATGCTGTGTGTCTCTTGTCTGTTCCTGTCCTGTTTCCAGTCTCTCCTGTCAACATGGAGTCCCACTTCAGCTCTGCATTGGAGCTGATCTGGTTTGTTGGCATGTTTTTTTTACTGCTTTTTCTTTCCTCTCTGGCTCTCATGACTGAGTTTTCTGACAGTGTTAAGTGTATCTGTGGGGCTGCAGGTCTTTGTGACAAGAGTCTGCCTGCGGTGGCTGGCTTTCTAATAAAGACTCCTGATTTGACCTCTCAAAATGTGGCTTCTCTGTTTTCTTGCCATATAACACTAGATGACAGGTGATACATGTTATTTCTACCAGTCATCAACACCAACTTCAATTTTCTTTTGAGTTTCATAAGATCATATACAGCATAAAGACAACTGCTATTTTATTTCCATAACTACATTTCTACTTTCTTGTCCTGTTCTCAGGTTTTTGAAATTTAATTTTGCAAGTTGCTGTTGGGGTTTATTCCCTGTGGTATCTAAGGATTTTAGCTCATGGTTTGGTTACCTTGCTTCTAAGCCTGTTGCTTTATTTCCCAAGAAGAGATGTTCAAAGGTTTGTGCTTGACACTAGAGTTGCCTAAATAGTAAATTTTCCTCAATATAAAAAGGATTGGAAAATGTAGTTTAGATTCCCCTGGTCCTCACTGATTAGGCATCTATTGAACTTTTGTGAAACAAAGACAATCTTGAGCAAATTCCCAGGGCTATATCTCATCTGAGCAATCTGTATTCTAGGGCTTTCTGGAACAGGAATAAACTTAAGTTCTCTGAAATCCAATGTTACCCCTTCCACTTAGCAGAAATAACAAGTTGCACTCGTGCCCAAGAATTCTATGTATTCTTCAACCTATAATCTTGGGACCTGAGACTGTGATTTTCTTCTCTCCCTTAGTGAATTCATTTTGTCCTCATTGCTAACACTTTCTGATCTGTTCCTCCATGAGATGCATCCTTCTTCAAAGGGAAAATATTCAGAGATACTTGGAGAATCTGACCCAGAAACAAGAAGGAATATGTATAAACTAAAAATTTAAAAAAACACTTTTTTTTCAACCTAACAATTATTTTCTACCTCTAATTGAAGGTACTCATGTCAAAGAGGGTATGCAGAGCATAAACTTCATTTTTCAAAATCATATTTCTTAACATGTGAAAGGGAATAAACATTATTTTCCAAAATCATATATATATATATATATATATATATATATATATATATATATATATACATTTTGTTGTTCGTGGGGCCTGAACTCTGGGTCTAGGCGCTGTCCCTCAGTTCTTCAGCTCAAGGCTAGCATTCTACCACTTGAGCCAGCACACTAATTCCAGCTTTTTCTGCTTGTGTGGTACTGAGGAATTGAACCCAGGGCCTCATGCATACATGGCAAGCACTCTAACCACTGAGCCACCTTCCCAGCCCAAAATCACATTTCCTAACGTGTGATTTAAACCTAAATCCTTGAGATCAAACACTGCTTGTTCTTTCCTGCACACTATTTTTTTTTTACTTTTATCCAGTTTCTCTTTTACTATGCCAGTTTTCTCTGTTTGGTCCTTCTTTACATTCAGACCTTCTGTCCAAAGTCTCAAGCTCTGTGTGTCTTCATCCCAATTCAAGTTTAGAAGACAAAATGAATGTCCCACCCACTACTCCCCCATCAACATTATCTGTGATGGGTTTCCTGAAAAAGAAAATCTCTTAACATAGAAGCTTAGCCATTCGTTTTAAATCACTCTGCAGTGTTAATGACTAACATTAGAATAGGAATCAAACACATGCAAAATCTTGAGACATTAATTCGTCTCCTAAATTATATCTCATATTCTGTTGGTTTGTTTCCTTCCTTCCTTCCTTCCTTCCTTCCTTCCTTCCTTCCTTCCTTCCTTCCTTCCTTCCTTCCTTCCTTCCTTTCTTTCTCTTTCTTTCTTTCTTGCTTTCTTTCTTTCTTTCTTTTTCTTTATTCCAGTACTGGTGTTTGAACATGGAGACTTAAGCTCGCCAAACAACACTCCGTTACCCGACTTCTGTCTCCAGCTCCAACATGTTTTGTTAGAAATCAGGTTCTAAAATGTCAATATGTACCTGGATCACCTTACCTAGTTGAGTTGTTAAAAACCAACTCTGGGCTCCCTGCTCAGGGTAGCTGGCTCAGCCTCTTTGTGGAGCACCTGAAGAATGTGGATCAAAAGCGGGTCTTCAGGTAATAGTGATGTACTCAAGTGGGGAATCTCACCTTGAAAGTCAGGGAATGCAGATGCTACAACTTAACCTTCTCTCTGTAGTCACTGAGGAAAGGAAATACCTTGGGCTTTGAGTGGGCCTCCCTTGGGGTAGAGCAGTAGAGCCTGGGAGAGTATTTACAGACTTGGGGCTGGAAGGGATCTGAGAAATCTGTGACTCCACCTTCTTTTATTTTTCAAGAAAAGATGCAGAGGAGGAAAGATTAAGCCTTTGGACCACAATTCAGCCATATTTCTGGGCCATTCTGTAAACCAATAAAGACACAAAGCTCTACGTATTTCCTCTCCTGTCATTGTCCTTGCTCACCCTGCCTGGTGACTTTTCCTCGTGGACCATCCTCAGTCTTCCCTAGTGACAGCTGGTCATAGGAGCTTCTGTCTTTTGCTTGTTTTTCCATTACCAACCATTTCTGGTGCTTCATTTGTATATTTTTTAATGGGGGAAGAAAAAAATGTATATATACCTCCCAAATTGAAAGTTTTAAAACCTCCCATTTTGGCTTTTCTTAATTAAATGTATAATTCATGAGCCACTTAGGTTGAAACCATTGCATTTTTAAATATTCTCTCCACTCTCTATGACATTTATCTGTTATTAATGGTCATGATACATTTTTCCCCATGATGATTCAGCAATAACTTAGAGCTGAATGGTAATTAGTCCTTCCAGCAGCCTTTGTGTAGCTTCTCATTGACAACATTCCCTACAATTTTATTATTATTAGAAATGGCAGTTCCACAGTAAGCAATTGAAGACTCTATCTGCTACTCTCTCAAGCATAAAACAAATCCTATTTTCCCCAGAGCATGATTATGCTTTGACATCTTTTACAGCCCTATATCTTGTACTATGAAATTTCAAATACAAACACAGAGATATAGGCCATTATTCCCATTGTAGGATATTTAATTTTTATTAAAAGGGAGCTACTTCATTGAAAAGAGTCCAAGAATGATAAACATCATTATCACAAACTTCTGTAGAACTGTGACCAGAACTCAAGATCAGTAGCATGTATCTTGAGGTAGAAAAGTAAATGAGAGAGATAAAGAATCTGAAGTATACTACTCAGGTTTAGTGGATACATTTTCCTTTTGGAACATTCCAGAAGGAGCAGACTTTACTGAAAACCTTGCATAGTGGTTCAGGGTTCAAAGTGACTAGCTTGTGGGTGGTAAATCATGGTTTCATTGACTCAGTGGCAAAGATCCAAGTCAAAAACAGTAATTCCTTTCTGGGTTGAAATCATTATATTGTGCTGAGCAAGTTTATGGCACAACCCAGAAAAGCACGTGACACTATTATAATCTATATCTATGTGAGGTCATATGTGTTCTATGATTGCTGCTGGACAACCTAAATTTTATTAGATCCCTTCTGAATCTTTTGGGGTCTACAAATAACCAAGTAAAGCCCTCCTGAGTATGGATTGTTGCTAAGTTCCAAAGAATTCTAAGACCAATTGTCCACTAGCAAACTTTACCTGGAGAAGAAATGAAAAGCATAACCAACTTTTGAGTGACTACTGAGAAACCTCCAGTCTACAGTATGTTGATGTTACTGATGTAAATATTCATGGTCCAGACTTCCTTTGGTAGCCCCTATTTCCATCCTTTCTGGATGAGATGATTGTCATGGTTGTTAAGAGATGGGATATCCAATAGTGGTGGAAGATAAGGTCTACCAGGGGATATCTGGCAAGATCTGGAAGAATTTTTCATTCCCAGGATAATAGGATTTTGGGGGGAGGTGTCCAGTTGTGGGGCCTTAACTCTGGACCTGGGCACTGTCCCTTAGCTCTTCAGCTCAAGGCTAGCACACTACCACTTGAACCACAGCACCACTTCTGGCTTTTTTTTTCTGCTTATGTGGTATTGAGGAATCAACCCAGGGCCTCAAGCATGCAAGGCAAGCGGGCTACCACTGAGCCACCTTCCCAGCCCTCCCATAATAATAGGAGAGAGACCACAGGGCATCTAAGCCAAGGATGGTGCCCAACATCTTAACAGAGCAAAACATAGCCTTCCATCACATGAATTCTTCCTAAGTTTTTCATTTTGTCAATGCTGACAAACCCTGTCTTATGTAATAGTAACAGTCTATAGTATATGTGTTCTATTGGATGGATTAGAAAGTACAGAAAACGCCGGGCAGAGGTGGCTCACGCCTATAATCCTAGCTACTCAGGAGGCTGAGATCTGAGGATAGAGGTTCAAAGCCAGCCCAGGCAGGAAAGACCAAGACTCTTATCTCCAATAAACCACTCAGAAAACTGGAAGTGGTGCTGTGGCTCAAGTGGTAGAGCACTAGCCTTAAGTTGAAGAGCTGAGGGACAGGGCCCAGGCCCAGAGTTCAGGCCCCACGACTGCCAAAAAAAAAAGAAAGAAAGAAAGAAAGAAAGCACAGAAAACAATCTATCCAAAAGGAATAGATTGTGAAAGTGGAGAGAGAGGGATGCAGGGTATGGGCCCTCCAGCGTGGAAGTCTGAGGTTTTGGTTAGCTATGAAAAATGAGAAATTCCATAAAGCTTCCTGTATGCCATACTCTACATTCACTTTACAAAATCACTCTACTTCTCTATATACATTCCTCAGCAGAGATAAGAATTCCTAGCATCCCTTTGCATACTTTACCACTTCGGAAGTGACTGTTCAGGGCTAGATTACACCAGACAAAATAAAACAGAATGAATACAGTGATAATTTAGATAGGATCCTGTGAGTTCCCAACACATGATCTTGTCCAAGTCAACAGGATTACTTGGTTTGTAAGACTGCAATTTCTTTTCCCTGAAAGGGGTAAATGAATTAAGATATACAAAATGCTTAGCTGAGCATTCAACACATATCAGATATGTGTTGAAAGTTTTATCTGATTATAACACAGTACATAGACCTAAGGTATTTTATACTACTCCATTTGTCTAAAACACTACACTCTTACCTAGTTAGCATCTGAGAGTTAAGATATCCTAAAGTAAGTTTGTCATTTTCCATCCCCAACTCTGCTACCAAATGGCTACCATTCCAATTTCCAGTTGCTCTGCCTGCCTTCTGCTATACAAAGAGTTCCAAAGTCATATAGTTATTGCTAATTTTACCTGTCCAATAAAACAACATCACTTCCAGTAACTCCAGAAATAATATATAACAACTGGTAGGAAGTAGATATTAAGAATTTGGTCCTTTCTTTTGATATAATTTCCCTTTTGTTTTATAACATAATTTTGAGCTTATTCTTGCAATTTTTGGTCTTGGTTGAATTGTCAACATCTTTTACCGATGTGAAGCCAAACATACTAAATGATTTCTTCCACCACGGACTCACATAATCCAAACTACAGGCATGAATTCAATTTTTTTATCAACCTAAAAATTGGACCTGAGGAAAAGGGAAATACATTTTTAAACAAATTTAAAATTTACAATTCCATGGGCCAAGGAATGAGTCTTATTTTTAAACCATTAACAGAATGAGTATATTTTGAATATCTACTAGTATTTCAAGGTGAATTTAATTATTTTAAACAGGTATCATTTCTACATCCTGGAAATTTAAAATGACATTCCATGGGTGCTATCTTTATGCATAGAATACCTGGAAATCTACTGATTGTATATTTTCCTAATCAAAAAATTCTCACCCCATAGGTAAATAAAAATCCTTATGGATCAGAAAAATTACTCTACACATAGCTTCACATTTGGCTGAAGGCCACATTTCCACCCCTACACTGCCAAATAAAGAAATCAAATGAATATTATATTGTCTCTGTCACATGTGTCAGTCTGAAGGGTGATGATTATAAACCACTCTAGGGACTTCATAGAAGAAACAAATAACTTCGATTTGCCAAATGGCAAAACTTGGGCTTGGTGAAACACTAAGAAACTCAGGGAGAATAGTTTTTTCTTTTTCTTTTAATCCGAGATGGCGTAAAGAGAGAGAGGGGAAGGACTGTTAATAGAACCCTTGGGAAGATGAAGACAGTCGTCTAACAATGAGGAAGTTTAGGAGACAAAGAAGCAGATATCTGAGGGAAGAAGATAAAGTAGTGCCAGGTAGTGCTCTTTGTGTTAAATTTTATTTGCTAAAATATTTTGTAGTCCGAAATTTGGAAGTGGGCAGGATGCCGGTGGCTCACACCTTTCATCCTAGGTACTCAGGAGGCTGAGATCTGAGGACTGCAGTTCAAAGCCAGCCCAGGTAGGAAAGTTCATGAGACTCTTATCTCCAATTAACCTCCAGAAAACCAGAAGTGGCACTGTGGTTCAGAGTGGTAGAATGCTAGCCTTGAGTGAAAAAGCTCAGGGACAATGTCCTGAGTCAAGCTCCATGACTGACCAAAAAAAAAAAGGAAACAATGGGAACAATGAAATCATGTGACCCCAAAGGAACAGATTCATCTAGAATCATGGAGTTGGAGGTTGTTCGGATCTTAAATATCCCTGAAGGCTGATGAGCTAAACGTTTAGTATTGAAGGTAGGCTAAAGAGAGGCAATGAACACTTGAGGGGACACAGGAGGTCTCCAGGTCACTGGGGACATGCCTTTCAGAGGAAATGGGGGATGCCAGCTCTCTACTTTGCTCTCTTTTGCTTGCTAGCCCTCGGCAGGTTTTCTCTTCAATGTTCTCCTCACCACCGAGATAAGGCACAGCCAGCAGAGACAGAGGCGGTGAGGCTTCCTGATCATGGGCCTGGAGCTGCTTAACACTGTGAGCCAGTCATATGGACCTGGAGCCGCTTACCACTGTGAGCCAGTCAGCCTGCCGTTCTCTTTCTATATTCATTAACTCAAGTATTTGTTTTGGAGACAGAAATCTGACTAACATGGAGCCCACCACAAGTTAGGAAGCAGGATTAAAGGAATCAATGCTCTCCTCCCTGAGTGCAAAGAATGGTCCCTATTCTACTTTCAAACATCCCCCTTTACCCCCATCCCTCCTCTCTCTCTCTCTCTCTCTCTCCCCCCCCTCTACCCCTCTCTCTCTTTCTCCTCCTCTTCCAATTAATGGGGCATTTCTCTCATCCAACTATTAAGGTGAAATTGTCAAGTATAGTGTTAAAATTTACTCCTCCAGAATCTAATAGAACCAATGAAACAACAATGACAATTTCAGATTTCTTTTTTTTTTAATGAGGTAGTAGCTCTTACCTGAACCCACTTAACATTCATTAGCCCACTAGGTATTCACAACAGTAATAACTATTAATATCAGTCAGCCTCTACTCTATAGATGAGGAACTGGAGGCTTAAAGAAGATGAAATACCTTTCCCTTTGCCATAAACTCCAAGTCAGGCCGCTGGATTACAGGTATTGTCAGTTTCCATACCAAGCCCCAATGTCAACACTACTTATAGTGGTGTCATTCTTTTTCCTCCTGATATTTGAGTAGGTACTTGAAAAAAATATTGGATGAAGATGAACTTGAAGATCCTTCATTGTCCTTGTCAACAGATGAAGAACTTCCACTCACTCCAAGACCTGACCTATTTCCCCCTAAGGAACCACATGGAAGATATCACCCCCCTACACCCCACATACACCCTATATACCTCCAAAATGCGGTGGTGGGCCACAGAAAAGTACCACGCCTTGACCTTCTCTGACAGACACTGTGCTTCTTGTTTTGGTTTCAAAGTCTTCAATATCTTGGAAAGCAAAGAAAAACAAGTTTAGGATTAGTTACTTGGGAGGAGAAGGGATTTTAAGCAGCATCTCTAACTTCTTTGCATCAGGAAAGGTGAGGGATACTCACTCTTGGCTTAGTGAAATTTTAGTTGATGATCTATTGACCTGCCCCCATTATTTAGTTTCAAAATCTCCCCTTTCTTTATGGCCTTTCTTGGTAACATCATTAAACCAAGGCTGTGAAAAATACATTTGTTTATAGCACTGTTTACTTTTATTCTCCCAGCCTGCAGCCCAACCAGGAAATTCCTTAAGCTCAGCACATATTGACTTTCTCTGTTCAGGGAAAATGTGATTTGAGAGAGGCAGGTAGTCGGTAGGGCGGGTCTTCTCACACCTTACAGGAAAGGTTACCATTTAGATGAGCGGCTGCCATCTGTGAGAGCTGAGGCTGGAATGGCGTGAGGGAAAGCACAACATACAACAGAGCCCCTGAGGCAGAACAGCCATGTGCTTTCTATGCTCCTTGACTGATTCCTTCGCAAGCTGCTTTATTTTCTTATTCGGAATGTTGTGATTGCCTGCATCAAACAATTCTACAAAGTCAGAGGCAGAGAAAGGGTTCCTGGCTGTCTTAATAGCTGCACATCCGAGGTATAAATCTTTCAACATTCCTGGGAAACAGTCACCCAGTCTCTACAAACAGGTAAATTATTTCACTTCTTTGACCTTCAGTTTCTTAATCAGTAGAATCCTTTCCTTCCTTCCTTCCCTCCTTCCTTCCTTCCTTCCTTCCTTTCTTTCTTTTCTTCTTTCTTTCTTCCTCCCTTTCTTCCTCCCTTCCTCTCTTTCTTTCCTCTTTCATACTGAGGAGAGGATTGAATTCAAGGCCTCACACTTGCTACACAAGCATTCTACCAATTGACCCATGTCCCCAGTACTTTTACAATAGACCCTTGCACTAACTTACTCTCATCTGGCCTTGGAACACTATCTTCCTAACTTCATCTTTCAAGTAGCTGGTATTATAGACATATGCTACCAAGCTCAGCTTTCAATTATATATACTCTTGACTTTGAATAGCAAAAGCATTCATCACATTAGACCCTGTTAATTCCAATCTATACCACTTTCCCTTTTCCCATCTGTTCTTCAGAAGTAATCATTAGTTTTATGCTAATTATTTATGTTCTGACATGCCTAGCTTATTTTTCCACTAAGCACTTATGGCCCTTTCCTCATTGGTTATGGAAAAATGAAATCTGCATATACATTTTCTACTATATGTATGTACATATATACATATGTACCTATATATATGTACATGCACATATATGTATGTATATATGTATCTACATCTTGCAGTTTAGGGAGTGTATTTCACTAGTAAAAAGTTTACCTACCCTGTATGAGGCACTATGAAGATAAAACAAAAACAACAAAGTATACAAATGAAACTATTGTATGGACTGTCAGTCCTTTGTCACTTCAGTGTGTACCACTTTAAATGCCTTGCTAGGCACTGGTGTCCAGGCTTGAAATTCTAGCTACTCAAGAATGTGAGAACAGGAGGACAGGGCTCTCAAGTTAGCCTGGGCAGAAAAGCCTATGAGATTCCATGTCCAGTTCACTATCCAAAAGCCGGGCTCAAGTAGTAGAGCATGCTCTGAGGCCTGAGTGTCAATCTCTCTGGGATCAGCAACAAAAACATCATATCTTAAAGCGAAAAAAAAAATCAACCTCGCTAGTAAACTCTATTTCAATATCAATATATTGAACCCATGGTTTCTGCTTCTCATGGTTATTGTGAAATGTGATCATACTGAGGCTATTTTCCTCTTACTTTTATTCATTAAAAAATCCCCACTATGTTGTCATCATGTCTTAGTGATCAAAGAAACACCGAGGCCAGGAGGGAGTTGCAGGAAGCTGAATGATCCTACGAAATTAACAAGCTCTGCGCGGAATCTTCTCGGTGTCTCACAACCACGGTTGTCTTCCCCCAGTGACATTCATCTTGTTTTGGGTGTTAATCAGAAATCATTATAACACAGTGTTGGTAAAACCAGGGAGGCTTTAATACATTCAGTGTTCACTGTCACACAGCATCCATTTGTGACATTATTCTTCCTCCCCTGGCCTTGGAGAATCTCAATAGGGTTTCTATTAGTTCTCAGGAGAGGAAATCAGCTTCTCTGGAAAGACATACAAGTCCTGTTAGCTATCAAAACAAATTACTTCAAAATGTTACTGGTTTAAAGGTTTCAATTAATAACTCACATTTTACAACTGCTAATGACACCTTAGATCACAGACAAGATATAATTTCGCCTTATTTAAACTAGATACCCTGACATCTGATATCCTTTGAACAAGACTGATTTTTATACATCCAATGTGTATTTCAGCTGTCTTCCTGCTAATGATTTGATTCCGATAGGATTTAGAGGCAAGGTCTGCTGAATTAGCTAGTCAAATAAATGTCTATCAAGTATTGTCTTTATGATGTAAGATGTTTTTTAATTTAGATTGATTCCTTTACAAGAAGGCAAAAATAGACATTCGCTGTATTTCTCTTCCTCCTCCTCCTCCTCTTCCTCCTCCACCCCCTCCTCCTCTTCCTCCTCCTTCTCCTCCTCCTCCTCCTCTTCCTCCTCATCCTCCTTCCCCTCCTCCCCCTCTTCTTTGTCTTCGTCTTCGTCTTCATCTTTGTCTTCGTCTTTGTCTTCATCTTCTTCGTATTCATTTTTACTTTGGAGAACACAGCTTAGTGTGACATTGTTCCCTGAGAATACCCTCCAATTCTACAATATTTGGAGATTTTCCCATAAAGCAAAAAGGTGACCTGCCTAGGCTGCCCTTGTACTCAAGGTATAAGTCCTGCCGAGCTGGTTGCTATTAATGACCCCCATTGTTGAGGCTGCTCTCATTAAGCCCTTCTGATGACCATAGCTTATCAGGTCCTGGGGTTTTATTGCTGGTTTTGGAGGAAGCATTTGGCAGGAGCATAAGCAAAAAATGCAGTCACAAACAAGGCTCTGTTCCAAAGGCCAGCAGGAAGTGCCTGAGAATGGCCCATAAAATGAGCTTTAAAGAATTACTGGGCCATATGCTCTCTCCTGGAGCAACCAAGGGACAGAGGAGGGACAGGGGCCACCAAAATGTACTTAAAATTAAGTCCAAGCAATGCTAAGCATTGCAATATCTAATTGTAAGGAGAACACATCTTTGCATCTGTCACATGGAAGAATGCATCTCAGCTTAATTAAAGCAAGGAAACTGTGCCTTCTCTGCCAAGGCCTGAGGATCACATGCAGACGTTGTATCTGATAGTGCCAGCACCTGACACAGAAGGGGACCGAGTGTGGTGCCAACTGGTATAGCCTAGAGGAAGTTTCTGGGTACCCAGAGTCTATCAGCTAAGACTAAGAGGACAGCACTTGGAAATTTGAGAAGGAAAAAAAATATTCACCAGGAAAAAATGAATACTGAAAGCAGAACTAAGGGTACTGAGTTATTAAAAAAAATGAGTATTATCAGAGAGACAGATGGCATGTGTATTTTTTTTCTCATATGTAGAAGCTAGATTTACAGTTCTACTGCACATAACTTATGTAGGACTCTAGTCATTCACACACAATCAGACTAACGGAGGATACTTTTAAGAGAGGAACCCAAAGGCTTAACTCCTCTGAACATCTAACATGTTACTTATCGAAACACATTCCCAGATGAAGAATGCTTTATTGTCGTTGTTCTTGTTAGTGTAGTTCGTTTTTGCTTTTTTAAAAACGTCTTCTTAGTAAGGGGCAAAGGGAAGCCCAGAAATGGAGAGGGAATGGTGAATAAATGTAGTCATGGTCTTCAGTATACACTATGCAAAAAATGAAGTATGCAACTTTCAGGCAGAGACTGGAAGGGAAAACTGGGTGAAAGTTAAGGAAGAAGGAACTGTACTCATTACCTGACTTATAAAATGGTAACCCCTCCATATAATACCTTAATAATAATAAAATTATATATACATATATATATTTAAATTGAGCTATATACTTTGGATCATACCTATAGTCCTAGCTACTGAAGAGGTTAAGATCTGAGGAACCTGGTTCAAAGCCATCCTGGGCAGGAAAGTCCTAGAGACTCTTATCTCCAATTAACCACCAGAATATATATGGCTCAAAGTGATAGGGCACTAGCCTTGAGCAAAAAAAAACTCAGGGGCAGTGCCAAGGCCCTGAATTCAAGCCCCACAACTGTCCCCCCCACACATACACACAAAAGAGCAGCAATTATTATGTCTTTCAAAATTTCTTACATATGAAATTCTTGAATGCTGTAAGCGTTTTTTCTATTTTTCTTATATGTGTGTGTGTGTGTGTGTGTGTGTGTGTGTGTGTAGAATAGATATATAATAATGTGTCTACAGTAGCTATAATTGGCCACATAGTCTGATAAAGATTGTCTTTGACTACTTTCTCTAGCTTTAAGGTGTCTGTGGGGAAAGGAGAAACTGAGGCTCAGAGAGGATTGCATGCTGACATTGAGGATTGCACAGCTTCTATGTGCTAAGACAAGACTGTGAAGAGTCAGAAAATAATGTTGTTCTGCTCTTTGGCTGTTATCTGGGTTTGTTGTTTATAATAAGCTAAATTGATGTAAGCTGTCATTCCATGTTCATACAAATAGCCAAAAGCCCAATGTGTTCCCAAAAAAATTGTATGGGTCCCTCGGGGAGAGGAAAGGATGCCCCATACTTTTGGATATTAAAACAGCTGCCTATCTGAAAGCCTGACTCCTGTGTGTTCTTGTGCTTCTTTCCTGTGTTTGTGTCTTGAGTTACCTCTATCCTCGTGTCAATGCAAACCTGACCTCAGTCCCTGCAGAGAGGCCCACACCTTCCACAAAAGTGTAAAGCATTTCTGTGCCCGTCAGTCATACTGATTCAGTATGAGATCATTCAACACCTTCTACACCTAATATTAAATATGTACCTATGTAGTTATTTTGCTACTCTTCTCTGTTATTTGTATGTTGGCCCTCTCTTTCCTTCCTTCCCTCTTTCCTTCCTTCCTTCTTTTCTTCCATTCTTTCTTTTCTTCCTTCTCTCTTCCTTTCTTTCCCTTTTTTTTCTCTCCTTTCTTTATTCTTCATTTCTTCTGCTCTCTCCTCCCCACGCCCTCCCTCTTTCCCTCTTTTCCTCCCTCCTACTCTCCCTGCAATTGTCTTCTCTTAAAGGAACAGAGGGAAATACCAGTCCTCTATGTTTCCTCTATAAAGAAGCTTGGTTATGTAGACTGTGTCATCATTCAAACACTAAGCCATTTGCGCTCATTCAAACAGGTCACAAACACAGGAAGTAAACTGTAATTCCAAATCTTAATGCTCTGAAGTGTCTTGCTTAACCCTGAGACTAGACTACTCCCTTCTAGAACTTAGTCCTCCTCCCCATTCTGTAATCTGCTCCAGCCTGGAGACATTGCTCAGGTTCTTTGTCCATCTCATAAAAGCAATTTCAAGGATTGGTCACTTTGAGGACATTTGATATGATTTTTTCAAACTAAAATTTATTGTCCCCTAACCCCTTGCTTCCCAGCAGACAACTACTACTCCCTCTGAAAAAGTTCCTCTGTTGAAGCCTGTGGTGTAAACAGGACTTAAGCCCTGCTCACCTTTACCAAACAGTTTCCAGGCTGCAGGTGCAGGCTTTGTTTTGGCCTAAGGCAAAATCGTTTTTTGCTGGGAAGAAAAAAATTCAGATACCTTGCCCAACAAAAGTAAAAGACACCAAGAAAAATTCCCTACCTCTGCATTTCACCCACAGAAGTCTGAGATGTGATCCAGGTAACTTTGTCAATGTGCTCTTTACGAATCTCAAGACAATATAATGAGGTAGTTCTAAATTCTTATCTCACCATACTTCACTCTTCAAAGAGGGTCATTTCATATAGAAAGTTGTTCCAGTTGCTATTTTCTATACCTTTGAGTAAGAAGGTTTTAGTTCTATTATTAATTTTCCCAGGCTTTTATTAAGTGGCATACAAAAATATCTCTACTTAGACCAGTTTCATTTTCGGCTATCATTTTCTGCATGCTATACACTCAGTTACACTGTTCATGATATGATTGTGTTTCCTAGTATAACTCATTAACATAACATGACATAACCTAATAAAGCACAATGCTATTGTCAAAGCCAATAAAAGAAGCAATAGCTAAATCTCGATATTGAACATAAATTTGGAATACTAATATCTAAGTAGGAAGTTAGAAACCAATTTCAAAGCTCCAAGTGTCAGTCCCATTTAAAATCCCAGTTAAAATCCTCTTTTTTCTTCTTTTTTTTTGGCTGTGAAAGGATTTTTATAAACATTCATAAATAAGAGGAGAACAATTTATTGCACAGAGTCCTGGGAATAAGAAATTCACCAAGGATTTATTTGTGAGGTTTAAGAAAAACTTGTGAGGAAAATTATAAAAGGGAGAGCAAATTCATTATTTTCTATCTTCCCTGAATTTAGATTGCTACACAGATATGCACCTAATAAATAGAACAAGCTAAAAAAGTATGAAAGACCTAATTAATTTGTTATAATGGCATATATAGGACTGGCTATGATAAGAAAGAGAGAGTGAAAGAAAGAGAAAGGCAGGCAAGCAGGCAGGTAAGCAGGGAGGGAGGGAAAGAAGGAAAGAGGGAGGGAGGGAGGAAGGGAAGAAGGAAGGAAGGAAGGAGAGAAAAAAGAGAAAGAGAGAAAAAAGAAAGAACAAAAGAAAGAAAGAACAAAAGAAAGAAAGAACAAAAGAAAGAAAGGAGGGAGGGAGGAAGGAAGGAAGAAGAAAGAAAGAAAGAAAGAAAGAAAGAAAGAAAGAAAGAAAGAAAGAAAGAAAGAAAGAAAGAAAGAAAGAAAGAAAGAAAGACAGAAAGAAAGACAGAAAGAAAGAAAGAAAGAAAGAAAGAAAGAAAGAAAGAAAGAAAGAAAGAAAGAAAGAAAGAAAGAAAGAAAGAAAGAAAGAAAGAAAGGAGGGAGGGAGGGGAAGGAAGAAGGGAGGAAAAGAGGGAAGGAGAAATAGAGGAAGGGAGGAAGAGAAGGAGGAAGGGAGGTAGGACAAATGTACTAAAGCTTGAGCACTAGTTATAGACAGGTTTGAACACTGTACTCAAACTTGTTCTTAACATATTTTATACAATAAAAACCAGATACGAACAGAAAAGAAATATAGGATGCTGTAACTTGAATGGAACATGATACATTGGCATACAAGATTTCTTAGAGTTTGGTAGAGCCTATAAGCATTTCTGACAGGAAAAGAAACAATGTAAGCAAGTATGCAAATTAAGTGAAACAATTGACTAATGAATTCTGTAAAAGGTTTGATGATAGAACAGAAATGATCATAAGCACAGGTTTTGAGCCAGACAATGGATGTGTGTTCCAAAGCTCCTTTTGCCAGGTACAAGGTGTTGATCATGGGCAGATTAATTAATCTGTTTATGCTGCTTAAAGAGAAGCCAACCACAGCTCATGCCAGAGATGAATGGTGATATATTAATCTCCTCAAATTGCACACAAGAAGTATGAAGTGAAGGAAAGGAGGACTTTCTAATTCCATCATTGATGTCATAACAACAAACCACCAAAATTAGGATGCTTGCAATTTTGTAATGGATTTTCTTTCCAGCATTCATCCCTGTCATGATGAAGGATACATATTTTTCTGAAGACTGACTGATTTCCTTCCTGGCCTCCCCAGTGGCCAGCTCAATTGTACAGTGAAGAAAATCGAAAGAGAAAAAAAGGCCTAAAGTCCGAAGCATGCGAATTGCATTCCGAGCCCTGTCACAGCGTGTTGAATTTTATTTCAGCAAATGTTTCACAAACTTGACCAAAGCTGTTTTAGATCAAGAGTCATGGAACCCAACCTCCCAGAAAGCTTGTCCAGCAAGCTGAAGCCAGACATATCCTCTCGATAGCACTTGAGAAACTAGAAAGATCTGACTGCCCCATTCACACATACTGTTAGGTTTGCCTTTGAGCAAATGTTCAACTTTTCCCATATTTGTTTTACAAGGACAGTGACACCATCTTTCAAGTCGGTAACCTCTAAAGAGATCTCTGAAAGTTGTTTGTGAATGAATGATAGAAACCTTGCTCCTAGGAGAGGCACTAGAAAATTCCAGGTCCACAGGTGAACACAGATGCACTGTCACACCTGTGGCATCAATCTGGATCACAGGTTTATGTTTTATTCAGAATGAGTATCTGAAGAATTGTGGGGGGAATCCCTGAATGAGAAAGAAAGAAAAAAAAAACAGAGCCAAACAAAACATATCTCTTTGGCCATTGTGGACACCAAAAGAAAGAGCAAGTAATTATTTGAATTTTAAGTATAAGCAAAATAACTAGAATTCAGTGAAAGCTTCCTGGGAGAAGAGCAAGGAATTCATATTTATTGACTCAAGTATAAACAAAATGACCTGGAGGTACCTGTGACCCTCATTTTATAAATAACCATATCAATGCCCAGTAATGTTAAACAATTTGTCCAAGTCTACACAGTTAGAAAGCACAAGGTAAGACTTCACATCTAGCTGAAATTAGTTTAGCCCTCAGGTTACCATTCTGCTTACTCCAAAGAGACAAGGGAAGGGGAATGAGTCAGAGGTCTGGCACTGATGGCTCATGACTGTTATCCTAGCTACTTGGAAGGCTGAGATCTAAGGATTGCAGTTGGAAGCCAAACCTGGCAAGACTGTTTTCTCTAAATAACTATCAAAAAAGCTGGAAATGGAGCTGAGGCTCTAGTGGTGGCGTGGTAACCTTAAATTAAAAAAAAAAAAAAAAAGGCCAGGGAAAGTCCTGAGTTCAAAATATACACATATTCACACACACACACACACACACACACACACACACACACACACACACACACACACACACACACACACAGCATCAAGGAGTAAGGAACAGAGGGTTACAAAGCAAGCACAGTGACATTTCGTTGAAAAGCAAGTGTGCATGACCAGTCCTAGGTCTGGGAAGTTTATCTCAGCCTTCCCACTTAGAGACACAAAGGCCTTGGCTTCACAAAGGTCTGAGGGAGTTTGGCCAGGGGTTCACTTATGTGACTTCCATTGGAGGAAAGGGGAGGGGCCTCTGTGGACCACGTCTCCCCTTCTCACAGTCAGGGTGTTTAATGTGCTCTGTCATACTGAACGTGACCTTTCTCACAGAGGGCCTTCAGCTGGCCCTTCAATCACAGAATGAGATTTCACTTGCAAGAACATCCACAACTGGGATTCCTCACCGTGACTTCTAGATGTGGGCTAACACTGTTGTTTTTGTATTAAATTGCTTTACACTAAACCCAGTCCTTAAAGTCCTGAGTTAAATCTTAATTTCCTTTTTCAGCTTTTCCCAGTTCAGCCCCGAAGGGAGTTTGGATCAATGATAAGAACCTCAACATGCATTATTCTATATATTTATAGAGAATTTTAAGTGGAAATCAGACTCTTTTCCAAAGCACTTTTACTTTTGTCATCTTTTTAAATACTGAGAGGGAAGCAGGAGAGATATCACCAAGACTTTATGGGTGATATATTTAAGTATTAGGGCAAAAGTTGTCATTAAATTTTGTAACTGTGCTTTGCTTTTGGAAGTTTCCTTGCATTTATGATGAATTCTACTGGCTTTCTAAATACAGTAGCAGCACTATCGTTAAACCTGGAGGAAAAAGGCAAGGCATAGAAAGCCACATACTCTACCATCTCATTTACATGTGAAAGCTAACAATGCTAAACTTAGTGAAGTAGAGGTAGAATGTTGATACTGAAGACTCTGGTAGGAAAGAGGTTGGCAGAGAGGTTGATAGGGAGGGAGTTAGGAGGGAGGAGGAGAAGGAAGGAGGAGAGGAAGAAAAATAGGGGAAGGAAGTGTGGATCAAGGAATGTAAAGTCAGAATTTGACTATCCTATAGACTATGTAAAAAGATACATGTATGTTTCAAAATTGCTTTATTAGTATGTCTTGACACAGAAGAGAGATAATAAATAAATACATAAATACATTAATCTAGTGAGGAGAGAGTTTACCTTTGCATTATAAAAGGAAGAATAGTAGTGAGAGAAAAGAAAATATTTGGGCTTTGGAGTCAGATAATCCTGTGTTTTAATCAAAGGTTTAGTTTCATAAATTGTGGGGCATTTGTTTGTTCCACAAAACTTTTCAATGTTCTTTAAAATGCTTTGAGCATATTAAGAACACTCTAGAAGCTGTGGCAAAAAGAGAAATAGATGGATAAATGTGCAAGTCTTTAAGATGATATTATTCAATTACTGGAAGAATAAGATGGTATCAACAACTTGCTTAATACACTACAAGACAAGTAGCCTTCAATAAGTAATAACTGTTAGAGTTACTTTAACTTACATGTGGATTCAACACATATATATTTCTACCATTATTCTTCTATTTGTTATTCATATTATGTCAAATTTACTTGTATTTACTCTTAAATTCCATGAAAGTTTTCTATTGTTGGCTCTTCTTCTGCATGTCTTTCTCAGATTCAACTGACCAAAGATCCTAGCATTTCAAAAAGATTAATTGTACCTGGCTTAAATATGTGTACACTTATCTCTACTCATTTTCTAAGCAATGTAACAACTATGTTAATAGCATTTACTTTGATAGGACAATTAGTCTCAAGATAAAGTAGTTAGGAGGTTAAGCAAACCTTGTCAGTTTTACACAAAAGACCTTAACACTGGTAGATTTTGTTATCTGAAGTTAATAGTCTGAACAATCTTTTACACTTACAGAGAAACAATTGCATAGTCATGTAGTATAATAAGGATGAGCTATTAGAATATATATTTTGCACAGGATATTCTAAGTATGGACTACTATCTTTGTTTCAGTATCACAACACCTAAATAAACAACTGGCTGACTTTCCAGCTCTATCCAATCTCTGTTGAATTAGCAACAATGTAGTCATTTGATGGCTGTTTGCTCTTGAATACAAGCCATAGAAATTCACTGAGTCTGCACTGCAAGGGTAGAAGGCATTCCAAAAGCATTCTGGAAGGTGCTGTGGCTCAAATGGTAAGGAGCCTGCAAGGCCCTGAGTACAAATCTCAGCATCACAAAAAAGTAAATAGATGATGTTAAGCGAAATGAACCCCAAGATAGGGACACAGGTGGTTTTTTTCTTCTTTGCTATTGTTTCTAACATATTTTAAGGTATCGTGATATTTTTGTTGTTATTGTTGTTGCTTTGTATGTCCCTTCCCCACGGTATAACCCCTGTTTTCACTGTATTTGATGTTGGTATAATTTGGGGAGGGAAAGGGAAAAAACAAATAGTTTAAATAGGGATACAGGTGGACCCATTGCAATAATGAGATGTACAAGACACTATGTACAAGACGCTATGTCGAAAATGAACTTTACAATTTAGGCAGGGAGGGGGAAGCAAGGAGGAGGCAACAATGCTGGATAAGAAATGTACTCATGGGGGCTGGGAAGGTGGCTCAGTGGTAGAGTGCTTGCCTTGCATGCATGAGGCCCTGGGTTTGATTCCTCAGCACCACATAAGCAAAAAGAAAAAAGCCGGAAGTGGTGCTGTGGCTCAAGTGGTAGAGTGCTAGCTTTGAGCTGAAGAGCTGAGGGATAGCGCCCAGGCCCAGAGTTCAGGCCCCATGACTGGACCCAAAAAAACAAAAAAAAAAGAATGTACTCATTACCTTGCTCATGTAACTATAACCCCTCTGTACAGTTTTCACAATAAAATGCTTAATGAAAATAAATAAATAATTAAAAGGATCAAAGGAAATCTCGGGGCCACAAAGCACAGGGAGCATAAGTTGGAAGACATGGTGCCTGTTCCTTCTTCCTTCCCTCCCTCTCACTTTGGATTTTTCCAGAATATCACCAGTCTCTGTTATCTTGTCTTTCTAGAACACCAACTTCATTCTTTTCCCTGAAGATGAGTCTCCATGTGCTGATAGTTCATGTACACCTAAAACCCTCATCTATGTCTCCCTTGGGCTTATCTTAGCCTCCCCTTTCTGATAAACTTCTCAATTCCTAAGCCTACCATCAAGTTCTTTCAGGTCTCTTGCTTTAGATGTGTGAGTTCAAAGTCAGACATTTCTGACTACAGAGACAAGGCTGCCCATTTGGTTCCTGTAGGCTACTCTTTCACAAGACAGGTAAAAAACTGTAATTATCAACTTCAGCATAATGATTAATCAAGGTGATCACTGTCCAATTTTCTTAATGAGGTAATAAGTATAGCCATTCACATACTGAGTATTTAATCAGAAACCACTGAAGAATTATCTATTTTCTTCTTTACACACTAGGGCAAAGTATGTGTAATAAATAAATAAAACAAAACAAAAACCATAAGTGTAATTCTTGAAAAGCCATCCTTGAAATTCTACATAAAAAGTTGATGTTTATGTGTGTATTCCTATATATAAATATGTACATATATATGTTTTCATGCATGCCATAAGTATCAATGAGCCAAGCACTGGTGGCTCACACTGGGAATCCTAGCCACTCAGGAAGCTGAGATCTGAGGATTAAGGTTCAAAGCCAACCCCAGGGCAGAAAAGTTCCCATGAGATGCATATCTCCAATTAACCACGAGAAAACTGGAAGTGGCGCTGTGGCTTAAAATGGTAGAGCATTAACCTTGAGCAAGAGAGCTCAGGGACAGCACAGCACGTGGGCCCTGAGTTCAAGTCCCAGAACTGGGAAAAAAAAAAAAAGGAACTATCAATGATGTTTTAAACTGTATGATAGAAGTTAATACCAAGCCAATTTCTTGAATTTTCCCTAATTATTGCTGACCTTAACAAATTGCAAGCTTTGGAGCCCAGGTTAGATTAGCATCAGTTATTTTGAGAGGATGGTCAGTTATTTTGAGAGGGATGAGCTTGCCACCTTCTACCCCTACATCTCAGGAACCACTATTGTTGCTCTGAGCTCATTTCTATCCACTGGGGCGTGCTATCGACATGAAAAACTGAGCCAACTGATAAAGCTTGAGGGCCCACAGGTGTACCACTCAATCACTGACACGGGAGTTGATGAGAAAGTGCACCCACTTTTCCTGACAATGACAGAGTGGCCATGCACTTCGCAGAAGGCCCACCGATTGCCCACAGCAACCACACATTCATGAGCCCTTCTTCCTTATGTGTTTCTCCTTTCTCTATTTTCCCTCTTTTTTGCAACTGATCCTTCTGCTTGCTACCTAAATACACTATATGAGTGACTCTTTGTCACAGATTTCTGCTTTTGAAGACCAAGAAAGGGGTGTATTACAGACACTGAAAGCAAGTCTCACCTCCTAAGTTTATTAGGCAGATACTATTTGCCAAGCCCCCTTTAAGAATGCACCATTGAACTAACCAGATAAAACTATGGAAAATCAATGTCTCGCTTAATTTATTTCCCTGGTTCTATGTGCACTTTCCTGAAGTTTTCCACTAATTGTGAAAAGTCAGTTTTCTTCATTTCTTGAAAAAGCAGGCCATGTAATAAGTTGTTGGAAATGCATCAGATTTGAGTTTTCTTTCATGGAAATATTATCTAAAGCACCAATGAATGGGTAAGAAGACTGTTGTTTCTGTTGCTACTATGAATTGTCAATCGGGAGCAGAGAAACTCACTGTGGTATTCTGCAACCTGAGCGTGGCATAGCATCAAACAGCTGCCTTGGATCCATCTTTGAGACTGCACAGTTAGTGGTATGAAAGATTAAGAGTCACCTCTGGCCTGTAAGAGGTGCTACGTTGCACAGTTAAGCACTGACTGAGCCTCTGGATGTTTGGAGTCTGAATCCCCATCTAGAAGCCACAGGCATGCAAAGCAATCGACTCACCCAAACACAAAACTGGTTTTGATCTTCTGTGTTTTTGAAAAAGTTCCCTCTCGCCTGTCATCACAAAGTCACTTGAAATCAGGGAGCAAATTTGTATTCAAGAGGTTTTTCTTTCTATCAGCAAATGGTTTATAGGCACTTTCACTAAATTGCTTCTCTAAAAGAAACAGACAGGGTCTGATTTGCATTGGCTTCAGGATATCTCTGCCTGGAGACCTGGAACTGCTCTAGTTGACCCCCCAACCCCCCCCCCCCAAAAAGAAATCTTTATGCCTCAGAATCTAGAAAATTTTCTTCTAAAATTAGGCTTCAAAGAAATTTTAGCCTAGAGCATTCAAAAGAAAGAATTTTTTAAACTCATCTAAAAATAAAGTGACCTTTAACTGTCTTTTCAGATAAGAGTCATTACATAGGTGTGTTAATGTACATATATATTTAATTGTATGCACATTACAATGCATATATGATTATGTATTAATACATTTCTGTAAGCCCTGACATCTTTACTACTTCATTAGCTGCTCAAAATAATTATAATGTGGAGAAAATCAAGACTCAGATTGTGACTTGCCAAACTCACATAGTGAATTGTAGAATCACAACTTAAAGATTCAACCCTTTTAATTTAAGCAAGTGAGTAATCGCTCATTTCTTTTCTTCATTTTCTTCTGTTACAGAGCTTGTATTTTGTCTTGAGTCTTTTTCCTCCCCAGTAAATTCATGGCTAATTCTCTCTATAGAGAAATATAACAATTAATTTAAATAGTAAATCAAATTTTAAAAAGAAATTAAATAATAAATTAAATTACTGTTTTAACAGTAATAATCTAGTATCCTACAAGTAGTAGAAACAGATGAGATACTTCAATTTTAAACATAAAAAACCTATTCACATAGAAAAATATTTCAGTAAACTAAGTTTTCATAACATTTGCAATTTTGTTCATTAACTGAAAAGCACAATATAAGAGTCTTTAGAAGCGTGTGCCCCAGTACCAGCCTGGATTCAAATTCTGTGCCCCATGTACAAATGAATTATTTGATTTTCTCTACTTCAGTTTATTTATTTTATAATGGGATTAGGATGGTACTTAACTTTTAGTTTTGCCAAGCAATAACAGAAATTAGGTCCTCTAAACAGAACTTTTGCAAATGCTCAATAAATGTCAGTTGCTATCATTGACAGAAAAAATCTATAAAATAATTTTCAGTTTATACAAGTTATGCAAGCTACAACCCTATGAGCTAAATCCTATTATTGCCTGTTTGTATAAATAAAGTTACATTTGAACACAGTCACATTCATGTATTTTCATATGACTTGTTACTTTTCCCCGAAATAACAGAGACTCTAAAAAGCAAATCAACCCTATCTATTCATTTATTGGTTTGTTTGTTTTTGTCAGTCAAGGGGCTTGAACTCTGGGACTGGGTACTGTCTCTAAGCTCCTTTTGCTCAGGGATAGCCCTCTAACACTTTGAGCCACAGCACCATTTCCTGTTTTCTGGTGGTTAATCTGAACTAAGAGTCTTATAGACTTTCCTGTCTGGGCTGGCTTTGAATCATTATCCTCAGATCTCAGCTTCCTGGGTAACCAGGATTACAGCCATGAGCTACTGGTGCCCAACTTTCAACCTTATTTATTATATGGATTTTTTTTTTTACAAAAATTGTTTGACAAGCCGTGAGGCTCTTATCTCCAATGAACAACCAGAAAATCGATAGTGGCGCTGTGCCTCAAGTGGTAGAGCACTCGCCTTGAGCTGAAGAGCACAGGGACAGCTCCCAGGCCCAGAGTTCAAGCCCTACAACAAACCAAAAAAAAAAATTGTTTGACAATCAATGTTCTAACCTATTATCAACAAGTGTCCATGAACTTTCCATGACTTACAAGTGACACAGATAAATGTGTAGTGCAGCAGATAAAATTTGATTCTAAGAGAATGGAGATGAACTGGAGATAAAGTTCCTCACAGAGTCCAACGATATTAGCATGGTGCCATGGGAGAAAAGTACATGGAGAGAGTAGACATTTTAAAGCCCAAATTCCCAGACACAAATTAAACATTTTAGTTGACAGCAACTAAGCTTCTTCGCCCACACCTTTTCTTTTTTTCCCTTTCTTTTTTATTAAAAGTATTTATGAGTACTCTTTCAATCCCTCACACACATAAACCATGCACCAGCAGAGCCAAGACACAGCACACTCAAGCTTTGTGACTCGTAAGGAACAAGATTTACCTGCATTACAACAGTGGAAGGGAAATAAATTGGGTGATTTCATTAGTTTCTGTTCAATGAAATCCTTATTTTATTGCTACGCTTTGACACTTTTTGCAGAACCTCCACTAGCTTTTTTTCTCGCCTCCTAAGAAGTAGCAGCAGCACTAAAAAATCATCTGGACATCTGGATATTGCATGCAATAATTTATTGGAATCTCAGTCATACCACTACAAGGAAAGTAGCAGAGATAAAAGGAAACTTCACCCACACGACAAGTAGAGGACAAGGAAAAACAGGATTCCTTTCCATCCTCAGCCTCTCACCCCCCACTCCACCCCCCTTCCCCCCACCTACACTCTTCAAAATATTAAATTTTATCAATCAGAATCTAAGAGCTCTGGGACCAGAACTAGCTTTGTTGTTAACAATATCTCAATCACACATATTGCTTTTCCAATGCAACTTAAAGGAGACTGATTTGTAATAAAGCCAATGTAGGAAATGCAGAAGGGGACAGACATATAGCCAAATAAATCAGATTAAACGAAATTGATGGAATGAGCTCAAAGGCAACTTCTCACTCACTTTCTGTGGTTTAGATGTTGCACTTGGTCTAAATACTGCCTTTGAATCCTTAATATTGAACCCAGTCACAGAGTGAATAAAATACCAGAAACTACTACAATCTAGATAGTGCTGCCATTTTTAAAGTTTTTCTTTAGTTGATAAATGGGCTTTCTCTAGGGGAGAAATATTACCCTGTCATAGAGCTCTGGGCTCTGCAGAACAATTCACTCTAACCAACCAGTGTTGCTTCCTACTAAAAGCAGAAGGACAGGGAAGGAATTATTGAAAGCTACAGTTCAACTACTATGCTGTACTGTCTCCACAGCCAAAAGCTATTTGCATTTTAAGTAGAAAATAGACTGTGGCAACACTAGACCATTTACTATATAGATTAAGAAAATTTTCTATAGTAGTTGTGGACATGTAAAGTTAGGTATTTATCTCATGCTAATTCTAACAATAAATTCAAGGTGAATTAAAGACTTATTTATTTATATTAGATGAAATTATGGGAGTACAAAACAAAAATAATTCTTTAATTCAAGTCTCAAGACAATGTTTTCTTGTGTGTCACAAAACAAAAATTGTAAGCTACTAAGAGATTAATGGAACTAAAAGCAAAATAGCAGTGTTAATGCAGACATACTTACTATAACATATAATAGAAAAGATATTACTATATTTAAATTATATCTGGAAATTAATCTGAGTGTTTCAACAGAAAAGTAGGCAAAGAGCATGGCTAGGGAATTGTGAATGTGCTCCAAATTGCCAATAAGCTTATGAGAAAAGTTCAGTCTAATTAGTAACCCAGGAAATGCAAACAACAACAATGTGACATTCTTTAGACTGCTCAGAGCAAATATTAAAGAATATAAGTCTAGAGAACCTGCAGTAATAGCATACTCAGGATGACACTGCACATATAATTTGCTATAGCAATGTTTTTCAAGAGTGATTAGTCAAGATGGATTCAAACTTAAAGTATATATAATCTAATTCCTCCAGAAATTCTATTTCCTAGTATGTACTCAAAGGATATAATTGGTCAAATAAACAAAAGAATGTAGTTATTTTGTGAAATGAAGTCTAACGAACTCCAACAAACTCCATCTAAAGTAATTATTGAAAAGGCATATAAAAGTATATGATAGACTATCTACCTTCTTTGATGCAGGTATGAATACTGGATTAATTTTGGAATTATTTCTGAGCTTTCTCTTCATGACATTTTTTTCCCCTTCTGGGGTTTGAACTTAGGGTCTAGAGCTTGCTAAGCAAGTGTTCAATGCAAGCCTTGTACCTACCTAACCTCTCTCTCAAATGGAAACACCACAGTGTGATTATTTTCTTGAGATCCCAGACTGGTCTTGAAATTCAATCTTTTCAATCTCCATCTCACATGTAGCTGGGATTACAGATGTGAAGCACTATGTCTGCTTTATGACTGAACATTTTATTCCTGATGATTTCCCACACCTTGCCACTGGAAAATCCTCATGGCTTCAAAAAGCATTTACATATAAGTCATTTTCAGACGAGATAGATCAGTGGAAGAAAATGCAGGAGTTGAGCCTTCTGTAGTCCCAACATAATACTTTCTTCAAACAGGGCATCTTTATTAAGAAAATACCCTGACATCTTCCCTTGGGCCCTGGTTTGAGCTAAAATTAAAGTGGTCCAGGGGGATGTACTTGGAACTATATCTTAGAACTACTTAATCTATTTCTTCACATCATATTGATGTCAAAGATACTTTTCACATGGGCTGTCTACTTTCCTTAATTCTACTCTTGTCATCTCTAAAGTCTGATTATCTGGAATTCCATGAGCATCTCTGTAAAGAAGCCAGAAATTTTACAAAATATATAAACATACCTATCTACTTTGAGATGTTTAAAATCTCAATAGTAAAATGTTCACTAATAATAATTATTTCCCTCAACAATAATTCATGATAGAAGTACTTTAAGTGTAAATGGAGTCATACTATTCAATGTACTTCTGCAAATGGACCCCGGTAAATTGGAGGAAGAGTAGGGCTGGGAGAGAAGGGGGAGAATAATGAAAGGGGTGACACTGATCGAGATGCATTATCCCCACAAAGGGACAGGCTGAATTGAAATCCCTTTGTGCAACGATTGGAAGATAATATAGAAAATTCGTTATAATCCAAATAAAAGTCAAAGGCCTCAGCATCAGCTTGCCTATTAGATCCCCACCCTCTGTCCCTATCTGCTTACCAAAATCTGTGGTTTCAAGATGCCTGCATGCTGTGCTCTTTTCCCAGTGTGACATACACATCCTGGCCCCAGTTTCAATTGTCTCCCTTCTACTCCTTCTCTGAATGTAACTCTCCCCCAATTCACAGCCCATAGAACACCTTCTTGGAAAGCACTCTCCCCCAATTCCCACAGCCTACATAATGTAACCCAGGACAGCCTCCTCAAAGTTTGTTGAAATTTCATGTACACCTGTCCACTGCTGTGGCTGCCTCCCTTCTCATTTGGAACAGCCTGGAAGCTCTGTCCCCCAATGAAGACTGGAGCTCATATGGTTGCTCACCTCTTATCACTTACACAAAGTACCTTCATATGTTAGAGCATTTTTTGTGTGTACAGTGAAAAAACTGTCCACCAATAACAAGTATTTATTCCTATGAGCACAGGTGTATATGTTTAATTAATAAGAAAAGTTTTAGCAGAATTGAATGTTAACATGATTCTTTCTTGTTCAGGTGATGTTATCAATGGGATTTGTTTATGCTCAAATAAGTGTTACATATCATCAGGTGTCATAATTACATTAAAACCTAAGTAGGAGAAGATAAAGTCACACATTTTACTTTCATTTAAAATGTGCCTCTGTGCTTCTCTGTAAGGAGAGTACATGGTCAGATTAGAAGAGAACTTTAATAGAGAAAATCATTGGTAAAATACTTTTTTTTGTATAAGGCCTTAACATCCCAGATAAAAAGTGAAAGTAGATAAATAAGATGATATGAAATGAAGAAACTTCTTTTTTTTGTTTTTTTTTTTGTTTTTTGTTTTTGTTTTTGGATTCGGTCGTGGGGCCTGAACTCTGGGCCTGGGCGCTGTCCCTCAGCTCTTCAGCTCAAGGCTAGCGCTCTACCACTTGAGCCACAGCGCCACTTCTGGCTTTTTTTCTTTTTTTTTTGCTTATGTGGTGCTGGGGAATTGAACCCAGGGCCTCATGCATGCAAAGCAAGCGCTCTACCACTGAGCCACCTTCCCAGCCCCAGAAATGAAGAAACTTCTAAACCGGAAAATAAGTTATCAACAATTAATTTGGTTGGTGATTTTGTTTTTGTGAGAATGGGAGAAAATATTTTTAAGACTATTTATCTGACAGTGTCCAGAATATATGAGAAACTGTACTAACTGGGGTCATTATGAAGCTTTACCTACACAGAGGAAAGGGCTACTAAGAGCGAAGATGCTGATGCTGATATCTGGGAGAGTGGGGGCAGGGAGGGTTTATGATGACCCCCTCTTTATTCAGGGAATGAAAAGGTATAGTTGAAGGGAAAAAAGTGTTTTATCCAGAGCACCATAGACTAAAATCCCTTTCTGTTCACAGAAGAAAGAAAGGTAGAGGATGAAAGTGAGACAACTGGATGGATATACAGCCCAGAGGAAGATACTTCTTTCGAACACCTACTGTGGCAGAATGCTTTGAAAGGCCAATGTTGAATTCAAAGCAGAATTTTCTTGCCAATCAGCCCAGATTCAAAGTCCTGCTTTTGCCATTTCCCTGCTGGGAGAATTTAACCAAGCCCTCACACCCACCCCCCACCCTCACCACCCAAATTGCTTTGCCTGGTCTTCGGCTCACTGGATATACATTAGCTACTGTTAATGAGAATATTCCTATCAGTAACAATATTCACGATCTTCAATCAGCTGCACTTGCCAAAAGAGAATTTCCTAAACTTTAAGTGCGAGCTAGACATATTCCATGCCTTTTCAAATGAAAAGGATACGCTCAACTTCTAAATGAGCATTGAGAACAGTGCAACACACAAAAGCACAGAGCCTTCCAGAAAGCTCCAAGACAGCTGGCAATGGACCATCCCTCTAGTACAGTTGTTTATATTTGATTACTTTTCCTTAATCCTGATGAAATAATTAAAATAAATCCTTTCTGCTCCAGGGAGAGACCTTAGTAAGAAGAACTCTAGTAGTCTGTTTGGAAGGGATTTCTAGATGAATTAAGGGAGGGCTACATAATCTTCATTCATAAAAACAAAATTGATTTATGTGAAAACAACTCATTAATATGTATGTGAAAGTAGATCTCTCCATTGCACAATTCTCAATAAGGGGGAAAACACCCAGCAATTGACTTGTTAAATCATGTCTATAGATCTAAGCTTTTCCTCATTTGCATTTTCTGTCTTGAGTTAGAAGCATTGCCTAGGAGGATAATATTTCTAGAAAGGGATTACAGTTTGAAAACCTATTGCTGTGTTGAATGCATGAGTACAAATTTCCCCCTTGTTCTTTATTCCAATAGCATTAACATATTTCCTTATTAAAGAAAAAAATGAGACTACAGTTATATTCATGCAGATAGAAAAATACAGAAAACAAACCTTATTTTGCTTATGATTGTGTTTGATCTATAGAAAATACTCTATAAATATGTTCTTGGAAAGTAAAAATTATATGTAGAACAGTCATTCTATTGTCTAGAAATACAGATTGCCATGTGCCTCTTCCCTGGATTTGTGTAGACGTTCTTGGAGTACCTTGTGGCAGCCATGTGGTAATGCTGCTAATGGCTCTGTGTAGGCTCTGAACTGAGGAAATTCTAGACCATTTGCTAATGCTGACAATATCAATGATCCCAGGGAACTTTCTAGAAATGTCATATGGTAGGCCCCACTTAAATCCACTGACTCACAATTTGCTTTAGATAAGAGCCACAAATGATTCATCCCTGTTAAAATTTGACAAGAGCCAGTTGAATGTTTAGAGAAGTTGTTAAAAACAACGAAAACCTAGCATGGGATCCCAGCTTCACTATTTCTTCATATCCTTGACTTCACTTCATAACCTTATTTTGTGAAAGACAGATATTGGGTCTAACCAGTGACATCTTAGTCACAGAAGAGAGACAATTGGGTTTAACTGCCACCATCTTGTGTTCATGGTGGAGGAAGGTGAAGTCCCACCCCAGGTGATGGGGGGTGCCTGAATTCCTGGAGGTAGGGGTGGGAACTTCGACAATAGGTTACTGGACCTGTCAGTCCTGTGCTTTGAACTCTTGAGACTCCATGGGACTATGCCCCACCCCCTACCCTATTTAGGCCTAGACCAGATCAGCTGACATAAATGCCATGCCTTGTGACTCGTGGTTCTCCTCTAGTTACCATGGTGTCCTACTTCAGCACTCCATTGGACTTTATCTGGATTGTTGGAATTGTTTTTCTGCTCTTTCTCTCCTGTCCTGCTCTCATGGCTCAGTTCCTACTAATTATGTCAAGTGTCATTAAAAAAATGTAGAACATTTTCTGTGATAAGCACACAAGCAATACATTTCAACTATCTAGCCAGATCCTCAAATTTTGGAGTAATTATTTAGTCAAAATATTTATTAATTTCCATCTGGCTTATCATTATCTATAACTGTTTCTTAATTTAAAAACATTTCATAGCTGGGAGCTGTGGTTCACACCTGTAATCCTGGCTATTCAGGAGGCTGAGATCTGAGCATCATGGTTTGAAGCTAGCTGGAACAGGAAAGTCTGAGAGACTCCAATACACTACCAAAAGAGCCAGAAGTAGAGATGTGGCTCAACCTTGAGCAAAAGAAGCTCAGGGAAAATGCCCAAGCCCAGAGTTCTAGCCCTAGGACTGCACAAAAGAACAATGAACAAACATTTTAGGGTTATTGTTTTAAGATTACAGATCAAAACATGATGGTAAGAAAACAAAATAATAATAGACAACAGTTTACTATTGATTTTTTTCTTTATTTCTTTGTTGTTTATTTAGGTAGAATCCCCTATGTCTATGTATCCCAAGCTTAGCCTCCAATTTGTGATCCTGTTGCCTGTCTCTGCATCCTGAGGGCTTGGATTACAGGTGGGATCATCATAGGCCTTTTGAGTCTGTTGAGTTTGTCTTTTGAGTTTGTTCACATGCATACCACACTGCCTGGTAATTCTGTTTTTTCAGGTATACAAAAGAGAAATAATGGTGAAATGTTCCAAAATATATGTTTGATATTGTTAGTATTATGCTCACCTTTGGTCCTCAGCCACCCACACCAGGGCCCCCTCCCATTCCTGGAGTTCCCTCCACACAGCTGGCCCTTCCCTCTCTCCACCCAGACCCACCTGAACTCCCATCTTCCTCACTTCCTATCCCCCAGACCCTCTTGCTACCTGGATGGGGATGGAGGCCATGTGCTCCCTCTCTTGGCGGTGATATGGGTTCTCTAATAAACCTTATAATCTTTCTCCTGTGCCTGCCCGCCTCTGCATGGTCCCCTGGGATTGATGCTCTTCCAGATAGATACAAAGAAAGAAAGAAAGAAAGAAAGGAAGAAAGAAAGAAAGAAAGAAAGAAAGGAAGAAAGGAAGAAAGAAAGAAAGAAAGAAAGAAAGAAAGAAAGAAAGAAAGAAAGACAGAAAGAAAGAAAGAAAGAAAGAAAGAAAGAAAGAAAGAAAGACAGAAAGAAAGAAAGAAAGAAAGAAAGAGATATATGGATATATATGGATATTGGGTCTAACTGGTGCCATTCTGGCAACTTGGTGGATGATAGAGAGTTTTACTGGCACCAATTTGTCTTCTTGGTGGATGAAAGTGAAGTCCCACCCTCAGGTGATGGGTGTGCCTGAATTCCTAGAGGCAAGGGTGGGGACTGGGAAAATAGGTTACAGGACCTGCCAGTTCTGTGCCTTGACATTGTGAGACTCTAAAGCTCACTGTGACCCTGCTGCCTGACCAGGACTCTATTTAGGCCCTGACCAGTTCAGCCGCCATGTTTCACTATGTCTTGTGTCTCCTGGCTCTCCTCGGGTCACCTTGGAGCCCCACTTCAGCTCTCCATTGGAGTTGATCTGGTTTTCTGGAATTGTTTTTCTGCTCTTTCTCTACTCTCCTACTCTCTTTGCTCAGTTTTCTAACAGTGTTAAGTATATTCGAGGCCACAAATTTTCCAGGGACATATGTCCACCTGCAGTTGCTGGCTTTCTAATAAAGACTCTCAATTCAACTTCTCAAAAATGTGGCTTTTCTGTTTGTTGTGATTGAATTCCTATATAACAATGTGTAATTGGGTACATTTTTGCCCTTAGAAATAACTCAAATTTCTAGTAACAGCAGACAATATATATTAAAAATAGCATATTTATGCAATAAATGATTCAGAAATGAGAAAGACTGAACTATAACAACTTAAAATATCACAGATAAATCTTACCAAGATTTGACTGGAAAGTCAGACATCAAGAAACATATAATAAATGATTTTAATTTATATGAATTCAATAAGTCACATATTAAACTTTAGATTTGTACATCATGATATGTGTCAACTTATGGAAGAAGAAGCAGAAAGTTGTAAGAGGAAGGTGGTACAAAAAGATGCCACTGTGACATCTGAAGTGTTCCTTTCATGGGCTTCATTTGGTAATGGTGAATGAGCTTCTACTGTCCTTATGTACTTTTTGGATATTCATTACACTTCTTGGGAATTGTAGAATGTCAATAACTTAAAATGGAAGGAACATGTCTGGGGATTTCAAGTTCTTTATTATTTGTATTTTCTTCCTAAACATCCATTTATATTTTTCTTTTTATAAAATATTGGCTAAACATACAAAAAAAGAAAAACAGAAAATCTTCTATGTGATCTTGAATTGTAAATAGGTTTTGTTGTAATTTTAGCCAGTTCTATCAAGTACATAAAGCTGAATCTATGTGGACTATGCACATAAATTCCTTAAAACCATTTGTCAAGGCGTATAAAAGTAATCAAAAACCACATTTAGAGTGTGTTTCTTTTTCAGGTTTGCAAAGCAGAATCTCTAGGTTTGCTAGATTGGATCCTTTACTTTCTTATATTTTCCTCTCCTACCATGACTCTTGGCCTGTGTAGCTTGAATATGCAGTTTTATTTAAATAGAGGGAAAAGATTAGATCTTGCTGAATAAAGTAGAGGAAGGCACTGGGAAAAGGCTGAGTTCCAAAAATGTATCATTTTTGATAAGATACATAAATAGATTTCCAGCAGTGATGATGGGAAAATTGAGGCAACAGCAATGGATAATCTACCTTCCTGTTGATTTTTCAGATAAAAATAATAGTGGCTTGGTGTACTTTATGCAACCGCTTAGAGCCTATTTGTTTAAGACTGAATTATTTTTAAAAGCAAAGTTTTCCCCTTGATATACCATTTGGAGGTTATGCTATTATTTTGTTAACACAAATTCAGAACATTAAATCTATTGCAACATGGCTAAGTGCTATTTCAACATGATAATAAAAAATATTAACTTATCAACTTTTTTAATTTTAGAAATTAGAGAAAAAAATTCCTTCAAGTGTCTTGTTTAGCTAGCTCTTTTCTGATATATTAAAAGGTTGAAAGGCATTTAGCATTTTCATTTATAATTAGATCTGCATTACCCACTTAATACATACTTCACAATTATCAGAGTCTTTACATGTTCCAAAAGCATTTTTAAGTGCTATTTTATAAAGTTCTCTTCCTGGGTCTTAATTTCTTTTTCCAGATGTAAATGCAACGTTATCACCAAACTGTCAGGATCATAGGCAAGTCTCTGAATTTCTTATATATTAAAGCATTTTAATGACTTTTGGAACTTCTTGCTGCCATTTTATTCTTTTAAATATGAGGGATATTTTTCCTCCTGTTTGCAAAGACCTTGACTAGGAAATGGAATAAAAATAGACACCATTTTCAATTATGAAAAGTCTTTAGAAATTCTCTTCAAGGAGCCAAAGTCTTGATATTAGGACATATATTGAAATGAGTCTATTGGCTCTAACAGGTGCCATCTTGGCCACATGGTGGATAATAGAGATTTGGGTTTCACTGGCGCCATTTTGTCTTCTTGGTGAACGAAGATCTAGTCTCACCCACAGGTGATTGGGGGGCCTCCTAGAGGCAAAGGTGGGGACTTGGACTTAAGTTATTGCCAGTCCTGTGCCATGAACTTCCTAGGCTCTCTAGCTCACCGTGACCCTGCCCCCTGACCAGGATCCTATGTAGGCTCTGCCCACCTTGGGCACCAGGACACCATGCCTCATGTCTCTGGATTTCCTCAAGTCACCATGGCATCCAACTTAGGCTCTCCATTGGAGTTGATCTGTTTTGTTGGGATTGTTTTTCTGCTCTTTCTTTGCTTTACTACTCATATGGCTCTATTTTCTAAGTGTTAAGCAATCTTTGAGACAGAAGTCCACCTGTAGTCACCAGCTTTGTAATAAACACTTCCAGTTCAACCTCTCAAAATGTGTCTTCTCTGTATCTAGCCATTGAACTCCCATATAACAATCTATTTTGTTATACTACTATTGTTTTCTTGCATTTTTTTTCTTTTTCCTTTCTCTTTTCATTTTGTGGGGAGGATTGGGGTTTGGCCACTCAGGTCCTAGTACTTGCTAGGCCTCAACTTCTTTTTCACTTTAGTTTTTATTTTTAATCATTTTTCAGATATAATCTCCTACTTTTGTCTGGGACAAGCCTCAAACCAGCACATATGCCATCACACTTAGCCCTGAATGTGATTTTTTCATTTAAAAGGATTATATTTGATTTTTCTTTATCTACAAAATAAATATATGTAAAAAAACATTTTGAGTGGAGAAATTCTATATCTACTGTAGTTTGTATGACCTTGGGCAAATAAAGTAGTTTTTATCACATTGAATTTCTCCATCTGTAAAACATGACTTAGAATAGCTTACAGGTTTAGAATAGAAATGAATGGCCTAAAAGGTATAAATGGTTTGCATTCTTTTGGAAAAAATTACGATGATTGTAAATGTCTACATGTTTATAATCCTTTAAAATGCATTATTATTGCATTTTCACCTTGAACACTAAAAATCCATCCTGAACTGTGGTGCAAGAATTCTTTGTCCTCATCACATATGTTATAAAAACAGAGCTTTAGATCACTCATAAATATGACCACAGTAGTTTAAATATTAGTAGTACTAAAAGTATCAGCCTAACACATCTGAAGAAAAAATTATATGGCATCAAACAGCCTTTTGTAAACATCTTCAAAATCCATAACATCATTCTAAGTTTCTTTTGCCCTGAGGATACAAGTTGAAATACAGACCTTCGACTACACATTGCATGGCCAGGCCCCTAAGTAACTCCTGATATTCATCTCCTAATAATCTCTCAGTTCCCACTATACTTTAGGTGGTAAGAGTTGGGTCAACTGGACACTGATGGCTCATGCCTATCTATAATACTTGCTTCGAAGGAGGCTGAAATCTGAAAATTATGGTTCTAAGCCAGTTTGGGGAGAAAAGTCAGTGAAACTCTTATCTCCAACTAGCCAAAACTGGAAATGGAAGGGTGGTTTAAGTGGTAGAGTGGCAGACTTGCCTAGAAAAAAGCCAAGCCAGAGCATATGGTATCAAGTTGAAGACTCAGTACCAGCACCCACAAGAAAATAAAGTGTTGTATCCCCTTATGGACTGATACAAAGTAGACAAAAATGACCACCTCATTTGACATGTAAGTGTCAAGTGGGCAAGTGAATACTTGCCCACAGTGTCATACTGGTTGTAGAACATAATGTGACTCAGGCAGTTTGCCTCTGTCCACAGCATTGTATACTCCAATGGATTTCTCTTTGC
The DNA here is from genome assembly GCF_019054845.1 of Dipodomys spectabilis. NCBI lineage: Eukaryota > Metazoa > Chordata > Mammalia > Rodentia > Heteromyidae > Dipodomys > Dipodomys spectabilis. The sequence continues at coordinate 35,322,277 of NW_024870731.1, read as the reverse complement.
TACTTTGGGATCTCACAGTATCACTCAGCTAACACACTGTTTACTGATCAACCTTGGATACAAGGGCCTTTTATTTTTGAACAGCTTTCAAATTATTTTTCAGCCGCAACCTCAAATACCAGCCATTTCTTAAAGCCAGCATTGCATTCCTGTTTCCATGTTGCCCTTCCTATAGTTTTGTCAGTACATAGCTTTGGCCACACATGGATTTTGCCTCTTCTCTATATTCGATTTCAATGGCCTTCTTTGCCTCATTTCTCTGTTTTGACCCAAAAATAGTATTTCAAGACTCAATTAAAGCCCTGTTGCTTTTGTAAGCTCTCTTTGTCTTTTCTCCTATGCACCAAATTTAAAAGCTTCCCTTCCACTCTGGACCCTCATCTTGAAATATGGATACTGGTTTTAACTGGTGCCATCCTGACATCTTGGGAGATGATAGAGACTTTTCAAAACCTCTTAAGGTAAAATTCATTCCCCCTTCCCCATGGGGCAGAGACTTAGACAATAGATTCCTCCGCTTGCCGGACCTGCACCATGAACTCATAAGACTCATTGAACTCTTGAGTTCCCTGTGACACTGACCTCTATCCATGATGTTACTCAGGTCCCCCCAACTCTGTCACCATTGCACCATGACTCATGCCTCCTGACTCTCTTAAAGTCACCACAGTGTTGGTCTTCAACTCTCCATTAGAGTTGGTCTGGTTTATTGAAATTGCTTTCTGCTCTTTCTTACTCCTCTTGTGGCTCAGTTTCCTAACAGTGTTAAGTGCATTCGAGGCTACAAGTCTTTCAGACATGAGTCTGCTTGCAGTCACCAGCTTTCTAATAAAGATTCCTGACTCAACCACTCAACATGTGGCTTCTTTGTATCTCATGATCAAATCCCCATATAACAATCCCTTAGAGTAGAAGATCACTTCTCTTACTCCATTGTATATACTTCCTGAGGCCAAAGGAGGATTGTGGGAACAGAGAACCTTACCCTTCACTGCCTGGGTTTGACTAGTGACTTTGCCATTTATTATTTGTGTTTAGGCAGGTTGGTTTAACCTTATAGGCTTCATTCTGCCCAGCAGAATATGGGTATTTGGATCATCTCAGAGGGTTTGTCGTGAGGATCTTTGGAGTTAATTTATATAAGGAATACGAAATAATCTCTGCCACGCAGTATGTACTATGCATTAACATTTATTTTTTTTTCTTTTTTTTGCACTTAAGGGTTCACATGTCTGCTCTGTGAGACAGGTAGTAGTGAAATGAGGATATGAGTCCAACCGGCACCATCTTATAGGGAATTAGGTCTAACTGGCACCATCTTGGCTTCTTGGTGGATGAAGGTGAAGTCCCACATCCAGGTGATGGGCGTGCCTGAATTCTTACAGGCAGGGGTGGGAACTTGGACAATAGGTTACTGGACCTGCCAGACCTCTACCTTGAACTCTGGAGACTCTTTGAACTCTCCAGTTCCCTGTGACCCTGCCTCCTGATTATGACCCCATTTAGACCTCTACCAGCCAAGACAACATCTTGATCCATGCCTCCTCCATCTCCTGACTCTCCTCAGGTCACTATGGTCTCTCTCTTCAGCTCCCCATTAGAGTCAATCTGGTTTGTTGGGATTGTTTTTCTACTCTTTCTTGTGTCTCATACCTTCATGGCTCAGATTTCTAACCGTATATTAAAAGTTGCAAGGTTTGGGGAAACATGTGTCTACTTGTAGTCGCTGGCTTTTTAATAAAGACTCCCAATTCAACCTCTCAAAATGTGGCTTCTCTATATTTTACCATCAAATTCCCATATAACAGTAGCTTTCTGGGTTAAATCTTCCATTTAATCTTTTGGATCTAGAACTGTGCTTGATGCATATAAATTACGCATTCCTAGGTGGCTGTCAGATGAATAAATGAATAAGCAATTAGGAAGCTCCAGTCTAGCTGCTTTCCTTCTGTTACAATGGAACAAATATGTTAGAAATAGATCTGTGGTTAAGTATGAACCAGAACCTGATCAAAAAGTCTTATTCATAGATTTTACCCTAAATGTTTATTTTCTTCCCATTGGTAGAATTCTATATTAAGAATAGAAAAAGAAAAATGGAATCACAGGTTTCCTTCAAAATACCTAACTCATTTTCTCACGGATGACATTTTAAATGGCAATGACAGATGTTCTCTCACAGAACAGAATAATTCATTAACATCCGTATGAAAGGAAGACATTCAACCTCAATCTACACTCAACCTTTAGCACCAAAGACCTTGAGATAAGAATGCAGAGCTGTTATAAATGCTTTTAAAAGTCAAAATGTTTTTTTTTATCATTCAAGAATTCTAGAAAGGCAACTGGAGCATTTGGTGACTAGACACCTGCTCAATGTACTGAAGGAATGAATCTGCCTGGGGTTAATGGGGGAGTTTACAATAGAACCTATCGGCTTTCCTGAAAGGGCAGAATATTATACTAAAGAAATAAAAGGAACTTTCAAGTTCTAATACCTCAAAACTTTTATAATCTAATAATTAAAAAGCCTAGAGAGGTGAATGAATTTTCTAGATTACATAGGTGGTTAAAGATTTAGGAGGATGCTACATAATAATCAGTTTTTAATAAATTACAATATACATTTCAGTCTTGTTCTATGGTAAGATGATTCACAATGAAGGCAAAGTCTAAAAAAGTCAGCCAGACCCTGGTGGCTCACACCTGTAATCCAAGCTATACAAGAGGATCTGAGGCTCTGAGGATTAAGTTCTGAAGCCAGACGGGGAAGGAAAGTCAGTAAGACTCTTATCTCCAGTTCACCACCAAAAAGCCTGAAGTGGAACTATCACTCAAGTGGTAGAGCACCAATCTTGAGCCAAAATAAAATAAATAACTCTGAAGGATAGAACCCAGGTCTTGAGTTCAAACCCCAGGACCAGCAGAAAATAAATACATAAATAAAAATGAAAGAAAAAGAAATTCAGATTATGCTTCTGGATTACTGAACTTCCAGACAAGCAAAAGCCATCAATTACCAAAGGGAATATTAGTCTCTTTCATGGACAATCCACAAATGAAAGGCTATTCCTAAGTCCAATTCTTCTGAAGGTCAAAATGACCCTCAACAATGACTTGTCAACTGAGAGAACTGGAACATCTCTATTCTAATTCTACCCTAAGGAAGTTGTCTGAGTAAGGCTTCTGGACCCAAGATTTCCATCAAAAAGTAGACCAAATATCTGACAGTAAATGTTTAGTTATCTGTCATTTGAATTCCTTAAAAGTAGAACCTGAGGCAAGGATTTATGCCCATCAGATCTATGGAAGTAGTGTTCTCAGCAGGGAGTAGGGAAAGAAGATAGGATAAGGGGAGGAGTTAAGCCAAAAAGTCTTCCCATGAAATGCAGAGAGAGAACAGGCCTGGGTATTAAGAGCAGGACCTTTATCACTCATCCAGGGGACTCTGGATAGGTTACCCCAGCACCTACCTTACTTATATGGTTTACCTATGTCTTAAATATATGGTTTGTTATTTAATACACATAATTGTTTAAAACCATAATTTAACTTAACCTTAATTGTTTTCATTTAAGTTATTATGCCATTTGCAACTGGAATAAAGAAAGTTTCCATGACCTGTGTGGCAGGGTTTGGTAGGAACTCAATATTGTAACGTGAGAAGTCTAGATTTCAGATTCTGAATTCTTTAGCATCTATGTAAAAAGTGTTCTTAAAAAAGTGTTCTCACTTGAACATGAAAAAGTATGCAGGACTTTAGACATTTGCAAACAGTGAAACCAAAGGAGGATACTATTAGGAAAGGAACACAAAGGTGTAATGCCTAGGTGGAAACATCATATAAACTAATATTTATTGAAATGCATCCCAGGGAATGGAAACAAGTTGTTATTTTCTTTGTTATTGTTATTGGTTTTTCTTTTCTTTTTCTCTTGTTTATTCATTTATCTGACTTTGGGAGGGTAAGAAAGGAGCATAGAAATGGAGGGACAAAGGGTGAACAAATGCAGCAGCAGTACTCACTAGACAGTATGTTGAAAATGAACTGTACACCTGTGTGTGGGGAAGGAAGGGAAAAGCTGGGAGGGACTGAAGAGGGAAAGGCAACATTGTCCAAAAGAATTATGCTCTTTACCTGACTTAGGTAACTGCAACCCCTCTGTACCTTCCCTTTATAATAACAATGATGAAAAGTGTTCTCTAAAAACATATCTGAACAAAGTCTTGATTTCAGTGAATCTTGCAAGGTCTTTTAATCTAGCAAATGGAAACAGCAACGAAATCTGCCACCCATCATGGTCCAAGAGAGGTAAGATAGACTAACGTATCCAAAAGACTTGAAAATAAGAGAGTCAGAAATTGGCCTGAAGAAATCTTCAAAGTATAAACTAGAAGATTTTTCTTTTGAGAAACATTAGCAGATTGAAATGTGCATTTGGCCAAGCTAAGAGAAACAATAAACTTAAGAAAGAACGGTGGATTATTCTTACCATGCGCAGAATGGAAGATTTTACGTCTTCTTTTTTTTCAGTTAATTCAATCACTCTCCTCTGTGGTAGCCATTACTTCTAGTCTTATTCTACAAATTCCTTGCTAGATGTTCAATGTTGTTAAGAACTGGCCAGATTTCATTATGTTGCATTTGACAGAGATGCAATGTTGAACTCAGACTCTGTCTGTATCAGGCCCCATCCACTAACCATCATCAATATTCTAACAAAGGCTTTTTCAGGAAAACAACCACTGTTGAACTTTATGAGGGAGATGGTGAGGAATCAAAATGTGGATACAGAAGTCCATGTACTTCAGGAACTTTCTGTTTTGTTAGCATGTATTCAGGATTAATCATTTCCATGTTTACACACTAGCAACTATCTCTTGGATCCAATAAGAAAAAAATTTAAATATGACATCTCTGTAAAAATAGGACAGAAGAAGTAAAATATGTGGTCCTTTCTTCAATTGTCAGTGTAATGAGCAAAGACTCTTTATTATACCTTGCTAGGAGAAAGGTAAGATCATGAATATAGGACATTTTACATTCCAAATAAACGAATAATAATGATGCTTTTAAAGATCAACAATCATACACCTTTAGCTATCCCTCCAGAAAGAGGGATATAGATACAGGAAAGTCATCAGTGACCAAAGTTTCCATTTCTCTCATTCATCTAAATAAAGGCATTTAATTCTCACTTTTTAACCTTGCCTTATTCTTTTGGGCAAAGAAAGAATATGTTCAAAATAGAGATTCTTTAAGTTATATGGATTTTTAAAAAGCAAACAAGAGGGTAAGTTAAATAGAGAACTTTAAAGAGTATTTTTGTTAAAAATCGACAGGATATTAATTGAAATAAACAGATGAAGTTATTTTGTAAAGAATAATACTTTGATTTTTAGGCACAGAAAATCAGTTGTTTTCAAGAACAGATAGAATCCATAATTATTGCTAGAGAAATTTAGGAGTTATTTAGAAAATAAGTACTATAACCTATATGGAATCTCCTTTTCCAGGGAGTCAGATTTATCATTCTGAAATCGGAATCAAATTATATGTATCTTCGAGGGACATTGCCTTAACACACAAGAGAATTAATTATTGTGATAGAATCATTCAGCCTCTGGAGCAATTGCTCATTTAGGTAATGTATTATATTTTGTTCTCTACGATTTTACCAAGTTATGATTCCTAGCTGGAATGCAGAAATCAATTTTAATTATCTCTACTATCTTAAAAATGCTACCAACTTACCGACCTCTGTTCATCTATATTCTACTTAGATCCACTGACTTCTTATTCCACGTGTATAAACTTGTACAAATTTGCATATACTCAGAGCAATTTCAGTGTATAAACGTGTGTGCATTTGTACATATACATGTAAATGAATGTGTGAACACACACGTGTATACACACACTAATATAAGATACATGACTGTATCTTATATAGATGATATATAGATTATATATATAATATAGATAGATGATATGTAGCTAGCTAGCTAGATACACATATATTTAGGATCAAATCTTAAAATGGTCAATAGAAATAGAATTGTGTGTAGGCTATGAGACTCCTCACATAAAATACCCTTCAACATCACCTTTTTGAGGAGAAACAGACACAATTATTAATTCATGTATCTTCTGATGACTAAAGTAATTTTGCAAGGTGGCTTAGGGCACACATTTATTAATGAAATTTCAAATCATTCAATTTCTTGAAGTTATAAGACAGTGCAGACATTTCCATTAGCCCCTCAAGAGTAGCAGCTAAGACTGTGGATCCCAAAGGTATAGTGCCAGAGTGCAGGGAGCTTTCTCTACAAAGGAGAAACGCAAGCCTTCTGCTTTGTCGACATCCACAGATATAATTACTCTCCAACAAGGCTTTCACTGAAGCCAATAAGAAACATTTTTGTCCCTGGAAACACAATATATAAGGAATATAAGAAACAGTATGTCTATTGTTCATCGGCTAATGTCCCCAAATGTCACCAAGGTAATTACTTGGATGACATTTATGTGATACAGCTGGGCATTGTTACAGTTAATATAAAGCCTGCCTTTGGCAACCACTTCATTTCCATCTCCACTGCACCATGGGTATGAGATCGCCCTTCCAGGAAGAACACACTCCTCTTTGCCAGTGACACCTCTGCCCTCTGATTTTCTCCTGTGGGTTCTTCACATAAATACCCAAAGCAAAAGAAAAAAAAAATTAAAGGGCCAATAATACTATATTAGAAAACTGTTATCTTACTATTTATATCTGGAACTTTTTGAGACTTTCTAAAAATAATTTACCTCGTGTAATGGCACTGATGTTTTCTTTCATTTTACTAGGTTTTTGTTTTTTTTTTTCTTTTTGGTCTGTGTAGAGAAAGGTTTCCTTATATAGATCCCCAAACTACACAGTCAAAACTTTGGTGTGAATGTGTGTGTGTGTGTGCCAGTACTGGGACTTGAACTCATGGCCTGGATACTGTCCCTTAATTATTTTTTATTTTAATTTCTATTGTTTCTCAAGGTTGGTGCTCTACTGTTGGAGCCATTTCTTTACTTTCTGCTTTTTGGTGGTTAGCTGCAGATAAGAATCTCATGAACTGTTCTACCCAGGCTGACTTAGAACTGTAATCTTTAGATCTCAGTTTCCTGAGTAGCTAAGATTACAGATGTCAACCACAGACAAGAACATTAGTCAAATTTTTTTACATTCATAAAACCATTTCTTTCCAAAAAGAGGTTATTGGCAAAGCTTGCTATTCCCCATAATATACTTATGAATATTATATTATATTTTCAGAAACACACAGAGGAGAGATATTTTTCCCTCTAAACTTACATGCAAACTGTAGTTTTGCCTTCCGACTTAGAATGGTCCCCAGAACGTTGGTGGCCAGGCATTGGTATGTGCCAATGTCTTGATCTGTGTGGGGGCTCCGGATAGCCAAGCTTCCCCCCTCCAACTTGTAGTGATAACTCAGGTTCAAATCAATATCTGTGGCATTCTGCTTCCACCTTCAAGGGAAAGACATGAAGTTATAACACAGAGAACTGATTGCTCCTTGTCTTAATATGCAGTTTTAATCCCTACAAACGTAACAACAAAACGAAAAGCTCCCAGATTCTTCTAAGGTAACTGCCTTGAGCTCCATGATACCAATAATTAGGCTATTTGAAAACTCTCGTACTCTTCAAGAAGTTCATTCAATTGTATACCAAAAGGCAACAGAACCCTTGAACTGAGAAATAAAAATGAAACATAAAACCAATAATACTGGCCACCTTATTCCTTTAAAGCCCTTTCAAATTCTATACTATCCATGAACTCTCACAGCTGATGCTGCATAAGTGAAGGTCAAAAATGAGTTAGAGATAGAAATCAAAGGAAGTTATATTACCAATGGCACAAAATTGCCAACAAAGACCTTCCAATGCTAATTGGAGCCTGATAACGAGGCGAGGATAGCCTGACAACTTTGTGCATTCGGTGACTTCAAAAATTAATCATGCTGATAATATTTCAATGGCACTGAGGAATGCCAAACGAAAATGATATGTTAGCAAAACAAATGCAGCTTGAGGAGGAGGTTTTTGTTTTTGTTTTTAATTTTAGGAAGCCAGAAGTCTCTCAATATTCCTTTAGTCCATGAGGTGCAATGGAGTTGTATGTTTCTGTTCAAACATAAGAAGTTTGGAAAAAGGGCTGAGCAGGTGGCTCAGTGGTAGAGTGCTTGCCTTGCATACATGAGGCCCTGGGTTCGATTCCTCAGCACCACATAAGCAGAAAAAATAAAAGCCAGAAGTGGCACTGTGGCTCAAGTGGTAGAGCGCTAGCCTTGAGTTGAAGAGCTGAGGGACAGCACCCAGGCCTAGAGTTCAGGCCCCATGACGGACCGCCTCCCCCCCCCAAAAAAAAAGAAGCTTGAGAAATTTCACTTGGTTATCATTAAGGCACACGAACAACCACACATTCTTTAGCCAAACTTTACTTCTCCTGTCTTCTACTACCCAATCAACCCTCAAATATTTTAAATTATGAACACAGCATAGTTAATAAGATCTATTCCTGGGGGGGGGCAAACTGTGTGGAGTCATATAAACAGTTTAGGGAAACACACTTAGAAATAGTAAATTACAGCAAACAGCAGTAAGAATGGAGAACAAAGCAAAACTCTCTACCCACTCCTGCTCGATTCCTAGCTGAGGCTTCGATTACTAAAGATTGATTAATAAGAGAAAAGCATACAAGTTCATTGAATATAAATTTATTTATTCATGTATGTGTCTGTTTGTTTTGGTCATTACTGGGGCTTGAACTCAGGGCCTCAAGCCTACATTTATATTTTTGCTCTAGAATGATTTTCTACTACTTGGCTATACCTCTACTTGTAGCTTTTTTTTTTTTTCTGGTTAAGAGGAGACAAAAATCTCACAAATGTTTCTGCACCGGCTAGATCTGCACCTCAGTCTTTAATTTAGAATATATAAATGAAATACATAAAAAATTTACAATACACTTGATTTCCAAATCAGACTTTGTAGGATTTTTGACAAGTGAGATTTTTTTCATTCATAATGAAATCATTTCTAAAATATTTTGGTGAAGTGGGCCAGTTAGTTGTAAGTAATATTATTCTATAGAATTATATCAAATGAAGAGCTTCCTGAAATATCCAATGGGGAAAATCTGGCAAATACGTGTGAAAGTAGGAAAGAAGCATGAACTTAGGATATTCTCTATAAAAGACTTTGTACAGTGATGGACCACAACCATAACAAGTTTTGAGACAACCCTGTTATTTTTAAATTATTAGCTTTCTGTTGTTGTTGGTCATGAGACTTGAACTTGGGGCCTGGACGCTCTCCTTGAGCTTTTTTGTTCAAAGCTAGAACTCTTTGAGCCACAGCACCACTTCTGGTTTTCTGGTGGTTAACAGAAGATTCTGATGGACTTTTCAGCTCAGGCTGCCTTTGAACTGTGATCCTCAGATCTCAGCCTTCTGAGTAGGTAGGATTACAGGTGTGAGCCACCAGTACCTGGCCATTATTTTTTTTATGCTTCAACTTTTCTTCAATAAATAAAGACAACATTCAAAGAGTACATTGGGTTTTTTTTTCTATAGGGCTTTATACAGGCAATTTCTTGTTTTCAATATTTGTATAAGAAAACACAAACTTTTCTTTCTGTAGGCTTGTCTCAAGAGGCCCATATCCTCCTAACAAATGCTGTAATTCTGTCTTTCATAATTTGCTTACAGGACACGATCTTTGGACCTCTGTGTTCCCTATCATTTTCAAAGCAAAGTATATACCCTTACTTAGTTTGCCAGCTCTCTTTAATTTTGGAATCAATCACTGAAATAACTGCTGTCATCATTACATGCTCCTAATTAAGCTCAGTAATTGTTTTTCAACACAAATTCAAAGTTGTTGGCTTAGCTGCAGCAAATGAATTTTTCACAGTATCCTCGTAATCATTCTAATCACTATGGTACAATGATTATTAAACTGTGCATATAGATCAGGAGTTCAGCTCCTGGTGTGGGCTTTGTCCTAATTAATATGTTTAAATCAATGGAAAAATAGTACTAATGAATTCAAGCAAATGTCATAGACACTTTACTGATAACATTGCAAATCTTGGATGTTTTCTTGTGATAAAACTCAGAAGTGTAATTTAGGTGGTTATTTTTTAGCATATAGTTAATATATTAATTCCAGGAAGTATAATGGATTTGAACTAAAATCTGGACTTTTTCTTGGCAACAGCTTTTCATGTTAGACACTTATGTTCTGTGTTAAAAAATATAACTGGGGTTGTATTTGGTGTCTCTTGGTTGAGTGTGTGTGTGTATGTGTGTGTGTGTGTATTTGTTTCAAAAACTAAGCCTTTATTTTTCACTGCTTATTCTGAATCTGTTCCCAGACTTTGTAGAAAATCAATAAAATCTAAATATTAAATATTACTAACTGATCTCAATATAGAGTAAATATGAGACTGTTTTACTGAGAAAAGAGTTCTAGTACTAGCCTTAGCATCCTTTGTTTTATATGGTTGGATAAGTCATGTGACTTCCCTAGGAACCATTTTCATTGGTCATAAAATGGGCACAATAATATGCACATAATATGCAATAATATGCATTCTGCTTTATCTCATGGGATTGAACATGATTGAGCAAGATGAAGAGGAAAATGAACACATTATAACAAGGAATTATCTCTGGTGACCAGGTCATGAGAAAATGTGTTAGAAATCTTCAAAAACACATGTACTAGGGCTAGGAAGGTGGCTCAGTGGTAGAGCGCTTGCCTTGTAAGCCTGAGGCCCTGGGTTCGATTCCTCAGCCCCGTACCCTAGCTAAGGCCTAGCCCAGGCCCAGACATCCTCTCTCTGCTCTTTCTTAGCTCTTTCCTTCTCTTCTTTTTCCCAGCTCTCATTCCCAGGCCTTTCCCAGCCATGTGGAGGGCCAACATGGCCTGGTGCCAGCCAGAACGATGAATAAACCTACCCCTGACCTGAAAAGAAAAAAACAAAAAAACAAAAAACACATGTACTAAATCCTTTTTGTTTTGTTGTTAGTTTTGGTTTTATTTGAGAAAAATGATAGCCTACAAAGAAATAATTTTTATATGTATTATTTCATTTACCTAAATAAAATATTGGAACAAGCTCATTGCTATCGTATTTTTTCTGGATTTAGTAAATATAAATAAGCAAACATACTCAAGCACCATCTTTGACCAACTGACCAGCTCATTTCTCTCTCCTTTTCAAGGCTCATTGGCTAGATTTTTGTCTCTTGTTATTTGATCTTTGAAAATTAGGGAAATCCTTCCCATGGGAAATCTTTTGACCAGATTTGCCTAGTGTTTCCTATCTTCTAGCCATCACTAAACTCCTGTTGGTGAGAACATGAATTTCATTGGAAGTGACTTTCAGCATACTGCTCTTAAACTTTCCAAAGTTCTACTTTTAACATTGCCATCTACCTCTGTGAAATTTTGCTTGCTTTATTGGATTTAGTAAAGGAAACAAAAAATACAGCTTAATTCCCTTCAAAAGAGAGAACAGAATACATTTGTTACAACAATGTGTTTATTTTTATTTTTTTGTTTTTTTTATAAATTAAATATTAGATTTCACTTGAGCTCTCTTTCTTTAAAAACTACTATGCAAAAAAGGACTCCATATTTATGAAGAAGGGAGTTTATACCAAGAAGAAAATAAATGGGATGACAGACTAGAACACTTATTTCTAGTCAAAGGCTCTTTGTTTCTGTTTTACACTATACCCAAACATTTTAAATATCTTGTCTGTGATAATAAAACTTTTCCTTCTAATGTACCTGCTTAGTGACTGTCTGTCTTAGTGTCTGTCTCTCCTTGGTTCTTACTCTGGCTCACTTTTCTCTTTTCTCTTGTTTTCTCTGCACAGCAGCCCGCCCCTTCCCCCCACCCTCCCCGGGTGAATACAATTGTGGAGAGTTTTCTAAAATAAAAATCTAAGTAAGAAAGGGTCATATTAAAACCAAACTTTCACGTTTTGTTGCTAATGCATTTTATCTGAAATACCTCTGCCCTTTGCTTTATTATCAGTGAAATTGGGTCTGAGTCTGACATTTAGGAATTAAAAATTTAATTCCTGCTCTCTCTTCAAACTTCTATTCTATGAGTGTTTTGTAATATAATGTTAGAGATGAAGTAAGCCAGGCTACAGAGATTAGAAATAAGAAGCTAAATTACTTTTCTTTAGCTTTTCAGTTTACAAGTATTTTAGGAATATAAGCTATTTAGTGACATTATTGTTTTTAGTCTTTATTTTATTTATTTCTTCATAGAAATGCTAATTTCCAAATTGTCTTCAGAATCACATCATTTTACTTACCACCATCCAGTACTTTTACATGAACATCATTTATTTTTCTTACCCTTATATGTATATGATGTACTTAACTTATTTAAAAGCGAACTTTAAAAAAATTATGGAGATTTAAATATTACTTCTTTCCCTACCAAACCTTACCAACTTCTATAATCAACTGAATTAGCTTTCAAAACATGAAATTACAACTGTAAATATTAGGTGTTCCTGGAAGATTATGTTAATCAGATTTTATATATGTAACTTGATGGTAAATTAAATAAAACAGATCATTATTTAAGGAGAGCAAACTAACAATCAAGCAAACCTTGAACTGAGAGAAACAAACAGTAAAGTGATCAATCTTTTCCTATCAGTTGAGTTATGTTGGCTAAGTAATTGTAATAATAGGGAAATTTTCATAAGTGAAATGTTAAAAAGACAGTTTATTAGGAACTTTGTCATAAAAAGAAAAAGAAGATAGTTGTATAAAATACAAGATAAGGTTGGGGTACATTTAAGCCATGTAGTAGATTAACCTTGAAAAAATTAAGATAAAAGGAATTATGTGTATTTACATATATTTATATTCTCATCTCAAAATTCAGCATATCCGGCCTATTTTGCCAAAAAAATTGTTGATTTTTGTATGTGTGTCAATTTGCCCCTACATATGTGAAACTTTTAGAAAATGCCTTAAAACCCAGATCCTCAGTAGTCATTTTAATATTCATTTTCTTCCCTGTATTCAGATCACATACACAGTTCATACCAGCTAAATATCCTTGTCATTTAAATAAGTATAATTTATACATGCATCTATTTTTAAATGTGTGAATTCCATCCACAATATGGACCAAATTGCCTTTCTGTCAATTGCATAAATAAGAAGACATTACTGGCCCTTTTCCACTATTATTCCTTCTTTAATACATAAGAAATATATCTATTTTTTCCCTATTTACATATAACAGAAATTCTCTGTCTGCCTTAGAAGGTACAGAGCTATCCTAAACAACATTTTTCCATAGCTTTCAGAGTAATGAGATCTGCTGATGAAGTTATGGAATTTTATTGGTAAAATAAATTCAAGCAAGGTGCAGGTGGCTCATACCTATAATCCTAGTTATTCAGGCAACTGAGATCTGAGTATCAAAGTTCAAAACCGATCTGAGCAGGAAAGTCTGTGAGACTCTTATTACCAATTAATTCATAAAAGGCCAGAAGTGGAGCTATTGCTTACGTGGCAGAGTACCAGCCTTGAATGGAAAAATCTCAGTTACAATGCCAAAGCCTTTGGTTCAAGCTCTAGTACCAGCACACACACAGACACACATAGACACACACAGACACACACACACACAATTAATCAGTGTGGCTTTTATGGGACCATTTTCAGGGTCATTGTGAATGGGTGAAGTCAGGCCTTGGTTCCAAACTGGTGTGGGGTTAGGGAAAGCAAGGTGAGCTTGCACTTTCCCATTGCCACTGAAGCAATCAAGTTTGTTTTCTTGTCTCTCTTACTGCCATCCTGCCCACCTGTGTTTCTCTGTTCCTATATCTCTTTATTCTTAGTTCTAATTACAATATAGCTCTTCATGGTGTTGAATCTCAAGAACAAACGCAACAAGCAAGTAAGACAGAGTGGTTACTTGAAAAGAGAGCCTGAAAATGGCACAAGGGACAGATTTGGAAATGTCTGTGTCTTTATGTGAATAGCGAGTACACGGCTGTGTACCAGTAGAAAAAAAATGCCTTGAGCTGTACATGTCCAATTATGGCCCTTTTAAAGCACTTCACTGCATGGATGCTTTACATCAATGACAAAGGGAAAAGCTGAGCAGGACCCAGGGGTAGGATTTTTACCTATAATGGGGTGAAGGGTAACCGTGAGCTGCGCAATTCAGGATGATTTCAGATCTTGATAAATCCAAAGGAAAAATGACATCTTGTGGCTCCTGGGTAAAAACAGGACGGCTCAAACGGCTCTCACCTGGGAATAGAAAAGAAGAGCATCACCTAAGATGCGTGCCCTCGCATAAGTGCAGGACTGTGTTCAATATCATCTCTGTACACATGTTAAAATACTTTATATAGAAACCATCTCAAGCATGGAGGAAATGTTGCAAATAGAGAGTTTTTTTCTTTCTTCTGACTACATACATCAACTTTGCTACAGAAGCCAATTTTTACCCTAAATAACTTTGTTTACATTTCCTGTCAACAAAGGAGATTCTTCTAACTTACCATACAATAATTACAATAAACCAAGAGTACCAACACATTAACATTGATTTTGCAATTAGCCTCTAATCCTTAAGATCTCATTTTATCATTTTCTCCCTAACCCAATTATTTACAGAAAAAGGACATAGGTGAGAATAAGAAGCATCATTTCATTTCTATGTGTTGTTTTTTTCATTGTAGTCACATGTATTTTTTTTTTTCCTTTGTACCAGAACTGGGTCTGGAACTCAGGATTTCATCCACTCATTTGGCTTTTTCACTCAAGGCTGGCACTATATCACTTAAGCCCCACCTCTACTTCCCATGTCTTCCTAGTTGATTGGAAATAAGAGTCTCCTGGACTCTTCTGCATGGGCTGGCTTCAAATTGCAATGCTCAGATCTCGGTCTCCTGAGTAACTAGGTCACAAGGATGAGCCATCAGCGCCCGGCTGCAGTCACTTTAAATCTAGAACAGAGTCTTCCCCAGTCTTTCCTTGATCAAGTTTATGGTATATTTAGATCTATGATCCACTGGAGAAGGAATAGAGAAAGAGAAACCATCAGAACTATTTTTTATCAAGTACTTAAAAACACAAGGATAATTGGGCACTGTCAGCAGGAATAAAGACAATGAGAGTGATATGGTACCTATTGTGAAGCATTTAGAAGTAAAGCCAAGAAAATACTAAAACTGATCCAATGTGAGGGATGAGGAAAGATTAAAGAGTATTATAAGCTAGTCCATTTTATCAGTGAAGTCAAGCATGTGGGCCCATTGAAGCCTTTAACTATTAAAGAAGAAGGACAAGAGAAAGATGAGAGACAGTAAGTATGAAATAAGAGCAGAAAGTAGTTGTGTTTCATTCATTTTTCATTCACGTATTGAACAAATATGTGGAGGCCTGTAGAGTATAAGAACTATTGAGACCTAAAAAATACAGCAGTGAACCAAACTGCGAGCTGCTGTTGTGACTGACCTTGTAATGTAATTAGAGGAAGTGTGAAAAGAATCAACAAATAAACACATGGTGTATGAGACTGGCA
Source organism: Dipodomys spectabilis (assembly GCF_019054845.1). Lineage (NCBI taxonomy): Eukaryota > Metazoa > Chordata > Mammalia > Rodentia > Heteromyidae > Dipodomys > Dipodomys spectabilis. The sequence continues at coordinate 35,306,630 of NW_024870731.1, read as the reverse complement.
GGAAGAAAAACAGAAGGTAAATAAGGCAAGAAATCTGGGTGGATGTGGGGATGCCATCAATGGTGACAACTGAACAAATGCTTAAAGAGGGTAGGACTTAGAAGATGCCTTGGGAAAGAATTCTAGACAGAAACACAGGTGCTAACTCCCTGAGGCTGAAGATATTGGTAGTATATAAATGAAAGCTAATGGTGGTTTAGACCAGAGTGTTCCTGCTAGAGATGGATAATAACTAGGTCCCAGATGGATTTCTATTATTTATATTTTTACAGAATGGGGCAATGAGAATTGTAATGGATTCGAGGAAAATTTGCAAAGTGAAGATTGGTAAAAGATAGTCAGGCTCAGAAAATATAGTTTGAGATCTATTTTCTGAAAAAAGGGAAAGCCTCAGATAGTGGGACAGTTTGCTGAGGCAGATGTAAAGCAATGGTTTGGTTTTACAAGTATTGTGTATGCTGCTCCTGTTGGGCATCCTTCTAAATTGACCTAAGATGCCATTCTTATACCTGAGTCTGGAGTTCAGGTGAGATTTATGGGCTGAAGATACATGTGCTGGGCTGGGAAGGTGGCTCAGGGGTAGAGTCCTTTCCTTGCACGCATGAGGCCCTGGGATCGATTCCACAGCACCACATTAAGCAGAAAAAGCTGGAAGTGGTGCTTTGGCTCCAGTGGTAGAGTGCTAGGCTTCAGCTGAAGAGCTGAAGGACAGCGCCCAGGCCCAGAGTTCAGGCCCCACATCTGACAACAACAACAAAAAAGGTACATGTGTTTTATGGCCAGTGGAACAAGCATAAAGAAGAAAAAGAAGCTCAATGGAGGATCAACACAGTGAGACTAAACCAGGTACCAAAAGACACAGGCCACAGTGTCACAGGAACTGTTCTGAAGGACATCATTGAGGAATTGTTTCCAAGAGGAGAGACCAGTCAACTCTGCCAAAGAGGGACAATAGGCAGAATAAGAAGAATACAAACATAGGATTTAGAGGAATTGGAAACTGGTTTACAGCTGCCAATTGGACCATAATCAAGAAAGAAATTGGGCCAGGCTATAGTGGCTCATACTTGTAATCTCAGCTACTCAGGAAGCTGAGATCTGAGGACGGCAGTTCAGAACCAGCCCAGGCAGGAAAGTCAGTGAGATTCTTTTTTTTCCAATTCACCACCAAAAAGCTAAAAGTGAAGCTGTGTGGTACAACACTAGCCTTGAGCATAAAATCCCAGGGACAGTGCTCAGGCCCCGAGTTTAAGTCCCAGGACAGGCACACACACAAGCATACACACACACACACACACACACACACACACACGTGTCATTAAAAGTAGTTATATTTAGGGCTGGGAAGGTGGCTCAGTGGTAGAATGTTTGCCTTAACAGCACATAAGCAGAAAAAAGCTAGAAGTGGTGCTGTGGCTCAAGTGGTAGAGTGCTAGCCTTGAGCTGAAGACCTGAGGGACAGCACCCAGACCCAGAGTTCAGGCCCCATGACTGACAAAAACATAATACAAAACAGTAATTATATTTAAATTGCTCAAGCATTTCATAGACATAGATATTAGCAGGTGATGACATGCCATGCTATAGCTGGAGAGAGGCACAGTTCATGGCATTACATCGTGGAAAGGAATCATAATAACATAGAAAAAGCAGAAATGAAGTTGAGGACAGAAGCCAGAAATCTTCAACATTTATGAAATTGAAATAAATGACTCAAATTATGAAGAAAATTTTCATAACATATTGCCAATATTTATATAGGACACTATCATATTAGTTTTCTATAGGTACTTTAACAAATTAAATCATGACAACAAGAAGTTATTTTCTTGCAGTCATATAGGTCAATATTCCAAAATGGTGTCCCTAAGCTGAACTCTCCACCTCTTAGAATCAATCTATATTTTGGGCTTGTGAACATTTTTCTCCAGCTCCAAAGTCAGCAACAGAATATTTCATTCTTCTCATATCAACCAACTCCATTGATAGGCACATCTTCATGACTTTTTTCTGCCTTCCTCTCCGGCCTTTAAGGATATTTATGACCATTTTGACTATTAATGGACCATGTCAGCTGAACCAAGTTGCTCTTACTGTTTTATTTTATTTTATTTTTTTGCCAGTCCTGGGACTTGAATTCCTGAGCAGGGTCTGGACTCTGTCCCTGAGCTTCTTTTACTCAAGGTTAGCACTCTACCACTTGAGCCACAGCGCCACTTCCATTTTTTTGTTTATGTGGTACTGAGGACTCGAACGCTGGGCTTTATGCATGCTAGGCAAGCACTCTACCACTAAGCCACATTCCCAGCCCAATTGATCATTTGCTGTAATCTCAACAGAAATTTTAATTCTTCTTTCTTTTCATTACAATCCAATATATTAATATGTTTCAAGAATTAGGGCATGGAGCTTTTTTGTTGTTTATATACAAGAGGCATATACAAGAGACTTTATACAAGAGGCATAATATATTATTATAATATTTATAATAAGGCAGTACTGTTCCATGATAAGAATTATACATGTTAGTGGCTTAATGATAGAGAAACAAAAACAATAAAACTCTAGTGTTGATACTCAGGAAGCTTCTGATTTGTTTATTTTCTGGGAGAAATTTCATATTCAAAGTTAAAATGGAATGAGATATTCAGGCCATACTTTCAGTAATCTGGAACAAAATTATGGCATGGTAGAGTACATAGCCTACTTTGTAAATATATGAGATAATAAAGAGGAATAGATAAGTAAAGAAAAAAACCAGCAAGTTAACGTGTTAGTGTGTGTGTTAGTGTGTTGATTATATTTTTAGAATAAAAGACAGCTTATCTGGATAGTGACACTAAGAGGCCAACAAATGAATTTTTTGAACTTCTGGGTCTTTGACCTTATTAGTTGCCCAATTTTAGAGCATTTTAACATTAACCCTTGGAAAATAATAGCATACTGTCAAGCACACAAAGCACCTAAAAGCACTTTCCTAAAATGTCCTTGAATAAAGATGTTAGAAAACCCCATAAAACCTATTATGATCATTTAGATATTACAATGGCCCACTGATTACTTCCTGAGATAATCTCTCTAAAAGGGCACTGACTCCCTATACACACCAATAAAAAATGGAAAGAGCAACATGTGGAAGAAACAAATACACAACTGAGAAAAATGTCTTAAACAATCTCGAAAGAGCAGACATTTGATGATAAGCAATATGGAGTTTTGGTAAGAGAATCCCAGCGAAGTATACCAGTCTATCAGTCCTGCCTCTCCATGCGTATTGTCAACATGCACATCTTAATGAAATCAGTGCTTTTGGGTTGAATGTTACCCAACCGGTCTTGTTTGGAAAGCTAAGAGGATATCTCATTCTAATAGATGTCGTCTATGCTTTTCTGCCTCCTCAGGTTGAATTCTCTCTTTTTCCAGTCACGTTTTTACTCTGACCTGGGTACCGTGCAAAAAATGCCACCAATTTTGTCAGAAAAGATTTGCCCTTTGTGAAACTAGCTTGATTAAGTTTTATCAGCTAATATCTCTCTGGATGTTTGGTAGCCTCACTCCTTATTTCTGTCTCAGGAATCTTGCCTAGAGCCAAGAGCACAGCTGTTCATTTATAATTCCATGCTTCTACCTGAGTTCTCTTCTCACAGGATGGCTAGTGGAGGCAGACTCGCCCTTGTTTGTGGTCTCTCTTGCTATAAACTGTGCAACAGTTTTGCTACTTCTGTCCTTATTTGGATTCAAAACTTATTTCTGTAGAATTAGATTCATGATGGGAGCTTCTAACCAATGAAAATTAAAAGTCCTCTTCTATGTTTTCTGTATGTGGCAAAATAATCTCTCTCATGAAGAAATGCCCTGCCTGCTGCGAGTGCAGATTGAACACTCATCTCTCTATTTCCTCTCTTGCTACATCAGTTTAAACTCCATAAACACCATAATTACACAAGACTGAATTCAACGATGAAATAACAAAATGAAATAGCATCCCTCGATTCATTATGCTATATTGTCTTTGACTCAATATAAAGATTAGATGACAAGGACAGTTTATAGAAACGCCAAGCATGAGGGAGGTTTTTTTAAATTTTTTTTTCAGGCTTATAATCAATGAAGTTTTCTTTCATGAGCAGGAAAACTGTTTGATTCCTGGTGTGAGCAAAGCCCTTGATATTTTCTTTTTATTTCTTCTATATTCAATCTGTTCTGAATCTTTTAATTTGGCCCTCTTTCTTACTGCAATGTTTCAACATAGCTAGTTCCCCCAAGATGTTAAGATGATAAGTATTTGTAAGACTTTCCTCCCTCTCTTTCTTACTTTCCCCTCATTCTTACTGCTTGCCATCTTGTTCTAGTATTTTTATTTATATATTTATTTATTCTTTTTGTCAGTCGTGGGGCCTGAACTCTGGGCCTGGGCGCTGTTCCTCCATTCTTCAGCTCAAGGCTCACACTCTACCACTTGAGCCACAGAGCCACTTCCAGCTTTTTCTGCTTATGTGGTGCTGAGGAATCGAACACAGGGCCTCATGCATGCAAGGCAAGAGCTCTACCACTGAGCCAACTTCCCAGTCCCCGTCTACCAGCACTTCTTTTTTTTTTTTTTAAATTAATTTAATTTATTTCTTTTTTTCTTTTTTTATTGTGAAAATATTGTACAAAGGGCTTACAGTTATGTGGGCATGATAATGAGTACATTTCTTATCAAGCATTGTAGCCTCCTCCTTTGTTTCCCCTTCCCATCCCTTCCCATCCTCCTCCCACCCCCCCACCCAATTCTCCCCAGACCTCCCCCCCTCCCCCGCACCAAAGTTGTAAAGTTTGTTTTTGACATAACGACTTGTACATCTCATAGTTGCAATGGGTCCACCTGTATCTCTATTTAAACGATTTATTTTTCCACTTCCCCTCCACAAATTATACCGACATCAAATACAGTGAAAGCAGGGGTTATACTGTGGGGGAGGGACATACAAAGCAATAAAGAAATAATCTTATAAATGTGTTAGAAACAATCGCTTGAAAGAAAAAAAAACATTTGAATACATATCTTAGGGTTCATTTTCCTAACATCACCTTATCTGACCTTTTCTGCTTGACTCAGACATACACTAGAAATTGCAAATAAGGGAAACCATGGGACCTATGTTTCTTCGGGCCTGGCTTACTTCACTTAATATAATTTTTTCCAAGTCTTTCCATTTCCTAACAAATGGGACAATGTCATTCTTTCTGATGGAAGCATAGAATTCCATTGTGTATATATACCACATTTTCTTGATCCATTCATCTACTGAGGGACATCTGGGTTGGTTCCATATCTTAGCTATAGTAAATAATGCTGCAATAAACATAGTCGTGTTCTACCAGCACTTCTTAAGCTTATTAATTTATTCCATTATAAAAACAACAGGTGGGATACTTAGAAGACTCAAGTATAAATGAATAAAATACTCATTTTTGTCACTGAAAAATAATCATTAAATTGACCATCTTTAAAACTTTTTTGTAAGGTTTTGGTGCTGGACTTTGAACCCAGCACATTGTAGATGCTGAGTATGGATTCTACCACTGAATTAACCCCTTCAGTACTCTGCCAGCGTTTAATACTATTATTATCCAGGTAACAATATAACCTAAGTATTTTCTGTTATTCATTGACTCTAGCAAATTTTTATTTTCTTCAAACAATACTTTTTAAAAGGCTCATGATAATCCTTTAGGGTCTGATATATCCAGAGAAAAACATTTGTGTGGCCTGATTTTTCTCTGAGTATAAGTAATGCAACAAAATACACTTCCACACTTAATATTTCCTTAGCATAAGTTCTTAGAAGTGTTTGAGATGTCCTGATAATTAATATTAGTTTCAATCTAATGGACTCTTGTAAGGCCAGAGATTGCTTTATAATACAAGTGATATCCAAGCTGATGTTTGGAAGATGATAGTAATAGTGACATTTTTGTCAACTTGGTAAGTGTTTGTCTACTAACTGGACCTTTATTACCTGATTTCTGTCTTACTATAACTCTCTGATGAAATGTTAATTTCCTCAGGTTTGAGAAAACAGAATTTAAACCAGCTAGCTAACATTTGAAGCCATGATTTTAACAATACAAGAACAGAAGAGTTAGGAATAAATGCATTCTTTCAAAAACAGCAAGGATAAGTAAGTACAAATGCTTTGATTTGAGCCAAGTGCTGGTGGCTCACGCTTGTAATCCTAGCTACTTAGGAGGCTGAGATCTGAGGATCACGAATCAAAGCCAGCCAGGGCAAGAAAGTTTGTGAAACTCTTATCTCCAATAATCTACTAAGAAAAAGCTTCAATTGGTGCTGTGGCTCAAGAGGTAGAGTGTCAACCTTGAGCACAAAGAGGTTCAGTGACAGAGCACAGGCCCTGAATTCAAGCCTCAGGGCCAGCAAAAAACAAACAAAAAACAAATATAAAGAAACCTTGATTTGAAAGAAATCACAGAACATTTAGAGAAATCCAGAAAACCTAATGAGGGTACACAACTGTAATCCCAGAACTTAAATGACTGGGGGTACACAACTGTAATCCCAGAACTTGAATGACTGAAGCAGAAGGGTATTGTATCTGAGGCCTACTTCAGCTGCACTGGGCAACTCTATCTTAAAACAACCATCTAGTTAAGGTAAGACTTGATAAAGACTGGTCTACAAAGATAAATCAAAGTGACTTTTCAATCATTGTAAAGAACAATGGATTAGTTGATATTGGTATACACCCCTAACATCTCAGCATTCTGTACCTTGAGTTTGGGATGCATAGCCAGAAATGGTTTCAAAATACAAAACCAAACAAATACGAACAATCAAAGAGTAATGATCACAACGGCAATTAGAAAAACATGTCATCTGCCCCATGTCTCAAGTGCTGATCAATTACAAGACTCTGTGCTCAAATGATAGATATTGCCAAATTTAAAAAAAATCAAAATTTAACATTAAGAAACTAAAACATAAATGTGCATTTAAAGAGCTCCAAGGTGAGTCCAGATTTGAGGAGATAGTATATACAAAGGTTAGAACTATGATTTAGAGAAATCTTTCTTAATTGCCTGACAGATTAATAAGAGATCAAACAACCTTATCTGTTTTTTTCCTTTATTTTTGGTTTTGTTTATGGTTTTAAGCCATAATCTTGGCTATTTCTACGGTTGCTCTGGAGTCAGTAGAGTTTGTCTGTTTGTTTTGGATGGAACTGCTGAGGAAGATTACTCTCACATCCTTTGGACAATGAAGTTCACATCTTTTTCTGTCTTCCTTGACTTCTTAAGAGTTCTGGCCCGAACTCTTAATACACCATATATATATAGTTCCATAGAGACAGCAAAGCTAGACAGTCCTTTCCTGATTGTCTGATTGTCTACAGTCCTGGTTAAAATGAGGGAATTATTTTTTAATGTGAATTATTGGAAAATGCATTGATCCTTTCACATTTGTTTCAGGGAAAAGGATGGTTCTCTAGAAAATAACAACCTTATAATTAGCACACATTATAGGGCAGGAACTGAGATGTAAGATTTTATTTCAGGCCATTTAATTATTTCCATAATCCTGTAGATACTAATATCATTCTCATCTAACAGTAAAAGGCTCAAAAGTCAGAGCTGTGAGTGGCCAAGTATAGAGAAATTATACAACAGGGAGGGTTCGTCACTAAACAGTTCCTCTATTTTAGCACCTTGTATGTGTGTGTATCTTAGCATTGCATAAACAGTGGCTAGTTATTATTAGTTTTCACTGTATGAGCTCCTTAGCCATCATTAAATGTGTGTAATTGACTTGGAGATAAAAATGCCCACTTAGTTATCACCTCTCACAACAATTTGACTTGAATAACTTGAGCGATACCCCAAGCAAATTACTAAAGCTGATTAGTAAGGTTTTCAGGGCTATGCTTAGAATGGCTGGCACCTCTATCACTCTAATACTCAGGAAAAGGATTAGGTTAGAGACAAAATGGTCTAATTAGCCAAGAGCTGCTTCAGTATCCTCAATGACCAGTCAAAGATTAATCAGAAACCAGGACCTTGCTTTTCAGATGGCTGAGAGATGATGCTGAAATGTATGTCAGTGAACAATGGCACCGAAATGACTAATAGCCAATTATGTCTATAACCTGCAACAACTGGCTGAGGAATTATCTCAGGCAGACACAGGCAGTGGAGAGGAGAGTCTGTGAATAACCTCTTGTCTCAGGGAAAATGCTTTCATAGTTCAAGAGTTGTAGAGCAGCTGACAGATCCACAAATGACAATAGATTAAAAGTTAGTGAGCTGAATACCTGTTTCCTACACATCTCTTCTTCTATAGCTATTGATCACTGACAGACATAAGGGAGATCAGCCCTGACCAAGACAGGGCATAAGATTTTAATGGATGGACATCTTTTATTTAGGACTATTTTTGTTTATAACCACTACGTGCAATAGTGCAAGCCATGTAATGATTGCTGGAAGCATATTTAGTGAATCAATAAGTAAAAGGACAAAGGAATCATAGTTCAAAAAAATTAGATTGCAATTAACGTATTTTCTATAAACCCATCTCCAAATATTTTTTTTAATATAAAAGCATTTATTTTGTGTTTGCTAAAGGTGGACATTGTTTTGAATGAGGATCTCAAATAATGGCTTAGAATGTGCCAGGTCTTGGTCCAAAAGGATTTGCATCCATGATGTCAGTTAATGTTCAACAAAACCCTTTTTTATTCAATGGCAAACATTTCCTGGGTGTCTCTTTAGAGGTGTGCCCTTAGAAGCAGGGAAAATGGGAGAGAACCAAACAAATAGGCAAAAATGAATGAACAAAAAAAAAATCACCTTTATTTTTCATGCATCTTAAAAGTAGAAAATTGTGGCAATACTGTCTCTATTTTATCTGGGCAGTGAAGCAGTTTTGCTGAGGTGATAATGGAGTGGGAATATCAGGTCTGGCTGGCACCATCTTGGTCACATAGTGGATAGTAGGGTATGGCATCTTGTTTTCATGGTAGGGAAGTTGAAGGCCCTGCCTCCCAGGGGCTGGGTGTGCCTGAATCCCTGGAGGCAGGAGCAGGCACTTGGCTGAGAGGTTACTAAACTTGTCAGTACAGTGCCTAGGTGAGGGTCCCCTGATTGTACCCTGTGTAGGTCCAGACCAGCTCAGCGCCATTACACCAATCTCCATGTTTGTATCCTGTCTCTTGTCTCTTTGCCAGTCACTATGGCATCCCGCTTCAGCTCTCCACTGGAACGGAATTGGTTTGTTGGTATTGTTTTGTTCTTTCATTCCTCTCTGACTTTCATGGCTCAGTTTCCTAACAGTGTTAAGTGTATTTGCTGGCTGCTGGTCCTTGAGACAGGAGTCCACCATGCAGTTGTCAGCCTCTTAATAAAGATTCCTCATTGGATCTTTCAAAATGTGGCTTCTCGGTTTTATCACTGTACAATAAGCATGGATCCAGTGACCATCCAGCTACATAGCCAACTAATACTGCTAATTCATGGCCCAACCCTCCACCACCCATGGTACTCCAGGCTTCCTGATCCATATACCATGAGATATGTCTGCAGAGATCACCACGCTAAAGAAACACAGAAAGCTCAAGATGTACGTTTAGCCTGAGCAAATGCCAAATGCTGTTAAACAATACCTACTTCTAAAACAAAATTCTTCCTGATTGTATCACCAAGGTTTAAAAGAGATCTTTCCAGAACTACTAGCAAATTAGTTTGGAAATTCCTATTACCAGTAATGAGATGGAACCTAACCTTTCACTGTGTCTTTTTGTGTTGTGACAGAGAGAGTAACTTTTTGGACTAAGGAGAATAAAAGAAATCACTTGCTGTTGACTTTGGGGCAAGCTTCTGTGAGCTCATGAAAAAAAATTCTCCGGCTGTGGAAATATCTGGTAAAGGACTTATATATATATATATATATATATATATATATATATATATATATATATAGAGAGAGAGAGAGAGAGAGAGAGAGAGAGAGAGAGAGAGAGAGATTATGGAAAGCAACAGTGATGTATCTCCACAGAATGGCTAAGTCAGATTACTCTAGTGGTGAGAATAGTAACATCCTATGCATAATGAATATGCTCCAACATCTGTCAAGATAGCCCCAGGGGTTAGCTATAAATATGTACCCAAAAAAGTCTGTGGATACTCAAGTTCATCCAACAGCTAAACTGAGAAATCAGAATAGGGAAGAGTCAAATCAAAGGCTAGGTAGAATTTTCATCCATTTATACTTCATTATCTTGAGTAAAATACCTTAACTGTGTAGCAGTATCTACACTGACGTACCACAAAAAGAAAAGTACAGTGAATACGAGTTTGATAGTACTTTTTACAATGTTCAGGCAAGAAAAAAATCCATTCATACTACTATTTATCCATGAATGACTTAGTACTAAGACTTACGAATCACACAAGCGTTTATTATACATTTAATGAGTGTGGAAACATATATCTGCTCAGTAAGAGATTAAATTTGCCCAAAGAAATGTTTGACCCTCCCTTCCACAATCCAGGAAGTAATCCTTGAGCTCTTGGAATCTCCTACCTGATAATAGTGAATGTTCCTGGGAGCTTAGGACAACTTGCCACCCAATTCATGCCAATAAATGGTGTGATTTACGGTGAGAGATGAGGGCATTACTGGGGGTGTGTTGACAGTATGATTTATGGTATGGGAGGTTACTGGGAGACTTTGAGATTACACTCTCCATTGGACACTGAGAAGCTAGAGATTATGGCCAGTCAACAGGCTGTAACCATACCGATACCATCAAACTTCAAAAAATAAAATTCGGTGAAGATAAAGGATCAAGTGCAAATCCTCACATATTGTCACCTCCCTTTGCTAGGGGAAGTGAGCACCATGAGTATACCTTCAGGAGAGAACAAAAAGAAGTTTGGTAGACTGGGTGTGACTTGTGCATTTCCTTAATCCTAGCTATTCAAGAGTCAGAGACTAACCTAAAAACTAAGTGCAAAAAATGAGTAGAAGCTTGGCTCAAGCAGTTGAGCACTAGCCTAGCAGGTTAAAGCCCTGAGATCAATACCCAAGTTGCACAGTTGTTTTTTTTTAATGGGAAGCTGTGTGTCTGACCTTGAGCTAATTTGCATTTGCATCCTTGGATGACAATAAACAGTGTCACGTGTTACGGGTAACCATCCCAGCTTTGCCAAGTTCAGTGACTTCTTCAGCAAAAGTGAGGGCAGTTTGGGGGGTCTCTGTAAGCTTGCCAGCAGATAGGGTCCACACAGCGATCCCCTCATGTTGTGAAGTATCGCCCATCTTGCTTAATTCTCACAGCAGACCCACAAAAGACATACCTATTCTCACATTGTACCTATGACAAAATGAGGCCCCTAAAACCAGGACATTAACCGGTTACTTCACAAGGAACCGGCTATTTGCAAGACTTTATCATGCCTCTAACAACTACCCTCACAGAAATAATGATATTACATTATTCGTAAAGAAATGGATAGACCTGGAAAAAATTATCATAAGCAAAGTAACTCAGGTCCAGAGATAAATGATACTGTCACAGGCGGTCCTGTCATATATGGAGGCTAGAACTATTTATTTACTTATTATTTATTTGTTGGTCATGGGGCTTGAACTCTGGGCTTGAGCTTTTTCCTTCCAGGGTCATGCTCTACCACTTTGAGCCACAACACTACTTCCAGTTTTCTGGTGCTTAATTGGAGATGAGAGTCTCACAGGACTTTCCTTCCTTGGTTGGCTTTGAACTGTGATCCTTAGATCTCAGCCTTCTGAGTAGCTAGGATGACAGGTTTGAGCCACCTGCACCCAGCTAGGACTAATTTATAAATGTACAAATAAAAACAACTAGGTTGTAGACAATAATGCACAAATATATAAACTAAAGTGTGATATTTTCGGGGAAAAATTCAAATGGTGTAATTTCCTTAGAAAAACTAACAAGAAAATCCGTGCGAGTCTTATCTACAATTAACTGCCAGAAAACTCGATGTGACACTGTGGCTCAAAGTGCTAGCCTTGAGCAAAAGGACTCAGGGTCAGAGCCCAGGCCCTGAGTTCAAGACTCAGGGCTGACCAAAAAAGAAAAAAGAATCCAATCAACAAATAGTTTGCTAAGATAAACCAGCCTCAAGTGCTGATATTCAGATGTAGAGGGTGATGTATCTTTATTTATTTTTTTTATTGTATTGGGGTTTGTACATAGGGTTTTAATGCAAGGCTTCAAGCTTGCTAGGTAAGCAGTCTACTGCTTGAACACACCCAAAGCTCAAGATTCAGAAACACGATGCTTTCTACAAGATGCTGTCTAAGCCATTTTTCTAAGACATTTTCTCCCATCTACCTTTAAAATAGGAATAGTTTCACAATGATATTTTATTTAAAAGGACTCCTACCTTTGGACAATCTGAGAAACAATGCTTACCGAGAGTTATAAACCTTAAATAGGGGCTCAGTAGCCTTTCTGGATGAATTATTCCATTCTCTTCTTTACAATTGCTACAGGACATGAAGGAAATGGTTTGAGTGGTAAGGGCAAAACATATGCCAAATGCACTTTGGCAACAGGAAATTGGTATGATAGAGAAAGATTAGCATGGATCCTACATGAGAACAGATAGACAAAAGACAGGGGGACATCAGGGGTAAGGAAAATGTTTTATCTTGTTGGTGAGTGGTGCTTTCATTGTATATATAATGATTAAAATCTATCAAACTGAACAATTAGGAGCATTGCATTTTATTTACTATCAGACTGATTCATATCTAAACAAAATTGACCAACTAGAGTACTGTACTTTAGATAGCAAATGACAGTTTTTCAGAATATCTTACATTTGTAATTTAAACTACAGATTGGTGGGAAAATAGAGAGGAAGTTGCCTTTATAAGAATTGCCACCAAATGTGTAACACTGCAGAAATGACACTCAGGGATATACATGATTGCTTACTGAATGCTGGCATTCTTATTTCATTTTATGCTAATGACAATCCCGCAATGAAAATCACTGCTACTATTTCTTATTTTCCACTTTTTGAACAATGTGAGTCTAGAAGAGTTGGAGTCTAGAAGAGACCTATCAAAGGCTCTATAGCTAACAAATGGTAGTGCCAAGCCTTTAAATTAATATGTTGATATTCAAATCCATATTCTTTACTTACTAAGGTATATTATATTAAATATTAAAATGATTAACTGCCATTATTGTTTTATATAAAAAAATCATGAAGTGACCAACTGCATCACGGTGTCCATTCTACCTTTAAATATGTAAAGTTCCTTTATGAGGATTGCATACCAAAATCTGATTTTTAATACATCTGCATAATTTGGCTAATCACAATAATAATTGAACATGGCCAGAAGGTGGCAATGGTGTTCCATTAAGCCAATTCAGCAACTTTAGGCCAATTAATGTACATATAATCTATACATTGGCAAACAACAAAAAAAAGTTTCCTACTGTGCTGGCTGTGTTTACAAAATAAGTTTTATCAAATCGTTTAAATAGGGATACAGGTGGACCCATTGCAACAATGAGATGTACAAGTTGTTATGTCGAAAACAAACTTTACAACTTTGGTGCGGGGGGGGGGGGGGGGGGGGAAGCGGGGAGCAGGGAGGATTGGGTAGGGGGGGGCGGGGGGGATGGGAAGGGATGGGAAGGGGAAACAAAGGAGGAGGCTACAATGCTTGATAAGAAATGTACTCATTATCTTGCCCATGTAATTGTAACCCCTCTGTACAGTATTTTCACAATAAAAAAATAATAAAAGAAAAACAAAGTAAGTTTTATGACTGCAGTACTAGATTTTTATGTGCGTGGACTCTTGGATATGCTTTATTTGTGAGTTATTCACAACTAAGCTGAGGAAGCAACAATGGATCCATTGAAGTCAGGCCGACTTTTAGAGTATGCAAAAGATTGGTTTGCATGTATTGATAGAGATGAGGTTGTACATATACACGCATGTATACACACACAGTCACATCGCACCTGACAATGTTTTGGTAAATGATCAACTTGCACATGAGAGGATCCACAGGACTATAACAAAGCAGAAAATTCCTATCACCTGGTGATCCTGTGGCTGTCTTCACATTGTAGTACCATATTTTACGCATGTGTTTGTGTGTTGCTGGTGGAAACACATCTACTGTGCTACCAGTCATATGAAAGTATAACACAGACTACTAGGTACTATCCACAAAATATTGGTAATATTAAGCAACAACTATGGCAGGGGTTCATGTATTTACCATAATTTACTTGCAGTTATTATTTTAGAACAGATTCTTTCCACTTATATGAAAAGCTCACTGTAAAACAGTATGCCAAATTACACTAGTAGCTGCCTCAGGCTAACTTTACTGCTTTCCTGGATTGCATCAGGTGGCCATGTCAACCGATTGACTTATAACCCATCTAGGTTCGTGTAAATGACCTCTAAAAAATCTACCCAATGACAAAATCACATAATGACTCATTCCTTAGAATACAACTCCATCAATAGAGGGGCATGACAGTAACTGTGCACAGGAGGTGCGTGCACACGCACATATACGCGTGTGTGTGTGTGTGTGTGTGTGTGTGTGTGTGTGTGTGTGTGTGTGGTTGCCTTTGCTGTCATTGCAGTTAGTGGTACATACATGAAACCTAGCATCAATGTGTGTGTATTTGTGAAAACGTGTGAATAATTTTAGACTTAGTTCCTATTTACCTACAGAAGGATTCAATTCTATTTATTACAGAAGAAATATAATCACTTCTGAAGGTAGTTCTGGTTCTGCAGACTGGCAATCCAGTTTGGTGATCACAATGCCAGTACTTGCTCTGCTGCATCAAAATCACATGTGATTTCAAATGCAGTCCAAGGTTGTAGTCTGGCCATCGAGGCACACTGTCCCACAACCAGATTCTAGACAGAGGACGAAGCTTTTTATTTTAGGACCTGGACATTAGAAGTGGTCAGGGAAGAGATCTTAGGAAGAGACAGTAGCTAGTGAAACAGACATAGGGAAATGAACATGTGTAATGTGGAAAGTTTGGCAAAGAGAGAATTAGCAGTATTCGTGGAAGAACAAAAAAATCAAGGAGGGTCTTTTATCTATGTACAGATTTTGGACTTTGCCTTATAATTATCTTTTTGATGAGTTTATCCAGGAGTCAATTAGAAGACTTCCAACAAGAGTCCATGAGCCAGTGGTTTAAAAGGTTCAGAAGGCAGGGGTAGATGGAAGATGACATGCAGAGAAAATACATTGTGATACATGCCATAAGCATGCAGTAGCAGTCAGGGCAATGCTCTGATTGTCTGCTGCTCTGATCAGAATGTAATCTTGAACAACATTCCCTTCTTATATTCAAAAATCACAACCTGGCATAAAACTCTTTCTCTCCTCACAAACTTGAGATGTCAAATATGTGAAGTTTTCAACCCAAGCATGACTCTGCAAATATCAATGGGTATTCTAAAATTTAATTCCGTCCTGAGACACCTAGAGTTAGTGTAAACCTTAAGGTGAAGGCTGCTTTAAGTCCTTCCTCCATTTCAGGAACTACTTGCAAGTGTTAGATGCCCAGAGTTTTCTTAGTTCTGTTTAACTTGGCTTTATACCAAGACCTGCCTCAGGCTTGAAACAGGATCTAGTAGTTCATAGTAATATTTATGGGTCTATGATAAAGGATGTAAAGGAAGACTCAGATGAAGAGCCTCCGTGGTTGACATCTAGAAGGGTCTCATGCACAGAAGCTTCTGTTCCTATGGAATTATCAGTGCCTTGCTCCCACAGCATATGGTTGCAGTCAAACCCAGAAGCTCATTGAACCTCAGAGTTGGGGATGTGTATGAATGATTTTAACATAGATATAATCAACTATTAATTCAATCTCCCACCCACCGCCTTGCTCAAAATGGGACTGAAAGTTTGAAGCTCTTAATCATAACTTGGTCTTCTTGGCAACCATCTGCCATTTTGAAGATATCTATGGGCCCTTCAAAAGATATTTCCCTAATACAAAAGACATTCTTATAACCCAGCATGTGATTGTAGCTAGATAGATTAATGAATATAGTCATAAGATAAATGAAAGCCATGTCAAAAACCAAAACCAACAAATACTAAATATTAAAATAAAAAAATACTCCTGACTTTTCTTCCCTCTCCTCTATGTTCTCTCTCTCATATGAGCCATTCTTCCTCTCTCTTTTTCTCACTCTCTTCATATATATTTCTTACAAAGGTTTTAGGAGAACAGTGTTAGAAACTAAATATGTATTTTTATTATGTCACAATTGGTGTCTTCCTTCCGTCATCCCCAAAGTACATGTCAGTAACTGTGCTCTGGAATGATTGAAAATAATAAAATAGAAATAACCTGTACCCAAAACCAAAATAGCAAAAGCAAGATAAGAGAAGGGGTGAGTAATGGCTTCTCTACTTGTGGAGCAAGTATTTACCACTTGGGTAATAAATTGCTTCAGAAAGATGGCTTCCAGAGAATGAAATGTACGGCAAGAGAAGAAAATTCCTAGGTAGTGAATCAAGCATCAGAGAAGTGTCTGGGGGTGACTTATGGCCAGTCCACAGTGTATTTTATAGATAGCTCCTGCAAATCCTCCTCTCTCAACTGAGAAATGTTCCCTGTGCCATTGTCTCTTCTCTTACGGCGTAGACCTTTTTTCTGCATTGTAGATGTGATTAATAATTTATGCAATTTCTCCACTTGGCTTAGACTTGCCTGGGAAAGCCACCTGTTTATAAACAATCAGTCAGCATTTGATCACCTCGTGACTCTGTTTATAATTCAACACACTAAATATATATCTTTTTCCTAGAGGTTATTTAGAATCCTCCCAACCTAAGAATAGCTATGATTAAAAAAAAAAAAAACAAGTCAGTCTCAACAAACAACAACAACCACCACAAAATAAACAGAGAACAGGACTTAGGTAATATGGAAGGAGACATTGAGACATGGAACACTTACTTATATAAGTAGGATTATGGACTCTATGTTTCCAATACTGAATTGGGCAATAACTAGGTTTAGATGAGGTCATAAGAACGGGGTTCTCATGGTAGGATTAACGTCCTTGGTAGAAGGAAGGACCAAAGACACCCCTGTTCCTGTCGGAGGATTCAGAGAGCTCTGGAAGCCCAGAAGAAAGCTTTCACCGTAACCCACCCTGATCTAGAATTTCCAGCCTCTAGACTTTAAATAAAAAGGAAAACAAAAACAACTCAATTTCTACCAAGGCTGAGGTATTTTGTTGTGGGAATCCTAGCTAGGCTATCACAACTCTGACAGTAACGGTGCGACATTGATTCTGAAGCCCTGTTTGCTTGCCTGTATGATGTGGGCCTGAGCACATCCTCAGGCAAGTGTCACTGCACAAAAGAGGACCAGCATCTAGTCCTGGGGGTGCACTGGGAAGACATTACTATTCACAGAATGTTCTCCCACTGAGCTCAGATGTAAATCCAAAAGCTGCCATTGCAATTAGCAGTAAATATGAGCATTTGTACCCAGTGAAGTAGATTCAATAGGGACAAATGTATTACCAGATCAGAAAAGTTTAGGAAATCTAAATGTTATGTCTCCTCTGGAGAACAGCACCTTCCTATTTCCTCTTCACCTGCCTGAAACCAGTAATCACCTGACTATCAATCACCTGACTCTGAGTCAGCAAAGGATGCTAGGCTCTGAAGTCACTTCCTCATCCACTAAGGTCACTTCCTACACTGCCCTGGTTACGCCTTTCTTGGACAGTAATAGGTTCCCTGGGCTCTGAGATCACTTCTGCATCTGCTCTGGTCCTGCCTCCCACCCTTCCATGTATAATCTGACTCAACACAAGATCCCTCTCATTCTCTATTATATTTTTTCTCTTCTTCTTTCCCTTCTGTCTCTGTATGCCTCCATCTCTTGCCGACCTGCAGTTTGCTTTCCCCCTAATAAACAATTTTCTGCCTGAACCTTGTGGTGGGTTTCCTTTCTGAGGAAACTTACACTATACTTCTCGGATCTCCAAAATTATTATTTGGATGAGTTCATGCATTTGTTCCTTAGACAAATCACAAGTGTTTCTAGCATGAATAGGTAATTGTGATACGTTCATCCAAGGATTCAGAAAATAAGGAGCAAGCTTTAACCCTAAAGGATTTATAGGTCATCTGAGAGGATGAAATGCAAACATATAATTACAGAATTCAAATTAGGCAGTGATAACTGCCTTGGAGAATGTTCTGAAAGGAAATGGGATAGGAGGGAATCTGGCAGGGAGCGGGGAATGGTTCACAGATTTGCTTCATATAGCACCTAAGTATATAAAGTAGGGTCATTGGATGGGTATAATCACTCCTTGCCAAATATATCAACATGAGCTATGTACACCTGGCTAATGATGATCAATACAAGCTGTGTTTGATTTTCTTTTTGGACTAATCACCCAGAACATCAGCAAGCTATAAGTGAGGCTCCTGATATATCTCTGATATCTACCACATGAAGTAACACAAGGCTAATCTAGAGGGATAAGCAATTATAAATTTGCACAGAGGAAAAAAAATAAAGCATCCTATCCTTCAACAGCAGGGAATGAGCCAATCAGTGAAAAAGAATTCAAATACGTCTGATAGCAAAGCAGTGATAACCATTTCACATTGCAGATGTGAATTCACATTCACGACGGTTTGACAAAGAACCAAATGAACTTTCACTTATCTGCATTCAAATTGAGAATCTGCCTTGTATTTGGGTCGTTATTTACCTTGTTAATTGACAGTATTTGTATTTTTTTCTTTTTTCTTATATCAGACTGTTTTTTTTTTCAGTTTGGGTTTATTGAAATAAAAAGGGTTTATAAACTGATACTTTTTTAACCCATATCTAATTCTTGGAAAGAAATAAAAATCACAAATATACAAGAAATGGATAATTCTGTTTATCCAGTGTACTTATTGTGAGGTAAATTACATACCTAAGTTCAATTAGGTAGCCAATGAAGAGAACATCATACAGTATTCTGGCAGGAGAGACAAGTTTTATTAATGTACTGCTGCTTCACCGTGCATGGTGGAGACACACATGGCCCAAAGGGGCAAACCAATGTCCTGCTGGTTGAAGTAGGGAAGGGGTGGGGAAAAGGTGTGGCCAGGGCTTGGTGGGGAGATTTGTCCACTTCAGACGTGGATATGACCTTAGATCCTGGGACCCTTCCATAGTCCTATGGGAGGTGTGACCAGGCCAGGGCAGGAGGGGGTGGGGAGGGAGGGGGAGTCCAGGATGTATCCTCACAGAAGGGGGAAATATCTGCCTCCAGGAGTACCAGTTACCTAGGAAACACTGGTAGTAGGCAGAAACTTAACTAAGAGGAGGAAGGTGTCTTCCTGGTAGACCTTACACTTATGATAACATTTTTTCCTAATGCAAACTTTGAAACGTGTTATTGTATTATCAATACATGCAAATTCCAAGCTGTTAAATTCTTGCTAGTTCCAAGAGCTGCACTTTAAGAGTCTTCATTGTTTTTGATTTTTTTTTTTAAATCTCCTTTGTGGGTAAGGGCTGCAAGAAAAGGTGCCTCAGAGAGTCTTGTAGTCCATTCTGGAGAGGAGACGAGGAGAAATCTTACATGATGTAATGCACACATCTCTCTCCAGTTCTGAGAGAGCAGAACAGTTACTGAGTTCCTACTCTTGAATAGGCAGCAGCTACTTAACATTGCCTAACTATTCGCCTTCAGTAATCACCTCATTATCCACGACTCTGCATTTGAGTGAGGTGGGCTGTACCTGGGAATTTTTCTGGGATAATTACACTTTAGGACAAGAAGTTCATAAGGATGGTGGGAAGGTCTAATTATGCCAGAGTTATACACCAGGAGAGTGGTACATAGCAGAGTTTCTAATTGGGAAAATATCAGTCAGCTTGGAATGGTGTAGGATCAGGAAGAGATAGATTGCTTCATCAATAAAAATTTAAAAATAAACATCTGCAGGATCTTTGTTATCCAAATACTCAAGGGCTGGGATGCCAGGAACAGGGCTCTGATGCTAGGGAGAGAACCAAGATCTTGACCATTCAATGACCTGCACAGCTGCACAGAATACCATCCCTCAAAGGCCTCCATGCTTAGATGCTCAATACTTTATGAATATAAGGTCTTCATTTGCAATTTTCCTTAGATTCTGCAAATTATGTAGCCAATGCTGGGTAGGGAAAATAATGGATCCTTGCTGTCAATCTTTAGACCCATCCCCTCCTTACTCCCTACTTCTGTTCTCCATGATCCAGGGATCCAAAAGTAAAATCCAGAGAGGATAAACTATAAATTGATACTTAGAAAACAACAAGATGGCTCGGAATTGTAGCCAGACACAATGTGTGTGTATAAACATACGATGTTTTCTATAAAAGATCAAATCAAACCAGTGCCTATGGAGAGTGATTTTTTTTGTACAGCAAGCACAAAGTTTAATTATTTCATCCTCACTGGCTTCCACAGCTCAAAGGAGTATAAGGCAGTGGGTGATATGGGAGGAAAGAAGAAAATATTGTATATATAAATAGAACTGGTGTGCACTACAAAATAAAGGGAGGGGGCTCTTTTATTGTACATCAGGCATTTTTTGAGCTTGCTTAGCTCCCACAGGAAGGTTTTCACTTTAGAGGGGAAGGGAGCCTTGGAATTTATCAGTAGGAAGCCTATCAATTGCAAAAATCAACCACAACAAAGACCTTTTGCAGTCCTTCAAGGTGAATAAAATAGATAAAAATCCTCACGTGGGGTCATTTAGGGGAACCCCTTGGCTTTCCTCATCTTCTGCCACTTTCCCTAATTGGCCTCATTCCCCACTTCTTACACACCATAAAACAGACCTTTATAGACGGCAAGATGGCTTTCATATCTCTGTTTGAGCAGTGGTGAGAATCTGTACTGCCAAGGGCAGCCTATCTTATCTCTTTTTAAACCCCTTTATTAAAAAATAAAGAAGAAGAAGAGAGCCAATTGACTTCAGAAGGGCAACTGAAGGCGGCAGATATTTAAGAGCTGTGAAAAGGGCTGCACCTGATAAGAAGTCTCCAGCCAGCTGACCAAGCGTCCAACTCACCAGTCACTTCCAGCCTGCCTTTCCCATTCTGAAGGCTAAATTAGGAACGAAGAGGCAACCATTTAGCTTTTCACACCGCAAATAAAATAAAATAAAATAGCCCAAACTCACAGAAAAGCCAAGAAGGAAAAATCATATGGTGAGAAGTAGTGGGAAATCACTTGTATTTGGGTTTGATCTTGATTAGTGGTCTCTAAGACCTAACATTGGGGTTCTTCTAAATTAAAATCTCTGTCTCTCTCTCTGTCTCTCTGTCTGCTCTGTCTCTGTCTCTGTCTCTCTCCTTTGCCCCCCACTCTACATGTGACTTTCTTAAAATGGCCAAAATGAATCAGATCATTTTCTCTCCTAAATGATGTTAGCAGAATACTTGGACTGTGCGAAGCATGCTGTGACAATTAGATTTGAGTTGATACTAATGACTGAAGGTCTGTACTATTTTTCAAATTTTAAGTATATATATATATATATATATATATATATATATATATATATATATGTTTAAATAATGGAAGAATTTCAGGTGGCATGAACCACCTCAAATGGTACATTCTAACAATTGTCTAGGTGCTACGCAAAATGACGTCTTCCATAAATGAAATACATGAAGTATACACCAGTATACATAGTGGCTGTAAAGTAAGGGCCAGCTTTTGGATGTTCTTCTTACAAGAGGCTATAAGAGAAGTCAGATGCTAGCAGTAGGTAACTACTTAGAAGCTGAGATCCAAGGATCAAGGTTCAAAGCCTGTCCAAGCACTCAAATCTGAGAGTCTAATCTCCACTTAACAAGGAGAAAGCTGAAAGTAGAGCTGTGGCTTATGCGGTACAGTACCAGCTTTTTGCAAAAAAGCCAAGCAAGAATGGAAAGATCTGGACCAGTAGGAGTGGAAACATGGATATAATTTCATAAAAATTACATTTTAATTCCTTTTGTACTCCTCATATTATTTGGCACAGTGCTTTGAACTCAATAGATGAATTAATTAATATTTGTTAAATGAATTAAAGTAACAAAGGCCTAAAATGTATTCATAAGATTCTATCTGTCCTAGAAAGTAGATAATAACAATAATTTTAGAAATTACATAGTTCTTAAGGCATGCAAGGAACCATTTTATTAATTTATATAATACAATAGCTTCCTGAGTTATTATTAATAAGTCAATATCACAAATGAGAAAATGAGGTCCAGGGATTAATTTATTCCAGTGTACAAAGGAGCAGAGCAAGAATTTGAGGCAATGCTGTGTTCAGTCTCTGAACTCTCCATTGCTTTCCTAAAAGATAACGTTTACTGTGCCTTAAGTAACTGTTTTGCATGTATTACCTCATTTGTATTATAAATTCTATTTAGAGAATCTGGCTACATGCAAAGGCAGCAAAGATGAACACTTAATGTACTTTTTGGCCCTACTATAGCAGACTTAAGTATTTCCTATTTTTAAATCTTGCTCTACTATATTGTTTATCACACAGTGGGACTAAGGCCACCTTACCCCTTTTAGAGTACTTGGGTAACCAATGTGTGACACATTCTTCTTTTCTTCATGGGATTTGTAAACATTCTTTTTAGACAAACAGAAAGCAATAATCTCTAAATGTAAAGAGCACTTAGAAAAGATAAACAAAATTAAAAAGGAATGCACATAGTACTTTCTTTCATATAAAAATATTAGGAAGTCATTTTGGAGTATTGTATTACATAGGACTTACTCGACTAATTCCTGAGCCATCTGAAATTCCTTAGGAGATAAAGATTTTCATCAGTGTTGATAAGCATAATTTATTAAATAAAGAATGCCTTTTCTACAAGTTTTTGGGATACATTTTTCCTTATTTTTTTTTTTTCAGTTTCCCCAAGATAGTATTTCAGTATGCAGCTCAGGCTGGCCAGCAGCTCCCAACCTTGTTTCCTAAGTCTCTGGAGTCTTGTGATTACAGGCATACTCTACCACATCCTTTCTGTGTCTTACTAACACAAAAACAAAAACAAATGGCCAACATTCATATCAAGTGAATACGAATATAATATTTTATCTCATGAAAATGCAAGCTTCTTCTTAATATAATGGACAAAACCAACACATTCTTATGTGGTAGTCTATAAGGTTTATAGCTTTCAATAATTACCTGCTGTATATGTCTAGCAATGGAAATTTCATTCTTGAGGAATTTCCTTTGTGGAAGAGTTTTTAGACTTACTGAAATAATTTATTTTTCAGACTTTCACACGGACGGAGCTATTTACTATGTGAGTTCCAGTGCAATCATTAGTTTAGTGTACTAGGACTAGAGGCAAATTTGAAGTTTGAGCTGTTCAGATATTTTACCTCCAAATAGTATATTACTATAGAAATAAGTATATGACCTTAGAAGAATCCAAAACTAAGTTAAAGGGAAACATATTTACAAAACATGTTAATTTCAAAACATAATCTTCTAAATGAAATATTTAAGAATTTTGAGTTCTAGGTAAACAAGCAGAAAAAAAATTGGCATCTACCTGAAAAGACATTAACTTTCCTGTAGCTTCTGTGTCAGATCTAACTTCCATCATATTTCTATTATAGTCTTTGTGTGGAAAAGAAAAGAAAAAAGAAAAGAAAAGGATGATTTTACATTAACCTTCAGTGTTCCTGACTCTTGGTATCAACACCCTAGTCCAGTCCCCTGATTCTAAGGGTGAGTGGAACCTATCACTTGTCTAATCAATGAAACCAAGGAGAAAAAATCTGTCTGAGCCCATTTTGTGCAGCTATAACAAAAAGCATCAACTAGATGGTTTCTAATAGATAGAACCTTACCTCTCAGTTCTAGAGACTGTGAAGTCCAAGATGAAAGTATCTAGTGAGGGCCTTTTCCTGGATCATCATTGCATGGTAGAAGGAAGGGAGTTTTTGAGCATGAGATGGGGGAGCGGTGTAACCTTACCCTTTCATGAGGGTAACTGTACCCATTTATGAAAACAGAGTGCTCTCACATCACCGTACTGTTTCATCCAGGGCAAAGTTGGCAGCACATGACCTCTGGTGAGATTCACTGGAACCAGAGCTCAAGGTCACACTCCTAATTAGATGCCTACAAGATTGTACTGTCTAGCTCGAAAAAAGATGGCCTCTGTACCCTATTCCCTATGCACACCGAGCTATAATGAACATGAAAAGAAGCCAGCTACTATGTCAAAAGGCCTATACTGCAAGGGACAGAGGGCCAGCTCCAGTCAGTATACAACTGGGAATTGAGACCCTCACTCCAACAGTACTGGAGAGATACTAAGTTCTGCCATCAACCATGTGCCTTTGAAAATAGATCTTTAGTTGACAGCTTGATTAGAGCTTTCAGTTGAGAACTTGAAGCAAAGAACTCAGAGGACCTGTGTGCGAACTACGGACCCACAGACAGCATGACACATTCAATCTGTTTGTTTTAAACCACTACCTATGTGAATAAATTGATAGGCAGCAACAGGAAATCAATATGGTGATTCTGACAACACTTTGTTTGGAAGATTGCCAGAAACAGAGTCAGTGCTTCACATCCAAGAAGTAATCACTCTTAAAATGTAAAGCATATTTGTGGGAGATCATGGGAATATTTCCTAAATGCACAGAAAATGAGTGATGCCAAAATGAGTGATCCAGTTAGGCATCATGAAATCAATAGAATAAGAGGCTTTGTAAAACAGTTTGGTATTCAACTAATGATAACAAGCTGGTCTTCATGAGGGTTTTTTTTTAGCCTAGTCTCTAGCCAACTTCTTTAATTTAAAATTGTTACTTTTATATTTTCATATGATAAAAATTACTAATTAGTCAACAAAAGATACTAAGCCATGGTATGTGAATAAATATTAGTTTCTTTTTCTTTTGTCAGTTCTGAGTCTTGTGTCTTGAACTCAGGGCGTGGGTGCTGTCCTTGATCTTTTTTAATTCAAGGCTGGTGATCTAACACTTGAACCACAGCTCCACTTCTGTGTGTGTGTGTGTGTGTGTGTGTGTGTGTGTGTGTGTGTGTGGGTGTGTGTGTGTGATTAATTGGAGATAAGAGTCTCACAGACTCTGCTGCCTGGATTGGCTTTGAATCCTGATCCTCAGACCTCAGCTTCCTGAGTAACTGAGATTATAGGTGTGAGCCACCAGCACCAGGATTATAGGGTTCTCTTTTTTTGTATTTTTTATTTTTATAGAATTGTCTTTTA
The DNA here is from genome assembly GCF_019054845.1 of Dipodomys spectabilis. NCBI lineage: Eukaryota > Metazoa > Chordata > Mammalia > Rodentia > Heteromyidae > Dipodomys > Dipodomys spectabilis. The sequence continues at coordinate 35,281,275 of NW_024870731.1, read as the reverse complement.
ATAGAAGAATTTGGCACATGGCATATTTAGATTAGGAAATATCTTTAATTTTCCATTATATTTTTCCTAAGATAAGCATCATGTCAAATTGAATTATTCTAATTAGATAATAAATTAAAATTAATTATATATTCATCATGTTAGAATGAATAATTATAAGTATAAAGGTTTTAATATTATGTTGTCAACATAATACCTTTTAAATTCTATGTCTGTGTATAAAGCATCGCGGCCTCTTTGAAAACATCAAAACTTTAAATCCCACAAGAAAAATAGGGAGAAGCTGGGTAAATTACATCCTTGCTTCTATCTCAACAATGCAGTTTAAATAAAATAATTATTCAAGTCAGTATATTCTATGAATTCCACTTGGACTTCCATAGAGCTATTTCTATTTGAATCTGTTGAAAAGGTACAGAATGAATCTCTCCAGGATTATTTTTAAAAGAAAGAAATTAAATTGTCCTTCCACTGTTATGCATGCAAGAACAAACATCCACAGATGTATGATAAACATTTCAATTGGATTATACTTTTATGGCAGGGGCTGAAATATACTTTTACACCACAAGCATTCAAGCTTATTTCATCCATTTTCCAGTTCTTTTATCCCCATATGAAATGTGTGATGTATGGTATCATATATGCACATGCTGTATTTGATTTACATAATTATGGTTAAAAACAAACAAGAAAAAACTACAGAAAATAGCAATAGGCTATGGACAAATTGTTGCCTTGATTTTAATACAGAATCGTGATTAACATTTCATTCCACGCTAAGAGAAAGTCCACTATCGCTGCTATCATTGCCACTTCAGCCTTCTGGCACACGATGATGACTTATAGTAGAAAACAATTAGAAACTTCAGTGAACAGCACAACCTGGCTACCATGATCTACTTGTCTAGGACTGTGGAAACAAATTATAGGAAGTCAGTTAAGTGGAGAGCCTCCTTGAACTTGGACAAAGAAGGAATTTACTGACAGAGTCCAATCCAGACAGATACTGAAAGTTCATGCATAGGGACAATAGTTTTGTCTGTCTTTAATACTGAGATAAAACAACGAATATCTTCCTCAGGAAATTTCTGAGCAAGTTTTTTTCTTTTAACAAGAATAGCTGCAGTATTGAAAGCATGCAGTCTCTACTAGATGTCTTAGAAACGATTAAGCTTTGAAAATCAGGATAATTTGGTAACAACAACAACAACACACTGATTGAACACAAGGAAGAGATACTTTGTAGTGATGCTGTGGAGTCAGGATTAACAGTACAAAGATCATATGGGTGATGGCAGGCAGAAGTGTTTCAAAATGGAGAATGTGGAGTCATACCAATGTGTAGAGTAGATGCACATTGCATATTCTGCATAGTATTCTTTTGCAACTGTGTTTACTGTTTGATTCTTTATAAAGGATAAGCCTGGGGGAACAGAATATAATGCTCTTAAATCTCGATTTCCCATACCAATGAATATCCTAGCTGTTTAATCATGGAGTCATTAGCAGGACAGAAACATGTCACAAGAACAGTGCAGCCTATGTGGCCAATTCACTTCTGGATACAAGTGAGTCCCTTTGCAGGGATGTGACACCTGGATGTGCACAAGCACACAGAGTCACAGAAGTCTGTATAATGTTGTGTCTCAACAAGGTCCCTCCACTCAAATTGATGTTTCTCTTATCAGAGCGCATGAAAAATACAAAAGCAAAACCAAATGCTATATTTCTTGCTGTAAAATTTTGCTATTGACAAGGAAAAAAATTGTTTTTGAGTTTTATGTAAAGCAAGATGAAATAACAAAAAAGAGCTAAGATTTGGAATACTAAATAAGGCAGCTCGTATAATTTGATGGGGCACCTAGAATCACAGTATCTGAGATGTGAGATCCTCCCAATACTTGCATATTTATAGTGGAACTGACCACTAACTTCTTCCCCCTCCCTGGATGAGACATGGGTGTTTGTGTAGGAATGTGTTTTATTCATTGAGCATCTCTGGAGAAAATCAGGTCACCTTCAATGATCTTATCCGTCAAAGAAAATAGTACTGCTTCACAGAGCTATTAAAATGGAAGAGAATTAGAATGTATAAAAAGCTTTCAGATGCCAGGATCAAAGGGAAAGAAAGGTCACCAAGCTAGGCAGGGACTGTTGCTTTTGCTGAAATTCACAGTTTTGATTAACATGAAGTTGTAAATGGCAGTAACACTGGAAGCAGTAATAAAATAATGTAAGAGACAAAGGCCAAGGGCATTACAGAAATGTAGAGAAGGGGGGTGGGGGAAGAGTCACAAAGAGAATTCTAACCTGTGTAGGACAATAAACAAATGAAGCAGAATTATGATATTATGGTTGTAGGTAATTTGCTTATGATTCACACCAAAGTACGTCAACACAAACCTGGGGAACGGAACCCTGACCAGTGAAGTAGGTATTGTGATCTATACTTCATAGAAAAGGAGACCAAGAAGACAATAAAATTCCACAAGAGCTTAGAGACCCAGCATTCAGCAGGGCTACTATTCTCTTCTGACCTCCTAACAAAACATAGGAATCTCCATGGATGCTTTGGGAAATAAACAAGTTTACACACAAGTCCTTTGTTTCCTAAATCCAATGCTCTTTCTAATTGGCTAAGTCCTTCAGTGGAGATGAATTCATACAAAAGCTCTCCTATTCCCTTTGACATCTTGCTGAGAGATAAGTTGACAAAAGTTTTAGCAACATGGATTTTAAGAACAGAACTAGCAGGAATGGTGTTTTAGGACGATCACCAGAAAGGAAAAAAGAAGAAAAAAAGATCAGCCTACATTGTCTGGGACCAGTAGAAATAATGTCACAAAACAAGATTATGTCTTAATTGAATTTAAGGTATGCTTTAAGTACTGTGTTATCAACACAGGCATGAAAGAAAGGTATTAAGAGTATGTATAAGAACTTTACCCAGATTAATCAATTCTTAATAATTTCTCCTCATTGGTGTTTTCTTTGTTACTCTCTGAGTGTTTTGCTCCCTCTGAATTTCTCCTTGTTTTGAATACTCTCTGTAGCTACTTTCTTTCTTTTGTTTCTTATTTTCTTTCTCTTGTTTTCATTTTTGTTTATTTGTTTACCCAGTCTCTTATCCAAGAACTAACTAGGCCCAACCTTGATCAGTCAAAATCAAGCATGTTCAAGCTGGTACCAGTGTTGACTTTTGTTTGTTTCTTTGGTGCACTCTGAAGTTAAGTTTTAGGGACTTTCAGTTTGTGCTTGTGACATACAATTTTTTAAATTTATTTTATTTTTATTTTTTGTCAGTTGCGGGGCTTGAACTCTGGGCCTGGGTACTGTCCCTCATCTCTTCAGCTCAAGGCAAGCACTCTACCACTGATATACAAAATTATAAGAACATATTATATTTGCTTGTAGAATAACAAAAATAAACTAGACAAATAACACATTAACAATTTCTCTTGAGTCAGAGAGCACAGATGTCAGGAAAAGCAACAAACCAAATATCTAGACAAAGATATATCTTTGGGACAAAGAGCAAATGAACATTGCTTGACTAATAACAAGCCAGTAGAGGAATTATTGACTTGTGTGGTTCAGTTCACTTTAGACATAAAACCAACTCTTCCTCATTTATAGATTCTTACCCTAGGTACTTTTGTGGGGAGAAATATGGGGAAAATTTTACCCCATGTTAGATTCTGTCCTTCACATACACCCATGCACTGGTCAATTGGTATTCAGATTTCAGTTAGGAAGTCAATTCCTCAAAGGTGTCTCATTTGAACTCTCTAGATCAGTACTGTTTCTTATTATATTCTCACCAAAATAGGTATCTTTGGACAGACATAGTGTCTATCCACTATCATCCTAGCTACTTGGAAGATGAAGGGGATTACAGTTTGAAGCCAACCCAAGGCCATAAATTAGTGATACTTTGTCTCAAGAAATAAGCTGGATATCATGGTGTGTGTAGGAATCCCAGCTTCTCCAGCACTGTAGGTAAGAATCTCCAAACCCAAGGTCAGTTCCAGGTAAAAACAGGACACCTTAACTGAAAAATAACTAAAATAAAATAGTGTTGGACCTATGGCTCAAGTGGTGGAGCAGCTATCTGCCAAGCAAGAAGCCTCAAACCCAGGAAAACAAACAAAATATAATAGTCTTTAAATGCCTTAATCACTTCTCTCTATCTCTGTCTCTGTCTCTCTGTCTCTGTCTCTCTTTCTGTATAAGGATAAAAAAATCTCTGGAATATACAATATCTATATCTATCTATCTGTTCATCCATCCATCCATCATCCATCCATATTGTGTGAAGGTAGGTTGAATGAACTAGACAAGTTACAAGTGAATTCAACATTGGCCATTGAGCTCTTTCTACATGGGAGTGACTTTCAGCACAGAGAAGATAAAGGACCCATTGTTGAATGGGTATTAGAGTTTATGAGGTTGGTGTGGCCTTTAATTATTAACAGAATTATGATTCTGATTTTAGTAGGAAGGATTCAGACTTTGTCATTTCCATCATCTAATCTTCAGGCTCACACTGACTACAGGAAAGGAGAATGTTTTCCATAGAAAACCTGGAATATTTTCTGATATGGGGCTAAACAATTTCATTTTGGAGTGGAGTCCCTTCCACTGCCTAGGAAAACAAGCATTCTGAGAGTATCTGTTCTATACCTTTGTAATTAAGAAAATAATTCTTCCCATTGCCTCTCAAAAGGCATCTTACAAGCTCCCATGCCAATTAAAAGACATTTAGCAGTTCGGGTGCTTCTGAAGAGACATACAAATTGTTAGCTTTACCTCTGGCTGTAGCTAAATGAACAGGAAATTCTTAAGGGAAAAAAATCAAGCTTCTGTAGAGTGAATGTATTGTGTGGGTTCCATAGAATGCCTCAAGCTGAGATTCACGGAGAAGACACATTTTATAAAGGGCTATATTAGATTAAGTAAGTGCTAGGAATCTCTAGAGAGAGGTACTATGGAGATATTTGAATGAGTACAAAGTTAAGTAGATGTGAATGTAGAATTTCCTATTATTGGTGTGTTCTCCTTTGTGAGACACAAATGCCTTCTGTCAGAGGGCAATACAAAATGTCAGAAACAGAAAGGAATTAGAAATTCTTCATTCCAACCCCACCTGTTTTGTATATAAGGAAACTGAAGTCTATAGAGCTCACCTCGGGTTTTAGGGGTTAGAGAGCAAGTAGCAACATATCCCAGATAAGAATAGTAATCCTGTCTATTATTTTCCACAGGAAAAATATCAACACACAGGTAGTTCCAGAGATGGTTTCAATTGTAATATATTTTATATTCCATGAAGAATCTAGAAATGCATGCATCTCGTTCACCACAAAATAAAATGAGGAAGAAAACAGTATTGCTGACTGAATAATCAAGGTAACACCAATTGGATGTCTACAAACCAATACTCAGATGCTCGCAGGAAGGCATGTGCACTGGATCAGTGTTAAGCATTGGGAATGGATACATTCCAACGTGGCACCCACTAGCTGTTTTCTTTTTCTTAAATCCACATCCTTTGTCTACAATGGGAACTCATAGTACTCACTGGCTTTAGGGTTTCCTGAGGATTACCCGAAACACCTCCCATAAAGCAGTTACAACACATTAGGCTCTTGTCACCATGCTTCAGCAAAGTGGATTTTCCTGGTGCATTCATACGCAAACTGTGAACGCAAACTTCCTTCTCGCACATGGGCATTTAGCAAAAGGATAAAGTTCACAAGTGAAGAAGCCAGAGATGAGTCAGAGAGACACAAGCAGAACGACATGGACACAACCTCACTACCAACCGTTAGGAACCGTTTTATACACCATCTCTGTGGAGAAGTACAATGAGGAGGCTATACTCTGTTAGGGCAAAGCAGCGATCTTTACAAATGTCTTCTCCTTGACGTGTGTGAGGAGAGATGTCACAGATGGCAGACAAGCCAGAAGGGAAAGAGCCTCTCCAAATAGGAAGACAGGCAGGTTAAGTGGACAGTGGCACCAAGTCAGTTCTGGTGTGATATAAATAGTGCTGAGTTCTGTATTGCAAGCACAGACCTTGGCTTGAACCCATCCAGTCCTGGAGAAAGACTTTCCAGGAGCAGGACATGGCAGAGAGTCCTGCTTCTGATGATGAATGACCAAGCCAGACACAAACACACTAGCCGACAAGAGGCCAGCTGCCTCTAAATCATTTTTAAAAAGAGACAGCTTGCCTCATGATAGGTCTGTAGAGCAAAACTTGCTTTTGCTCTTTCGTATATAAGAGCTGAGTTTGCCCAGCCCAAACCTGACTCTCTGATCAAAAATAGGTGATCTGCTGAAACATGATTCATTCAAGATTTTATTGTGATGAACTATGAATTCATTATGAAATATGCACACACATGGCTAGCACAGGCTCCACCCAGTTTTGACAAGAAGTCTTCCACCTTCCTAAAATTTGAAATTCTTGAAGTCATAAGACGGTAGAGTCAGCATTTGAGATTGGTCATTTAGATAGACATTCTGGGATTTAGAAGCATTTCTGCTGAAGACTTTAAGCTCCTTCTACCATTCCCTTATTTTATTTTTCCAACTGGTATATATGTACATATATACCACACACATACATACATACATACACACACACACACACACACACACACACACACACACACACACATATATAGATATATATATTGCTGGCCTGGATTGAATTCAGGGCCTCACACTCTTGCATTTACATTCAAGCCTACCACTTGAGCCACACTTTCACTTCTGGATTTTTTGCAGGTGAGTTGGAGATAAGAATCTCTCAACTTGATCTGTTGGGTTGATTTCCAACCTGTGTCTTCACATCTCAGCTTGCTAAGTAGTTAGGATGATAGGTATGAGCCACCAATACCCAGCTCTAATAATTTCTAATTTTTTATTATTTTCTAATAATATTTTAATAATTGTGATAATATAAACAACTTTGAACTGCATAAGTGAGTGATTATATTAAAAATAGGATTTTTTTCTAGTAAGACTTAAGATGAATAGAATATTAGCCACTCATATATGACTGGTTACTGATAAGCAATTCGTTATTTATGAAAATCAGAATTATTGGCCATGTTTGGAAACTCAGAGTGACCAAATTGTATCTAATGAAGCAAAAATTTGAGGTCAAGATCTTAGTAGTTCAGTGAGAAAAATGCCAGAAGCTCTGAGACCATCTAGTTAAGCAACACCAAACTGGTTAAATTTTGTCCATTCATTTAAAGAGCATAAATCCGTTCTGAAAATTAAAAAGAGGAAATAGCAAAATACAAGGCTATTGCAGTATTCAGAATTCCTTTTCCAATTCAGCTCTAAAACTTGACCACAAAACCTCTTCCTATTATTTTTTAGCCTCTTGTTAAGTATGGTTTGTGCTAGAGAAAGATGAATAATTCTCATCGTTTTCTACAGTGTCCATCAAAAGCTAACGATGCAGTCAAAATCTAGATCATCTCACGAGCATGGAGGATTAAAGTTGGATGTGGATAGAATCAGAAAAGAGCAGAGAACAGCGAAGGGAAGATGCCTTGAATATAATACTAAGGCTCAACTTTGCCACTCCACAGCTGAGCCAGCCCTTAGCTGATGTGGTCTTTTCTTTTGGTATGTCCCTTTATCAAGCATTTAGAAATACCTAAATTTATTAAAGAATATTTAATGTGGCAGACTGCTAGGCTAAGTAAAAGAAAGGAGTCTTTTACTGATTCTCTAATGGAATCACATTGTTTTTAGAATTTAGTTTTTTTCTCAGCCATGGCCTCTATCTAGTACAGCTTCCCTTCTCTGAACTCCTACCATTCTTCCTTCTCTAAAAGTCCCATCTTCTGAGCATTGCTTACATTGGAGGCCAAACCTAGATAAGCCTGGGGATAGGGCACTATATTCTAGCCATAATAAGAAACATATAACTCCTATGATTTCCTATTGTTAGAGTGACAGGAAAGGAGAAGGTAACAATGAAAACAAGATGATTTCAGTCTCCTCTGAGAGATGCAGGGTGAAACAATGGGAAAGGAAGCAATCAGAGCCCAGGACTTTACCTCATTAGGGAGGTAACATGCTTCAGTGAATCCAACACTATATACAGTGCCAGTACCTGCTTTGTGTCCAGTTCTTCTAAGTCATAAGAGTAGGGTGGTGATGGTTCATACCTAGAGCTACTCAGGAGACTGAGATCTGAGCATTGACGTTTAAAACCAATTTGAAGAAAAGGTTTGAAGACAAATCCGAGAGACACTTAATTTCTAAATATTCAACCAAAAGTCAGAAGTAGAGATGTAGCTCAAGTGCAAGAGCACCAGCCATGAAGGGGGAAGAAAAAGTTGTATTAGAGAATAAGGCCCTGAGTTCAAGCCCACGTAAGAAAAACACATGACACCTCAGCCTTTCCAAAAAGTACTCAAAATCACAGGCAGTAACTGAAATCATGTGGGAATATGTTCTCTATACTGCGTATTTGCTAACAGTAAAACAAAAACGTATCTCCCTCTTTTCTTTTATGGCCTATAGTCCCCTATACTGGCTTCCAATTTTCTTTTTGTGAGCGGCTAAAGGTCTAAATATCATAACCAATTCAAAAGTAAATCAAGGAAATGGAGGTGTGATTCAAGTGATAGAGTACTGGCCTTGAGCAAAAATAGCTAACAGAGGTCTTGAATTCAAGCAGTCAGTACCAGCACATATGCACACACACACACACACACACACACACACACACACACACACACCAAGATTGGCAGTGATTAAAAGCACCTCCAGTCCTTTATTTGTTTGTGAATTACCACACTATCCCTAGCGATAAAACATGAATCCATTGTACAACAGGGAAAGTGAAAACTAAAGCTGTTTTGGGTGATTAGCAAATGGTTTAGAAGAGGTTAGGATGATAAGGAGGAATTATCTCCTGACAGCTACAGATAATTAATGATAGCAATTGACTCAATATAGGAAGAGAAAATACAAAAATCGGTGCTCTTTATACTGTTCTTACTAGTTGCAAAGGATTTAGTCAATGTACTAGTCACACCGTACGCCCCTGATAACCTCAGTATTCAAGATATCATAGGATGATTTGGATTCTTTCTCCCCACTAACTACAAAAAACATGTATTGTGTGAGTCGGGTTTTCCATCAAGAATGTAAAAGTACTACTGATAATGTGGATCAGAGCTTTGTTTTAGGGAAGAAGATCTTATACAACTAGAGAGAGAAGGAAATGGGGCCTCAAAAGAGGTCAAGAATGACAGTCACGCTGAATACTGGGTCACTGAAGCAGGCAAACTGCCAGATTTCACAAAGAATCTAGAGAGACAGCCAAGTCTAGCTGCCAGAGTAGGCTTGTGAGAGAGAGGGATTTTCCTCTGAAAATGGTAATAGGCCTTGCATCCTGAATGGTCAACAGTGCCAACACTTGGGACAAAAAGCCAAATATGAAGGAGGGGACCAAGGGCAAGTTTATCTGAGCTTTTCTCCTCCCAGACTCCCTTCCTCCTCTACCTCCTCCCTTCAAACACACTTCCATACCATTTTCACATACTGTAGTCATTTCTACTTTGTAAATCTCACACACATTCTCTTGGGTCTCTTCTAACCCAGAACAACACAGAGAAGCACAGAGAATCCAGGAAAAGCAATTCTAGTCAGGCCAAGACTATCACTCTATTGGTGCTATTATTTCCTAGTGCAGATTTCTCCTGATTTTTAGTTTCCCACTGAAAATAAGCAACAATGTAAGTTGTGATGAGTCAATTGACTATAGATTGGTTAAGTGGTTTTCCCATCAGCTTTGAGACACGTTTCAAGTTGTCTCAATACATTAAGAGTTTGTTTGTAGTAGCTGAGTATTTCTGTGAATTAACTGATTGATCATATTGACAGATGGACTGAAAAATCAATGACCTTTGAAAGCCTGGGCATGTGGCCATAGCATAGCCTTAGACTAGTGATATTTAACAACAGTTCTAGAGTTTTGAAGCATTACCCATGTGTGATTACAGGCTATCAACTGATATTTTCAAAATACAGAAATCCCTGACCTATCGCAGGAGTTACTTTCCATAGATCCCCGTGATAGGTGAAAATCCACAAAGTGGCAGCATTATATTTATTTTATTATTTACATATATTTTAACTCTTTATAACCCTTCCCGCTCTCCTATAAACCTTTGCCACTCTTATTAAATAAAGCTCATTAACATTTTTAATATTTTTACATTGTTTTAAAATTTTCAGGCAAAATGATTAAAATCATAAATATCATATAAATGCCTATATACAGAAAAATCTTATAGTATAGTGAAAACTCTGCCATACAGAATTAGATGTAATTTTTTTTAAACCTGTGATACTGTAAAGTTGCAATTAGTGCACTGAGATATAATGAGGGACAACTGTAACCATCAGCAATTGCTTGATGAACTAAATGGACCATAGAAGTTCATTTATACGGGGCTGGGAAGGTGGCTCAGTGGTAGAGCGCTTGCCTTGCATGCATGAGGCTCTGGGTTCGATTCCTCAACACCACATAAGCAAAAAGAAAAAAGCCGGAAGTGGTGCTGTGGCTCAAGTGGTAGAGCGCTAGCCTTGAGCTGAAGAGCTGAGGGACAGCGCCCAGGCCCAGAGTTCAAGCCCCACAACCGGACCCCCAAAAAAAAGAAAAGAAAGAAGTTCATTTATAGCCACCCAAAGTAAAAGCATAACAGAATAGTAAGATTCACAATAAGTTCCGTAGGGTCTCCTTAACAAAAAGAAACCCCATTGTTACCATTTGTTGTTTTGTTTGCTTTTGTCTTTCATCAGGGCTACTAAAATTATTCATTTTAAATGGTTTGATTTTAGTTCTTTTTTCTTTTCCTTCCCTACCTTCTCATTTAATATGATTTTGATGTTGTGGAAATATTTTTTTAAAAAATGGGCGGGTGCCCAAAGGAAAAATATCAAACTAATTGGTAACAAGAAAACTTAGCAGTTGGGTAGAAAGTATGTTTGGTGGACCTTGTTTTCTAGACCAATCTGTGTTAGTCCTTCCACCCTTTAGCTAGAGAAATACATTCTTAAAATATAGCATGATTAAAAACAACATGGTCATATAATTTGTCCCAGAATAACAAATCACTTAACCAATTGTGAACTTTTATTCATGAGAGGCAGAGAGTCTGGTTAACAAAACAAATTGCTGGCAAGCCAGGAATTTAGATATCAAATTAGGACCTTGGCCTCAGAGTTAGTTTAGCAAGCTATATAAAGAGATTGTGGTGGAAAGACAATTGGCAATTACTAAGAGAGGCTGAACCATGCAACAGAATCTAGTAATTTGCTCCCAGGAAGCACTCTTTCGTTAATTACTGGGGACTCTGAATATAATTCCTATGAGGAGCTTTGGTGTTTTACCTCTTTCTCACTTCCAACTACACAATGGAGGCCCAGGAAAGATCCAACCACAAAGGGTGTGTTGTTTGATTATAAGTGCTTTCTGAAATTCCTGTGTATGCAAATACAGGTAAAAGACACAAACAAAAACAAACAAAGCTCCCAGCCCTTACTGATACAAAAAGTTCTCATTGTTTCCTGGCTTGCCGTGCAGAACTGATTATAGAGCTAATCAGAATATTTGAGGAGGGTTTTGTTCTTTACTAAAATGTTGTTTTTAGTTCTGTACATAGTAAATCTGTTCTATTGTGAGCTCCTGGCAAAGTGAGAAGGAAACACCTGTTGTCATCTGCAAGCTTTAGAAAAGGCAGGTTTGGTGTTTAATTACATGTGAGAAAGAGCCTCTTTCCTCATCTGTTTTTCTTGTAACCTAATAGGTACATTTTTTGATTGAGATATTTTTCAGACACAAACATATTTCTAATCCCAAGATTTTGTGGGGCAAAAAAATTAAAATCTAAAAGTTAAAAGAGTAAAAGAGAACAAACAGCAGCATCTAGTGCAATATAGCAGATAATATATACATAGGTGAATGATGTACATGCATACATGCATACATACACATGTGCTCCAGGGGTCACCATGGTCTTAGTTCCTACTTCATTGCCTGGTTTTCTGCACCCAAAAAATAATTCTACTAAAAATGTGGCTAAATATAAAAAGTGTTTAGAAAATAAAGAGTAGATTAGCCAAGAAGTATGCTTGTGGAATTGTAGAGTATATATAAATGTGTATATGTATATGTAATTGCATACATATATATATATATAATTTGATAACAATTTTTACTAATACTATGCATAAATGGAATACCAATAAAATAATATAATACATCACCCTATTTTATATGCCAGTTAATTAATTCTCAGAGAAAGCTTTGCTGAGTTTTAAGACATACTTACAAGGTTGGCCAATGTTTGGTTACAACTCAACCATGGCATGACAATTAGAATAACCCCCAATCCAATAACTCTGTCCTCTATAATTTTATTTATTTCTGATCCGTGACATTATCTTAAACTATTTCTCAGCCTCAAAATTATATTGATAGAATGAAAATGCTCATCATCAACTCTAAAAGAAGTGCTAATTTGTAGCTTTAGCTAATTTCTTATGATGTGAAAATAACCCATGGTTGATTTAAAACAAACTACATGATGTGAGGATTTGGGAAGAGATAGAAAATAGTTCACCTTCATGTCATCCTTTCAGCATACAGATGCAAACAAATAGGAATATCCTCAAGATCATAAATGATAGTAAAATATATTAGAGCAATTTAGAGGTAAAATTTAAAGCATGCATTGTTTTTCATTATCTATTATGTATAATATATAATAACATAATATTACATATGTTATATTTTATGCATATATGTATGAGGCTTGAATTTGTGGCCCCTACTCTCATTTGGCTTTGTAGTTACCAGGTGGTGCTCCACCATTTGAGACATCATTTATTATAGCCTGGTTTTGGCTAATTGGGGAGTCTTGTAGAATTTTCTTCCCTTAAGTACTTTTGGACTACAATCCTTGTATCTGAGCCATTTGAGTAGCTATCATTAGAGGTGTGAGCCATTGGTACCTGGCTTAAGTTTATATATTTTAACGTTAATAATAGCTGTGTTTATGAGCTTGCTTATAAAAATAGTTGTATACTCTTAGCAGAAGCTGACCTCTACAAATAACTGATCTCCAAATTTTTAATAATTAACATAAATTTACTCCTATTATAAACTCAACAATGTTCATCCATATATTTTCATAATTTTGTATGGTCTTGTATAGTCTTTTCCTATAGTCTTTGAAATGCCAGGCATCGTCTTTGAATCTGTTTCCTTAGCTACAGCAAAGAGATAATCACCCCTTTTCTACCAACTATCAACTCAGAAAATGACAACAACACAACACTTCACATAAAATGTTTTATAAACTACAATACACTAGAATGTAATCAAATGTTAAGGGCTAGTTTCTATTTTCCATTTAGGAATGAACATTCTGTGATAACAAATTTATTTTCTATGGCAGTAAATACAATATGTTTCTCAGAATAATTATGAATTTGACAAACATGATTTGACTACAACCAAAGACCATGGAGATGACAAAATTCTTCTTCTGTATCAGAGCTTAAGGAAAAGGAGAAACTGTTGCATGAGGATTGTTCAGTGTGAGTATAGCATTTGTATTTGTCTGTGAGTAGTTTTATTTGACTTGATTATGACATAGAGCTGAAGGACAATAACACTGGGGGTAAAAAATGAAAACATATCAGACACTTTACCAGTGGTACAGTCAGATATCAATGAAGAATTCAGGAAGGAGTATAAGAGAGGTGTGGCCCTTGACACAGGTTGAACTGAATTAATCAGAGAACTTCCAATATTTGTCGAAGAAAATTGAATTTGAATGCTTGATTAGACAGTATGAATTTCAAAGGAAATAGGATCTCTGAAGGTCTTGATGTAGAGTAATGACAAAATCAGTTGTGCTTGATGAAGACTTGTCCACAGATGAGAGTCAACAAACTATATAGAAGATGTCTACGAATGGAAGGGGCAGAGGTAGAAGGGACTCTTAGGGAGCTACTGTAAAGGCTTTGAGGAGAAATGATAGGAAATTAACTGATTACACTGAAATTACAAAGGAGTGATAACCTCTAAAGATAAAATACAAACCAAAGGTTTTCAAGAGTTAGATTACTTGTGACACAACACCAAAGATATTGATAACATATTACCAACAATTTACCATTATAATATATTAATGAATTAATTATTAATTAGTATAACAAGTAATAGTATGTTAATTAATTGATAGCCTATCATAATGTATTAAAGTAATATACATGTTATATTTTTATGTTATATATGTTTAAACACTGTTATTGATAGGTGCGATATATTATGTATTTATCACTTTTCTTTTGCCTCACTGGCTGTCTTCCTGCCTTTAGTGAGATAATGAAGGCCCTTCTCTAATGTTCCTGCCGCTATGATACTCTACCGAATCATGTGGGCCATACCACCGTTGATAAAAACATCTGAATCAATGAGCTATCCTAAACTCTTCCTCCCTTAAATTGTTTCTGCCAGATATTTTGTTATATTGACAACAACAAAAGAAACTTAACACTATGCCTACAAGGAGATCCGAATACTATCCAGCAAAATTGCTCACAACATTCTGGAATTTTAGACTGCTTGTATATAGGAATAAGGGGATTCATTGGAGAGATTAATCATTTGCACATTAATTTAAAAATATTTGCTGAATGTTTGCTATGTATCAGGTACTGTGGGATGGGCATGTAGGATGCAGCCACATGAGTAGTACTGTTTGTATTTACCTAGTGTTTATATTATTCTATGTGTAAGCAATATAAACCAACATACACATAGATTAGTTTCAGATAATGACAAGTTCATTGACTATTGCAACAACAATAGTAACAAAAGGTGACTGCATCCAATATAGCCAGACAAATGCTGACTGTCTACCTAAGATCCTAAGGAAGGTAGCCGAATAGGAGAGACTGATCTGAGAGAGTGTTGTAAAAAAAGACAGTGATAGGAAGATTTGAAGAGTTTGCAGAAAATGCAATAAGAAGTGCAAAGACACTGAACAGGGAACAGTTTTGACCTTTCTGGGAGCATAAAAAATAAAGGATTAGCAAGGCTTTGGTATCTCATACCTATAATTCTAATTACTCAGGAAACTGAGGCCTGCGGACCATCGTTCAAGAAAAGTCTGTAAACAAAAGGTCCCAAAGGGAGGGTATAGCTCAAGTGACAGAGCACCATCTTTGAGCAAAAAATGCTAAGAAAGAGCAAGAGGCTCGGAGTTTAAGCCCCAGTACTGGCAAACACACACACACACACACACACACACACACACACACACACACACACACACACACACACACACACACACACACACACACACACACACACACCATAGCTCTAATGTAATGCATAAAGAAGAGCTTAGTATGTTCTGAGTTGGAAAATCGAGAAGGAATACAAATTGTTTAATGTTTTTTTTTCTGTTGGCCATGTTAAGGAGTTTGATTTTCAGTAGGGGAAGAAAAAATTCTATCAATTCCTCATGTTATTGTCAAGTTGTGGC
The DNA here is from genome assembly GCF_019054845.1 of Dipodomys spectabilis. Classification (NCBI taxonomy): domain Eukaryota; kingdom Metazoa; phylum Chordata; class Mammalia; order Rodentia; family Heteromyidae; genus Dipodomys; species Dipodomys spectabilis. The sequence goes on along the minus strand of NW_024870731.1, from coordinate 35,265,667 downwards.
TATTTATGAATTCCATTCAAATAAAAAGAGTAAGTGATGTTTCACCTCTGTAGAAAATCTGACACTGTCTTTCAAACACTTCCTCTTGAAAACACTATTTACCACATTCCATTCCACAGGGCCAGAATTTCCCATACTTACCCAGTCTGCATACCAATCATTTCTTTTCAATGCTGACAAAACAGAACTTCCATATTTTTTATTATTTTTTTTTAACTTTTTAACTACCTTGTTATCAGTCCTAAGAAACAATTCCATTTAGGGTTTAAGAATCAATTATTTGAGAAGGAGTTTGGATAATCACATAACCATCACTGTCAGTGGACATTGCATAAAATGGCATTTTCAGCATTTCTAAATTGGGCCATCTCTATTAGAAATTGCAAAGATGTCACCTGGTTTAAAAGTATAGCTAGGTGTTCCATTCCTAAAGGTGCTATTATGCTAACGATAAATCTGAACAAGACTTCAGGCAGAGTGTGGGTTGTGATCTATTCAAGTATTCATCACCCCTTGACCCAGAAAAATACCCTTTTTGTGCTTCTGGAATCTTTGAGCAGAACAGGTTTATTACACCTGCCAATTTCCATGGATTTGCTAAGAGATACATGACTGTCTTTGAAGAAATCATAGCCTAGTGTATATTTCCATTCCTAAGACATCTCTAAGGTAGTGCATTTACTCTGGTTCAATTCAGTAAAAGTGTTTGAGGCAGAGTCAGATTCAAGCATTCATACATATTTCTTGATGAGCCCTTCTTATAGTACCTTTTCTGAGTATTTAGCAAGGGGTACATCTTCTCCCTTATTCCTTCAGTCTATCTCATTTATAAAATGGCAAACTATAGGAAAATGTTGTTATCAGCCCTAGATAATTTAACTGAATTATTAAAATCAATTACTTTGGGAGAGACATTTTGAGAATAATATACACACATCTGCCAGTAGATGTTACATGATAATGGTGGCAGAAAAGATTTCAATACTCAGTTTATTCCTCAAGAGTAATTAAAACAATAGGAAAAACCAGTTAATTAAGCCCTGATGACATAATGCAATAGTTAGACTGTTTAAAAAAGGCTTTTAATTCTATTCTGCCAATAAGTGTCACTAATTCTATGACTACATCCATGAATTATTCAGTCCCTCTGACAAAACTAAGCTTCATACTGAAGAGCCAATTCTTCTTTAATTTTTCACTTAAATAGGTGTTCTGGTGGAGCTGGGAAGGTGGCTCAGTGGTAGAGCGCTTGCCTTACATGCCTGATGCCCTGGGTTCGATTCCCCAGCACCACAAAAGCAAAAAGAAAAAAGCCGGAAGTGGCGCTATGGCTCAAGTGGTAGAGTGCTAGCCTTGAGCTGAAGAGCTGAGGGACAGTGCTCAGGCCCAGAGTTCAGGCCCCACGACCGGACCCCCTCCCCAAAAAAAGGTGTTCTGATCATAATTGTAAAAGAAAGACATATATGTACACATGTATATTTATGTATATATATGCTCAATCAATAACAAATCAATAGAAATGATGCACAAATGAACTACTTGCATCTATGAGCCAAGAGAATTACACTAAAGGTACCATTTACAAATCCTTTCGTTATAGTAGCAAAAGTAAAATAGGAATTGTTAAGTGGCAGTTGTTAAGATGTGATGTATACTGAATAGTAGGAAAACCATATTCCTTCATTTTTTACAACTAATAATAATTACTGTCAGTTGTTTTATTTGATTTCATAGTCAGCCATTCACTATTCTGTGCACTGTTATGAAAAACTACAGTTTCTATGACCCACTGAATAAATTATAACACACTTTTATTCTAGACACAGTCTCAGACTTTTACTCTATTAACAATATTATTTAACTTTTTGGTCCTGAGTCTTGAACACAGGGCTTGGGCACTGTTCCTGAGCTCTTTTTGCTCAAGGCTAGCACTCTACCACTTTGAGCCACAGCACCACTTCTAGTTTTCTGGTGGTTAATAGGAGATCAGAGTCTCATGGACTTTTCTGCTTCAGGCTGGCTTTGAACAGTGATCCTCAGATCTTAGCCTTCTGCATACCTAGGATGACAGGTGTGAGCCACCAACACCTGGCTTATTTAGAATATTTTAAAAAGCCCATTTGTAAGATTTGAACTGGAGTTTCGAAAGCTGTCTAAAATTTCTAAAATTTTACATAATACCATAATGTGCTAGTGAGTTTTCTTACCATAAGAAACACTTGAGATAATCAAAAAAGAAAATGCATCCTTGGCCCTCAGTTGTTGTTGTTGTTTTGTTTTTTTGTTTGTTTTTTGGGTTTGTTTTATGTTTGTCGGTGGTGGGGCTAAAACTCTGGGCCTGGGTGCTTTTCAGATCCAGGTTAGTGCTCTACCACTTGAGCCACAGAGCCATTTCCAGTTTTCTGGTGGTTTGTTGGAGAAAAGAGTCTAATGGACTTTGCTGCCTGGGCTGGCTCTGAACTGTGATCCTCAGATCTCAGCCTTTTGAGTAGCTAGGATTATAGGCGTGAGCCAGCAGTGCCAGGTTTGGCTGACACTGTTAGAGGCTCTTGTCTTGATCAGTTAGCACTGTTGCTTTCAAGGCTGTGGTGAAAGGAATATAATGGTGGAAGAACTTTTCACCTTATGGCCAGGAAGATAAAAAGCAAAACGTTTTGAAATCCCACCATCATTTTCCAGTTCATTGACCTGAAGACCTCATAGAGGTTCTACAACTTCCAGAACCTGGCTGGGGAATAAACTTCTATCACATTGATGATTGGTGGATAGTTAAGACCCAAAGTTTAACATAGAGTAAGTTGTAAAGACATTAAAAAATGGCATATCTGAGCCACTTTTTTTCATTATTGGAAAATATACGACTTAACCATATTTGAAACGTTTTGATTTCTTTAACATGGGATATTATAGTATCAACTAATTTATCAGCTTCCGATTTATAGCCATCCAGCTTTATTCCAGTTGTATTGTTTGGCACTAATCTGAAGAAGAGAGGAGGTCGGCGTGAGTGAAAGAAGAAAGTATTTCCTTGTGAAAACTAGGTGTACATTGTCTACAAGGAAGAAAATTGGTTTACATTTGAACATTGTTCTCCATTTACTGTGACTTCCTAAATATGCCCTATATTTAAAAAACGTACTTCCTAGTGAAAACAAGAATGAAAAAGTACATGATTGTGGCAGATTTCCTAACCTTTCAAAATGAATAAAACGTAAACTGTGGAAAGCCAAGGTGTTACAAATATACGCAGAAATGAAGCACTATCATTATACAGTCTGATTTTCTAAACTAACGTGGTACCTACAAATGGATGAGACAACGTGAAATCTCTTATAAAACAAATAGATTTAAAGCAGTGTTCTCTTGTGTAAAACATTATCAGCATCTTTACCCTTGGGGAAATGTTTAGCTTACATTATCTTATTTAAATAACTCCAGCTTAAACGAAACAGATACAATGTGTTCTTTCACGAGGAAATTGTGCACCAAGGACATACAATTATTTTTCCCTTTAGGATTAACCAAAAGGACATGGTGAATCATATCCAATTTGGATAAATAAAAGTTAACAGGAGAGTTGGAATATTTCTATGATTTGATATGTGTTCTGAGAATAGTAATGCATTATAATGTAACACAAAAGTTCTTTTAGAGTCCCATGCTAATTTAATATATACATTTAAAGGGCAAAATGTTAATGCTGAATTTTGACGGGAAGCTGGAACTTAAGGAGAGAGATGGAATTCTTATTCACACACAGATAATTTGGGGTTATGTTGATGCGTCTGCTATCTTTTTGTAATCAATTACCAAGAAAAGGAACACATTATGATTTAATTTGGAATCTTTGCTGCAGAGTAAAAAGTGACATTAATGAAAACAACATGATCGCTTTGAATAAACATGACAAGTACTTTTAGCTGTTAGATTCACCAAGGGAAAAATACCTTTGCATGTTTTTTGATGTTTCTACTTGCTTTCTGGCTATTTCAGCATTCTTGTATCTTTCCATACTGTGGAATTGTTATGAAATATATGTCTCTTACAATTACTGTATTTTAGCCTTATAAATTATGATGTTTGTTCCTGTTTGTCTCCTAACACAGACTGCTGTGTTATGAATATATGAGTCATCAATCATGTTGCTCATCAAGCAGTCAGGACAAAGCTTCATGATAATGGTAGTAGGGCTTCTCTGACAATCAGATGACCTAATCGACATTCATGCTCAAGGTCATTGCCAATGTAACAGCTTAGGCAGGTAAACTGGACAACTAAGCATAGTGTGATCTTTACATACCCAGGTGGAATATTTACAAACACATACAAAAAAATACAGCCACATTTCTTCCCTTTTCTATCCACATAGCTCTTTACAGTGCTCTTCTCTCAAAGGAGAGTATTCTCACAACTCTTAAGTGTATAGGCGCGTCCTGTGACTAGTAGTGGTCAAAAGAATGCCACAGAAAGGACAGAGTTCCCAGTATTTCCCATACAAGGCATTCTTCAATTCACTTTTAGAAGCCTAACAACCATCCAGTCCAACATCTCAGACTCCAGAGGATGAAGGACAATTTAGACCAAGGTCTAGGAAGCCTCTTTGTCCCTACAGGGAATGTTATAGGACCCAGATGTTTTGCCTCAGATGAATTAAGGTGATCTGAGAGATAGAAAAGCATAGAACAGTGGGACCCATTCTACCATTTTCACCCATATAGCTATTACCTAAAATAGACATTTTTTTTTTCTTAAATGAATCCACTCTGATGTGTTTTGTTACTTATTGAAAAAGAAAGGAAAAAAAACTTCTAAGGTTATTTTAACTTTTGAATGAATACTCCATATCACTTTTTACTTGTATTTCACTGCAGCATTTTTCCATAATAATGCTTTTATCCATAATGAATTACAAATTGGAGAAAAATGTTTCATTGAGTTTTATAAAGCCTTCACTATAATGCAATTGAAAAATAATCCTTCTTTGTTAATTGAAGATAATTTAATCTTTTTTATTATGAAATGTCACACTTGACAAGTAAGTTATTTTTTGCTGGTTATTTTTAAAGAGTATTTGTATGTTTCTAAGGATAAAACTCTCTGTATTTGCATAAAGGTTATCTTCAAAACTTTTATCATTTAGTCATTCAAGCAACATGCACATTGTACATTTTGAAAGTTGTTTCACCTTGAGGAAGAAATACAAGCAACATGCACATTGTGCATTTTGAAAGTTGTTTCACCTTGAGGAAGAAATACAATGCCAATATATTTATCAATCTAAACTCATAATAGAACAGTTTACCTGCACAAGGGTTTATGAGTGGCAGCAGAGTAACCAGTTTCCATAGCAACCTCATCTCCACGTTCTGAGGTCAAAATTTTCTCCCATAAAATCAGCAAGGAATAAAAGTTTATCTTCTAGTCAGAAACTCAAGAGTCTGAAAGAAACAAAATGATCTAATATGAGTATCTTAATATGCATACTGACTGATAGTTTTGATTTAGTTTAATATTAAAATAGTATTATCCAAAATAAAGCAACCCAAGTGATTATTTTCATATATATATATATATGTATATATATATATATATATATATATATATCTGTTATATATATATATATATATATCTGTTTGGGGATGTTTCAACAAGTTCTGTTGATGTTTCATATATTTTGATATTTCTATATTTTTCATTTTTTTGCTAGTCCTGGGTCCTGAACTCAGGGCCTAGGTACTGCCCCTGAGCTCCTGTTGCTCAAAACTAGCACTCTACCACTTGAGTCACAGCACACCTCCCGTTTCTTTTTCATTTTTTGTTTATATTTCTGTTTATGTGGTACTGAGGAACTGAACCCAGGGCTTCATGCATGCTAGGCAAATACTCTACCCCAAATCATATTCCCAGCCTGCTATAGTCTCTAAGGAATTAAAATAGATTTTCTTTGAATATATTCCATATATTTTTCATTAAATTTAACTGTATTCTTTAAAATGTTAAATGTGATTAAAAGTACCATATTAACTAACTTTCACAATTCTTTTGATGGCTTAAATTTTTTACTTTTAATCCTTATGTTCTGTCATATAGATAGATAGCTAGACAATTGATAGATGGTAGATAGATGATAGATAGATAGATAGATAGAAAGATAGAGTGGTTTTGATAGAGTGATTTTATAAATTTCACAGATTTTCTCAGAGTTTTTAATAAATATTATTGAAAATATATTTATGAAACATATTTTTAATGTTATTAAACTAGGTCTAAGACTAATATTGTGCTATGAAATTTCTTCAAGAAATCAATTTCTGGCACTGTTATCTCTTAGGTAGGAAACAAGCTTTCCTAAGGGGTTACAACATAATTGTCTCTAAATTATTTTGACATTTAAGCTCTTCAGTGATAAATGAAATCAAGATAAAGTGTTAGTTTGGCCTTTACTTCAAAAAGGAAATGTAATAAGAAGTTCATAAAAACTGTCAAACTCATAAAAATTTAGGGGAAATAAAAGCAAAGAATAAAATCCTGTAAGTTTATATTTGGTAATAAGGTTATATAGAAAATGAAAATACTCTTTAGAATCTTTTAGCACAGTAGAAATATAGTTATCTTACAACTTCAAATACTTTCAGGTAGTATTTGGACTTTTAAGTGTAAAGCTAGTAATAATGAAGTTTTGGATCATTTCCTCATATATTTTTAAGTTTTTCAAAATTTTCATTCCTTCCTCCAGTGATTTTAGCTGAGATCAAATAGGACAAAATTCAGTATTTCAAAAATAAAACACAAAAAAAGAGAAAGAGATTCTGTTGAGGAGGCTACTAGCAAGAGGACATTGGGCTAACAAAGGTGAAAGAAGATGAATATGGGCCATGTATTTTATCAATATGTATGAAAAACAAACAACGAAACTAGTTGAAATTGTATCATGAAGAAGTGGGAGGAGGAAGAGGGAATGTGTACATTGTACACATGCATGGAAATGCCACAAAGTAATCCTTTCTCACATAGCTAATGTATCCTAATTGAAAAATAAAATAAAACATGTAAGTAGTGCCCAGATTTTTAGCAAGGGTTAAAATCAGAGTAAAGCAATTACCATTAAGGCCAAGATATTACCTATCACAGGTACTTAGCAACTGCTTTCGCTGCAAGCAGAGATTTTCCACTGGGGCCTATAACTGCCCAGTGCAGGACAAAAACTTGTCATCTCTGTCTCCATGGGTGTCTGTCCTCTGCTGTGAGCTTTTATATGCTGAGGTCACCTTGGATTTCACAAATGAGACACTGACAGAGAAACATCCTTACAAGAGTCCACACTAGGCCTATCTTAGGTAACAATAACTTTCTCTGATCTCACCAAAGACTCTGCCTGTCCATCTTGAGAACGTGGCCAAACATACCACACTTCTGACCGGGATTGTTAAAAAATAACTCATGCTATTTGCCCCTGTCCCAGTTCTTCCTATATTGAAATCTAAAAACTCATCTCTTTACCCCTAACGTGACTCAAGTGATTATTTGTCCTGTTCCTCACGTGGCTGATGTTTTAGTGAATCATTCTGTGCCTTTCATCACTTGGTAATTAGCACACGGAAGGCCAGTGTTCATACCTAATAGCTTAGAATCTATGGAGTTGGTCCTCTGGCCTAGAGTTTCACTCACAATGCAATGTTAAATCAACAATGTCTTTCCACAATGCATTTTCACTAACTTTCTTGTCTAATTGTCATTCACATCACAGCATCTGTACTCATTTTGCCAGTTATCACTTTCCAACAAATATTTATGCAGTTTTTCATTCATTCATTCATATTCTAAGACATTAGATACTTAAGCATTAGCAGTATATGTAGAATTCTTTATGGTAAGACAGATAAAAGAATGATACCTTTATGGAATTTTAGGTCGGTAAAACTATTCTCTTGATACCATAATACTAGCAATATAACATTATGTACTTGTTAAAATCCATAGAATTAAACAACACAGAGTGGTCTCTAATGCAAACTATGAAGCTTAGTTCATAATAATACATCAATATTGGTTCATCAGTTGTAATATACCTACCACTGTATTGTGAGAGCTTAATAATAGAGCAGAATGGAAGGGAATATGCAAGAACACTATATTTGTTGCATAGATATTATAAGCTTAACACTGCTCTGAAAAAAATGAAGTTTGCAAATTTTTTAAATAGATTTTTTTTTTGTCGGTTATAGGGCCTGAACTCTGGGTCCAGACACTGTCCCTCAGCTCTTCAGCTCAAGGCTAGCGCGCTACCACTTGAGCCACAGAGCCATGTCAAGCCTTTTCTGCTTATGTGGTGCTGAGGAATTGAACCCAGGGCCTCATGCGTGCAAGGCAAGCACTCTACCACTGAGCCACCTTCCCAGCCCTAAATAGAAAATCCCCACTTACAAACAGGTAAATTATTCCATGTAGTAAGAGGAAGTAAGGTTATACTTTGAATAAAACCATGAGAGTTATGGGAGTTATAGAGTATGGTTCAAGAGTCATTTCTGAGCTGAAGTTTGAAATACAAGGAGCCCTTCATGAGAGGAAGCGTGCATGAGGGATACAGAAAATAGAGACGCAGGATTAAGAGAAGAATGCATGAGAGATAAACAAAAGAGAAGAGTTGTGTGGAGTCCCTGAGGCAGAGCTAAGTTCAGTCTTCTAAGCTCTGAAAAAGGTCCAGTTTGGTTTTCCAAAGGACTAAGAAGGTTGAAAAATATTGCACAAAAAGACATTCAAAAATGTAGAAACCTATAGGTCCTAAGTCTAACTATTGTATTTTGGAATTATATTTGATGATTTTATGTAGGATAGTATCAAGATCTAGTTTATACATCTACCTACCATCCAAAAAAAAGGAAAGGATGAATGAATAGTAGAATTAAACAGATAAATAAAAGATAGATAAATTTGTAATCTAAGGAAAGAGTGGTGATATTTATGATTACAATAGTAGTTGGAAGATAAAGAAAATTAAATTTCTGGGTAGACATTTTACCTCAAAGTTTTTTTCCCATTCATTTACATTACAATCACCACCACTAAAACTTTCTTCCCCAAACAAAGATTTGTCCCATGTAATCCAGCATTAAAAATCTCCAATCTTGTTCCATTTCACTAACATCCAAAGTCCTTAGGATGGTATTCAAGGTCATATATAAATTCAGATCCATCCTTTCCCAACCGGTTTGCTCATTAAACACACCTGCAGCAAGATTTCCTCCATATTCATTCATTCTGTAGGTGCCTCAAACCTTACCTCTACAGAGATAATGGCAGATCTGCTTTTTGATTCGTGTAAAGTTCCCTCTAAGGAGACTTCACAACTCCTAAAAATGGCATGATTGTAGCATCACCACAGGTGTTTGTTTCCTCTGGACAGTTTCCAATATCTGTTTAGACAACTGTCATGACATATTTATTAGTACTCTTCCCCCCCCCACACACACCAAAAATCTTCTGGTTTATAAGATAAATTATATAGTCCATATTCATTATTTTTTCTTCTTACCCCACAATCTCAACCCCTTGTGACATAATCACAGTGATTTTCCCTTGAGAACACACTTGCCCACAACGATCTTTCCTCCTCCTCTTTACAGCTCCAAGGAAGCATTTGTGACTGGCTAAGAAAATGAACAGTTCACTCACCTGGCTACCATCTGTATAAAGAAAAGAGCCGCTGCTATAATGGGAAATAATGGCCTTGAAAGAAGGACTTCTGTGGATATTAATAGAACAAATGTATATTCAGTGATTAGCTTATGAATCAGTTGATAGAGATATGATTTCACAAGTGCCATTACCAGGCAATTTGAAGTTCTGGCTAAAAGCTCTGAATACCTCTTTTCTTGGGACAACATATTAAACCCCTACTGTATCTACTTTCCTTATGAGGACCTAGGAATCGCGTGTAATACTGTATGTACTACAAGACTCCTAATTGTTTAGCACTCAGAAAGAGCCTCTTCCTCCTTGGTCCCAGAAATGATTAAGCATACCCTGCTCCCAGGAAATCAGCAAAAGGAGCACGAGATCTCCTGGCCCTATTTGTCATGTGTTATACCTCCAAGGGGTTGTCCTGGCTGTTTTGCTTTTCCTGAACACAGTTTCCCATGTAGCCTTTCTCTCATTTGGAGCTGTTGGATTGAGAGATCTGCCATCCCAGAAGCCTTATAATCATATCTGATTACAGACTTAGGATGTGATCCATCCTACTCAAGCCCTGGCTGTTCTAAGTACTGTGAGCCAGTAAACAACCTTGTGCATCATCTTGCTTGTGCTTTTGTCTCCTACCACCAAAGTAACCTGCCAAGTATCTTTATTCTTCATGCCAAATTCATATCAAATTTTTCTTAAGGACTCAAGAGAGCCACAGTGTTCCTCTTGGGACATGTGTACCATTGGCTCCATTCTTCTCCCTGTTTCGTAGTTTACCTTGGAGACGAACTTTTGAGTAATACATAATCATCATTGGAACTCATAGTAAACATGTGTTGGTTTTGTATTGAATTTTCAAGTATTATAGATTAAAAGGCTGAGAAATTTTGTGTCCACTATTATTGACTCACTCTTAATCAGCTGAGTAATCTTAGGTAGTTCATTTATACTCATGCTGCTCTCATTTCTTTTTCTCCTTTGAACACTGACCTAGAAATCACCTTTAAATTTCTTCTCTTCCTAACATTCCAAAGTTGTTTGACTTAATTCAATGTATAATTTCATAGCAAACATTGCCCTTTACCATCTGATTGCTTATCAGCATACTGTAATAGGGGCAAAAAGCCCCAAAGATATTTTATTTAGAATTCCTCAGTAAAGCCAGCCTAAATAGCTAATATTTATGCATCTGTCACCAGTTGTAAAAGTTTCAATTGCCTAAGGAAGGAGAATATTCAATGAAAACAATCCAGCATTTACTCACAGCCAAACAGAGTAGGGATAGTCAGTGAACAAAATTTATGCTGGACAGTGATACTCAAAACAGGGCTCCTAGATTCCTGGAACCTTGTAGATCACTTGAGGCAAATTGGCAGAATAAAGGAAGGTCACTTTGTAAGCCTGACTTAAGAACTTTCTAGAATCTCTAAAGAGTTCCATAAATGTGTCACTGGCTTTTAGGTGCTATGCATTTTTTAACTGCTATTTTAGACCAGATGAGTAGGTTTCTTGCTTTCTAACCTAAACTGCTAAGATTACCATCCTATATTAACTAGATAAGGCCTGGTTTTTGTAGATTCAAAGAGATCACTTTTCCTATCATGGAATTTCTCAGTGCCAAAGAAACAAACTTTAAACAGCTAAGGCTAAGAATATATATATAGGGGCTGGGAAGGTGGCTCAGTGGTAGAGTGCTTGCCTTGCATGCCTGAGGCCCTGAGTTCGATTCCTCAGCACCACATAAGCAAAAAGAAAAAAGCCAGAAGTGGTGCTGTAGCTCAAGTGGTAGATCGCTAGCCTTGAGCTGAAGAGCTGAGGGACAGAGCCCAAGCCCAGAGTTCAGGCCCCACGACCAGACCCAAAAAAACAAAAAGAAACAAACAAAAAAAATATATATATACATATATGTAAATCCATAATCCTTTTGTTATTAAAAATACCTTAAAATAAAAATATACACCTGAATTTGGTGGTAAAACCTGTCCCAAATCAATATGTTGTAGATTAATTTTATCCAGTGTAAACAGAATTTTAATTTTTTTCTGAAACAGAAATACCAGCCAAGGGACTATTTCCCATTGGTCATAGACACACATATATAGAACATATAATGTTATATGTGTATGTGCACAAGCTTACATTTATAGATATACATGCTTTTTTACTGTGTTGCATTTTAAAAGCTAAATGTTAAAACAGAGATTGGCAATTTAATCTGCATTTTTATATATAAAGCTTCACTGGAACTCAATTTGCCTATTTACAGTGTGTCTATAACTTCTTTTTTGACTGAAGTCAGAATTAACTAGTTGTACCAGGGCACATATGGCTCACAGAGGAGAAAATATATACTTTATGGTTTTGGAGCTTCTGGAAATTTTTCACTTATCCCTAACCTAATGCATTCTAATCTCTAAAATATATTTGACTGTGAAGACTTCAGTATAAGGATTACAAAATTGCATTTCTCTAGCCCCATATATACATACTCAGCAAGAATATCATGTATTAAATAGAGAAGAATGCAGGGGTCTTGTTGATTGGAGAAATTCGGCCTTTATATACTCTCCTCTAATCATGTATCCTGAACCTTCATCTAATTCAGAAACACAGATAAGATACTCATTGAGAAGTTATGACTGGGGCAGAGAGTTTATATCTAATGCACACTGTCCTTAACACAGACAATGCTAACAATATTTTTAATGTGATTTAGAATAATTTCTTTCTTGGAAATGAAGAACTACCACTCAATCTACCCCCATCTGTTTATGAATATGCATGCCAGTAATCTAAGACTGAATATGGAATCCAAACATGGGCTAGGCATAAGGTGGTAGGGGAATTCTGGGAAGTTGTTGCATGTTCAACTTGGGTATGCCCAGCAGGCCTGGGAGATGTAGGCAGTGACCAAAAATTAGAGAGAAGTCATCCCTCTTCTTTATCTTTCACAAGAGAGCTAACATTTCTTTGTGCTGAGAACTAGGGACATTTACCTATCTAAAAAAGGAAAGGTATGTCTGTGCACACAGAGCTCTGAAATAAACCTTTCTAAGGAACTCATTGACACCTAACAACTCTACTTAACAAGATACAAAGAATATAAAAGATGACCTAAAACAGGACATTGTACAATATTGGGAGATGAACACATGGATACAAATTATTTTCTTGTCAAACTCTCTTGGCTCGGTGGTCTTTAATTTACATGAACAGATCTAGGTGACACCAACTTGGGTGACAGAATTATGGGTGTTAATAATAGTCTTTATGGAAATCCTTGGGTCAATTAAAATTTTCACCTTTTCTTTAACTATCTTTGCACTATCTGAAATGAGTTTTCTAACATTGACAGTAGGCAAAAGGAAACCAGTAGGGAAGGCTTTGATTATTGTTCTAAGTATAGAGCAATTGAATGACCACTAGAAGAATATCACTGCAAAATACTGGCCAACTTTTCTGCCCCACTGTGTCTCATGTTGCTTTGGTATATCAGGAAACCATTATTGTAGGTTCTGACTCTCAGTGCTCCTGTTCGCCATCGATGGTAACATTGCTTCAACACTAACTAATTTCCTAGCAAAGATCATGATCCTTTTCAGATGGTGCATTCATCAGTGGAGCAAATGTGCTCTACACTAATTGTCCTTTTGTTTTTAATTGACCAGTTAATTAACTGCATCAGATAAAATTAAAAAACCCAAATAGAACTTGCTTCAGGTAATTCTGTTGTTTTATTTCAGTGTGGTTAAAAAAATCTATGTCCAAAAGGAAGGGAAGATTCTTCATTAATTTTATAAGAGATTTTCAACTTTAGCATGCATGGAATTATTTATTATCAAACTAAATCAATAATAAATTTTTACAAAATAAATATTTATGATCTGAAAAACTCTGGATTAGGCTAGGAAACTACAACAGCCATGAAGCTGGGCAAGGTAGCAAGATAAATTGTGCCATCACATTTTTTTTGTTATATTCAGACGATAAGGCTATCAGTTATGATAACTGTTGTGCTAAACTTTCTTTTTTTTTTAATTGTGAAAATACCATATCAACCAAAGTTGATGTTAGGTGAAATGAAACCCAAGATAAGTATTCAAATGTTTTTTTTTCTTTCATGTGATTGTTTCTAACATATTTATAAGATGATTTCTTTGGTGCTAAACTTTCAAAATAGGCACTCACAATCGATGTCAGATAAGACTTTGCACTTTTAATGTGATCACAAGAAACATTACTGCTTTTCCTAGGGAAGGTATGATTACATGTGAATAGGTATGAAATAAAGGCAAATGTTTTGTTAAAAAAATAAGTTCATTTTCTACTTTTTACTTATTTTTTTAGTTTTTGAGATACAGAGTTTTACTATGTAGCCTATACTGGTCTGTGACTCATAAATCTCCTTCCTTAACTTTTCTAGGGCTAAGCTTACAGATGTGCATCACTGTATTCAATTTCATTGTCATCATCATCACCACCACCACCATCATCATCATCATCATTATTTTATCAGAGAAATCAAGCTGTAGATCAATCCAGTCTGTCTAGGGACTGATGTGAAGAAATGGGTTTTGAGACTCTGAAAAAAATCACACCTAATAATTTGAATTTGTGTTTTTGCCTTTTTTGTAAGCTCCAATTAAAAATAAACAAAACAAGAATATTTATAGCAAGATCATATTAATATATGTGTGTATATGCAGAACAATTTTTATTTTGCTTTGGGGGAAGTATAAATAGATTTACCTAAAGAGTATTATGGGAGCTATAGAGAAATAACTCTTTAATTCTTTATGCATTTAAGGAAAAAATGGACAATAGGAAAATTTTCTGCTTTCTAGTTTCGCTATAGTTTTCAAATCAGAAAAAAACCCCAAACAGATCAATAGAGGCTAACACGGCAAATAAATCTACTAGGATGGTATTTTAAAGGAGTTTGACTTAAGTCTTGTATTTGGATTTAAAAAATAGTTCACTTAGTTTTTTTTTCAGAGAAAGAGGAACTGCTTTTATTTCAATTCAAGTTTTGTAAGCATGATTAAAAATGATACAGGATAAACTTAGGCCAATACTCAATGATTACTTACATTTTGACACTGCTGTCAAAACATCTACATAAGCTGAAAGCAAACAACAATCGACAAAAACAAAAACATGGTGCCCAAGGAAAGGGAAATGGTACTGTCCCTTACCTTTATCGTCTATCCTTACCTATGCCTTTTTGGTCTCAGAGAGGGATCATGTTCCCTTCTGAGCATCAGGATTTAAGAGGAACTTTGTCACACTGAAAGACTCTCCTGAGGAAGAGAATAAGGATGATGAGGTGGCTAGAAGCGATGACTTATGAGGGTCTGTGGAAAGAAATGAGTATGTTTAGCCTGGGGAGGAGAAGGGATAGCGGACAGAGGACAGCCGTCTTCAAATATTTGAAGTGCTGTCTTTTGGAAGAAGGATTAAGCTTATTATTTGTGTCTCAAGAGAGCAGAACTGGGACCAAAGGGGAGACATTTCAGGGCAGCAAATTGCAACTTAATATCAGCCCTGGGCATTTTTAACAAGTAGAATTGCTTGGCCAGTGGTTAAGTGCACAAGCTTTACACTGGCTTTGAAACCTAGGTGTTCTGGGACTCTGTCGGGAAATATCTACAGCCACATCATGGCTGGGGGACTTTAGAGAAAGAAAGTAAACTTTCTGTGCTTGGATTTTTAATGGCAATTATTATGGAAAGAGCAGCATCCACCTAATAAGCCTCAGAGAAGGATTCAATACAGTTGTCTTCAATGAGTGACAGGGAAACATTTTCATGAGATACCTAGGAGAGTAGCTAGATGACACCACTTCTAGGACATGAAAGAGGGCATTTCAGATCAAGTAGAGGTTCAACTACATCACTTGTAAAGTCTTTCTGTACCAGTAGTGTTCTATTGCTATAGAAAAGCAGGAAGCTGTCAATTCTCTGAACCAGAGGTCATTAACAGCAGGCCCAGTAGTTAAATTAATCAGTGGAATTCAAAGATTGGAAAATTTGACACAAAATGAATACTCTAGGTTGCCTTTAACTGCCTGAAGATTTGGCATCATGGCGTCAACATTTCACACAGTTAAAACCCCATCGAAATACAATAAATACCAGGAGTCACTGGACCAAGCTGAGTGTGATCTTTCAGTGTTGTATTCCCAGCACTTGGGAAGCTGAGACAGAAGGCTGACAAGTTCAAGTTCACTCTGGGCTACATCATACTTGACTCTTAAGCTCTGTTAACTAGACATTGCTTGTCTAGCATCCTGCACATTGTACATTTTTTTTTATATTTTGTGCCTTGCCTGCCATCTCTGTGTAACACCAATAGGCAAGATCACGCAAGGGGGATCCTGTAGTCATGTAGGATGAGAAAGAACAAGGGGAAGGAGTGGGAAGTTAGGATGCCAGGAGGTGGGGTAAAAGGGAAGGCAATGATCACAGTCATATCAAGGTTTATTGAACACAGAACAGGAGTCAGTTTGGGTGCCAAGAACTTTATGAGCATTGCCTCATTTAATCTTCACAGTCCTGTAAGTGTATTAAATTATTCTTTTCATTTTACAGATGAGAGGGCTAACGATGGGAAGAGGGAAGTAACCAGATAAAGTACATATACCTAAGAAGTGGCAGAAACATCTCTCATTCAACCATGATCCTGTGAGCCTGAGCTTTCTACCATGGTGGTCAATCCTACCGGCTCTGTAGCTTTCCTTCGTTTCTACTCTGGGGGATTCTGCGCAGACATTTAGAACACTGAAAAGGAAACTTCTCCTCCAGTTAGAGTTGCAAATGGAAGCCTCTTCTTTGTTGTGAGTTACATGAACTGCTCTAAAGCTAGAGGGGGCTGGGCAAGAATTTCTACAGCATGGTTTTAGACTTGAAAAAAATTAGCACACAGAACATGCAAATTGTATGCAAAACTGGAGATAAAATGAGTTTCTCCCTTCCTGAAAGATTTCTGAGGCTTGCTTCCATGATAATACGTTGCTGAGATAGATAGATAGATAGATAGATAGATAGATAGATAGATAGATAGATAGATAGATAGATAGATAGATAGATAGATAGATAGATAATAGATAGATCAGATAAATGCATGTTGATATATAAACTATATATATGTTAAAATAAAAAATAAAATCGGGTGCCAGTGGCTCACTCCTGTAATCCTAGCTACTTAGGAAACTGAGATCTGAGGATTATGGTTCAAAGCTAGTCAGAGCAGTAAAGTCTATGAGACTCTTACTAGAAGTGGCGCTGTGGCTCAAGCTGTAGAGCGCTCTCCTTGAGCTGAAGAGCACAGGGACAGCGCCCACACCCAGAGTTCAAGCCCCATGACCAACCAAAAAAAAAAAGAAAAAAAGAAAAGTAAAGAATACCTATATCTATCTATCTATCTATCTATCTATCTATCTATATCTTAAAGAAAGACAACGGAATAGCATAAGCAAAGCCCTTGGTTTCTGTAGTTCGGTGATTTTATTTTCTTCAATGAGTTTTTTAAGCAGTGGATAGCTTACAGAACACACATTGGGGAAATATAAGTTAAAAAAAGTCTTGCAAAATAATTCCAGTAATTCCAATCATTCCAGTGTATTCTCAACTCCACACTAAGCTAATTATGTCATCTGTGGAAGCCTTACAAATCTTTATCTTTGGACAACCCAGGATAGAATACCTTACTGACTGATAGGTAAGGATAAGATACTTACTGCTTTACTGTCTGCTCCTAATTTTTGTAGGGATCACTAATATTGGATATGACAGAGTCCTTTGAATTATAAAAGGCCAAAGAAGCACATTATTAAATTTTCTCTCTCCTGCAAAACTGGTCAGGATAATTGGATAGACTTTGGTAATTTCCATGCCAATCAGTGATTTTCTGAACATATATGCTAGCATGTCTTCTTTTCAGTAAGGAAAAGAAATTTGACTTTTTTTCAGATTTCAATGTGGAAATAATTACTGTCCATATATCTGTATCTATATTGATATCTCTATTTATATCTCTACTATCTGTCTATTATCTATAATCTATTTAACTATGATCTACAATCTGTCTATCATCTATATCTATGTATCTATCATATATTCTAATGACTTCACTAAATCATACATCTGTAAAACTTCTATTGAGAGGGAATATGCTTTCTTGCAAAGCTATCAATTGGTGAAGCAGTATGTACACTCATTCCATTCTGTTCCCATTGGCTAAGGCTCACAGTTCCCAATCCCTGGACAATTAGACCTTTGACCTTCTCTTGCATCAGCCCACCTCCTGATATGCTCCTATTTGTAGTTGTGACCTCATGGAAACAGGAGTTGTCTTGGGAGAAAAATGTGGTTACCTATCAACAATGATCCTCCAAAACTCAGGGAAATGCCTCTGTGGTTGAGACGCTACAACTTTAAAAATAATGAAAATTAAAAGGGTGAGAAGAAGAGGGAGAGGGAAATGGAGGAGGGGAGGGGGTGAGGGAGGAGGGGGAGGGAGTTCTTTCCTCCACAATTCACAGGGCTCAGCGACTCTTTTGCACTCCCTGTATTCAGAAACAAGTTGAGTAAATTGAATTCTATATGGAGAGAGGAGATCAGGCAACTCAACAGAGAAAGGTGTAAAGTTGCCATTCATGGCCACAAGGAAGTTGCAGGCATTTGGATCATATTGTCCTACAATAATAGCCCTACAGCACATAGACATCATGTGACTGAGCCAGACCTTGTATGTATCTCTCCCTCTCCCTCTCATTTTCTCTCTCTCCTTCTTACTCTTCTTCACATTTTCCCTCTCCTTCTCCCTATCCTCTTGGTTTTGTGCTACTGGGGTCTAATTTCTGGGCCTCATACTGCAAAGCTGTGGCACTGCCTTTAGAACCACACCTCCATCCTAGCTTTTTGCTGGTTATCTTGGGAATAGACTCCAGCAAATTTTTCTGCTTAGGCTGGACTCAAATTGTGATTCCCAGATCTCACCTCCTGAGGAACTGAGATTGCAGGCATAAGCCACCAGTGATTGTCTGTATTGGGATAGCTCCCTTGCAACATGACACCCTGTTCAAGTCACTCATGGAGGCATAGGTCAGTCTCCTAGTCACATGCATTTGGAATTCTTCTCATATAACCCCCTTGATTGCAGTAGAGATGGCAGATAGACATAAAGGATGTTTGGGGTAAATGCCGAGGAAGGAAGAGGATAAAGTGGGATCAAGAGCAGATTGCCCAGAAACTACCTTTCTGGCAGTCAACTAGACTCAGAGGATCTGTTGAAAAGAACAAAAGAGCAAGATGGTACACACGCACACACACACACACACACACACATACACACACACACACATTCATACATACATATGTATTTTATTCATCCATCAGGAAGAATGTAATTATGTTGTTTTCAAGGAGATACATCTGGTAAAAATATCATATTGAACCAAGTAAGCCAGGCTCTGAGAGACAAAGTGTGCTTGTGGATATTCAGTCATTTTGAAGTGTCTGTTGCCTACATTAAAACCCTGTCTCAACCTCTAACCACATGAGGAACTTTATCCAGGTTATTGAACTTGACTGTATTTCAGTTTCCTCATCAGTAACAGCAGCTGCATATCAGTTTGAGATGAGAATAGCTTATTCATGTAAACGGTTTAAAACTCGTTCATGTGAATCCAAGAAGGCTCAATAAATAATAACAGCTACCAGTGCTGTTCTCACAATTATTTTATGTATAAAACAGTCAGATTTGAAAAGAGCCACTCATTTAGTGGATGCTTCTGTTTTTTGTTGTTTTTTTTAATGGTCCACTTCCCTGGATTTCTCTAATGTTAGCATTCTGCCAAGATTCAGTGATCTTCCTCACTCCAGTTAGAACGGCAAAAATCAAGAACTCTAACAACAACAGATGCTGGAGGGGATGTGGACAGAAAGGAACCTTACTTCATTGGTGGTGGGAATGTAAACTTGTTCAACCACTTTGGAAAGCAGTATAGAGGTTCCTCAAAAGACTACACATAGAACTCCCCTATGACCCAGCAATCCCACTTTTGGGCATTTACCCAAATATTTACAAACAAGACCACACTAAAGCTACCAGCACAACTATGTTTATTGCAGCATTATTTACCATAGCTAAGATATGGAACCAACCCAGATGCCCCTCAGTAGATGAATGGATCAAGAAAATGTGGTATATATACACAATGGAATTCTATGCCTCCATGAGAAAGAATGACATTGCCCCATTTGTTAGGAAATGGAAAGGCTTGGAAAAAATTATATTAAGTGAAGTAAGCCAGGCCCAAAGAAACATAGGTCCCATGGTTTCCCTTATATGCAATATCTAGTATATGTATGAGTCAAGCGGAAAAGGTCAGATAATGTGATGTTAGGAATACGATCCCTTAAATATGTATTTTAATGTTTTTTTTTCTTTCATGCATGTGTTTCTAACGCATTTATAAGATTATTTCTTTGTTGCTTTGTACGTCCCTCCCCCACAGTGTAACCCCTGCTTTCACTATATTTGATGTCAGTATAACTTGTGGAGGAGATGGGGACAAACAAGTCGTTTAAGGATTCAGGTGGACCTGTTGCAACAATGAGAAGTACAAGTTGTCATGTCAAAACCAGCTTTACAATGTCGGTGTGGGGGGGGAGGGGGGGAAGGATTGGGTGGGAGGGAGGGGGGAGGCTGGGAAGGGAGGTGAAGGGTAAACAAAGGAGGAGGCTGCAATGCTTGGTAAGAAATGTATGCATTATCCTGCCCATGTAATTGTAACCCCTCTGTACAGTATGCTCTCAAATAAAATAAAATTAAATTAAAAAAAAAAAAGATTCAGTGATCTTGTTCTATACCAGTTTTCACCATACCTTCCTTTAATCAATTTCCTTTCAATAATAGAATGAACGGAGTATGGTGTTCTGTCTCTTGTGTGTGTGTGATCTGCTTTCTACGGTCTGGTTTTCAGTTGTCTTCTGTACATCTGTGTTCTTGCACACCAGAGGCAATGAAATAACACTTCATTGACTGAATGACGAGTTGTTCCATTTGAGTATCGGAAATATGTTTCAGGATAGAAGAGGAAAAAGCCTCCTAGAGTCATGACAATCTGACTTAATGTTCCTTTGGTTTCCCTGACCAAACTTAGCACAGTCTACTGGAAAGGTGATGCACCAGGGCTTTTATTTTAAATAAGAGGTATGATGAGAAATAACCACGCTTAACCTTGGCTGACTGCCATGAGGGTCTGTCATCTAACGGGTAGGACTTGGCAAATGAATAGAAGAACTTTCATCACTAGGAAGACCTCAGGAAATAATATCACTGTCACATACATGTACAGGGTCAAGTACTGCCTAATGACTTCCTACCCAAGGCAGGCCACCTATGCAAAGAAAACCCCATTCACATTCTCATGGAGTTGAATATTTTAACCACTGAGGGAAATTCTGGCCACCATATGTGTTCCTGCAATACATTACTCGTGTGTTCCTTGTGAGGTTATGCAACAAATCCACTCAACTTCCAGCCTTTTGAGTACAACACATATAGTGATTCACTGTAATCACTGTATTATGCAGATATCATATAGGAGAATGGTAATAAGTATCTCTGTAACTACCTTTTGTATTTACAAGCCTGTTATTTAACATTGTGTTTATTTTCATTGGAAATACTGGGGTATGAACCCAGGACCTTTGTATTTATCAGAGAGACCTGCTAACGTTGTCCTTGGGCTGACCTTGAACCTCAAATTTTCTCATCTTTGCCTGTGAAGTAGCTGGGATTATGGGCATGCACCATACACTGAGTCCCTCTACTATAAATTGTATCATTATTTTAGATGTGTGTGTGTGTGTGTGTGTGTGTGTGTGTGTGTGGGTGGGTGTGTGCCTGTCCTGGGACTGAACTCAAGAGCTTGGTACTGTTCCTGAAATTTTTTGCTCAAGGCTAGCATTTTACCACTTGAGCCACAATTCTACTTCCTTGTATCTCTCAAGTTTCCTATATCTCTCCATTATGGAAGACCAAGAGAGATGCCTGAGCTCTCTCATTCAGATCTAAGTAAGAATGTTCTACAATGTTTGCACATGGATGTAGTTCCCTTCTCAGGAAATAGGTTTGACTGTAGGTGTTTTTTTCAAGCTTCCCACATGGTATGTCACCCATGGACCAATTGATCTTTAGTTCTCCATGGGCATTCCATCTCTAGTAAAGGGCAATAGTTTTAGAATTGTCTGGTAATCTCAGAAGCAGGGTATACAGAGGAGGGCATAGGGAAATCATCTTATTTTCTAGACAAATCACTAAGGCTGGCTCAGAAGTTAAAACTAGAAAGGGGTAAAATAGATAAGCTCTACTACCACCCCTTACATTTAATGCTAAATTACAAAGATTAGGAGATTTAGGAGGACCTGTCTAAAGCTGCTCTTTCTTCTTTGAAATGGTAAATATTTGGGAACTCCTCTTGGGTGGGTAAGGTCTAAGAATGAAAAGACAAACCTGGCAAAAAGAAGTCCTGAGTGCCCTGTTTTAAGTAAGCCTCACTCATTCTATCCCCCCCCCCCTTAAACCTTTGTTTAAGGAATACTCTGTATTTCCCCAGCTTAAAAAGATAAAGAAAACAAAAAGCAAACAAACAAACAAAACCTACAGATAGGAACTTCCATTCTGAATCTTTAACTCTCATTTCCTGAAAGGAAACAGGAAGTGTTCTCTTCTCTTCTTTTCTAAGTCTCCACACTTTAAACCTGTTAAACTGAAATAAGTTCTTTCTAAAACAGTCACCTTGGGAAAACACTTTCTTTTGTGAGATGCCCAGAAAAGCTCTGAGGGCTCTCAAGGGCCTGTGACGTTCACTGTTCGTGGGAACTAGAAACTGAGGGTGGCCTTCACCCACCCTCAGGTGGCCATCTCCAGTGTTATAAACTTGGACTTCTAAATGTAAACAGATTCTGGGCCACAACCCTTTTTTTTTCTTTTTAGCTTCTTGGTTGCAAAGAGTCAAAGATATTTGCTTGAAAACGTACTGAACATATTACAAGATGTTATTTAGAGGGTGTAGAGTAAAAAAATATATATATATAATCACAGCTGCATCATTGAGAAATTTCAGGCCAAATTGACCTGTCAATGCTAAGAACACACTAGCTTTGCAGAGGATGTGCACATAAACAAGTGAAATACATATGGAAAAGCATATATATATATATATATATATATATAAATATATATATATATGCTTTACATATATATACATATATATGTGTGTGTGTATATATATATATATATATATATATATATATATATATATATATACATATACATATATCTTTTCATTCTAAATTGCTTTCCTTCAGTCTACCTGACACACACATTCCCTGGTGTCCTGGCCAGAGAGGTATTTTTTTGGCACAATATTTTTCCTGATTTCTCTATTGCCTCCTGGGGAACCTGCCTCTCCAATCTCTAATGTGAATTTTCTCATGAATGCCAATGATATATGATTACATTTTTCCTTCCAACAAACTTTTCATTCTTCCAGGCATGCTAAGTACCCGGTGACTACTTTCAAGATCTCCATAACTCGATGAATTGCAATTGCTGGTAATAGAGGGTAGAAAAGGCAAAAGACCTTTTTACTGGCTCTGGGAAGATTTCAGTACATTGATGAAACATTGACTGCAAAGCTCCACAACCCGTAGAGTATGACAAATGGCCACCTCTCTCTCAGTTCTGTCCCTGAGGTTCTCAGGTACTCACTTCCTTAGGGTCTCCCTTGTCAGCAAGAGACGTTCCTCCCCATCCATTTTTGCATGTTAACTTGCATTTAGTGAGCAGTGAGCACTTTATTCACTCCCCATTCAAATCAAAATAAGGGTTTAATTTGCTTCCCTGTCTTCTGGGACTAATCTCCCTCCATTGAACACTCACACTCCCATTAAGTCAAGGAGAACAGCCCCTATGCAGCCTTTGAATTAGACACTGAAGGAGTAATTGTTCCTTTGGAAGTCTGCACATGAACGGCCCGCTGGCATCAATGAGAAGCTCCCTTTGTGTATGTACCCTACATCCCAGGGCAGACTGAGGATAAGACATGGCATTACGTGACTAGTCATTGATAATTAACATCCTGTCTACCACTGAGCAACTTGCTAAGTGTCTAGGATCCCACCATCCTCCAGCTGAGACTACGCTGAAGACCTACTATCTCTCTGCAGGGAAAATACGATGACACCCACTGTGTCAGCAACGTGTATCTCCCAGGAGTGATGAGAGCATAACCTTCACAGAAGAACACTTTATACACCATCTTCACAGTCTTCACTAAATGAGTCAACCTCCCATCTGCAAACAAAAAGCTCTTCATTTTTTGGATAGTCTTTTTGATTCCATGATTGTGACTTTAATCTCTGGAGGAAAATGAAAGTAATAATTTTCATCATATTTTTAAAACACGGTTTATTGTTCCCCTAACTCCCAGTTCCCTTTGTAACACTTATGACAAGTTAACTTAGAGAAAAGGAAAAGGACTCCTCTGTTCTAACAGAGAAGCAGAGGCTGACCAGGACAGGTAGTGTGTGCAAGCACAGTTTAGTGAACAAATCCGTGTATAACCATCATTATCTCAGTATCAATCGCCCCCTAAATAGACTCTAAGTCAAAGACTTGCATACGAAGTGTTTAGTGGGGAGGTTGAGTGGGCTGCCTAGGGAATGAAACCTATAAAGATTTGCTAGTGAAGGCCCCAGGATCTCAGGCCCTTTGGAAGTTGAGAGGAGACAGCAAGCAGGCATCCATCTTGGTTTGATCTCAAGGAAGCAGCTTATTTGCCAGTTCCTCACTCATTATTGATGGAGAGCTGCTTTGGTCACTTTGCCATTTAAAAAAAATATTATTGAGGGCTGGGAAGGTGGCTCAGTGGTAGAACACTTGCCTTGCATGCTTGAGGCCCTGGGTTCGATTCCTCAGCACCACATAAGCAAAAAAAAAAGCCAGAAGTGGCGCTGTGGCTCAAGTGGTAGAGCGCTAGCCTTGAGCTGAAGAGCTGAGGGACAGCACCCAGGCCCAGAGTTCAGGCCCCATGACCGGACCCCCCCCCCCCCAAAAAATATATTATCGAATAAAAGAAAACATACTTCCTAGGTCAGAAAATAGTTTTCAGAGATGGTGAATCCTTCACACTTTCCATGTCCAGGGTTGTAATGGTAAATATTGGGGTAGCAATGAACAGTGGGAGATTGCCTGAGCATCTGTTACAATTGGTAACTGCCTGTCATGTATTAAACACAGGCTTAGAGATGGGCCCAGAAATACAGTCAGTGCCTTGTGTCAAGACTGGATTTGGGTGAGGATTTGTATTACTCGAATAATCATCTTGTTGCTACTAACTAATCTTGTGCTGCAATTGGCTTGTTCATTAAGATGGGGAAGATCAGACTTTTAAGAGACACACTGAAAATTAAACGTACTTAAAAACTAACTTTCAAAACTCTGCCTGAAGGAGATATTTCTCTGTGTCTATACTCAAGAGCTATTATCTTATAAAATGTTTGCTGAGAGGTTACAAAAATAAACAAAAGTCAGTTAACACAAATAAGCAGTTTTTTGACATAAAGTGTTTTCATGAATATACAACCCAAGTCTTTATGGGCATAGCTATCAATAAATACATAGGAATATACACCTAAAACCAATTTTCAAATATTTTAATTATTATTTGGTATGACATAAGAAGTGTTACCCTGGGTCCCCTTTGTTATTACACACTTTCTGGGATCAAGGAAAGTATATTTAAGAACTTTGCATATGAGAAAGCAATTCACATTCAGATCATTACTTAAAATCCAAACTACAGGTGAGAACAGCATTACTGAATCAGATCCAAACACCAAATTTCACTCACTCCTATGATATGGCATGATTTTCTGGGGCTGTACTTTGTTATATCAAAAACAATGCTAAAGAAAAAGGAGAGGCTAAGTCCTCTAACTAGAAAGAAAAATATGCGCATGCTTTGTGTGGAATATGCTAAAATCTTTCACCATCATACCACCATGTAAATATGTTCTAGTTAGGGTTTGACAGGAGCACACAGTTGATCTCTTTTAAAACTGATTGTGTTCTATATATTTTATTTTAAGTGAATGCATGTTTTCCTAACAGCTTCTCAAGAATAGCATTACCTACATTGCTATTCTAATATCCACCTTGAGATATATCTAACATGTTTCCACTTGCATATATTTACATAAACACTCAAAAGACATATAAATATAAGGAGGCATATACCTTGATGTTCCAATATTGAAATAAAGATTACATGAGATAAGAAATGAAAAGTTAGCCAGCCAACATAGCATTATAGAACTTAATACTATTCAGAAAGCTTGAATTATTAAAAGCACACAATATCTTTCCACTTACAAGGTGAATTTTGCTGGTTGCTAAAGGGAAAAATCAGAAGTTCTGTTATTTTATCGGATCAAAAACTTTAGAAACATGCTGAGTGTCAGTGACTCATGCTTGTAATCCTAGCTACTCAGGAGGCTGAGATCTGAGGATCACAGTTCAAAGCCAGACTAGGCTTATTTTCGGTTAACTAACACAAATGCTGAAAAAGGAGTTGCGGCTCAAATGGTAGGGTGCTAGGTCTAAAAAAAAAAAAGAGAGAGAGAGAGAAAAAAAGCTTGCATACAGTGCTTAGGCCCTGTGTTCAAACCTCATGACCACCACCACCAAAAACAAAAAAGAAATCACATCGGTAGTATAGAAGCAATGTTGAGTTCCATGTGTATATCTGCTCATAACTTAACTGAATGGCTTTGTCATATTCTGGGATATTACTTTAACTTATTTTGAGTCAAACAAATAAAAGGCCCCAGAAAAATACCCTCTAGCTATATCTTTGATTGTTTTTATTCAGTATGTAAGAATTCAATCAACAAAATATATTTAATACCAAGAAGACTTAATATCAGAGCAATGGATTAAAAAGTGAAAAATTCAATCAACTATTATTTTTGTGTGCAATACACAAAAGTAGTTTATTGACTTCAAGGATTTCTTCTGGTTGTGTTCACTGAATCAAATTATCAGCTAATGTTATTTTGTCATGGCTCTAATTAAATCTTGTGAATATAGGGTAACAATATACATTCCTGGGAACAGATTTCATTACAAATAAGTTTAACTTTGTAAACCTTGAAACAAATATTTTAGTTAAAATGGATTTGATTTGTAATATTCAATATATCAACTTTATAGGTTTATTCATCTTGCCCAGTATGATAACATTACATATATGTATACTCAAATAAAACTTGTAATATAGAAGTAAGTTACTTCTTGGTAGTGTTTATGTAACTCCTTTTCAATTATTCTACATTATATCTATTGGGATCTGAACTTGGAGCCTAGAGATCTCTTAGCTTGCTCGCTCAGCTAGCACTTAACCACTTGAACCATGCCTCCAGCTCAAGTTTTTGATGGTTATTTATTTTTACAGATCCTTTTGTAGATGTAGGCTCATGAATTTTTCTGGCTTCGAGCCACAGTTTTTCAGATCCCAGTCTCTTGAGTGACTAAGATTTTAGGTGTGAGTCACTGATACTGTTTAGAGTAAATCTCTTAAATAATTCTCTTCATACTGAGTAGAGGAGGAGGAAATTTTAACCATTCTATTTGAGGCTCCATGGATCTGGTAATTATCTGTGCTGATTATCAATAGGGATGAATATTCAGAGCTAGGTAGTAGTGGCTGAGACTTTTGACAGGCTGAAATCTGGAAGATTCATTTTCAGGCCAGCCAAGCAGAAGAGTTAGCATGACCCCTTTTCAAACCCCAGCAGGGTACAACAGTGTCTACCTGTTATCATAAACTACATGGAAGACTGAGTTAGGAGAACCAAAGTGGCCAGGTCAGACAAGGCAGAAAATTAAGAGAGACTCCAGGTCCTGAGAAGAGAAGTTGGACAGAATGCTCTTCTCTGTGATTTCCATGACAATGAAAAGCCAGTAGTGGGCAGAGTGCACCTCCAAGCAGGAATACATGTCCAAGCAAGAAGAGAGACCCAATCTCAAAAGTAAGCAGTGTTTGTGGCTGGGAAGGTGGCTCGGTGGTAGAGTGCTTGCTTTGCATGCCTGAGGCCCTGGGTTCAATTCCTCAACACCACATAAGCAAAAAGAAAAAAGCCGGAAGTGGCGTTGTGGCTCAAATGGTAGAGCACTAGCCTTGAGCTGAAGAGCTGAGGGATAGCACCCAGGCCCAGAGTTCAGGCCCCATGACCAGACCCCCCTTCCCCCCCAAAAAAAAGTAAGCAGTGAAAAGCAAGATTGAAAGAACAGCTGTATAACTTAGCAAGTACATGACCCTGAGTTCAAACACCAGTACCATTCATAAAACCTCAGAAAAAGTAAGAACACAGTGGGGTGGGGGGGAGGGGAGGAGCAATTGGAAGGGTGTTAACTTTCCAGATGGTATTTCTTTTCTTCTTTTCTTTTTTTCACATTTTTCCTGCATTTCTTTTTCTTGTCTTCCTTTTTCTGTCTTCTCTCCTTCTTTAAACTTTGAGTTTTTTTTAAATTTTTTTATTAATTGATGTTGTGTAGTTAATACAAGTTACAAGATCCGGTACAATCAGTACAATTCTTTTTAACCATTATTTCCCCTTTGGTTGCTCTCTCCCAATCTTTCTTTTCCATCTCCCCCTATAAGATATCCAGGTCATTTTCTACATAGTGTTTGGTGAGCATCACTGTTCCATTTGTTCAATCTTGCTCCACCTTTTATGTGCCCTCCCTCACCCTTCCAAATACAGCATAAGAAATAATACAAAGCAAAAGAGAACAAAAATAGCAACGAGGGCAACTGAAGAGTGTCTCTTATTTCCTTTTTTGGAGTTAATTTCATGGAATATTATTTTATATGGTCTTCTTTCCATAGCTATGGAGCCTTTGTCCACTATTCCTGTGCTTAGCCTCCTTTGGTTAATGACCAGTGTCCTCTGTAATTTATCATGTCCTAGTTTATTTATTTGTTTTGGTCATTCGGTGTATTTACTTGTGGATTTATAGGCACATTCTAATTACCACAAATGAGGGAAACTTTACAGCCTGTGTTTCTTTGTTCCTGGCTTACTTCGCTTAATATATTTTCCAAGTCTTTCCATTTCCTTAAAAATGGTACAATATAATTCTTTCTGATGGATGAGTAGAATTTCACTCTCTCTCTGTGTGTGTGTGTGTGTGTGTGTGTGTGTGTGTGTGTGTGTGTGTGTGTGTGTTTGTGTGTGTGTGTCACATTTTCTTGATTCATGTGTCCTCTGAGAGAATCTGGGTTGATTCTATATCTTGGCTATGGCAAATAATGCTACAATCTGGTAGCTTTACTTTGGCTTGGTTTTTGGTCTGTTGGATAAATGCCCACTCAAGGCACTTGAGTTGATTTGAAACTTTGGCAAAGTAGTTGGTTATAAATCAACCCACAAAAATCGTAGCCTTCCTGTATGCCAACAATGAGAAGAGTGATGCTGAAATCAGGAAAGTAACTCCATTTGTAATAGCTTTAAAAACTACTTCAGAATTAACTTACGATGTAAAGGACTTCTACTGTGAGAACTTTAAAACTCTGAAAAAAAAGAAATTAAAGCAGACCTCAGGAAATGGCAAAATATCCCATGCTCCTAGTTAGGAAGAATTAACATAGTAAAAATGGTACTTCTGCCCAGAGCAATATATGAATTCAACGCAATAGCCATCAAAATCTCAACAATTTTCTTCAAAGAAATAGAGAAGTCAATCCAAAAATTCATATGGAATAATAAAACAAATAGTCAGTGCTAAGAACAGTGCTGGAGGAATATCAATACCAAACTTTAAGCATTATTACAAAACCATAGCAATAAAAACAGCTTGGTGCTGGCACAAGAATAGGTCTGAGGACCAATGGAATAGAATACAAGACCCAAAAACATATAGCCACCTAATATTTGATAAGGGTTGGAAGAAAGCCTCTTCAACAAATGGTGCTGGCAAAATTGGCTTTCTACATGCAGAAAACTGAAGCCAGATATCCATATATCACCTTGTACTAGAATCAACTCTAAACGGATCAAAGACTTCAATGTAAATCCAGAAACTGTGAAAATACTACAGGAAGAACTAAGGGAAACCTTAAGCCTTCTAGGCACAGGGTGAAACTTCCTAAACAAAGATCCAGAATCACAACAAAGCAAAGAAAGGCTGGATGTATGGAATTATATCAACACTGAAGAGTTTCTGCTTAGCAAAGGACATAGCTAGCAAGATAAATAAAAAGACCACAGAATGGGAGAAAAATCACTAGCTATACATCAGACAAGGACTTCATATCCAAAACGTACTCAGAGCTCAAAAAAATTAAACCTCCCAAAAATAAACTCAGAAACACAACAACGTAATCAATAAATGAGTTAAAGACCTAAAGAGAGACTTCTCAGAGGAAGAAAAAAAGAATAGCTAATAGACACATGAGGAACTGTTCAACATCTCTGGCCAGAAAAGAATGTTCAAATCAAAACAACACTGACATCTCACCTCACTCCAGTTAGAATGGACATTATTAGGAAAACTAACAATAACAAATGCTGGAGGGATGTGGCCAAAAGGGAACCCTATTACGCTGTTGGTGGGAATGTAAACTGGTTCAACTACTCTGGAAAGCAGTATGGACTATGGATGTTGCTCAAAAGACTAACCTAGAGCTTCCCTATGACTCAGTGATTCCATTACGGGACAATTGTTTTTTGAGTTTTTAAAACATATATACATCTGTTCCAGAGCACCCTTCAACAACTCATTATGTAGCTCAGACTGTGTTGGATCTCATGACATGACAGGATCTGCCTTAGGTCAGTGTTAGGGTTATAGGCATAGACCAGCTCAGATAATTTAATACTTTCTTTGGTCATATGAGTTCTTTGGTGTTAGAAGGAAGAGTCACGTTGAGGAGACAGGGACAAATTCTAAATGTAAAAGTCTTATATTATTTGTGATTGTCTTTCATTCACTTCAGACTTGGCCCAAGGCATTACTTCTCCTTTATTCCCTGTGGTCCTGGGGCTTGAACTCAAGGCCTGGATGCTGCCCCTGAGTCTCTTTGTAGTCAAGGCTAGAGCTCTACCACTTGAGCTACAGCACCACTTGTGGCTTTTTCTGAGTATTTTATTAGAGATAAGAGTTTCAAGGACTTTCCTGGTTGGCTAGCTTCCAACTGTGATCCTCAGATCTCAGCTTCCTGAGAAGCTAGGACTACAGGCCTGAGCCACTACTGGCACCTGGCTCAAGAGCATTTTTTTTTTTTTTGCAGGTCATGGGGCCTGAACTCTGGGCCTGGGCGCTGTCCCTCAGCTCTTCAGCTCAAGGCTATTGCTCTACCACTAGAGCTAAAGTGCCACTTCCCGGATCTTTCTGCTTATGTGGTGCTGAGAAATCGAACCCAGGGCCTCATGCATGTAAGGCAAGCACTGTACCACTGTATCTTCCCAGCCTGAGCATTACTTTTTATCATAAAATGTGAGAGTCACCATCAGAAAAGTCTCCTTTCTCAAATATTGATGGAAGTCCTAGTAGGAGCTCTTTGTGTCAATAATGTGAAATTGAACCAGACAAACCTGGTCCCCACTGCTAT
Organism: Dipodomys spectabilis; assembly: GCF_019054845.1. Lineage (NCBI taxonomy): Eukaryota > Metazoa > Chordata > Mammalia > Rodentia > Heteromyidae > Dipodomys > Dipodomys spectabilis. The sequence continues at coordinate 35,234,298 of NW_024870731.1, read as the reverse complement.
GGAATGTTTATGCTCATTGTGGTGTTGATAATAGAAAAACTGAGAGTCATAATAAATAAAGATTGTGATTAGCACACAGAGGGAAAACAGATGGACTGATAAGACAGTGATCAGTGGTGTGATGATATAGGAGCATTTGTGCTAGTTCAGAAAATCTGATTAATGCAAGTTCAGTGTCAGAACTTCTCCCAGCTGTAAAGTAAAGATACTTGTCTCCCTCCTATATAGCAAGCAGTGGAGGGAAACTAGCCAGTGTACAAATATATTTAACCTACATGATCAGATTTATATCAAGTGACTATAATTTAGAGGCCTTGAGTTTATGCTTGTTTTGAAAAATCAGGTACAAATTGATTTCTTCTATAACACTCCATTTTGCAGGCAACAAGACAGAGGCTCAGAAAATAAGCTAAAGAAATCTGAAACTTTCTCAATATCAGTGATCAACTTAAATGTACGATTGTGTGAGAAACACATAAATGCTCAGGAATATAATACTGACTTCAAGTATTCTTAGTGCTAGACAAATTTTGATGACTGTAGGGGTTTTGGAGCACAGTTAATGGTGAAAGGAGATAACATATTATGAAATATAAAAACACATTAAAATAAAGCAGACACTACAATGTCCAAAAGGGAGAATATACCTAGTAAGCAATAATAACATGGAATTGCCTTTTTTAAGTTGTGTTTTTCTTGAGACAGGGTCTTTCTACACCTCCCAATCTAGCCTTACATCTGCTCTGCAATCCATTCTGGCCTCAAACTCAGGTTCTTCTACCTCAGCTTGAGTCTAGAATTACCTGTGTGTTCCATCATACCTGGCTGTGTCTTTTCTCCTTATGTCTTTTCTTCTCAGATGACATCTGATTACATTATTGAGGCTACTAAATCACCATTAGGATATATTGTCAGTACTGTGACAAAGTGGAAACTTAGGCTTTGATTAAGGCAAGTCCCATGACAGTCAATTCTTACTTGAAAACACTACTCTGAAAAGCAACACTGAAACTTGGGTGCTTCTCGTAGCTGACATTTTGACTTATTCTCTAATGTTTGTAAAGGGCACTAAGTAATAACTAGTTCCTATATCATTTCACAAGATGGGTGGCTGGTTAGCAGTCATTTTTATTTTGACCTTGACTGAACCCACATAGCACTCACTCACATTGCCTCTGGCATTTGACTGTGTGCAGATTTCATTTTGTTACTTTTCCAGAAATTGAACACTGCCCAGGAAAATCAGAGATTTCTAGGAAACCATTCTCCAAGCTTATTGATTTGGAAGTCTGAAATGAACTGCTTTCTTTTGCCCAAAAATCCACTTCTGAGCCTTGTTTATGTATGAGATAGTATCTTCTCCACTCAAGTCCTGTTAAAATTGGGTCTGGGGCTCAAATTTTGCACAAATCCTAGATCAACCACTTAAGAATTTTATACAAATCAGACATGGTTACTGTCAATTACATCTAAGATGAAAAGATTTATATAAATGAAATAAAATAGTCTGATTGTTTCTGTTTCATGAGCCTATCTGAAGTATGCAAACATGAAACAATAAGTGGCATATTTTTGTCTAAATGCTCTAGATAATAAAGGGAAGTCGAGTTGAGGCCAAGTCATTTACTGGTTCTAGTGTTCAATATATATATATATATATATATATATATACATATATATATATATATATATATATATATGTAAAACAGTTTTCATATACCTATACCTGACTTTGCCCTTGACAATACAACAGTGAGTAAATGTATAGCACAAGCCTCATACAAGAGTGTACAGAGATTAATACACCATTTAAGAAGCTATGATAATTGCTATGCGGGGTAGTGCTGATTTAGGGAAAACATAGCAAAAGGAAACTCCCTCGAGATTAAGAAGAGCTAAAGAATCTTTCTATAGGAAACAACCTCAGGAACTGAGCAGTTTGAAGACACAAAACATGAGAATAAAATTTGTTGAGCTTGAAGAGTGAGGAGAAGAAGGGATAACCTGGCCAGAAAGAAGCTCCTGTATGGAAGATGAAGAACAAAAGCAAATGAGCATGCAAGAAAAATAAAGCAAGGGTCATGATGGCTGGAGAGTTGAAAAGAAACAGGTCATAGAAACTGAGAGCAAAAGTCCCAGAATGCCAATCAGAGGGACAACGGTGGTCTATACTAGAGGAATGGTAGCATGGTGAGGGGAGTAGAGGGTTCAACCTGAACACTATCAACACCTTGGACTGGCTAATTATTTGTAGTGGTCTGTTTTCTGTGTTTGTGTGTGTGTGTGTGTGTGTGTGTGTGTGTGTGTGTGTGCACATGTATGTCTGTGAGAGAGAAAGAGAGGTTACTCTGCCTGCTATAGACTAGTTTTTAGCAACCAAGCATTAGTGCTAACTATAATTACCCATGTCACTTAGCGGGGGGAGGGGTGGGGGGGGGAGAGGAATAAAATCATCTGCAGTTCAACCATGCATTTAAAGGATTATAAACCATGGTTAAGTGGGATTTGCTCTATGAACACAAGGGGATTTAAAAAAATCAATGAAGTACCCTACTTTAATAGAATGTAAGGGGAAAAATGCATGATCATCTCATTGATGCACAAGAAAGCATTTGGTAAAACCAACACCCTTTTATGATAAAAGCATTTTAAACCTAGTAGTAGGAAGAAACTCCTTCAGAATGACAAAAAACATTTACAGATCTGACCTTGTGCTACAATGGCAAAAGTACAAGAGCGAACCCCATCACCATCTGTATTCAACATTCTACTGCAAGTTCTCACTGAACAAATAGGCTCCCCCTGCCTCCCACAACACTAAATAAAATTCATGCAAACTGAGAAGAAAAACTGTAAACCATCCCCATAAGTAACATGACAATAAAAATTTTTGAAAACTCTCAATAAAGCTTTTAGAACTAATAAAGACATGCATCAAGTTCCAAATACAAGATTGACACACAAATCAAACATGTTTCTGTACACCAGCAAGACATTATCTAAAAACCAAATTAAGAGAGAAATTCCATTAACACTAGCATTCAAAACAATAAAGTACATAAATCTAATCACAAGATGAAAGTCTTATAGACTAAGAAAGTCAAAGCATGGCTGAAAGAAATTTGAAGAAGACATACTAATGAAAAGATAATCTATATTCTTGGACTGAAAGACAAAAATATTTAGGTATTAATCAAGTATTGTGTGGTGTGTGGATTCAATTCTATCAAAATTTCAATGACTCTTTTGTTTGCTTATTTGTTTTACAGTAATTGAGAAACTGATATTCAAATGTAAATGTTACTATGAGGAGCCCGAATAGCCAAAACATGACAAATAACAAATGTGTGAAACCTTATGTTTATACTGTACTTGAAAACTAGCATGTTGAATTGAAATTCCTTTGTACAACACTTGAAGATAATAAATAATTTAATTAAGTAATTAATTAAGCTATTTTTCTAATGTATAGAACTGCAGAACAGTTCGGCAGTTTCTAAACAATTTCCATCTGCAATCATATGAATGTTCACTTCTACTCCTATGAATATGTACCAAAGAATGACAGCTATCACTCATCCACATATGTATCTACATGTAAGTTTATTAAGTGAAATATAGTATAGAACTCATCATTTCATTCTTAAGTATAATTTACATCTACCAGCCTGAGCACTGATGGCTCATGCTGGTATTCTTAGCTACACAGGTGGCTGAGATCTGAGGATTGTGTCTCAGAAGCTAGCCTGGCCAGGAAAATCCATGAGACTCTTAACTCCAATAAACTATTCAGAAAAAGGTGGAAATGGCTCCGTAGCTCAAGTAGTACAGTGATAGCTTTGATCAAAAGAAGCCTAGGGACAGCTGAAGCCCTGAGTTCAAGCCCCAGGATTGGCACACACATACACACACACACACAGATACAGACACACATACATATATACATCTGTGTTTATACATATATATATGTATATACATCTACATATATATAAATATATATATCTACTAAAAGAATTGGATTGTTTATATATCTATATCTATCTATATCTATATCTATATCTATTTACCAAAAAATTTACAATTATTAATCTAAACTTTATTCGAAAGCTGGAGACAACTCAAATGCCTATCATTAGTAAATGGATAAATTGCAGCCTGTGAGATGCTTTAGAGTAATAAGTAGGAACAAAGTCAATGATACATGGCTTTAACAACAAATATGTGTCAGGCATAAAGGTATATTTTATAGTTAGGAGTGGTCATATGCACTTATACCAGCACTTGGGAGGCTGAGAAAAGATCAATAGTTCAAAGCCAGCTTGGTATCCTAGTAAAATCATGTCCCCAAAATAAAAAAAGTTTACTATGCTGCATATTTCCACTTGCACAATATTTGAAAAGCATAAAAGTACTAATCTATACTGCTCTAAATCAGATTAGTTGCTGTTGTCATGGGATGTAGAAGAATTCATTCCCCCATGATACATTAAATACTTTGTTGGTGATAAAAATACCTATAACCCTGTAGACAGGAAGAGGCAGTTACATGGAAGTATATGATTTTTTCCCCAAAATTATTGATCTGTAGCCATAGAATGTAGCCATGATTATATATGAAGTGTATATCAACAATAAAGTTGATTCTGACTTCCTATTTTGGAGGGAAGTAAAGGAGAATTATGTAGCAATGAAGAAAAAGGTAGAGAAATAAAGAGAAAAATGTCCTTTCTTAACAGGGAAGGGTTGCTATTTTTGCATATATGCCATGCTAAGCTGGCTTTTGTTCCTTCCTTACAAGCCTGGCATGCCTCAGTGCACTCTCTTCTGCTGACACTGTTGTTCATATTTCTTCAGAACCAGCTAATAACACAACTCAGTTTGAAAAAAATCTCAAAACTTCTTAAGGAAAGAAAAAGTCTGCATTTGAACATGTATAAGTAAACATTGCAACCATGATGTCTTTAAGACATAAGAGCCCTAAGAATTCAGTTGTCCAAGACGTGTGCTTAAATGGGTTTTGCAATTGCCTACTCATTAGTTTGTATGTAGTTCATCCTTGATGGTTCATGTGCTGCAAGTTCTGTCACCATGTGATGATGTTAAAAGGTAGTGAAAGCTTCAAAAGTGCAAAGTGATTTGGATTATTGACAACCCTAATCTCTTCCTCACACACAAGCTCCTGCCTTCCTCTGTATGGGATCCAGCCAGGAAAGACTCTCTTTAGAGAATCTAGGAGCCCTCCTGATCTTAGACTTGCAATGTCCAAACCAGTAACCTAAATAAAGCTCTTGATTCAGATGCCAGTAGCTCATGCCTCTAATCCTAACTACTCAGGAAACTGAGATCTGAGGACCATGGTTTGAAGCCAGCTTATTCAGGAAAGCCCATGAGACTCTTTTTGCAAATTAATCTCAGCACTGGAGCTGTGGCTCAAGCTGTAGAATATTAACCTTGAGCACAAAAGCTCAAGGACAGCATCAACACCCTTAGTTCAAGCCCAAATACTGGCACAAAACTAAATAGAGAAATAAAGTTATTTTCTTGATAAAGTACCCAGCCTTATTTCATTAGAGTTATGGAAAACAAATAGATGCACTGCTATATTAACTATGTAAAACTCCCCCTATCCCTCATACTCTTTCTCAAATGTGTCTGTATATTACTATTTCAAGTGTTAAAAATAAGGTTATTAACAGTGAACACAAAATCACAGATCTTTTATGATCTGTATTTACAAACTTAAAAAAAATCACTACTTGACAAATAATTCCTCCTAAAAATTAACATTCAAATTATCCAGAAGAGTGAATATTAAAAAGCCTGTGATACTTTTTAATACCTCCTTCCTTAATTTCTTCCACGCAGTCTTCTTTTTAATTTCTTTTCTAAGTGGGTAGAAAGACAGGAGATTCATTGATCAACGAATTTGGCCTTGTCTGAAAAACCATTTCGAAAACTAGCTTATTGTCATTCATATCCTTCATGTTTATAATTCAAAGATTACATTTGCAAAGGGAAGGAAACAGGAAAGAGAAGGGAAGTGATATTTCCTAGCAAGAAGTTGGAATGTATCCATCTTATTAACACTGAGGTTGTCAATCCGGCAGGAAACATAAATGACACAAACGCTAAATTTACCTGAGATGCTGTTGGAGTTGCCAAAATCATTTCCATTAAATTGTGAAATAGAGAGACACAGATGTAGGAAAGAACAAGTGACTGGTACTTGAAGAGAAGGAAATAACACAAATGGAATTGGTTTTGGAAATGAATCTCAAGTCAATCTTTTAGCAATTATGTAGCCCATATTGACCACCTGTATGCTGATCTTCATCTCAGATAAAGAATAATAATAAAGAACACTGGTAGTTAGGAAAAGTCAACAAAAAAAGCACATCATTAGGTCTTAGGAATTTTGGTCAGTTGATTGTAAAACTATGAGCTATCTGTACAGACTTCTTAAGACTTATAAGACCTAAAAGGACTTTTTTTTGGTTAATAAAAGTAAGACTTGACACTGGACTGTAAAGTCTTCAAGACTCTCTTAATTTGGGGGCTGTTCATCTCTCTGATTTTTATTTAGCCCTTTATTGACAGGACATACAAAAGAATGCAGTGACAACATGTATTCAGGTTATAGGATAAATAGGTAAGTGCTCACACTGACAAATGCATACAGTTCTTCAACTAATTGCTCTGCTCATCCTGCCTTTAAAACCACCTCTCTTCAGCCTTTTATCTAAATTCATCCCTCCTGTTCTGACAGACTCTACAACTCAGCAAGACATATCACATACTGTGTTCATAAGCTGTTTAATTAAATGGAAGCTCCTTTGTACAATTACTCAAAGATAACTTCAAAAATGAAAAAAAAGAAATATCACTTAAGAATCTGTCCTTTTGCATGTGGTTTGTCTATCACCTAATTATTTTTTTAATTCACTTTTTTAATTGACTAAAGTTGTATAGGCAGGGTACTACAGTTGGCATACACCTACAATCCTAGCTACCCAGGAAGTTGAGATTTAAGCATTACTATTTGAAACCAGCCCCATCAGGAAGGTCCATGAAACTCTTCCTTCCAATTAGTCAACAAAAAAACTGGAAGTGAAGCTGTGGCTCAAGTGGCAGAAAAATAGACTTGAGCATAAAAGTTTAGGGATAGAACATATACCCTGAGTTCAAGTCAGCAAACATACACACACAAAACAATTGTACATGTTGTAATTAAGCATAAATTTATACATTACAAGGTGCCACATAAAATTTTAATACATATAGTCAAGTGGCATTCAAATCAAAAATAGCATACCTATCTCCTCAAATCCTTATCATTAATTTACTCTGAAAGTTTCAAAATCCCTTTCTACATATTTTTCCATGTATGAAATATCATCATTGCAATAATCTTACTCTGTTATGCAACAGAACTTCTTTTTCCTACCTAACCATAACTTACTGTCCATCAGTCAAACTTTCCCTCACCTTTCCTCGATGTTACCTTCACCAGAGTATTGTAGCTTTCATTTCCTCCCAACTACTATGAGATCAAATTCTTAAAACCCCACGAGTGAGTTAGATCATGTGATGTTTGCCTTTCTCTACTCAGCTCACCACCTCACTTGACATAATGACCTCCAGTTCCATATTGTTGCAAATTACAGGCCTTTCTTCTTTTTCTTTTCTTCTTCTTCTTTTTTTTTTTTTTTTTTTTTGTTGGTAGTAGGGCTTAAGCTCAGGGCCTGGGCACTGTCCCTCTGTGCTTCAGCTCAAGGTTGCATTCTACTACTTGATACACAGCACTACTTCCGGTTTTCTGGAGGCAAGAGTCTCATGAACGTTCCTGTCTGGGCTGGCTTTGAACCGTGATCCCCTTATCTCAGCCTCCTGAGTAACTAGGACGAGCCACTGGTGCCCAGTACTTCTTTTTTATGACTAAATAATATCCAATTGTGTGTGTGTGTGTGTGTATGTGTGTGTTCCACATTTTAACTATTCATCAGATGATAGACTCTTAGGCTGCTCCATTTGTGGTTTATATGTTTATTGCCATAGCCTGTTCCTTAAAAATTTCTCTGATTGCTCAGATGGAAATCATACCCTTGTGTTTGGAATTCTGTAGTATTTTGTTATTACAGTAGCTCGCTGTGTGTGTGCAAATCTATTAATGAATGAACATATCAATGAATGCTGACCATATGGTTTAGATGTGTGCTCATACCATAGTGGTGAAGAGGAATTTTAGAAAGATTATTCTCCTGAGTAGATGTGATTGTAATTATTCATGAATTGCTGTGCAAAATCTGATACCATTTACAACTCTTTGGAGGTCCCCAGTTAACACTACAGTACTGTTCAAAATTACCTAGAAAACAGAACAGTTATCATTGGATGCTAACCATATGAGACAGCTCCCCAAACAGAGAGGGCTTTAGAGATTCAATAGTCTTATTGTGCCAGACTCACTAAGTTTGCAGGCCACATCGGTGAGTGTTTAAAATTACCTCTTAATTTAATCCTTCAGACTAGCTCTCTGTTTGTATCTTTCTTCAGAAATCAAGCCTTTTTCCTAGAATTTACAATGAAGTTGTTCCCATATTGAGCAATCTATTTTATTGCATTAATTACTCCCAGGCTCACATTTTTCATATGATAATGTGTTATTTACTTATCTTCTAAACCAATAATTAGACCATAAACTGAATAAGTCATGATTTTGGAAAAAAAATACACATGTCTCTCATGTATTCAGCAGCAGGATATACAAATTCAGCATCTTTTTCAGTAAGATGAAGCTAATTTGAATAATATCAATATTTGTGAATGGATTTGACTACTAGTTAATTCAAAGTAATTAGATCCCATGTTTATTATTTTAAAAGACCCAGGTCTCTTTAAAAGTTAAAGGCAATACAATGTTCCACTGCTATATTACCTTTCCAATCTCCCCTTACCATTGACCTGGATAGACTGTCTTCTGATCAGCAATTTTAGAAAATATGACAATCATAAGATAGACATTCACTCCATCACTTTCTCAATTAAAAAACAATATTTATTTTTAATTTTTTTGTGTTTATGGCACCAAGGAATTGAACCCAGAGCCTCATGCATGTTAGGCAAGCATTCTGCCACTAAGCAACACTCCCAGCCCTTAATTTTTTTTGTCAGTACTGAGGCTTAAACTTTCTTGTTTTAAACTAAATTTATACCAGCTGAGCCACATCTCTCATACCACTTTGAATTCTCATTAATGGGAGATAGAATCTCAAGGAGTTTTATGCCTCAACATTCTTTCAATTGTGATCTTTAGGCCACAAGGTCTCGAGTACCGAATACATTGTCTGGTACCTAGAAGTATTTAGTAAGAGATGTTATCATTTATGACTGCTCTACTATTCCCATAAGCATTATTCTGTACGTTTTGTCTGGTATAATTTCATTCATCTCTTCTTGGAAACTTTTTTTATGTTTGCTTTTCTATTCTATGAAAGCTCTCATTTCTCAAAGCCATGGGCCTTTGAATACTTACATAAGAATCTCTTCTCTCCTATACTGGCCCCTACCCTTCCCCCAAACAAACCTGTGTGCCTATATTCTCTGTTATGACATGAGCTTTTTGAGAAAAAAGTCTCCCAGTACCTGAGGAATTACAAGTGTTTAGAAAGGGCTTGACAAGGTGATTCTATTGTTTGCTATTGTATACTATTTGTACAGAAGTGTTTCATTGTGGTATTTCTATATAGAAATATACTGTATAGTGATTAGATACCTTCTGCTACTCCTTCTCTTCCTTATCCTTCCTTCCTCATAATTTCAAGTTTATAGTTGATTTCATTTTATCATTATATCATTATTATACACAGACACAGAGCACTTAAATACTTTTCACCCCAATCATTTCTGCCATTCTATTGCCAGCATCCGTGTCAGATACATATAGTAAATACATACAATAAATGTATACATTATGTATTATTTATAAATCTAAGTCAAGATTCCATCTCCAGAGAAAAATTCCTGTTGTCTTTCTGAACCTAGCTTATTTCACTTAACATGATTTTCATAATGGACAAACCAGTCCTTACGTACTGACTGAATTCTGGCTCTTGTGAGGAATATCTATTTTTTACTGCAAGCAGTTTACCTCCTTTTTTCTAATCTTACTTATCTCACAGAGACTACATATCTCTTAGGATTTTTGTGAGAATTTAGTTTGGAAGTCTAAGCTGGGCATCCTGTGGTTCATGCTTATAATCCTAGCTACTCCAGAAATGGAGATCTGTGAATTATGGTTTAAAATCAGCCTGAGCAGAAAAATCCACATCCCCAGAAAAATCTGGTCATCCACAGATAACCAGAAATAAAAAACAGAACTGGAGGTGTGGTTCAAGTGGTAGAGCAATAAAGGTGAGCAAGAATGAGAGTCTAGGAGTTTAAGCCCCATGAGAAGCACATACACGTAAATAAAAATTGTTAGTTGATGTAAAATAAGAAAGCATTTGGGGATAAATAAAATAGTAGCAATTATTACTGTTATTATTACTAATTTGCACTTGTAACAGAGAGTAGCCATATGCCACAAGAGGGTATAATATGCTTTTAAGGGGGGTGGCTCCACTTCTTCTCTACCAGCTAAAATATGTCTTTATTTTAAAGATATTAATGACACTATACTTGCTGAGCAGTTCCTCTAAGTCAGGTATTGTGCTATATTTCATCTTCATGTGTAGAACTTAAATTCTTCACCATTTCCCTTTCTGAAGAAAAAAAAGTCAGTTCGGGCACCACACAGATTCTCTGATCTCTCAGTGCCAATGGAGGCAGCAGAGGTGATCTTCATTCTCAATTCTAGAATCCTCTCAATTTGTCTTGACAACATTGTTAAATCTACAGAGAAAAGTCTCCGGGCTTTAGCCTACTCATTGAAAATCTTAATGGATCCAGTCCAAGAGAGATCACCTTTATGCAGAATGCACGTATAAACGTGATTAACTTTAGTATGGTCTTGTTTGTGACCATTTGGGTAAATGCCCAAAAGTGGGATTGCTGGGTCAGGGGAGCTCTATGTGAAGTCTTTTGAGGAACCTCCATACTACTTTCCAAAGTGGTTGAACAAGTTTACACTCCCACCAACAATGCAGTAATGTTCCCTTCTGTCCACATCTCTTCCAGCATCTGTTGTTATTAGTGTTCTAACTGGGGTGAAGTGGCATCTCAATGTTGTTTTGATATTGCATTTCTTTTATGGCTAGGGAGGTTGAGCATTTCTTCATGTGTCTATTGGCCATCCTTCTTTCTACTTCAGAGAAGTTACTCTTTAAGTCTTTAGCCCACTTATTTATTGGGTAGTTGTTTCTTTGAGGATTTGTTGTTGGGGATTTAATTTTTTGAGTTCCATGTCCATAGTATGGCTACTGAAGGTCTTCTCCCAATCTGAGGGCTTTCTATTGATCTTGCACAATTATGTTTATTGCAGCATTATTTACCATAGCTGAGATATGGAACCAACTCAGATGCCCCTCAGTAGATGAATGGATCATAAAATGTTGTATATATACAGAATGGAATTTTATGCCTCCTTCAGAAAGAATGGCATTGCCCCATTTGTTAGGAAATGGAAAGACTTGGAAAACACTATATTAAGTGAAGTAAGCCAGGCCCAAAGAAACATAAGTCCCATGGTTTCCATTATTTGCAATAACCAGTATATGTCTGAGACAAGCAAAAACAGTTAGATAAGTTGATATTAGGTGAAATGAACCCCAGGATAAGGACTCAAATGTTTTTTCTTTCTTGCAATTGTTTCTACCATATTTATAAGATGATTTCTTTGTTGCTTTGTGTGTCCCTCCCCCACGGTATAACCCCTGCTTTCACTATATTTGATGTTGATGTTGGTAAAATTTGTGGAGGGGAAGGGAAAAACAAATTATTTAAATAGGGATACAGATGGACCCATTGCAACAATGAGATGTACAAGACGTTATTTCGAAAAACTCCTCTGTACGGTATTTTCACAATTTAAAAAAAAGTGATTAACTTTTTCCTAAATTTTCCTGTTTTGAAAGGGACTGTTTTTAAGGTATTCAGTGGTCAGAATATGTTCATAACCCACCCCAGGCACTGTGGAGAGTATTGATTCCCTCCATCTAGTCACACCACCACACAATGTGTTGATAAGCTTCTAAATCAAGAAGCAATTTTTGCTTTTTGACAATGATATAGAAAGTATCTATTTTTTTTTCATGATAGTATATGGGCTTTATGTAGTCTATTCAGCAAAATAAAAAAAATAAAGGGAAATCATTTTTTTCTGGTTGTGGTCAAGAAGAATTGAATACATTTGAAAGTCAATCTTTTAATAAGAATGAACATATACATATCCTAAATCTAGAAAGCAATTCTGTTGTTGTCTTTTTTATATTAAAAATATATTATTACTTTAAAACATGTTTTTTTCCTCTCTCTTCTTGTATGACATGGTCACTGTTGCTCTGAATGTGTGTGATATGAGTATCAGAAGTGAAGAACATGAAGAACTTGTCCCGGAGAAGAAACAGTTTTGATAGGCACTAGAGATGTGCAATCACCAAGTGCAACAGAAACACTGGTGAATTCGGGCTCCACTAGCAGACAACACTTTTTAAACACCATCTCTAGGTAGGTTGAAACTGAACCATTGAGGAGGGAGGGCCCATTGATAAAGACCCGTATCTAGGACACTGCATAAAAAGCCATTAAACATTTCAAGCCAGGCCTGCTGTCAAGACTGTAATCCCACCTACCTGGGAGATAGCAATCAGAGGATTGTGATTAGCGGCCAGCCTAGGCATAAGAGATCCCAAGACTCCATCTCACTCAATGATGGATTTGGACGATGTAGACCTGTTATGTATGTAAGGGGCCAGCACAGTTGCTGAGTGATTGGTGCATGCACATGAAATCCTTAGTAAAATGGGTAGCACAAGTCGGAGGCTCACAGCCTAGGCCAATCAGGCTGTAAGACTCTACCTCAAAAACTAACCAAAGGGGGACTGGAAGCATGGGTCAAGTAACTGGCCAAGAAAGCTAAAGCTTGGGAGTTCAATCTCCAATACTGGCTATATTCCCACCCCACCCCTACCCCCCAACAAGCAATCAAACATTTAAAAATTAGAATAAATCATGGAATAGAGAATGGGAGGGGTACTAAAGAGTTACTAGATTCTTCATCAAAAGCTGATACAGCCGCATACATGTTAATTAAGATGCCATGTAAATTAAAAAAGAAATAGGGGTCTCATTGTGACCCATTTCAATGGTTCCGAGGATCAGCAGTAAAATTAATAAAAATAGAATACAAAAATATAACTAGTTCTTTTCAAATCTGTTCAGAGGAAGCAAATCATGTAAAAGCAATTATTCTGTGTTCTAAATAAGAATAGGTGTGAATACAGACTCAAAATAACTATACCCTTTCAAAAAAGTTCAACAGCATCAGAAGAGTTATTGGCTCTGTTTACAGCAGTTTAAAAAATTAATACTACAAAGATAAATTTTGTTTAAGCTGGGAATAGGAAATAATGGTCAGTAATACCTCACCAAAATTAAAAATAAAATATTAGGGACTATATTAAGAATATTTTATTATTTTACTCTAGAAATGTTGCGTGCATTTATAAAATGGAGCCTTGTATCTCTGAAAATTTTATAAAAACAATCACATCCATGGAGTTCGCTGTGAAAATTGGAGTCTGAATCCATGCTCTGTAACCTTAGGCAAGTACCTCTTTCCCCTAGAACTCAGGGTCTCAAAAGCTCATTAGAGATCAAATATTAATATCTAACTTACTACACAGTTTGCAGTGTAACTCATTTTTTCTCCTTAAAATCTTAACTTAAAGCATTTGTCAACTAAAAATAACAGAAGCTTCCTTTTTTTTTTAATTGTGAAAATACTGTACAGAGGGGTTACAATTACGTGGGCAAGGTAAAAGTACATTTCTTATCAAGCATTGTTGCCTCCTCCTTTGTTTCGCTTCCCATCTTCCACCCCCCCTCACTTCCCCCTTCTCCACCCTCCACCTCCCACCCCGGCCAAACTTGTAAAGTTCGTTTTTCGACATAATGTCTTGTACATCTCATTGTTGCAATGGGTCCACCTGTATCCTTATTTAAACAATTTGTTTTTTCCCTTCCCCTCCACAAAGTATATCAACATCAAATACAGTGAAAACAGGGGTTATATTGTGGGGGAAGGACATACAAAGCAACAAAGAAATCATCTTATAAATGTGTTAGAAACAATCGCATGAAAGGAAAAAAAAATTTGAATACATATCTTAGGGTACATTTATTCAGCTTCAGATTAATCAGCTAATTGTATTGCAATTTCTTTAAATATCATAAAAACAGTTAATGATTGAAATACTTTGTTTTGACTAATCAATATCATGACCCCAGCAAGAAAAATCCAAAAATTTATATCCTGTGCACTATCTTGACAATATATAAAATTTCAGCTTCCTTGAGCATACCAAAACTTTTTAAAGAAATTAGTAAACTTTCAGAGGCTAATTAAATTACATTTGCAAGTGTGAAATTTGTCATTTAATTATAAAATTAAAGGTAGAAATGCAAAACTAACCTGCCAAAGTTCCTCTAGGTCATAAATATAGCAAAAACCTTTCTCTACCAAACACAAAGGAGTAGCCCCAATTAATACAAACCTAATCTTAAACTTAACTCTATAGGATCAATACTATAGTTTATTTTATGACATAACTTTTGTAGTTTATTTTATAAGTACCTAAAATTAGAAGACATTTTTCCTCTAAGGAGTTTACTATGTCAAACAAGTTTTTTGTTGTTACTTAGATATTTGGAAACATGGAGATGGTAAGAACTATTCAGCAGTAGAATAATTTTCTGCATAACTTAGAGGTAAACAAAAATTATTTTATTTATTATTATAGCTACTGGATGCACTAATTCTAAGCTCTTCTGATCTCAGAGAATTCTATTCATATTCTTAAATAACCCTGGGGAACTTGACTTTTTTGAAATCTGACTTAGAATACAGTTGAAATCACTCCAATCAGGGCCTCTTTGCAGCTCAGTTAATTCCAAACCCATTTCATGATGTTCTTATCTGCTTGGACCACAGCTCTGATAGGTGTTTGTCTGCCCTTAGAATCACTACTCTAACATCATGCTAATTGTGTGCATTAACACCTAACATAGATGCTGAATGATACAGGAACAAAAAGAAGCCTCATCCTCAGAAATTAACCAGCCCAACTGGGAACATGGGTCAACATTAATAACTTATTCCGCTTTCATCACTCTGAAAAATTTTAAATTCTAGGCCATGTTATTTCATTCATTTTGGAGTCTAAAATATGATTAATGACACACTTAAAAAGCAATCTAATTTTAAGCAGGGAAGGTTTATTTTTTACTCTTCTTTCAATATATATAATAAAAAGTGATACCTTTTGACATCTTCAAGAATGCCAAATGTAAATGAATGTTCTTGAATTGGCTGTAGGTAAGTACCTAGGCATACTCGAAATAAAACAAAATTTAATTAGCTTAAAAATCTAGTCTGCAAACAAGTAATGGAACTTTTTAAGGAAGTGAGTATTCAATAATTTTCATATAAAACCAGATTGCCTGTTATATGGTCGTTTTGTGGGGCATCAAATGAAAAGACCTGGTTTACTAACACAGTCACTTGAGTTCTTCTACCTACAAATAATATCCTACTGATATTATTGGGGCAATTAACTTGATGTGTTAAGTGTCCTGTGCTCTCAGGTGCCCAGATGAAACATAATCTCTGTATGGATGAGATGAGCACTAGCACCGGGGAATGAATAAAATAGAGTGCCCTTCACAATGTGGTTGAACATCATCCACTTTATCTGCATGTGTGAAAATAAGAAAATAAATAAAAAACACAACAGTGGAGAATCCTTTCCACCTAAATGCCTCACCTGGACTATCAAAGTTCTCTTGCCTTGAGAATGGAATTGCATCATTCCTTGTCCTGCTGCTCAAACCTTTAGAACCAGTAGATCGATTCACATCTACATATAGCAGTGTTTCTAGTGCACAGTTAGCAGAATGTGGGATTTCTAAGCCTATATCACATAATTCAATTCACTTCATACATGTCCGTATACCTTGCAACACTGATTCTTGCTCCGCTGGGATCCATGACCATCACACATCCAAGACCAAGAACTCAATGCTTTTTTATACTTGTTATCATTTTTGACCAGAAAGACATATATTCAACAGAACAAGGTAATCACACTGTGGAATAAATTCATGCAATAACTTTCACTGTACTAGTAATGCTATGGCATGTATCAATTCATAGGTGCATGCATGCACACACATACATACACATGTATATTTGGTTTCCCTTTCAATTGTTCATGATAACCATGAGCTCAGAGAAATGCATGAAGTCAAAGGGGAAGTTCATTGAATAGACTTCTAACCACAATATTTATTACTTGATATAAAAATAACACTCAAAACCACAGCATCCTAAAATAATTCACTTAAGAAATTTATAAAGGCTTTCAAGAATGAACAAATCATTTATATTCTCAATTCTCAGTATAAAGGTATCTGTAAACTGGCTGTACTCTATTTTTTCCCCACAGGAGCCAAAATCAGCACAGGCCTTACATGTTGGTTTGTGCTCATAGCCCACATATATACATACATATATATATATATATATATATATATACATATATATATATGTGTATATATATGTTTGTATATACATGCATGCATATATGTATATGTGTGTATCACAAATACATTTACTCACATATCAGGAAAACCAATGGAAAATTTTATCTAACAGAATTTTACTATGTCTTTATCTCTCTGGTTTGATTTAAGAGTTCATCATTTTAGTCAGGCACCAATGGCTCCTAGTTACCCAGGAGGTTGAGATACAAGAATTGCATTTCAAAGCCAGCCTGAGCAGGAAAGCCTTTCAGGCTCTTTCCCTTAACCATCAAAAATACTGGAAATGGAGCTATGGCTCAAGTAACAGAATGACAGCCTTGAGCAAAAAAGACCCTGAGTTCAAGCCCTAGGACTAGAAAAATAAAATAAAAGAGTTTGTGATTTTAACTACTTTTAAATCCCAAATGAACTGAATACGACTTCCAGAGACAGGTTTGTGCCGTGTGAGTCTTGGTATGTTTTTAATAAAGATACACTCGTTATGGATCAAAAATAAGTAAAACAGGAAATGAAGCTACTCCATAACATTTTATTTTCCTTGTAAAAATGAGACACATATCAACTACCATCTTTTTTAATACTATATAATCAAGCCTTTCCAAATCACATGAGGGACACACAAAGGCTCATTCTCAAAATCACATGGGTTCTCCTGAGAGTTCATTACATGAGTGAAAAGATTCATGAAGCAAAGAGATACATGAAAGCCTCCCTTGTTCGTCTGGGTGCAGACTTGAGTATGGTGAGACTGTTTGCTCCGTGGGTTGGGCTCTCACTTTTTACACAGGGTCTCATTGTCTAGAGACTTTGTAGCCTCTCTGCTCTTAATGGTACTTGGGTCTCAACAAAGTGAAGGCAGAAGCTACCTAACACTTTAAAGGCTAAGAATAAAGACAGCTTTGCATTTACTATTTTACTTCACTAAAACAAGACATGGGGCATTATAAGTTAGGAAGTGGCAGACAATAACCATCTTTGAAGATGATCTACCCCAGTGAGGAATTTACATACCTTCATTTTTTTTTTTTAAATAAAGTTTCAGCTCAGGATGGAAAGGTTAAATCTGTTGTTATCCTTAATACATAACAACTTAGGAAAATACTCAGGAGCCCTGTTTGGAAAACTATCTATCATTTATTATTTATTTTTACTTTTTTTCTAAATTATTGTTTCATACATTCTCCAAGCTTTTACCTTTTCAGGTACATTTAAAAATTAGTAAATATATGTTATTATTTTTTTCACTAGCTGTTTCTAGTCAGTACTTTGAAAATAAAAACAATATATGGCACAAGGAGAAAAATATACTCAGTTTGAGTGAAACTCAAATCATGTTTGGGGTGTCTCTTTCCCTTTGAGAGTGGGCACACTCTGTTACAGTGTGCCTCTGTCTTTCTGCTTGCCTACTTGTCTGTTTTTTGTCTGTTCGTCTGCTTGCTTTATTACTCAATAAAGCTCTACCAAATTTTCTTACTATAAAAAAGCATGTTTGACTTTGTCATAACGTAAGGAAGCTAGATTGGTATTTTCTCACTGTCTGCCCAATTATCCTATGATCTCCTTATCTGCTTGATGCCACGTATTTCAGTAAAGTGAAGTTCTCTGACTGAGTAAATCAGGAGCTCTTGGCTTCCTTAGGAACATAATCCCAAGGCTTAGACCAGTTATGGAAGCTCTCTGCCAGGGTCTCCTCTGACACCTGACAGTCTGATCCACTTGTCTTCCCCTGGGCTTTATCAGTGCTTTCTTCCTACTATGTTCCTCTCCTTGTGTCTCTTCTAGGTGATCATTGTTTCCTCACTTTGAACTTCACTGTGACTAGTCATCACTTTCCCTTGGCAGTCTTCACTGACTTTCCTCTCTCCATTATTAAAAAAAATATTGTAAAGTAAATGTACAGAGGGGTTACAGCTACATAAGTCAGTACTGAGTACATTTTTTTGAACAGTGTCACCTATTCCCCCATTTTCTCTCAGTTTTTTCCCTCCCCACCCCCCACCCCTACCAAGTGGTACAGTTCATTTTCATTATACTAATGACTATGATTGGACTTTCTTCTCTTGGTTATTTTATCGATTTATACTATCAGGAAGCTTTTCTTCAAGGACACTTATCTGATATTGGATGTCATAATTCAATTCAAATATGTGCCCGCAAAGTTCTATAAGAATCATGATGCTAGGACATACCATTCTAGACCCTGATAGCTCATTCTTCTATTTCCAAGAGCATAATGGAACATCACTTCTTACTCCCCTCTGGGATTAGCGCATGAAATGTGAATTTAAGTGATACAGTATCACCTCTGGGTAATAGTAGCTAATTGCTACTGCAAATCTCTGGAATTCTTTGTAATAAATCGTGGATGAATGAATGCAGCTGTAATTGAAAAACTGGTTCTCATGGTGGTCAATTGCTTCAGAGCTGCCCACAGAGACAGAATTGTGTGTATGTGTATGGTTAGGAGAGTGTGTGTGTGGGGGGGGGGGGGGGGGTTATGTATGCAGTACTGAGGCTTGAACTCAAGCCTGAGCAACTTTTACACTCAAGGCTGTTACTCTACCATTTGAGACACAGCACCAGTTCCAGCTTTTAATTAGGCTAATTGGAGAAAAGAATCTCACAGACTTTCCTGCCTGGGCTGGCTTCAAACCATGAGTCTTACATATTAGCCTCCTGAGTAGTTCTCATATGGAAAAGCATGGGCCACTGATGCCATGCTAGAGAAATCTTTATTGGACTTATACTCTTGAAATCTGGAGGTAATTTGCCACTGTAGGAAATGTAGCTGGTAGGTTTCAGGTAAGTGTCCTTCAAGGGTTCATGTGTCAACGATTGGATCTCTAGTCTTTGGTGCCGTTGGGAGGTGGTTGGAAAGTGGAGGTCAGCAAAAGGAAGTCCATGACCTTGAAGGAGAAACTGGGATTCCAGGCTCTCCTTTTATGCTTTGTTCCTTTACTCCTTACTAAGCAAATTGCTCCACTGCTTATAATTTACTATAATGTGGTCTTGCCACAGGCAAAAATACAGAAACAAAACACAGGAGCCAACCCACCAGGGATTAAAATGTTAAAATATCTACAACCACAAACCAAACAAGATCTTCTCCTTACAAGTTGATTTTGTCATGTGATATTTCAGACTAACACTAAACAGACTAACTTAGCATTTTAACCTGATTCAAGAATGGCATTATTCTACACCAGCAGAACATTTTCACTTGATGCCTTCCAATTTTTTTCCCACTTAATGATGTCCAACAAATTGTGAATATATTCAGGTAGAAATCAACAAACTTGTTCCTAAAACTATGTAGAAACCAAGTGTCTTCCAGATTTAGATGACATCATATACTTAACATGTGTCATAATATCACTATGGCAAGTCAGATCAGCATACAATGTTGTTTCCTGCTCTGTGCATCTGGAAAGCAAGCTATCCATCTCCCATTCTTCAGGGGTAACCAAGGAAGAAAATAGCACACAGTTTGCCAACCCCTTTTCTCTCTGTAACATATAAACTGCTTTTTAATCTACATATGTTTACATATTTATACAGTTACTCACATTCACTTATGAATTTTTATACTGTACTAAATTCCTGAAAAGCCCACAGTGCATTTTGCTCAAGAGATAGTTCTGAAAAACAATTTATAGTGATATAATAAATTCTTAAATTTCCTGATTACTTTGTCCTAGAGAGGATTCCATGTTTGCCAAGAGCAGAGACATAAATTTAAGATTAACATTAATTACCATTTTAACGTGAGCTACTTTTTTACAATCAGATTTAGATGACACTGTAATAGCATACTTGGAATGAGCATGAATGTATATAAATTTATGTTTTTCTGGTGTATTTAAAATCTAATTCATTAAGTATGTGCTGAGTACTCACCAAAGCTGTGCTACAAGTTGGAGCTAAGTAGATAAAAATGAAATAAAACAAAACCATCTTAGTAAACCTGAAACTTATTAATTCTGATTTTTCTATTGCTTAATAGTCACTCTCAGTTAAAATGGATTGTAATAAATCAGCCTGCAAAAGTTCATGCCTCTTATCCTAACTACTCAGGTGGTTAAGATCTGGAGGATTGTGGTTTTAAGTCAGCCTCCAGCTGAAACCTTTCCAAAACTTCATCTCCAATATAACCTTTAAAACACTGGGCATGAAGCAAGGCTCAACTGGAGTTCACTGGGCTAGAAAGCAAACAAGATGAGCAAGATAAGGCCCTGAGTTCAACTATAATACAACACACACACACACACACACACACACACACACACACACACACACACACACAGGATTATAAAAAAACTAGGACAATGATTGTATATCACCTATAAGCAGAGCAGTAGTATTTTGAAACATTAACTCATTCTGTGTTCATGTTATGCTCTGACTCAGGTAAAAAGGGCTCTATTACATCAACTTGGAATCCAAGATTCACATGGTTGATGACAAGTTTGAGAATGTTGTACACAGAAAACTCAACAACATAAATGTATCCAAGCCTTTGAAAATAATTTGAGACATCAAAGTTATGAAATATTTATTGATAACTCTCTAGAGTATAAGAGAGAAAAAATGAAATTGCAAACAGAAAAACAACATAAGCTAGCCTTACCTAAAAGAACAGACTAGATACAAATGACCAAACAACATAGTTTGTTCAGCCCTATTTCTAGGGTATATTTATATGTTTTCTCAGTCCATGGTTTTTTATTTGTTAGGTTTTATTATTTTTTTACAGGGGTGTATGCAGGCTCTGGGTGTTCATCTATGTGAAAGTATATATGTGAGCTCTCTTTGTCTTTTGTGATGTGTTTATTTTGTTTACCACGTACTAAATTCCACAAAGGATTGAACCTTTATTTGTTCTTCTTTGTGTACTAAGTATCTGGGTCATAATAGATGGGAAATATTCACCAAGTTAGTGTTTCCATTGAACACTTGTGTGTAATTAGTAATAGGATAATTTACTAATCACCTTGATATATTTGTAAATATATGTACTTCTTGATATAGAAATTACACTCCATGAATTGGTTTTTCTGAAATAACTAGACATGTATAAAAGATCTGGGTATAAATAATAGTTACAGCATTATTCATAAATAGTAAAAAAAGGTAATTATTATGATAGGTTACTGGTTAGGAAAATGAAGGAGCACCTTTATTTTTATAATATGTAATGATATTTGACATTACTCATGTTTGTTTTAATAAAAGTATATTATAGCTGGGCACTGGTGGCTCATACCTGTATTCTAGCTACATAGAAGGCTGGGATGTGAAGATCATGGTTCAAAGCCAGCTGAGTTAGGAAAGTCTGTGACACACTTATCTCCAACTAACTACCAGAATACCAGAAGTGAAGCTTTGGCTCAAAGTGGTAGAGTATTTGTTTTGAGCAAAAGAGCTCAGAGATAGCATCCAGATCCTAAGTTCAAGCCCCATGACCGACTAAAAAAGTGCAAAAATATAAAAATAAAAGTATGTTCTAAAGCACACTGGCTAAATTCCTACCAATGTTTCATTTCACATAGACATACACATAGGGCTGAAGAATAAAAAATGTAGACTAGCAGAATAAAAGTAGCACTGATTACTCTTCTAAAATCCATATAGTACCTGTATCAGGAATTTATAGTTAGAAAAGTTATTAAAATACATTTTATTCTGCTTGTTGTTAAGTTTCCTTCACTTGCTACATATGATTTTGATTTACTATAGGTATTTAGGAAAGTGCTGTGGTTTGCAAATTTGGAACACATTTTACTATCTTAATGAGTCCACAATTACCATTTACTTGTTGAAAATGAATCACATTCAGGTAAGAGAAGCAAGCACGAGATGAGGCAGTTCTGTGAGTATGAGTATAATAGGAAATAATATGCTTAGTCAATACACTTGTTTTACAGTCAGATTCTGAAACCTGTGGATCTGGTAGACTACCCTAAATCACTACCAAAAAGGAGGGATAATCATTCTCTGAAAACATGTATCACTTTCATGTTGATCTTTTTATTCTTGCTTATAAGCAAAAGAAAAAAAAATCAAGGTTCAAGCCCTTGAGGAGAACTTAGCTTCTGGAGGACAAAATAACCACCTTTGTACAAAAAGGAGAGCACAACTCTGTAACTTAAGACAGATAAACTCCCATTGTCCCCATCCTTGTAAAAACTCAATGTTATTCATTTAAAGGATGAAAGGTCAACATAGTGATACCCCAATTAAAAAAAAATCACAGATGACCTAACCTTCCACAAACACAATATGTATACATAAAGGCTTCAAAACTTTGAATGTACCATTGATACAGGCAATAATGATTTTTATATACACACATATATATTTACAATATATATATATACAAATATTTCATACATATGTATATATACATATATGCATATGCTAGAAGATATGGCCTCAGTATCTTTTCTACAAACCACATAACAGCATATATGTATACACACATCATATATATATGTGTGTATGTGTATATATATATATGTATATATATATATATATGTATAATATACATGGGAACAAGGAAGTTCTCTTTTAAATTCTAGTTGTTATTTTTTTCCTGCCTTTGCATAAGCCATCTTCACATCTGTGGGATAAAGGATGAAACCAGAGAACTCAGCAGTAAGACAGCTTCTGTCAATGTATTGCATGTGCAGCACCCCTGACCACACCCATTTTAGACTTCTATGCTAATTCTAAAAGAACCTTTTGGACACACACATGTTAAAATTTATGTATTTATAGACTGGAATGTCATAATTAGCATATCTGTCAGCATCTCAGAGTCACAATTGCACTTTTAGGAATCTGCTAATGAACAAACATCTAGAAAACATCTGCCTAGAAAACATCATTCTGTTATGCACTTAAGAACAATAAATCCCTCCTACCAACCCTAGAACAAGGATACCTTTCATTTCCTTTCCCTCCCCTCCCATCCCCTATCCTGCCCTTCCCTGTGGTGGGGCTTGACAGCCCAGGGTGCTGTCCCTGTGCTCTTCCACTCAAGGCACGCACTCTACTACTTTAAGCCAAGCACTCTACTACTTTAAGCTACAGCGCCACTTCAGGTTTTCTGGTAGTTAAGTGGAGATGAGTCTCACTAACTTTCCTGCCCCAACTGGCTTTGAAACAGTATCCAAGTAGCTAGGATAACAGGCATGAGTCACCAGTAGCCAGCAAAAGAACATTTTTTTTTTTTAGGGATGCTTTTTTTTTTTTATTGTGAAAATACCATACAGAGGGGTTACACTTACATGGGCAAGGTAATGATTATTCTTATCAAGCATTGTTGCCTCCTCCTTTGTTTCCCTTTCCCATCCCTTCCCATCTCCCGTGGGCCAATCCCCCCCTCCATGCCAAAGTTGTAAAGTTCATTTTCAACATAACATCTTGTACATCTCATTGTTGCAATGGGTCCACCTGTATTCCTAGTTAAACAATTTGTTTTTTCCCTTCCCCTCCACAAATTATACCAACATCAAATACAGTGATGCCATAGTAATCAAAACAGCTTGGTACTGGCACAAGAACAGACCTAAGGATCAATGGAATAGAATTGAAAACCCAGAAATGAACCCACAGACCTATAGCCTTCTAATCCTCAATAAGGGAGCTAAAAAAAAAAAAAGAATGGAAGAAAGACAGCCTCTTCAGTAAATGGTGCTAGTGAAATTGGTTAATCACTTGTAGAAAACTAAAGCTAGATCCTTATATATCACCCTGCACCAGAATCAACTCCAAATGGATCAAAGACCTCGGAGTCAAAGCAGACACTCTGAAAACATTATAGGATGGAATAGGAGAAATCTTAGGTCTCCTTGGCACAGGCCCAAATTTTCTTAAAAGAGACTCAGAACTTTTCTAAAAGTCAAACATGGTGACTAGTTCCTATAATCTCTTCAAGACTGTAAGATACTACCTTGAAAAAATTAAAATCTACAACACACACACACACAAACACAAACACACACACACACACACACACACAAACAACACACACACACAAACACAAACACACACACACACACACAAACAACACACACACACACACAAACACAAACACACACACACACACACACAAACAACACACACACACGTGAAACAACGTTCTTCAATTCACTCTTTTATTCACCCGTAGAAAAGTATTAGCAAATCTGATTTCTGGTCTTTCCTTTCTTGCTCTGCTGATTGACACAAATAGCCAAAAAGACGATAATGTTCTGATAAGGAATCTCTTCCCACTGGACCATCAGAGTATTCATATTTACAATCTTCCTGAAGAAGTTTGGCATAAAAGTTCCTATGTAGCTCTTATGTAGCTCCTGAAGGTGACTTTGTCACAGAAGAAAATCATAAATAGCAGGAATGGTGAACCACCACCGGGGAAACACAGCAGATACACATAACTGGGGGATTTTTTTTCCCATAAAAGCAACAGTCAAACTTCAGCTCCACAAGAAGCTTACACAAGAGTTCAACAAACTGAATGGTGGAAGTGATACTGTTCAGTAAACACAGAATAGCAGGGGAGTACTTAAGATCTGGAAAATAATTGGCAGAGAACAAAAATACTCTTGAAAGGTAAACCCACTCGGGTTTTGGAGTGTCATGCTTGAAATCTTAGCTGTATAAGAGTCTGAGATTCTGAGGATCATGATTTAAGATCCAGCCCAGGAAGAGAAGTCTATGTGATTCCATTTCCAAAACCAACAGAGAAATTGGGACTAGAGACCTGGCTCATGTGCCAGCCATCAGCAAGCAAGTCCAGCAAGCAAGAGGCCCAGTTTAATTCAAACCCCAGTATGCAAAAACAAAACAAAACCTCTCTTCAATATATCTGTATATGGAGATCACACATCACAGACAGGAAGATAATAAGAGAAAAAAGTAAAATCAGAAGAAAAGACCAAAGTACAGAATGAACATCCCTAAAGGAACAAATAAAAGGGTTGAAAAGATTTAACACTGACATACACAATAGTTGAGAAATTTTTAGAATTGAAGGACAGATTTAAGAACTTGGAAGGGATAAAAAGAATAAATTTGAAACAACTCTAAAAATACACACATTGGTGAACCTGAGGACAAGAATGACACAGAGAAATTCCTAAAATATACCAGAATGAAATACCAATAAAATACTGAACTATAAAATAAAACTGCATGCAGTGTTCTCATGAAGAAAATTTTAACCTAGAAAATCTTGCAACAGACTTTGAAAAACATTGTCCAGAGGAAAATACACATCTACAGAGTTTCCATGGTCAACGGCAATATTGTTTTAGAATGTAAATAAAATAATATTCAATGCATAAATATTAAGGGAGCTTAATAGGTTTTCTAGAATGGCTTCTTTGTTCCCTACATATTTTAACATCCATTAGTTGTCCAGCAATGTTTGATTCTTCCATGTGCATATGTGCATACAATATACCTTGATCAGACTTGTCCCTCCATAACTTTCCCTCTTCCCCTTCCCAGATCAGTCTGAACAGGCTTCATTGTTCTGTATAACACCTGCTCATGATCTTTGATCATGATCTTCCTCCTTCACCCTGTCTGCTCCCCACTCCCTCTTGCTTCTACTTACACCCACCAGACCCTTGTTACATTCCATTATTCTTTCTTCTTTTACTGTCTGCAAATTGTCCAACAATTAGCAATAGTGCACATGGGAAATGACTAGCCGGTGAGCATGTTACTGACAAGAAGAAATGGTAAACAAAAGAAGTCAGGGAAAGGTGTGATCAATTTAAACAAACACTGGCAAAATTATTAGGCAGTTTAAAAATAAATGGTAGAGATATCTTGGGAGGAATTTGAGTAAGCCATAGTCTTGTTTGCAAAGAGGACTGGCATTTATGTGTAGTCAATCTTAGAAAATATAAAGTTGTGTGATGTGTTGTTACCTTATCTTTGTTCAATAAAACATAATGGAGAAGATTAGATTTACTGTACTAAAAGCCAAAAAGGTGTGAACAAAGGTTGGATTGGGTTATTTACAAGTGTTCAAGGCTACAGAATCCTAACTATTTAGGAAACGGAGATGTGAGGATCAGGGTTCGCTGCTAGCCTGGGCAAAAAAAAAGAAGTTTGAGAGACTCCATCTCAACTAACAGCTGGGTTCAATGGTAAACACCTGTTATTCAAGTTGTTAAGAAACCACAATGGCTAGGGCAGTGGTACATGCCTATCATCCCCATTGATACAGGAAAACACCAGTAGGGGGATCAAAGTTCAGAAATAAACAATACAAAAACACTCCAAAACACAAAAAAACGGGCTGGAGGTGTGGCTGAAGATAATTTTGATACTCTACATGGAAATTCTCACACTTGCTTAAAAGACCTAAATAAGGTATGAATGCCACATTTTAATAGTTACATTGTATAAATAAATATATCACTAAGAAAATAGGTAACAGAAATTTAATATTCACATGACGAAATACATTAACCAAGGTCAATGTTGAAATGAAATGTGGAATTAAATTAGTAGGTTCAATAAGTTTATTTTCAGTATGAGCTCTTTATCATTTGTTTTGTGTGTCTGGTATTACTAGGCTTGAACTCAGGGCTAGGATGCCCTTAGCTTTTTCACTCAAAGCTACTACCCTACAAATTGATCCATACCAATGCTTTGTGCTTTTTGCTGGTTACCTGAGGAAAAAAGTCTCAAAGACTTTTCTGCCTAAACTGATTTTGAGCTTCAGATCTCAGATCTCAGCCTCATGAGTAGCTAGGATTAGTTATGAGCCACTAGTACAAAATTTATATAATACTTTGAAAGAATAGTATACACACACACACACACACACACACACACACACATATATATACATATATATGTTAAAATTAAGATAACAAAGAACAAAAAAGAATGGCTTCTGGACTGAAGAAAATTATAATTTACTCCCATACTATTAGGTAATTTTCACTTAAAAATGTATTTAGCACTTTATGGTTCTAAATGGTAGAAATTAATAAGTATCCAATTTGGGGATTACATGAATATTTACAATACCTTTGATCAACAAAAATGGCATAAAAGATGTGAATCACTTCCTTGAAAATTTAAAACTTAGATAAAACATTAAAACATTTTTGTAAAAGTGTGAAAATTGCAAAATACAAAAAATTCCTTTAAGACAAAAACTTTCCCTGTGTGAGTACTAAAGTTGAAGTCCAAGTATATTATTTAAATTTAAATGGTAACCACAAGAAAATATTACAATAATATAAATTATTGGAAAATCTTTGGAAAATAAGACTGAAAGGTATATGTGGAAGGGAGATATCTATATTTTAATTTAGTATTTTCCTGGAAGTTCAAGTTGTTTCCAGATGTATGCCTGAGACATAAATATTTTATGTAAAAATAGAACAAAGGAATAAAAATAGGAAGAAATACAGACATTTTGTAATAGTTTTCTCTGTTGAAAGGGACCAATTTCTTCCAATGTTTTCATTTGCTTCTTATTTCTTCTTATGCTTCTTATGTATAATCAGAAATTTAAATAAACTCTCTTTTTTAATCAGACTCAATTGCTTCTTCTATACAAAAATATCAATTCTATTTTTAAGCTACATGGATCCAAGGACCAGCATTTCTAAATCTAAATTTAGATTTTTAACATTCTTTTTGAACGTCTTCAATCTCCACTTTTATTTCCAAGTATGATTTATATTCCAAATTTAATTATTTGAGACATACAAAATACAATTGATTAGGTGATGATTATTGTTTTGTTATCTTTATTGTTTTATATTACTTTCACTCAATCCCAAAGCTCATATAGAAATGTTCTAACAATAATAATGTAATTATAAACAATGAACACATCAGATTGCCTATTAATTGTCAAACATTCTTCCAGGATGTTTTCAACATTATCTTATCTATTCCTGTTAATAATACTATGAAGTCAATACTTTTATTATATTCATTATATATGGAGAATGTAGGGTATAGACAGGTCAATGTCAAAGTTATTGTATGCTAGATAGAGAAAAGAAAGCATTTCTTGGTGTCACCTGAACTCAGAAAAGCCTGGCTTAAGAGGTTTCGTTCTCACTCTCATTTATAAATACTCAGGGAATGGCACTTGTTTCATTAACAAGACGATGTTTGCTTCACTGAAGCATCATAATATCTAGGTAACTTCATCCATCCAAGCATCTGTTTTTCATTCACTCATTTATTCCATTGAAAACTATCATATACAAGGTATACATTCATTCTACTTCCAAAAGGGAAGGGGCATTTTTATTCATATAATAATCAAATTCATGTGTAAATTACCTTAGGATTTATTGCAAGACACTGATATCATCAATACAGGCTCTCAGAAAGAGGCTCAAGAAGCCCGTTTCATTTCCCTTATCTCCCTGATGTCATGCATTTATCACAACCCTTATCTTTTTGTTTTTTCTCTCCATCCTTCCTTCCCTCTCCCTCCATTTCTTCTTCCTTCTTTCCTTCCCGTCCCCTTCCCTTCCTACTTCCTTTTTTGTCTCTCTTCTTCCATCTTTCTCTCTTTCTTCCTTCCCTTTCTTGTTTGCTTCCTTCATTCTTTCCCTCCTTCCCTCCCTCCCCCTTCCTTCCTTCTTTCCTTTCTCCTTCCCTTCCTCCCTCCCTCCCTCCCTCCTTCCTTCCTTCCCTCCCTCCATCTCTCTCTGTTTCTTTCTTTCTCTCTCTCTCTTCCTTCCTTCCTTCCTTCCTTCCTTCCTTCCTTCCTTTCTTCCTTCCTTCTTTTCTTTCTTTCTTTCTTTCTTTCTTTCTTTCTTTCTTTCTTTCTTTCTTTCTTTCTTTCTTTCTTTCTTTCTTTCTTTCTTTCTTTCTCTCCTTCCATCTCTCTCTTTTGATTCCTCCCTCCCTTTCTCTCTCTTCTCTCTTCTCTTTTAATTCATTTTTTTATTTTGGGATAATCTTGCATCGTAGCCCAGGTGGCCTCAAACTCCAATCCTCTGCCTCATTCATCAACCACTCTTCCCATTAAGCCACATTTCCAGCCCAAACCTCAACTTTTAAAAAATAACTTTTATTCATCATTCATTCTACAGAAACAACAAGGAACAAGAGAAAGGTAGTGGTGATGGCTATAGGGATATCAAACAAATTCAAAGCAAAACCTTCTCTGCCCTCAAGACATTCACAGATTTAACCCTAAACCGCCAAGTGTGAGACAAATTCCCCCAGTTCTCAAATGCTAGAAACCATAGACCTCACAGAGGCATCAGGGAAAACCTACTTCTTTTCACTTTAACTTTTAGGAAGATACAGACAGTATAACCCAGAGACTTCTGCCTTAATGACTTTACTCTAAGTTATATCATTCACCCAAGTGTTGACCAAGTAAATAAGCATCAGCCAAAATAAGCAAGATGACCCATCTGGCAATTATACATCTTGGACATCAAATTTGCATTAAATCTGTAATAGCATGTCCACAAACACTGAACTTCACAGGTCTTCCCATAAAATCTCAAGAAACTATTGATAAACTTTAAAAAATTATTTTTTTCCTCTCTCGTGATTGTTTTGGGGGAGCAGATTCATATGCTCACATCAAAATTAGGTAACATAGAGTTTTCCTAGCTCCCTGCCTAGCACACACCTAACCCACAAATAAGATCTTGATTCATGATGATGAACTTGACTCACTCGATGAACTTCCATTGATCTATAAGCTCATCCAAAGTCTACTGATGTATTCAGATCACCTCAAGTCCATCAAAGAATTAGGGTTCACTCATGTGTTGCCCATTTGATGGGTTTTGACAAA
The DNA here is from genome assembly GCF_019054845.1 of Dipodomys spectabilis. Taxonomy (NCBI): domain Eukaryota; kingdom Metazoa; phylum Chordata; class Mammalia; order Rodentia; family Heteromyidae; genus Dipodomys; species Dipodomys spectabilis. The sequence goes on along the minus strand of NW_024870731.1, from coordinate 35,203,721 downwards.
TATGTAGTAAGTTATATTCACTGTTACAGTACCATACAGAATACTTTCAAAGCACCAGTGACTCATGCACATAATCCTGCTACTCAGGAGGCTGAGAGCTGAGGACTGTAGTTTAAAGTCAGTTGGGACAGGAAAGTCCATTAGACTCTAATCTCCAATTAACCATTAGAAAACCAGCAGAAGCACTGTGGGTCAGAGGGGTAGAGCACTAGCCTTGAACAAAATACTCAGTGCCCAGGCTAGGTTCAAGCCACATAACCAAAGACAACCCCCTTCCCCCAGAAATGTAGTAACTAAATGGAAATAACAAGCTAAAAAATAAGAGAATAAAACATTCTAGAAGAAGATGAAAACACAGAACTAGAAGTTAAGTCAGAAACAGTGATACGGCACAAGTAGTTGAGAATCACCGTGAAAGATGGTAGGGCAGATTCAATAAAGAAAACAAAATGTAACTTGAAAATAACTTTGGATACCACAATAGCTGTGGAAGATGAACAAATGAGATACAACATGCCTACAATTGGTGACCTGGGAAAGAAAGAAGCAGTATAAATATCTGGCCCATCCCTGCTGTGTCAGGAAATCAAACTGCACACACACAATAAATCAAGAAATTGTGAAATAAAAGAATCTTTAATCAATGCGGTAAATGTCAAGAACATACTGATGAAGAATAAACAACTTTGGGACAAAAACAACAGAAAATAGCAAACAAAAACTCATGGACAAGGAGAATTCAGGAATAGAAAATCTATACATAGCCAGAAACCCCAGAAATATTGGTGAACTGATGAGCAAATACTGGTTGGCAAGGAATGACTTCTTTTAAATTTGAAGTGGGTCTAAATCAGGACCAGGAGAATTAGGTTGGAATGCAAATGCTATAAAACTCAGCAATGTAATCTGATAATAAAAATTTTAATTTAGGGAGGATGGGTGGCTTGATAATCATAAAGTATGTATGCTGATTTATTTCACTATCATAACAAGGATCTGTAAGATACTCCTTAATACTTAAATTTGCATTCGAAAATCACCTCCAAATAATATTTTCATATCTTTGTTTTCAAATTTAGGGTTTGCGGGAAGTAATACCTCCTTTGGAAAGAAATAGGTACCTAAATTTAGCCTTTTTTTTTTTTACTTTCATTTGGTTTCTTTTCTTTTTTTAGTTTAATTGAAATCTAAAATACAATCATTTTGTCAAATGTAGGTTAAGGTACCATTGTGATAAAGGAGTATCTATCATTGATCATAATACCATATCATTCTAAGAACTAAAACTGTATTACACCAAACCGTTCTTACTAAAGTCTCTCCCCTTTCCCCTCTTTTCTGTCACTCGTATCTCATCTTTATAATCAGAATTTAGGTATGAGGATAGTCTCTAAATCTCATGATTGTTATTTAGGAGTGATGCAATTTTTTCAAACTTTTATGTGCAGCTTATTTTTTAGAGTATACCTCATACTACAGCATCTAATCAATCTGATGATAATGAACATACATAACTAAATAAGTGTTTCATATTCCTCTTCCCCAGGTAACATCTTAAAAGGGTAAAAATGTACTTTTATGCTACTGAGAATTTTCATTTATCAAAAAAGCAAAAGTAGGTGGTAAACTTAATATAGCACAAAAATTTTTCCCAGTGTAATGGCATTGTGTGTGTGTGTGTGTGTGTGTGTGTGTGTGTGTGTGTGTGTAAGGAAGTTCATGTGCACTCATTCTCTATGGACCAAGTAAATCCACAAAGATTAAAACCAATGGGATCGTTCACTTAAAAAATGTTTGAAAGAAGTAACATAATGCAGTTGTTTATAAAGGATGTACTTGTTAAGATGTGATAAGTTATGCATTTATATAACCTCATATAGAGCCATGTATAAAAGTTTGCAGATTTGAAAATCTTAAGGCTGCATAGCTATGATTGTTGCTGACAGGAAAAAATAAAAATCAGTGAGGCATCAAAGATGACATGACTATGTATTTCTGTTTGTTACATAAATTATGCTACTGTTTTGTGTGCATATGTTTTCCCTGTGAAGATGTAGCTATTTACATGTGTGTGTGTGTGAGAGAGAGAAAGATAGAGAGAGGGAGGGAGAGAGAGTAGAGGTGTAGAGTGTTTATTAGCTCCTTCCATTATAAAAACAGTACACATAAATTGGAGAAACCTTCTACCACAGTGATTTTAAGAGATGATAAACAAATCCATCAGATAAATGAAAATTGCTCAAAACAAGTGATTCACTGTTCACCATATGGCTCCTTTTTATTACAGACATCTCTGGAAAACATTGTCACTGTAAAATAACATTAGGAATACCTCATTTTCCAAATTGATTCTATGTAATTTTACTCTTCTCCCTGTTTTCCTTTTTTTCTCTCTCTCTCAACATATCATTCATTTATTCATCTTGTGAATGCTTCTCAGAGGGCCATGTCAGGATGCTGATTATTTTAAACAAGTAGTTTTCATTTGGGCAAACAAGAACTCTGAATTCCAATTTCCCCCTCAACCCTCAATGTTACTGTATCACATTATCATAATAGGCTATGGATACATGCTTAATCTCAGAACTCTTCAAAGTTCTGTTCCCAAGCGATCAACTTCTGAAACTTTTCATAAACTATGATAAGAATCTCACGCCGAGAAGCTTTAACTCATGTGTGGTACAAAGGAAAAGCTATTTTCTCCTAGCTAAAACCAAAAAGCCAGACAACATTTGGTGAGTCTATGTGACCTGCAGTCTAGCTTATCTCCCATTACCAAAACCTTCCCTCAGGAAACTTTATAATCATTCCTTTCAATCATCCCTGGACATTGCAAACCACACCCCTGACAACCCTTTGGGGGGAAAATAAAAATTAGTAATCACATCTTCCCATCTGCCGTTCCCCAAAAGGAAGTGGCCATAGGAAAAGACCAGAATTAGCACTGTCATACCCTCTTGCCCATTAGTTTCTACTGCAGCAAAGACTAGTGAAACCCTGCAAAAAATATACCTGTATGCAATCTCTCTCTGTCTGGTTTGAGCCTCACTTCCCCCAATACAGATTTAATACATCGCTTTTCCCTCACAAGGAATAAATGCATTTTAATCATCAACATCATAGAAACAGAACATCAATAAAGCAGTCACACACACACACACACACACACACACACACACACACACACACACACACACACACACACACACACACACACACACACAAACACCCCAACCCCAGCTTTTACCTGTTATGCTAAATACAAAGAGACTGAAAGGAAGAAAAGCTGCGGCTTGCCCAGCAATATTCTCATTGCAGTAGACAGAGCAATTTTGCACTTAGAGATCTTACCAGGGAAATGTCTCGAGATCTTTACAGTGTTTTTTTTCCTTGCAGAACTCTCTTTCAAGCTCTCAGCCAAGGCATGCTGTGCATCCGGGCAGAACCAAGGCGTATGGACTGTCTACACAGCTGGGAGATAATGGGACGCTTTCTCTCTCTCTCTCTCTCTCTCTCTCTCTCTCTCTCTCTCTCTCTCTCTCTCCCTCCCTCCCTTCTCCTCTCTCTCTCTCTCTCTCTCTCTCTCTCTCTCTCTCTCTCTCTCTCCCTGGGACTGCAAGCCTTTTATCCACTGAGTATTGCGTGGCTCCTTTCTGGTGTTAAGCATGAAATACGTTTCTCCTCTCTTGCTGCATTCCTGACGGAAACTAGACAATTAGTTCTTCAGACCCATGGGCAAAGCTCCCGTTTGGAATATTCAAAAGGGAAAAAAAATTCTCTCTACACTGAAAACCAGCACTATCTTCATCATCCTTCACAGAATGAGAGAGCGCGGAGAGCAGCTGCCATTCCCTGGCATGCAAGATTAAATCCCCCCTCCTCTTCTCTTTCTTTGACTAGAGAGAGTCACTCCCGTTGGGTCATCAGAAAAAAAATATATATATATGTGTGTGTATATATACATATATATATATATCTGTCTTATTGCAAACTGGGTCAGAGTAGCTACTTATTACGTTTCCAACAGGAAAGGAAGTAATTTATTTTTTCCTTCCTCTGGTTTCTCCGCATTGTCATTTGCAAGCAAAGATTAAGCCGGTCAAGGGTCTGCACTGATTTCCACTGTATTCCTGTGTCAGCCCTTCTGAAGCACGCCAGAAGCTCCACTATTAGAAGGAAGAGAGGAGGGAAATAAAAGCAAAGGGTCATAGGCACTGTCACCAAAACCTTTGTAAATCACATGTTTGAAAAGATAGGCAGGAAGTATCTTAAAGCCAGGAAAGTACATAGAGAAAGTAGAATCAAAGCAATCCAAAGCTACACTGTTACTCTTACAAGGAATATTTATCATCTCCAGAAGTAGAATATAAATGTGTGAGTGTTTATATAACAGCTCTGTTAAAAAATAGGAGGGTCCTTTTGGGTTTTACACAGAGCTCTCTGACTAAACTTTTTAATATGTGCAGGTCTTATTTGGAGGAGGCTGCTTGAACAATAAAGTAAGCCAAATGAAAAGCACACATTAAGAACACAGAGATACTAACACAAGCAAACATGTGTACAACATGAGACTATGGTAAGAGATTGGATTTATTTGCATGGAATAACAGAAGACATTATACTCTTCAGTGTCTCATAAGGAGAGGATATTGGGAAAATGAAATCAAATCAAACATAGATGAGTGAAAAAGTAACTTTGGGAAAGATACACACACTTTAAGCAAAACCAAACAAGACCAGAAATAAATAAATGATACCTTTTAGTTTCTATGCTTTTCCTTTAGCACTCCATTGTTTGAATTCCTAAGGAGAATATTCTTCAGTAAATATTTCAGGACCACCTGTCATCTCTTTATAAGGACTAAGCACTGTTATCAGAGGCCACAGAGAGAATGTGATACTTCTTTATGACAGGTAAACTCAAAACAGGCTGCATCAGCTGGGCACCATGAACTCACACCTGTAATCCTAGCTACTCAGGAGGCTGAAATCCAGGGGGAGGGGAGGGGTTTGAAGCCAGCTCAGATCGGAACATCCATGAAACTCTTACCTCCTATTAATCATCAAAAAAACTGGATGAAGGGGCACTGTGGTACAAGTGGTACCAGCATTAGCTTGGAGGGAAAAAAACAAAAACAAAAACAAACAAACCTCAGGGGCAATGCTCAGGCACTGAGTTCAAGTCAACACACATACAACTCCTACCTCTCCCTGTCTCCCTCTTCCTCCCCCCTTTTTCTCTTCTTTCTTCTCCTTTTCCTCTACTTCCAGCTCCTCTCTCTCTCTTCTTCCTCTTCCTTTTCGCCTCCCTCCTCTTTCCCTCTCTTTCCATCCTGCTCCCCCTCTCTTCTTTCTTCTTTCTGGTTCTTCCTTCTCCTTCTCCTCCTCATCTTCTTCTCCCCTCTCCCCCTCCCCTTCTGCTTTTCCTTTCCCCCCTTTCCCCTCCCCTTGCTTCTCCTTCTCCCCCTCCCCCTCCTGTTTTCTTTCCAGTACTTGGGTTGAAGTTAGAACCCGACACTCTTGCTCATTAATACTTGAGCCACACTTCCTGCTTTTTTGCTGCTTAACTGGAGCTAACAGGCTCTTTCAATTGTCTGCTCTGGGGCTAACTCCACACAGTGATTCTCAGACTTCAGCTTCTGGAGTTGCTAGGATTCAATGGGTGAGCTGTGCCCTGTACTGTCACCCTTTCCTGAATCCTGTCTTTAGTTGCTAGGACTAAAGGAGCCTTTAGAACTCTTTATCATCTGCAAAAGGGACTTATGCATGGAAAAGTCCCACGGCTAATATTCAATCCTCATTTTATTTCATAAAGCAGTAACTACTACTCCTTTAAGCATGGTCTTTACTTAGGTTTTTGATTTCCTCCTATCTTACTGTCTGCATCTCCTCAGATCATTTAGAGGCATATTCTCACTTTGTAAATCTTTAAACACTGGGGAACATGCAAAATCTAAAACAGGCTCTGTACCCTAAAAGCTACAAAGAATTGTGGGAAACAAAATTCTAAATAAATGCAGAAATAAACTATTGTCATGAATCAACAAAACTCTGTAATTTTAAGAGGTCAGCTATCTTCTGGAATGCCTTAAGATTTCACATATTTCCAGCCAAAAACTCAGGAGACTATCTTTTGCCTTTGTGAATTGATGTACAGATACGTAAATGAAAATGACAAATTAAAATAAAACTGAAATGATATAGAGCAAAGTTGGAGAATTTACTCTTTGATCTTAGAATTTACTACCAATCTAAAGTTATCAAAGTGGCATGGTATTGGCAGGCAGGAAACATCTGTAGAACATAAATTAGTTTCTCAAAATAGATCCTCATACTTATGTTCAACCAAGTTTAGAAAAAGTTGTCAGAGTAATTCCTTGATAAAAGCATGGTATTCACTTGAAAAATGTTAATCTTCAGATTTACTTCACCCCATACACACAACTATGAACTCTAAGTAGATTATGAAAGCTAAGGCAAAGAAAATCTATGACAACTTGGAAATTGGCAAAGATATATTAGAACCTATAAACACACATATACAAAAAAAGCCAAATCACAAAAGAAATCCAATAAAAAGTATCTAAAAGACACAGAAACAGAAAAGGGTGTCCAATATCATTATTAACATAAAAATGAACACCTCAAGCTCATGATTCCACTGTGTACCCATTATTAGGAAGGTTAAAATTAAGCATACCAAAATAACAAAAGAATATTGAGAAATGGAGGAACCAGAAATCATTATATTTTGCTAGTAGAATAAAGTGCTATAATTACCTTCAAAATAAATTTGTGGGGTTTTAAAAATAACCATAAAGAAACATCACTCATATTTTTACCCAAGAAAATTAAAGCAAATATGCTCATAAATATTTGTCAAGAAGAGCCAAATCAATTTTCATTTTCCTAATAGAAAAATACTTTGAAATAATACAATGTTCCCCAACAGTCTAATATTTTTTAAAAGTCTTACATTCCTAAATATAATACTAGTTAGAAATAAAAGCATATCTGAACTTGGATTGAGTCAAAAAGTACCATAGTACAAGAAATATCATCTAAGAAAAAAAAATAAAGCAATAAAACCACCTGAACTTCCATATTCATGGCAGCATTATTCTCCATAGCCAAGTTATGATAAAATCTCAGATAACCCACAATAGATAAATGTACCAAGATGATAAAATATATGTACATATATATTTATATAATATCTACATATCTACATACATGCACCTACTCAATATTAGTTAGCCATTGGAAAGAAGGGAACTATGGAAAATCACACATGATGTAAGCAAAGGTCATATGTAGATCTTAGATGTAGAATACAACCTCCCAAGTACACACACACACACACACACACACACACACACACACACATACACATAGAGGATCATATGCATATATGCATGAGCAACCTGACTAAAGTTCAATATATGTAGTAATGAAACTCCATGGAGTAAATCCTTTGGACAATGTACAGACAGATTAATCAAATGAATATCAGGAAGCTGAAATGTGTTTCCTATTAGTGGGGAGAGGCATTGGGAGGGGCAGACTACTGGAAAGGGAAGCAGCAGATGATGTTACTCAATGCACATGTGTCAAACAGGAAGTGGGAAGTGATGAGACTTAACAAGGAAGAAGAGAGATATGATGGAAGGGGTTACTTAGGGTAAGATGAACTGTACACACAAATGACACAATAATTTGAAACCTTGAAAACATTGGAAGATTTAAAAAAGTTAAAAAAGAAAAGCTAAAGAAAAACCAGTCTACAATGATAGGAAGAAAAATTAAAACCTCAATGTTTGAGGTAATAAAAATATCCAGCAAAAGTAGACAGACAATATCATAAGGGTGGTGTATATCTATGTATTTTGACAAATCTTTTCAAATATATAATTGAGTATATCTGATTGAAAATAAAGTATGCCTTAAAAAAATAAAAATACTAGGGCTTGAACTTTGAACTCAGGGCCCGGGCACTATCTCTGAGCTTCTTTGCTCAAGGCTAGTGTTCCACCCCTTGAGCCATAGCTCCACCTCCAGCTTTTTGGTGGTTAATCAGAAATAAGGGTTTCATGGACTTTCCTGCTAGGATTGGCATTTGAATCGTGATCCTCAGATCACAGCCTCCTGAGTGGGTAGGATGAACATTAGCAGCTGGACATTTCTGAATATTCTTAAACATTGTCAATAACTTCTCACTTCTTGCAATCATCATAATATATATATATATATATACATATATATATATATATATATACATATATATAATAGGGATTTGTCTCTGTCCTTTTACTGGGTAGCTGATTCCACTTGCATTTAGTGTGGTACCTGATGCTTGTATTAAACTGATTTCTCCCTTCTTGGATTTACTCAGGGAGGCAGAGATTCTCAAGTCTCACTGGTATTCCAGTGGGCCTCAGACCCCCTCCTGGTCTGAGAAACACTGAATACCACAACCCATGTCCCTGGCAGTCCAGTGGGATGGTAACTTTGTCAGGACCCAAGCATTAAGCACAACTTGAAAGTTATACTCTTTGCCAAGAAAATTGACTCTGAAGAACATAAACCGGTAACTTCTGGTTGCTCTCTCAAGGTCTCAAGGACAGACTCCCTCTGTGGCTGCTTTTCCTTTGCTTTTCTTTCTTCTTTCTTTTTCTTTTTTGGTCAGTCATGGTACCTGAACTCTGAACCTGGGCGCTGTCCCTCAGCTCTTCAGCTCAAGGCTAGCATTTTACCACTTGAGCCACAGAGCCACTGGTGGCTTTTTCTGCTTATGTGTTGCTGAGGAATCAAACCTAGTGCCTCATGCATGCAAGGCAAGCACTCTACCACTGAGCCATACTCCCAGCGCCTTTCCTTTGCTTTTCTGATACCGTGTGTGTGTGTGTGTGTGTGTGTGTGTGTGTGTGTGTGTGTGTGTGTGTAAATGAATATCCAGTGTTTTTATTCTTCCTAACACTGTCTAATAGAATATTTAATAGAATATTTAGGCTCTGCTCCTGGGGAAAGACATCTAGAATGTGACATACTACTGAGTCCCCTCAATCCATCTCAGTCTCCTGCAGAAGATATGATATTGACATCCCCTGGTAGGGATGAAACCTGACTGAAATTAGTTCTCTAAACAAATTAACACATTGTAACTTATTGATCTAGGGAATGTAAACCTGAGTACTATTGTATTGCTAGTGTTATTTTTCTTGCTAGTGTTATTTTTCTTGCTCGTTGGATGCTTGCTTTCCTGTACAGATACTTTGATTGGTATGTACAACTGTTCTAAATAACTCATGGCTATAAAGTTGTTTTTAGAAGTCATTCTTCTCTGTCCATTACAGACAATCCTCCTGGTATTACCAATATATAAACATTTCTCTATGATCTTTTTCTAAGTGTTTCCTCTGATTCAAATTCTAAATTCTCACTTAGTCCTTCCTACTGTTCTATGAGGAATGTATCAGCATTATCTTTGCTTTACAAAGATCACAAAAAATAATAAACAAAAATAAACAGCAAAAGTCTAAAGAGGCATCAGAATCCTGGAGGATTTAAATCCACATATTTATGTCCCAAACTACATCCACTGATATTTCAGAGAGAAGGAAAAATAGGTGTAAATTTTATGCTTATCTCACTCCGTAAGGCCTAATACAAGGTTTCTCTTAAATGCAATATTTTGAGATATAAACAATTAACTGTACTCTTTAAAGAATACTTAATGTTTATGAAAATCTTGTAAACCTAAGTATTGTCTCAACCCTCCACTATATTTTTAAAAAGACAAAATGGTCTCAGGAAATCTAAATTGCCTTCCTGCTTAGATTTTTCTCTCCCTCTTTGGTGACAAAGAGGTAAGATTAGAGTATCCCAAAAAAATCCACTATGCATGTCACATTTGCCTTTCCTTAGGTTAAAGCACATTAAAGAATGGGTGATGAAAGAAAAAACAACTTCCTTTTTTTGCCCCAAATGATTTTTTATCACATTTTGCGACATATGTATAATTTTCCAGATAGTCAAACTTTCACTTCCCTCTGGGGGGAAAAAAATTCAAGTAACAAGGTTTTTCCATAAAATGTATTGCTTTCCAAGAGAGAAACTGTCAGTGAAACTTATATATTCTCCTTCAACCACATGGAAAGAAAAGGTACCTTTTAGAGAGCTACTGTTATCATTCAGTTCAAATCCCTTGAATATATTCATATAAAATAGAAGAATTGTTACACCTGATCACATCCAACAGGGAGTAGGACTTGGAATCTTGTGACATGAATTGTTTTGCCTCAACTGCAGAGGGACATGGCAAGAATTGTTCCTTGGAAATGCCTGCCACCTGCTGCTTCTAACACTGAATTTTAATGAGCACCAATTGCTCTGCAAGACTCTCCCTATTTTAGAAGTATCATTTCACATGAGCCCATTGTGATCTTCCTAAATTACGGGGTAAATTGCTTGGGTCCCAGCGAAAATAGATGTATTTCATTAATGCTGTTCTTCTTTTACTTTAATCTTTTTAACCCTGAAGATTGAGAGATTTCCCATGCATAATAATTATGATTGTATCCTACTTCCTAGACAATGACGGGGTCAGAGCACATGAACTCTAAAATCTGGATATTCATCAAGAGTTTAGCTGCTTAAACAAAGATCCTGCCTTTCCCATTCTCGCTGGTAATTGGTGAAATATCAAACTGACTTTCCGTGTTGGCTAGACACGGGAAGCATGAGTCTCATCAATTTCCAATAAATAGAATTTAACTCTTGGCATCATTAACTGGAATATTGCATTTTTTTCACAGTTAATGTGCCACATTTCTTTCACAGTCATGTGGTGGATTGATTAACTTTAGTTCTTCACCTTTCTGTACATATGCACTGGCGGCTCTGCCTCCTCTTCAATGGAGACTATTTCTCTGCCTCTTGATTGGGGGCCTGGAGATCTGATCAGTTAGACCAATAATATATAAGTAGATAGCACAGTGTGCCAGGCAGAAAGGCACACTGAAGAACACTATTGGCTGACCTGCAAAGAAGGGGGAAGATAGTCCTGGGGACAGTCATTCCACCTGTTCCACAGATGTCAGCAACAAGACAGCTTCCTAGCTAAGGCCCCCTCTGGAAGACTTGATCCTCCTCTCTTTCATATACAGACAGAAAATGTCAGTCATTGTCTTAAACCACTGCATGTTGACCTGGTTTGTCATGCAACAATAACAATTCATCACACTTATTCCCTCCACCCACGCCAAGGTGACCTTGTCTAGCTTCTTCCAAAGGCAACACCTGGATAAACAAACAGGAGGCTGAGATCTGAGGATCATGGTTCCAAGCCAGCCCCAACAGGAAAGTAAAACTCTTATCTTCAATTAACCACCAGAAAAGCGAAAGTAGTTTCTGGGCCTCCAAATGGTCGAGTATTAGCCTTGAGGAGAAAAGGCTCAGTGACAGTGCTTAGGCCCTGAGTTCAAGTCCCACAACTGTCTAAAAGCAACAACCACCACAAAAATACCTGAGTCAAAGAAGTCTTGTCTTTGCTTATGTGAACTATTCAAATAAAAATGTGATCTCAGAATATAAGTGAGGAAGTGAGAAAGGGGAGGGAAGGAAGGAGGGATAGAGAGAGAAAAAAGACAGTGAGAAGATATATTAACTGTTTTCCAACAAATAAGAATGTTTGATAAATACTAACGAACATCATAAAAGTACAGTTCATGAAATTCTAACTCTCTACATGGGGAAAGCATTGTAAAGGACTTAATCTATTAACACCTATTCCTTAGTGTTAAATATATGAATTCATATATATATATGTGTGTGTGTATAGATATATACATATATGTGTGTGTATATATATATATATATATATATTTATTTACCATGCAAACCCAGGAAATTATTAGAGTTAAAAGAAAAAGTATTATTAGGGATTTGGTCACAACTAGCATAACTTGTATCTACCTTGCATCAATGAGACTTTATGACACACTACATATTTTGCTATGGGATATTAGCTCTTCTACACATCCAGAGCACACATATATGTGAGTGTGGATCGAGTCTCCATAAGTACTCTGTGAATATGTAGAAACCAGATAAGTTATCTAGAAAAGAGAAGGTAGATGATGATGCATTGGTAGGTGACAGAGGTACTAGGCTGGAAAAGACATGTACTTAAAAATACCTGGTCAGCCTGAGAAATTTTGAAATGGCACGGGAAACAGCTTCTTTTGCAACACCCAGATCTACTCATGACCTGCATGAAGCTCAAGCCATCAACAATGGCATCAGTTGGGCAGAGTCTGCTAAATACCTGTGATGACTTTAAAACAACACACAAAACAAATGAACAAACAAAACCTACAGTCCCACTGATGTGAGTCTTAAGATGTAATTGCTCTCCATAGCCTCTCTCTGCAGTTCCTCATCTCAGGATGATGATGTCTTTGGATCACCTGAACCCTTTTCCCTGGAGTCCAGAGAGATCATATCTTTAGATCTTTTGCTCAAATAAGACTATGTTTCTGCAGCTGCTTTTCCACAATTAGCCCTGTGTAATGGAACTCAGGAGGTTACTGAAGTGAATTGTCAATAGCATACGTATATTATATTCCTCCCAGATTCCACTGGGTAGCAACAAATGAGGTTTCTTATGACCTTAAGGTATAGAGACATTCATCCACTGATTATTTCTTTCATTTTGGATAGGACCACTGGACTAAATAATTAAATGAGAGCTATACAAACATTAATGTTTTCAATAACAGAAGTCTTCTTCCCTCAGTATGTAGAACCTCTAAACTCAGAAACCTGAAATTTTAAAGATTCTGGCAAATGGAAAGAATTTGTACTACTACTTTTAATCTTTTAGATATTTGCTCCTCTTATAGCACAACCACATAGCAAATATAAGTGTAGTTCAGACCTTGCATTCTAGAGGACCAGGCTCTATTTCTGTAGGGTGTATTCTTGTATTCTTATCAACTTATCTAAATCTTCAAGTTGATTCCACCAGGATATTTTATTAGCTGTCTTGGGTGATGAGGTACATTGGAAATTTATCCAAATTCCCATTCATGCATTGTCAAAGTCACCAACAAATGGATCCCTTGGTCTGAGGAATCAATGTACAGGGTATAACAATAATCTATGTATCGGATATTCTGTAAGTTCTCAGATAGTGTTGATGGCAGAACTATAGGCACAGGAGGAAAACTTGTATCGTTGGTACTTTTCAATTCTGTTAAGAGTAAACCATTCTTTCAGGATGGATAATGTGTATTGCAATCATCTTGTTGCCAAATGGGAGGTTGGTTGGCTTGAGGAGGCCATATTAGACAATCAGTAGAGATAATAACAAGTAATCAATGGGAAGCCATAATGTTGAACTCATTGATAATTTTCTTTCCAGAGACAATGGCAACTCAACTCACAGCTGACTAAAATTCTGCTGTGAACAAGGAGAGGGGATATTCCACATGCTTTCAAAGTACTAAGTCATTTTTCCCAGCTTGATTGTTGAGTGGCTCTTTGCTGTGGGTGCCCTCTGGTGGACATTAATAGGGCACTAAAAAATAAAAAGAAAAACACTCCCAATAATCCACCATTGTATCTATCCATCCCTTGACTTTGATTATTGTTATTATTGTTTCCTAAGTCTGTATTCATTAGAAAAAAACACTCAAAATTCTTCAGGAGTCTATGTATATGAAATAGCTCCACCCTTGCAATCAATCGATAGTTCACAGCTCTAATTTCTAGAAATAATCCTGTTTGCTGCTTTATTCACAGCCATTTCCCCAAAGGAAAACATGCTGAGATAATAGTGAATTCTTGGGTCCCGCAACTGAGCTATTACATAGGTTTAAGGTACTTTTTTTTCTCTTTCTTCTTTGGTCAGTATTTTAGGTACAAAGTATGTTAGCTCAAAAGTCTCAAAACCCACCAAGTTGTATCTCTCTTTATCTTTCTTCAGTCTTTCTTTCTCTCATACTAGGGTTTGAACTCAGTGACTCATGCTTGCTAGCATGGTGATCTCCATTTGAGCCATTCTGCAAGACCCAATCATTATTTTAAATTATTTTTTATTGAACAGAAAGGTTACAGTTATATACGTCAGGACAAGAGTACATTTGCTTTTGGACAAGCACTGATTATTTTGAACAGTTCTTTTTCTTTCTTTCTGTCCTTCCTTCCTTCGTTCCTTCCTTCCTTCCTCCCTTTCTTCGTTCATTCTTTCTTTCTTTTTTCCTGTACCTTCCTTTTCTTCTTGGAGGTAGGGTCTCATGAACTTTTCTGATTGAACTAGCTTCTAACTGAGATTCTCTGTTCCCATTCTCCCAACTTGCCAGAATTACAGGCATGAGCCTCTGGTACCTTCCTGGCTCAGTATGTCTTAATGGTAGGGAGTTTGAGTGACAACAGTAGATCCTTGACATCCTCAGATATATGATTACAAGATGCCATTGTGGAAAGAAAACAAATGCTCAGGATGCATACAGTACTGTACTGGAGGTGCTTGATTAACTTTCCCCATAATGCCACCCAAAATGCTACAAGTGTTACCTTTCCAAACTTTTCACTTACTTTTTGGAGATATATTTTGACAAAATCAAGGGCAAGGAAACACTCTGTAGATCACACAATGAATTAAAAAGAAGTGACATGAAGGACTCATAAAGAGCTTCTCTGCTTAATTGACTTGCATCCTGCTCTAGCATGATACTTGTTTTGGGTTTGAAATTACTTTCAATATTTAAAAAATATTTTTCACTATTGTTGGTCAAAACTGCATGCCATATATCTGCAAATAGGTTAGGCTTCCTGTAAACTGTTCCTTTTCTTACAAGATATATCTCAGAATACCATAAATAGTTTGCTAGCTAATGATATTTTTCTGCAGCAATCCAACAGCCTTTGTGGATTTATCTTCTCCCATATGGTGTGTTTATCTTAATAGGACATCTAAATTTCTTGTCTTTCTTGCTGACCAGGTCAATTAGGATAATCTTTAATACAGCACACCAGTGTGATATTCTGCAAAATTCAAAGATGAAATCAAGATCCAGTGAACTACAATGTAAGAGCAACACAGGAGAATTCAAATGGCCCTGAAACCAGACAGTCATTTTTTTTTGGAAATGACTTTCCCTGTGTTTTTGCTTCCTTTGTTTGATGAACCTTGGGAAAAAAAACACAATCACCAAACCCATAGTTACATTCTAAATGCCAGAGGCTGTGTTGATATGTTCCAGAGAAGAAAACACATTTACCATAGCAGCTACAGTTGGGCATACACTTTAATTGTATATAGTAGTCCATCAACTGCCTTCTCTCCTGGCTAATTTATTGTTGTTGCAGTAGGCAGAGAGGCAATTAAACAGTGATATGGAACTACCAGCTCTGCAACCTTTAAGTCTTTGACAGTGGTACTAATTTATACAATTCTTGGAGGGTGTTACATTTCACCAGATTTCTTAGATTGTTTTTTTCCCCTGAATATGAAAAAGGAGAAAGACATTAAGAATCTCAAATAATTAAGAATCTAGGTCTATTTTCAAAACATCAAGAATCTTATAACAATTCTGGCTCCACATGATCAGAAACCAATATGGAGGTTTTGTTAGCTGGCCATTTGATACAGCAGTGGAATTGTTTCTGTAGGGCCTGAAAAAAAATAACAACACATATTTCCCCTTTATATATAATTGTCATGGACACGTGGGTTAGTACTATTTTAACTAGGATTTTAAAGTTCACCTTATAGCTAGAGGCAACTCATGACTTTCCAGTAACCCAAGTACTGGTTTGGGTGTCTTCTACAATAATTCTCAAAGGTTCTCTGAACTTTGCAGTTCCCCTTTGTCAAGCACGATTGCCCTGATAACTAGCCACTCTTCCCTTTAGAAGCATATTTACTATGTACTATTTTAGTGTTATTAAAGATTCTTCCTGGTCTCCTTTAGATCCAATTGTTATTGGGTCAAAACTAGATTCTGGAAATTACATCTTGAAAATAGAGTGTTTGGTCTGTTGAGATCATTGACCTCAACTCACTGTTCCAGGCTCTCTATTTCATTAGCACACCAAAATTATACATTTAATGGGTTCCCATAGTACATTTTTGTGCATGCACCTAAAGTAGTTTGACCATGTTCAACCTCCTATTACCATTTCCTGTCCTCCTTCTCCCTCCCTATTTCCTCTATCTCCATAAAAATACCCTTTACTTGCGCATCTTTTTAGCCTCTTAAATGCCACAAATGAGAAAACTGTGATATTTGTCTTTGACAGACTGGCTTATTTGACATAGTATGATGAACTCCAGTTCTACCTGTCCCTTGCAAATGACATAATTTCATTCTTTATGGTAAATATAACATTGCTGAGTTTATGTACCACATTTTTACTTATCTATTCATCTCTTGGTAACCACCTAGGCTAATTGTAGATAATATATGCCCATGATAAACATGGCATTCAAGTATCCTCATAGAAAGCTGACTTTTAGTATCAATGCATAAGCAATATGACTCTATCACATAGTTCTTATTTTAGACTTTTGAGAAGCCTCCTCACTGATTTCCATAAAGACTGGACTAACTTACAATCCCACACACATTGAGTAAGAGTTCTCTCCACACATGTCCTTGTCAGCATTTGTTGTTTGGGGGATTTTTTTTTAACGATATACATTTTGACTAGGGTAAGGTAGAATCAAATGTGGGTTTGATTTGCATTTCCATATGGTGGCTAAAGCATCTGAATATTTTTCTCTATGTTTATTGGCATTTGTTCTAAATTTGAAAGGTGCCTGTTCAGTTTTGTTTGTCCATTTATTGATTAGAATCTTTGTCCTTGGGTTTTTATTTTTTTGAATTTTAATGTATTAAAATATATTATATATAGGGTATTTAATTTTTTTGTTTTTATCTATTAATCGCTTGTTTGATGATTTGCTGACAAAAATATCCTTTTCTCCCATCTATAAGCTATTAGTCTATGTCTTTTGCTGTGCAGAAACTTTTTAATTCCATGCAGCCCCATTTGTCATTTCTGCCTAATTCATTTTAACATTAAAAAGTAGGTCCATGAATTTCTTCCTTGGGAGCACATGGTGGGACTTATGATCTATCATCTAGCGATGTTGATCCCTACAATGAAGGCATTTTGATCTTGGCCAGGCTCTCATTACTGGAAGTACACATAACTTGTTCTTACCAACCAACTACCGTCAGATGCCACTCCATTCTGGAATACTATCTTCTTATTGATTCCATTATATCTACTAATGTCAAAACTGGTCCTGGTCAATAGAGGTTGAAAACAGAGTTCCCCTTGCCAGAGTTTTCTTTATTGTCTTTTTGAAGGGATTCTCCTACTGAGCCATTAGGGAAACATGAAAATGAGGTGTGCGCTACTATTCCACATATTAAATCAGTTTGCACTTTGTCATGTTCTGACACTTGTGTCACTGAGCTTTATTTACTGGAGATGCTGTCAGGTCCAAGTTTCTAGCAATTCTCCCTCCAAGTACCAAAGACAAATTCCTGATATCCTTTCCACAATACTGACAAGGGATTCGCATGTGACTACTCACATAACGTTTTTTTTTCTTCTCTCGTAATACATGCCATGAATTTTACCTTTGTTTTCCTGCTAGGCTGAACCAGAAATGAAGGCTTACATGTGAAAGGCCAAGTCAGGAAAATACACTCAAGAAACAGTAGTGAGGCGGTAGGGAACACAAGAAAGCAAAGCCAATATAAAGACATGTCATTGAGTTATCCATTTCTGTGATGGATGGTTGCTCTGGACCAAACTTAAGTAAGTCTCAGAATCAGCTCCGGACTCCTTTAACTCAAGGCTTGCCTCTGGGGTGCGTTAACTCCTTCCACTCTTTCCTTGTGCACCTGTGAAGGTGTCCCACAGCCATGAAGTCAGAGAAGCCTCAGGGCAGGAGATAAAGGGGCTCAAACCAGGATCTATGGCCAAAGGCAGCCAATTACCGTGAGCTGTCAAAGAGCACAGAACCAGCTGATTCCATGCAATGGATGGGAATGATTTGAAGTGATGCTCAAAACTTGTCAGATAAATAAGCATCCTGAGCAAAAGAAAATGAAATGTTTATAATTTTTTATTATACAATTTCACTCTTCAAATATGAGTTCCCAGTCCTTCTGAGGGTAGAAGATATTTGATTTGCTGCTGAAACTTCCTTTGGATTTTAAGAAATGGCTATAGTCTGCCTTTCCTTCCCCCTAGTCCTAAGATGCAAACATTACCAGGCATTTTAGTTTCAGTTATTTGAACTTGACTTTCACTCTGTGAAGTTTTACATCCAGTATAGGGAGTTTGTTTTGCATATTATAATTTTGTTGTCTTTCAGTAGTTGTAGAGCACAGTTACAATTCACCAGTTTATGAATACTGTGCCTCTTCATCAAACACACTCTTCATCATTTTCCTCCACTCTACCAATCCCACCTCTACCCTCAATTTTCCTACTTTCATTTTACATACATACATTGAATGTTATGACTGTATTTTCCCACCTTTCCTATCCTCAATTATCTAGCTCCTCTTCTTGCCTTCACCCACTTCCCCGACTTCTCAAGTACTGGATTTTATGTTTAATTAACTAATACTTATTTATCAACTGAGGGTTGGGTAAATAGACTTTGGAAAGTATTCTCTGGAATCATATAACAAAATAACTTATCATCTACATTTCCTCCCTATATCTTGAGGGTTTTTCTGGAAGTCTTATTATTCACAGGTATTCTCACTTTTGTTTTTAAATTCCCCCAGTTACCTTTTAATGTTTTTTTATTTTTCTTTATACTTGTCCATCATGGGAATACTGGGTTTTGGTCCAGTAAGCATGATTAAGACTTTGGTAAGTTCTCTATCAATTAATTTGAAACATTGGAAAAATTAGCAACATTTTAACTGTTTGGAATTTGCTTTTCTTCTTTGTCATTCCAATATCCTACCTCTAAAACATATAGTGAGTGTGATACCAAATGCACAGATAAACTATCTAATTTTCTGAGCTTTCCTATTTCTGAGCTGTCTTATCAGACAATATTTTAGTTTTTTATAATTTCTTTGCTATATTATATTTTAAATTGTCACATTTATTTTGTTTCTTTTTATTTAAGGAAAGAAAAAATTCTATTGGAAACATTGTTTATTATTTTTAGGAGATTAATCCTTTCTTCTTTTGATAGACTTCAGTCTATTCTTTGAAAATTTTCAACTAAGGATTACTTTTGCTAATTTTTTTTTAAAATTTTGATTCTACCTCCATTTCTATTCCTTCTTGTATTGGTTTTATTCAACATTTGGTGTCACATAACCACAAAAATATTAGTTAAGTCTTATTATCTAAGAAATATGTATTCTGCCATTGTTTGGCTGATTGGTAAACACTTATAGTCAAAATAACTTTCCAATAAAGTTTGAAAACCAGTCCTTGTACTGGTTTTGCTGATACAGTATATTATAAATGCCAACTTGACTTTCAGTCTTCACTAGATTTTTTTTTCTGGAAGTTTTAGCACTTTCTGTTAGTGCTTTAAGATTTTATGATGGTATATTCAGGTATATCATTTTAAGAATCTCTCTTGCCTGTCAGTTTATGGATTATTTGTATTCTTAGACATATTTGTGTCATTTGGGTGCTGAAGACGTTTATTATTTTATTTCTAGAGAGTTTCTCCCAGTTACTTGATTTTGATTTGTTATTTCCCAAAATTATAACTGATTTGTCTTTGAGTGTGGAAGTGATCTTTATATCTATCATGTCTTTTCTACTTTACTATCCATTTTCTTTTTTCTAAAATCTTCATTATATATATATAGAGAGAGAGAGACATAGATAGAAAGATAAGATAGCTCTGTATCTATATATCTGAGTTGTTTCACTTGATGTTTCTGTGTTTGCCCAAACCTATTTAATTTTATTTTTAATATTTTTAATTTTACAAATATTTCATAGTCTAGCTTAATATTTGACTCAGGTGATGAAAAGCAGCTTTTAGTTTTAGTTTTTGTATTTTGCCTGCAAACACTACATTTGTAGTAGCCTCTACAAATCTCAGGACACCACGTGGATATCAAATAATTCAACTCAGTTCTAACACCCAGGAGTGTACAAACCCCACAGGTTTAGGACTGAGTCCCCAAGAGACATCTCCTACTTTGAACAAACCCCATTATTTCTAAGCAATAGCTTAGAAATAATGCAGCATCCTCTCAGGGTTAATAATTTAGCACAAGGACTCACACAACTCAGAGGCACTTTGCTATAGTTCCCTCTAAAGGACAAAACTGAAGAACAGCCTAGAGGAAGAGAAGCGAAGGGCAGGGAAGACACCGTGCAGAGCCACCATTCCTGTAGGCCTTTGCCATCACAAAAACCTCAGTTTGAGTACCAGTCTGGAAGCTGTCAAAACTAGTCACTTAAGGTATTTGAGAGAGCCATAATGAATTATGTTATTGCTATTGGTAATTGACTCAACCCACCATTCTTGCCCTTCCTTGGAGAAAGGGGCAGAAAGTTTGCTAAGTCTAATGATGGTTTCTTCTTCTCAGAGAACAGAGACATTGAGTAAACCTTAGACATCAACCATCTCATTAGCAAGCGAGTGACCCTCCTCCTCAACTAGCTGGGTTCTTCGAAAGTTGGGACAAAGGTGAAATATTTACTTTTTTTTGTGCCAGTGTCCTGACAACCCCAATGTTTTTTGTACAATTCCCAACATTGAACTTACATGTATACTTCTAGGAAAATACTGCTATGAACTGGATTGCATCCTTCAGCTGCAAAAGCCCTCCTCCTCAATAGTACTGTCCCTGGTTATAAGGACTATTTTCCCCTACGTGGCAACAATGTATGCAAACATATCTATTTAATAAAATAAAATAGGGCTTGAGCTGAGAGCCTCCCAGGATCTCAGTGTTCCAAGTGTTCTCAAGTGTTCCAAGGCTGGAACACAACCATTTG
Organism: Dipodomys spectabilis; assembly: GCF_019054845.1. Lineage (NCBI taxonomy): Eukaryota > Metazoa > Chordata > Mammalia > Rodentia > Heteromyidae > Dipodomys > Dipodomys spectabilis. Next base: position 35,182,700 of record NW_024870731.1, on the reverse strand, counting down.
AACCATATCTCTACTTACAGATTTTCATGAGTTAATTGGAAATAAAGAGTCTCAGCTGGCTTTGAGCCATGACCCACAGGTCAAAGCCTCTCCTGAGTAGCTAGAATGAAAGCTGGAATGAGCTACCACTACCTGACTGAAGATGCATATAATAATAGATGCAAATATGTTATCGTTTTACAGCACACAAGAAGCTGAGAGTATTTAGGTTTATATTTAGTACTTGATGATTCAGTATTTCAAATTGCGCTTTATCTCCATCACATAATACATTAAAATACAGTTACAAACATCCAATTTACCAGATTTACTTTTTTTAGTAGCTATTCCTGGATTACCATAAAAATTGAGAGATTAAACAAACCTAGTCATTATTTTATGCTCTTTCTTTGTCTAAGTAAAACCCTGAACATTGTTATACTTGACTTAGAGGAAGTGATGGACACAGCACAAATTTAGTCATGACCCAGGGGGCAACACAGTAATCCAAAATATGTCACCGACAAAATGAAATACCATGAGGTCACCTGTGCATGAGTCTAAACTTCAAGATTTCCATTGCCTTTAGTCTTCAGATGACTAGAGGCCAAAGCTCTCAGGCAAGTGTTCACACATCAGCTCAGTTACGTGGAGAGAAAAAGGCCTTTGCCCTAGTAGCTTTTTTTTTTTTTTTTTTAATTTTACCTATTCTCTTTTTCGGTTTCCCCCAATCCACCTCGCCCTTTTCCCTGACTCAGATTATTTTAGGAGTCACTTCTTGGATATTTGAATTCTAGGTATGACTGGATGAAATAAAAAAACCTCTAAGTAACCTTGACCCATGAAATAGTTGTAATATAAGTGAAATTTAACAGATTCAAACTAGAGAAATAGAAATAGAGAAAGTCAAAAACAGAGAAACCTCACATGACAGCCCTGTGACTGTAGTTTAAGAATTACCTTAAGGGAAAATTTAAAATAACCATTTCAAATTTTAAATAAATCCTGATCCTCAAACAACACACTCATGAAGTAAATTCACTGGGGTGGGGAGGGGCAGGGAAAGGCCATAAAATATGTTATCATGATATCATGAACGCAAAGAATTTCAAAAGGTAGAAGAAAAACTAAACTCTTCCCTAATAACTCTGCCAAGAAGAGTGGAGAGGCTGCAGAAATCCCCACAGAACTATTCCTAGGCTTTCTGGGGGTTAATTCTGTTAGTCATCACCAAGCATTGAGACATCTGACGATGGTGGCGGAGCGAGCTCTCTCCTTTGGCACCCTAAAGGCTAAACTAAAAGGTTAGCCAAATGCAAATCCCACAATACTGGATTTGCATAATTTTCAAATTGGATCTATTGTTACAGGACTTTATACATTGGAAGAGGAGAGTTGGGATTATAAAATTTGTGGTTCTGGAAGCATATTTCTCTCTCTCTCTCTCTCTCTCTCTCTCTCTCTCTGGGAGTTCCTTTACTTCAATGTAAATCTTCAGGATGGATTTATCTTTAAATCTCCAAGACCTCTTCAGCCAAAATGAAGATTTCTCTCTTTGTTTCTCTTTTATCCCCTCTCTTTTCTTTCTTCTCTCCTCTTTCTCTCTCCTCTTTCTGTCTGTGTCTGTGTCTTTGCCTATGTCTCCTTCTGTTTCCATCTCTCTCTCCTGTCTCTGTCTTTGTCTCTGTCTCTTTCTATCTGCTCTCTCTCTCTCTCTCTCTCTCTCTCTCTCTCTCTCTCTCTCCCCCCCCCCCTTGCCTTCCCTCTCTCTCTCTTCTCCTCCCCTTTTCTCTCCTCTCCCCTCTCTCTCTCCTTTCTTCTCTTTCTCCGTCTCTGTCTCTCTCTCCAGTCTCCAGTCTTCAGAGATTTCAGGGCTAAGATGCAGTCACCTAGATTCTTGGCTGATCCTTATGCCCTCTTCTAACCCTGGAGCTCTTCATTCTCTCATCAAGACTCTCAAAAGCTGACTGGAGTATCTAATAACAGTTAGTGATCTGGTAGAAACTCCCAAATCAAAGATTCAGCGCAGCCACTAAATACACCCAGGATGACAGCAGTGCAAGACCAGAAAGTCAGGTCACACAGCAGTTCCTCTTTGTCTGTTCAGGACCTGCTTCCAGCTTTGTAGTGAGGATGAGCTGTAGCAGCCTTTTGGGAGCTTGAGTTGCAAAGACTGAGGTGCTCTCACGAGGAAAGCCCCTTCTACGCCAGCTTTGTTAGCTAGCATAATGGGTTGGCCTGTTGATGAAGACAAAGCTGATTAAGTACAAGCAGGAAACAAAATAATGAAGAAAGGTTGATTACCAGTAGCAAGTAAAGAGCACATAGGAGATAATTTTCAAGACAGTGCATCCTGTAGATAGAGTCTTTAGGAGATAATTAAGGTTAAATTAGGTCATAAGGGTAGGACCCTAATCAGACAGAACTGATTTTCTTTCCCCTTTTCTAGGTGAGAAGAGAGAAGATAAAATCAAAACCTCTCTCTTCTTTCCTCTCCCTCTTTCTCATCTCTCGTACTCACTTGCTCTCCCCGTCACTGTTTCTTTCTCTCTCCTTTTCTCTGCCACCCTATATCTGCTACATAAGAATATAGCCAGCAAAAGAGGATTCTCACCAGAGCATGACCATGCCCAACCCTAGTCTGGATTCTCCCAGGGCCCAAAATTGTGAGAATTATATTTTCTTGCTGTGTGTTTAAGCAACCATAATTTATGGTATGTTGTTATGACAACCCAGGCTCCGCGAGACACTTGTAGAAATATCAGGCCAACACCAATCACATTTGTTTTTTGATTCACAGATCTAGACCTGCACTACTGAAATATTATTTGGTCCTACAGAAGATATTATTTGTGTCTGTATCTCAAGCATGTAGTATACTTTTAGTTAGTACTCACTAAATCAATAAAAGCTTGTTGGATTGATTTTGCTAACCAAGCAAGCTGTGTGATAGTCTGCTGAGATTAATCTTAAGACATACTATCAACTGACTAAGGAGGGCTCTGTGTGGTAATAAATAAGCTTGAAATTCTACTGACCTAATAAGAAGCAAATCTGCTCAAGGCTGGACCGAGGTGCAGGTTGGAGGGTCCATTGGCTGTCTTCCAAAATGTAATTTAGAGGCTAGTCTGTATGTCCATCTCACCTTATGCCTCGTAGTCCTTTGTTTAGAGTTGTACTGAGGAGGGAGAGAGGTTAATTCTACAAGTATAGACCGGGAGGTCAATATTCCTCATTCGCTACTAAGAGAATGAAGCATTTGACAAATAGGACCTGCAAAAAGAATAGTTTCTGCTAGATGCTTTCTATGTAATTTTGAGGGCTAGGGGCCCAAAATTATCTTGTTGATATCTGAAGAATCTGAAAACATCTACTAGAGTAGTGATTCCTATGTTGGTAAGAATATGCTGTGATTTTTTTTGTCTTCCTTTTACATCAATTCTGATATAATGTGAGTTTAAGCATAATATACATATATCCTATAACATATGCATGTATCTTCTTATTTCACAGCTCAAGTACTACTGAAATCTGCAAATGGAAGAAATGAAGCAATAACTAACTATGGACCTGTCTGTACAGAAACAACAATACTTTTAGATCTTCTGTATAGCTGAAATTTGATAGAAACATTGTTAGCAACAATTTCTTTGATACTTAGTTGTTTGAAAACAGCAAATATTAATATAACCAGGTTAAGTGAGTGGAGTCATTTGGATAAAGGAAACACAAGTTAAAAGAATTTATTCTGAAGGAAAAAAAATACAAAATGACTTCGGGGTAATTATCTAAATTAGTAGCTCACAGTTTTGGAATTAATTCAACAGCTATTTCATTTTTACTGCATCCTTTAAATTATTTAATTAATGATAAGCCCTGAAATTTTCATGTCAAGTTCAACCATATGAAAGACGCCTGAAGTCTTTAAAAATCACTGACAGAAATTGGACAAACTGATGATAATAAAAACTGGAATTCAGTAACAAATATGTTATATTCTGGAAAATATTATGTTGGATTAAGGGTAAGAAGTAAGTAGACTGAAATGGAAGGGAAATATGATTAACTCTGGAAAGTATATGGGGCAGATACTGAAGCAGAAAGGAAATGATGTTCGTTGGAGTGATTGAAAGAAGACAAGAATCACTGAGAAGCTGCAGGCAGAGAGAGAAGGAAGTTGGCAAGGCTGAGAAGACTCCTCAACATTTGGCATTCACATAGAAGCAGATAGATGCATAGCAATTATTCTAAATTTATCATTCACTCACACACACATCTATTCATTCACTAAGCAACCTTCCAGCTACTTACTATGATACAGAGTTCATAGACTAAGGAGAAAAACATAGAGCTAGGCTTATATATTTGTTTATTATAACTCTGAGAAGCTCTATCAAGTATTTTATACTGCAAACACTCAATCATGTGCATGCTTGTAGTGTAGACATTGTGAATCCTTCATTGTATAGTATTTCCTTCTGGCTGACTGCCATCAGCATCGATGTCCACCTGAGTATACAGCAAAAACACAACAACTTTAGATATTCCATATAATTAAACTCCTTTGGTTTCCATGTTTACTGACTAGATATTTAAATTACCAAGTGCCAGAGTTGTATTAATTACTCACACTTTTGTAGATCACTCCCCTTGGACCAACATAGGCCTATAGTAGAGAGATATTTAGTAAATTAGTTTTTGTATGGGTCTGAAATCTCTCTTCCTGTAGGGCCATTTCCATTCTGCTATGCAGTAAAAGATTTGAGCATTTTAAACTGTACTGTGGGTATCCCAGACCAAGGAAATAAAAGGTCTGAATCAATATTTGGAGTTTATCTGTAATGGAATTGCAGACTTTTTAACAAGACAACTCACTGTCAGGATTGATGAGAGATAATTGGACATATGAAAAAAAAATACAAGAGAAGGTTGAAATTCTGATATCATTTAAGCAGACTACATTTTCCAGGTACTTTTCAATTAGTAATTTTGTCTAAATTATAAACCATCACACATGCTATTTTCTATGTATACTTCTAGAAGATTCATTATTTTAAACTCCAGATATTCTCCCACCCCTGGTGGTTGTTGCTTCTGCTGTTTGGAAGAATTTAGTAGCAGATAAGTAGATCATATCTCACACTGACTTCCTCATGGAGGAAAATAAATCAAAATACAAAAGAGACCCAAGTAGAAAGCAACAAAAAAGATGATAGATATGCAATGTTGTATGTTCTGAATTTGGTCAATGTCCTTAAGTCTGTCAATACATATATCCATCCGCAAACCAAGAGTCTAGAATCCCTAAGTGGATAAAGCCACAAATACAAACATCATTCACATCAATTCAGCATCATTTGCCATAGGTACTAGGAACGGGGAGACAATGACTTGGTTCTTGTTCCCTCTAAAAAGAGGGGAGGACCTCATCTCGGCTCAGATAGGCCACATAAGGAAGTTCAACAGATTGATCTACATGATGGTAGTGCCCTAAGATTACAATAGAGCCAGAAAATTCCTGTGACACTGTAGCCATCACCGCGTTGCCAGATAATACATTACTCACATGGGGCTGGTGATGTTGGTATAACGTGTGTGTTGCTAGTCATTTAAAAATACAACATTTTAACAAGGAATGTTAGTATGTGATACTTGCCTCTGATAATAAGGAATGAATGGTATGACTTACATATTTGGAATAGTATATTTTTTTCTCATTGTGTGTGAGAGTATTCATTCTGCCTATGATTTTATATCTCCTGTTTACCATGTTTCTTAAACTCATCCATAGACTAGGCAGGGTGATGATATACACACCTAGATGTGTGCAACTCTACTCTGGCATTAAAACAATGACAAAATTGCCTAATGATGCATTTCTCAATGTATCCTTGATTTGAAGCAATGCCTATCTATACTTCACTGACTAGAAGCATTCTGGACATCGGGGAGTGAGAAAAGCAGGATAGGGAAGATTGAAAAGGTCAATAGATATAAATTTACCTCAGCCTCACCCCAATGGGAAGTTGGGGCATGGATTGTACCAGCCAGTTGGTTCCATCTTGTGCTGATGAAAAATAATCAGTGTTGTGTCTCTGGGTGTCCAGCAACTCATCTTACCATGCACAAAAGCTCTAGTTGCTTGGGAGCACTGCTTTGAAAAAGCACAACCATCAGCCACCACTAATATGGCTGATGAGCAGGTGCATGAGTTTGAATGAGGAGTATGTGTAGATTAACCACAGCACTCATTATAGAATGGACACCAGGCCAGCATTAGATAACAGAAGACACAAAATGATTACTAAGAAGAATGAGATAATTGGTGGAGGTAGAAACAACCTCCTACTCCATCATCCTTAGAATGTTGTTGATTCTAGTATTCATTGCCATCAGACTTTACAACGACATGTTTGTCTTCTGAGACTATGGGAATGAGCAGTGTTTGATGCTTTACCTTTATCGGAGGTACTAATAGGTGGGTATGCATTGAGTGACTGGACTGTGAGTTAAATTTTAAAAGGTGGTCTTCCTCTGGAGTCACCAAGGAGTCACCCTTGAAAAGAGTATAGAATACCATTGAGTAATATTGATGTTTTGGTGTGTATAAGTCTCTTGGTATTTTCTCCTCTAATTCATATTATCTCTTTTATTATCCTTAACTAGTGAGGCAAAAGAGTTGCCATTTAACAAAGCAGTTTATGAATACAATACATCTCAACCGGTGTCACCCCCTGTCAACATTCTATTTAGTGTCCTAAATTTTCTTCACATTTTTTGAAGACATTATCTGCTATGCATGGGTTGCTTAATGTGTTTTAATTCTCACTCATGGTGTGGAAATCCAGAAACAACTTTGACCTGTACCTTTGTAGATTTGGATAGCTGATACTGCTTGCTTTTAGTGGGATTGCATCTCAGAAGTAGGAATCTTCATGAAAATTAAATACAGGAATTTTGAAATTTTGTTTTGTGAGCTCATTCACTTCAATACCAAACAACACAAAAAAAATAAAAAGAAAGTTTTCCTGTTGGCTTCAATCCAATGCCTTAATTCCTTCAACTCGTCATTTCTGTCACATGTCTTCAGTTACCTGGCCAGTACTTAGTGGTCTCCTTTGGAATTGTCACATTGCAATAACAACCAATCACCAGAGCCCGGTACTGAGACTGGTTGTACCTATTTTCTCTCTCATCAATGACTCGCTTTTTCCCACACAGGCTGTCACACTGCTGTGTTTACAACCCTGCTTCTGGCAGCTAATTATTGTAAACAACTTAATGCTATATGGGACTGACAAGTAGAGTAAATAAGATAATGACCATGCATCCCCATCATGTCTTCCTCTTTGGGAAAGCATTTCTGAAAGTAAGCAATTGATGATAGTTGGATGACAAAGAGAGGGAGAGGAGGGAAACTTGATTACTAGGTTTTAGAGGTTTCAATTTGCTGAAAAAAAGTAAATCTCGAACATAATAACATGTAAGAGTGTGGAAGAAAAGGCTTCATCATTGCTTGGACAGCTGTTTACATTTTCTCCCATCTGGAACACCAGTGAAAAGAATGAAATTTTGTTTGATTGCAACAACCCAGGTCAGGGAATTAAAAATGCAACAAAATTCCCCTAAAGCAGAATGGGCCACAAACTGATTTCCCCTAAGCCAACACAAATTTGTTACTTCCTCAAAGCAATCAGCATTCTGGACATTGAATAAGATGGAGATTTGTCTCCCCATTGTTTTTCCTTCTCCTAATCTCTATTGTTTTGCATTATTTCTGACAATGGTGGTATGTTAATCACAAGGCTCATTCTTTGCCTAGTAGGGCCAAACATGACTATGATCTGGACTGTAGGACAAAAGCAATAAAAATTGAGGAGATGTAGATCTCTGTTTCCTCACACTCAATGAGATAGATGCCAGTCCCTGGGCATCTGCAGTAGCAGAGACTCAGCCACATGAAGAGGCAATGAGTTGCTCTGTAGTGAAATCAGCTTCACTGACTTGGGGCAAAAAGATGCATTGTCTCAAAAGCTTTTGCTTCTTAGACTAACCACAAAGACACTGACTTTAAGAATCCAAGTTCTGGGGGCTCATGCCTATAATCCTAGCTGTTCAGGAGGCTGAGATCTGAGGATTACAATTCAAATGCAGCCAGAGCAGGAAAGTCCATGCGATTCTTGTATCCAGTTAACCACCAAAAAGTCAGAAAAGCATCTGTGACTCAAGTCGTAGAATGACAGCCTTTTGAGCAAAAGAGTTGAGGGACAGCACTCAGGCCCCAAATTCAAGCCCCTGTACTAGTACTCCCTCCCTCTCTCTTTCTGATACACACACATACACACACATACACACACACAAGAAACAATTCATAGTAACAAACTACTTATGGAATAATGAGGGACATTCTAGATGACATCAGCTTTTGAGGAGGATGAAAGACTTAGTAATAAACAAAAGTGACAAATAGGCTTCTAACAGAGATAAGTTGCCATTGTAATGTTTTTGCACATTGTCCTCCAATGTACACATTTCATACTGCTACAAAATGGATTTAATATTGTTTGAAAATTATATCATATTCCATATACATAAGAAAGTAATTGCATTACTTTCGAAATATAAGATACATAATGCATTCTGGTCTTTAACTTTCTCTGACTATTCAACTCATTAATTGTTTTAGTCATTTTTCATCCTCTCCCTTTGTGCAATTTCATCAACACACAGATATATTTAGATCTGCATGCATTTTCTATTGTTGCTGTAATATACTGCTACAAAGTCAATGGTTCAAAATGACATAGATTTATTAGTTATGATTCTGGTGATCAGTCGTCCAAAAATCTAGATGTTGTCCAGGATGTATTGTTCTGGATGTTAGTGGAAAGTCTATTTACATTTTTTTACCTTCCAGTGTTTCTTTACCCTTAGTTCCTTCCTTCATTCCAGTTTATTTTTCTTCCCTTCCTTCCTTCCTTCCTTCCTTCCTTCCTTCCTTCCTTCCTTCCTTCCTTCCTTCCTTCCTTCCTTCCTTCCTTCCTTCCTTCCTTCCCTTCACTTTTTGTTTTGCCAGTCCTGGGGTGTGATGAACTCAGGCCCTGGGTGCTGACCCTGAGCTTGTTTTTACTCAAGGCTAGCATGCTACCACTTCAGCCACTTCTGTTTATGTGGTCCTGAGGAATTGAGCCTTGCGCTGCATGCATGCTAGACAAGCACTCTATCACTAAGCCACCTTCCCAGCCCCCTTCACTCCAGTTTTTTGCGTCAGTATTCAGGGCATCTTCTGATTCTGATCTTCCTGCCTCCCACTTGGAAGAATCTGATACTGGATTATATTGTATTCTTCCAGATAACCCAGGATAACATCCTCTTTTGTTCTCCAGATCTTTTCTTAACCACATGTACAGAATCTGCTGTATTGATTAAGCTAACATATCTACAAGCTCTGAGATAAAGACATGCTTACTCTTGGGAGTCTGTAACTCAGCCAACTAGAAGGCCTAATAATTTAAGTATGAATTTAAGTATGAAATGATTGTCTTCCATATTACTTTACTCCTTGCTCATGAGTAATCTTTCATTTAAAAAATTTTCAATAATCCTACATTAAAGTGACATTTTCCTACAAGATAATAGTATATATCTCAGGTCTGCAGGTTCATCTAATCAAACTGTTTCTTAAAATTCCTTCAAACATGTACACATTATTACATAATGATTTTGTAGAAGATATATAGTTTATATATAAATGCATTGACAACTGATCTTAAAAAATTAAATCTTAACTCAAAGCATGACCTGGTAGTTAGATGGTGACCCAGAAATCATCAGGTATTAATGGCAAAACTGTGCAGATGATGAGTTGCTAAATTCTCCATACATCTGCAGCTACTTGAGGATGGATCTAAGCTCTGGTTAAAAGCTAGGCGCTTACAGTGAAGAATGGCTAAATTCCTTCAGCATATTTCATTATTCATGTAGTGGTAGGAAATCTATTTTTAAAATTCTTCTTACCTATATTTTAGTTGGTTTCTGAATCTATTACAAATAAATACATTCTCCATACGTCTCCAGATGAGGTTATTGAAATAAGGGAAGACTGCGTGGAAATTATACTAACGGATTAACACTTCCATTTTCATGGGTATTCTGCCATTCTCTTTTCATTCCTCATTCCCATGGAAGTTGTTCATAGATGTTATTTTCCTTAGGAGTCTCTACCTCACTGTTAGACAATGTTTGTTATCTTTGCTTCTGTGCAGTTTCATTTCATCCCTCCGTTGAATGAGCTCAGTTGAATTGCGCATCTCATCTCCACACTATCAGGTCAGATATGGACAGAGCTTGCCTATTTGCCTTGAAAACTATTTGATCATAACCTGGGCTAGTTCACTACTATGAGATATTCATTATATAATTGCTGATAGAAAGAAATAATGAATTAATAACTAATAATAATAATAAGTTTTATAGCAATTGTGAATATAATTAGTACAGCTTTGTATTATATTAGATTTACTGAGAAATTTACAATTTTTCTTGAGATTTTCACTATGAATTTGACATACATATACACCTGTTTGGTTTGATTGCCACTCCTAAAAACAAAAAAGAATGAGAGACACAGCATATCTAATTTTGTCAGCATTTCACACTAGAATGATGACCTTAATATAGATTGCATAGTCTTACATTATATGTATAATTATGATGATAGTAGAGACAATATAAATGTTAAACTTGTACTGCAATGCTAGTCCTCACTGAGGAGAGTCATTTCTGTTGGGAGATTGGATCATTTTATTAAATTGACTAATCAATTTCCTAATTGTTCTTTTTTAACCATTTAAACTAATAGTTACATGTATCCCAATGTAGAAAATAATGATTCATACAAAAGTGTCATGATTTGCTATTGTGTAGAAGATCTCATCAGTCAGTGAGCTTATCTTTTGTAAACAAACATTTCACCTGCACAGGTGAACATTTTAACTGCATATTTTCATTGTGATAAAACCAAACAGCTAAAAGGCATTTCCCAAGGGTTGGGAAATTATAGATTATTCACAGTTGAGTTATTTACAGTGCAAACAATCATGTTTTCCTGTTGTTATTGCTTAATTCCCTGGAAATCACTCAGATTCATCCTCAACAAGAAAAATTCATTTATCCAAAGAGGAAATAAATGTACTCATTGTTTTCCTTTTCTTTTGGTACTGGTCCTGGGGCTTGAACTTTGGGCCTGGGTACTGTCTTTGAGGTGTTCTTACTCAAAGCTAGTACTCTGCCACTTGAGCCACAGCTCTACTTCCCATGGCTTTTTTTTTGTGCTTTATTGGAGATTCTTATCTGCTTGGGCTGGATTTAAATCATCATCCTCAGATCTCAGCCTGCTGAATGATTAGGATTATAAGTGTGAGCCACCAGGACCCAACTAAATTTTACATTCTTTTTGTTGTTGTTGTTAGTTGTGGGGCTTGTACTCTAGGCCTGGGCACTGTCCTTCAGCTCTTCAGCTCAAGGCACATACTCAGTAAATTCATCATCTCTTCTCTTTGTCATTTTTAAAAAGAATTTGGTTCACTTTGTGCATGACATATACTCAATAACCATCCATGGGTTTCTCTGCCTTAGCACTGTCCATATTTATGTGGTGGGAAGGAGTCTCTGGCTTCCACTCCCTGGATATTAGGTGTCTAGCTAAAGATACTGCAAGGTACTTCCAGATATGCCTTCATGAGAAGGGTGAAGGCAAATAGAAGGACCAAATAGAATCAGGCCAGTGGGTCTGTTCAACCCGAGACATACTCTCTGATACTGCTGGACAGGACAGAATGAAGAAGTTTGTTCTGTAATGATCAGGGTCACTGCTGACTTTCTACACTAAGGACTGTGTGCCTGACTTCAAAACCCAAGAGATACACTACACTTTAGAACTGGGGCAGAGGGCACGTGCAGGCATGCCCTGGAAGCAGTACTCGCCCATTTGATTATTACCACTGTGGAGATTTATTTCCTTAGAGTCCAAACCTCTCCTGCATACCCAAACCTTCAGTTATGACAGCTAGCTTAGTTATCCAAGTTAAAGCCTTCAAGTGAATTCAGCCAACTCTGCTGACCCCATAGCACAGTATCTGGCTTTTCTCAAGCAATTCCAAAGGATTCCGAGTGGAAACTGCTGAAGGCATAGTTCAGAAATGTAAACAGCACTACAAACAGACTGGGATGGATAGGCTGGACCTTCTTTCGATTGCTCTGTGTCACACAGACAGCAGCTCTCAGCTTTTCAGACAGTCTCTAATCTTGAGTGACTGCATTTTATGAAGCAACAGTTTTGACCTTAGCTACACAATTTTGAGTATAATCACCAAGATCAAAGAATGAACCTATACAATTTGTTTAGCCTAGTAGACAACCAACATCTGCTAGGATACTATGAGTCATGACTTTATCAATAATTTATTTGTGTCATTAAGTGAGATCACACCTGAATTGTATCAAGTCATATTAGAAGCAATAGATACAAACAGATAGAAACGCATAAGTGCCATAGGACTATAAAAGAAAGAAAATCCCAAGACTCAGCCTGACAGGTGTCTCGACCCACCTGGTCACTGTCAGAAAGCTTGAGATAGTGGCTTAGGTCTATAGTCCTCATTACTCAGGAGGCTGAGATACCAGGGGCAGGAAAGTCCTTGAGGCTCCAATGAAGCACCAATTGATCTCCAATTAAGCACCAAAAAGCCAGAAATAGTGATGTAGCTCAAGTGATAAATTGTAGCCTTGAGCAAAAATGCTCAAGGACAGTGTCCAGGCCATGAGTTCAAGCCCCAAGATTGCACACACACACACACACACACACACACACACACACACACACATACACACCCCAAAAACCTTGACCATCAAAATCGACATAGTAAAGGAACTCTGCCTCTGTGCCCAGGGTGCAGCTGGGGCATAGTTCTTCATCTACAGTTCAAAAAACTCATCTAGTTCCCTAAGAGACAATTCCTGGAGTTTGTGGTGGCTCTGTGCTGGTGCCTTAAGTAAATATAACCCTTCTGAACCCTGCAGAGTGTTGAAGCTATAATTATTGCAGAACATACATTTATTCATATAAGTATATATATACACATATACACACAATCGTGTGGAGAGTAATCTGTGATCTGAGAGTTAATATTAACTACTATGAAAAATACATATGAGGGCTGGGAAGGTGGCTCAGTGGTAGAGTGCTTGCCTTGCATGCATGAGGCCCTGGCTTCGATTTCTCAGAACCACATATGCAGAAAAAGCCAGAAGTGGTGCTATGGCTCAAGTGGTAGAGCGCTACCCTTGAGCTGAAGAGCTGAAGGACAGTGCCCAGGCCCAGTGTTCAGGCCCATGATTGACCAACTAAATATATATATGTGTGTGTGTGTGTGTGTGTGTGTGTATACACATATACATATGATTGCCAATGGTCATAGTATCCAAATAAAATTAGTAGTGATTGGTAAATTAAAGCTACCAAAACTGATTTAACTTGTGAATTGGTATTACATGATTTCAGGCATTATAGAAAGATACCGGTATATCCATATATTAACGGTTTCAATGATGACATATATGTACTAACATACAGAACTCTAAACATGATACACCCATGTAATATTCCCCTTCTTTAGTGTGTTATACACACAGGGAGAAGTTTTTTTTTCATTTCTTTTTTTCCCCCTATTACTGTATTCATCCAAGTTGTTTTTCCTGACCCCTACCACTCTCATCGAATTAAAGAAATGGGATTGAATGGTAATCCTTTTGCGTGACTACTGAAAGATAATGGAAAATAGAATTTAACAAAATAATTTAAAATACAATTTCATTCTAAAATACAGTTTCATTCTATCTTGATGCCAAGTGGAATATTATCACAGAGAAAGAAATCAGTTCATCTATTTCTCACCTATTCCTCATAGTAAGTCTATGAGTTAAGTCATTACATAGCTGAAGCTCTGAGTTTTAGAGATAGAGATAGTTTTATAAGCAATACACAACATAGAAACTCTCCTTGGCTGACACACCTTCAGTGCATAAGGTTTAGACTTAGAAGGATGATTGCCTAAATTCAGAAACTTTACTCTTATCTAAAAGTCCTGTTCATTCCCTTCAAACTATTAGTTTTTTCATTATTAAAACAAGTCAACGTGCTTATCCATTTTTACATCCTTCATAACACTTCATAGGAAAAGAGTTCTATACCTAAGTATTTATTTTTACCTCAAAGTGCTACTATAAAGAAAGTCAGTTAATTAAGTATCTACAATAAAGCCATTTACTCGCAGGTGACACACTCCTTCAAAGATTTGAGAAGACCAGTGTTTCTACTGTATTTCTACTGAATAAATATTTATTGAGTGACTTCCAGAGAGAAAATAACAAACCATGTAGAACTAGCATGTAGAATCTATACTCTATCAGGGAGCAGACACTAGCAAGAAAGATGTAATAAAAGATTCAAATAACATATTCAAAGTATTAATAAGGGGTCGTCAGGAAAGTATTAGCCCATAGAAAAGACATCAAATAATTAGGCAACAGAAATACAAAAGTATTAGACAACAGAAAACTTTGTACTATCTTCCTTAGTAATCTGAGAGTAGAAAAGACTTGTTAATTATAATGATAAGTTAATCTTTCATAAAAAAGAAAAAATGATAAATTGAGCCATATAAAGAAGTTCTTCATGACCAGGAAATTGTACAAGCTAAATTACCTAGTTAGATAAAAATATTCACAATATTCCTAAAAGTGTTATTTCTGTTATAAGCAAAGAGTTCTTAAATCACATTATCAAAAACATACATAATCTGTGTATAATGTTACTTACTACAATGCTTATAATAGCAAAATTTAGACATATATGCTGATCAAAAAGGATCTGGCTATATATAAAATGTTGTATGAATTTTATTTTATATAGTATACCTTCTCAAAATAAGGTGATTTTCTCATAAACTGTCCTAGAGATATTTTAGAAAATACAGTGTAAAATTTTAAAAGACATATCTTGGGAAATAATTTATAATAATCTACTTATATATTTGTGAGTATGATACCCACGTACTTTTTAGGCTCTTAAGAAATTCAGGGAAGTGTTTGCCTGCCCTAGAAAATGTAACACTAGTAAATGGGCTGGGAATTTTCACTGCTACATGAATGGATCAATTCGATTCTAAAATTTAAATTAAGCAAATTGAAGAAAAATAATATTTTAAGAGACTGCTATGGAGGAGAGCTTATGAAGCAGGAATCCTAAAAAGTTTAATGGATAAAAGTTAGAAGATAATGAATTCAGCAAGTATGAAATTAGTTGAGCCTAGGAAATACTGAGTGAGTTTTGTTTTACAAGTGGTGGAATATGCCTTACTAGACCATGTGCAGATAGGTTTGGCAATGGAGGTCTAGAATGTTGAGTATGTTCAGCCTTACACTGCTCCAAAGCTAGAGAACCTGACCAGCTCCATCCTCTACTTATTCTAAGACCTGTCTTGACTATCCAGTCTAGCCGGCAAGTCTTGTTTTCAGGAATTCTGAGGAGCAGTGGTCACTGAAGTTTGACTTCATTAAAGACTAGTGTGAGGTTGAGTATTCAACATGAATTTTGCTGCTAGAAGATAGTAATGGAGAACACAGCCATTTTTTGCCCCTGTTAATATTTCATGCCAGCTGTGGTCTACTGGCTGCTTTTTTGGCTTTAATAATCTGTCCCCTTTATTTGGAGTCAGAAAACTCAGGCTCCTTTTTGATAAACCACATTTCCTTTCAATTTCAAGACATTGCTGCAGCTCTCCATGTAGAGATACAACTCATAAAATCATTAACAGCCAGTCCAGTTTACCCTATGCCAGTTAAGGAGAGAAGAGAAGAGAAGAGATTGACTCCGAGTTTTGGAACCTTCTTTTAATTATTTAGCCAGATATGGTCTCTCCTCAAGGAGAAAAATAGGTACATCTATAAATTCTGGAGGTAACTCCACAGTCAAGAACAAGTAGTTCATGTCTAGGACAAGCTAAAAAGGTCAAAAGCTATGTACATACGACTGTATAAGATGATGCTGAGTGAAATGAACCCCAAGTCAGGGACACATGTGTTTTTTCCTTGCTTGCTATTCTTTTTATAATGCATTATATGATGCTTTTGTTTCTTTTGTATGTTGTTCCCCCAGGGTATAACCCCTGTTGTCAATGTATCTGATTCCAGTGTCCTGTATCTTGCACATACATTTTTACATTTTGGGGAGGGGAAATCGCAAAATGCTGAAATAAGGATGCAGGTTGACCCATTGTAACAATGAGATGTACAAGATACCATGTTGAAAACGAACTTTACAATTTCAGGGGGTGGGGGTGGGAGGAATTGTGGAGGTAGGGAGGGAAGGGATGGCAGGGGAAAAACAAAGGAGGAGGTAACAATGCTTGATAGGAAATGTACTCATTACTCATGTAACTGTAACCCCTCTGTGCAGTAATTTTACAATAAAAATAGATATGAAAAAAGAACAATGAAAGAAAGTACCTGTATGTATGCCTAAATGTATGACCCAGAATAAACCCCAGAATACATCATTTGAGTTCCTCAACCAAATCCAACGTACTTCTGAAACATTATTTTTGAAATCAAGTCAAACTAGTACACCGATTTCTTTGTCCATTCATCCATCTAGCCATCTGTCATCTAACTCCTGAACTGGTTTAAATTGGGATTTTTTTACTTAAAAAGAGAACTGACATCCAAACTTTTACTTTTCAATATAGTAGGTACATTTACAAACTGTATGATTCAAATTCTCTTTTTCTGTTATTTCTATTTGTAATATACATATATATATATATATATATATATATATATATATATATATGTTTTCCAAAGTAATTTAAAGTAGCTCAACATATACTGGCTGACTGCTTCCATGGTGCTTTATTGAAATATACTTAAACAAAACATTTCAAGTCACCACTGGAACAAAAGCTCTGCTTCACTGAATCAAGCAATCACAGATGCAAAGTGAGATCAGATGACTGATTTCATAAGACTGGATATGAGAGATCTAGCTCTTGAAGGCTAATTCAAACCAGGAAGCACATGAACAAAAGGATAATATTTTTTCCCCTATTAACCTAGAGATTCACCCTTCTGTGATGCATACCTTTGAGTTTTTCCTTAAGCTTTCAAAGAAAAGAAACATTCAACATAAAAAATACTTAAATAGAAGTCAATATAACAATATATTGTAGGACCCAGAGCTCTGATCTATGTAAACTCATCAGGTTGCTTTTGAAAATATCCATTAAGGGCTAGGGTGGTAGCTCAAGTGGCTGAGCCCTTGTCTAGAAGGAGCAAAGCCCTAAGTTCAATCTCGAGTACCATCATCAACAACAACAACAAAGGTAGCCATCAAATGTATTACAAATTACATATTGTTATATTAGACTGTACCTAGAAAGCAATAAATAAAATCTATGTCTCATGGCATTTACCTACTAGTAGTAAATTTTATAGCTATTTCTTTCCTGCAAAAAAATGCAGTTATTTTGGAATCTCTACACCCATAAACCTGTACACTGATTTTTACAGTGCTGAGTAAGCTTGGATAAAATTAAAGCATAAAATTTCCCCACATGACTACTTTGGTTATTTCTGGGAATATTATTCATTTGAGGATTTTTATTTCAAATGGCAAATGTAGTGAAGTACTCTTTTTTTTTCCTTTTGTTTGATGTGGACCAAATTAATGAAACTAATATAACAAGCAGACAGAAATCGTCTGTCAAAGACATACTTGCAAGACATTTTGCATAGAAATGTCCTTGTGTTTTGACATTGTGATTTCTTGTTTTCTGACAGTGCTATAATTTGCTTTAAGAATTGTTTTAATCAGTTGCCAAATGTTTCTTGTGTCACACTGCATAGAAATAATTGAATTTTGTAAAGATATAGAACCGTGGCTAGGATATGATTAAATTTCTTTTCATTGACCTTCCTGCTTTCAAAACCATAGCCTAATTAAAAACAATGCATTTGGAAGGAGATGATCACCAAAGAGACTTTCAGTGAGGCTTTACAGGTTACTTTTGATAATGCTGCCATTTTCTTTAACTGGAACACTAAAATTGTTGCTACAATGACCAAAGTCATTAATTAAGCATCTTACAGCTACTCTGTGTTTTAACTGTGGCTTTTAAGAGCGTATAAATCCATGAAAATAAATCTCTCTGGGGCTATCGCAACTCAAGAAGGATATTTTTAAATGAGCAATACAATTGAACTTTGCTCTTTCCCTAAAGTATGTTGTGAATTTCAGAACATTTATTTATAGAACTACTTTAAATGCAATCATGGCCACATCTTTGGGGGAGAAAAATGTGGTTTTACTAAATTTTGTTTCATTCCACTTTGAGATGAAAGCTATCTCCTTTTATTTATGAAATTGTATTAAAAAAAGGCAAGCTTGTATTTTCAAAGGAAAGAAAGTTTTCCTTAAAGAATGTGAAACCCCAAATCATGACCTTACATCAACTTGGGGAACTTTTACAAGTTGAAAAGATCTTAGAAATTAACTAAGGAAAATAGAAGACTTTTTTTTTCTGTTTTGGTTTAATATTTCTTTTCATGCCCAGTATCTACATTTTTCTCCTAAAAGTGGTAACTCCATATTCTCTTTGTAGAATTGTTTCTCCTTCTCATGGCCAAACAGGCACATTTCTCTGAATCTCTGCTGTTTTCAGGGAGCTCATTTGTTCGCTAGTTTTTCCAAAACCAGAATTTACACATTCTAAACCACCTAATTCTTCTTATTAAGTCTTTGTTGATGGATGGATGACCAAGTGGGTCTTGCTCCAAAAAACTCCTTGCTGACTTCAACAGTCACATGCAAGCTCAATTAAGATAGAAACTGTGTTATTTATTGTGTCACGCCCATCCTGATGTTAGAAGCAAAAATGTAAGCACCCAAAATATATTTGTATAATTAAGGAATAAAACTTGGATGTAGGAAATGTGATGTGTGGTCTTATAGTCAGATCTTTGGAAAGACTGAGCTAGATGCTAATTTTCCCTTGGCTTCCCCTTCCATGGTTTCTTTTTCATATATAGCATGTTCTTAAACCATATATGCTCTATCTGATGTTCCTTAAAACAAAGCTGCAAATATGCTCTTTCTGGGTACATTTGCCCTTTCTCTAATATCAATTCTTCACTGTTTTATACTTCTGATGCTTTATCTGAGCATGAAGATACTAGGAAAATTATTACATATTGAATTTATTAACTATCTATTGATGCTCTTAGGCATCATCCTTAATGTAATAAATAAGAGTGACTATTTTCTCATTGATATACTAGACACACAATAGACTAGACAGTATACTAGGCACAGTTTGGAGAATGTAGCTAACAGAGAGTATAAGTTATCACTTGACTAGAATGATTGCTTTCCAAAGGGTAAAGTCAAACTCCTATATGTAAACTACACAGATGCTTTCTAGCTAGCATCTTTTTCCTTTACTACCTCAGGTCTCACTTGCTTTGAACAACCAGAGATTTCTAGTTGCACTCACATTTCACTTCAGATCCTCCAGGCAACCAAGAATTCCAAGAGGTTGGGCCTATAATCATTGCATAATACCTACGCCTCCATGATTGCCAGTGCCATCCCCTGAGCTCCTTAGTCTCATTACTTAGAAAAAAGTAACACATTCACATACTCCTTTTTAATTGATGGAGAATATTTATAGCCCTCTCCTTTGTCTCATAAAAATTTGTCTGCAAACATCTACTCCAGTGTTAAATTATTTGACCATAATTACTTTTTATAAATTATCCTTCTAGATAGTTTATGTGCTTGTCAATGAGAAGAATTAAATCTTGGGTTATATTCATTCTACTATTTTCTAAGGTGGCATGTTTTACACTTAATAATTGTTCAACAAATATAAGCATAAACAGCCAGCCCCTGGTGGCTCACTCTTACAATCTTAGCTACTCAGAAAGCTCAGATCCAAAGAACTGTGGCTCAAGGACAGTAAAATCTGTAAGATTCCATTTCCAAAATAACCAGCAAAAAGCCAGACAGCTAGAGTTTCTCCAACATAATCATTCACAGGAGATGTAGCAGCATCAACAAATATGGCTGTACTGAGCATTGATACCCCCTTCTGTATATAAATCTTCTATCATTGTAACAATAATATCAATGAGAGAAACTGCAAATATCTAAAGTCCAGAAGCAATGAGAGAGGAAACAATCAGCGAGCAAACTGATGGTATAAATACATCTCTTCTTAAGTGGCAGGGTGACAGCCATCCAAAAAGCTGAGTGAGCAGGAGCCTCTACTTAAAAATCTGTTATCACAAAGAAAAACCGAACAATGGAAGGGGAAAAAAAGTAAGTGAGCGAAATAACAAAGACAGCATAAACCCTTAATTCTGGACCAGGGAGTTATTTTATTGAGTTGTATTGACTTCATCTATAACAGACAGAACTGTAGGTATCATTTTGGATCTAACTGTAAGCTAATGTTGTTTCTCTCAATTGAAGCTACAGTTGTGATAAATTGTACCCAGCTAAAATGGCAAGGTTGCCATCTTTTCAGACAGTTGAGTCTATCCATTTTCTCATTTGAATATCTACATTTCTCAGACTATACATCTTGGTTAGAAATAGTTAATGCTTTAAGTTAGTAGTTAATTCTTCATTTGACTGTGGATGTGTGTGTGAGCTTATCTAATATTATAGTTTATAGTCACTTAAATGCAATTATAAATGCAACTCACACTGAATAAATAAATAAGTCTCAACCCTCCAGCTTTCCTTTGGTTGAATAATATGAAACAAACAAAGCTAGGAGCTCTGATTAGCAGGTAATTGTAACTGTGTAGGCTTGGACTGTCTTTGCTTGCTTGATCATGTAGCTTCAGTCTCAAACCTTGGTTTCCATTAGACTTAATTATGCCCCCCCTGCTACTTTAAATCGAGGGTATCTTCAAAATGAGGGCTGTGTCTATTAAATTTAATGACTTACTTCTGTGGATCAAGTGTCTGAGACACTGCTATTAAGAGGAAGCTGTTACTAAGAGAGGCTGCTGCGAAGTTGGAACATACATTAATAAAAACCAAAAACACTAGTCCCATTTTTAAGCATGGATGTTCTGACAATTCTTGCAACAATTATTTTTTCATTTTTATTTTTCTTTCTTTCTTTGGAAGCAAACCTGCCTTATGAAATCAAAAGTCAACATTATCAGGAATGGTAGATATGACTCGTTTTCAATGTTTTTTCTGCCTGTGAGCATTTGCTATTCCATTTGATTGTATTTCAGCAGAGAAATGGTATATATCTCAATTCTATCGTTGTTGTGGCTTGTGGCTACTTGAACATAAGCCTCAGGGCTATATATGTCTTTATAATAATTAACTTACTAGTAATATCCCAAAGAGAGTTGTAAAAGACACTGAAAAGGGATGGAAAGTAGGAAAACTGATAGAGAACTATGCCAGCTGTGTACCAAGATCTCTTAGTACAAACACTTTTAACGCAGATAATTGAACTCTGGGGAATATCATCACTTGAATTCTCAGTTTAGAATTGTCCCAATTTAATTCCACTGATCTTCAAATTCATTTATGAACAACCTTAACAGTGATGATTTGTCCAAAGAAAAACAAGATAAATACATCACCTTGTTTTCTATTAAATAAAACACTTATTTGACCTTACCTGCACCTGAGTTTCTGTCAACCGAATAATACTCTGAGAATCTTAGCAAACTGTTTCTGTAAATGAAGATGAGAGTTCGAATTCCCACTCTACTGATCTTCTGAATTGATCAGAATGACAGAATAGGAAGGGTTTGAAGTTCCACACAAATATTAATTCAATATCTTATCATAAAAGTATATAAATTCAGTATGGAAAATAAGAAAACAGTGGAGAAGAAGCCAAACTATGTTTGTATATTTAGTAAAAAAAAAAAATCTATCCCTTCCATGAACAATCTTTGTCTAAATGATTCTAAAGTGGTTTGGCTGATAGGATGTTTTGGCACCTTTATGATATCTATTAAAATAGCAATTACTGTCTGACCTTTCCTTACCTTCTTGTAGGTAATAACATAGACCGGAAAGCCAATGGTAGAAAGGAGTTTGCATCATGCAAATAAAGGAGCTCAAATCACTTGGCTCAGTTTCCAAATAAGCACTCTTATGTGGTCTAAGTCTTCCAATGAATGTTCCACGCTCCATAACTTGTTTCTCTCATCCTTCACTCCATGCGTCCTGATGCCTTTCTCAGAGCTCTTTCAATTTTGCTATGTTGCCATCTATTTGGATTGCAAATTATTCAAAAACAGGATCAAACAACGTGACAGTTAATGTGAAACTAGTCGGGTTCTGGAAGAAGTAGAAGAGTAAGATGCCTACAGTGCAGTATTGAGAGGTCTAAAGAATAAAATATGATATTTAGGAAGTCTTGAGACAAGAATATCTGCCCAAGGAAGGGGACCTTCTTTGACTGTGACTGGAGCTTGAGGACAGGACTACACCTGTGATAAGAAGCTTCACTAGTAGGGAAATAAGAATGCTAATAAGAACCATGACTAATATTTGTTCAGTGCTTGTACACATGAGGCACTTTGCCAAGTATTTTATAAGCATTAGGTAATTAAATTCATTGAACAACTTTACCACAGAAGTACAATTATTACCCTGACTTCATAAACCAACAAAGACACAGGAAATAAATTGAATAAATTGCTCAATGTTGCATAGCAGGATCCCCATTTAGGGAGACCTGATAACAAGAGTCCATTTTTTAATTTCCATATTATATTTCAAGGGAGATCAAATTAAGCTCAGGGTTCTTTGATCTGTCTCCAACTGCAGAATGAGCTTGTCAGGAACTCTTACTCATACAAATTAAACTTGAAAGAGTAACAGACCTGAAGTTGCCATATGGATGAAGAATAAACTCTGCAGCTCCAGAGTTCTTATCTTTCCTAAGCTGCTTAGAAATAGAGATAACAGAGATATTAATTCTCTTTTGTCTAACATAGTGAGACTTTTTCTACTACCTTGTGCTTTTTCTACTTGCTGCTGAAGAAGCACTGACAAGGATGTTGTAAATTTGATGAGAAATGGATGGTGTGAGAATCTGTTAGCCATTATTTTTGTCCATCTAGCTAATTTTTTATTCTTCTTCAAGTCATTGATGCTGGCTAGTCATAGGAATGAGTAAGAGAACGAGCCAAAGGTTTCCTATAACTCCCTAATAATACAACAATAGGATGAGCAAAGCAGAGTCCCTTTTTGACATTAATCCATTAATACTTACAGATGCTGTGTGCATCTGGACTGGCTAAAATATGATTATTGTTAAACTTACATTCAGTAGAAGGGAAATGAGCCTGCACACAAAGAATTATGGAAAAGGTCAAAGAAAATCCCAAGTTGTAAGTCCTAAAACTGTCAATTATTTGCTTGTTTTATTCATTTCTGTGAATTATCACCATATTTCTCCTTAACTATATGAGACAAATGAATTTACCTTTTCTTTAAGTTAGTTTTTATTAGGTTTAAGTTTCTTGCAACTAGAAGGAAAAGGAGGAATCTGAACATGATAAAAAGGCATTTGTAATAGCTCACATCTAATACTTTTCATAACTGTAAAGGACAGATTTTCCTCTAAAAATCAGGACATAACAAATATGCTCTCCTTATACCTTAGCAACATTGTACTAGTGATTTCAGCCAGAAGTATTTTGCAAGAAAAAAAAAGGCTACTCATATCTGAAAGGAATCATTACTATTTCAATGCCCTACAGAAACTTCTATGTAGATCACACTGATCCATCCCAGAAGAACAAAGCATTAGTGTTAGTAAATGAGTCCTGGGAGAGTTCCCATACTCCCAATAATGGAGAGTGCAGCACAGGGCCCCATCGTGCTTGCTAGCATGTCATCCTCCACATGGACCATGTGTCCAGGCCTTTTGCATTTGTTAGTAGATTATGGGACTTGAATTCAGGGACTGGGCATTGTTTTCGAGCTACTTTGTGCTCAAGACTACCACTTGAGCCACAGCATAACTGTGAGTTTGTGAGTGATTAATTAGAGATAAGAGTGAGTTTTGCAGGGACTTTTTTGCCCTGGCTAGCTTTGAACCATAATCCTCCAATCTCAGCCTCCTGAGCTAGGATCACAGGCATGAGCCACCAGCACCTGGCTCCTTTTGCATTTTTAAAATTGTTTTCCATGTAGGGTCCCTTGATATCTTTACCTGGAGTAGCCATGGATCACATTTCCTCTGTCTCTGTCTTCTGAATAACTGGGATTACAGATGTATACCACCATATCTGCTTACTATAATTAATTCCATTCTACAGACTTTCAATGTCTGGCATATTCTTCTCAAAACTATATATAAAAGATTTGGCTGGGCTGGGAAGGTGGCTCAGTGGTAGAGCGCTTGCCTTGCATGCCCGAGGCTCTGGTTTCGATTCCTCAGCACCACATAAACGGGGGGGGGGGGGGGCGGGGGGAAGCCGAAGTGGCACTGTGGCTCAAGTGGCAGAGCGCTAGCCTTGAGCTGAAGTGCTGAGGGACAGTGCCCAGGCCCAGAGTTCAGGCCCCACGACCGGACCCCTCCCCCCCCCCCAAAAAAAACAGATATGGCCAATCAGGCAAGCACTGGTGGCTCTTGCCTGAAATTCCCCAGCTGGTTGCTAGACTGAGATGGTTGGGATTGTGGTTCGAGGCCAGCACAGAAAGGAAAAGTTTTTACTGAAGAGCCAGACTTGGTCACAAGCCTGTTATTTTAAGCATTGGGAAGCTGAATATAGGTGGCTGGCACCAGGCATGCATTTGACATGCTCGTTATTTCTAAGACCCTATCTCAAAAATAAGAAGCAAAAATTAGGGTTGGAAGTGTAGATCAGCAGTGAGATTATCTATCTAGTAAGCATAGGGACCAGAATTCAAATCTGAGTACTGCAAAAAAAAATTATTGCAAATAAGCAAGGCAATCTATAATTAAAATAACTGTACTGATTTCACATCAACTCATCCCACCATAGTACTAACATCTTCTTCATGTTCATATAAGAAAAGAGAAACTTTGTTTTCATATATAGAAATAGATATGCATTGTATCTAAATCAAGTTTTTATTTTAAGTAACTAGATTGTAATATAAAGTCACATTTGTTCAATTCATTTAGAGGATGTTTAAAATAAGCAGAGAAGCACTCATGTTGTTGTACCTTTATATTTAACATGTAATTATTTTTCCATCTAAGCGCTGTAATTATTTTTCCATCTAAGTGCTTAGGAATCAACATATGAAGAAAATACACAATCTCATTGAAGGGTACATAATTCTTTCCATTTACTTATGAAATGTGTTTTCTTGTCAAATGTGATTTACTACATAATTGAATATATTTTCTTTTCAACATGAAGCACTTTTTGAAAATCATTGACATGTGGAAATGGCACCAATTCCCCTGAAGCTTTGAAAACAATTATGTTAAAAGACCAGTTTGGCTTGACTTTCAGAAGTTCAACAATTCAGTAAATAAAGTAGGTCAAGTGTTATATTCTTAGATAATATATTTTTACATTATAGCAAATGCATTTGGCTCTGGGACATATTACTATTTCACTAAGTTCAATATCTTCAATCACACTGAATCATTACCTTTTGTTTCTTAATTAATAAATATTTATCATTTAGAAATTAACTGAACACTGCTACTTACAGAAAAATCTATGGTATATACGTAGCATTATGATTATACATATGTATAGGCATATGCACAGGTGTATGTATGTCACATTATACTAGGGTATAATTAACACCTGTCTTCTATCACCTGGTAAATTCTCAGGACTTAAACTTTGTTATTTGGTTTCCGTTTGCATCTCAAGTTTGTAAATTTTTCAAACTAGAATGTGCTCAAAAATTAGATGTTGAATGCAGTTATGAATGAGTTTAAAATGCACTTCAAAATCATCCTTATACATAAATTCAATACATCTATAGCATACAATTTTTCCTATCTTTTTATTAGTATACATGAATACAGAAGAGGTTTCATTACAATATTTTATACATGCAGATGATGTACTTTGATAAAGTTGTCATAAAATCTTTAAAAAATGAAACTTGATGACTTTTCAGTCAAATATGCTTTCTAGAACTATGAACTTGACTAACAGTAGTAATCAATTCTTTAGTACTGTCCTGATGATCTTTCTGATGCAGCTGTTAGCATTTACAATGTTGAAAAAGATGGGTGTACCCTGAATCAAACATGCTCGTCTCCATTTAGCTTTTCCTTATGCTTGTGTCTTAATTTGTTTTTATATAAAATTAAGATTATACAATGAAATAATGGTCTCTGTGAAAACATTTTGCAATTAATAGAATACTCCACATTGCAGATTATTTTGTATTTGTATTTCCTGTTGTCTCTAGTTATATCCTGTTTTATTCTTTGTAATATTCCAGAAGTCACTTTAGCCAATTTTTTAAAAATCCCCTTTTCAATTAAATACTGTAAGCAAAATAACAATAGTTGTAGTCCTTGACTTTATAGACAAATTTCAATATATGAATACAATAATTTAATTGATTCAAGATTTTTATATATCATCACACTAAATACCTCTAAAGAAACTACTTATTTAGGCAATAGAAAATCAAATTTTAATAGAAGTCAAATGAATGCCCCTCTCATAATGTTTGTAAGCTAACACAGAAATATTGCAATTTTTCTAAGCACTGCTGCCTTACACAGGTAATCCTAGCTACTCAGGAGGCTGAGATCTGAGGAACTTTGTTCAAAGCCAGCCTGGGCAAGAAAGTTTGGGAGCCTCTTATCTCCAATTAACTATCACACTCCCTGCCAAAAAACCCCAAAACATGCAAGAAGTCTGTGGTTCAAGTGGTAGAGCACTAGCCTTGTGTAAAACAATGTCATGGACAGCACTGGCTCCATAAATCCAAGCCCTACGACTGAGTCCAAGAAGAAAAGTAAAGAAAAGAAAGGAAAAAAAAGAAAAGAAAACTGCAGTTTTATTAACAAATTTCACTTTTGTGAGTTTCCCACAAGAACACTATATTCATTTTTTGTAGACATTGTTTTCTTACAATTCAGCGATGATTTTTACTGTAGCTCACAACATTTAGATGATCTTTGACTCCAGCTTACGGCATCGTGATGGTCCCTGACTCTAACTTCATTTAGATTGTCTCTCACTCTGGTTTATAACATCCAGTTGGTACTTGACTCTAGCTGACAGCATTTAGAAGGTCCCTGACTCTAGCGTTTAACATTTAGATGGTCCCTGACTCTATATTTTCCAGTTCTTCCATTTTTGTAAGTTCCCACCAGGCAATTTTCTAGCCTGTTTATTTAAAGACCACTGTTCAATACAGCTGAAAATAATATGATGTATTAAATTATAAATTAGAATTCAGATAGAAAATACAAAACTTTTCTTGCTAATTTTGTCAGTCTATTAAGTCCAGTGGTAGCCTTTAAGAAAATCTTAGACACATGTAAGAAACAACTGAATTCACCTCAAGTTTAACAATATTTAAAACAGGCTTTTCAGGGCCTTCATTAACTTATAATGAAGCTAGTATTATATAAGCTAGTATTATACATAAGCTAGTATTATAAACAATCAATGAATCTGCAGTACTGCATTAAAACAGAGACAACAGAAGAGTTTTGTTTATATACTCTTTGGAACTAATGTGCTTCCGGTATAATTTTTTTGTAACTAAAATTAATATCTGGCTACTTCAATTGCTTAATGCAATGTAAATCAGCATGTGACTCTTAGTAACTATACTCATGTTTTGCTATTTGTTTTGCAAATTAGATTTGGTGTAGCCTGGTGCAAAATATCTGAAGTTTAATTGGAATATTGAAGTGTGTGTGTGTACCAATTCCGGCATTTCTGAGGCTTGAACTCAGACCCTGTGCACTGTCCCTGAGGTTTTTCTGTCCCTTGAACTACACTTCCACTTTATACTTTCTGGTGTTTAAATGGAGATAAGAGTTTCATGAATTTTCTCACTCAGGATAGCTTTCAACTTTGATCCTTACATCTCAGCCTCTTTTTTTTTTTTTTTGTCAGTCATGGGTCTTGAACTCTGGGCATGGGCACTGTCCCTATGCTCTTCAGCTCAAGGCGAGCACTCTACCACTTGAACCATAGCGCCACTTCAAGTTTTCTAGAGGTTTATTGGAAATAAAAGTCTCACAGACTTTCACGCCCAGGCTGGCTTTGAACCATGATCCTCAGATCTCAGACTCCTGAGTGGCTAGGATTACAGGAATGAGCCACTGGCGCCTGGCTACAACTCAGCCTCTTAAGTAGCTAGATTAAGATGCATAAGCCACAAACACCTGGAAAAGAGTTTTAAGGTAGCATGTTGCCTGTTTCTTGTAGTGAGTTCCAATTAAAATACCAGTCTTAAGATTCATAAAGCCTCAGAGTAAGTGATGAATTCTTTGCTTGTGCTGGTTCATTATGTGTTATATGGGCTATAGTGCTGTATCATTTCTTTTACATTTTAATGAAAGACAAATGATACATGGAGGGAAGGATGGAAGAAGGGAGGAAGGGATGAAGAGAAGGAGGAAAGAAAGAAAGAAGGGAGGGAAGAAGGAAGGAATGTTCTTATAATTTTATGATCAATGGACTTATAAAGACTATGTAGTTTAATTGTTTGATTTAATTACTGAACATGTAACTGAGTTCCTACTATAGACTGAAACTGATGAACTAAATATGACTTATTTTTTCCTATATTTTCCCTGAAATCATGTTTACCTAATATTCTGTAATTCTTATCAATGTGTAATGATTATTAGAACATCAAAGAATTACTTTAATTTTATAATAAAGCCTAGGAACTTAAGTTATTTTTAATTCACTGTCTAGTTTATTAAAAGTAAATATTTTTGAAGTAATAAAGAGAGCCAGGTTCTATCCATTATAGTACCATCAGTTCATAAGTATTTCAGTTCATAAAGAAACAGTGGCTACAGTACATATTTTGCATTACTGTGGCTCGGTCACTCAGATAATGTTACCTTTGCAAACTGAGAGCTGTGACCCGGATCAAAAGTCTCATAGAGATTTAGATCTTTAGTCATTACAATGACTTCACTTCGAAATACTGAGGACATTAGTTTTATTGGGGGACTTTTGTGGCATATATTAATTAGGTGCCCAATGTAATTTTCTTGAATAAGTTAAATGGAAATAAGTAGAACAGTGAGTCATTTTATTTTCCTGCAGCAAGTGGGAATTGGAAGTTGTTGAGTCCCTACACTGAGGGTGGACAAGGAAAAAAATGACTTAATGTGACTTTGTTCACTTTGCAAACCCCAAATCCTGGTGCCATGTACCCAATATCACCCTGTGACCTCATCAGGGTGATCAGCAGGACCGTAAATCACAGCTTCTGAATACAACTTCCCGTTTTTACTGTCAGTCAAGCAGGGCTGCTGTATAGTCAAACTCTTTCAGCAGCAATGACAAAACCCCCTGTTTCATACACCCTACTTCTGTTCAGGTCAGCTTCCAGGGACGAGAAAAGGCACTAGTGATTCTGATAGAAGAGGGTGAAGCTACATTTCTCGACCATGGTATTTATAATGCTTTAAGCAATATCATTCAGCAGGCAGCTGAGCTGATATTGATTTTACTGAAGTGCCCCAAACCCTCTCCACACAGCATTCTTAGTCATTTGTTGGCAGAGTGGCTGTTAGCTGTGGTTTGTAGCTATGAAATTTAACTCTGGTCAAATGGTAATTCGGGTCCAGCATTTAGAATCCTATCAATCAAGGAGTGATGTGGGATATGTTTTTAATGGAATGGACTCCTTGATGTTTGAGCCACAGAAACTGAAAATTGGCTCTCTGTGAACCGCACTCAATCTACTGGTCCTGGAGAAGTATGTTTGGCAGGGAGTGGAAGTAAAGCATGTAACTTAACAGACTACGCTGCCAGCAACTGCTGGGAACCAACCTGCACTGTTTTAGCCACAAGACCAAGAGACAACAAATCGCTACTCTCAATAGCCAGCAGGGGAGATCCTACCAAGTAACACTAATTTATCCAGATAAAGACACTTTTATTTGGCTCATATTCTCATGGGCTCTTTTCTCCATGGGTCCAGAAATGTCATCAATCACATGTTTTGCTATAGAGATAGTCCACAGACATGAGATTTCATTTCTCCAATTTCTTTCTGACAAAAGATTAAGCACACCGCTTGACGGCACTATTATGCTATAACAAGTGTAATTTAGATGTTACATAGTACGCATTGGTAATGGAGTTTTGAGAAACATGACAATATCTATTATATTAATTTATATATTTCATATTCAGTGCAAAGACTGAAAGCTAGGTGATCTCAATTAATTGTTAGAAAATTTAAATATAGCTCTCTGAATGGTACAGACAAGGAAATGTCTTTAAGTTCTGGCTGGTTGTCCTCACAAAGAATATTGAGCTTTAGCACATTTTAGGATATAACCTGTGGAATATTATTCTTGGGTACTTATAGGAAAGCACATTATCTGATGGAATGATTCTATCTCCTTCACAACCATAAAAGTTAAGTTTTAAGGCAAGTGAGTGTTACAAGGGTTAAAACCTAACCTAAAATGATGTATGCACACACCATTTAATATTAGATTTCTTTCTGGTGAGACTAGGATTACGAGTGTGAGTTCGGGAATCTGAGAGTTTCTATAGACTACTGGGTTTATTTATAAAAGGTTTCTTTATTACTTTGATTGCAAAATTCCCTTAGTCTTCTTGCCTTCTCCAACTTTTCCCTAGGACTTCTAACTCTCATTGTCCTCCAAAACATTCCTTGTTGAAAATCCATTTCATAATGGCTGGTACTAGTTAACTTCAGTGGTTCTACTTGTTCATTAATCATTATGAATTTTCTTTCACTAAAAAAAAATTCAATAGTAAATATCTAAATATAAACATTTTTAAAATATTAACATATAAAAATGCTCAAAGAGTACACCAAGCTTCTAAAGTATGCTTTACTTATTGACATTCCAATGGTATTTATGATTTACCAAAAGCAGTGTGATTTTACAGAATTATTTATGTAGCACTTGGGAATGTAGAAGTACGCATGCAGACACTAGTACACATAAGTCAATCTTGAATCCAAATCACACAGATTTGTAGCTTAAATTGCTTAATTTCAGGTTGTGCAAATATGCCATTCTCCTAACTGTAAGTAGTCACATCTACAATGCAGTTTTTTTGTTTTTGTTTTTTGGTCAGTCGTGGGACTTGAGCTCTGGGCCTGGGTGCTGTCCCTCAGCTCTTCAGCTCAAGGCGAGTGCTCTACCACTTGAGCTACAGCGCCACTTCCGGTTTTCTGGTGGTTTATTGGAGATAGGAGTCTCACGGTCTCTCCTGCCCGGGCTGGCTTTGAACCGCGATCCTCAGATCTCAGCCTCCTGAGTAGCTAGGATTACAGGAGTGAGCCACCAGCGCCCGGCTACAATGCAGTTTTAAGAGTAGATTTTCCCTAGGTTCCTGTGGCTTACACCTGTAACCCTAGCTACTCAGGAGGCTGCCATCTGAGGATCCAGGTTAGAAGCCAGTCTGGGCAGAAAAAGCCCTGTGAGACTCAAATTAACCTCCAGAAAACCAGAAGTGGTACTGTGGCTCAAAATGGTAGAGGGCTAGCATTGAGCAAAAGAGATCTGGGACGGCACCAGGCCCTGAGTTCAAGTCCCAGGACCAAAAACACTCCACAACAACAACAACAACAACAAAAACTAACAAAATAACACAGAGTAGACTTTCCATGTTAAGACAGTGTCAGCGCTTGCCAGACTGTAATTGACATACTCTTTAGATCTGTATTTCTTCTATTTGACCCAAAGGGAAGTATTGGATGTGGTGGTGATGTTGCAAATAGGGTTAAATATTTGATATATTTTGTTGAGAGTTATAACCAGGAGTTCTATTTATAATTATGTCAAATATTGGCATATCTATAACCTAAATACCTTTATATCTATAATGTTTATATATTTTTATATCTATAATATCTATATGCCTTTACATCTATAATATCTATATACCTTTACTGTATATCTATAGTATCTATATATAATATCTATATACATTTTGTATGACATATATCTATGTATACTGCATATAATTTATATAGCCTTGAAAATCTTTACTACATGGAAAGTTTTGCTTTGTTTAGAAAAATAAGTTAGGTCAAAGTGAATCCTCACCCATTCTATCATCACTAAGAAGTATTCCTTTTAAAGGCAATTATTGTCGTTAGAAACCTTTTCACTATTCAGGATACAAACATTGAAAGAAAAAAAGAGACTGACTTTAAGACACTACTGGAAATAAATGAAATGCGTTGAGACTTTCACAAGCTTCTTGAAAACTTCACTTTCTGATAGTTAACTGCAGAAACAAAGGTTAAAAAATGTGTCAAGTACATTTCTTGTCAAACACTGTTACCCTCTCCCTCATTTTTCTCCCACTTTCCCTTTCCCCAACCCCCTCCCTCCAACATATTGTCTTGTGAGTATCGGTGTTGCATTCTTTCAACCTTTGTCTTAACTATACCCTCTGTACCTCACCTTGATGATACAATTAAATTTTAAAAAAGGAAAAAAATAACAAAGAATTCCACAAAAATCTGAATGAAAAGATAACAACATAGGCAATTATAAATGTGTAAAATGTCAGCAAGTGCCAATACCAAAATAATGAGCCATTCTTGTAACATTTAGTGTCACAAAGTTGTAGTTCTATCAGAAGTTTTGGTCTCAAGAGGTTTCTTGGAAAGGGGAAAAATATGCCTCCAGAAATAATAACTAGAATTTGGCAAAGAAAGTTCTTTGCTAAGAAGTGTCTGAATGGCACAAATAATTGGAAGCAAGAGCTTCATTTGCCTTGACAGCTTCCCCTTGCTTCTACCAGGAGTGGACTCCCTAAAAGACCCCAAACAGAGAATGATGACCATGACAATACTCATCATCATCATCATCATCATCATCACTTGGGATAACCTGATTAATGTATTTGGACCAGGGACACAAATCTAAGTGGATAAGCAAACCACATCCCCTGTGAAGACAGGAAGCAATTATTGTACAGTTGAGACCCAAAGTATACAATATCCAGCGGGCATTTCCTTGGATGACCAGTATGTCAGACCAGCTGGTCTGAGAATCATTAGTGTTTCATGAACTGAACCTCCATGTTTTGTGTGGCAGTACAAATAGTGCTTGAGCTTTTTGAGTTCATTTCATCCCAGGGAAAATTCAACACTCATAAGAAAAACACTAGTGGAGAAAATAGGATGATATCAATGGTTACCCTGTCAGTGTCCTTGATGGGAAAGCTACCAAGAATCCACCAGAAATACTGGAGAAAGATAAAGAAATCCCAAAGTGTTCTTACTATTTATAACACTAGGTAGTCTTAAAATTCTAAAGCTCGATGATGAAGTGAAAAGATGTGAGTTAGCTAGCTAAGCAGAGAGAGTTTTTTTTAAGAGATAGAAAGGGAAGAAAAAAATAAGGAAAGAGAGAGGAGGGAGGGAAAAGGAGAGAGATTTAAGGAAGGAGAAAGGGAGACACAGAGACCCAGAGAGGCAGAGGACAGACAAACAAAAATCCAAATAATTGTTCTATGAACATCTTGACATTAGGTATTACTTGAACAATGGATATTTTTTAAAGGTTTGGTTGATCATGGCTCAAAATAATATCATGAGATTTTTTTTTTAAAGAAAGCAAACATTTCACTCTTGGGCATGTCAGGACATTTCTGTTCTGAAAATAATTAAGCACAGTAATGACTAAAGAATTCTGCATTTAGAGTGGATCAAAGGACAATGCTTGGTTTGTTTTATTTTTCTTTAAGAGCATAAATATGAAAATATATTACACAAAACCCCTTTTACTGTGTAGTGGCCAGGAGGAGCTTGATGGAAGGAAGAATTTGCATGATGTAGAAGGCATAAATGAAAGAGAAATGACAACATTTCATAGACTGCCTTTGTCAAATGTAGACATTTGCACAGGTGCGATGATTCTTGGCACATTCTAGATAGCCCCATTTTCTGGCACTGTGTGTTTATTAGTCTTCCCAAGATGGGACCTGGGGACTACAGTGACCCTTAAACTATTACCAGATGCTTGTCTGCATCAGCACAGAAAGGCTACAGCTTCTCACACACAATCTACCATTTTTTAATGTTTTTTATTGTGAAAATACTGTACAGAGGGGTTACAATTATGCCCCCCCAAAGTTGTAAAGTTTGTTTATCAACATAATGTCTTGTACATCTCATTGTTGCAATGGGTCCACCTGTATCCCTATTTAAGCCATTTGTGTTTTCCCTTCCCCTCCACAAATTATACCAACATCAAATACAGTGAAAACGGGTTATATCATGGGTGAGGGACATACAATGCAACAAAAATAATCACCTTATACATATGTTAGAAACAATAGCAAGAAAGAAAAAAACATTTGTGCCCTTATCTTAGGGTTCATTTCGACTAACATCATCTTATCTGACCTTTTCTGCTAGTCTCAGACATATACCAGTTATTGCAAATAAGGGAAAATATGGGACCTGTGCTTCTTTAGGCCTGGCTTACTTCACTTAATATGATTTTTTCCAAGTCTTTCCATTTCCTAACAAATGGGGCAATGCCATTCTTTCTGATGGAGGCATAGAATTCCATTGTGTATATATACCACATTTTCTTAATCCAGTCATCTACTGAGGGGCATCTGGGTTGGTTCCATAACTTAGCTATGGTAAATAATGCTGCAATAAACATAGTTGTGGTGGTAGCTTTAGTATGGTCTTGTATGTGATCATTTGGGTAAATGCCCAAAGTGGGATTGCTAGGTCATATGGGAGCATTATGTGGTGTCTTTTTAGGAACCTCCATAATACTTTCCAAAGTGGTTGAACAAGTTTACACTCCCACCAACAATGTAGAATGTTCCCTTCTGTCCACATTCCCTCCAGCAGCTGTTGTTTTTAGATTTCTTGATTATAGCCATTTTAACTGGGGTGAGGTAGTATCTCAATGTTGTTTTGATTTGCATTTCTTTTAGGCTAGAGAGGGTGAGCATTTCTTCATGTGTCTATTGGCCATCCTTCTTTCCTCTTCAGAGAAGTTTTTCTTTAAGTCTTTAGCCCACTTATTTATTGGGCAGTTGTTTCATTGAGGATTTTTTTGTTGGGGGATTTAATTTTTTGAGTTCCAGGTATATTTTAGATATGATACCCTTGTCCGTCGTATGGTTAGTGAAGATCTCCCAATCTGTGGGCTTTCTATTGATCTTGCTAGCTATGTTCTTTGCCATGCAGAAGCTCTGCAACTTCATGCAATCCCATTTATTCAATCTTTCTTTGATTTGTTGTGTTTCTGGGTCTCTATTAAGAAAATTTTGGAAAGTAGGAAGATGAACACTTCAAGATTGCAGCTTCTTAACCTTCTTAGTACAATTGGGAACGATGTACACTTCTGGCATGCATTTGGAAATCAGATGTCACATTTCTGAGGGAAGATCCTGGAAAATTGACTATGTTATGTAGAGATTCACCACCATTGCTTTGTTTCTTTTAATAAAGTTTGGGAAAGTGTTAAAAAAAAGAAAATTTTGGCCTGTGCCAAGGAGACCTAGAGTTTTTCCTATTCTATCCTGTAATGTTTTCGGGGTGTCTGCTTTGACTCTGAGGTCTTTGATCTATTTGGAGTTGATTCTGGTACAGGGTGGTATATAAGGATCTAGCTTTAGTTTTCTACAAGTGCTTAACCAATTTTGCCAGCACTATTTACTGAAGAGGCTGTCTTTCTTCCATTCTATTTTTTTAGCTCCCTTATTGAAGATTAGATGGCTATAGGTCTTTGGGTTCATTTCTACAACCTACCATTTCTCTCATAGAAGATACTATTGCTTAGGATGCCCAAAGGTAAATGTTGTATCCTTAACTAGATTACTCCTATAGGTATGACTGAGGGCCACTACTCTATACTTAAGTGTCTTCAATCATATAATAAAGAGCCTGGCCCAGAGAAATCCTCAGGTTGTTTGCACATCTCAAAACTAATGTTTCTTCCCTAGCTAATTTTTGCCAGGTTCCAGTGGGAGGTGAATGACAAATGATTTTTATCACTTTTTCAGGTATAGAGACATGCTTGACCTAACAAAACTCCTTTTGAAAACAATTTAGTACTTCCTCTTTTATTTCTTCTCTGATTAAGCAAACATTGGAGCCCCAACCTGCTTTGCTTGGCTGCATGTCTATGTTATTTACTTGCACAACAAAATAAATGAATGAATACTTTCAGGTTCGAACCCCCAATTATAGTCTCATCATAGGGTCATGCTCATACCCTGTTTTTCATACTTTAGATATTTTTGAGCACATATAATCTCTGCCATAGTTCAACCTATGTGTTCAGAAGAGAAGCAGTAAAAGAGAGCTATAGGGAAGGTTTAACAATGAGAGATCGAAAAACTGTATTGTTTGGTGAAAATTAAGGGACGAAAGGTTATAAAAGAAGACTCTAGCCTATAAAAATAGAAGAAAGAAACATTTTCATTTGAAACTTCTGAGTACATCAAGACAATTGTTAGTGAATTTTAATGTTAAGCAAAACACCAAATTAATTAATCAAAATACTCCAGAGAGGATTTTCCCACATGTCCCTTTGCAATGATTGAATGATAGCAAATCCATCTTATACCCATTTAGATCCAAAGGTCATAGACTAGCAACCAAGGAGTATGCTTAGGGACTGGTCCTTGATTCAGGCCACAGCTTGGTACCACATTTTTTTTATCATCTTCTTTTATCTAGGATTTTAGACTACTAATTACCTCAAATAATGTAGTGAACGTGGAAATCTCTTGCTTTATTTTATTCATGGTATGCCGAATATGGAGGTACTTGGCTGCATCCTGAAAATGTACCAGGAATTTATGAGCTGCAATGATCTCATTTGATCTGCATAGAAACTAAGGTAGTTAACACTATTATCTGGCTTCCTACCTAGGCATAAACTAAGGCTAAAGACAGGGGGTGTAATGGCAAAGGAGCTCATCATTAGGAAATGCAAGAACCAAGGATTTAAAGAGCATTCTGGATCTCTGCATGCTGCCCACTTAACATTTAGAACGTGCTTGTTCTAACTATAATTGTCCACTGCATGTAGCTCAAACACTGTAAGTTTCTTGCCCACAGAAGTTGAAAATATGTCCAGTGAAGTTAAGAGACAGGCCACTGGGTGACAGAACCAGAGGCAAGAATGTGTAAAATGGAACAGAGGTTTTTGTGCATACATATAGACTGAGATGAACTAGAGGGCAGGACTCTCAATTGTGTTTGAGTCCCTCCCTTTAGTCTCTGGTATTTTTTTCTTTAAATAACTAGCCCCTTGCTTTTTTTGTGTACACACAGTTTGAGAAATGCTGATGCTAAATATAGACCTGTTAAAGAGAAGAATATTCCCTCTAAAGTCAAGAAGATAAAGCAGATGACCTTTCATATCCTTTCAAGCCGGCCAAATGATCTTTAAATTTTTCTGCAGTTATTGGATAATGCTAAGTAAAAGTTCATGACCATTTGTTTTTATTTTTGTATTGATGGGATCAATCTTTCTATTTTCTTATGTGTTTTGATGTTGACATTGTTTCTAAAACAATTCTGACATGAAAGACTGACTTTAAACAGTTGATCGCCTCAACAATGACCTCTTAAGAGTTACAATTACTACTGAAAATTTGTACATCTCTGAGGATACATCTCAGTGACCTTTCTATTTGTGTCTGCTGGAATCTTTCATGTTAAATACACATGTTCCATCAGAAAATTAGCACCCAAAGAGTTGAATTATTATTTACTACTACTATTCTATACTCTTATTGCTTTCCCCTGTATCTTCACATAGGCCAAAACATTATTTTTTGCCTTAACTTCCAGCATTCCCTAACATAGGCTCTGTGCCACTGTGATTGCTTTTAAGAGATGTCTTCATGCCTTTTGTTTTTGTTTTTTGTTTTTCTGACACTTCCAAAACATTCTAATTCATGCTCTGGTAGTCTGATTAAAAACAAATCTCTTGAATTTTTCTCCATTGAAACCCTTTGCGATATAACACCGTAGCTTTCCTCATCATGATTAGAGTGTGTTTGCTTATCCTCTTGAATCTAGATTGGTTGTGTGAATTGCTTTGTCAAACAGAAAGCAATAGACATACAGCTGCCAGTTCCAAGGCCCTGCTTGCTGTCCTTGATCTTCTGATTTTCTGTAATCACAAACACCAGAGAGAGCTCAGCATACCCTGTAGGCCGCATGGCTGCCAGACTAACTCCATGTGGAAGCCAGGGCCATCATTCCACTAGACACTCAATCCCCACCCCCACACACTTGCCAACATTCTGTGAAGCACCAGTGAACCCAGCCAAGAAAAGCCACCCTAATTCAGATCATCATCTTACCCAGACATTGAATAACATAATACATGCTTATTACTTTCAGCAATTGAGGATTAGAGTGGTGTGTGT
The DNA here is from genome assembly GCF_019054845.1 of Dipodomys spectabilis. NCBI lineage: Eukaryota > Metazoa > Chordata > Mammalia > Rodentia > Heteromyidae > Dipodomys > Dipodomys spectabilis. The sequence continues at coordinate 35,144,036 of NW_024870731.1, read as the reverse complement.
GTGTGTGTGTGTGTGTGTGTGTGTGTGTGTGTGTGTGTGTGGTGTATGTACTGATAGGTGACTGGCCTTTGTTGATATCAAATACTAGTCTTGTTTGGTCAAATAGCAATCCTTTTAGCCATGCTTCTAACCCCTCAAGTAAATTCATGACCTCATATGAAGAACCATGTGTAGTTTTTGTAAACCATTTTAAAAGCAGAACTAGATGTATCAAAAAAAATTATAATTGCCGTTCTTGTGGGACGAAAGGAGGAACATTAAAATATGCATTTTACTGGGCTAACTGCTGGTCCTGCCTGGTTCACATTAGCGACCTTAGAAAAGCTTTTTATTCCTCTGAGAAGCAGCTAAATTTTAAGCCCTGAGTGTTTAACGTGATACCAAGCTATCAACAACAGCATCGTGTAGATATGATCCTCCCTCTTTGGTGATAAAACCAGATACATACGCTTGTATTTCTCATTTTCCATCACCAGCCCAGATTTGAAAGCCTTACTCACTTCCAAACTCTCTTGGACATCTCTATCACTTTATACCACATTAGCATTTCAAATCATTTTTCCCTCCAGCAGCTCCTGCCTTTGCCAAGATATTAAACAGGATGGAAATTTAAATGAATTCTTTTTTGGGAGAGGTGGAGTCAGGAAAGGAAATAGTAAGTAGTAATATAGTAACTGCAGACCTGGTCAAAACAATGCACCTAATGTGGTCTCTACTACTGTGCAATCTGTGTTTATGTATCTGGGTAATGTCACCTAGTAATGCCATCCAAAAGTTAAATTCTATAGAAGAGCGCAAGTAAAAAAAAATACCAATGCAAGAATGTTTGAAATATTCATATGCCAATATTAAATTACTCACATAAAGCAAGCAGACAAAAAAAGCATCCAATAAATAGCTCATCAAACAGTGATTATATTCTGTATTGAGAAAAACTCGCAGGTGCCACAAAGCTCATTACACTTTGGCTTGGCTACATTTAATTATAACTATTTGCAGATTGCAAATAATCACATACATATAGAATCATTTAGGTGGCAGATTGCAGATACAAAGTGACATATTTCAGAAACAGTGAAACTATCACTGGAACTGCATTATAAATCTTTTAGCAATAAAATACTTTCATGGCCTAATATTAGCTAAACACACACACACAAACACACACACACACACACACTATAGATAGATAGATAGATAGATAGATAGATAGATAGATAGATAGATAGATAGATAGATATAATGTTTGGTTCTGGAGCACTTGTTCCTGGAAACAGTGAACTTGATTAAAAAACCAATGTAATTAGCCAGGGTTGGCAAACTTTCTTCCCATGTATAGAGGACAAGTTTTTGGTCATTTGCAATGCATAGGGACCTACCATTCAGTTATAACCTTTGTGTTTATTCTCCGGGGAATTGGAAATAAACAAGCTCATGAGAGCCCCTGGAAACCTATGAATAATGCCCCTCTTTTAAAAAGTATTAGACTTACTTGATGCAAAATAATTATCAAAACTTTATTTATTCCTCATAGTAAGTGGGTTGCTCTGCGAAGCTCTGCTGCTCAGAGTAGCTGGCACGGTAGGAAATCTCTATAAAACATGGGTCACATGCAAAGAGTACGTCTGGGCTCTTGGATATAGGAATTACACTAAACAAAGCACTTGCCCTTGTGTAAATTACATTCTGCTTTGAACGCATCAAAATTCAAATAGAGGAAAACCTTGTTCGACTCTTCCTATGTAATTTAATTCCACACTTTAAGCTTTCCATAAATCTTTATTTCCATTTTAGTGACTACTTCGATTCACTAAACTTTCCTAAGGATGCATCAGTGGCCGTCTCTTTCATAGTCCTCTGACAGATTAGTTTGAGGACATAAACAGGGATAATTAGAACACTGCAAGTCAAAACAGCAGCTATTTTGTAAGCATCTTTATTTTCTGATGGAAATATGATAAAGTAAGAATTTTGGGGCTGGGAAGGTGGCTCAGTGTAGAGCACTTGCCTTGCATGCAGGAAGCCCTGGGTTCGATTTCTCAGCACCACATAAGCAGGAAAAAAAAGCCGGAAGTGGTGCTGTGGCTCAAGTGGTAGAGCACTAGCCTTGAGCTGAAGAGCTGAGGTGTCCACAGTGCCCAGGCCCAGAGTTCAGGCACCACGACCAGACCAAAAACAAAGGAATTGTGAGTGATGTGTGTGTGTGTGTGTGTGTGTGTGTGTGTGTGTGTGTGTGTGTGTGTTTGTGTGTGTGTGTGTGTGTGTGTGTGTGTGTGTGTGTGTGTGTGTGTGCTTGCTAGGGATAGAACCCAGAGCTTCAGGCATGCCAGGTAAGTGCTTTCTTTAAGAAACATATCACTGCACAAACTCAAAGAATGAAGTCAGTGACATAAAATATAACAGAAGTGAGACTTTAATGCAGGGCTTACAAATTGGGTATGTGATGGACAGACAGGCACATGCAGAGCCATCACAGCAAACATTTTATCCTGCCAGCATCCTCACCCTGGCTGAATATTATGGGCTGTACAACCATCCAGGACATAGCCTAAGTTTTATTTTTAACATTTTAGTATTGATTTATTTTTGCCCGTCCTGGGGCTTGAACTCTGGGTCTGAGAGCTATTCCTGAGCTCCTTTTGGTAAGGCGAGCACTATACCACTTGAACCACAGCGCCACTTCTGGCGTTTTTGAATAGTTTATTGGAGATAAGGTTTCACAGATTTTCCTGTCCAGGATGGCTTGGAACCATGATCCTCAGATCTCAGCCTCCTGTGTAGCTAGGATTATGAGCCTGAGCCCCTGGTGTTCAGCTTCTAAGTTTTACTTATTTATTTATTTTTTAAATAAGATACCTTTCCATCTCTGTTCCCAGTTTAACTTTTTATTCTTTATAATAGTATTTATTTGTTCTTTGTTAGTTGGCACCTCTTCCTGGTATTCTGAGTACATAGGGAATTTCTAGATACATGAACTTTACAGTTGCCACTCAGCAAACAAGCCCCTACTATTGTTTTTAACTTGAGGTCAGGTCATTTACCTACTTTGAAAATGAACCACAAATAACGATTTCTTACAAATTTAGTTTTCAGTTTAACTTCTATTTCTTCTTTAGATTTTGAAAAAATGGGACTACCATTAATTATGTCTTACACTTTTCCACTGAGTGATATCTTTAGCCTTCCTAACCAATTACATTTACTTTTAAACTATAAACATATGTATTTATAACGAGACTGTATCTTTTTTCTTTAATATATAAGTCCAATTATTTTACTTTAGTAACTTCTTGTAGACAAAAATGTTCAATTAGCTCAAGGAAAGCTAATATCTATCTTCAATCTGTCTTTTTGTTATGTTTACAGTATACTGTAAACTATTTTGGTATTTTCAAATTAGTTTCACCATAGGAGAAATAGTGTACAATAAAATTAATTATCCAATTTCCCTGCTGAAGAAAATAATTGAAATGTGACTACCACCATTTCCAGTGTTTTGAAAAGGACTGTTTTATTATCTGACACATCACTATCTAAAAACATTAGTTTTGCTGGGCTCCAGTGTCTCATGCCTGTAATCCTAGCCACTCAAGAGGTTGAGATCATTGGATCAAGGTTCAGAGCTAGTCCTTGAAGACAAATACTTGAAACTCTTATCTCAAATCAACCAGGGTAAGGGTGGAAATAGAGGCATGGCTCAAGTAGTACCTCATCATTCATAAACAAAAATGCTTTACAAGAATCCCTGTCCCTGAGTTCAAGTTCCATTGCTGATATAAATAAATTAGGAATTTGGGGGAAAACTTGTCAAAATTATGCTACCTGTATTTTAAGTCAATCATTTAGCTAAAATTATAAAATTAAAGCACCGTAAACATACTTCACATTTTAGCAAGCCTGCATTTTCCAAAGCATAGCATATATATTTGACGTTCAACTCTGAAGTAAGCTATGTTAGCATTGTGCCTATCATTTTATGGCTGCTTAAACTGAGGCTAAGTTTCTTTTTTCCAAAGCTTTTATGATATATAAGTATTTTGAGTAAGAATCCCTAAATTTGTGAGTATTTTGTTCTCACATTTATTACTAAATATATTAAATATACTACATTTTGTTGAATTATGTTCGATATTCTGCTACATTTAAACTGTTTGTATTACACTCATGCTTTGGAAAGCCATATGGAAAATAAGCTGCAAAAATGCCTATTGTTATAAATGCATAATATGTCAACATAATAAAGACACCAAGAAATCTATAGGCTAACTGCAGTTTTTTCTCTTTTGATTTAATTTAGGGGGGCTGGAATCTTGCTACGTGTTCTGTCTAGCCTTGACAAATTTTTGAAGTAAAATTTGGCTCTGAGGTTGCAGTTACTAGTGGAAAGGGTTGTGCTAACTTAGAAGGTAAAAGAGGATGTACATTATTTAAGTGCATTGTTTACATGTACGAAAATAGGACAATGAAAGTTGTTGAAATTGCTTAAGGAAGAGGGAAAAGGTAGAAAAGAGTAACAGAGGAGGTGAAACTAATTAAAATATATTGTGTACATATCTGAGAATGACACAATGAACCTCACTCCCTTTGAATGATGTATGTGAATTTAAAAAAGTCAAAAAAAAGAATAGACAACATTTTCTCACAAGCACCGAATACAGAGGAAAACACAAATAAGGCTAGTGTGAGAGTTAAAGTATTGGGAAGAATTCCATTCTTCATCTGAACTTAGATTCCTTTCTTGGGATGAATCAGGTTTTCCAAAAGGGTGTTTTAAGAAGAAAAATGTGTTTATTCCTTCCTATTGCACCATGTCTCTGGAATTTTATATAAATGTGTTTTCTGGAATAAATTGTAATTGGCATCACTTGCTGTGGAATATATTGAGAGGTTCAATAAAGCTAGTGGAAGGAGATTGCCTTTGGAGACATATTAATAGTGTTCTACCACATAATGGTTCCCTAATAACTTGCCTTAATGTACCTACAAAAATTAGGCAATTTACCCCTGATTCCCTAGGTGATTTAAACATTGGGGATTTTTCATTCCTATGTCCAATGTATTTAGGGTAAAGTTTCTTTCAGGAAAGTGCTGAAGTAGGTGAAATATACAAATGTATTGTTTAATGGTCATTTTGTTAATTAGAAATGACTCCTTAAAGGACTATGAAGATTAAAATTATAGGAGCCATTTTCACTTAGAAGGTAGCTTCTCAAATTAGTTTTATACCCATTCCATCATTGTTTTGCCAATCTATATGGGGAAAATAAAAGTTTTCTACCATAAAATACTACATGAATCTTTAGATTTTATTAGTACGTAGCTTTATCCATAGTCAATTGAAACTCACAGTGCAATGGGTTTAATAGGCTTAGAGTTTACCAGCATGACTGAATATCAGCAAACAAAAGTAAATTATTATTTCACACAGACAGCAAACTCAAATTGTATGGTGTGCATCTACAAAATCTAAAATCTGGCATCTTTGAGGTAATTCACTTAATATACCTTTGCTTCAGATTTATATCAGTAAATGCAAATGAATGGGAATGTCCAAAACAAGCATGATGGATATGGGGATATGGAAGCAAAGCATTTCTCAAATTATCTACCCTCATGATATTCTTTTCTGGTAAAGCAACAACATATTAATAAAAATGCAACGACACCATATTCCAAGGGATGTAAAGTGGAAAGGGGAGGAGAGGTATTACTCTGTGTGTGTGTGTGTGTGTGTGTGTCTGTCTGTCTGTATGTATGTGTGTGTGTGTCTGTCTGTATGTGTGTGTGTGTATGTGTGTGTGTGTATGTGTATGTGTGTGTGTGTGGGAGTGTGTGTATGTGTGTGTGTATGTGTATGTGTGTGTGTGTGTGTGAGTGTGAGTGTGTGTGTGTGTGTGTGTGTGTGTGCCAGTCCTTGGTCTTGAACTCAGTGCCTGGACACTGTCCCTGAACTTGTTTTAGTCAAAGCTACTGCTCTACCTCTTGAGTCACACTTTTACTTCTACCCTGTTTTGGGTAGTTAATTGGAGATAAGAATTTTACAACTTATAAATTCACATGTACATAGCTTTTGACCTTTTCTGCTTGTCCTAGACATATACTAGTTACTGCAAATAAGGGAAACCATGGGACCTATGTTCCTTTGGGCCTGGCTTTCTTCACTTAATATAATTTTTTCCAAGTCTTTCCATTTCCTAACAAATGGGGCAATGTCATTCTTTCTGATGGAGGCATAGAATTCAGTTGTGTATATATACTACATTTTCTTGATCCATTCATCTACTGAGGGTTATCTGGGTTGGTTCCATATCTTATCCAAGATAGGGACACAAGAGGTTTTATCTTTCTTGCTGTTGTTTTTAATGTACTTATAATGTACTATGTGATTCTTTTTTTTTCTTTTGTATGTTCTTCCCCCATGGTATACCCCTGTTTTTCACTATATTTGATTCTGGGCCCTGCCTCTTGTATATACAATTTTCTAATTTGGTGAAGGAAAGGGAAATAACAAAATGCTGAAATAAGGATACAGATTGACCCATTGTACAAGACACTATGCTGAAAATGAACTTTACAACTTCGGGGTCGGGGGAAGGGATGAGTTGGGGAGGTAGGAAGGAAAGGGATGGTAGGGGAAAACAAAGGAGGGGGTAAAAATGCTCAATAGGAGATGTACTCAGTAGCTAACTCATATAACTGTAACTCCTCTGTACATTATCTTTACAATTATATATATATATATATATATGTATTTAATAAACAAATAATCTCACAGACTTTCCTGCTCAAGCTAGCTCTGAACCACGATCCTCAGATCTCAGCCTCCTAAGTAGCTAGGATTATAGACATGAGACACCTGGACTAAGCAGCTATCCAATTGTTTTAAGAATAGGTATGAGATGCAATGTGTATATATGAAATCTTAAGTAGGAGTTTTTTACACCAAGATGAGACAAATTACTTAAGAGGTTTCAAGATGTAGATGGCTCAGTTTGGTTAGGACTGGCCTGAGAAGCCTTAACTCTAAACTGACCACTAATTACTCCCAAGGAACACTGGCCAGGGAGGAGACAGAACTCGTGGATGTTTCCTTGCTAATCTGCCTCAACATGAAAAAAAATCTTTGAAATATTAGTCTCTCTTATTGCTCTTTTCTAAGTTAATGCTCAATCTGATACAATTTTTAGACAGTGAAAATGTAGTCAGACACCCTGAGCAGATCAAAGAAAATGCCAACTTTTATCTTTTGTGTTTCCCTCCACAGCAATTCTCAAGCTGGAAGGCTTCAATAGCTAGCCCTAGTAAAGAATACCTCAATCAAGTGTGACAATGTGTTAATGCATCTTAATAATAATAATGAAATGGCCTCCTTGAATGTAGTGAAGGTCTTCATTTGTTATTCACTTAAGAGCTTAAACCTCCGGTTAAGAAAGAACATATCTTTCTCTGATTGTCAGCCCACTTTGGTGAGTAGTACAAGGTACCTGGTGAGAATGTAGACAGAATCTGCTTCTGAAGATCTTCTTTATTTCAATGGTTAAACAAATATTTGTGGAATGCCTGTGAAGTTCTGGGCCAGGTGAGTGGCAGAATAAAAAGTAACCGAGGAAGAAAACCCAGAGCTGGTGTTCTTAAATACTATCTGAGAAGTGAGAATTCACTTCAAATGACAGAAGCTAGCTCTTACCTAATACTTGCAAATGTGAAAATCACTGATGTTTCTGTTTTGTTACATCCCATAACTTGTTAATTTTTTTAAATAATTTTTTCTAAGATAGGTATAATATTGCTCAGGTTAAAGCTAGGAAATTTAAAGGTAGGTTAGATAACTTGATTAAAATTTACACATCTAATATGGGTAAATGGATATTCACAAATATCAATAATAGTTACTTTTCAGAATTTAATATGTGATTAGCATTCCTCTTGAATTATTTTACTGATGCATCAAGTTAATTCTATCAGGGCCTGGGCACTGTCTCTCAATCTCTTTGTGCTCAAGGATAGTGTTCTACCACTTGAGCCACTGCTGGCTTTTTGAGTAGTTTATTGGAGAGAAGAGTCTCTTTCTTGGGGGCTTTTCTGCTCAGGCTAGCTTCAAACCGTGATCCTCAGATCTCAGCCGTCTGAGTAGCTGGGATTACAGTCATGAGCCACTGATGCCTAGGCAGGAAAAATCTTAATGCCATTTTACACACAAGATAATTGATGCTCATAAAGTCTTAGGTAGATCATCCACTCTCAAAGGAAGGAAACACATATGCTTAAACACATATCTGAATATTAACTCCAAAGGTCATGATCTCAGCCCAAGGTATAGATTAGAACATTTCAAACCAAGCAAGGCAGCTAATTCCTTTAATCCCAGGTACTCCAGAGGTGGAGACTGTGAGGTCCATTATTTGAGGCCAGACCAGTCAAAATGTTTGTAAGTCCCTATACCAATCAGTAAATTAGGCCTGGTGTCATATGCCTATGGTCTCAGTTACTGGGAAAAATAGGTAGAAGGATATGTTCTAAAGTCTGTCCTGGGAGGGGAAATGAGACCCTATCTGAAAAATTGAAAAAAAATGAGCAGGGGGAGAGTTGTTGTTCAAGTATTATAGCCTTAAGCACAATCCACAGTATTGCCAAAAGTTATATATATATATATATAAAGAAGACATTTCAAGCACTTTCTAATTTAGTCTGTCTTGGAAAATCAACACTAACAATGAAAGAGGAAGAAATCATAAAAAGAGATTTCATATCTGGGATTGTCTTTGGAATAAAATGCATTGCCTGTTCAGTATGCTTGCCCCCAGCATTTCACCAATTCTAAAATTCCAAGAAAAAGTGCAACATTTGGCTCAAGGTTAAATATCATCCCTAATTCTACCTTTTGAATAGACTATGTGGGAGGCCTCTGGAATATATAACCACATCTATAATTCACTACACAGTGTGATAAAAGTTCCACAAAACTTCAAGACCGATTACCCTCCTCCCCCATACAACAACATTTTTTTTTATTACATGAAGTAAAAAGCCCAGTTTCTTTATCTAAAGACTATCTGATTGGCATTGTGCTGACAAGACTCCTTCATTCCAATTTGGCACTATAGGATATATTTCATTATAGGGCAATTCTTCTCAAATCTTGCTCAGGTTATGCTGATGTGAACCTCAAGTCTTCTGAAAGGCTCTGACAAGATAAAACAGCCACATTCCAGCTACTTCCATTTCACTCTCACATGTAAGCAATCAGAATTTGGAATAATAGCTATCTGGGTCCATAAAGACCTCTCGTGTCAGCTCTTTCCATTTCCCACTAGGCCAGCGTGATAGATAAGAATGGGGACTGTCTCCTCTGTTGTCCTTTCTGAGTAAAGCTTTAACTTGTCAGTATTTGGGAGGGTTGAGTACAACAATGAATTCGTTCACCCAGAAATCTGAAAATAGAATTTTCTTATATGCTGATAGCGTGTGATTTTTATTTTAATGGATGAACACAGCTAACATAGTTCGCTTACATGCTGTGGAGATCTATTTTAAAGGCAGATCAACTGGGGAAAATCAGCAATGTCTTACCATAACCTAATCTTCATTTAAATGAATTTACAGGTCAAATTCAACCTGCCACGTATTTCTGAAAGAGACCTTAAGAAATACCTAAAAAAATAAAATCATAATCCAATGATGGCTCACATTTATTCTGATCTTAAAATAAACTAAAAGAACATTGATCAGTGTGTCACACCTATCCTCAGCATATAGAGGTCAAGTTATGGGAAGACAGACTTCAGTTTTAGGGCCTACAATATAAATTTATAAATTGTCTCAATAAACAATATAATCCCTCTTCATCTATAAGGATTTACATTAAAATGAATACAAAGATATATGTTTAGATTTCTAAGCATCAACAAATGACAGACTATATACAAACACCCTAATGAGGTATCATAAAGATAATGCTGCAGCTTCAGCTGAGGAAAATTCCTGCATTGTGTATTGTAAGCTCTCAACTGAGGATACAGCATTCAGATGTATGTATTATTACATGTTGTTATTGCAAATATAGAGATGGATGAAATGATGTGATAAAAGTGATAAACATTCATTGAACTTACAGGAGGCAGAAGTGATTCAAACTGCTTTGTCTAACTCAAAAGACTGCTGCCATTTGTTCACATCTGTAATCCTAGCTTTGCAGAAGTTACTTTAAACTATCCTATGAGGGCATCTCAGGGAGCTGATGTCCAATCACAGCTGCAGTCCAAGCACAGCCTATGAGGAAGACAAGAGGGCTCAGGCACCCTCTGTAGCTGCTACCTGTAGGCCAGAACTTCCCAGAGGACACAGCAAAACTGAATGTGTTTCCTAAGTTCACATGAGGCTCTGGTTTAAGACAGAACGATACATCCGCAGAGCCAAACCTCTCCAAATTTATCAAATGATGTGAAGAGTGAAAGATGCTCCTAAAAGACTCCCCCAAGTGAAGAATGTGCATTTGAAAGTACGTAAGGACACTGTTCACAGCCAGCTGAAAACACACAGGGGTATAGCAGCCTACAAGTCAGTAGAGGAAATAAAAGAGAATGAGAAACTAAATAAGAAAAGTGTAAAATAGAAGTGAGGAGCTAAGAGGTGATTGAATAAGATGCTATACATAAAGCAATCAGATTTGTAATTATATCAAGAGTAAATGTACTAGTAGTCCCAGGTAAGAGACGGAAATCGGCAGACTGAATACAAACAAAACACATGCAATTACAGGTTCTATATAAGAGATATACAACTCACTTGACCTGATTGACACGTATTAGCTCTACAACCAACAACTACCCAATAGATCTCATTTTTCTAAGGTAAAAGAACCACTCTGATCTATTATCAAGAGAGCCTATACTTGGCCGTAAACTACATTTCAAGAACTGTCAAAACTTTGAAATCTCACAGATTATATTCCCTGGATAAAACACACTTAAATTGAAATCAACAATAAAACAATGAGAAAGTGTCCCATTTATTTGGGAACTGAACTGCTTATTTCTATATAGAGTTCAATGAATAGATTGAAAACAAATCCGAAAATATACAGTTATGAAACTACAAGATGTCTATCAAATTTTGTGGAATAATACTAATGGCAGAATGAAAATTTATTCTAAAGATCCTTATCAGCTAAGCATGACAATTCATGCCTGTAGTACCAGCACTTGGAAGGCTGCAGCAAGAGCATTGTCAGGTAAAGACTAGCTCACATCATTAATTTCGGGTCTGTCTTTGTGCATAGTAAGACCTTGTCTCAAAAACAAAACGAAAAAATATTTCCAAAAAAATTTAGGACTTTAAATACTAGAGAAAGAAAAGGAATTAAATTGACAATCTATTTGCTACTGAAACTAGAAAGTTGGGAAAAAAATATTAATTAGAAAGAAATAAGCAAAAATAATAGTAACAAGCTGGGCTCTGGTGGCTCATGCCTGTTTAGGAGGCTGAGATCTGAGAGGATAGCAGTTCAATCATAGTTCAAAGCCAGCCCAGGCCGGAAAGACCATGAGACTCTTATCTCCATTACAAACCACTAGAAAACCAGAAGTGGTGCTGTGGCTCAAGTGATAGAGCGCTAGCTTGGAGCTGAAGAGCTGAGGGGCAGCGCCCAGGCCCAGAGTTCAAACCCCATGACCACTACCACCACCAACAAAAATAGTAAAAAAAAAAAAGACTAAAAAAACTAGCAAGAAAATAATAAAGAAGATGTTCTTGAAAAGATAAATTAACATAAGTAATATTTCCCTAAGAATAATAAAAGGTAGAGTTAAAATACAAGTTTCCAATATCAGAAATAAAAGTGGGAATCTGTAGAGAGAAATAAAGATTTATTACCTATTTATCCTTCTCAATATTTATTAGGACAAAGGAAAGCATAACTGGGTACTGTGACATGCTTGTAATCCTAGATACTCAAGGGGTTGAGACTTTAGGACTAAAGTTCAAAGCCAGCCCAGAAAGAAAGTCTGTAAAACTGTATTTCCAGTTATTCATTAAAAATCCAGAAGTGAACCTGTAACTCAAGTGCTAGAATGCACTCTGAGCAAAAATAATGTCAGGACAGTGCTCAGTCCCTTAGTTCAAGCCCTAGGGTTAGCACACGCGTGCGCGCACACACACACATGCACATGCATGCACACGCACACATGCACACACAAGCAGAAGTCTGTGTCAAAAAGGAGAAAAGAAGGGTAGACAAGTAGAAATTTAACAAAAGTACAGTAAATATAACTGACTAATGCAAAATCAGAAAATGTGAACAGCCATATATTTGTTAAATAATTGAATTAAAACTTTTAATAATAATAAGAGAAAAGTTTCTTTTGAGAAAAATACTAGACTCATGCTTTCACTTATAAATTCTATCAAGCATTAAATGAAGATTTTATAGCTATTATACAGAAAGAATTTAAGGGAATTGAAAAGGGAACACTTCTCACTCAAAGCTACAAGGCCAAATTCAGAAGATAGGAGGATTTCAGACAGATATTAGGAAATAAAATTTATGGGATCATAGAAGGAAAGTGGGACTTATTTTAGAAATACAAGATTAATTTGATATTCATAGATTTCAAGCATCTAGATTCTTTAATCTCAGAGATAAACAGTAAAATTTTATGATTAGCTTAATAGCTGCAGGGAAAGTATTTACAAATTCAACCCCTACTTATGATGAAAACTATAAAAACTGAATAAAATGAAACTCTTGAATCTGATAGATTCTATCTTTGAAGAAGTGACAGCTGACATCATAAGTTAATGAATGATTGAATGCTTTCCACCTAAAATCCAGAGATTAGTTAAAAATAATGACTTTTGCTAACTTATTCTCTTTCCTACTAGACATCATATTAAGGATAGGAATTTCAAAAAAGCAATGCAGTGGCAAAACTGCCTTTATTATGAGATTAGGTATATTCTACACTATAAAATTGTGAGATATGTAAAAACTTCCTTGATGGAAATAAGAAATAGAGTTTTCAAGTTACAGGTATATATCAATAAATAAAGATCAAGTTGAGTATGATGGTCCATTCCTGTATTCCCAGCACTCTAGAGTCTGAGGCAGGTCAGCCCGTGGTTCATATTCAATTTGAGGTCAGCCTCAAATTACATATCCAGAAACTGTCTAAACAAACAAACAATCAAACACACAAATAAACTGAATATCTATATACAAACATCAATACAAATACCAAATGAATATTCAAAATTCTATTTACCATTTATATAAAAATTTTAACAACACAAAGTGCACATAAGAACTCAATAGTCCAAACTGAAAAATGTAGGTGAGGATTTGCAAAAACTACACAAAGCATATAAATCCATAGGCAGATTCAAGGATTCTTCTTTCTCTATTGTTACGCTGATAAAACTCACTCAATCATATCAAAATCCCAGGCTGTCTTCGGTTAGAAATTGACAAGGTGATTCCCAAATTGATAGAGAAATATCCATCACCTAGAACAGTAAAACTGTATTTGAAAAGAATGAACAAAATTGAAGACTCGATGTTATCTGACTTCAAGAATTGCACTAAGGTTATTGTGGTCAATACAGTGAAGCAGTGACAGAGAGCAAAATGTGAAATGCAGGTTAGTATGGGTATAAAGAGAATAACAGAACAAAATTAGAGCCTAGAAATGACCAGCGCTTAGGTGGTGAACTGACGTTTCAAAAAGGCACCGAGATAAATGAATAAAATGGTCATATTTTCAACAATCATTCCTGAACAATTGTAAAACCATATGTGAAAATAGATTTTGAACCCTATATTCAATTTTTTTGTGAATACTATAAAAAATCTAATAAACTTGGCACTGGTGGCATCTGCCTGTAAACCAGTCCTAGCTACTCAGGAATCTGAGATCTGAGGAGTTTGATTTGAAGCCAGTCCAGACATGAAAAGCCTTGAGACTTTCATCTCCAATTAACTACTCAAAAAGCTAACCAGGGCTGGGAATGTGTCTTAGTGACAGAGTGCTTGCCTAGCATGTATGAAGTCTTGGGCTCAATTCCTCAGGACCCCCAAAACAGAAAAAGTAGGAAGTGGTGTTGTGGGTCAAGTAGCAAAGTGCAAGCCTTGAGCAGGAAAGCAGCTCAGGGATGGTGTCCAAGGCCCAGAGATCAAGCCCCAGGACTGGAAACAAAAAAGTTAGCCACCTCTCACCACAATTTTAAAAAAAGTGGAGTTGTGGCTTTAGTGGTAGAGTGCTAGCTCTAAGTACAAAAATGTCTAGTACAAAATCTCAGAGACAGTTCACAGCCCTGAGTTCAAAATTGGGACCAAAAGAAAAGAAAAGAATTATTCTCTTCCAATGGTGTGAAACCTAGTAAGGTTAGTTTCTTCTGGAGACGGAGACTAGGAGTAAGTCCTTTGCATGCCTCACATCTAGGCACTGGTGTCTCCCAGCAACTTTGATATTGCCCTGCTCATGCTGAAGTAATCTGTTTGTTCCTTCTCAGGGTCAGCCCTGTACCTTCCCCTTCTTTCTCTCAGAAGGACAACATTAAGTACATATTCACATTGCTAAACAACATGAGGAAATAATAGTTTACCCTCTTCTTTAGATAATGGAAACGACAGCTTATTTACAAGGAAGTTCTCCATGGCTCAGAAATTTTTAGGTTCATAGTAGTTAACAAAGCATTTTGAAATTGCAAGCTTTAGGTGGCAGGCTTTTGAGTTTATATCCTATTGCAATTAGGGAGTTGAAAGAGGATCTTTTCCATTAAAAATTGGAAACATTATCTAGGTCCCCACGTATTCATAGAAAAATGCAATTGTTCTTAATAAACTTTTGCTTGTAACTTTTTAAAAAATAAAATGTGATAGGACTGTATTAATGTTTTATGGTCACACACTTTATACATTATATATGTTAATATGGGAGTACTCATTTGAATGCGTACATATTGTTTTCTATGCAATAAATCTTTCATAGTGAATCTAATCAAGGTTTTTGAAGGAGAAAAGAAGCCTATTTTCCCATGAGGTAAGATTATTGAGAACTTTTCATTTTTCTAATGCACATATTATCATGTAAAATGGAATATATTTTCATGCACCCTGACCTCCAAGAAAAAGTATTTGCAATAGTGTGTAAAAATGTTTTGTCGAATTTAGTCTCACAATTATTGAGAGCATTTTTACCTAAAACTAGACAATTATTTAAAAGAGTGACTATCTTAGTGTATGTGTGTGGGTTATCAGCTCTTCAGACATGTAGACTGTGTGGTTAACAATAGTGAAAAAAATACTGGAAACCAAATGTATTGTGTTTTCTTTACTACTATTTTGTATTGATTAGAAATTTTATACTGATTCGAAATTTTAATTTGCTGCTGAAAATATATGCAGAAGTCTTTATTAAAAATCAAGCAATAAAAGCAGAGAACTGCTTATTTTCACTGCAAGTTTCCTTCCCATTGAACACTCCCTTTCACTCATTTTTCAACAGCTAAAATAACAACCAGCAAGCATGACAGAATGTGCTTTTTTTCCCATCAAGAACAATAATAGTTTATGCAATTTTGCTTCACACCTGGGCAACATAATCATGTACAGTATTTATTTCATTTTATTCACAAAACATATCACTTATACATGAACAGAAACGAAACAGTGCCACCACAAAATTCTCAGATATCTAGTTAAAATGGAATTGTGTCCTTTGATAAGCAACCTTACATAGGGTTCTTCTGCATGTGCCCTTTGAAAACCATGTCCTGCTGGTACTCACAACTCTTGTTTGATCCGTAGCATCTTTCTTTAATGGTACATCACAGCAAGTAACCCCACACACCTGTTGCTTTTTTGTAACTCCGTTTTGTAAATTTAGCTCCAGAAATCGATTAACATCTGTGTCTGCCTGGGAGCTCTTTACACCGATGGGGTGTGTCTGGTTGGACTTCAGAGCATCTGGCTAGTTGCCAACTTACAATAATGATTAAAAAATAATGAGTTTGGGTGACTCTCGAGATGCATAGGAGAGGCAGGAATATCATGTGCATAGGAATGCTTGGGCTCAACATGTCCAAAGATTAAATTAGTCCAATGCCAGAATGATATCAAGAGTGTGAATCAGAGGGAAATGGGTGAAAAAATACCACAGAGGGGCTCACCAGCTGCACTGGATGTTGATGAAAGTGAACTAAGCAACTCAAGGGCAGCGTTGTAAGGGAGAAAATGAGAAAGAAAGAGGGAACAGCTGACACCAAGCAAACAGAAAGAAATGTACCTATCACCCCATTCAGAAAAAAATAGCTGTAGTGTCAAAGTTTGTAGAGTTCAAAAGCTGTATAGACCATGATAATGATAATGTGCCTGGTGAAGGTTAAAATGTGTTTTAAGTTTAGCTACATATCACTATCCCACAATACTGTGAAATTTGTGGAATTTCTGTAATCGTTTAATCTCAATAAAGAAAAAAAATAGAAAGACATATAACAAAAGACTGAGAATCACTTTGAGAAACACCAGTTGTAGAGAAGAGCCATTCTTGCGGACACTGGTTTAGAGGTTCTAAGCCATCTCCCCTCCTCCTGCAAGGAATGAGAACTTTTGCAAATTCCCATGTCACTAGGAAACATTTTTAAACACAGTGACTATATAACTAGTTTTATTAGATGCCTGGATTTGATCATTCTTTTCTGGGTAGGTAACCTCTGGCACTCAGGATCTATAAGGCTGAGAAATAATTGAGGAAGACACATAGGTCACACATACCTCCCTTACAATGCCCTCACCCTTCTGTCTGTATTCATAATTTTGTGTGGCCTACAAATGATGTGTCAAATATCCAAATAGCCATTGGCATGAAAAGGTTTCTTACTCTAGGTGAGTAGTACTTTGCCTCCCTGAATACGCTATTTTCATGCTACTACATCCAATGACTTTCATAAACAGGAGAAAGAAGCAATTTAATCTGATGACTTTGCTTTATAGATGAAGGAGCAGGCATCTAGTTTTTTTATACAATGAGGGATAAATGTATATATGCTCTCATGGAAGTCCCTCAGACATTTTCTCTCAGAATTAATGTTATAATTGTGTGTCTGAAAGAAGAGGGGTGTTCAGTCTCCTGCCAAAAAAATAAAACACAACTGTCTTTGATGATAGTTTACTTGTACAAGCTGTATGAAAACAATGACAGCCTACAAAAAGTAATTTTAACATGCTAACCTTGTACTTTATCCTCAAAAAGAAGGATGAAAAGAATTGTCTTCAATTGTTTTTTTGGGGAAAAAAAGATTATAGAAATCACTACTGTCATCTGTTGGTGAAACTGGAAAATACAAGACATCTCAGAAGCAGATATTGTAGAAGAAAAAGAAAACCTTCATTTATTCGAGTATCCTCAGACAAACATCCAGGAGATTGTGAAGTGAATAGACCCATCTTATCTGTTTTTCCTCACTAAAAAGAACAGGTTCTCTTTAAACTTATGGTTAAAGAATGGATAAACTTATTTCACATAAAATAAATTGGGAGTTTGAAGCTATTCTAGATTAAGGACTATGCATATTTATGTAGTCAATCATAAAAAAGATAATAATCCTACCTCTGTCATAGACTGCTTGGTGTTACAAGAAAAAAAAATAGCAGACAGGATAATTCACAAAGAATCTACTCGCCACATCAAGATTCCCCTAGGAAGAACAGAGAGGATCAAATGTACACAGGTGCCTTTCTGCAACCAGAGCCAGTGCCCAACGGCCACGCCATTGGAGGAAGGTCACAGGGCGGGGGGCTCATTTTTGTACCATATCATACTGGATATAACTCCAAACCCTCACAGTTTCTGATTATTGGTCCCATACAGGCAGTTGATCCTTACCTGAACTGCCCGTCTCATCCCCAAAGGTACAATTGTACGTGCCTAACAAATCTCTCTCTTATCTTCCTACTCTCTGTGGTCCTTTTGCTCTAAGGCAGTATTCTTAATCTTAGACATTGGACTCAAGAACTGAGGAACATCTAGGAAAACCCAACTACCGAAAATACAGGTACAGACCAGGTAGGTAATTCAGAAATCATATATTCAAAGAAACCAACAGCAGCAGCAAGAAAATAAGAGCAAGAAACCTCAGTAGAAAGTCATCTAGCTCATCTGTTCCTCCTTCCCTCCATCCATCTAGCCATCCATCCTTTCAATTTATAAACATTTATTTATCACATATTGTTTTTTCTTGTTACTGACCTCAAAGACTGATGGCATGTGCTTTATTTTACAATTAAGTGAGCCACTATCTTATCCTCTGCCTGACACATACTGCCACTTTTGTCATCCTGAGCTGTGCTGCACATCTTGCTGGGAATGGTACCCAGCTGAGTTGTCTACTCCTTGCTGTCTGAGGGATGCCTGTGTTGTCTGACAACAATAAAGCCCCTTATCTTCAGAGAGCTTGCAAGATAATGTCTGTGGCTACTAACATCAAAGCAGACTAGTGTGCCTCTCAGCCTTTATGAGAATGCATGCTGTGAGAGACAGCTTTCGTCAGACGCACTAGTGGTGGGGCAAGAAGTGTAATATTGTCTGAGTAAGTGTTCATATAGACAAATACATTCAATAGGGAGAATGGTATTCTTTGGAAGATGTATAACCAATTTCTAGGAAATCTGATAGCTGGCATTTCAACAAGAAAACTACTACTTCTAACAAGGACCATGGCAAGCTCAGTTGACAACTTCTGAAGAATTTTTTAATTATTATTTTTTGTCAGTCATGGGGCTTGAATACAGGGCCTAGGTGTTGTATCTGAGCCTTTTTGCTCAAGGCTGGTACTCTACCACTTTGACCCCCAGTGCCACTTCCTGAAGAAGATACTGTGAAATTAAGAAGGAAGAAGTAATAACTTAACCTAAAGTTCTTGTAGCCAAGGGAAGCTTGTTTTATGATGTTTCATTCCCTTTTGACTACGTGATTATAACCCTCATGGTACAACAATTAACTAAAAGAGA
The DNA here is from genome assembly GCF_019054845.1 of Dipodomys spectabilis. Taxonomy (NCBI): domain Eukaryota; kingdom Metazoa; phylum Chordata; class Mammalia; order Rodentia; family Heteromyidae; genus Dipodomys; species Dipodomys spectabilis. Next base: position 35,125,033 of record NW_024870731.1, on the reverse strand, counting down.
TGGTTTTATTAGATTCCTGTGATTTTGAGGAAGAAAATGCAGGTGGAGTAAAAAGTAAACATCTTCTTTATCAGTTGGTAGAATTTTCTGCTCCTTAAGTGGAAATTCTACTTTACCTGATCTCTATTTTGTTTCTTTTTCTGTTTCAGAAAAATAAATGTTGTTGAGTTTAACATCTTAACATAATTGTTATTCTCCTGCTATAGAGAAAAAAGTCGAGAGGCTGGGAATGTGGTTTAGCAGTAGAGTACTTACCTACCATGCATGAAGCCCTGGGTTTGATTCCTCAGTACTGCATAAACAGAAAAAGTTGGAAGTGGTGCTGTGGCTCAAGTGGTAGAGTACTACCCTTGAGCACTGAGAGGCTCAAGGACAATGCCCAGGCCGAGTTCAAGCTCTAGGACTGGCATAAAAGGGGGGGGAAGGGGAATTGAAATGCCTTTAGCTGAATAGAGTTAAAGATTTCTTGCAGTACTCCTAGAAAATTCTCACTCCATCTCCCCTTCTTCCTATAGAAAGAACAGTAATCTCCTCAGATTTTCACCTGGACAATCTGCACTGGGTTGTAAAATCTGGCTGAAATGATGTCATTAATTTGTGGGCACAGAGTCAGTTCAGAAATTCTAGTAGCCAAACACAACACGTCAGGGTTGCTCTACTTAGACATCAAACAGGATTTTCTTTCTTCACAGGATTCTTGATATAAATATCTGCTTTGGTGGGGGAGAATTCACACTGTCGTTAAAAGTATGCTATTGAGTATTTTGGTTGGATGGAGAGTTTTACAGCTTAGGATTGGTGTTACACCAGGTTATTTTTAGTCAGGTATTGAGGAAGAGGAGAGGTGAATCCAGGGAAAGAAGTTATTTTATATACTACAGACGTATTTTGGGGTTGCCCGGGTGTGTTTATCCTTGAGAACCACAAACTCTTCCATGTTGTCCTGAGCAGCTGTGAATTTTCTACAATAACCAGTTCCCTTAGCAGGATATAACCACTGGAGAGACGATCAATTTGTAACCCAGTTTGGACAAGTCACACTGCTTTGCTTAGAAATTTGGAATGGGAACAAGCTAAACTGAATCTATGCTGTTGAATTGAATAAAATAATATAGTAAAATTAGATCTGGTAAGATAAAAACAGGGAAAAACATTAATAAGCTTCACATTATTAGAAAGAAGGTTCTCTCTTTACAATTTACCCTTGAAATTACCCCACTTGTTTTAGTAAGTTAATTGGGTTATATTAGGATTTGGCCTCAGGAACTTATATTTTCTAAGTAGGAGCTCTACCACTTGAACCACAATCCCATCCTTTTTTTGCTTTAGTTATCTTTCAGAGAAAGACTTGGGCTTTATGCCCAAGACAAGACTCAGACTGAAATGTTCATATCTCTATTTCTAAAGTAGCCGGGATTATAGGCATAAGCCACCATGCCTTGTCCAAAAGTTTTTATATGTTGAAACTAAAATATTTTTAACTACAGCATTAGTCACATATTCAGGCTACAAAATGAACCATTTGTTTAAAATCTGGCACTTAACCAAGGCAGGTTTATGTTGATAGATTTAAAAAATAAGTACATTTTTCTTCACAGTCAATAAATCATGATATCTAATTTTATTTAAGCACCTAAAACATACAGCATTTTGACTTTTAGAAGGTTGACAGAGTCTTTGTGCCATCCTCCTCTAACACTGCTATACATAACATAAAGGTATCTAACTGTAAAAATATTATCCAGCAAGCCCCTAGAGCTGACTTGCCATTATTTTTACAGCATAAATTCAAACAAATGAAGACCTGGAGAATTATTTCATGTGTTTTCAAGGCTATTATAAACCAAATTCTCTGAGAAGAAACCAAAGTGAAAAATAGGATGGACTCTACGGCTTTCAGAGAGCTGTCCTCGGTGAAATTGAATGTCAAAGATTTGGGAAAGCCGTCCAAAGAAGACAGTCAAATAGCATATCAGGAAATGTATAAATCTAAGTTCATGAATGTTATCATTCTGTTAGTTGGGTATAGAAGCCTGGAAACTAATCTCTAGAAGCAATAGTTACACGTGTTGGAAGATGACTGTATCAGGAAGCATCCATCAGACTTATTTAACAGAAGATACATTAGATAAACTAAGGGGCTGATCAAAACCATCAGGTCCCTGGGCTATAATGCTGTGTAGCAGTATTCTTATTTATGAAACATGTCTAGGAAAAATGTAATCCCTGGATAGGTAGCAATACAGGGATACTTAGCAACAGATTTTTATCAAAGAACTTATTGAGAAATTGAGAAACCACACCACAACTTTATATATTCAAGGGAGTTGTATAAGCTTGATTATCTCACATCACAAACTGCTCAGATTCCTCTCCAACAGTGACCCTCCTTGGAATACAAGATAGATTCCTCAAGGCTAGTGTTCCAACTCAATCTTTACTGCTTACTCACGGTGCAACTTTGAACCCACCACTTACCTACTTTGAAATTGTTTCTTTTTTTTAATGAGGAAAAAAATCACAGTAGCAACAATGAGAAAGATAATATGACCTTTCCAAGGATATTATAGGTGGTCGAGTCAAATGATTTACTATCTTTTGAAGAGCTCTGCAAAAGTAAGCCATCACATTGGTCCTCTCCCATGTCTTATTGTATGGTTGTCCATGGCCATAGTTTTGGCTGTACACATGGCTCTTTCTACATTCTCTTGTCTCTTGTTCATCCAGCTCAGGTCTTCTCTGACACTCAGTCAAGCCACTCCAAACTCTGCTCTGACCCAAACATGAATGTTTTTGTTGTTGTTGTTGTTGTTTTGTCAGTCCTGGGGCTTAAACACTGGGCTTGGGTGCTATCCATCAACTCTTCAGTTCAAGGCGAGTGCTCTACCGCTTGAGCCACAGAGCCATTTCTGGTTTTCTAGTGGTTGGTTGGAGATAAGAGTCTCATGGTCTTTCCTGCTTGGGCTGGCTTTGAACCGTGATCCTCAGATCTCAGCCTCCTGAGTAGCTAGGATTACAGGCATGAGCTACTGGCACCCAGCCAAACATGAATGTTTTTAAGAAAAGCTTACCTATGATTCCCTTAATACTTTCACATAATACCTTCTCTACTTACCTCATTTAAAAGAAAAAAAAAGGGCTGGGATATAGCTCAGGGGCAAAGTGCTTGCCTAGCAAGCAAAATGTCCTGGGTTCAACCCCCAGTACCAAAAAAGAAAAAATAATAAGCAAAAAATATGCTTGATAACAAAACTAGGTTTTTCTTTTCCCCTTCTTTATTTGGTCCACATGGAATTTGGGAATTTTGGTGTTTGATTTTTGTTGTTGTTGTTTTTTTTGCTTCCCAGTTTACATCTTCATGAAAAAAATAGACATTTTTTTTTGGTCCTTCAAACTGCTTTTCATCTGGTAAGCAGTATTATGAGGCTTTGGGATGATTCAATTAGGCAGTACAGATCAAATACAGCTATCTCCCCAATGCCAATGGGGGAAGTTCTAGGACTCCTGGGGATACAAAACCACCTTCTGGTCACTTACATAAAACGTCACAGTGCACATAGTCTCCTGCTCACTTTAAACCATCTCACGATTACTTGTAACATGCAAACGCTAAAAGTGAATAGCTGTTTTGCTGTATTGTTTAAGGAAAAAGGGCAAGAAGAGAAAATCCGTACATGTTCAGCACAGATGTAATTTTTTTCTGAATATATTTTGATCCATGGATGAGAAGCCCATGGCTATGCACAGCTGAGTGCATTCTGATTTTCTCTTTGCCTGTGTTGCTCCGATCTATGATCTTACTATGCTGTATAGACAAAGCTCCACAGACAGCAGTGCCTGAGCTCACAGACCCGCAGACTTCTGGGTAGCATCTGTGAGGACATAAGCAGTCTTTTGTGATAGTGACAATTCTCCTGTAGTTATAGTCTTTATTTTTCTTAAAAATGCCACCTCTTCTACAACACTGTTCTGGACCCTGATGATGCTCCCTGAATCTTCCAGATAAAGAAAAGAGCATCCATCTGCCACCAGGTAACATGTTCTTGCCTTCCTTTCCCTAGGCCTTAGTATTTCACAGAGCTGTCTTAGTCCCCTTGTCCCTGAAAGGAGAACAATCTGTATCAATGTCCCTGGATTCATTCTCTTCTGGTCAATCCTTTGGATTGAGACATCTTTTCTCCTGCTAGGGCATTTGATTGACCTGTAAAGTATTTAACACCAGGACCAGCACATAGCTTGCAATGAAGAAATATTAACTTGCTATGTGCAACAAAATTAAATATCATGCAAGGATTATTCATTTATTCTATTATGAATTGTGAGCTGATACCCTTCTTGAAAAACAATCCCAAGTAAATGATAATTTATTTTAGATTTCCACAGATAAAAATCTCTCTATGAAAACCTCACAAACATCCTGCATTTCGAGTAGCTGGTGGATGACGATAATAATCCATTAAAATCAGACATGTGAATATTTCCATTCAAAATTGAAGTCACTGTTTCAAATCCTACTTTAATTAGAGATTTAATGTTGTTTTGATTAGCTGAGCTAAGTGATGAGTGTTAAGGCCTCTTATTTTAGTTTGCTTTTCAATGAAAAGTTTTAGTAGAAAAAAACACCTCATGTAAAATGTGGCAAATTAAAGGCTTCCTGGGATTCAACACAAAAGAAGTAGGGTAGTAGCAGTAGTGCACTGCAGTTGGAAAACATTTGGTTAAGGGAGAGTGGGTGGGAATGGAACCAGAGACATGCATGCTATGCAGCCCCTCTATCTGAGCTACGTGTCAGCTCATTGGGAAGGATTTGAATGAATTCTCATCTCCTTTCTAACAGTGTGTCACCTTCAATGAGAAGGTATTACCTTCTTTGAGGATCATCAGTTAATAAAAATAATACCTACTTCACTTAGAACACTGAGTTGTCAGGGAACACAAGCAGAGTTCAGGTATGTTCCAGAACTTTCTTTAGGAATGTCTGTTTGGTTACAAACCCAGGCTGTGCTGGGAACTGTGGGAACGTACAAGAATATAGAGATGATGATCACAGTCTCATGTTTTGGTGGGTAGGGTATCAATGTCAGATGAAATGCAAATAAAATTAATATATTCTATAATTATATATAATATGTAATATAATATATATTGTGTTATATAACATATAACACATAATATATATGAATAATGCTAATATATATTATGTAGTTATATATAGTGTATATATACTTATTCTTTTGGGGGGCTGTCATAAGAAAGAAGTAAAATAGAGTGGCTTCTACAACTGAGATTGCTTCCTTTACAGTCCCTAAGGCTACAAGACCAAAGTCAAGGTGTTACCACTTTCGGAGGTGAAGAGTGAGGATCTGTCCTAGGCCTTCCTCTGAAGTTCGGTGGCCCTCTCCCTAGGTTTCACTGTGTAATCCTTGTCTATGTTTGCAAGTCCCTTCTTGATAGGAGGACGGCAGTCACACAGATGTAGGGCGCCCCCAACAACCTCACTTTGTCTATCTCCAAACCATCTCCCATTCTAAAATCCTGCAGGGCTAGGACTTCCGGGGGAAGGAGACAGAGTTCCACTAAAGGACTAGAGGACTAACGTAGATGGCAACCTGGTAAGAGTGCAGATAACACATGCAGCTCGGAGATGAGACGTCTACCTGAAATTATTAATATTCTGTCTTAAGGCTCATTTTCTAATTTCTCCTTGTACTTAATTAGCTCTAAGTCATTTTGTTTTCTCAATACCCAGAGCTCTGCGGCATTAACCTGATGAATGTATTCTATTCATTAATACAACTCATTAGATACCCTTCTTTTTAAACACTGCAGTGGGGATGAGCTGAGGACTTCTGCCCCACTTAAACTAACTTCGGTCAAACCAGCGAGCTGTTCTGGGCCTCTTATTTCTATCTATAAAGAAAGGGATCAGGATCCGATATGTAGTTTACAGTTGATATTGAGCCCCAATATTCTGAGGTTGTAATGACATCATAAACACGGCCTCAGACTAACTAAAGGACCCTTTCTTTGCAAAGAGTTTAGTTCTGCTAATTTGGGTAATAAATTTACCAAATTATACTTTTTTTTTTAATAAAAAAGGCACAGGTTGTACTGAGAAATTAATTGATTCATTTAGAAGATAAAAAGTGAATATGAAATTCTTAATCTTCCGAGAGGAGACATTCAATTAGTGTTCTTCGTTTTAACATTCAATAGCATGACTCTACATGAGCAAAAAATAAAACAGATACTTAGTCCCATGAACTCCGGTCCTTCAAACACATCTACCAGGTTCTTTGGAGACTATCGACAAAAGTGTGTCGACCAGCATAAAGAAAAACATTGAGGGGTTTAAGACCTGCTAATCTCCTTAATTGTCTTTTTATGACTTTGAATTATTCCTGAAGGAGCATTATTCCTGAAGGAGCATGCGTTATACCATTGTAGGGTAAGCAGTATTTTAAGTTAAATATATTTGGTCATGGAAACATACTGGAGCACCACTGCTATTTCCAGCCTAAAACGTAGAGCCTTCCAAACATGCTGACATGTTTCTTTAAGGAAAGGTTCGGCTACCAAGGGAGAATGAGCCCACTATTGCCATCATTGAGAATAGAGGCTGAAATAAAAATGTGTACACATAGTCCTTTCTACAATGGACTTTACTTTCATTCATTTTCCCTTTCCCACTCTCTACATCTATTATCCCTTGAACTCTCAATTCTTCCCCTAATTAAAATAGTACATAAGAGCGAGGTGCTAATGGCATAGACCTATAATGCTATCTACTCAGGAAGCTGATGTGAGGATCATAGTTCCAAGCAAACCCCAGCAGGAAAGTCTATGAAACTCTTACCTCCAGTTAATCACACTCCACCCACCCATTCCCACCCCAAAAATGCTGGAAGTAGAGGTGGGGCTTAAGTGGTAGAACACTAGCCTTGAGCACAAAAACTCAGAGACCCTTTGTTCAAGCCCCAGGACCAACATGAAAAATAATCCTATTAAAAATAGTACACAAACCCTCTAAACATTTCTTGGAGGTAAATTTTCTGTGAGCTCTTATGCTAACGTGAATGACCTTTTCTTTCCTATTGGTTATCATTCCTTTGCCAATTTTAATCCATGGGGTTTCAATAGTGACCCTAAAAGGATAAGAAAGTTTTAGACCCTAAATATTCCTTATATCAAACTGATGCTTTAGGAAGTATTTGGCTGTGGAAGATAGTTAATTCAATAGCTAGAGTTATTTTGGTATGAAAAATGGAGATAGACTAAAAGTCATCGATTCAAAAGGAAAAAGAAGCAGAATCTTCCTATTAGTTATCAGGAGGTTAATCTTAGTAATAAGTAACACTGGATACATTAGTATAAGCAAAATGTTTGTTTTATTTGGGGGAGGGGAGTGAAGGGCATTGTCCCTGTATTCCTTTAGTTCAAGGCTAGCACTGCACCGCTTGAGCCATAGCTCCAATTGTGGCTTTTTCTGTGATTTATTGGAGATGAGTCTCATGAATTTCCCTGCCCTGGCTAACTTTGAATTTTGATCCTCAGATCCCAGTCTCCTGAGTAGCTAGAATTACAGGTACCTGGTTATCAGTGTGGATGTTAAACATTAAAACATGCTCTGGTCTAAGACTGTGAGATGCTTTCTGAATGCTGATGGCATGGATTGACAGGCATAGCAAATCAAGATTTTCAGTGGAGTAGGGCACCACCTGAGGGAACAGGACCTTCAGATGATGGTAATTCACACATTATCCTGTAAAACATTCTAGCCTTCACTGTGGGCTTAAGAGTAGTGGTACCCACATGTCTGCCTACTGTGAGTTAGCCTGAGCAACACAAACTACAAACCTACCTTCTGCTCACACACATCAAATTGCACTTTTTGAGAATCCATTTTTATTTCCGAAGCAGGAAAAGCCGAGAGACTAGACCTGCTGATGAAAGCCATGCAGTGTAATAGAATAGCAATATATTTAGGTAAATTTAGTTGGAGAAACACCTTTGCACAGTTAGCAGTGCAGGCAGCACCCCCGTGGAAATAACAGATGGAAATAAAGATGTGTGTTACTAGGGATACAGGCAGATGAAGCTGGGTTCTACTGGAGTTCACTTGGGGGTGGGGTGGGGGAGTTGCTTCTGATCCTTCTCCTTTCATTTGCTAGGCATCATTGGCAAGACCTGGGAAACTCCAAATGGGGCCAAGCCCAGAGATAGTCTTGTCAAAGATATCCTAAAGGTACTGCTTGAGTCTCAGTTTTAAACATGTCAGTCCATTCCAGAACTATTTATTCAAGATCTACTATTTATTTGGAATATTCATAAAAGTGAATATTTTTAGCCGGGCACTGGTGGCTCACGCCTGTAATCCTAGCTACTCAGGAGGCTGAGATCTGAGGATCGCGGTTCAAAGCCAGCCCGGGCAGGAGAGACCGTGAGACTCCTATCTCCAATAAACTGCCAGAAAACCGGAAGTGGCACTGTAGCTCAAGTGGTAGAGCGCTCGCCTTGAGCTGAAGAGCTGAGGGACAGCACCCAGGCCCAGAGTTCAAGCCCCACGGCCGACAAAAAAAAAAAAAAAAAAAAGTGAATATTTTTCAGAAATTATTCTGGATGTGACAGAAAAAATAATAGGCTCAGGTTCTTATACCATTTAGCTCATCTCATTATGGGCAACCTGGATTATGCATGAAAACAATGGAACCAAATGCAGATGAGATGCTAGTGAATAGGAAATTGAGAAATGCAGGTTCTACATGTCAGACAAGGAGACTGAATTCCACATGGAAGCCAGTGGATCTGTAGAAGGAATTTAGACCAAAAACACACGACATAGTTAGATGATTCCAGTAATCCTGGTGGAGGGTGGACTCACAGATAAGACATGAAAAACAATCAGTAATCAGACAAAGCTGTTCATTTCCATTAACATTCAATTAATAATGTTTAATAATGGCCTTTAAATCTTCCATGTCCTAATGTCTTCATGTTGAAGTAGGTGATTTGTAATAGACAAATGCTTGGCAAACCACAGCCCTGAGGCCATTATTTGGCAGTTTGCCTGTTTTCATAAATGAAGTTTTATTGCAATATGTCATGCTTATTCATTTTCCATTGTCTCTTTCTACTTTCATGCTACAATGGCAGAACTGAATAGTGCTAACAGAGACTGGATGGTCCACAAACCTTTAAATACCTTCCATCTTGCCTTCCACTGATAAGTTTGCCAACCCTACTCTAGATCATCAGCTGGTTTTGTTCCAGTTACAATATTATTTGAGTCTAATCAAATACCTGATTGAAGACCCACAACCCTTTGTCCTGTCTCTCTGTTACTCTCTTTACTTGTTCAAGATTAATGGACTAACTCATCTGAATACAATTTGGGCATTTTCAGATAAATGTATACATTGGTTTGAGAGTAAACTAGATATCAGAAAATTTCATATGACAAAGGAAGCTAAAAAAGATACATCAAATCTTAAAGCTCATCCTTAAATGAGTGTGGCAAAGGAGAGACAATACAAAACAGCCTGTCACTAACCACACAATGAACAGCTGGTTTCCAGTTGCTTCCCTCTGTTCTTGAGTGCCTTTTACTATCTCTTTACTAAATGAACTTGTAACAATTGTGCTCACAGCTCCTGGTTTTATTTCTATCCTACTGGAGAGCAAGAACCACCATGCTTGTGCACCATGCTTCTACTCCAGAAAATGAGATGGCCAATGAAGGTTAGCAGAACTGCTTTGAGAATAATATTCTCTTGGACTTGTAGCTTACTCCATTAATGGCAACATATCATATTTACATAACATCTTTCTTTAGGAGGATTCATTAAACCTTTCCTTTTCTTTCCCCCTCCCCTCTCTCAGATTTGTATTTAAGTTATCATGGCTTCCATTCTATCAGACATTGCAAATAGGGATCGATCAATTCAAATTTATCTATTGGGAAATTAAGAAACAGTTTCCACCATTGATTTCATTTCCCAATATTTTGTGCATATTTTGTGTCAGTGCCACAGTTAAGTTGGTAAATGGATGAGATATATCTCAGGGTCTTTTCCCCTCATTTGGCTTTTTTCACTTAAGGCTGTTGCTCTACCACCTGAGCCACAACCGCACTTCCAGGCTTTTGTTAGTTAATTGGAAATCAGACTCTCTTGGATTTTTCTACCTGGGCTATCTTTAAATTGTGATCCTCGGATATCAGATCTCTTACTGAATAGCTTGACTTACAGGAGTGAACCAATAGGGCCCAGCTTGAGGTTGTATTTTCCTAGCCATATTGAAAACAACAATTACAATTATCAAGTTGTCTTTCTTTGAAACTATCATGAACTTCTGAAATTCTCAGAGTCTATTTTGAGAACATGGCAGTGCTAAGTAAGAAGATTTGAAAGCTCTTTTGATTGGCAGCTCAACTGTCATTGTTTGAAACAAAGCTCTTCTATGATATTTAATCAAGTCCCACCCAATCTGCAAGCTTGCTTTCTCCTGAAACTCTATCACTCCCTTCAAATCCTAGCTGGTCCCTTGCTATTCTAAATAATTTAAGTAAAATCTGAGAGCTTCTGATATGCCAGCACTCTTATCTAATCCTCATGGCAATTCTAGGATAGAATTCTACCCTAGGGAATTCTAGGGAACTATTCATTCCATTACCATTATTTTGCAATTGAGAAAATTCAGCTTGCTCAGGAACGGGTAGATTAGGGTTCAAACCTAGGGATCCTGACTTCTGGGTCCCATGTATTAACAGTTTCCTAAGTCATTAGTTAGTCCTTGCCTCTCCTCTTCATTTAGTATTTTACATTTGTGAATTGAAAATAGCTTTAAATTCCCACTTAAATAGAGTACATTTTTATTCCCACTTGGATATTTTACCATTTGAGGTGAGTCACTATCTTCCACCTAGATGTGCACAAATCTTTCCTGAGTGAATAATTGAATGTGCATGCACCAATGTGCCTGCGTACCATTTGCAATTGTTGAAAGAACACCTTTTATACTCCCCACCCTCATGATCATTAAATTTGGACCTTCAAGTGCCTTAAGCAGCATTCTCATTCAGATACATCTTCCTTCCCAAATTCTTAACATCTTTCCAACTATTATAGAGAACTGAACATATTTTAGCTTCATTATAAAATTTATTAGCTTCTTAAATTTATGAGTGAGGAATGTTTTAAAAAATCTCTTCAGTTTGTAAAATACTCTGTTATACATCTCAAAGACATGAACCTGATGAATAACTGAATAAACATTAGACTACTTATGAATTACACACGCTGTAGCTTTTACATAGATATTTTTCCTTAATCTGGAAAGTTTTCTAGGTTGTATACATTCTAAAACTCAAACGGTACTACTTCATCAAAGCTAGTAAGTAGAGCCAATTAATAGCTTTCTGCCTCTGTACTTAATCTGGGAACCTTTGGAGGGGTTTCCTTGATTTTTTAGTTAAATTTTGTGGCTAAGTTACAAGTTTGACTTGAGGTAGCCTAACAAAATGGAGAAAGGTCACAATAAAGTCAAGAATATTATCTTTTTCTTCCTTTAAGATATGTATCATTTTAAACTCACTGACTTTGGATATAATTGGCCAGAATTCATCGTATAATTGTTTCCATCTATGACAACTGAACTCTGCAAACCTCTAACAGTCCAGGAAACCATATGTCCTTCCACTTTTGTTCAATTTTTTTTCTTACATGATTTTTTCTTTTGCTTAAAAAAAGAAAACTCTCTTATGCCTGTTCTATTTCAATAAGGTTCTAAAAATGTCTTCAGTGATACTTATACTCCCATATCATACTTTTTATTAACATGTTTTCAGACAGAGTTTAACTATAATTACTTATGATGCTCTGTTCTTAACTCTCTAGCAAAGACTAATTTAAGAAGGAAGAGAGATGTGATACCACAGTACATTAGTTTCTATTACATTTCCCAAAGAAGTGTGAAGATTATTAATTATCAGGTTTTTAAGGTGGGAAGCACAGTGATTTTATGTTGTTCAATATCATCTATAGAAACTTTCCTCAGAGCTCACAAATACCATTTTCTTTTCCTCTGTCAGAGAAGATCAGAGGTTGCTCTATGGTCAGGCTGTGGGCTCCCCTGTTTCTTTTGTTAATGACAAAAGCTAACATGGGCAGGGTGCATATCATCTTCCACTAACATGTTTGAGATGAATTACTTTAATCTTGCTCATGTATAGTAGCATCATCTTTGTGTAAACTAGAAACATCAACCAGATAGGAAAAGACAAGAATCACAAAAGAATAAAGAGTAGAGGTTCAAGACGTTTCATCCGCATGCACACATGATTTTGCATATCCAAAATTCTGGATGCCCAGAATTTGAGGGGTGGTATGGCAGTGAAAGTAGTATGTCATGGCGCCTCATTTTGTAAATTAGAATCAGATCAATGAGTTGAGGTGACTTGCTGACGTACATTAGTATCTGAGCCATTAGTATCTCTAATGCTATGCAAATATCCATTTGAAAACTTTATAGAATGAATTAGTAACACTCCATTATAATCCATTTTTGGTCAAGCAATATTGGTTTGCGAAGAAACAATGTCTTCTGAGCTAGAAACACAAATCACACATTTGTATGATGATACATCCACAGTGTGTTGCCAATCAGGGTGGCAAGTCACCTCTGCTTTTCTAGTTGGCCTTTGCATCTGGATTTCTTGGGCTTCCACACAACATGACATCTGGCTGCCATGTAGGCATGCTATTGTCATCATCCTTTGAAGGCATAGGCTTGCAACTGTCACTTCTTTCACACTTTTCATTCATTAAAAAAGTCACAATTCCCATGAAGATTCAAGGAAAGATAAAGAGGACTATATCTTTTGATGTATGGAGCAGCATACAGCAGAAGGAATGAAGAAATAAGAAAGAAATGGTTGATGAAATGTAAGACTATGATGACATTATAATTGAGAAGTACCAGATTCATTTTTCCTAGTCGAACACAAGTTCTACTTAATCACTGCTTCTGTATTGGTGTTTCCACAGTATATACTTCTAGGATCAGATAGCTTTTTGATCCAAGAAGGCCCCATCTCTTATATTAAATGTTTTGTTGAATATACTCAATAGTTGTGTACTTATTCATTAGTACTCTTCCTTCCCTTCTCTTGAGTATACATCATTAAAAACCCATTTTGGTAGAAAAAAAGAATAGGAATATTGGAGAAAATGTGTCAGTTATTAATTACTGAGTGTTTGATATTTTTGAAGGGCTGTGCTATTTGCTTCTACCACATAAGAATTTAAGAAACCCTTGGTAACCAGAGTGTGGTATCTATAGGACAGTTAATTCTGATCATGTGCAAAAGGTTACACACTAACAGAATCCTAGTCATTCTACCTTCAAGGCCATAGTCCTTCCACATGGCAAGGTGCTAAGAAAGTGATAACATTTTGTCCTTTTGAGAAGTGTAAAAATTTAATGAGGAAAAGAAAAGAAAACACAAAGAAGACAGAAAGGAAGTCAGGACAAGAAGAGACAAAAGGATGAGAGAAGATCAGGCAGGCGAGGAGAACAAGAAGTAAAACGCATTTGGGATGAGATAGGAAGGTCGAGCCCTTCTGAAAGGTGACTTGTGTCATTAGAGAGATAAAACTTTCAACTTCAGAAAAGAAAAGTTACTTGAGAAGAAAAATGCTACTGAGTAAACTAGGAATGGCTGCTGCCATGGGCTGAGTTGAATGTGATGACATTTCCACGGAAGAAGGACATTATTTCCCAAACATAAGAAGCATCAAAGAGAGGAGGGCTCTAAAAGCCTGGTGACTCTTAAGGTAGAGGGCAGGCAAATTGATTACTTCTTCTTTTTTTAGAAATCTTACTGGACATAATTTCTGGAAAGTCAAGTGTTATTACTAAAAACAAAGAGAATTATAAAAAGATGCTTCTGTGATGTTCCACAAAGACATTGAAGCCATTTCGATAGAGGGATAAAAGAGTAACTACAGCACATGACACTTAGCTCTTCCTCTTTAAACATAAAGACTTTAATGATGAAATAACCTCTACCATCAAGTAGGGGTGAGAAGTCAAATTAGAGTTCACTATTGTTGAGTGTTAAATTCTCCAATTATTTTTCCTGTCTTCTGAGATTTTATAAGGAGAAGATTAACTGTCTTCTCAATAGTTGAAGCAATAAAATATGTTTGGGAAATGACACTAACACCTCTTACTTAGGATGTACCAAACATTAAGAGGTCAAATTGGAGCATTAAAGCAAAATTTAAAAGTCACTCAGTCTCCCAAATGTCACTCAGTCTTCAAGCATCTTCTTAATTTTTATGCAATGCCTCACCTTATCTTATGGAAAAGTCTATGCAACGAGTTGAAAAGGGGTTTACTTTCTTTTATATCAGATAAAATTCTTTTTAAAAAGTGCTTAATATTTCATTAGCAATGAACAAAAAAAAATAAGCCTCAGGAAATTAAGCATAAGAATAGCCTGCAGCGAGGCTTAAGAGACGTCATCTGCTAATCTCAACATTAGCCGATATTAATTTTGAAGTAGTTATTGCTAACATGAATTATGTATAAAAGATTTAACTATGGTTATTTGCAATCTTGAGGACGCAAGTAGATGATTTCTCCCTTTGATGCACACACTTAATATCCTTTCACATCTGTCAGGCACGTCTTTTCTAGTAGGAATGAGCTAAAACCACCTGAGCATGCACCACAGCCTACTTACTGGGAAGAGAAGAGCTTGTGTTTTTGTTTTGGTTTGTGTTACTCCTACTTGTTTGGCCTACTTGTTTGGCCAGTTGGAAATTCTAGCTTTAATTGGAAAATCAAAACGAGTGTCCTCCACCGGCTTATACACAATGCAAAATAGTTTTGGACACTATCAGAGACAGTCAGGAAGAGAACTAATGTTTTCCCTTGATCAGAAAACATAAAAGAGATTGTACCTGGTGGTTAAGGGCCAGCAGTCAGTATGGGTATCACCATAGACAGTAACACCAGTGCTGTGTCTCAGGGGAGGCTGATTCCTATGGCCTTACCTCCTTCAAGGAGAGATAATACCAGTGCTAGTTATACAGGGTTACCATGAAGAATAAACGAAAGGAAGAATAAACAAAATGATACATAAATCATTACCAGAGCATGCACTATTATGTCTTTCTCTCTGTTTTATTGTTTTCTTTTTTCAAACATGTCAAAGTACTAACTTTAATCACCATTTCTCTCTGTAGGAAACAGAACAGATTGAAAAGTAAAAAATAATGGAGTAGCTTCAATATAAAATAATATCTCTTATTCCCCCCCCCCCAATATCATGGAGATCAAATGCTGCTTTTTCAATGAGGTTTATCTCATTCAAAATTGAATCTCCATCTTGACCAAGTTCTCTCTCAGATCTGCAACATGCTCTATTGTTCCTCCTCAACACTTATTTTCTAATCTTCCCTATGCATTGGCTTTCTCATCCCACTAGAAAAATAGGTCCTCAAGGGCATGGAATTATAATCTTTACTCTATCAAACATATCCCAAGTCAAGTCCCCAAAATTTTTCCTGGACTGTGATACACACACACACACACACACACACACACATACATACACACACACACACACACACACACACACACACACACACACACACTGTTATGATCTGAGTTGAAGGTATCACCTCCCCCCCAACACATAAGACTTGTATGTTGGGACCGGTGTCCTCCCCTGTGGGTATTTTCTTAGGAAGTGCTCTCTCTCTTTCTCTCTTTCTCCACAAGAACCACATACATATCCTCCTTCTCCTCTCTCTTTCTCTTTCCCTCTTCCTCTCAATCTCTCTTTCTTTCCTGTCCACCATGAGAGGAAGAAACTCCACATTCATATACTTTCCTACCATGTCTCCTGTAAAACCAATCAACCATACACCATATCCTGTGAAACCATGAGACAAAATATATCCTCTTCCCTTAACTAATTGCTATCAGGAATTTGGTAGCAAATACCTCAACAAAAGTAGTGGATAATATTGAAGAAATCAACACAGGATGAAAATAACTACATGTGTTTCACTAAAACGACCCAAGAAAATAAAATAGAAACGTATATAAGATCACATACACAAGATGTTCATAGTTTTAATAAAAATAATAATGTTACAAAGGGTGCTTTCTTCATTACTGGTTCATTAACCTTTTATGGTTTACAATGTAACAAGGAATTTAAAGTTTTTAATAGCAAAAATTCTTCAACAGAAGAAAAATATAGCTTTAATTATATATATATAACTTAAGCATAAAATTGATGTCATGAATAAGACCCAAGACGTTTGTTCTAACTCTGCTTACTTCTTATAGATACAGGTTTCTGTTAATCAAAGCTATAGCTCTCTGTGCACAATTCTTTCAGAAGTAGAACCCACAGAAGAGGAGCAGTCAGTGCCTGCTATTCCCAGAGCTAAGCTACAGAGTCTGACTAAAACTTCCCCTTCTCTCAACCCATCAATACATTTTCTGTCTCAACCAGCTAACATCAAGAAGGTAACAAAATTATTTAAACAATATTCCAATCAGATATAGAGACGAACCATTTAGGAAGAGGAAGGTAAAATAATATTATGTCAATAAAGACAATCAAGAATTCATATAAAGAAACAGCCATTGTCAGACCACAATTATGTCTCTTGTTCTCATTGGTAGTTTAGAGAAATATTCATAAATATCCTGAGAAAATGATGCTCAAACATGATGTGTGGAAGGGGAAGTTTCTCTATTAGAGGTGATTCATTTTTCCAATTCCTACAAGTATGATCATCGTAAGTGATAAAACTCAGGTAGCTGCTTCATGCAAAAGAACTTGCATGCTTCTTTCTCTACCTTCCACTTCTCCCTGTCTACCCCACAGCATAGATGCAAACATTTTATTCAACCAATTACACAATTACAATCTGAGATTTCAGGCTCCAGCTATTTAGGGTGACCATACATGCTCGTCTGCCAAAGAGAGCTCTACTTTGTCAATATTCCTTGCACACATATTAATAATACTCTTTCTCTCCCCAAAGCCTCTCAATTCTGATGATAAATGGTGTGATCACCACAATATATTAAACTTCAGAAAGGAAAATAATAAGAAGAAAGTCTTCCAAAAGGACACATCACAATAGGGACATTTTCGTTGTCCACTTTCTATTTTTATGTGTGCTGGAGAATTCAGAAATGACCACCCACAAGGAAGGCTCCAGCCAGTCACCGGCTTACATCTAATTTACATTACTACTAAAACTGGAAAATAGCTTTTAACTCATAGGTCCTAAGGTTTCAGTAAATCCCACTTACATTAAAGATCTGTTTTTACTTAATAAAACTACCACAACAGAGATGTTTAAAAAAATTGTCTTCAAATTCACTGATTCTAAATTACAAACCTTAATAGGCACAAGCTCCAACATGTAAATCAATGACAAAGGTCTATTTACTTATTTCTAAAAATAAAATTCTATATCCATACCAAAATGCAAAAACACAATTTTTTGTTTTTTTGTGTTTTTTTTTCCAGTCCTGGTACCTGAACTCAGGGCCTGGACATTGCCCCTGAGCTTTTTGCTCAAGGCTAGCATTTACCACTTTGAGTCACAGCTCCACTTCCAGTTTTCTGGTGGTTAATTAGAGATAAGAGGCTCACGGACTTTCCTACCCGGACTGGCTTTGAACCACGATCATCAGATCTCAGCCTTCTGAGTAGCTAGGATTATAGGCATGAGTCACTGGCACCTGGCTGAAAAATATATTCTTAATAAATCATGTGCATAATTTTGATATGATCATAATTATTTATAATAATTATAATTATTTCGGTGAGAACCAGAAAAGGTAAACTGTAACAAGTAACAAGAACTAATCAGAGAAGCTCAGTTTTAAAGAATAAAAAGACTATATTTCATATTTTATATATATATATATATATATATATACATATAATATTCCATGGGGAGAGGGGAGACTTTATAGATTTCCTATAATTTATTGTGATTAAACTGTCCACTCCTCATTGGTAATCACTTCCCTTTTTTTGAAAAATTCATGATCACTCGTCCTTTGAATGTGTATTAAAGCATAATTAACAAAATAAAAATTAGTCGGAACAAGGTGAACAGGCAAGCGTAACAAATTCAGCCTATTGATTGCCGTTTAGCTACTGTTTCTTTCTTGAGCAGAGAAGTGACAAATTGTGGGCCATGAGACCATCAGCCTGCAGGATCGTCATTTAAATGGGAGGAATACACAAGGCCTCTAGCTGCAGAAATGACACTCCTCTCACATTACCATTCCAGCTACTCCAGTGGCAGAAATGACCATCATCAATATGAGAAAATGTTCAGGATCACAGGGAATGCCGTCCTCCATTTCTCTTTCTCCCCGCTACAGCTCTCTGCTCTCCAAAATGAGATCGCTGAGTAGTTGCTGGATAGTTTCCTAATGATTAAGGATGCTCTCCATGCGAAGCCATACGTTTTGTGGCTGGTATGTTAGGGCTCTAATGAAAAGACAGATACCTCTCTACAGGAGAAACGCGTGTAGGCAATGCCCTTTTCTCTACAACCCTGATTAAATCAACGTGCTTAAAAGAATTTTGCTTTTGTGATTCAAGTAGTGGGGACTCTCTTGGCATTTAGTTTAAACACTGCAAGCAAAATATTAGTTTTCAGATCTGCAGGGTATTCATAGCCTTGAGTGTCTCCAACAAGCTTATCTGGAGCATTCTGTTTATGTGAAAGAAATTGCCATGATCAATCATGGCATAGTAAGGGATCAAACAAAATGCTGAACGGAGAAATATTTTCTACTGGCCCATTCTAGCAGGAGACAAGAGCTCTACAAGTGAGCTGTGATAAATATTCCACACCAAAACTACAATTTATGTTCTAGAATTTTTTTCAGCTGTTGATATGAAACTTCATGGTTCAGGATCTTTTTTTTTTTCTTCCCTCTTGCTCATATTTTGCAGTCTCCACAGAGTAGAAGGCAATTTCAGTTGCCCAACTTTGGCAGTTATAAGTCTCTTTTGAAGCCTGCATTTTTCTTGAAATAAACAAAAATCTCTAAAATTCTCAATGTGGGCTGTGGAAATGAAGTCAATTTTCCCTTCCCTAACTCCATGCGAGTAGCCAAAATCATTACTATGGTTTCATAAGTACATTGAGAAATGAGAGAATGTGGAATTATAGAAATCTCCTCAAAGAAATAGCAAAGAGAAGAAAAACACATAAAAATAAGGAAATCCCGATTCCTAATTTCAATGAATCATATAGCTACATGCCCTTTCAGGATGTATTCCCACAGATGGCTTTATGAGCTCACAGTGTAGAACAAACTTCATTGAGTGGTAATTTTGGCCTGTTTCAGTAGAGTTAGCAACAGGCAACTCTTTTGTATGTTAATGTTCTATTTCTCTCTTTCTCTCCATCTCTTTTTTCCAATGTCCAGATCCTTTCTGATCAGAAACAATGGTCATTCGCCATTATTTCTTATCTGATGCCTCAATTTTAGATATTCACTGGTAGATTCACATCTTCTTTCCCTGTACTAAAACTCAGACTCTCAGTGAAACCCACGGTTTGATTATTCCTAAGGATTATTCCTAAGGACTCTGGATATGTCCTTCTATTGCTTGACAGATTCACGAACATTTTTGCATAAAATAAATGTCAAAATTCGTATGTACCCTTTCTGGCTTCTTTTCCCCACCTGGTTGTTTAGTCATACTCTACATTTCAACCTCTTTATCCTTTGGCTATCTAAATATGTATTTTTGGATCCCAAAGCTCTCCTGTGTCCTTGAACTTGTCCTGTGCACAACTTTGGAAGGGATCTGTGTTTTACCTTGTCTTTGTTCTCATCTTAGCAATGTATGTTCCATGCTAAGAGGAGAATCTTCTCTCTCTCTCTCTCTCCTTCTCTGTCTCTGTCTCTGTCTTCCCCCTCCCCCTCTCTCTCCCCCCTCCTTTCCATATACCTACAGATTATGGTCTGTTTCTATACTTTGCATGATTTGCATCAAATGAATATACTTCAGGGCTGATCAATCTGATAGAGTGCTAATTCCTTGGCGCAATTCCTTGGAGATGGGAGACCCCATGGCATTCACTGTATACTCCTCTCTGCCCTATGTAGTAATTTGCATATAGGAGAGACTTTTTCTGAGTGAATTTAAAGAAGTGTTTCACTCTTTCTGTTTTGTTAAATTCATCAAACATTATTTGTTATGAGTCCCAGTTACCTCATTGATCTCCATTCTCTATTAAGGAATTGCTGTGCTGGTTTTTGACAATGGAGGTTAATGAGTTAATGTTTTATTGTCACACCAGGCATCTGAGGACAAAACAAATCTTCTAAGGGACAATGTCTTAGAGCTTTCATAGTGCTTGTAACATGGACAGCAATATAATTTTGTCTTGCTCTGCTGATCCCAAAACATTCCATTTAAAGGATTTGCCTTTACCATTTTGCTCATGAAACGGCATGACCCCTGTGCTCATGAGGACTCAAACCCCAGCCTCTGTTGACCTGCATCTTTTCCACTTTATGAACAATTTACAAAGGTCTTCACCACACAATTTAATTTATCTTGGTTAAACCCAGACTAGACCTCGTGTCCTCAACAATTCAGAGATACACTTTCTCTGAAACAAAGCAGAAACATGGACAATCGAAACATGTAAGTGGACACTGATGAGAGAGCATCAATAAGAATTTAATTCTAGAGTCTACAACAACCAGGCCAAGAATGCCAACTTCTGATTCATTATAATGAGTCCCGGATTCAAGCACCTGTCTCTGGGGCAAGCAGTCCAGGGAGTCAAACCATAGGCTCTGTAACAGAGAGCTCGAAAGGACCCCATACCTTCACACATCGCATTAATGCTTCTATTTTAGAGTCAATCATAGAAAGTCAAACATTCATTCCTAACTAAACAGGAGATGGTCTGCTTCCAGTTTCCCCAGCTACAGGCCAACAGCCTTCCAAGAAATGCCTGAAGGCTTCATTGTCATCCACTATGTGGCTTTCTATCCACTCTTCTGACTTTGAGCCTCAGTTCAAACACATACTATTATATATATATGTGTATATGTATATTATATGTGTATATGTATATATTTCTGTAGATGCGTATATATATATATATATATATATATATATATATATATATATATGTATGCTATAAAGAACTGTCAATAAACAGCCTGTACCCATTATCATTCAGGTTTATTTCCATAACATGCAAATAGCCCTAGTTCTTTTTAGGAAAATTTCTTTGTGATCAACTGGAGAGGAAGTCTGGACTTGTTCTATATCAGTTCTCTACTGTTATATTACAAACCACTCCATGTTTAGTGGCCTAAGACAATTATTGTTTGTCAAGTATCATGATTCAGTTTCCATGAATAATCCATCTTCCTGTGGCTATTACAAAGATCACACATACAATACACACACACATATTCAAGCAAATACACAGAGTAAAAGACAGAGAATATCAAATTCTTCATGTCACATCTTCAAATAAGTGGAAAAAAGGACAGGAAACCATAAAACAACTACTGTTGTACATATGGACATATAAGACATATAGGGATATATTCAAATATATTTGCAACTATGAATACCTGTAGCTCTTCGTCACATCAGCCACCCCATAAGGCTTCTGTTTCTTGATATTAACCAATAAAACCGCTCTGTCCTAATAAAATACAAGAATACTTCCATGCCTCCCTACAATGCAAAGGAGAAGGTATATATATACACACACACTAGCAGACACATATGGATATTTAAAGTCTGTATTAGTCAACTTGTCTTCTACAACCAACAGCCACAGAATATGAGGCTTAAACAACAGAAACTTATTCACTCACAGTTATGGGGGCGAAGGCCCAAACTCAGTATATTGAAAGAATTTTCCCTTTTTAAAAGAACATTAGTCATATCGAATTAGGGCTCACCCTAATGACCTCGATTTATTTACCTTATTTTGGCAATAATAAAGTCATAATAAAGGGTCCTAGGGTTTAGAATATCAAAACATGAACATCAGGGGAACAAAATTCAACTTCATCTACCCACAAGCTCCATTTTTCATTGATGTATGTAACTCTTTGTTTTGCGCCTACAAATACTTGTAGCCCTACTTCACATCAATCCACCGCATTCTGCTTCTGTTCCCTGATGTTATTTAATATTCTGATTTCCTTTGTGGTCATGACAGAACTTCCTCATCTTCTGACACTGGTTGAGTACTACACAGTCCTAAGCATGTTGTCCTGACTACTAGGTTATTATGCTTCCACAAGGCCCTAAGGTTTGTTAGTATGTGGAGGTATGCAGGAAAAGCTGACGTTCATTTACCAAACTCACCATTTTGATGTAAACAAAGCAAATGCTTGGTTTATGGCTTTGTGCTCTTGGAAGACTGACTGTCCTGAGCAGGGCAATCGACCCATCAAGATAGGATGATGCAGGAGGTCCATTAGCAATAGAAGCTTGCTTCTTATCCCCAGTTACAACTAAGAGGATGAGTGGGCTCAGATTTTGGACAGCACAGAGTTAAGATGGTGTGATAATTATTCCCTCAACAGGGATCGTTTTAAAAGTCCAAACATAGTACAAAAGTCAATCACAGCTGGGTGCCTGTGGCTCATGCCTCTAATCCTAGCTACTCAGGAGGCTGAGATCTGAGGATCACAGTTTAAAGCCAGCCTGGGCAAGAAAGTCAGTGAGACTCTTATCTCCAATAAACTGTCAGAAAACTAGAAGTGGTGCTATGGCTTAAGTGGTAGAGTGCTAGCCTTGAGCTGAAGAACTGAGGGACAGCTCCCAGGCCCAGAGTTCAAGCCCCATGACCAACAAAACAAAACAAAAAAATCAATCACAATTTATATGAACCAATACATCTATGTATACATAAATGAAATATGTACTTTTTTCTCTCTACTTTACTAATTACCCATTCAAAATTCACAACAGGGGGTGTGGCTCATAGACCTGTTCAACATGTGTGATACTCTGTTATGAAAGGCTGCTAAGATCATTCTAACCATCTTAAACCCGACTTTAATGTAAACTCTTTGTTTCTCTGTAGCGAAGTTATGACAATTGGATATGTAGTAAAAAGTGTTTATCTTGACATTTTACCATGGATCTCTAGACTCCAAGACTTGGAGAAGAGGAAAGAATACTAATTCGCATCAGATCATTTCTCTCAGCATAGTTTAGAGATCTTCAAATTGATATACGGAAAGATTTTGTGACTGTCTACACATATAACCAATTTTCACAGATATATTTGGCATAACAGCTGCAGTTGCAGAAAAGTTATAAGAATCTATAAAGATACTCAACAAAGCTTGACCTTATTTAAGGACATTGATCAGTTTGCCTCCTTTAAAAAGTAATCCTAGCTATTCAGGAGGGGCTGAGATCTGAGGATCTCAGTTCCAAGACAGCAGGGGCCAGTCCCTATAAGATTCTTACCTCCAATTACCCACTCAAAAGCCAGAAGTCTTGAGCACAAAGTGGCTTAGGGACAGTGCCCAGGACCTCATTTCCAGGGCCTGGAAAAAAGAAAGAAACAAAAAGAAAGAAAGGAAGAAAGGAAGGAAGGGAGGAAGGAAGGAAGGAAGGAAGGAAGGAAGGAAGGAAGGAAGGAAGGAAGGAAGGAAGGAAGGAAGGAAGGAAGGAAGGAAGGAAGAAGGAAAGAAAGAAGGAAAGAAAGAAAGAAAGAAAAGAAAAGAAAAAGGTGGTGAGGGGCACTTAAGCAAAGAAAGAACAGCTAGCCACCCATAAAACACAGACAAACTTTCTGCTGTTCTTCTAACCCTAGCACAAACATCTTAACAGTGTATTCTTTAGCACTCAAGTCTGTGAATCTCCTGCCCTGTGGCTTTCCACCTCCTTTTCGCAGAGAGCTTGCAGACACTTGTACAAATGTTTGGTAAAGAAATCAAAAGCAAGAAATTAATTGTAATTAGTTGTAATTTGGGGGTGTGAGATACCAAGAGCTTGAACTCCTGGCCTGGGCATTTTCCTTGAACTGTTTGGCTCAAGGCTAGTACTTGCACCATAGTTCCACTTCTGGCTTTTTGGGAGTTTATTGGAGATAAACTTTCCTGCTGAAATCTTTAGATCTCAGCCTCCTGAGTAGCTACAATTACAGACATGGGCCACTGATGCCCAGCTGAAGTTATAATTTTATATGTGCAGGGTGTTTTGTAAATCTTCACTTTGGTTCTGAATGGAACTTGTAAGGTAGTCTCTGTTGTCAATCCATTCCAGAGAAAGTCTTTTCTTTCTGTAGTAAATGTCACAATTCTATTACCATAATCGTTCAGCCATGATTATAAAATCTTCAACAACCTGCAAGTTGCAGAAAAATATCACTAGTGCCTGTTGCCTGCACCATTTTCTTCTTAGTAATGTGCTTTTATTTTACTTTTAATAAACTTTGATGTATGATGCTCACCTATGAATTCTTCCTTTATCAAGACTAAGAATCCACTAGGTTCCCAGAGGTCTCACTGTCCAGAGGAGACAAAAGAATGGTCTCTGATCCAGTATTGTTCCCTGTCCCAGATAATCTTACTTTCTCCTTTGCTATGATTTCGATATCACTCTATCATACTTATCCAACGTGGCCAGTAGTTTCTACCTGCCAAAGCCCTGCCATCCCAACCTCAATTCCAACAGTTCACATCCCTCACATCTTCTATCTATTTCCATAATAAGATTAACTGGTAACTTCTGTGACGTAACCTAGTGCTCTGAGCCCTTGTAATTGTTACAATGTTTTTGAAGTATTCAAAAATTTGATGGGACTTGCTGGTAATTGCTATGGAAATTCCATTCTTTGGGAATGGTTCTTGACTTTTAAAATTGCTCCCAACAATCACTTTTGTTTTCTGAGATGCATCAGCAGGAGGACTGACATTGCACATCCTTATGAAGTGTTTGATGCCAGAATATCAATCAGTGTAATTGCTCCATACTAGAATTACCTGGAATTCCCTAACCTCCATGTTTCATAAAATCACCACCTGTGCTATGTTATACCTACTGGCTCACCATGAAGGAGTGATTAAATAGACAATGGTTGGTTTTCAGTGTGATATTTTTTTTTCCACTGTGGCTATTTAAATTTTTCAGAGCCCAGAGGCAGGTGAAGATCACAGGAAAAGTCAATTTGCCTCATTAGGCATCTATTTGACCACCTTCATCAGTTTTTCTCCCTCCAAGTTAGCATCAGACTTTTGTAATGAGCACAAAGTAGGCAGGAGACATGTTCGATCTAAATGGATCACTAATGAAATCCTAGTGCTTTCTTGAATAATTCAACTGGGTAACACACACACTAGGTTTTTGTGTGCAGAGTGCTTCAAACAACTGAGTCAGATAACTAATGATCAAAACAAAAAGGATCTGCTAATTCCTTAAAACAGAAATTACACCTCGAAAGGCAATGCACAGGGCTGGACATGAGTGAAACTACATGGGTTCAGTTGGTCAAGGAACGCAAAACAAAATGCTACTTCATTGTTGGCCTGTATAGCATTTATTCATAGTGCTGCAAAATGATTATCTATTTCAATGCTTGCACAAGAATCAGCCCTTTCCTGTCTTTTATTGGGAAGGGTACTTATAAGAAGAGAAAAATATAAGGCTTTGGAAATCGAGTGGGGCTCATAGAAGCAAAAGAAAATATAGTTTCCAGTTATATTACCTTCCCTTGTGCCTTGGATTGCCTGAGTTTAATAGAGTATCATGCCTCTGTACATTCCAAGAGCTGACTACCCACAGTAATCACATAAGCCTGCTTTTCCAGATGCTCTGAATGGGGCAGTATGTACCGCAGGGAGCAGGAGGATGGAGAATGTCACTTTAAGGTACTGCTGCACAGGAAGAAGCCATTCACTACCACTGCCAGTCATACAAAACAAATTCCTTTCCCACAGAAAGTAAATCAAGCAGCCTGGTTGCAAAGACTGAAAACCTACAGAGTTGAGCCGATAGTAGACACAGGAAGAAAACCAGACATGTTTTACTAGCTTAGATAACATTATTGAGCTACCAACAGTGGGTCATAAGCTTGACAGTTCCTGACTAGAAGTGGTAGTAGGTATGGAGTCGGTTTTGGAACTTCTTCATCCCTTCTTCCTTGTTCTAAGCAGTAACTATTTATAAGCTAAGAACCACTGGCAGCTAAAATACCAGCCAGGACATCAGCAGATTAAAGGGATATTGTGTTCTCTTTAAAACCTGTCAATTCATTAAACCATGAATTATGGTCTCTTCATAATTTCAATACCTAGGAATCTGACCTTAAGAAAACTTACTTTCATGCACAGCTCAAGCCAAATGTTCATCCTTGGACATGATGCCTATTTATTTTATTTATTATATATGTATTTACTTATTATATATGAATGCTTTTTTCTTTTTTATTGAAGCTTACCTCACTGGATATAAATTCTCTGAAGGTACACTAACGCTCTTACCTCTCTCTCTCTCTCTCTCTCTCTCTCTCTTTCTCTCTCTTTGTTTTATCAATTCCTATATCCAAGATGAGTGTTTTTAGAAAGTGATGAATAAACCAAGAAGTCTATAATTGAAATCAATGACATTTCAAGTTTGTTTCTAAAGGATAATCAAATAAAATAATATTTTAGAGATGGCTTGGCACTGGAAAGAAACTGAAGATAACCTGTAAACTGTACCAGAGAGAAAACATTTTCTAACAAGTCTGGTGAAGTTTCCAACTAGAAATCACCTTATACTTTATCTGCAGCAGGGGGCTGCATATCAAGATGATCGCTAGCCTCCAAAGGCATTTGAAATATAGACCAAGCTACAAACTCCTCAGCACAGCAAACCCCAAATTTATGTCCACTTCAGTCTTTGCCATTTCAGTGATAATTTACTATTGGAGTTGGAGATAATAAGCAAATACTATATATTTCCACTCACTTACATGGACAAGAGCCTTCAACGACTTGCATATCATTTATTTTCTACTACTGTAGCTCTCGTCAAACATTCTTATCTTCTCAAGCCACATATGCATTTGGTGATTTAGTATAAATCAATGTGTTTTTTTTTTTCCATTGCCTATTACTTTTGAATCAGAGTGCTTAGTGATAATTTTCTTTCTCTGGAGGAAGGATGAAAAATGAACATGATACGTATGCAAGTACAGAGGGCGTGTGAGAGAGGAGAAAGAATGCAAAAGTATGGGGAGAATGTCTATAGAAATAATGGAGAGTTTTCCAGTTGGCTATATAAGCTGATAGATGTAATGCCATTTGACACAAAGGTTTTCCTAAACAGGAAAGAATCATGTAATGAACAGAACAGAGATATAGCTCATGAGTCATGCTTAGTCAATGGGGTTCTTTAACTGTTGTCAATTCATCACTAATAAAATACATCTATCAGCAAGCTGTTCCTCTTCTGCATGAAGCCATACTCTGGCTTGTTTCCTTCAACTCTCTCTCTTGTGGCTCCACTTAACTTCCACCATGCCGGTGATACCTCAGCTAGTCCACCACGCTGCCTCCCATCTCATTCGACTGTCTCCATGTGTATAACCCACCGATGATATTTTCAGAAACTTAACCCTCTCATGTCTCAACTGTGCTTAAAATATTCCATTGCCTACTTAGGCCATGCACAATTAAATCCAAATTCCCAAGGAATTATAAATTACCTGGATATCGCTTACTTCCCCAACCAATTCTCCCATCCCCATTCACTGTCCCCCCAACATTCCACCCTTGTTTTATACATTTGCATATTAGGTTTTTCCAGTCTGAAAACATCTCTCCCTCATCTACCAGTAGCATGGCTGAACCTCATCTCTCTCTAAGGAGTGTGCTCCATTACTACCTTATCCAACATTGACACATCCAACCAGGCAATCTCCTTTGTCTAATTGCCTTGATTCATTTCAGAGAACTCATTTTATTCATCCACAAATTCCTTAATTCCTTCGTCTGTCCATCGATTCTGTGTCTTTGTCTCTAAAACATGAACTCTAAAATATAGGGCCATGTTCACTTTTGTGGATTAAAATCCTACTGGCTGTATAAAAATTCCTGACACTGAGAAGCTACTGAATAAATGTTTGTTTATTGAATAATGATGAGTATAGTTCAATATAATGAATTTCTGATCATTCCAATTTTTTTTATTTAACCTTTGAATGAACCATAAGGAAAGTAAGTAAATCTCATGATACCTGGAACTTCTAACTTGTAATTTTTTTTTGTCGGTGTGGGGCTTGAACTCTGGGCTTAGGCACAGACTTTCCTGCCCTGGCTGGCTTTGAACCTCGATCCTCAGTTCTCAGCCTCCTGAGTATCTAGGATTACAGTCGTGAGCCACCGGCGCCTGCTTAACTTGTAAATTCTTTGCTCTAGAATAGCCATTGTACTCATCACAAGGAATAAGATTCAAGAATTTGCATATCATGTGTACTAAACTGTGGATTCTAGAAAGCAATGTCTACATATTCTAAACATCTGGACCTGCCAGGCCTATCACAGCAAAGCCATTTTCCTATAATTACATATATTATCAAAAAACTTCAGATTTTGCAGGAGAATAGGTGATAAAGAAAATCTTGGGCACATTTTTAAAGAGTTTAGACTAAAGCACAAACTAATACAGCAATAAGACCTTGGAGATAACTTGGCTGTCTAGGCAGAAGCATAATATAATTGCAGGTTGCTACAAATATTTTAATAATGTACTTTTTTGTTCTGTTTTGTTTTATTCTAGTTCAGGCCTTGAAGGTCCCAAGGTGACATAGAAGTAGAGGTAGAGGTAGAGGGAGTAAGATTGAGAAGGTGAGCCTAGAAAAAAGAGCAACCTAGCTGGGCGCTGGTGGCTCATGCCTGTAATCCTTAGCTACTCAGGTTGCTGAGATCTGAGGATCACAGTTTGAAGCCAGCCTGGGCAGGAAAGTCTGTGAGACTATCTCCAATTATCCACCAGAAAACCTGAAGTAGAGCTGTGGCTCAAAATGGTGGAGCTCTAGCCTTATGTATTCCCACTTGTTTGGCTTCTTTGATAAGATATATATGTATATATATATATATATATATATATATATGTGTGTGTATATATATAAATACATATATGTGTGTATTATATATATATATATTATTGGTGCAACAATAACATTTTATGAAACACAGATACCATTACATAACTTAATAGTCACTTAGGAGGTAATATGAATCCTATATGTGTGTGTGTGTGTGTGTATCTATCTATCTATCTATCTATGGCCATATAGATGGCAATTGGTTCATAATAAATAGTAGCTGGGTGGATGAATGAAGCACTTCACTCATTTTCACTCAGTCAATAGCAATTAGAAATAAGAAAAGAGAGCTGCTTTCTCTCAGGATAATGGAGTGTGTGAGAGGCTCAGGATCTGAGAAGTTTCATTTAGAGATGAATAATGAGGATATTTTTTTCATGGCTCTGTATCATTTCGACAGGTTCATAAAG
This sequence comes from Dipodomys spectabilis, assembly GCF_019054845.1. Classification (NCBI taxonomy): domain Eukaryota; kingdom Metazoa; phylum Chordata; class Mammalia; order Rodentia; family Heteromyidae; genus Dipodomys; species Dipodomys spectabilis. Next base: position 35,095,458 of record NW_024870731.1, on the reverse strand, counting down.
AAGTTTTGACTACAAAGACATTTGAATTTAATTCTACATTTCTAAAGGCTAGTTGTAGTTATTATTATTATTACTATTATTATTTGGGCCAATCTTGGGGTTGAATTCAGGGCCTAGGCCAATGTTTCCTAAGAGATTCCAACACCCCCATCCCCCCACATATTTAAGGGCTAGTGCTCTGGCATTTCAGCCACAGCTTTACTTCTGGACTTTTAGGAGATTAACTGGAATAACAGTCTCACATATTTTTCTGCCTTGTCTGACTTTGTACCAAAATCCTCAAATCTCAGCCTCCTGCGTCACTATGATTATAGGCATAACCCATTGGCACCTGACTTACCATGGTTAAACTTTGTTTTTCTGCTCCTTTAGAAAATGACATAATTCTACATAATTAATCTCATAGAAACTATGGTTATTGATGGCTATAACTTGCTAGCTTAAATGTTTTGAACCAATCATGTTTCTTAAATGTCCTCACCTGTTTCTGAGTATCTGTTAATAAAATAAGAATGATTACATTCCCACCAACAATGCAGCAAGGTTCCCTTCTGTCCACATCCCCTCCAGCATCTGTTATTGTTAGAGTTCTTGATTTTTGCCATTCTAACTGGAGTGAGGTGGTATCTCAATGTTGTTTTGATTTGCATTTCTTTTATGGCTACCGAGGTTGAGCATTTCTTCATGTGTCTATTGGCCATCCTTCTTTCTTCTTCAGAGAAGTTTCTCTTTAAGTCTTTAGCCCACTTATTTATTGGGCAGTTGTTTCTTTGAGGATTTGTTGTTGGGGGACTTAATTTTTTGAGTTCCAAGTATATTTTAGATGGTGGGAATGTAAACTTGTTCAACCACTTTGGAAAGCAGTATGGGGGTTCCTCAAAAGACTTCACATAGAGCTCCCCTATGACCCAGCAATCCCACTTTTGGGCATTTACCCAAATGTTTACAAACAAGACCACACTAAAGCTACCAGCACAACTATGTTTATTGCAGCATTATTTACCATAGCTAAGATATGGAACGAGCCCAGATGCCCCTCAGTAGATGAATGGATCAAGAAAATGTGGTATATATACACAATGGAATTCTATGCCTCCATCAGAAAGAATGACATTGCCCCATTTGTTAGGAAATGGAAAAACTTGGAAAAAATTATATTAAGTGAAGTAAGCCAGGAACAAAGAAACATAGGTCCCATGGTTTCCCTTATTTGCAATATCTAGTATATGTATGAGTCAAGCGGAAAAGATCAGATAATGTGATATTAGGAAAATGAACCCTTAGATATGTATTTTAATGTTTTTTTCTTTCATGCATTTGTTTCTAACGCATTTATAAGCTTACCTCTTTGTTGCTTTGTATGTCCCTCCCCCACAGTATAACCCCTGCTTTCACTATATTTGATGTCAGTATAACTTGTAGAGGAGATGGGGAAAAATAAGTTATTTAAGGATACAGGTGAACCTGTTGCAACAATGAGAAGTACAAGTTGTCATGTCCAAAATGAGCTTTACAACGTAGGTGCGGGGGGGGGGGGGAAGGGGGGGAGAAGGATTGGGATTGGGGAGGGGAGGGGGGAGGCTGGGAAGGGATGTGAAGGGTAAACAAAGGAGGAGGCTGCAATGCTTGGTAAGAAATGTATGCATTATCCTGCCCATGTAATTGTAACCCCTCTGTGCAGTATGTTCACAAATAAAATTAAATTAAATTAAAAAAAAAAAAAGACTGATTAAATCATGGTTGATGACGCTATGTCTGACCTTTCAAATTAGTAATTGGCTTCAACTTGAACAAATTTCAGTAAATACAATTCTTCCTTACTAAATATTCTTATGCAAAGACCATGCTACATAAAACCCACACAAATAAGGTTTAGGATTTAATAGATGACTTGGAATGTGTAAGCCAATTAATTATAATTAATTATGAAAAGCTAGAGAGGACATGTCTGTAAATAAATAATCCCCACCCTTTCAAGTTGAACAATCTAGATGAACAAGTGGTTCAGGATAACACAGCACTTGAAAACACTTGTGGATCTGTACAAATTAGTAGAGACAAAAATGAAAGCTACAGAGCTCCCCTTTTTAAAATTTTTGGGGTATTGGGGATTGTACTCAAGTTCTGAGTCTTGCTATCAGACATTCTACCACTTGAGCCACTAGCTCACTTTCCTTTACATTCTCTTGAGTAAATATATACAGTCAGGTATTTTTGGATACGAATGTTAAAAGAAGCAATGACACAACATTAAATTACAGATTCTCTGAGCTGGAAATGATCTCCTAACTTGCTCATTGGAAGTTTCTATCTAATTATTCCCATTTATAAAACTACTGAAATATGTATCTTTCAGTCTCTTCTGATCACTTCCACGAGCAAGGAAACAGTTAGAAGGGTATCTCATCTTTGAATTCTTCAACTAGATTAACATATTTTTTTCCTAAAGGTGACCTAAATCTTTGATCTTGGCCTTTTACTCATTCAGCAAATCACAAAACAATTTGAATCCCATGAAAATATAACATTTTTAAGGAATTATATTAGCCATCATCTACTAATTGTGTGTGTGTGTGTGTGTGTGTGTGTGTGTGTGTGTGTGTGTGTGTGTGTGTGTGTTTGCCCATACTGAGGCTTGAACTCAGCATCTTATTTCACTTGCTTGGCTTTTTCACACAAAGCTGACATTTGTCCACTTGAACCACAATTCTACTTCCAAGTTTTTCTGCTTACTTGAAAATAAGAGTCTAGTGGATTTGTCTGCTCAGGCTAGTTTCAAAATACAATCTTCAGATCTATATCAGCCTCTTGAATAGCTAAGATTATGGACACAAGCCACCACTAGGACCTGCTTGGTTTTGTTTTCTTACACATAAATAAAATTCTCTTGTTTTCCAACTAGACTTTACAAATCAGTGTCTGGGGTTTTATGTGCAAGCGTATATACTTGTTAAATATTCCAGTAATACTTTGCCAACAACCAAACAGTAAAATCTATTCTCATTAAGCTAGAAAACTTTGGTTCTTGAAATCCCTGCATAATATATATATATATATATATATATGAATATATAACATGGAAGATGTGTAAAAACATATTTTCCTACTTTGACCTTGACAAAAAATAACAATGTTGACAAAATATCTCTACCCAGGCTAAGACAGGGAGTGGATTATAACTTGGAAGACAGGACTCTACAGATGCATGCTGTGAGAAGAACTACTGTGATTCTCTAACTGTTAAAATAGAGATTTGGTGACAACCAAGAATGGCCAACTTGAACAAACCATGGAAAATAAGCACATGAATTTGCTTAAGCTGACTGCACAGTAAGTATGTCCTTTTCAGTTTGGAAGACAAGGAAGCTAGTGCAAGCTCTCCTCTGTATTTCTCTCGAGAAAGCAAGATTCAATATGTTCGCATCACACTCTGCTGTCTTGTTACAACACTGACTCATGAAAAGTTGTAGCCAACTAAACCTCCCCTCACAGATTGCCGTGTGGTTCTGTTTTCTTTCTCCTGGCTTTTCCTTTGCTTGATTTGACTATTTTTTGCCCCTGAATTAAAACATGTTGATCATTACTATAGTTCAAGAGGCTCCAACAAGCACTTTATTGCATTAATGTTAAGTTCATCTCAATATTACCATTTAAAGTTTTAATAACTTTGTTTAGAATCAATCAGTTCATTCAGTACATGTTCTTAGGTGAATCACCATTGAATTTGGACTCAAAAATAATTAAAACTTTAAAAAATAGATCTTTAACTTGAAATGGTGCAGGGGAGTGATAAAAATATTCTAATCACATCAACATTAGATATACTATTGATATTCCTTAAAGGTGATTTGTCTACAAAAATAAGATAGAGTTAAACGGAATCTGCTAGGAACAGTATCAATAAGAAGTATATGAAATTTTGTGTCTTACATTTGCTGTCTCCTTCTCAGAGGACTGATAATAAAATTGTACCTTGTATTTGTTTCCTAAGGTATTTCCTATGCAATTTTCTGCCTACATGATATTGGTGATCCATGTGTTGTATCAAGGGTACCACAGTGAACCAGGCAAGTACCACACAAGCTGAGCTGCCTACACAGACTTCTCCCTCAAACCACCCCCCTCATTATCTTCCCCAGGCAGGTTATAAATAGATTCTTTCTCAAGCTTTTCAATGAAGCCGAGAAACGGCTTCCTGAAGGGTAGTTTTGACAGCATGATTCAAATTTTTTTCAAGCCATAAGCACCAAAAGAATAAACAAACAAATAAACAAAACCTGTCAGGTTGGCTTTCAAATATAATTAGACTACAATGGCTGTGGGGAGACCTCTGCTTATTTCTCACACAATAAGCAAGAGCTGCACTTTGCTGTCAATGCGCCAGCGGCACATTTAATAGACCAGACATGCAAACCTTATTGATGCACAGATTCTCTTTCTACCCTAAAAGAACATGCCAGGCAGTCTCCTATCAGAGATGGCACAGAAATTAAGACCAGGTAAGACAGTCATCTACAAACAATGCTTTCACAACTCAGGACCCTAGAGTTTTCATTTTCACTTGAACTATTCACTGGTCTGTTGATTGTAGGCCAAAGGTGAGGTCGTGCTATATAGTCATATTTCTAAAATGTGGGGCTTGGGTTGATTTGTCTCTTGTCAGGGTGGTTTTAAGTTTCATGTTCCCATTTCTTACATGAAAGCCTTAAAATCAATTTGGTATTAAGCAGAGATATTCAAATTCACTTCAATTTTACTTTGTCTTTTATTGGACATTTCTCTAGGGTGGTAATCAATATCATATTTCTTTATCTTAATCTAGGTGTATTAGGATCTGGAAAGGGAAAGAAACAGAAAATGTTGGTGAATAAATGAAACCAAGATGTCTGTTTTTATTTGTGTGTGTGTGTGTGTGTGTGTGTGTGTGTTGCCAGTTGTGGGGCCTGCACTCTGGGCCTGGGCGCTGACCCTCAGCTCTTCAGCTCAAGGCTAGCACTCTACCACTAGAGCCACAGAGCCATTTCCGACTTTTTCTGCTTTATGTGGTGCTGAGGAATCAAACCCAGGGCCTCATGCATGCAAAGCAAGCAGTCCACCACTGAGCCACCTTCCCAGCCCTCTGTTTTTTATATAAACATTTTAATATCAAGGGAAGTTTGAACAGATGAATCTCTAATAATTATAACGAGTTAGGTGTGAAAACACTCTTCTTCTTGTACTGCAATGAATCAGAGGATTTAATGCTATGTCACATGTCCCTTACTTTATGCTATTATGCAATCTGGACATTCATCTAAGCAGGCACCTGAGAGCTTATTGTCAAATCCCCCTGGATTTTTCAAATGAGTTATTAAATATAGACTATGGTCAAATCAAATTATAGAAACTTAAAATGGAAAGAATCAAGGCAATAAAACTTCAATGTTCATCAGTCTAAGGAATTCTAGTGAAGAAGTGATGAACGGTCATGTGCCTTTGTGTGATGTGTGTGTGTGTGCTCTGGAGCTGATTTCTAGCAAATCTGGATAATGGCGATCCTGTACCATGGAATGCTTCTACAGATCTCATGTCTATGTTCTGCGATGTCTGTCATGCTGGGATTGTAGCATGGAATAGTCCTGGTAGTACTTATGCCATAAAATCTGTAAAGGCTCTGAAAAGTCTTGATCTATCATATAGCTGTTTGTTAAGATTTAAGACAATAATAGAGAACATGCAGATAAAGGAAATTAACTGAATAAGAGGCTCATGTCAATAGCTGTTCCATTATGAGAAACCCTAGAAGTTGAGGAAATGGTCTAGTAATCAAAAGTGTCAGCAAAGGAAGTCACTTGTAACAAAATCTCTTTTGTCATTCATGGAGCTTGAACTCAGGGCCTGGGTGCTGTCCATGAGCTCTCTATCTCAAGGGTAGCACTCTACCACTTGAGCCACAGCATCACTTCCGTTTTTCTGGTAGTTTACTGGAGATAAGAGTCTCACGGACTTTCCTGCCTGGGTTGGCTTTGAACCACGATCCTCAGATCTCAGCCTCCTGAGTAGCTAGGATTACAGGAGTGAGCCACTGGCACTTGGCGACATTCTGTACCTTTGAAATTTTATTGTTACATCTTCTTTATTCTTATTAACTCAAATGAAAGTATCAATTAGTTTTCATGGTAGAGCTACCCTTTTGAATAGTAGCCATGGTTGGTTAAGCTACAGAAAAAAGAATCTGAAGAAAATCAGGGAAAAATTTGGTGCAAATTAGCTGGCCACACAAAATTTGTAGTAGAATACCACACATGTTAGCATTATCTATTAAAAAAATGCACTACTCATCTTTGATATCAATAACATATGTAATAACCTTATACCTGAACACACATTTTTCCTCATTCAACATAACTACTTCTTAACCAGTTTGCAACATTACCACTGATTTTTGCTATCAGAATTAAATCAAAATAACTAGAAACTTGCTTTCATAATTTCCTTTTGAAGGTAGGGATGGTAATTTAGCTCTGGCCAGTGACACTACAGTGATTTTCCAAAAGGTTGAAAAACTTTACATTAACTTATAGAAGAGAGTAAGATGAGGAGAAATTCCTCAACACTTATTTTCTATCTCAGAAATACTTTGTATCACCTGGCAGCCAGTAATCTTAGCTACTCAGGAGGTTGAGAGTTAAGGATCTTGGTTTTGAGCCAGATTGGGCAACAAAATCCTTAAGACTCTTATCTCCAGTTAACAAACAAAAAACTGAAAGTAGAGGTATGGCTCAAGTGCTAGAGTGCCAGTGTTGAGTAATAAAGCTAAACAAGAGCACAAGGCCCAGAGTTCAAACCTCAGTACTAACACAGGAAAAAACGAAAAAGGATAATAACTTGATTTTGGAACAGCTGTGAATACAAAAGGAAAATTCAGAGTTATATACAAGTATTTTTGTGCCTATCCTGACATCATTTAAAACCATCTCTGGAATCATTGACCTATTCATTATCCTCTTCTTCCTCCTTCATAATTAATCTTAATAATTCATTTCTATCATCATCATCACCAGTGTGATGGTGGTAAAATACATAAAATCTAAAGTTTACCAACAGTATTTAGCATTAATAATCTGAACAACTGAATTATCATCTCACCAGTCTCTGGCCATATGTATCAGTCCCTTCTCACTGAGATACCTTTATTTACCTTACCACCCTGGATGCTATCTTAAATATATATTTTATTATCAATTGATTGTTCTTAGCTCTCTTAGCTGCATCCATCTCAGCTCTGTGGTCTCTTAATCTAAGAGGGTCCAATTATATATTCTTTGTATGTCTTCTTGTCTTTAAATGACATTCCGTACCTTTGAAATCTCAATCTCATCAATAGCTTTCGATGTCACCTGTAGTGACTCCATTCTAGATTTTTCCTCTCAACTCCAGATTAGTAAAACTTTCCACAAAAATCTCAAAAAATTTAGCATGTTGGAACTAACAGTTGATTAACACCTCCTACTCACAATCTTCTAAACCCAAACTCTTCCCTATGTCAAATGATAGCAAATCCAATCTTCCAGTTATACAGGTCAAATAGATTGAAGTTAACCTTTACTTGTCCCCTGCCCATGCATCCCAGGTCCCATTGATGAGGAAATGATACAAATTCTTTCAGGATATATCTAGAATGTACTCACATATTTCTCACTCCCCTGCTTCAACCCTGGTCCAATGCATGAACATGTCTCCCTCAGAGAACTGGTGCTGCTTCTCTAGGGTCTTTACTTCCAAACTACTCCTCTCTCACTCCTCTCTACTCAGCAGCATTTGTCTTCTACTTCAAGTGACAATGGGAAGGTTGAGTAGTGGAGATGTAACATTGTCTTTGCAATGGCCTGCAGTACAACAGAAGTCTGGTACCCCTGACTATTTCAGCTGCTAACACCATCTTCTTCAATTCACTTTAAATTGGACATTTGTTCTTCTTTGTCTGGCTGCCAACTGCCAGAGTGCTACCTGGCCCTCTCCTCACCTCATTCAACGACTGAGGAAGTCTTCACAAGTCATTGCATTAAAAACTCCTTTTTCTGATTCTGAACACTCATTTCTGCTCTATTTTCTAACACATTATCTTCTCACATATTATACAGTTCTTACTGATTTGTTCAGTGTGGTTCTCAATAACAAGGATGTAACTTCCACAAGACTTTTTTTCTTGTTAGTATTCCCTTCCTGCAACTGAAAAGAGCGCTTCATTCATATTATGTTCTCAATCAATAACTACAACTTTTATTCAAGTGTACTATGGGCCACAAGTTTTGTTATTTTTCATAAGTGTCTACCCAGGTGTTAAATGCACTGTATTTCCCATAATTGATTCTCAATGCCTAACCCTTGAATGAACAAATGCATGAATGAATGAGTAGAAAGAGGTATTGCTCAATAGATTTAGGTTGTAGATCTCCGACAGTGTAAGATGATCCAGAGGGGTATTACCTGAGGGAGATTTCTTGGCTCTACAGGGAGAAGGACAAGCACAAAAGGCTAAAGAAGAGGAATTCCTATGTGGACTCCATCGATGTCCGTCCTTTACTTAGGGTCTCTGCTTGGGTGACAGCGCAACTATGTGATGTCAGCACATAGCTACAACACCAGCCTGTTCCCTTGGATATTGCTGCTTAGGAACATGACACCCAAAGCACTGCATAGGCATCCCCAGTGTGTGTTCTCTACGGTGGAACACACACACAACCACTTCCACCATTTCCCTCTCCATCATCCACTTCCACGGCACCAGTTTGGTTGACAAACCAAAAAAAAAAAATAATAATAATAGTTGTCTTCAATTGACTTAATCTGAGGCATATTTGTTTTATTTTTGAATGCGTGCCTAATATTGAATTTACTAAAATTCCCCAAATAATCATTGACTATAATAAAACATCTAAATTTTTCAGATGGGATCTTCATGTTTTTCCCTCTCGACCATCATTCATTTTTGTCTCTCCCAACCCTTCTCTCCTTGAACTCTCTTTTAACTTTCTTTCACCCCGTCTCTGTTTCTATCTTCACTCACATGCTAGCTCATGAAACCCTAAATGGGTGGACAGGTGAGAGTCTGGATGACAGCAGGCACCAGTAGCGTCCATGTTAGACGCAGGGTTCTGAGCACAGCATGTCTTTGGCCTGTGCAGGTGGGGTGCAGGGAGAAGCAGGCTTGCCATCTGGAGACGAACATATGGGTGGTGTGGCATGTATTCACACAATTGGTGGCTGGGAGGCTCAGAAATAGAAAGAGGAGGCTTGATTCCTCTTAATTAAAATAAAGAAGAATTTGAAGGGGGGTGTTAATACAGGAGGCATTTCAGTTTAAAGTATAAGCATAGTGTTATTTTTTCAAATGCTCATGGTTTGCTACAATTTAAAGTTAATTTTCAATGTAGAAGTGTCTCCACTTTCATATAAATAATGTATAATATCTCAATTCCACAAAATTTGTTATTATTAATGTCTTTATTATTATTTTTTTATTAACTTAGCAAGATACCAGATAGTTAACACAGTTGAACACAGTGTTAGATTAAAATTTCTGTTTTTCTTACTTATGGCCAAGTCCTAATGCTTATATACTGGAGAAAGAATTTTGGATAGAAGGAATACAATATTGGTAAAATGCCACAGGCATTTTAAAGTATATTCCGCAGGTTTATTTTAATCACCCACCATGATTGGTATAATTTTGAAATTTCTGACCTAAGAAGTAGGCTTAAAATCAGGCTTAAATTATAACCTTACTCTTTTTAAGACTTTACATAAATAAGTTTGGTTGTTTTGAAGACCATTGTGCTTTATCTCCCAAAGAACGAAGTAAAGCAATCTCTACCAATCTGTACATTCAGACACAGTATGGTACACTATAGTTATAAATGGAGGCAAGTGGAGAAGACCAAGACACCAAAGTCTTGAATTATTTCAAAAAATAAATAAATTGGTCCTTGACAGAGATCAAGGGTGATTAGGCTTATAACTAATGAAAATGTTTCTATGATGGATATTTTATCAGCTAATCTTCTAACATCTACATAACCAAATAAAGATAGACATTAAGAAGCATAGTTTAGCCAGATGCCCATGGCTTACACCTGAAGTTCTAGCTATTCAGGAGCCTGAGATCTGAGGGTCACCGTCCTAAGTTAGACCAGAGATCCTTATTTCCAATTAACTACCAAAAATCCAGAAGAAGAGTTGTGGCTCAAGTGGTAGAGTGCTAGCCTTGAGTAAAAGAAGCTCAGAGACCGCACCCAGGCTCTTGAGTTGAAGCCCCAGGACTGGCACCAAAGGACAAACAACAAAGAAACAAACAATAAAAGAGACATGGTGAAGGAAGAAGAAAACAGGAAGGAATCATTGCTTAGAGTATTTCATTCATTTTTGGGCACCGCATTTACAGAGTTGTGAATATTTTATGAAGACAATAAAAATTATAATCAGAGAAGGACGATCAATGCAAGAAGCAGTCACTAAAATAGTTCACGTAAAGAATGTCTGAGCAAATAAAGTAAAAACCTCAGATTGGGAAGAAAGATGTATTTCCAGAAATGTGTGAGGAAATTGTTAGTCAGAAAAATGAATTATACTTCTTTTACATGGACTACATAAAGTCCTTCACTCTTCTCATGCGTATTTATTTAGTGTATACAGTATCTCAGATAATAAACTATGTATCATTGATTAAATATTGAGCAAAATCAAATAGGTTTACTTGCCTCTATGAAAATTTCAGCCAGAATTTAATAAACAATTACGAATGGATAAATACTTTGTCGAAGGGAAATTTGTCTAGTGAGTGAAATGAAGACAAGTTTCCCCAGAAAAGAAAACATGGAACTAAAATTTAAAAAGGAATCCAATAAATAAAAATGAATTAACTTTGCCAAAAAATAGCTGTGTGGGTCTGAAAGTATGAATAACTGAAAGTATGAATTTGATTGGAGAGTATCTTAGGAAAAATTAACAGGGAATATAAAGTTCATATGAATCTCATGGTCAAATTGAAAACACACACACACACAAGGGGTTGGGGGATCTAAGTTCAAACAGGGTATAGAAGCAGAATAGTCTGTGAGACTCTATCTCCCAAGTAACAAACAAGGACTGGAACTATGTCTCAAGTGATAGAGTACCAGCCAAGCAAGCTGAGCAAAAACACAAGGCCCTAGGGTACACAAAATCAAAGCAAACCAAACAAAACCAAACAAAAATAATGGAGAGTAAAGTCACATATCAGTGTTCAGAGAGCCAGTGTTACTAGAGAGCCTTCAGATAAAAAAGGCAAATGGAAGAAGCCCTTTGCAAAAGCAACTTGAACACTTTTTGGTCCTGAGTTTGTTTTAAACCAATGCTGAGACAAGCATAAAAAGAACCCACAGCAAATATTCATCAAGAATCCAGTGTGACATTACCCAGAGGACTGCATTCAAGGTTGAATGTGGTACTAGGATGTGGGGGGGGGAGGCGGAGGGCGGGTAGCTGTCTATATCTTTCTTGCTTGGCTCTGAGTCCCAGTGCCTGCTGATAATTCAAGCTGTTAATAAAAAGAGGGCAACCTCTTCCCCTATGTGAACAATGAAATAAATAAACAAGATGCCATAGGAAGAAAGGCATAAAGAGAAGGCAGGAAGAAAAGAGCCGAGAAAGGAGAAAAGAAAGTCAATAAAAGCTATTGATCAAAGATGCTTTAAGAATGCAAACGTTCGATATTGCAAAGAAAACAGAAACATAATTGTGGCAGCTGTTTTAATATTTGCACAGCTTTCATTAGGGTGCCCACTAAGGTTCAAACTTCTCAGAGAATTAGTGCATGTAAACACAGTGGACCTATGATTTCAACGGTTCCTTCTCCAGTTATCACAGCCACTGAATCAAACAGTACTGAGTTGTCTTTGACCACTAGCTAGTACCTTTAAGAGGCACTGTATGTAAAAGAGCAAGTAGAAGCTACTTGTGAAAATTTCCTGAGGATATACAATTCTCCTTTAAATTCCTTCAAGTGATACTTAGCAGGACTCTTGTCTTGTGGAAGGTTTTTGGAAGACCTTGTTCACATTTTCTGCATGCATGACAGAAATCTATCATGAAGATATCAATCACTCTCAACATGGACTCTTTTCCAGTTTGATTTCAAACATACCAGAGGTCATCAGCAGCTTCAAGCTTTTAAAATATTTATTTCCCCGTGGCCTATAGGCTGTTAAATCATGCAAATTATTAATTGACGCAATTAAACACATAAGTCACCACTTGTGAAATGCAACACTGTGAAAAATTAGCTAGAGCTTTACAGTAAACAGGCAATTAATGCAAAAGAAAAAAAAAGCAAAGGAGCAGAAAAGTATGCATTGTGATTTTTGAGTGGTGTGTGTGTGTGTGTGTGTGTGTGTGTGTGTGTGTGTGTGTGTGTGTGATTTTACCACAATCAGAGAAAACCGTTCTGGCAAGTTTTGAAACAGAAAATAGAAGCATAATTCTAACTAGTGAATAGATTCGCAAAAACCATACACATTTATAATACTAATTGATTGTCTTGATATACTTTAAACGGGTTATGAATTGCAGGTTTATGACATAGTTTCAATGAAAAAAGAAGACCTGGATTTGTTATTTTTTCCTTAAGTATGTCCCTCTACCATGTGATCCATGCCTTTACTTTTTTTGTCGTTGGTGGTGGGTATTTGGAATTAAGAGTCTTGTGGATTTGTACTTTGCAGGCTGTCTTGAAACCTTGATTCTCAGATGTGATCATCTTGAATAGTTCGGCTTACAGCTGTGAGTACTCTGCCAGCAGAGAAGCAGTTCTTGAGCAAAGCAGCAACTCACTTTCTGGAGGAAGCATGTGCAGATTTTTGTTCCATTAACCTCTGTGACTTAACAGAGGAATTAATTGTCCTTTTTCCAGACTCTTCCCTGATGATTTAGGGAAAGGCATCCCAGCCTTTCTACCCATGAAACATTGCTATTATGTTACAAGACTTACATGTATTCAACCTTTCTTTCATTATTCAGAAAAAATTATATAGTATCATATTCCTGGTTTAGTATTTGCTTTTTAGAAAATAGTTCCATTTTATAGGGGTTGAAAGTGTGTGTAGAGTGTATGTGTGCATATGTTATGTGGTACTGTGGATGTTGTACTTAGGGTATCCTGGATAAAACTCGGCCACAGAGTTATATTACCACATACAAACAACATATTTTTAAAATAAGCACCATTATAAGCCAGGGAACCTCCTAGTTCTTTCTATTCATTCCATTGTAATTATGAGTGTGCTACATGTAGTACAATCAAATTCACCTCGTCAAAATAAAACAAAATATTCTTGCAGTGCCAAAATTTGCTTAAATTCTAATTATAGTCAGCTAACTCTGTTGATTAAATTTTTCTAGTATGTAGTTTATCAATAAATTTATTTGGCTCAACTGAGCATGTTTGTTTTCCTTATCCAATTAGATATTGGATTGGAAATAGAATAAAGTAGTGACCATATTTTGTTTATGAAGCTATCTTTTGTTTTAGAAATTAAGTGCACAATAAGCTTTTGTTGAATGAATGAAAAATAACCAGTTTTTGTGTGCAGGCACTATTGTTCGGCCTCATGAGGAGAAGAAAGATACTGAAATTATATCTGTGCCTACTGATTATGTGTGTGATCAGAATTATAGAAAATGTTTTCATTTTAATAAATATTATTTTATATGACCAGATGAACATAGGTATTGTACCTTTGTGTTTCTTTCCTGAAAGTATCCTCCTAATGCCTAGAATCCTGTATAATTTATCATGCCCTGGTGTATTTTAGATTCACCTTCTACATATAAGAGAAAACGTGCCATTTGGCTCTCTGAGCTTGACTTACTTCACTTAACATGATTTGTTTTAAGTTCATCCATTTCCCTGCAAATAACATATTGTTCTTTCTAATGGCTTGTAAAACTCCATTGTGTATAGGTACCACATTATTTGGATCCATTCATCTATTGTAGGGCATCTGGGCTGTTTCCAAAGCTTGGCAATTGTGAATAGTGCAACAATAAACATGGATATACAAATGTCTTTATAGTATCCTGGCTCATGGTGTTCTGGTTAGATACCCAGGAGTGGTATGCCTGGGTTGTAGGGAAGATCTATTTTTAGTTTTATGAGGAACCTGCAGACTGCTGCCCAGAGTGGTTATACATCCCATCAACAGTGCAGTAGGGTTCCTTTTATACCACACCCTGCCAGCATTTGTTGCTCTTGGAATTCACAATGCTGATCCATCTAACTGTGTGAGATTGAACTTCAGAGTTGTTTTGATTTGCATTTCCTTTATGGCCAGGGATGATGATGAGCATTTCCTGATGTGTTTCTTTGTCATTCTTACCTTGTCTTCTGAGCTCCTTGACTCCTTTGCCTATTTGATGATTGGTTTAATAGCATTGGGAGAGATAAGCATCTTAAGTTCCCTGTATATTTTGGATATCAGGCCTTTGTTGGATGTATTGCAGATAAGGATCTCTCAGTCTGTTGGCTGCCTTTCCAGTTTAGTAACTATTCCTTTTGCTGTGCAGAAATTTTTTGATTTGATGCAACCCCCTTTGTCAAGTTGCTCTCCTAACTTCTGTACCCCTGGCACAGAACCTTCTTTATAAACACAAATATTTATTAAATTCTTAAGATAAAAAGTAATGTACTTGGAGCTGGGAAGGTGGCTCAGTGGTAGAGCACTTGCCTTGCATGCACGAGGCCCTGGGTTTGATTCCTCAGCATCACATAAGCAAAAAGAAAAAAGCCGGAAGTGGGACTGTGGCTCAAGTGGCAGAGCGCTAGCCTTGACCTGAGGAGCTGAGGGACAGTGCCCAGACCCAGAGTTCAGGCCCCATGACTGCCCCCCCCCCCAAAAAAGTAAAGTACTTGCAAATAGGATACAAAACAAATTCTGTGTAAGACAACTCTGTAAAGTAGATAGCACCTTTCTACCCATTATATCAATGGAAAAATTGAGGCTCAAAGAACTCTTTTGTCTGTAGTTATAGATCTGGGAAGTGGCAAGTCTAAGATTTAAAAGACACTGATGTGATATAATCTCTAACTCTACCATTACATACTATGGAATAGGGTTGATGGGCCTCAAAAGGTGAAAGGGAACAGGTAGGAAGGGGAAACTCTACACGGAGAAATCCTGGAACAAGACTGCAAGACAGAAGTGAACAAAAGCATCAAGATAGAGCTCAGCATTTTCTCAACTGCTGACTTTTAAAAGCCTAGAAGAATGGAGGATACACTCAAACTTCAAACACACTCAAGATACCAGTGGCCACAGAAGTTGCTGTGATTCTCTAGCTTAGAATGGAACTTATGTGGTCCAAATCAGGGGAACAACTAAACAAGATTTCCCATGAAGAAAGGGGTCTCTTTCCACAGCCATTTCCACATGCCTGCTATTGTTAGTGACTGAAAATAGAAACAAACAAGCAAAGGCTGGCTTTTACACGGTTGTTTTTTGAATTACAATCTGAGTGTCACTGTTAAAAAACAATAAAGAAAAAGGAAGACAAGGAAATTCCCAGATACCTCTGTGTCTCCTCTGAATCCCCGAAGGGCTAGCACAATCTACAAACATTTCAATATCATCAAAGATTAGGTTTGGCAATACTTTGCCTGAAAGACCTCAAAAATAGAAGTTAAGAAACCAGAACCACAGCCTCCAAGATTAAGCCTCTTTTCACTCCCGGTGTCTTGGTGCAAAATCATGACTTTGAAGAAACAACTTAGTACGAAAAATCAGGTGGAGGCTGCAAAATATGGCAGTAATGTGGGGATAGTAGAAGTGTATGCCTCTCATCACAGGCACACTGAAAGCATAACTACGAACATCAAAGTTCCTGTTAGCCCAGTCAAAAACACGAGGCCCTCTTTGAAAAGTAATTAAAGGAGAGCAAACTGAGAGTGTGGCTCAAAAGGTTTAGGGCTTTCATGGCAGATACATGACCGTGAATTCCACCCTCAGTACCATCTATATGACTTATTTATTATATATTATTATTTATTTTTATAGGAACCTGGTCATTGTTCCACATGAAGGGAGGGAGACTATATTAAGATGGCAGTAAGATATAATTTCTCAAAAAAAAATACCCAATAGACTAATAACTGAGATTTCAGCCAGGTGCTGGTAACTCATACCTGTAATCTGTGCTTACTCAGGAGGTAGTGTCTGAGGATCAGAGACAGCCGAGGGCAGGGAAGTCCATGAGACTCTTATCTCTAATTAATCACCCAAAAAACTGGAAGGGGAACTGTGGCTCAAGCAATAGAGCACTAGCCTTGAGGGAAAAACAAAACAACAAAAGCAATAACAAAAAAATACTCAGGCCCTGAGTACAAGTCCCAGGACCAAAATAAATAAATAAATAAAATAGTTTATCTGTGTACCCCTATCTTTTGCTGGCAAATTTAGCATATTACTTTCCTATTACCAGTAATAAATTACATGAAGATTTTTGGTTTACATCAAATTTATTATCACCCAGTTCTTTGGGGTTCCAATTCCAGGAACAATGTGTCCTAGCTGGACCTATCCATGCTGTCCACCTGAGCAATAAAGGCCTCTCATTCTTGTGTCATTCCTGGGGGCCATTATTTCCAAGCTGATGCTCAACTCCTTCCAAGCCAGCAGTGCTGCATCTCTAAATCCTTGACTTTTTCTCTTTCTGTGTCATCTCTCTAGCATATTTCTTGTTTTCTGCCTGAGTGTTCTTCTTTGGTCTTCTGCTTTTAAGTGCCTATGGTGTCTCATGGGACTTCTTTGGGCAATTCAGAAATAATTAAGGTTAGTTGCTAAATTAAGGTCAGTTGCTGAGTAATCTTAATTTCCTCAGCAATAGTCCTTCATAATAGTAGCCAATTTAAGGTTTGTTGGAGTGCACGAGAGTCTTTGAAGACAAGTCTAGAACTCTGCAACACATGATCTCCATTTTTCTGGCTACTTCTCATTTAGAATTACTTATATGGAATGCAGAAATTTGTCTTGATTTTGGTCAATTTAAGAATATATATGTTATACATAACAAGTATTTTATACATTATACATAATAATTAGTATAGTATACACAATATATAATATACATAATATAAAAAATGTATTTTTCCTTCCTTTAATCATAAAAAGAGTCACATAAAAACCTATTCCCTTTCAAGAAAGCCTAATGTCTAGTGTTTGGTGTATCTATGTCATTGTATTAGGAGCTCATGGTATAACTAGAGACAGAAAGCCCAGAAATAAATTTAATATGATAAATTAAGATATTCTACTCATTCCAATTATCTTTCTAGCCACTCATCATCCCTCTAGGATTTTATATTACTATTTCAGAAACAAATGGCATATCTTATTCAGTCAAGCGAGTATTAATAATTTCATAACCAAATATGACAGAAAAAAACCCACAACTCTACTTCAGATGATAAATGGTGAAATCAGCATGTGAACATGGATGCTTCTTCCACTCATTTGTACTATCTAGAGCCATAATGCTGGCAATGAAGGGAGCCAAGGTATTACAGGGCAAATGTAGGAGTCCTAAGCAAGGATTAATTAATCAATATTAGTATTTTGTAGAAGTATGGATGCTTTACCTAAAAAAAAAAAAAACACTTTAAAAACATATTAGAAGCTGGGTGCAGGTGGCTCAAGCCTGCAATCCTAGCTACTTAGGAGGCTGAGATCTGAGGATTGCAGTCGGAAGCCAGCCCAGGCAGAAAAGTCCCCATGAGACTCTTATCTCCAATAAACTACTCAAAAACCAGAAGTAGCACTGTGGTTCAAATGATAGAGCCCTAACCTTGAGCACAAAGAGGCTCAGGGACAGTTTGTCCAGGCTCTGAATTCAAGCCCCACAACCAACCAAAACAAACAAACAAACCACCACCACCACCACCAAACCCACATTAGAATCTCCAAAAGCTACCCTTAAGGAAATTAACAAATGGTATTTGATTTTTTAGGACTTAATGTGTATTCCTTAGAAAGTATCTTATCCAAAGTTTCCTGAGGTATTTGAGAAAATAGTGCTTGAAATGAAGATAAATACAGACAAAGACTTTTAGTGACATTTAATGGGACATACCTAGGGATAGAGAAAGGAATTAACAACAAAACTAAATGAATAAATTATTTAATGAATTTCAAAACTACAGTACTTTCCCTGCAGAAAAAGAAATTAGTAGAGATTTAGTGACTGTCCCAAACCCATCTCACTTCAACAAGTTTTGAAAAAATAAGAGAATGCCCCAACAACTAAAAGGAAATTTACTTCCTTTATCCTAAATCACAAACAAGAAAGCTAGGGGAAGCCATGAAATAGTTATTTTTCATCTTGCCCTCCAATGTCCCCAAAGTCATCTATTTCATGTTGAATGTGAACAATGTATCTGTGAGCTCTGTAGGGGATCAAGAATAATGCAAAAGAGATGCTAATTACATGGTTATTATAGACTATGCAATATGCTGATTGATGACCTCATACTAAATGCATATGCAAATAAGTAAATGAGGGTCAGAAGTTACTTAACACTGCAAGGTCAATAAGGTCAAGCATCCCTCCCTAGTCTCCTCTGACTCTTGGACCAGTAAGTAGGAAGACTGTGAAATTTAGATGTACTTCATTTGGGGGTTCATCATAAATACACAATGTAACTTGTTTCTCCTATCTTAGATGAATATGGTACATATGTATAAAAAGTGTTTGGTAAAGCAATTAGGTGGTATTGTGAGAAGATATCCTTAGCTCCAACCCAAATGCCTGGTCCTTCTCTATCTCCTTAAAGGAAATCTACAATTTCTTTCATCTGTTCCATTGCATATTTGACTTCCAATTAGATAGAAGCTTTCAAAAACATATTAACTGTGACTCTTAAGGCCAAATGATGTCAACTTTATCTAGAATCCATATTTAATCACTCATCTTTCAAAATACAACTTCCCTGTGCTGAGAAATGAGTAACTACCTAACATTACAAATCTCCTGACACACAATAGCTTTATAGTTTGGCTTACTCAATGTAGGTCATTCACCGATGTCTAGATGCAAAGGCAAATGCTATTTGCCTCTCAGATTATGCCTATTACCTATAATGAAAGTACCTTGTCCCTAGACTTACTCATAAAACCGCAATGATATATAATATATATTTCCCACCATTTGAAATGGAACACAAACCTAAGGGTATCCAGTGATCAATGTTTGCAGCCTACAAGGAATTTAATAACACCACTCGAGCCAACCACTTTATAATTTATTTGAACCTCAGTGATGTGAGGGCTCAGTATAAATCAGGAAAGTAGATTGCTATTTATGCATTCTCCAGTCTTCTGCCAAGCTCAAGAGAATTCTTACTCACACTGTTTTTTGAGTTGCTAATAATGCCTTTACAAAGTTGGAATCAGAAAAATGATATAGAAGGCAAGTGAACTCAAGTTTGCAATGACATTTTTAAAAGGAAACTATATATATATATATATATGGGAACATATATATATGTGTATATAGGTACATATATATAATATTGTACTGCACAGGTTATATATAAAATCAATTTTTTCCTTCTTGCTAATTAATATTTAGATTCAGTAAAATTGTGGGTATATAGTTAATGGGGCAGAGTTTGGTGGACCATCTTGAAACTATTTGCTAGTGAGAAGCAGGGAATGAAGAGTTGTTTGTTTTCTGAGTTTCAACATGGAACAAAACATAGATTCCTGAACATTTCTCTACCCAGGTTCTGAAATATTTTCTATAGAAGCTAATGATTTGCAGACAATTTGAGGAAGTAACTGAGCATGTAGTCTCTGGAGAAAGTCGTTTTGTCTCTTCCAGTTCTTAGGAGGCAGGCGACCATCACTTTTAAGTACTGCCAATAAGTACAGAGGTCTGTGGAAGTATTGAGGGCAATAAGTGAGATGATGTATCTGAAACATGTGACAGAGGTGACTGGCATATATTAATTCCCCGACAATATCAGCTAATACATTTGAAAGAAATAGAAGCAAGATATTTTAAGGTAATAGCTAGATGTTGCATGTTGCAATATGCTCTAAGTTTGGAGTACTTTGTCTATTTCACTTTCAACTTTAATACCTGTCTGTCTCTGAAAAGCCTTCAGATGAATGAAATCATATCTAACTACCCTTTAATGTCTTCTTACCCACCATAGCTCCCTGAACATAAGTCATGTACAAGGAATGGTTGATTGCTGGACTGACTAATCAAGAGGTGAAAAGATAAGCAAAGGTGTTAATATATGCATCAAATTATTTTAGATCATTTGAAAGAGAAATTGCCATACCCCTAAAAATGACTCTAAAGGGGAAAGGAAAGGAAAGGAAAGGAGGGAGGGAGGGAGGGAGGGAAGGAGAGAAAGAGAGAGAGAGAAGGAAGGAAGGAAAGAAAGAGGGAGGGAGGGAGGAAAGAGAAAGAAAGAAAGAGAGAGAAAGAAGGAAAGAAAGAGAGGGAGGGGGTGAAAACAGAGGGAGGAAAGATGGGAAAATATTGAAGTCTTTTCTTAATTCTTAGCTAAGGGAAGACAAATACTTTGTATTCTCTGGCATGCAAGGATTTGGAGAAGGGCTGTTGGACAGAAGAAATTTGTTCCAGGTCCCACTCCTAGTTTTGCTACTAACTAGCTAAGTGACTTTACAATTTTAGATTCTTGGTTGTAAAAAGAAGAGAGGAAATAAATGTTACATACTCTTGTAATCCCAGCACTGGAGAAGCTGAGTTAAAAGAATCACAAATTAGAAGCCAGAGTTGGCTAGGTCTGAGAGGCCTGAGTTCAAGGCCAGTGTGACCTACATATTGAGATCCTGTCTCAAAACAAACAAACAAACACACACTATGGGTAGGGACACAGAAAGGAAGGGACAAAGGGTGAACAAATGCAGCAGTGGTACTCACTGTATACTATGTTGAAAATGAACTCTACAATTTATGGGCGGAGATGGGAGGGAGAAACTGGGAGAGACCATAAAGGAAATGTACTCTTTATCTGACTTACGTAATCATAATCCCTCAGTCCATCATCTTTACAATAACAGTAAGTAAACTTTAAATAAAAGACAAAACATCATGTGTGTAAAATATTACTATTCTTTACATCAGAGTATTTTATATTGTACACATTTTACACATGGCAGCATTCTATAGCATTCGTCTTCCTTATATTTCTTATTTAATAATTAAAGATTGAGTGTCAACTTGACTGGTGGATATGAGAGGGGAATTTTGCCAAAATAACCCAGTAAGCTGTTCACAGTAACCGCTTCCAGGTAGCCCAGTCCAGTGTGGTAGAAAGATTCAGAAAAATCCTGGAGAGGGGGAGTATCTCACAGTTTAAAAATAGCTGAGCAGCTTCTGAAACTCTACTGTCCAAAGGCAGATAGATGCAGCACATGCTCAGAGAAAAGTGAACTCTCCACACTGGATTGCAAAGCGCTGAGCTCTGGGAATTGAAAAGCAGAAATGCTTGTCTGGATGGTTGATAATGAGTTTAGTGTTTACAAGGATTGTCAACTCTTTAAAAACAATACACACTCTACTACATCAGCTTTACTCACGGCTTAGTATCCTTAGGATTAATTAGTTAAAGCTACCCAAATACACTGAGGAGGAAGAGAGGGAACACATTAATACAGACTGTCCTTACTGCTCGGAACCAGATATCCTAAATGAGAAATTGCACAAAATGCTTTTCTTCCCTAAAGCAAAATTTCAAGTTTTGTGTTTTTGTTTGGTATTATATCATCTGTGCTTGCAGAAATGCTTGGCATGAAATAAGTGTTCCATTATTGTATATTTTATGAAGTATAGTAAGATATGCCTGAAAAAATTGCAAGCCTTCTTTGAAATACTGGCATTATGATGCTGACTAGTTTGAGTTTACCTGTTTTATTTTACATTACTAATTGTAACACTTATATTAGCCTCTGTATATGAAATAGTGAAAATGAACTAAACATTTGTGTGAGGGGAGGGGTTCCTGAATGGTGTCATCATCTCCTTTTAGTTGCAGTGCTTGAAATCAGGTCCAGGGTGCTATCTTTGAGCATTTTAGCACTCTACCACTTGAGCCATAGCTCTACCTCCTTTTTGGTAATTAAATGAAAGTAAGAGACTCATGGACTTCCTCAGGCTGGGTTCAAACTGTAATCCTCAGATCTCAGCCATCTGAGTAGCAAGGATTACAGGAATGAGCCAGTTTACATTCTTCATATTATATAACGTGGCAGGACGGGAGAGTGTCATAATCTCACTGTTCTACTCATTGCATTGTCTTCTCACACATGGGTGGGTTTCCTTTATGACAATGATGTAACTTACAGTTGAACTATTTGTCCCCTTTTTATGTTCCAATTTTGTTTTTTGGTTTTTTTTCCCTCTGCAGAATATAAGCTCCATGCAGAAAAGTGAACTTGCTCTTCTTGCTTTGTTCCAGTTACTGGCTTTGTCCAGTGCCTAGGCTACAAGCACTTAGTAAATACTTGAAGAATGAAGCAATAAAAGAAGTAAGAGCCGGTGTGGTTCACTTCTGTAATCCTAGCTACTCAGGAGGCTGAGATCTAAGGATTATGGTTCAAAGCCAGGCCAGGGAAATAAAGTCCATGAGATCCCTATCTCCAAAAAACCACTCAGAAAACCGGAAGTGATGCTGTGGCTCAAGTGGTAGAGTGAAGAGCTGAAGAGCTCAGGGACAGTTCTCAGGCCCAGAGTTCAAGCCCCATGACCAACCCAAAAAATAAAAAAATAAAAGAAAGAATTAAGAAATCACTGACAATGAGTCAATAAATGAATGTGCAGATATGCTAGCAAAGATCCTCTAAATCTCGATATCCTCATAAATCTTCCATTTCTCCTTTCCACTGGGCTCAGTACTCTCAGTTGAACAATCGTACATGTTGTATAATTATTGAGAGATTTAGAATATTTTGCATAACAAAATGAGTGTTCCAGGCAGTTATTTTTAAATAGATCAAATGACATCTCTTTTGAGCATCAGTGGCTTTTCACATCTATACAAAGAATTTGTGCAATTGACTTGGATGCTCCCTTCCATGTAGTGTTATAGGCACATATTTGTCAAATGTCCAAAGATTTCTTAGTATTCCACAGTCATAAACATACAAATACTCAGATGTTCCTCTTCTTGGCCAGCATCAGAAACACAAGGCAGCAAAGCAGCCTGCCATGTGAGGCAAACTTTGTACTCTTTATTTCAATACTAATGGTTGAAACATAAGAGCAAACACTTGTTCAAGTTCCAGAATCATCTGCTATGAAATCCACTTGGCAGGTCAAGTTGGAAGAAATGTTGACACATAAAATGTTAAATGAAGGTTTGCTTTAAAAACCTCCATGTTTCACAGGGTTTGTTCAAATTCAATTTCTGATTTCTGCATGATAAATACTGCTAGGTTAGATGGTATATAGACTTTCCCATTTCTACAGTCAAATGTGGGAGTGTCTAAAATACAATGGAACTCTTTCCAGATGCAAAAGTATGGTATAGAGTATGAGAAAGCAAATTTTATTGGTCTGGGATGGACTTTATGTTAAAACAAATTTGTTTTATAGAACCGATTGTCACTTGAAACTTCAACACACACACATATGCACACACATATCAATATCCTTTGTGTATATGGAATAACTTAATGCAAAACAATTTTGAAGCATTCAAGTGTAGACAGGTAGGTGCCAGTGGCTCATGTCAGTAGCTGTTCAGGAGGCTGACACCCAATGACCTCAGTGCAAAGCCAGCCCTGGTAGGAAAGTCCATGTGACTCATATCTTCAATTAATCAGTACAAAGCCAGAATGCCAGCCTTGAGCAGAATAACCTCAGTGAGTGCAGGGACCTTGAGCTTACTCCCCAGTAGCTGCAAATAACATAAACAAACGAATAAACAAATAGTAAATAAATAAAATGACGCAGAGAAGAAACACAGCGTGGAAATAACAGCAAATAAATAAAAGAAAGAGAGAGAAAAAAAACACAGAGGGGAAATAATTAATAATTCTACAGAGTTCAACCACTAAGAAATTTCTAACAAGCTCAAGGGAAAAAAGAAATACCAATCATAAAACCCTCCCTCCCCACCCAGCTCTCTCTCTGTGCTGGTACTGGGTCTTAAAGTCAGTACATGCACTCTCACTCAGCTTTCTTGTCCATGACGGCACTCTACTGCTTGAGCCATGCCCCTAGTCCAGTATTTTGCTGGTCCATGGAGTATCCTAGACTTTTCTGTCTGAACTGGCTTCAAACTATAATACTTCCAGTCATAGCCTCCTGGGGTAATTAGGTATACAGGTACATGGCTTACACAAACTTCTTAAGTAAAAAAAGAAATTAGGTACAGAGAAGCAATGATATTCTCCCCAAGGATTTTTCAAAGAAGTCTGACATGTTCTTCTCCCCAATAGACAGACATGAGCAGTAGATAAGGTGTCATTCTTAGGGTATGGCCATGTCATTTCTCCCTCGCTCTTATTCACACACCACCCCCAATAAGATGCTATCTGACATGAGGACCTTGCCAGAGTTAAGAGGATGCCAACATCATGCTTTGGAATCCCCCAAAATGTGAGCAAAATCGACTTTTTAAAAATAAATTATCTGAGCTGGTCTGGGTGGCTCATGCCTGTAATCTTAGTTACTCAAGAGGTGAGATATGAGAATCATGGTTCAAAGCCAGCCCAGGCAGGAAAGTTTGTGAGACTCTTACCTCCAATAGACCACCAGAAAACCTGAAGTGGCACTGTGGCTCAAGTGGTAGAGTGCTATTCTTGAGCTGAAGAGCTCAGAGACAGGCCCAGAGTTCAAGTCCCATGACCGACAAAAAACAAAACAAAACAAACAAACAAAAAACTACCTGGACTTAGGTACTTACTTACAGAAATTTGAAATAGATTAAGATATCACCAAACCCTGTTTTGATGTATTAATCCTCTCTTCATGCAAGTAACATGGTAGAAATACTGAGAGTATGACTAGGGATGTAGCTCAGTGGTAGAGCACTTGGACAATGTGCATGAAGCCCTGTGTCTAATACACTGGGTCAGCTACCCCACTAGCCTCACACACAGAGTTCATAGCTTTAACATGGATTTCAAAAACACAAATTCTTGAACAGGAGCCTAGAGGTCACATTTCATTATACCATACAGGCAATCATAATGGTGATTAACTTCTAAAACTAACGTTTTAATACTTTGAGACCCATGTAATGAACCACTTCCTACTAGAAAAATACTGAAACAAAATCAATTTCCTCTCCCCTTATGACATCTAAATTTGAACCCATCTAAACATAGATGTTTATATTTAATTAAATAATTATTCTTTTAAGTGTGTGTGTGTGTGTGTGTGTGTGTGTGCATGTTAGTCTTGGGCCTTAAATTCAGGTCCTGAGTGCTGTTTCTTAGCTTTTTTTTCTTTGGTCAGTCATGGGGCTTTAACTCCGGGCCTGGGCGCTATCCCTCAGCTCTTCAGCACAAGGTGAGTGCTCTACCACTTGCGCCACAGTGCCACTTCCAGATTTCTAGTGGTTTATTGGAGATAAGAGTCTCATGGACTTTCCTTGCTCGGGCTGGCTTTGAACCGTGATCCTCAGATCTCAGCCTCTGCAGTACCTAGGATTATAGGCGTGAGCCACTGGTGCTGGGCTGTTTCTTAGCTTTTTAACTCAAGCCTAGAGTTCTACTAATTGAGGCATAGTTCCATTTCCAACATGTGTATGTTCATTGAGATAAGACACACGTGGACTTTCAGGCTCAAGTTGGCTTTGAATTGCAATTCTCAGATCTCATTCTCCTGAATAGCTATGATTACATCATAGCTATGATGTAATCATAGCTATTCAGAGCCCAATATTTTTATTGGAACTATTTACTTATCTTTCTATAAGTAACAAGATGCATCCTCTGTAATTCACATCTATTAAATCAAAACAACTGTCCATTTTTTTTCTACCACTAGTTCTATGATTACTTTTTGTTGGCAAGTTAAGAAACTCTGGCTCTACCAATTACTAGCTGGCCAACTTTGTGGAATTTGCTTAATCTCTGTGGATCTTGTTTGCACAAGGCCGGAAATAATGCCACAGGGCTGCTGCAAGGTTTAAGTGGGTTAATGTATTTAAATCACTTAGGATGTTTTTCAGGTAGGTGGAAAGCACTGCATAAGTATTTGCCATAATTCCACTTCCCCAGAATTGGGAGGACTGATTTAGGAAAAATCAGTCACTTCCTGTGTCAAAACTGTCAGATTACTAGTGCCTTGGGAGTAATAACCTGGTATTTCTGTGTTTCTCCATATTCAGTCTCCACTTTGCTATATGCTTGAGTGTTATGTCCACCCAGATGCAGTTTTCAAACTTGCAGAAGCACAAATGATTTCCACTGCTGTCCTCTGATTGGAGTATCTCTCATATCATTTGGTTGGTGGTCTTTAACTTCTGTTCTCCTTGAGTCTACACTAGAATGTCTATAGCTAACATCAAGAATGATAGGCAATTGCAGTGTCCATGGAGTTTGGCCACATGGCACCAGGACTAGGGCATTGGTCTTAAATCTTGCTATTTCTGCTAACTTGCTGAGCTCTAAGAACCTGCATCCTAAATTCTTCTCTGAGCTTTATTCTTAAGTGTGTGCCATATTACATACACTAGCCCTGCCTTTTCTTCATTCAATGTATTACTTACTATAAGGGAATAAAAGAACCAATATTGGACAATGTCTCTAGAGGACACCTCTACCTACCACCTATAGGACAGCAGGCTCATAGGAAGCACACAGCTGGGTAGATGGACCATGACATTCTCTGTACTTAAATAAGGTGCTGCTTATTTTAAACTCCCATAACCCCCTCTTCCTGGTCCCCTTGAGAAGTATCTCCCATGAAGGATTCCCACAATCCTCTTTTCCTGGTCCCCTTGAGAAGCATCTCGCAAAAAGGAAGAGCAATTCCCACACTACATTTCTCCCATTACTATCCAATGGTGGAGTGATGAGAAAGAATGAGAGCAAATGGAGTACAGCCATATCTTCTTGGATATTTCTTGAGCCCTTTCCTGTCAACTTATCAACTGGGCTTCCTCTTCAGTCTTTCATATGGAGGGTCAAGACTATACAAGTTTCTTTTCAAATCCTGAAATTACTTCTCTTCAAAAAAATTAGTTCTTCCAAGAGCACAGGTGTTTTTGAGTTGCCTACCAGATTTCATGTTCTCTCTTCACACTATGTCCAAGGTATTATCCCATTTCTAGCATGTTTATGGCTTCCTGTGCATTAAAAAATACTATTGGTGGATATAAAAGTACAGAATCCAAGACTCACTTTGGGCCCAAGATCTAGTTCAGCCAACTCCTTGGAATAAATGTGGCCATTAAAGTTGGTGGGTGCTAACTCTGAATAACATTGGGTGGAAGGAACAATATACAGCTGTTGAACAACAAATAATATAACAGTGAACTATTTTCACACAGCTAGGAGAATGGCTGCAATTCAAAACCCTGAGCATACCAAGTACTGGAGAAGATTTAGAGGAACTAGAAGACTGAATTGGTGTTATTGGAAATGAAAAAAAAGGTACAATCTTTGTAAAAATTAGTTTGTAATCTCTGATTATTCTAAACATAGCCTAGCGTATAATGCAGCAAATACATTCTCAGATATTCACTGAACAGAGATGAAAAGAAGTAGCAGCACAAAAACATATACTTTATATATCTCTATACCATGTACATATACACATATACATATGTATTTTTATGCATACACATGTACACATATATGTACATGTCTTTACATATAGACATATACACATGCATGTATACACATAAATATATCCACTTATATAAACATGTATACACATACATACACAATGCTTTGGCTTGATCAATGCCACCTCAAACTAGAAACAAGCAACACATCTGTCTATAAGTGAATGGATAATTAAATTTAAATCAGAATTTAATGAATTAGAATCCCAAAAAACCATAGAATCAACAAAACAAAGAGTTGGTTCTTCAAAAAAATTAACAAAATTGACAGATGCTTAGCAATCTTATCAAAAAATAAGAGAACACACCCAATTAAACAAACTCAGAGATGAAAATGGAAACATCACCACAGAAACAACCAAGTTTCAGAACATTATAAGGGAATACTTCTCAAACCTTTATGCTAATAAGTTTGAGAATCTGGAAGAAATGGACAATTTCCTAGCAAATATCGACATGCAGAAACTAAACCAAGATGAGTTAAACCAACTTAACAGACCATATCAAGCAACGAAATAGAAACAGCAATAAGAGACCTCCCATCTAAGAAAAGTCCAGGACCGGATGGATTTATAGCAGATTTCTACAAGGCCTTCAAACTAATATTCCTCCAACTCTTCAATGAAATTGAAAGAGAAAATTCACTAGGGAACTCTTTTTTTTTTTTTTTGTCGGTCGTGGGGCTTGAACTCTGGGCCTGGGCGCTGTCCCTCAGCTCTTCAGCTCAAGACGAGCGCTCTACCACTTGAGCTACAGCGCCACTTCCGGTTTTCTGGTGGTTTATTGGAGATAGGAGTCTCACGGTCTTTCTTGCCCGGGCTGGCTTTGAACCGCGATCCTCAGATCTCAGCCTCCTGAGTAGCTAGGATTACAGGCGTGAGCCACCAGCGCCCGGCTACCGAACTCTTTCTATGAATCCATTGTAGCCCTCGTCCCCAAACCGGGCAGGGACTCATCAAAAAAAGAGAGCTATAGACCCATTTCTTTGATGAACATCAGCACAAAACTTCTCAACAAAATTTTGGCCAATCGACTTCAACAACTCATCAAAAAAAAATCATACACTACAATCAAACAGGACTGATTTCAGGGATGCAAAGCTGGTTCAATATACATAAATTAATTAATATAATTCATCACATCAACAAGAACAAGGATAAAAACCACATGGTTATCTCAATAGATGCATCACAAGCATTTGACAAGATCCAACACACCTTTATGATGAAGGTTCTGGAAAAACTAGGAATTCATGGAACATTCCTCAATACAATAAAGGCTGTATATGACAAACATACAGCCAGCATTATACTTAATGTTGAAAAACTAAAGCCATTTCCTCTAAACTCAGGAATGAGACAAAGATGTCCACTCTCTCCACTTCTCTTCAATTTACTATTAGAATGCCTAGCTACAGCAATAAGACAACATGCAAACATAAAGGGGATCCAAATAGGGAAAGATGAAGTAAAATTCTCCCTCTTTGCAGATGATGTGATCTTGTATTTCAAGGACACCAAAGACTCCACTCCCAAATTACTCCAGCTGATTTGAAACTTCGGCAAAGTAGCAGGGTATAAAATTAACCCTCAAAAATCAATGGCTTTTCTGTATGCCAACATGAAAAGAACGCAGCTTAAATCAGGAAAGCAACTCCTTTTATAGTAGCCACACAAAAATAAAATACATAGGAGTTAACTAAAGAAGTGAAGGACCTCTACAATGAAAACTTTAAAAACCTGAAAAAAGGAATATCAGTATAATGGAATATTATTCAGAAATGAAAGAAATTGAACCATCTGGCATGGAAAAACATCTCTTTCAAAGCATGTTTTCCTACATGCTACCTGCTCAGATGATTCAAGTTTTCCCTTACTTTGAAAATTAAATTTAAAACCCAGAGAGGCATGATGATTTTGGACATAGAATGATATTCTTCAACAAACATGTGGTATAGGATACTAGATATGGGGTAAGTCCTGATCTGGACCCTAAATATCAATGGACTTGAGTACTTCAGAGAACACTTTTGTAAATGATTATAAAATTATAGTTTTACTTTGTGCTCTGTTAGCCCCATTTTTATTTTTAATTGTTATTATAATGGGGATATACATAGAGGTGACAGTTACAAAAGTCAGGTAATGAATACATTTCTTTTTGGACAGTGTCACTTTGCTCTCTCCTAGTTTTTCTCCCCCATCCTCACCCACAAGTTGTTCATTTTCAGCGCGAGTCTATTGAGTACCACTGCTGCATTTGTTCACTATTTGTCTCTCCATTTTTAAAGCTGACAAAAAATTATCTGTGGATTCAGCAAAGAATACTGCATGAGTTATTTTAATACATTAAATGATTCTTAACTCTTTCATATACTAGAATTTCTTTTGTTTTCTACCATTATTACTGATCATATCATGCTCTCCTTATTAAGTAAACTGAGTGTTAATTAATTTTATGCCACATAATGGGATTACCTTTTATTGAAGATAATTATTGAAACAAATATTATTGTAAAAATAATTTGAACATAATCACTACTAAACTTCTGCTTCCCATCAGGAAAAAAGTACCTGCAGACAGAATATTATTACTTTAACCAGATTAAAACAATACCTTTTTACTCAAGCAATTGCAGTAATTAGTAATTACAATGTGTGGATAAGACCAAATATAAATTGTGTGTATAAGAGTAAAAAATAAATCCATGTGCTGACATTCTTTTTTTTTTGGGGGGGGGGTCCGGTCATGGGGCTTGAACGCTGTCCCTCAGCTCGTCAGCTCAAGGTTCATGCTCTACCACTTGAGCCACAGTGCCACTTCTGGTTTTTTGTTTTTTGTTTTTTGCTTATGTACTGCTGGGGAATCAAACCCAGGGCCTAATGCATGCAAAGCAAGCACTCTACCACTGAGCCACCTTCCCAGCCCAATGAGCTGACATTCTTATGGTATCTCTTTTACTCTTGCACCATTAGAAAACCATCTATCATCTTTAGTTACTTACAAAACTTATAATTATTCCTTATTTCAGCAGCAGGTGATATTAAACAATATTCCAAACTATGTAAATTCTTTGTTAAAATAAGTATGCCATGTTTTTGCTTGCAATATTTACACCATGCATTGTTCGCATTCTAAAGAAGTTTTAATTAACAGGGAGTTTAAGGCTTATGTAGAAATTTTAATCAACAAGGAGTTAAAGGCTTATGTAAGAACATAGATAAATGTATCTAGAACAAGGCATTTAAAATTGTGGGGAGGGTTAGATATATTATGTGCTTTTTTGTTCTTTTGGTTGTTTGAAGGTTGTTTGTGCATTTTTTTTTTTTTTTTTTTTGGTCTGTTGTGTGGCCTGAAGTCTGGGCTTGGGCACTGTCCTTCAGCTCTTCAGCTCAAGACAAGTACTCTACTACTTGAGCCACAGTGCCACTTCTGGCTTTTTCTGCTTATGTGGTGCTGAGGAATCAAATCCAGGGCCTCATGCATGCGAGGCATGCCCTCTACCATTAAGCCACCTTCCCAGCCCTGTTTGTGCATTCTTAAGATGGCTAGCAGTATCTCTGACCTTTTACTTCATGCAAATAAGAATCTTTCCCAATCATTACAACCAAACAAGTCCTCAGACATCATAAATACTTCCTTGTGGCAAACTCATACCTACTTAAAAGCCACTGGTCTAGAATATATTAAACACAAATAATTTTAATGCTATTTTCCAGTGAGTGAGATATGGAATTTTTCTTATTCTATTAGAAAACTGCACTTAAAAGTTTCTGGATAAATAGTACACATGCCATCAGTTTATCCTCATAAATTATCAAATTTAGTGGAATTGAGTCATCAAAGAGTAGAGCAGGGATCAATAAAACATGTCACTCTAAAAAGAAACTTCAATCACTTACTAGATGACATTCTCATTATTCCTCCACCTGCAACTTCCTGTTTTAGGCAACTACTAATCTCTTTTTATGTCTTCGTGGATCGAATATTTTATGTGACTAGATTCTTTCACTTATATGTTTTATAACTTGGATCCATGTTGTATGTCTCCTGTATCACTATGCAATTCAGTATTTTTGCCAAATCATATTTCATTATGTGGACATAATATATTTATCTTTTAACTCATTCTTGCAGTTACTAAGAAAATTGTAACTGTCCCGGCATTATTGTAAATTTAACTTTTTTATGTTTGTCCTATTATTTGCTTTATGTAGTTTGCAGTCAGGTTATTAGATGCTTACAAAGTTATTTTTGTCACTTTCCTGTTTTTTTTTTTGTAATTAGCAAGGCTTCATCTTTATTTACATTAACATTCTTTGCCATCCAGAATACTATAGTATGGAGCATAATATAGTAGACCAAAAAAGCAGAAACTTTCCCCACTACAGGTGGACCCACTGCAACAATGAGATGTACAAGTCGTTATGTCGAAAATGAACTTTACAACTTTGGTACGGGCGGGGGTGGGAGGTGGGGGGTGTGGGGGGAGGACTGGGTGGCTGGAGATG
Organism: Dipodomys spectabilis; assembly: GCF_019054845.1. Taxonomy (NCBI): domain Eukaryota; kingdom Metazoa; phylum Chordata; class Mammalia; order Rodentia; family Heteromyidae; genus Dipodomys; species Dipodomys spectabilis. The sequence goes on along the minus strand of NW_024870731.1, from coordinate 35,063,103 downwards.
GGGGAGGGAGGATGGAAAGGGATGGGAAGGGGAAACAAAGGAGGAGGCTACCATGCTTGATAAGAAATGTACTCATTATCTTGCCCATGTAATTGTAACCCCCCGTACATTATTTTCACAGTAATTAAAAAAAAAAAGAATCAGATTTCCAGATCAAATCCATGTAATCTTCACAACATTCTTGCCGCTAAAATAAGTAGAATACTGTTAAAGAACTAGTGATTGTGAAGGCTTGAATGTATGTAAAGCATTGCTTGCTATGGGTAAAACCTCAATAAATGTTAGCTCTCACCCCCCCCAAAAAAAATCAAGGCCAATGAGGCCATTGATTACAATGTCAAAATCTCCAACGCAGTAGAACACGGAATGTAGTCTTAGCTCCACCCACTGATTGCCCTGCATCCCATATAAACCAATCATCTTTGTACTTCAAATATGTGTGAACTTCTCTGGCCAACCAACTGCCTAATTTCTTCCCCTAGAGCCCTAGCCTGGAAGTTCCTATTTGTATAGGTCTGAGACACATACCCAGAAGTTGAAGGGCAAGGGTAATCTCTTGTTTCCCTATTACAGGCATAACTCTCATACAAATTAAAATCATAAACAAAAGATGTGGCTTCTAGCAAAGAGGTTGTGGGGAGAAATTGCTGCTACCATTATTGTTATTTATTATAAATTCTGTAGCTATTTGTTCTGCTGAATGAATGAATAAAATTAGGTCAATTATACCTATTATATAATTAAATTAATGAAGCATCAATTGTATCTAAATATAGGCAGTCGATCAGAAAATACTTAGTTTGAATTGTACATTCAATTAGACTACTGTGTTTTGTTTTGTTTGCTTTTATGGTGGTACTGAGCCACTTCCATAATCCTTACTGCTTTGAGTTTAGTTTCCAGATAGTTTCTCATGTGTGTTTGCTTGTGCCTACCTCAGACTGATGTTTTCACCTATTCCTCCCTTGTAGCTGGGATTACAGACATGTTTCATTATGCTTGGTCCTGAGTGATCCTTCAGTTATATAGCTTTCTCCTTATCCTTTCTAATCTCAGCCCCGATATAAATGATGCAGAGTAATCATCCCCATACATAATAATCTAGCAGCATCTATCCTTTCTTTGGGATGTAATCTCCCTCCTGGAACTGTGTTTTCAAAAACTTCTTTTCATCAGGCCTGGCAAGTGACCTCCATGGCTAGTGTGATAAGACAATAAAGGAAATTCACATAATAAAGCTAGCTAGAAAGAAATTTAATTTGAAAAAAATACTTTTTTTTTTCTCATCACAGATGGCTGGTTATTGCATCCTGTCATAAAATCTGAATGATGTTCCCAGTGCTGGAGTGTATTTGAAACAATAAAAGGCTTGTATAGCTGTCAAATACAATGTTGTGCTTCCACATATAATTGACTTTCAGAAACTCTGACAAAATCATAACCCACATACATTAATGCACTTCTGTTATGTGAAAGTACCTGCCTCAGAGTACAATTATATGTATTTTAATTCTATTTTTTTATCATTTAATCTTAAAAACAAGCATTGGGATTATTTAACTGAATTAATATGGACATCCCTTGTCCAAATAGATGGTTGTGCCACCAGATTGAAACTTTGGTAGAAGAGCAGGAAACATAATACAGGTTAAGATCAAAATAGCTAGCTTGCCTGCACTAAGTCCCAGGACTCTAATCGTACCTACTCGGTAAGCTGAGATCTGAGGATCATGAGTTGAAGTTAGAAGAAGCAGAGTCCATGAGACTCTTACCTCCAATTAACCACCATAAAGTTGGAAGTGGAGCTGTGGTTCAAATGGTAGAGTGTCAACCGTGAGCAACTTTGAGTGAAAAAGCTAAGGAAGAGCCCACTGGCCCTGAGTTCAGGCCCTAACCACAAACAAACAAACAAACAAATAAATAAAGCCAGCTTAAATATTCCCTGTCCTGGGCACAAGACACACTATGGCCCAAGGAATGCAACAGCGAACAAAATAGGTACAGCTCCTTTCCTCTGAGTTTCAATTCTAATCATTTGTTTTGCAAATGAGTGACAAAATGGAGGGACATAAGAGTAAAAGTAGCTCTAATAGTGTCTTTGAAGCAGAACATTTGAAAGACAAGAATACAAGGAGCTTAGTTTCTGATTTCACTTGGTAGACATGTTGAAATTTTTCCTGCTGAAGGGAAGGCATTTCCTTGGAGCTATATAATTTTTCTGAAAGATGTAGTCATCTGGAAGACTTCATTTGTTTGTTTGTTTTTAATCTCTAATGGGTAAAGTAATTGTGTGTAAAATCCTTTCTTCACGATTCAGTCAACTGCATCAGGAATAGAAAAGTAAAAAAGCTTTGAGAAGATGGAAAATATATAAGGAGAATAGCAGACCTTAGGAGAGATTCTGAAAAAAAAGAAGAAAGAGAGAGACAAACAGACATAGAGACAGAGACAAAGACAGAGAAAAAGAAGGAAGGAAGGAAGGAAGGAAGGAAGGAAGGAAGGAAGGAAGGAAGGAAGGAAGGAAGGAAGGAAGGAAGGAAGGAAGGAAGGAAGGAAGGAAGGAAGGAAGGAAGGAAGGAAGGAAGGAAAGAAATTAAGCAAGCAAGCAAAGCCGAATGGCTCACACCTGTAATCCTAGCTACTCAATAGGGTGAAATTTGACTTATGTGTTTCAAAGCCATCTGGGGTATGGGGCATGGGGCATGTAAGATTCTAACCTCCAATAAACTACTCAGAAAAAAAATGGGACTTGGCTCTTTGGCTCAAGTGGTAGAGTGCTAGCCTTGAGCACAAAGAGGCTCGGGGACAGTGCCCAGGCCCCAAGATGTACTGGGGGGAAAAGTTTTAATAAAACAGAATATGAATTAGAAAGTACCTACTATAGATATTGCAGTTGGACTGAAGACTAACAGGGACCTGCCTGCAGTACCAGACAGAAGTTACAACTCACGAACCCTTGTGATTGTGAGTTCACATACATACTGTCCTAACCATTACTATGTTTGCAATGATCACCCAGTGCTTATATATATCCATTCTTTTTCTACTGCTAATGGGCTGGACACTTTCCATCCTTGGAGGGAGTTTTATGGATTTTCTTGTTCAAATCTTTTCTTCAGCTGGGACTAGGTGGTTGGACTTTTTGCTTATTCATATCCCAAATGTTTTTGTTTGTTTGTTTGTTTGAGTTCTGAATCTAATTCAACTTTTCCTGCTTATGCCCTGGATCCCACTAGCTGAAAGACTTGTCTGTCACTCTACCTCATCCGTGTGTCTTGTCACTCTTACAGAATGTATGACAAACAACATAGTCTTGTAGAGCTTAGTAATGAGAATTTCTCTCTCCAAACCATAGGCAAATTTCCTGAAAATTGAAGTGCATCTTTTGTGCAGGTGAAATATGCCAAGTGGTAGAGTTTAATGAATGCTACAGCAGACTCTGAGGTCTGACTGCCACAAATAATCCTAATGACCATTATTTGAAACCCTTATTGATTCTGATTTCCTGCTCCCTGTGTGTAAATTGGAGGTACACATTAAGATAATGGTGTGGTCTCCTTTCTCTTCCACAGGGGCTAAGAGAATTGCAATATAGTTGGCTTTCATAAAAAGCTTTCAAAATGCAGCAGGAATTTACTTCAGGAATGACTAATTTGGGATGATTAAGTGAAGATAGTACAAAATATAGACTCTGGAGAGTATGTGTCCAAATTTGGTTCCACAGTACAAACATGTGTCTATAAATCAGGAATTAAAATAAGACCTACTTACGTCCTTCTGTCTAAATCAAGTAAAGAAACTCAGAGAGGGATCTGCTGTGTGATATGTGTCTCCTTTTACTGTCTTTCCACTCAGGTTGTTCGGTCTTAATGGATGAATAGAAGGATACAAGTGGGGAACAACCCGAAAGAGCCCCCAGAGTGTCCTTGTCTTTTCTGAATGGCACTGTAGAGTAGTGAGGTGCTGGGCATGAATGAAGTACTTACCTCATGAGTAGGGAGGTGTAAACAAGAAAGAGAAAGAGCATGATGAAAAGCAAAAGGGACTGTAAATGGAATGTAGAGCTGATGAGGAGAGATGTACAGAGACAACCTTCTAAAGACCTGCGGGCTCCTCATGCTATAGAGCCCCCTCATCCATGAATCCATAGGGCCTAAGATATTTAACATACGATCTTAACTGGACACTGGTGGACTGAGGAGACAGATCTGGAGCATGGCAGTTCAAAGATAACCTGAGCAGAAAAGTTCACAATTACTTCCATCTATAAAAAGATAACTAAGCCGGGCGCTGGTGGCTCACGCCTGTAATCCTAGCTACTCAGGAGGCTGAGATCTGAGGATCGAGGTTCAAAGCCAGCCAAGGCAGGAAAGACTGTGAGACTCCTGTCTCGAATAAACCACCAGAAAACGGAAAGTGGCACTGTAGCTCAAGTGGCAGAGTGCTGGCCTTGAGCTGAAGACCTGAGGGACAGCGCCCAGGCCCAGAGTTCAGGCCCCATGACCAACAACAACAACAAAAGAAGAATAACAATAACAATAATAATAATAATGAACCAATATAGTTGCATATCTATTAACAAGCATAGAATGTCAAGCTGTAACTAGTGACTAATGGAGAAAGTTTATGATAGAGAAAACTGAGTGCTGGTTTAGAATCTATTATTTTTCTGCCATTTTCCTGTAATTCTAAAGTCAGTAATTTTTTTTTGGAAATTCTAAAATGATACACTGTATTCTTTCTGTATCTTAATCTGCATATTCTCTTTCCACTCATAGTATCCTAAATAACATTTATTGGCTTTTCATTCTTAATTGCTTTTCATTTCCCTCAGCATTCAGGAATTTAACTCTTCCACCAGATTCAGAAAATCAGAGCTCATTTTTTGAAAAGATGTTGCTCATCTGAGAAAAAGAGGATTTAGGCTGAGACCCATCTTGCTGTCTTACCAAGCAGAAAAATGCCTGATCCTGCCAACCTCCAATGGAGGTTCCCTATAGGAATAGCAAATCCACTTGCAAGATTTATTTACAAAACAGAATCTAAATCCCCTCCTTTCCACCTAGCCCAGTACAGAGAATTACCACAAAGGGTTTAATCTCCAAATATGTCTAATCGGTTCCAAACTGAACACTTCACTTGGCTTTTTAAAAGATCAGTATTGCTCAATTCTATTTCCTTCATTCTACCTAAAACAAGTTAAAACAGATATTAGTATGTCTATGCCATTCAATTGATTATAAAATCAAATCACGGAAAGAGCAGAGGAAGATCAGTTTGGGTATACTGTTTTGCTTCAGAAAGGAACTCTACATATGGAGAAAAATGGAAGCCCGGGGGATTTGGCAATAATATTCAACAGTGCAAATAGGAGCACAACATCTGAATATTATGCACCAGGAGGAAATAGAAAGACTTTCTTTTCAACATTACTTTCAGAACAGAGTTGTTGCTCTTAGGATATTCAAATTTCTTTTGTATAGTCAATTATCTCCTGGCCATACTTTTAGCAATGCACATTCAACGTTGAAATATAGTAGTTACAATGACATTCTTTGAAGAGGTTGTAGCTGTGCCAAGAAGCTGACAGCCTTCTCGAGCAATGAAACCTCAATGGCAAGAAGGAGACTGACATGGCCAGGGAGGTCAACTCCTCATGGCTGCCTGCCATGGTCAGTAGGGCTCAATCATGGGAGTGTTGAAATCAGCCACAAATCAGCCTGCATAGGTTCAAACAGCAGAGAGAAAATGTGTTTTAAATGGAAGGCTCTCAGGCAGATGAAAGTAGCTCATACCTAGTTGTTCCTCATGACTCAGGATCTGAGGAACAACGCAGCTAGAAGCCAGCCAGGCAGGAAGATGGGAGAGTCCATGACAATCTTATCTTCAATTAACCAGCAAAAAGCCAATTGAGGAGCTATGGCTCAAGTGGTAAAGTACTAGCCCCGAGCAAAAATCACTCAGGACAGGAACCAGTCCTTGAGTTCAAACCCACTGCTGGTTTTCTTATCCTTTCTACTGGCTCACCTCGGGGTGCTGACAATACAATCCAGCCCACATTCAAGCTTTTGGGTTCTGTATCTTGAGAGATAAAATAACGAGGAGTTTCAGCATTCCTGTGGCTTTGGCCAAAGTCTTGCATTGTGCAGTTTAGTTCTTGTCCTTCCAATGTGAGGCCTGCGTAGTTTAATATAAAAGTGTGGGACTGGTGCTGAAGGGGCTGCCTTTCAATAAGCTCCCAGGTTGTCTTAGCACTGGTGGCTTCCAGGGAATCACGCTCTGAGAGGAGTCGTCCATTCCTTCATTTTATATACTATACGAATGCTGCTATGCCCTGCTTGCTCTTTCAGTGCCAACCTCTCTCCTCTCCCGCTGGTTCTGTGTCAATCCTTCATTCCTCACTGCTTCCTTGTCTGCACAGATCCGCTGTTACTACCTCAATGACTTCTTCTGGGATCTAGCACCATTTTGGTTTACCTCTGAATAGCTATCCTCTGCCATGTTATTCATAAGGTTCAATCTTATGCAACAAGTCTCAGCAGACTGAAAAATCACAATTTCCACTTTCTCTGCTTCTTCCCTAAGAAAAGTCCTGTGAGTTTTAAACTAAGTCTGTTCGTTACTGACAAAATTTGGGTTAAAAACCCTACCTATCTCCTACTGAACATTAGGTTTATATTATCAAATAACCTACTAGTCAAATGTTTGAAAGTGCTCTGAGTAATCTTCCTGTCTTCTAAGATCTAAAATGTCAAAAATAATTAACACCACAACACTGATGGTAAGCAAACTAGGATCACTGAACAACAAAACCTCCTAGGGAACATGTATGTATAAGAGGACACCAAGGGTAACTTATATTGGCTTTATGTTAAACTTAAAAAATTGATCAATGAGGCCAGGTGCAGGTGGCTCACACCTGTAATCCTAGCTACTCAGGAGTCTGAGATCTGAGGATCATGGTTCAAAGCCAGCCCGGGCAGGAAAGTCCATGAGACTCTTATCTCCAATTAACCACCAGAAAATGGAAATGGAGCTGTGGCTCAAGTGGTGAAGTGCTCATCTTGAGCTGATAGTGCCCAGGCCCAGAGTATAGGCCTCACAACTGATCCCTCCCCCCAAAAAAAGACCTTGAGCATTGTGAATATGTAGTTTGATTTTTATCAAATTGTTTTGTACTCTGCAATGAGAATAGACATGTGCAAGAATACATATGAACCTGTTGTCTTTTTAAAAAATAACATTATGCTGTAGAAAACTTGAACTGGCAAAGCCATGTATGTGTCATGTTATTTTCTTTGTAATTATATTATGACAGTTTAGAACTGTGAGGAAGCATAATGAAACAGGCTGATGGTGGAATCTATTTAGGAAATCAGGGTGGCCTTTTATACTAGCAAAATTCTTTGGAGCAAAAATGATTTTAGTGGCATCAGAATGAGGGATCAGTGGTATCAGAAATTTAGTTCCTGAACTACATTCTTCTTGATGTGCTCTACTTTCTGCTAAATCTAACTTTATAATATAGGCAGACATATGTATTATAAAGGTATATTACCGGCCTTGTCTTCAAAGCATTTGACTATGCAACCCTTTTTGAGTCTTGGTCTCAGGGGAAAAAAAATGGAGTAATCTCTAGGAGGTCTACTAAGAGACATTCACTGACCATGAAAGATGAACTAGAACTTAGTTTTCATCACATTTTAATATGAATCCATTATTATATACCTAAAATTGGAGGAAGGTGCTGAAATATTCTGAAATCAATACCTAGGATTTGTTTAGTTCACGTTGACTTTCATCCTGATATATATATATATATATATATATATATACACCAAAACATACTAGGGCTATTGTGACTTCAATTTGATAGTTGGTCAATTAAGAGTCAGAATCCTCTTTCCTAGTATACTCTTCAAATGAAAATGAAAATTTCTCTGTGAAAAGAAATTACATGGAGTTCCAGTTGCGCAATCGGTTAGCACACGGTACTTATAAGAAATTACATTAAACCAATCTTAATAATTATATATAGAAGAGAAATATGAATAAAGGCTCTTCAAAATTCTCCTGAACTTTTTGACAATTATTATAAAACTCAGTCACATCAGATTTTATGTGGCCAAATGGATACAGTAATGGCCATTAGTTTTGGTACATTATGCACATAGTTGTGACAGTTGTACCAGACTTTTCTCTCAAGTTGATTAGGACAGTCATGTAACAAATACCTCTTAGCTATTCTAAGATGTGCTATACACTGGCCATATTTTTACTATGGAACTGGTCTTGGATTATAACCTTTATTTGAGTTCAGTTTTGGCAATTATACCCTATGTATGCATTGGAAAAAAAAAACTTCTTCTCTATTATAGGAAGGAAAATGAAAAACTCATCTCTGTGACATTTCTGTGATAGATGGACTATTATTCAAATTCTGGCTCTTTTACTTGTGATATATAAATTAGTAGACATGCACACATTCCGTCATATGCAAAATACAAAAAGCTCATGTTGTGGGTTGAATAGTATCCTTCCAGAAAAGAGATGTTGAAGTTCTAACACTCAGAACATTAACGTCTGACTTGATGGGAAAATAAAGTTTTGGACATAATAATTGAAACGAGGTTACACTGGAATAGATGACAACTTTTCCCCAACTAGGACTGGTGTCTTCCTAACCCAACATTGTATGAGGACAATTATACCCAGGAAGAGGACCATGTAACTCTTAAGAGACTGGCATGATACAGTTATGAACAATGAAAAAAGTTAACTCCAAACTGCAGAAAGCAAGAAAATGGAGAGGAAGGGAGTTCCTTAGAGGGAAGGAGCCTAATCAGGTTGACAATTGAATTTGGATTTCAAGACATCAGAATTGGGATATGATAAATTTATGTTATTTCAAACCACTTAATTTGTACTGTTTCATTATTTCTCTCCTGCGGCTGCAATGCACACAGTCAAATAAAACAACAGACTCAGTGCTTTCACTCAAGAATCAGACATCAACTTCCAACAGACAATTACTATTTCATAGCTGTAGTTATATTTCTTGGCAGGTAAAACAATTAACCAAGGAGATGTGTCTGAAAAGTTAAAAAGACCATATTTTTGAGCATAAATGTTTTATCTCTCTCTCTCTCTCTCTCTCTCTCTCTCTATCTATCTATCTATCTATCTATCTATTGGAACTTAGCAAAAAGAGTAACGTTTTCTGCATTTTGAAAATTCAAAAATTAACACTGTTGAAGGAATGAGTATGGTACATCATCTTAGAAAACAAAGTTTGTTTATGGAAGTGGGTGTGGGCTACTAGAGCTTTCAAGGAAATGTGAAATGCCAGCAATAGGAAGAAAAGAGGAGGAGGAGGAAGTAGAGGAGGAGGAAGTGGAGGAGGAACAGGAGAAAGAGGAAAAGGAAGAGGAGTAGAAGGAGAAGGAGGAGGAGGAGGAGAAGGGGGAGGAGGAAGAGGAGCAGGAGAAAGAGGAAGAGGTAGAAGAATAGATGGAGAAGGAGGAGGAAGTGGAAGGGGAGGAGGAGGAAGAGGAGGAGGAGAAGAGGAGGAGGGGAGGAGGAGAAGGAGGAGGAGGAGGAGGAGGAGGAGGAGGAAGAAGAAGAAGAAGAAGGAGGAGGAGGAGGAGGAGGAGAATAACAACAACAACAACAACAACAAACAACAGTAGTAAGGGGGATGTAAAGCCAACAGCCTCTCTCCATGATGCCACTCCCTAGCATGCAAAAATTCTGGGGAGGCAAGAGTCAAACTACGTTGAAAGGAGGAAAGACTTACGACTCAGGTGCTTTCACATTCAATTCCATTACACGAGTATTTATTGAGTGTCATCAAGGCGCTCAACAATGTTTTAGACACCATGGGAGAAACAAAGAAAGTATGACAGTAACTATCCTGAAGGAGTTTGCAAATCATGTTGAAGAGCTTTCTCTGGGAAACAATTTGCTGCTGAATGAGTAAGAAATGTACATGATCGAAAAAATTTACCCCATGGATAGAAAACCTATTCGCATGTCCTCAGGTATGGTGTTAATGGAGGCTTAGCTACCTTTTTCTAATTTACCAAAGGAATCAACACACACATGCATACTCAGTCAGCCTGGCCCAGACTTCCACTGCATCAGGCAAGGCAAACACATTCACTTTCAAACTGAGACTGCTGCAGAGGAGGGGTGGAGAAACTGCCTGAACTTGCCCCTTGACCTTGTCTGTCAAGCAGGATAACATCCCCACCTCCACCCCCACCCCCCCAGGATAATGCATTATCATCATGTCCCATTTTGATGATGTATTATACTTACACATCATTGAAGAAGCAATTTGCTTTGATGATGTAGAGACATGTAATAGATCATGATTCTGAAAGAGCAGGAGAAGAGGCACCCTGGAGATCTACAACTCAGGCACTGATACCATCCATACAAGAACTGAGAAGCAATTAATTTAAATTATCTGGACAGAACTCGGACTGACAAAATGACTTTTGACCCTTCCCAAGCGCTAAGCCAGATTTATTAAAAATGTTTTCTATCGTTAGAAAAGGGTAACATGACAGAACCTTGTGCTGAGAGAACTTTTCAGGATCTTGAGTGTAATATTTCCTGTACAAAGCCACTCAGGTAATTCAATCTCTAGGATATATATACACATCTATAAACACACACAAATACATACACACTCATACACACACACACACACACACACACACACAAGGCAAACTGGATAACTTGATTGAGATGAATGGACTGTAGTAATATAAATATCACAGTTAGGATATTATGAAATATTTTCATAAAATATTATTGGGGGAAACTAGATAAATTATATAGGAAAAGTTCACTGTATTACAAGTGCCTGTGATTTGATATCAGTAAAGATTCAAAAAATATCTTTGAAATGTTTTTTTCAGATGCAAGATAATGAAATAATACAATAATTCTAATAAGATAATATAATAATTAAGGTAATCATTATAACTAACACTTTAGTATATGTTCAAGGTATTCTTCTACTTAAGAGAGTATTTTTAATACATTTATGTGCTAAAGCAAGATGTTAATAAATATGTACTATTAACCTGCAGTGTGTCCATTCAGATTGCTACCTAATTATTTTTCAAAACAGGGCAGAAGTTCTGTTTAGCTAAAGAAACTAAGTGTATTTAAATGACTGATATTTCCATACAAACACAAGAATCTATATGTCCCTTCTTATAAAGTAAACCAGCCAATCTTGAAAAGAATTAAATAAATTTAGAGGAAAGCCTGAACATGAAGAAATTTGATTGTAGCTTTTTTTAAGTAGAGTTCTTGAGATGGAGGTGTATCTACCTGACACAAGAAATAGCCTCCAATCGCTAGATATCATTATACAACTCATACTTAAGTGTAACTGAATTTATTTTGGGGCAATATGGAAATACAAGTGGACAGATAGGGTGCTATTAGCCTAAGAGTATGATCTAATAGGAAAAGATGGAAATATACATCGAGTAGAATCATAAAATGCAAAATGAGTGATATGGTGAGATCCAAACATATAATGAGCTTCCTGTAGGCAGTTGGGCTAAACTCCATGACCTTTCCTTGAGCATACAAAGTTAAAACAGAGAATAATTCATTCTCTAAAGGGAAGGGAGACCCCAGGAAGCATACATCCCTGGAAGTAGGAAGGAAGACAAGATAACATTCATGATTGCATTGTTAATACCCAACTCAGTAGAAGCTGGAATTGCTCTTCACAAAACAGTTCTCAGGATCTGATAGTTATAAAGATCCCAGATTTGAGAAATAGCCTGTTTACATACAAAGAAATAAGGATAAAAATATGGAAACACATGAAAGGAAGTGACACATTTCCAGAATGGGAACCAGAATGAAATTATCAAGCAGATTGTGTCATGATATAGACGATTTGTGAGAAACATTTGCAAAACAGCCCAACAGAGAAAATATCTAAAGTAGTTCTCCCATCTAATTGCACAGTGGAAAAATTAATCTGGTCTCTATCTTTTAGGTTCTGTTCTGGAGGTATAAAGGTTTGAAGTCAGGGTCTCAAGCTTGCTATGTAATTTCTCTATCAATCATGTGTTCACCCCTTTGTGGAACTAGTGAATTTTAAGGTAGGTCTCACTTCCTGTTGAAGTAGCTGGATGTCAGGCACATGGTACCATGCCCAGAATTTATGGAAGAGAGAAAGATAGGATAGAACATGTATTAGGAGAAATAATGGATGAAAAGTTCCCTATATTGTGAGTTATGATCACTGAACTTCATGAAGTTCAAAGAGCCATAATCCAACTGAGTTTCAATCAAAATATGTCAGAAGAAGCAAAAAGTCACTCACTGGTTAATGATAAATAGGTCAATTCTCATCAGGACTCAAGGACCATAAGCATGTATGCACCAAATAATGGAGCACAAAAGTAGTGAGACCCAAGTACCTCACTTTCTACAATGGATCGATCATCCAGATGGAAAAATCAATAAGGGAAGAGCAGAGTGTAAGATATTACACATTAAATGGATCTAACATCTATGTAGAAGAATTTCAAACAGGCATTGGGCGACCACAGACACACACTTCCAAGAGGGACTTACCAGGAGTAAACGCATGCTGGGACTCAAAGAACGTTTGAAATTAAAGGAGGTGGAAACCATATTAAGTTTCACTTTAAGTCACAGCAGTATGAAATGAGAAACTATTAAAGGTTGAGGAAGTAAACTGTTCAATATTTGAACAAAGGATCAAAGACAGCACCAGAATCTATTAAAAATTCTTTTTAAGTATATATGCATTTACGTGTACAGAGGTGTATCTACAGACGAAATGGAAACAAAACATCTCAAAATTTTTGATGATGCAAAGATAATTCTAAGAAGGAAGCTGAGAGTGATACATGTCTAATTTAAAAAGAGAATTATCTTGACAGTCATGGTTGGAGGGAGAATAACTGGAAGTACTGTGGAAAATATTGTCTAGAAATTTAACAATGAAATTTCTCCATGTATAATCAATGTAAACTCATAAAAATTAAGTCTCAAGTAAATAATTTCAGTTTATATCTAAAAGAAGGATAAAACTACTAAGCAAAATATAGCAGAAAGAAAGAGATAATAAAAATTTAGAGCAAAAATAAAGGATATAAAAATGAAGAACAATGTCAATAAAAACAAGAGTTGGTTTTGTGAAAAGGTAAGTAAAACTGATGAAATTTTAGCTACACTAACCATGAAAAAATAAAAAGAGAAAATACTACTCCTAACTTTACAATTGACACAATAAAAAATACAAAGGATAAAGGACCACTATGAAAAATAACTCCAAAAACAAATTCTCAAGGAAACAACTGCCCAAAAATAAGTGAGCTAAAGACTTAAAGAGAAACTTCTCTGAAGAGGAAAGAAGGATGTCCAATAGACACATGAAGAAATGTTCAACCTCTCTAGCCATAAAAGAAATGCAAAACAAAATAACACTGATATACCACCTCACCCCAGTTAGAATGGCTATAATCAAGAACTCTAATAACAACAGATGCTAGAGGGGATGTGGACAGAAGGGAACCTTACTGCATTTTTGGTAGTAGTAATAAACTTGTTCAACCACTTTGGTAAGTATTATGGAGGTTCCTGAAAAGAGTCCACATAGAGTTCCGTTTTGACCCAGCAATCCCACTTTTGGGCATTTACCCAAATGCTCACATACAAGACCATTCTGAAGCTACCAGCACAACTATGTTTATTGCAGCATTATTTATCATAGCTAAGACATGGAACCAACCCAGATGCCCCTCAGTAGATAAATGGATCAAGAAAATGTGGTATATATATATATAGAGAGAGAGACATTGGAATTCTATGCCTCCATCAGAAAGAATGGCGTTGCCCCATTTGTTAGGAAATGGAAAGACTTGGAAAAAATAATATTAAGTGAAGTAAGCCAGGCCCAAAGAAACATAGGCCCCATGATTTCTCTTATTTGCAATAACTAGTATATGTCTGAGACAAGCAGAAATGGTCAGATAAGTTGATGTTAGGTGAAATGAACCCCAAGATAAGGACTCAAATGTTTTTTTTCTTTCTTGCTATTGTTTCTAACATATTTAAAAGATGATTTTTTTGTTGCTTTGTATGTCTCTCCCACATGGTATAACCCCGGCTTTCACTGTATTTGATGTTGGTATAATTTGTGGAGGGGAAGGGAAAAAACAATTCATTTAAATAGGGATACAGGTGGACCCATTGCAACAATGAGATGTACAAGTCTCATTATGTCGAAAAACGAACTTTACAACTTTGGCTGGGGGGGGGGGGGGGTTGGGAAGGGATGGGAAGGGGAAACAAAGGAGGAGGTAACAATGCTTGATAAGAAATGTACTCATTATCTTGCCCATGTAATTGTAACCCCACTGTATGGTATTTTCACAATTAAAAAAAAAGGTTAAAAAAACAAAAAAGAAAAAAGAAAAATAACATGCCAAACAACTAGATAACCTAGAAGAATGCAATAAAACTTTAGAAACTAAGCTCATTTCCATAATAAGGTACTAGGAAATATAAAGAGATCAAGGATAGCTGGGTTGCCAGTGGCTCATGCCTGTAATCCTGGCTATTTAGGCAACTGAGATCTGAGGATAAGGGTACAAAGCCAGCCCAGGCAGGAAAGTCTGTGAGACTCTTATTTCCAATAAACTACCAGAAAACTGCCAGTGGTGCAGTGGCTCAAGTGGTAGAGTGCTCGCCATGAGCTGAAGAACTGAGGGACAGTGCTCAGGCCCAGAGTTCAAGCCCCATGATAGACAGAAAATAAAAAGAAAGTCAAAGATAAATAATGAGCATAAACAGTAATCAAAACCCTTGTAACTGAGGTGCATGCCTGTAATCTTGGCTACTTGGGAAGCAGAGATTGGGAGGACTGTGGTGTGAGGTAAACCAGGGGAAAAATGATCAAGATCTTCTCTCAAAAATAAAACTGGTATGGGGACCTGGGCCTATATACTCCAGATGCAGGAGGTTTAGGAGGATTTCAGTCTAGGCCAGTCACAGGCAATATCAAGGCTCTAACTGAAAAATAACTGAAAACCCAAGAGCTAGTGTGTGATCAAGTGGTAGAGTGCCTACCTAGCAAGCATGAGGCTCTGAGTTTAAACCTCAGTACCAGAAAAACAAGCAAACAGAATATTAACACATTTACAACACATTAAACATGATCAGATGGTTTCAGAGGCAAATTCTTCCAAGCATTTAGTGAACCAATACCAATCCTCAAATGCTTCCAAAATATCAAAGAAGCGACATGCTTCTAGTTTCTTTATGAGGTTAGAGTCAAAAATCAAAGCTGTGAATTCAGTAGCTCTTTGTAGACCCCAAAGTGCAATTGCACTTAAGCCCAGCTTTGCAGGCCTAATAGTTCTAGGATGTGAATGTATTTGTTTTTCTAAAGCAAAAATCAGATATGACTGACAGAATCCATTTATACCTAGAATGACAAATGGTTCAGGGATGATTGACATCCACTAGCCTATCATCCCTATTCTACTGTTAACTAGCTTTACCTTAAATTATCTTTTTCAGTTTTAGTTATTATTATTATTATCTTTAAGGAGTTGTTTAAAGGAGCTGACATTAAAGCACTTTATGAATACAATGCATCTTGATCAATTTCACCCCTTCCAATCTTCTCACCCTTCACCCACCCCTTCTCTCGCTTTACTTAATTGTGTAGAATATATATTGAATTCTTCACTGCATTCTCCCCCACCAGCTCTTCACTCATTTACCCCTCTTCTTCGACCTCACCCCTTCTAAGTACCCATTGCCTGTGTTAATTTTATGGAAGTTGACTTTGCCTTTCTAAGGAAGTACATGATTTGAGTTCTTCCTCCAATCTACCTTCTTTCACTGAATACATTTGTGAACACTTGCATACCACCCAACATATTTACTTACGTGTTTAAAAGCTAACTGTAGCTTCCACCTATAAGGAAAAGCATGTGACCTTGGCATCTCTGGGCCTCCCATTCTTTTAAAACTGACAGAATTTATAATTTGGCAATACCCTCAAATCCAGTTGAGATCTCTTTTCCAGACAATATCAAAGCTACAAAAGTGGGTATTGAGAAGGAAGTTCAGAGGTGTGTTGCTGCTAGATCTGTGACACAATATACAGAAATTCTAGAAGAGCATGCAATGTGATTGTTTTGATTCCCAACTGGTTAGATGACATGAATCCTTCACTTAAAAGAATAAAAAGAGGAGCTGGGAAGGTGGCTCAGTGGTAGAGCCCTTGCTTTGCATGCATGAGGCCCTGGGTTCGATTCCTCAGTACCACATAAGCAAAAAGAAAAAAAGCCGGAAGTGGTGCTGTGGCTCAAGTGGTAGAGTGCTAGCCTTGAGCTGAAGAGCTGAGGGACAACGCCCAGGCCCAGAGTTCAGGACCCACGACCAGACCCTCCCCCCCAAAAAAGAGAGAGGTGGAGGATTATTCATTAGTTTATAATAGAGTTGCAGAAAAATTATTAGAAAGATCCAGAAAAATTACTTCTTTGTAAAGGAACCTAGACACAACCAGTTTGCTGAAATATGTTCAGCTGATTAGTGCTGGGCACAATCCTGTCTATGTGAGTTCTCTGGACAGATTCTCCAGGAATAATAGCTCAGGGATTGTCAGCCCAAGGAGACCAAATGCATATGTTTCTTCTGCCCGTTCAGACTTGTTATGCCTGGGGTCAGTAGTAAAGACTATAATTAGAGTAGCTAGTGAAATATGAATGGAGAGAGGTGAAAACAGAAGAATTGCACAGGTGGGGAAATGCCCATTAAGGTTGTCATCCAAAAAATGTGCAGCAGACAGCTCAGGGTATTGAATCTTAATGACCAAATAGCTCCCAACTTGTGGACACATTCCATACATACTAAATGGGTTTGTGGTAATGCTGACAATTTATGACTTCTTTAGAAAAGAAGGATTTTTAGGGGGTCCCATTTTATAATTTAAAAATGGGTCAGGTGGTAAGATATCCTCCAGCATCATGAATAGTTTTTCATTATGTTTTCCTGTTTGTATCCCGTCTTTATCAACATTACTTGGGGGAGAGTAGGGGCAATCAAACACTATCTAGCTGACAGGATATAGTTTATTATACTTTAATCTGTTTCCCCTGTCCTGAGCTATGTGTTGAACTGTTAAAAAAATTCCCTTTCAAAAATAGCTGCAGTAAATCCATTTTGTTTTCTAAACACAGGGCAATTTTTAGGTAGCATCTAATAAGTGTCTTGGAAATTTTTATTAATTATGTTTTTATAAACTAGAAACATTGCTTTTCTTACTATGTGGGGAAAAAAAGCAATTACTTTTTGGCAAGAGTTAATAAATGTGGGTGCCATTCAATTCCAAGACTCACAGAAATAATCATAGTTTGGCTCTTAAATGTCCTCCAACTGCCTGTGAATTGAAGTCTTGTTCTCCAGTAGGTGGTGATACTGCAGGGTAGTGGATCACTTAGTAGGCGGGACCTAGGGGAAGGAAGTTGACTATTGGAGACACCACTTAGAAGGCGGGGCTTTATGGGAAGAAATTAAGCTACTGGAGATGCCTCTTAGATGGCAGGGCCTAGTGGAAAGAAGTTAGACTATTGAAGGGTGCAGTTACTGGGATGTTGGGACTGCGCCTCCTGCTTGTTCCCTCTTTCACAACCCACACCAAGTTGTGCTGTTATACACTACAGGCCCAAAGTAAGGCGTGCTCAGGGATGGAGTCATGCCTCAGATAGTAGAAGGCCAGCCTTTGAGCCAAAGGATCAGACACTGAGTCCAAATTTTGGTTTCATTTTTTAAAAAAATGTACAAGACATTATGTTGAAAAACAAAGTTTGCAATTTAGGCAGGGGGCTGGTAGTTGTGGAGGTGGGAGGGAAGGGATGGTAGGGGAAAAACAAGGGAGGAGGTAACAATGCTTGATAGGAAATGAACTCATTACCTTGCTCATGTAACTGTAACTCCTCTGTACAGTATTTTTACAATAAAAAAAACTTATAAAAAAAAGTATGGCTGGGAAAGTGTTTTAGTGGTAGATTGCTTGCCTTGCATGCATGAGACCCTGGGTTCAATGCCTCAACACCACATAAGCAGACAAAAGCCAGAAGTAGCGCTGTGGCTCAGTGGTAAAATGCTAGCCTTGAGCTGAAGAACTGAGGGTCAATGCTCAGGCCCAGAATCCGGCTCCACAGCCGACCAAAAAAAAAAAGAAAAAAAGTAAAGGAATGTACTATGTCTGATCATGATGCACTGAAACCTCTGGAAACATTCAATTGAAACATAACTAATGTGCGATCTCTAGTTATCTATATTTCCCCATGTCTATTCATCTATCTATGTGGAATACATAGTTTTATTACATAGGATTTTTATACATAGGCATACATATATATTTATTGTACATAAGTTTATTTCATACTTACATTTTACTCTTTTCCTCTGAATTTTCAATTATTCATTTGAAATAATGTATTCATAAGAAATATTGATTCCACCCAGAAAATGAAAGCATGTATAAGAATCATAACATGCCCCAGATCCTGGTTGTAAATATTTGTATAAGGTAAGGAATTTTGCCTCATTAACTCATGTATGTTTCCCTCTTGGAATGACATAGCATTTTGTCCATTGTGCCAGGCAACTAACACAGCTAACCAGTACAGTAATACCAAAGATGGCACTGAGGCTCCTTCCAAAGTCTTATTTTGAATACTGATAAAAGTAAGACTGACGGGAAGGTTTGACCCATAAATTCAATTTACCTGAAGTGCTGTCAAAACACTGGCTTTTCTTTGTGCTATTCCTCCTTACTGCAGTGAAGTAAGCCTTAATTGTTTCTGAAATTATCCATCAACAGTGATGATTTTTATGACATCCGTGTAAGTTCACATAGCTGAAATACCTTCTAATTATATCCATTTCTTCCCAGTGATTTAATTATGAATCTAAAACCATAAGATTCAAAGGTATGTGGGAGGGATCAAATGAGGGCTAAGGCTTGTGTGACTTAGATGTTTCCATTCTAATAGTAAAGTGAATAACTTCATTATAATAAGACCTACTATCACAATGCAAAGAAAAAGATAGAAAAGGGGGAAAGGGGAAAAGAAAACATATTTAATACTCTAATTTCACCAAAGGACTATGGTCGACATTTGGCAGGTAGATTACAAGCATCTCTCTGACAACCCAAAATAACTAGTAGTATGATTTCACTGAGATTTTTTTTATAACTAGCTATTATTTCTAATAATCTTGTGATGTTCTTAGAAATTTAAAAAAATGTAAAAAAAAAGGAATCAATCTCCAGCAATTTAATACTTTTATAGTGGTCCAGTAACATAATGACATGAAATAATTGTATCTAAAATTATATGGCCACCAAAACCTACAGTTCTTAAAAAAATGCAATTTTGATCCCAAAGCAAACTTTTTACATCAAACTGATGATAATTATTCCTAATGGTATATGTCACAAGAAAAATAATTATGCATAAAGCTGCACAAAATGCAAAGCATCAGCCTAGATTTGCCCCTCCCCCCATCTCCTCTAATTAGGTAATGCTGGTTTGTCAAACTACTTAAAAATAATTACCATTCAAGCTCACCTGTTATTAACAGTTTTCATTTGCAAAAAAAAAATAAGAAAGACCCTTGTGCATTATGAAATGTACATTTCTAACTGATCCAGATGAGCTATTAATTATAATTTGAAGCTAGTGTTCCCAAGCTAGTAATAATGAGTCCAAAGTCCTGGTTTTCAATCTGTGCAAACTTCATTGTTTGCTATAGGATTATAGCCATAATATGCATTTAAATTCCCTTACTCTTAAGCACCCATTCATCAAAGACCTCGTGCATCTCATTATCAAGATAGATACTGTTCTGGCCATCTTTTTAATGAGGGTCTTAACTGATACATACAAAAGCAAAACAACTTTGAATAGATCAATATAGCCTTTCACCACTGACGGGAGAAGAGTTCAAAGACCATTCTGTAGGCCTGGTTTGATACTTCGAAGCTTGTCCACTGAAATTGTTGCATGACTAATGATAGCCAGGGTAAACCTTCATTATTCCTCAACTTCAAAACAAGAATCACTTTCTCTCTGGCCTCAATAACTCCAGCTTTCTACCTTTCAAAACTGTCTATCTTTTAATATACCAGGATAAGAATATGGCCTCTGTATTTATTAATCTAAGCCCAGAGATTTGTCTCAAGACTTAACTCACACAGCAGTTATTTTTTATCTGACTTGGTCTTTACGTCTCATTATTTCTCTCCATGTGTTTCCATAACTTCATGTGCCATCTTTCCAAAAATTTAAATCAACCTACTTTAAATATGTTGTGCTCATTTCCTGGGACTATCATTGTAAATTACCAGTTTTTTTCCTGTTAAAACATAACCTTACTGATCTATACCTTCCAAATAGCTGGGATTACAAGCATGAGCTATTGACCATGACCTGTGATTTCCTTCTTTAGGCAATGTGTCTGTGTAAAATTTAATGTCTGCTTAAGGCTTGAGCTTAAGGCTACCAAAAACTTTAACAAATTGCTCTAACAGTCTTTGTTAAATAAGAGAGCAATAAATGACTGCCAATATTTGTTCACAAAACAAGCATTGTAATATATGCACATATATAAAATATTGTATCAAACCTATTTTTCAATTAATATATACTATTCCAAATGAAACAAGAGAAAAGTAGCATTTTTGTATCACATTGCCAGCTTTATTTGAATACATCATCCTTCAAATATGTTACCATACTTCAGCTATTATTATTGTTAGTACTTAAATATAAATTAAAAGTAAATTAATTTATTTTAATAGCCTATAAACTATATATATATATATAATTATTCTGTATTTACTTTAATTCTGAGAGAAGTTAGCTACAAAGAGCAGACAGTACATATTTAGATATATAAATGGTCTAAATATTGGTTGTAGTGGCTATTATACTGTTTTCAAACTCATAGAATACACTATAAAGAAAATATATTACCTTATGCAAATTTTACCTGAATAACCTATGTTTATACAGGAAATGTAACTGAGAGATGAGTTGTCAAAATACACACAAACCTCATTCAATTTTGGAGGTTTAGTACAGCCACAGCATGCTTGGGAAGAGGAGTTACGTGAGTTGAAGAATGCTTAGCCATTAATGACTGTAGTCTATGAAGCACATCCAATGAATCATAGGTAGGGATATGATTAGAGAAAACACATACTATCTTTTTCCTGTACTTACGGTTGCTAAAAAAACATCATGCCTCATCATCTTACATACATTTCTATTCTAGAACATAGACAAATGTATCCACCAAGGGATTTATGTATCTATGAACTTGTCTATCCAAATATTCATCCAATCACCATCCACCCATATATATATATATATATATATATATATATATATATGTATATATATAGACAGATATAGATATAGATATATATCTTACCATATATACTTTGAAATTCAGAAAAAATGGAGTATCATTACTACAAATGTTTTAAAATTCCATTGAGCTTAAAACTCACTATAATGTATCCTCATTATTTTTTTTTTTTTTGTCAGTCGTGGGGCTTGAACTCTGGGCCTGGGCGCTGTCCCTCAGCTCTTCAGCTCAAGGCGAGCGCTCTACCACTTGAGCTACAGTGCCACTTCCGGTTTTCTGGTGGTTTATTGGATATAGGAGTCTCACGGTCTCTCCTGCCCGGGCTGGCTTTGAACCGAGATCCTCAGATCTCAGCCTCCTGAGCAGCTAGGATTACAGGCGTGAGCCACCAGCGCCCGGCTATGTATCCTCATTATTATAGTTACCTGACTATGTAAATTATTTAAAAGACATATTAAGAACACAGCACTTGGTAGGAATGTTTGGGAAAAAATTGCACATTCTACTGAAGCTCTGTAATGTGTTGATCAAGATAAATTGCAGCTAAGTTATAGCGTCTTACAACTAAATAAATAATAATATCCATAAATCCCTATCATAATGTTTGGTCTCATTTATTCTAAACAACCAAGTTATGTGGTGCTAGATCTAGAGATAATATATTATCCATCACATTTTATTAATTATTCATATTTTGGGTCTTTTTCTGTCATGTAAAAGTCTTTATTAAACTGTGAAAACTAATGTAGATGAAACAAATCCTAAAATCACAAACTGTCTGAATTAAAGGCCAAATAAAGAATTCCTAACATTGAAGTCAATCAACAGTGTTGCATTATTTAGGGATAATATAGTAACTTGCTTTTAATATATTAATGGGCACTTCAGACTCACTTCATGGACATTATGGGTCTGAAGTGTCCAATTGTTATGATGTCAAATCTTTTTAATTATTATTATTATCTTTAAGTAGTTGGACAAAAGCATTGACATTTAACAAAGCCATTCCTAAGTACAATATTTCTTGAATAAATTCTCCCCTTTCAAAATTCTCACCCATCCCTGCCCTACACACTCCTTCCCTAACTATTCTTAATTTTGTAGTGTATATTGCATATTTATCTGTATTATCCCTCTCTTCTCTTCATTTGCCATATATATAATTTTCTGTGTATTACAAGAAAAGATAGTGAGGGGAAAATCAATTTGTGTATAAGAAAAGTTGGCTTATATCCATGTATTAGATGTTACTTCAACTGAAATTAAATGGATTAGGCAGATGTTTCTTTTAAATGAAAACTGAATAAAATTGGTACTTGCTCAAATCTAGAGAAATGACCAACATCTGGGAGATATTGATGCTCATATCACTGCATACCAGTCATAGTTCTTAAGCTTCTTAAACAAGCTATGCCTAAAATTTTACTTAGTTATGAATTAAGCAACATGAGAAAATATATCCTATTATACACTCACTAGATGGAATAGTATATATGTATATGTGAACATGAACAGGCAGGATCATTCTATTCTAAAATGCTCAATATTCATGAAAATTTTCTATGACAATCTATTTATTAGAGAAAGAGATGTATGTGTTTAAAATGGGCAAGGTGATATATTACAATAAAAAATTCAACTATAGCTGTGCACTAGTGGCTCATGCCTGTAATTCTAGCTATTGAAGAGGCTGATATCTGAGGATTGTGGTTCAAGCCAACCTGGACAGGAAAGTCCATTCTTATCTCTAATTAACCATTAAAAGGCTGGAAGTGACGCTGTGGCTCAAGTGTTAGAGCACAGCCTAAGCAAAAGAGCTCAGGGACAGCATACAGACCCTGAGTTCAAGCCCCACAACCAGCACAAACACACACACACACACACACACACACACACACACACAAAGACCAACTATTTTGTGAAAATTATAGGAAATAGAAATCATATGAAAATAATATGAAGGGATGGGAAGGGGAAACAAAGAGGAGGCAACAATGCTTGATAAGAAATGTACTCGTTCTCTTGCCCATGTAATTATAACTCCTCTGTACAGTATTCTCACAATAAGTTTGAGAACGTGACAGAAATGGACCTTTTCCTAGCAAATATCGACATGCGAAAACTAAACCAACATGAGTTAAACCAGCTTAATAGGCCCATATCAAGCATTGAAATAGAAACAGCAATAAGAGACCTCCCAACTAAGAAAAGTCCAGGACCAGATGGTTTTACAGCAGAATTCTACAAGGCCTTCAAAGCAGAGCTCACACCAATACTCCTCCAACTCTTCAATGAAATTGAAAGAGAAAGTTCACTACCAAACACATTCTATGAAGCCATCATAACCCTCATCCCAAAACCAGGCAGGGACTCATCAAAGAAAGAGAACTATAGACCCATTTCTTTGATGAACATTGATGCAAAACTTCTCAACAAAATTTTGGCCAATCGACTTCAACAATTCATCCAAAAAATCATATACCACGATCAAACAGGATTCATTTCAGGGATGCAAAGCTGGTTCAATATACACAAATCAATTAATATTATTCATCACATCAACAGGAGCAAGGATAAGAACCACATGGTTATCTCAATAGACGCAGAAAAAGCATTCGACAAGATCCAACATCCCTTTATGATGAAGGTTTTGGAAAAATTAGGAATCCATGGAACATTCCTCAATACAATAAAGGCTGTATATAACAAACCTACAGCCAGCATTATACTTAATGGTGAAAAACTAAAGCCATTTCCTCTTAACTCAGGAACAAGACAAGGATGTCCACTCTCTCTACTTCTCTTCAATCTAGTATTAGAATGCCTAGCTACAGCAATAAGACAAGATGCAAACATAAAGGGGATCCAAATAGGGAAAGAAGAAATAAAACTCTCCCTCTTTGCAGATGACATGATCTTGTATTTAAAGAATCCCATAGACTCCACTCCCAAATTACTCAAGCTGATCCAAAACTTTGGCAAAGTAGCAGGGTTTAAAATTAATCCCCAAAAATCAATGGCTTTTCTGTAGGCCAACAATGCGAAATGTGTGGCTGAAATTAGGAAAACAACTCCATTTGTAATAGCCTCTCAAAAAATAAAATACCTAGGAATTAACTTAACCAAAGAAGTGAAGGATCTCTATGATGAAAACTTTAAAATCTTGAAAAAGGAAATCAAAACAGAACTTAGAAAATGGCAAAAAACTCCCATGCTCCTGGATTGGAAAGACTAACATTGTGAAAATGGCAATACTTCCCAAGGCTATCTACAAATTCAATGCGATACCTATCAAAATTCCAACCTCATTCTTCAAGCAAATAGAAGAGGCAATCCAAAAATTCATATGGAACAATAAAAGACCCCGAATAGCAAAAATGCTCCTCAACGGAAAGAACACTGCTGGTGGAATATCAATACCAAATTTCAAACTCTACTATAAAGCCATAGTAATCAAAACAGCCTGGTACTGGCATAAGAACAGACCTCAGGACCAATGGAATAGAATTGAAAACCCAGAAATGAACCTACAGACCTATAGCCAACTAATCTTTGATAAGGGAGCTAAAATAATAGAATGGAAGAAAGACAGCCTCTTCAGTAAATGGTGCTGGCAAAATTGGTTAACTACTTGTAGAAAACTAAAACTATATCCTTATATATCACCCTGCACCAGAATCAACTCTAGATGGATCAAAGACCTAGGAGTCAAAGCAGACATTCTGAAAACATGACAGGATGGAATAGGAGAAACCCTAGGTCTCCTTGGCTCAGGCTGAAATTTTCTGAATAGAGACCCAGAAACACAACAAATCAAAGAAAGGTTGGACAAATGGGATTGCATAAAGTTCCAGAGCTTCTGCATGGCAAAGGACATAGCTAGCAAGATCAATAGAAAGCCCATGGATTGGGAGAAGATCTTTACTAGCCATACAACGGACAAGGGTCTCATATCTAAAATATACTTGGAACTCAAAAAATTAAATCCCCCAACAACAAATCCTCAAAGAAACAACTGCCTAATAAATAAGTGGGCTAAAGACTTGAAGAGAAACTTCTCTGAAGAAGAAAGAAGGATGGTCAATAGACACATGAAGAAATGCTCAACTTTGCTAGCCATAAAAGAAATGCAAATCAAAACAACATTGAGATATCACCTCACTCCAGTTAGAATGGCTATAATCAAGAACTCTAATAACAACAGATGCTGGAGGGGATGTGGACAGAAGGGAACCTTACTGCATTGTTGGTGGGAGTGTAAACTTGTTCAACCACTTTGGAAAGCAGTTCCTCACAAGACTCCACATAGAGCTCCCCTATGACTCAGCAATCCCACTTTTGGGCATTTACCCAAATGTTTACAAACAAGACCACACTAAAACTACCAGCACAACTATGTTTATTGCAGCATTATTTACCATAGCTAAGATATGGAACGAACCCAGATGCCCCTCAGTAGATGAATGGATCAAGAAAATGTGGTATATATACATAATGGAATTCTATGCCTCCATCAGAAAGAATGACATTGCCCCATTTGTTAGGAAATGGAAAGGCTTGGAAAAAATTATATTAAGTGAAGTAAGCCAAGCCCAAAGAAACTTAGGTCCCATGGTTTCCCTTATTTGCAATATCTAGTATATGTATGAGTCAAGCAGGAAAGGTCAGATAATGTGATGTTAGGAAAATGAACCCTTAGATATGTATTTAAATGTTTTTTTTCTTTCATTTGTTTCTAACTCATTTATAAGATTCTTTCTTTGTAGCTTTGTATGTCCCTCCCCCAGAGTATAACCCCTGCTTTCACTATATTTGATGTGGGTGTAATTTGTGGAGGAGATGGGGAAAAACAAGTCGTTTAAGGATACAGGTGGACCTGTTGCAACAATGAGAAGTACAAGTTGTCATGTCAAAAACGAACTTTACAACTTTGGTGGGGGGGGGGGGAAGGGGGGGTGGGGGGAGGCTGGGAAGGGATGTGAAGGGTAAACAAAGGAGGAGGCTGCAATGCTTGATAAGAAATGTACTCATTATCTTGCCCATGTAATTGTAACCCCTCTGTACCGTATGTTCACAAAAAATAAAAATAAAAATTATAAAAAAATAAAAAAGAATATGAAACAATATTAAATTGTTTTAGAAAAAATATATTTATTAAGGTGTTTTGAAAAGGACCCCTGGTTTCTTTGTATTTCTTTGTATTCCAGAAAACTGGAATTTCTTGCACATAAATAAGTTAACGTAATTTTCCCACTCAGCAAAATAGGATGTTTTATCTCATATCATCATATTCATTTTAGTTCTATATCTTAGGTAATCCTCAATATCGCAAATTACCATATGCACATATCAATGTATAGCTATGTAAGTTTGCATTTCACAGAGATACATGAGACATATATTTGAACTTAAGACTCTCCTGGGCAAGTTTCGCAATGACAAAGAACAAAAGTAAATACAGTTTTGATTCTTTGATCTGTCTTATAAACATGTTTAGTGTTTGGGTTGATGAGGAAGATGAAAGTTAGTAGGGTAGTAGATGGATTTACGGTAGCTTGCCTCACATGTAAAGGACAAGCATGGTATACTTGGATAGCTCTTACTTTGAATGTGTAAGTTATCAAAGTAAGACTTGTTATACAGGCCATAATGGGGCTAGGGTCTTTTTGCCAATGTGTGTTATGAGACACAGAAAATACCATTATTGGCCACAGTTGCCTGGATTGCTTATGGACTCTGAGAGGATTTTCTTTTGCCATTCATATTTTGTTTGTCCCAAGAAGTAAAATAAGAGATGCAATATATGCTTTTTCCTTTGTCTGGATTTTTCTCCTAAGTCCCATTAACAGACTGTGAACTGTCCTTTCCCTTTTGAACTTTTCTGGGAAGAATTCATATTCTGTGTACTTGGAGAATAATATTATTGAACAATCTTTATGTTTTACAGAAAGAAATAAAATAGGAAATGTGTTTTAGATATATTTTGTAAACATATATCTATAACTTA
The DNA here is from genome assembly GCF_019054845.1 of Dipodomys spectabilis. NCBI lineage: Eukaryota > Metazoa > Chordata > Mammalia > Rodentia > Heteromyidae > Dipodomys > Dipodomys spectabilis. The sequence goes on along the minus strand of NW_024870731.1, from coordinate 35,035,628 downwards.
ATGGATAATTTGTATAGATAGGAACACATGATTGAAGAAAAATGATTTTTTTAAAGAGCACAGGTGTTTTCAAACAAAGAATAGTCAGTTAAAAAAATACCCAATTTTATTTAGTGTCTCTCTGTACCACTTCCAGATTCTTTAATCTTTTTTTTCTTTCTTTTGTATCAATTGGTTTTTTAGAAACTTGATTCTCTCTGCTGTACTTTGGGCAATAAAAATACCTCCAGAATGAAAAAAACTTCTTAAATTTGGCTTTTTTAAGATTAGAGCAAAAATTCTTGTATGGAACAGGAGAGAAACAAAAACCTTACAAGATTGATGGGGAGAGAGAAAGAAGGTAAAGTTGAAGAAATAGAGGTTTTAATAAGGCGGGTGTGATTGGTCCCACACTTCAAATCATTCTATGAGTCTAAGTACAAATGCTTCATCCTCTCGTTCTAGCACAAAGGGTCTTTTCTTTAGTCTATTTTCAGTTCATTGCATAGATGTAATTTCCTATCAATATATGGAGAAGCAACTGTAAATTTGAAAATTTCCTGAATTCTTAACAACACTTTCAGTAGATGGTTTTCTTAGTAGATAAATAATGCACACTTTATTATTATTATTATTACTACTACTTTGTGGTACTAGTGTTTGAAAAAGCACCTTGCATTGATTAAGCTAGTGTTTTACTTTTTTGTGTCATGCCCCACAGCTCTCCTTTTTGCTGGTTATTTTGAAAATGGAGAGAACTTTCCCTCTAGGCTAGTTTAGAAACATGATCCCTCAGACCTAGAGTAGGTAGGACTGCAGTCATAAGCTCTTGGTACTCATCTATAACATGCAATCTTAAATTGTTTTCTTTTTTTTTTTTTGTCGGTCGTGGGGCTTGAACTCTGGGCCTGGGCGCTGTCCCTCAGCTCTTCAGCTCAAGGTGAGCACTCTACCACTTGAACTACAGCACCACTTCCTTAAATAGTTTTCTTATTATAATTCACAGTATAAGTGAAGATTTGGCTTCAATCATTTTTTACAAAAATTAAAATAGGTTGATAATAACCTACAAAAAATTCTGTAGGCAAGTTCTTTCAGATCAATATTGATGAAATTACCATTTGTGTATTTAGTGAACTATAGCACAGAGAGAAGTCAGGAGCAAAGGCTGTTGTAATAGAGCAAAGGCTGTTTTCAATCTACGTAGCTTCCATTTTGAGTTATTCTCCATAGAATAAACTGGTAAGCTGCGCTATGAATTACTTAGTGATTTAGCCTGTCTGCTTTTTGGCAGGTTGTGCTTTCTCTCTCAAATTTCTTCTCTAAGAAACTTCAGAATAACTTGGATGGAGTCTGGAAAGCTTTTCATATTCATAAGTGAACAATGCAATGGGGAAACCACTGGGTTCTTGCAGAGGTTGTGAACAATCGAAAGGAATGATCTACCTCAGTCATGCTTACAGACATTTCTCTGTTGAAATATTTGACTGTTATAACCCAACTGGATGCTTCAGACTATATGTAGTGCCTCTGCTTGAATTCAGCAGATTATTAGACCCAGTGTTCGTGTCACTAGATATGATGATTTTTTTTTCCATTCAAGTCACAAATCACAGTTACTAGCTCGAAACTGGAAGAGATACTGCAAGTCCAGTGGTTTGGAGAAGTTGTATTTAGATTGAAATGTATTCATAGATTAAAGTTCTTAGGTAATGGACAAGTCAATACACTTCTAATATTTTGTGTCTCAGCTATATAATGGAGATAATAATGTCTAAAATAGGTAGTTCTTTTTCAGAAGTAACTTATGAATGCTATGAATTGACTTAATCTTGTACTTCAATGCATGTACATTTCCCATATCCCCTCTTAAAAGATCCACAAGGCCAGAGGGTCCAGATATTGAGGTCTGGATACATATTGCCTAACCAAAAGACACCTGCATTGGAGGCTTGATCAAAACTAGGGGTCCAACTGACAGGTGATTGGGTCATGAATATACTCAATTCCTCAGTAGATTACACCATAGGTAAATCCATAGCTAAGGTGACTCTTAGGAGGCAGGTCCAGTTACAGGAAATAGAGACACATGTTCATCCATCTATCTATCTAGCTAGCTATCATCTATCTATACATATATTCCCCTGTTGTGCTGTGCTAAGTTTGCTTTGCTCCAGCAACTACATGATATTTAGCTCTGCCTTGGGACCATAGCAACAAAGAAAAGGGCCATAGATTGAAACCTCTGAAACTTTACGTCAAAATTAACTTTTCCTCCCCTAGGTGACTAACAAGCCTAATTTAACAACGTCACTGGTTAATGACAGTTGGATGAGGACAACTAAGCTAATTTAAATAGGAAGACCAAGAAGACTGAGCAGAAGTCTGTGCATTTCAGGATCTGCTTTTCTCAAACCCCTAGTTTTCCTTTAACCCCATCTCCATCTGATTTATTTCAGGCCTCGCAGCTCTTATCTTAGGTAGGAATGAAAAAACTTTTTAAAACATCATAAAACTAAATTTGGAAGTAGCTGCAAATAACACTTTGGCAATGCTCATTTCTTATTTTTCCCCCCAAATGTATGCATACATATGGGAAGTATTTCTTTTTCCTTAATTTTTTTCTGGTGTTAACTTTCTTCAAGTAAACAGAAAAAATATGTATGATTTCCATCTACCACTTCTAAGTATCTGAGAAATTGCAGGATATGAAACTCACACTTAAGTCATTGTTGAGATTTTTTTACATAAAATATAAAACTGCATATATTACTACTAGTAAGTTATAAATTAACATCATTTTTGATCCTGGTCAGTGGCATATACGAGGGAAATAAAAATAAAAAAATGAAAAACCTATTAAAACTGATTGAAGTACATTATATACACATATGAAGCATCATAACAAATCTCTTTGAACAATAAATGTACACAAGTAAGGGAGAAATGAGCTAAGAAAAACACTAAAAATTTCTGTCCATATGCTTGTAAATTTATTTTCTCTTTTACTACAGCATGTGAAAACAACTATTAAGTCATATTCTTGTCATGTTTCATGTTGTGAACAGTTATTTAAACTACCTGTGTTTAAGCAGCCTGAAGATTTAGCCTGTACTGACAAGAAAAAAAACAAAACAAAACAACAATAAAAACAGAAACAGAGTAGTACAACCCAAATGTTAGGATTACCGTTATGACAAACTAAATTATCTTCAAATTGTGAGTTTGGGTGTGAAAATATGATTTGAAGATTACATGTGTCAAAAATATTTTGCAGAAGATCTAGCAGATTTAAGAAAAATGTAAAACACAAATAGACAGTAATCAAATATCCAGAATCATTTCTTTGTCTTGACAGGAAACAGAAATATAACAGAAGCAGGTGAAAATCGTAAAGTTTGGCTTCTCTCCAGGGGCTGTGTATGGATTGTATATTCCCTGCAACTCTGCTGATTATACTACTAGAAACCTCATCATTGATGTATCAAATCAAGTCCTGAAGTTTATGTAGTGGCTAGTAGAGCAACATCCTGATTCATCACTGCTTTCATTGACCTTAGCACTGTCAAAATTCCTTGGACATTAGCACCATGCCTTGAGTTCTTGGTTTCCAAGTCCCATTCAAGGATAATGTTCGTATGATAGAGAATGGTTAGTTAACTTTGGTAGAATAATTTTAACCAACTGGAAAAGAAGATTAGGTGTATGGGCTATGCTCCCTTAACCAGCAAACACCACACTGTAGAGCAGACTCCTGTCATTTGTAGATATATGGTTCCAAGAATACCATCAGTGAGGGCATCTGCAATTTCTTAGGATGCATAGAGCTTGGTACTGTACTCAGGATGCTTGATTGATTTGCTTCATCATATCATCCAACTTCTGCTGCCTCCAATAATTCTACAGCTTTGTCTCCATCACTTAAATTAAGCACATGAATGCCCTTTTAGTTTGGGGAAGGAGTATCATAACTTTGGTATCATTTTTCTTTGGGGGAGGAATACTTTTTACAAATGTATGGGGGGAAAAAGACACTGAGTAGATCACGCAATGATGTGATTACTACTGATTATAACAATGGACAGACAGAGAGCTTCTGTACCTCAACTGAGCCACACAATGCATGTGCAGGGCTTTAGACTTTGAGGTTTTGAAATTTCTTTTGATTAAAAAAAACATAGGTTGTGCTTAGTTAGAACCACACCATAAACTGATAGGATTACTGGAAGTAAGCCTACCTGATTACCAGGCAGGATGGACAGTTTCAGTTTGTAGCCGCCATGGTGGCTTTTTTTTTTTTACTTCAATCTCCTAAAAAGACAATCTATCAGGAATGAATTGTACTTTGAATGATACTCAAACTTCTTCTGTGTTATCTGGCTTGTGTCTCTCTCTGGCTTTATCTTTCACCTTTTTTCAATACTGAGTTATTTACTTCCACTTGCTAGGGCAGACTCTAGCAAGTCCTTTTTGGCACCAGTTTTTGTTGCTAATTGTTTGTTGGTGCTGGCTTGGGGGCTTAAACCCAGGGCCTGAGCATTGTCCCTGAGCTTTTTATTCAAGGCTAATATTCTACCACTTGAGCTCTACTTCCAGCTTTCTTGGTACTTCCTTGGAGCTATGATTCTCATGGACTTTCTTGACTGGGCTAGCTTTGAACCATGATCCTCACCTTTCAGCATCCTAAGTAGCTGGGGTTCTAGGCGTGAGCCATCAGCATCTAGCTTTGGCACCATTTATTATGTGGGACAGTGTCTCACTTCCTGTCCAGGTATATGCGTGGGATATGATCTATTTTAGAATTCTTGTCGTAGATAGGATGACAGTTCCTTTTCCAATGCCCAGACTAATTTCCACTGAGACAGATTCATAAATGTTTCTGCCTGGTCTGGCCTAGAATCACAATCCTCCCCTTCTGAGTTTTCCAAGTAGCTAGGATTGCATGCATTAGCCACAAAGGCCAGCCTCTCATTCCATCACACACAACTCTTCTTTTATGGAAAAGGAATAAGATGTGGCAGCTTCATGTCAGCCTTTAGAGAAATCAACAAGTTTCCCCACCAACTTTGGGATGTTTATTTGACATGGAATTGAAGGGGAAGAAGCCAAGCAAAGCTGGGTGCCAGTGGCTTATGTCTGTCATCCTAGCTACTCAGGAGGCTAGATCTGAGGATCGCAGTTCAAAGCCAGCCCAGGCAGGAAAGTCCGTGAAACTCTTATCTCCAATAAACCACCAGAAAATCAGAAATAGCACTGTAGCTCAAGTGGTAGAACACTAGCCTTGAGCTGAAGAGCTGAGGAACAGTGCTCAGGCCCAGAGTTTAAGCCCCATGACCGACCAAAAAAAAAAAGCCAAGCAAGGGTCTGATTCAGTCCAAATCCTATTAAAAGGGTTACATATTGAATGTATATGATACTGGCACTTCATATTGTCACAATTATAAGCTACAGGCCAAAGGCTTCTTTAAATCAGGGATAAATAAATCCATGCAATCCTGATTGTCCATGACTATTGGTAAAGTGCTCTAGAATACTCAGGAGATTTTCACAAACTAAGGCATCTCAGGGTAGTGACTGGAATAAAAAGCTCACTAAAGCTGGAGGATGAATTCTTAGAAATATAAACAGTGTGAAGAGATCCTAATAAATGACCAATAGTGTCTATGATCATTTTCCATCTTTCCATCCATCCATCCATCCATCCTTCCCTCCCTCCCTCCATTCACTCATGTATCCAGTGTTGTATCTCTAATTTGTAATCTAACCCGGAAGTGTTCCTTGAACCTATGCTCCAGTAAAAGGAAAAAGTATTACTCATTAATGACTTTGTCAAATGGAGTTGTCAGTTGGCCTCAAAGTTGAAAGCATGGAGCAGAAAATAAAACATTATCATTTAAACCAACAAAATATTTTCAGTTGTATCAGCAAGAGGGATATAAAGGACAACAGAAGCAGAATTTCTTAAAAAATCAAGGGCAAAAGTAAGGAAAAATAATGAGGGTCACTAGAAAACTCTTCTGTCAAACTGACTCCCAGCCTAGAGGACCTTTTCCTCGGCTTCAAGGCATGGTCCTTAATCATCTCCATAGCCCAGAAGCAAGAGAGATATGCTAATTGGATGCCTGGCCCAGTTTTGTAAGATTGAGCAATTACTTTTTTTTTTGTAAACCTCTTTTTACACAATCTATATAAGCAAAGAGAAAAACAGCGCTCGATCATGTATTCCAGGTAAGAATGTCTTAGAATATAAAAGAGAATTCACAAGCTATGCTGAGAAGAGTAAGAAGGCACCGTTAGTGTTTTTTCTCACATCACAAAAACACCACATGCTGGCTTGAAGGCATTGATGAAGGCAACTCCGGACTTGCCTAGTTTCTGACACTCTTCCCTTTAAACTCCACAGCCTGTGTACACCAGGGAGTTATCTGACTTACACAGTCTCTCACAAATACATTCTCGATTGTTTGCCAGAGACCGGCATGAAGTATGTGGGTAGATGATTGTTTTGCTCTATGATATTCATTCCATATTCTTGTGGTAATTGTGTCTGACTTCCCACTGGGGACTGACCTTGCTCTGTGGTAAGCAGTAGCATAGGAATATAAATCAAGGTGAACTCTCTTAATTTGCAAATTCTCTCTTACTTAAATTAGGTCAATCTCAGCCCCTTCCCAGACCTTCATGGTTTCTGAATCGAGTGCAGGCACCTTAGAAGTGGAAAATAATTTGTTTACAAACGTTATGTTATTGAACTCATGTTCAGCCATGCTGTAAAAGAATGTCGATGTCCATATCATTTTACACAGAATCCTAGTATCTCCATGGATGGACGGGCCAGCATTCCTGTCCCATCCAACTTCAGAAGATCAATTGCTTATTATTATTCAGGCTCAAATGACTTAAATAGCAGAGAATGTTGGCATTTTAATGAATCCATGTCCTCTTTGCTATGGTGCAGACTAAATGTCAGCACCAATGTTCTTTATCATTCAAAGCAAGGCAACTTTAGTCTGGATGCAGGTTTTTGTGCTGGAATGTGTTTCTTGGAAGTAAAGTTTGTAAGGGCATCAGTCTATACCTAGGAGCCAGGAGAATACCTAAGATGTAAGAGCTGTTCAATGCACAGCAGTAAATGATAAATGAACGTCATGAATTGTTCTGAGCAAATCATTGAATGTTCTGAACATCCATTTCCTCAACTCTTTAAAATTTCCTTACCTACCACCGTGTAGCCAATGAGTACTGACCACAATGCCTGGGCCCTAATAATAATTGTATATATGCAATCTTATTTCACCATCATGAAATGAATGTAATTCTCTCTGTAAACATTTTCCCATAAGAATGTTACCAGTGTCCAAAAGAAATTCATTCAGCAACCTAAGTGGTCTTACGTGCATAAGACCGTATCAACTGGAAATCAAAGACAGACGGCTGATGTCCTGCTGATACCAAACTCAGAACATTCCACATTCTCATTTACCCTCCACAACAGCTGTCCCCATCTGCTTACAAGATTGTAGCCCTGCTCTAATTATGTCCATAGTGTGAACAAGTAGAACAAAGGTAAGGAACTCTACATCTTGTTCATCCTCATAGTAGGAAAGAACAAATGCAAAGCACTGGTGACTCACACATGTCATTCTTGCTATTCAGAAGGCTGAGATCTGAAAATCATGGTTTGAAGTCAGGCCAGTGGACAAATCTGAAAAAAAAAATTCTTTTTTTTTTTGAGTCCGGTCGTGGGGCCTGAACTCTGGGCCTGGGCGCTGTCCCTCAGCAATTCAGCTCAAGGCTAGCGCTCTACCACTTGAGCCACAGCGCCACTTCTGGCTTTTTTCCTTTTGCTTATGTGGTGCTGAGGAATCGAACCCAGGGCCTCAGGCATGCAATGCAAGCGCTCTACCACTGAGCCACCTTCCCAGCCGCCCCCCCCATTCTTATATCCAATTAATCAACAAAAAGCTGGAAGTAGGGGTGTGGCTCAGGTGGTAGAACACCACTTTTGAGCTAAGAAAGCATGAGGGACTTTGTTCAATCCCCAATACCCGCCCAAAAATCTAAAAATAAAAACACAACACATGCTCTCTGTAATCCATGGGAGTCTTGCACTGAACGCTCATCTGTCAGAACAATACATAGAACATCTAAACTTCTAGGGAGTGAGAGAAAGGGTAGCTTTAGCTGGACACATTTGACAATGAAAAGGGAAGGAATAGATATTTGGGAGATAACTGACAGATTCAGCTGTACTATTTGGTAATTTCTATCTTACAGTGGTGGATGAAAGGCACAAAAAGAGGAAAAGCTACATAAGACAGTTAAAAATGGTGAAGAGATGAATTAGAAGCTCCTGAATCTGGAAGAGAATCAATTTTCTTAACAAGAATGAGGTCAACAGAACAGAACCACAAAGGGTCAACTGGGGCTACTTAGAATATCCAGTCAGCTCATCATGGAGTATGTAGACTTCAACTGGATCAATGGGGCTAGATTTTTCAAAAATGACTTGGAAATCTGCATTAATTATGGCATATGATATTTTTCATCGTGTCTTAATGTGTGTAGTGGGTTTTCAGTCAGTTCCATTCAGAGGAATTGCATTCCGTCTCTCATACCTCCTTATTTCCCAATCTTAAGTCACATTGTGGCATATACTGTGATCTTCTGAAGAAACAATAGAATAAACTGAGTTCTGGATGACCAAAAGCAAGAATGGAAGCAGGACAGGGCCTCATGTGAGGTCAAAATTGCTAGAGTCTCAGTTTACTCACAAGATACAATAATAAATTAACTATTTTCCAGAATAGGTAAAAGGTATCAATAAATTCTATCAGACTGGGTATATTTTAGACAACAAGTAGCAAATGTTTATTACTTGTTCATAGATATCCATATTTATGCAATTCCTACTCTACCATATATTCATATGTGTATATGTGTGTGTATATGTATGTATTCAAATGTTTGTTGTTGTTGTTTTGTCAGTCCTGGGGCTTGAACTCTGGGCTTGGGCTCTGGCCCTGTGCTCTTCAGCTCAAGGCAAGTGCTCTCCCACTTGAGCCTCAGTGCCATTTCTGTATTTCTGGTGGTTAAAGATAAGAGTCTCTTGATCCCTTCTGTATACACGATGGAATTCTATGCCTCCATCAGAAAGAATGACATTGCCCCATTTGTTAGGAAATGGAAAGACTTAGAAAAATTATATTAAGTGAAGTAAGCCAGGCCCAGAGAAAATAGGTCCCATGGTTTCCCTTATTTGCAATAACTAGTATATGTCTGAGTCAAGCAAAAAAAGTCAGATAAGTTGATGTTAAGCGAAATGAACCCCAAGATAGGGACACGAGTGTTTTTTTTTTCCTTTCTTGCTATTGTTTCTAACGTATTTATAAGGTACCATGTGATTTTTTTGTTGCTTTGTATGTCCCTCCCCCATGGTATGATCCCCGTTTTCACTGTATTTGATGTTGGTATAATTTGGGGAGTGGAAGGGAAAAAACACATTATTTAAACAGGGATACAGGTGGACCCATTGCAACAATGAGATGTACAGGATGCTATGTCAAAAAAAAGAACTTTACAATTTAGGCAGGGCGGGGGGGAATGAGGGAGTTGGGAAGCAGGGGAATGTAGTCATGGAGATGGGAGGGAAGGGATGGAAGGGGAAAAACAAAGGAGGAGGCAACAATGTTTGATAAGAAATGTACTCGTTACCTAGCTCATGTGATTGTAACCCCTCTGTACAGTATTTTCAAAATAAAAAACTTTAAAGAAAAGAGTCTGATGGACTTTCTTGCCTGGGCTGGTTTTGAACCATGATCCTCACATCTCAGCCTTCTGAGTAGGCTTATAGGCATGAGCCACCAGCACCCAGCTTGTATTCAAATGTTTTAAATATAAAATGGAAAATAAAAATAATTTCTTATTGCAATATGAAGTAATGAAGAACATTCTGATATTATATTATCTTTTTGTTTCTATTTATTGAGTAATTATATCCTTGATGTAACTAAAATTGTTCCATATGTTCATAAAATGCTAAAATCTACCATTAATCATTTTCTATGTCTGCCTCACTTTGGGAAAAGAAAACTTTCAAACAAAGAGTAGAGTAAATTTTAAATTAAAAAAATTTAAACTTGCCAGTCATCAGTGACAAGTCACAGTGTAACTGTAACCCCTCTATACAATAAAATAAACCCCCCCTCTATATATAGCATCTGTACAATAAAATAAAATTTTAAAAACAAAACAAATAAAAAATTAGTTGTTGTTAAGAGGGATACCAGTCACAAATGAAAAAAGAGTCTTGGCCTAGTATTAGTGGCTCACGCCTATAATCCTAGCTACATATTTACTTGGGATCTGACATTTTCTGAGAATCACAATTCAAAGCCAGCCTAGTCAGAAAAGTCTGTGAGACGTATAGTTTCAATTAACCACCAAAAAGCTAGAAGTGGAGGTGTAGCTTGAGATAGAGCATTAGCCTCAAGGAAAAGAGCTCAGGCCCTGAGTTCAAGCCACAGAACCAGCACAAAAACAACTACAAAAACAACCTCCCCCCCCCCCCAAAAAAAAAAAAAAAAAAACAAGAGTTTTAGGGGCATAACTGCATTTCTCTAATTCTAGCTAATCAAGATGAGATCTAAGAATCATGGTTCAAAACCAGCCCAGGCAGGAAAGTTCATAAGACTCTTATCTCCAAAAAACACCAGAAAACTAGAAGTGGCACTGTGGCTCAAGTGGGAGAGCACTAGCCTTGAGCTGAAGAGCTGAGGGACAGGGTCCAGGCCCAGAGTTCAAGCCCCACAACTGACTACATACATACATACATACATACATTAATTAAATTTATAAAACTTTTAGGAAATAAAGTTAAACATTATTACTTCTCAATAATTGTTCAAAATGTCCATTGACTATCAGGGGTGGAATAGTAAGAATTTAGTTCATTTAAAATATATATATATTTTTTTTGGGTCCGGTGGTGGGGCCTGAACTCTGGGCCTGGGCGCTGTCCCTCAGCTCTTCAGCTCAAGGCTAGTGCTCTACCACTTGAGCCACAGTGCCACTTCCGGCTTTTTTCTTTTTGCTTATGTGGTGCTGAGGAATCGAACCCAGGGCCTTGAGCATGCAAGACAAGCGCTCTACCACTGAGCCACCTTCCCAGCCCATTTAAAATATTTTTTATATTGCCTTATTCATGTAACTATCACCCCTCTGAACAGTATCTTTACAATAAAATAAAATTTAAAAAATATTTTATTCTAATAATATATATAATTTATATAACATATTACTATAATATGTCATATTATGCATTGCATATCATATATATAAATTACTATAGATTACAAACTGACTATATTTTAAAACATGGTATGCACCAATGATGCCCAGCTTAGCTATTATTTTGTATTGTAAATACAACCAAGTGTATCATAGATTGTCCAACAGAGTATACTATCGCTGGAGTACAGAAATACTGCTATCCATTAACCTCAATGGGAAAAAAATCTATATTCTGTGTCATAAAAGGAAAATTTTCTTAGGATCAATTTTAAATAAACCATCTCTTCTTCCTGCCTACTGACAGTATATGGGTTAGTATGCTTCATCATTGGAAGATGATTTTCTTATAAAAACATATTCTTGTTTTTCTTTATTTATTATATATCACATTCACATGTGATCATCCTTTTGTGGTCTTCCTTTCTATATTTGCCTCTCTCACAAGTACGTCTTCCTCCATTTTTAAATTAGATCGTCACAATCCAGGTTACCTGGAGTTGCCACTCTAGTACTTCGCATACCTCCATGTTTGGGTGGACTGTTTCTACACCTTCAGTCGGGTGTGGGTTTGCTGGTTGGTTTATCAGCTCAGCATCCTGACTGCATGGGCCATCTCCCACACCTTGCTCCTTGTTGTACTTATGATCTCCAACTTCGCAGCCTCACCCACCAATCAAGTCACCTCCCAAGGCCTTCAGCTTTTCACATCTGGAGGTGTGGTTTCTTCACACTGTACAATCCTTGACTAATTCCCGTCTATTTTTTTTTTTTTATTTTTAGCTATCATTCATTATAATTACCTTCCAATTTCCTTCATTTTCAATACTCAATAACTCCATATTACAAGTTGAGTTTCACTTACGTAAAATGTTGACGTTCACATCTTTGATCACAGATTCTGAAACACGTTCATATAAAATGTGATATCTTAGGAATGGAAGCTCAGTCTAAATATAAAATACACATATTTTATAGACAGATAATTTTATACTTTTTTTTGGTTGGTTGTGGGGCCTGAACTCTGGGCCTGGGCGCTGTCCCTGAGATCTTCAGCTCAAGGCTTGTGTTCTACCACTTGAGCCAAAGCACCATTTCCAGCTTTTTCTGCTTATGTGATACTGAGGAATTGAACCCAGGGCCTCATGCATGCAATGCAAGAATTTTAGCACTAAGCCACCTTCCCAGCCCAATTTTATACATTTTAATTAATTTTGTACAGGAAAGTAGGCTTCATGAAATGGAATTTTCCATCTTATTATGTCACATTACTACTCAAAAATTCTTAGATGTGGCCAGGCACTGGTGGCTCAAGCCTATTAATCTAGCTACTAAGGAAGCTGAGATCTGAAGACTAGGGTTCAAAGGTACACCAGGCAGGCAGATTGTGAAACTCCTATCTTCAGCTCTCAAGCAGAAAGCAGAAGTGGAACTATGATCTTGCAGTAGAGCATTAGCCTTGAGTAAAAAAGCTATGGGACAGGGTCAAGACTCCCAACTTGAATCTGATTACTATCACAAAAATTGAGAAAAATCAAAAAAGACAATAAAACCTAACTCTTATATTTTAGAGCATTTTGATTTTGGATGGCTCAACCTAAAGTTTGAAAAACAGGAAATAGTAAATGTGCAAACACTTTTGACAAAAATAAAAATAAATGCTAACATAAGACAATTTCAAACTATTGAATCTGTGTACTCTATATATTTTGTAAACTTTATTTTCCATTTTAGACCTTCATTTTAATCCATGTGCATGTAGGTGGGGTACAAGTACTGTCTTGAAAACGATTTTTAATAGGGATGTACATTAAGAGATCATCACTGAGTCAGGTGCGGGTGGCTCACACCTGTAATCCTAGCTACTCAAGAGGCTGAAATCTGAGGATCACAATTCAAAGCCAGTCTGGGCAGGAAAGTCCCATGAGACTCTTATCTCCAAAAATCACCAGAAAACCGGAAGTGGCACTGTGGTTCAAGTGGTAGAACACTAGCCTTGAGCTGAAGAGCTGACAGCGCCCTGGCCCAGAGTTCAAGTCACACGACTGATAAAAAAAAAAAAAAAAAAAACTAAATAAAAGAGATAATCATTGAGGCTTCTGGAGTATAAACACAAGAATGACCAAGTCTTCTAGCCTATTTAAGGCTGAAGGAATCATAAAACAAAGGAAAAGAATGTTTTTTATGCTCAATATTTTATCACCTAAGACCTGAGTATGCTGTAGGGCTGTAGGTATTGCTCATAAAGCTACTGGGTCATTTTGGCTTAGAGATATTTTCTCACTGAAAACAAAAATCACAAAGTATCAAAACAACCACCACCACCAACAACAAAACAACTTTTCATATTACAAGTATATGATTTTTTCCCATAAATATTTGGGCTCAGAATGAATTCAGGATAATATAGCGAGTCTCTCTTGCTTGAAAAGAAAACATAAACAGAGCTGCTGTTTCACTCAGAGGTTCAATAGTATTCCTATCTTTCTCAATAGGAAAACACACCAGGACATAACCATGTGGCAAGAGGGCAATAATACAAGGTAGATGTATCCTGTGGGGCTTTTATACCTCACAGGATGTCCGCAATGTAAGACAGAGCACTGACAGACACCGTGTCTGATTTAAGACCTGCACACAAGGCTCTCCTTCCACCTGCACATTGCTGTTCATGAATAAAAACTCTGCTCTGCATTATACTGCCAATAAGAGAGACCGGGAGAGGCAGCTTTGCAGAAGACATGCTATGTTTGCATGTTTACCCCCTTGCATGGTATACTACCTTTCCCTGGAGTGTAGAAGTAAGGCCCTCATTCTCCTTAGCACCTCACAATTCCTGTGAACTGAGAATCTGATGAAGTACAGGTCTAAATCCAACTTGTCTCACACAAGAGAAAGGCTGAGAGACTGAACACAAGTAAAACATTTATTCATAAGCCAACCTATTTGTATTGAACTATGGTTTGCACGTGTTCCTTCAAATGATTTCTTCAAGGATCAACCAAGCCTGTCCTTCCTAATTAGGAAGATGCTTGAAATCTAATGTCAACCTTTTGCCCTGCCACAATAAAAGTCATTCATTGTCTTAAGCTGATAACCTCTTTGTAATATGAACAGTTTCTCGGTTATGATTTTTGTTTTTTCTGTTGGCCTCCTTAAAGTATGACTAGATACGGATTTTATGATTTTCAAAAGACAAGAAGGCAAAGCACTGAAAAGTATTGATTGAAATCCAACAACCTCTGAAGCGAAACCGTTTTAAAATTGGGAACAACTGTAAAAAGAAATCGGTCGCCTTTGGCCAATAGCATCAACATCCCTGTGTTCTGGCAACAGCTTTCAATCTTGCTCAGATGGATTGAGCACTTAGTTCAATTGTCTGTTAGGATATCCTGCACTTTCCTGGCAAGTTAGCTTGGCATAGGGTCCATATTTTTCAGTGACCTCAAGCAGAAGGGTCAAAAGCTAAAGATCTTTTCTGAGTTGACACATCCTGGGGATAGCACCCTAAGTAACTATATCATAATTTCTTATTCCCCAAGACCCTATCTAGTCCATACCTTCCTTATATTTATTGAATTTTCTATGCTACCTCTTTGTATCAAGACATTTATATTTTCTGCTTAAGAAACAGAGTCAGTTTGAGAAAAAAACTTTATAGTAGCATACTCAGTGATTTAAATTTGGGGATGCCTGTCTTCAGAAAATTGGACAGTAGATTTGATACACAAGTCTTCTGACTAGTAGATTCATTTTTGGGGGGCGAGTGTGACTGCAAATAAACATGGAGTGTGACTCCATGTTTCAACAGCGTTAAGTGAAGAAAGATTCTGCCATTAAACTCTGAGCACATGTACACCAGTAGCAAAAATTGTAGCATTACACAACAGTGATAGGAAGAAACCTATCAATAGCACTAAGGCAAGGATATATCCACAAATGAGGAAAGAGAACAACCCGTACTTATCTAGAAAGAGGGGAGTCTTTGCTTTAGTGTCTGGAAACTACCATGACAAAATGCCATAGACATTCTGGATGCTAGAACATGGAAAGTTCCTGGCTATTTGGAGTCTCATTTTTGATTACTTCCTGGTCCACAATGACAGGATCCTGCTGTGGTCTCACCTGGTGGCAAGAAAGGCACCTATGGGGACCTCTGAAGAAAGCTAATTCTGTTCACAAGAGTTCTTTTGTCATAATTCAATCAACTCTCTCCTCCCCAGAGGCCCTGGCATCTAAAACCATCACACTGGTATTTTGTTTGGTTTTGTTTGATTTTTCTTTTTTCACACCAATTGTGGGCATAGCACATTTAATCTATTGCAGAGTCTAAGTTAAAACTATGCTTGGGTTAAACTGAGAACATAGGAGGATATTCTTAGGAGAGGATCAGGATGTCTCAATAGTTATGCACATATGATCATGTAAAATGATGCTTATGGAAATGGATTGAAAACAAATTGTACTGTTTGCAGTTAGTACTTTTTTTTCTTTCTTTCTTCCCCTTTGGTTTATTCCCTGTGGTCACTGTTTTTGATTTCTGTACCCTTTTTCTTATATATAAGTTTATCTGAAAAAGGCAGGACAAAGAGTGAACCAATGCAACAGTGACACTATGTTGGACACTATGTTGGAAATGAAGTGTACAACATGGGAGGGAAGGGAATCAGGCAGGGGGAAGTGGGAGTAAATGAGGGAAAGGGTAACACTTCAAAAAGAAATGTGTTCATTACCTTACTTGTACCTCTCTGTACATTACCTTTACAATAAAATTTAAATTTAAATAAAAATGAAAAAAGCCTATGCTTTGAAGTGAGTTTACGACCCTGACTATCAGATTTTCTTACAGCACAGGAGTCCTTTCTAATGGGTGTTTTTTTCTAACATGAAAATGTTTAAGACACGGTTACTATACAAGCAAATGTAATAGCAAATGGTAGCTCACTGGATGTTGGAGGCTAGAAAAAGAGAAAAGTTAATCATTTGAACATGACCATTGTAGGAAAGCAACCTGAGCTTCTGTTGACATTAACAAAGTAGAAAGTTACATTCAGTGAATGTTTCCTATTAAAATTTAGTATTTAATATTGCTTTGAGCATCCTATCTTTTTTCTTCAAATGCCTATATTAATATATATTTCATATATAATGTATGCCTTGTGTTTAATAAAAGATGGTGTATATCTCTTAAAGGGTGTCACCTTCAGCCTATTCTTACTAGCTGTTGCTTCATCTCTGTAACAGAAAATTAAAAAACCCATTACAATGAATTTTTGTGAGGGTTACACAAGGTATCCTATGCAACAGATATTTAGTATTTGTATTGTTATAGATGATAAATCTCCCTATTCTCTGATTGGTTAAAAATAAATTTATGACTCCCCCACAATATCATGTGATCAAAGGAGTCACAGAAAAATGATTTTTTTATTGATTCACTGGGGAAAAGTCTCAAATAAGATGAAGGAAAATCTCCAGTAAGCTGTCTATGAATAGTTCATGTATGTGTCTTGATGGTCATGTTGGCCATGAACAAATCAAGCTGTTTATCCTAGGAAGGCTGTCTAGGTCACTAATCTTCCTTCTTTGAACTGCTTCATTACTAAGTACTGTGGATGGAACCGAGGTCCTCACACTTGCTGGGCAAGTTCTCTACCAAGTAATGTCCCCAGCCCTTTTTATTAATGTTTTCTAGATAAGGCCTTGCACTAAATTTGCCTGATCTGGTCTCTCACTGTAATTGTTCCTCTGCTCTAAAGTATATGGGTTATAGGTTTTTGCTATCTTGCCCAGCCCTATTTTTTTTCTTTTACTGCACAAATGTGGTACTAAAAATAAAATTAAAGCTGACTCTACATATTTTACATGTATTAATTTTCCAAAATAGTAAAGTTATGACAACTTTTCAGCTATAAGGCTTTTAAAATGAAAGTGGTACATATTAGAACAATTATATCAAACGAACTGGTACATATTAGAACAATTATATCAAACGAACTTTTTTCTGAAGGTTTTGAAAAATATAGTAATTGATCTAGTTTACAAGTCTCTCATTTTGCCATCTGCAAAACCTTACATTTTTCTCTGTGATTTCAATTATTGTATTGTATATTTGCTTCCAGTTCCTAAAATGGGCAAATAAGAATAAACAATCAGAAAGCTAAATAAGTAGATGGTTAAAGATACATGGAGAGGTCACCATTAGTGTTTCAGATTTGTCTGTTCATATCAAGCAAATTATCTGTTTGCATTCAAATTATATAAAACATGCAAGTGTACTCTTAAGCATTTTTATTGGATGTTTATTCGATCTTACTCCTGGATACCTTTTCCATTATTTGTCTATTTGTTGCTCAAAACAATAGGTTTATTTTTTTCCTCTGTTTGAATATAATCCAAGTTGTATAAATGAGTTGGTTAAAAATAGACTACATGGTAGAGCTAAAAATCTAAGTCTAATACATGCCACTATCATTTAAGGAACTGTTGGAATTCCTTGTATTATTCTAGCAATAAATGCTATATCACTTTCACTATTGCTATCCCAAGAGCTTGGATTTGAAATATTCTGCAAAGATCCAAGTTTTCAAAACTGGGACACCATATTGTGATAAGGTTGAGACAAAATAGAATCATAAAGAGTCATCTAGTAGAAGGAAGTTGAAGGGGCAAATGAGACCTTATTTGCTTCCTATCAGTCTCTTTGCTTCCAGGTTCCCATGTGGTGAATAAGCATCTTTTGTCATGTGCTTCTGCTGTAATATACTGCCTCAGCTTAGGCCCCAAAGTAATGGGTGATTGTACCATATACTGAATCTTCCAAAACAGTCAGACAAAATAAATCTTTCCTCCTTTTAAGTCAATTATCTCAAGTCATCTGTTACAGTGATTGAAAGCTGAGTAATACAACTATGCACATACGAATGGCATAAAATGGAATTAAATCATTAAGAAGATGTTGCGTAATATAAATCTTTGCACAATACAAAAGCTTACATTTTTTTCCCCAAAATAGCAAGAATAATCTAACCCCTGAAAGGTTGTTAATAAAGCATTGGGAACATTTTACTCTGAAGGCAAAAGCATGCTTCCTTGTTAATTTTTAGTTTGCCCAGAAAAATCTCCATTTGTGGACTTCTTAGAAAGAAAAAGGAAATTTTTCATTTTGCAGGAGTTCATCATTTTTCCCGTCTCTCTCATGAACTGTGAGTAGATAAGTCTTTCGCTACGCTATTCAATTATTCTGCAAATTGAAAATAAAGTAGACCTTTGGGGTTGCTGCACAAGTATCCACCCACAGGTTTCGATGAGGAACAATTCTGTACAGATTCTATTTCACATATACCACTCATTTCCAAAGCGTAGCCTCTGCTGATACACATTGTTCACTTATAGTTGAATGAAAAGGAGGTGAAAGAGAGTGGGTCTCCTATGGAGATGTTATGTCACAGCTACTTATTCTTCACACTTCCTTTTTTTCTCACACCTAGAGAAGTGTGCCGCTATCTTAATAGTATGCTGAGGACTGACACATACCTATTAATATGTTACCCATGTGTCTTCCTGTCAATAAAAAAATGAGTTTTCTTTTTTCTTGGAAAGCACTAGTAATACAGACATATCTTCCTAATCATCTTTCAGGTAAAATCATATCAAAAAGTATGATTATAGGCTGCTGGACATTTCTTCCTTGCATATGTGTCTTTTAAAAAATTTTCTGTTTTGTGTTAAATTATTCAGATTCCTTTCCAAGAATTTCTGAATTACTGAATTAAAGCTTAGGTTAACATTATCAGATTTCCAAACAGAATCTCAAATAGGAAGCTAACAAATCAAGGGCATGGAGGAAATAGATGGCTCCTCATAGCCATGTTCTAACTCCTGGGACCTCACACTCTGTTTTCATTAACTACCTAATTATTTTCTAACCCTGGGAGGAACACGATGCCAAGATATTGAGGCACTTTGCTGAGTGCCAGCATGTTTTCAGCTGCATCGCAGGAGGATAGAAACTCAAGCAGGTACTGAAGAAGACCAAATTATAGCTGTGACATGTTTAAAGCTGGGATCAATGAGTAAGGGAGGCTACTTTCATCTCTGTAGTCTCAGTCTGTTTAGAAAGGGAATCAGTGATGGAAGGAGAATGGAAAAAGTATCCCAGGACAGAAATCAGTTAAGAAAGTCTGTGTTTGTAGTAGTCCTGGTGGGCGACTATCTTTTCTTGTCTTAACACAATTTATGTTTAAAGGCTGTAAATTCCATATCATCTATTACTACAAAATTAAAAGATTTATAGTTAAGAAAGGTAGCATTTGGGGGGTGCTACTAGTGGGAAACATATAAATAAGAAAGAACTATAAACTTCATTGTTTAAAGATGGGAAGACATGCTAAGAAATAAATTGACAGCTCAAGTGGTAACACCCCCTGCCTCATGAGTGGGAAGTCCCAAATTCAATCTCTTATACTCCCCAAAAGAACAACAGTGAACTGTAAACATGAAATACTTAAGACGGTAGTCATCATAGTAAGGCATGCTCTAACTTGTTGCTTTCTTTTATTTCATGAAGTTTAGCTAGTGTTTTTTTATTGTTATTATTAAGGTGATGTACGAAGAGGCTACAGTTACATAAGTATCACCTCTTTCCTCGCTTTTTCCCAGTTTTGCCCTCCTGTCCCCAATCCCTCCCCACACACAATTGTATAGTGCATTTTTTTTGTGTGTGTGTGGGGGGGGGGGGGCTGGTCGTGGGACCTGAATTCTGGGCCTGGGCGCTGTCCCTCAGCTCTTCAGCTCAAGGCTAGTGCTCTACCACTTGAGCCACAGCTCACTTCTAGCTTTTTTCTTTTTGCTTATGTGGTGCTGAGGAATCGAACCCAGGGCCTCAGGCATGCAAGACAAGCGTTCTACCACGGAGCCAACTTTCCAGCCCTGTATAGTTCATTTTTAACATAGCATCTAGTGATTCTCTGCTGCATTTGTTCAGCTTTTGTCACACTGTTTCTGTGCTATTCCCCTACCATCCTGAAAAAAGATAAACTTACAAGCAAGACAAAAGGAACAGAAAACAAAAAGAGCATCAATGGAAAAACAAACAAAACCCTTGTTTTTATTTCTTAGAGTTCTTGTTGATAAATATAATTTTTTGCCTCACTGTGTCATTTTCTAGATACCTGTATAATTTATCATGTCCAAGTATATTTTTTGTCTTTTACCATCCAGTGTTTTAAGAAAATGCGGTATATGTACTGAATAGAATTCTACTCTTCTATCAGGAAGAATGACATTGTACTGTTTGAAATGAAATGGAAAGACTTGGAAAAATTATATTAAACAATGTAAGATACATAGGTTGTCTGATTTCCCTCGTTTGTCATAACTGGAATGTGCCTAGAAATCTACATGTTTACCTACTTGTAAGAGAGATCTAAACTCTTTGACACTAAGTTCAATCTGCACTAGATGCAAAAGAAAATTTCAAACAGTATTAAATGATACAAATGATATTCCAACTTAAGACCATTTGCACCATTAGTAGTTCATAGGCTAGACAAAATTCATTCCATATATTATAGAATTATTATGAACAAACAGTTTGGATATGCTCTCACTGGGAAATAAATTTAAATATCCAGACACTATTTTCCCAAATATAAGAGTAATGTAGTATCATACAAGTTTTGAAAATTGAAAGTGGTATAAAAAATTAGGACTTTTCCTATGTTGTTAATACAGGACATATTCTCTACATACATGTAGACACATATTGGTTTTTCCATTTGGATCTCTTGTACAACTGGGTAAAGGAAAGTAGAGAATAGCAGATTTGTGCTTGTTTTGTGATTTTTTTTTGTCTTCACAATTTTTATCACTTCTACCTCTCTGTATACAATTTTTAATACCATCAAAAAATAAGCTGCCAGTGTAAGATTCCAGAGACAGTGAGTTTGGAAGGTTGGAAAATGCAACAGGAGCATGTAGACTTAAGAGTATTTGTAAACAAGGGATATATAATGGGTAATTGATTTAATATATGACATTATGAATATATGATGTACAGGTATTATTTATAGTTGTATAGATATATATATGCAAAATTTAAACCATCAAGGAAGAGATTCAGTGCAACTACTGAAATTGTATAGAACTGGGACAAATATTTCCAAGAACTTTGCATTATTAAGCTCTCTAGAAATGCTGTGAGCTGTCTCAAGTAGATAATGAACCATTTATCACTGGAGCTATTAAAACAAGTACTGGATGGAAGTGAGTAAATGTAGACAAACTCCAGGTGACTTTCTAACTCTGATGAACTATGTTTCCACAAGCTGAGTCTTGATCTTATGGTCAAATTCACCATCCAATTTTAAAAGGAGAAAATAGACTAAAAATGATTTTTAAAAATTATATAATTTTACGGAGAAAGCCACACCAAAGATCAAAGAGCTAATGCTCTGTGCCTTACGTTCAATGAAGCCCAGCAGGGATGAACTTTATAAGATTTTTATATCTAGTGACATCCTAGCTGGGTGTTAAATATTCCCTATCACATGATAGCACACTTTTCAGATGCACATCATCAGCAATGCACGAATACATTTACTTCATTCCCCTCATATTCCCCTCTTTCTATTATTCTGGAAAGGAAAATGAGAAAGTTCTAGGCACTAACTAAAGAACTAGCCATCATAATGCCCATAGGTAATAGCAGACTCGTTATTAGGCAATTGCTAGCAACATAGTTTATGGGAAGCAAAATTCATCGTGTGTGTGTGTGTGTGTGTGTGTGTGTGTGTGTGTGTTTAGATATAGCCTTTGGAAATTTACTTTGCTAAGTCTGCCTTCTATGAGGTAAGCATCATTGTAGACATGACCCACATTTATGATTTTAACAGAATATCTGAGGATGCACAAGCATCTTGTAGAGAGGTGAACTTGTCACCTATGAGACACTCTGTAATATTGGCTTTTGGGTTGACCTCCAGTATCAATGAAAGGCTAATGAGTGACAATCACACAATGCAGTGTAAAAAGAAAATCAGAAGGGGAATCTCGGGGTTATATTATTTGGCCCCTTAAAAACTGTTTTCAAAGGATTTAGCCAAGAAAATAGTGAAGAGAAATGCCCAATAAATTCACAAGGAGGATTGCATAAGAGACTCATGATGAATATAGTTCTTTTACCTTCTGACTTTTAAAAAGTCATTGATAACTGATATTCCACCACATGGGCAGGTCTTCAGGAATAGAGTCTAAAAAATTTAAACCATAATGTACTATTTGCATTGGTATATTCACCCTATTTAATGACAAAAATGAATGTCTTTCAACGATCAAGTATCAATTAAGTCTTCCTATCCCAAGATAAAAGACTGATGAGTTGGTCTATTTGTTAACCAAAAATGTGATTTAGTATGTTACAGTTTAAATGTTGTGCTTAATATTATTTAAATGACAATATTGTTTTAAGCATCACAATTAGAAAGCCCTTCAAAATACCACAAAGAAATCATTAGTCTAGTAGAGTATATTTTTGTGTAATTGATGATAAGTGTGTAATGATGTAGTAAGCTGGCAATTAGGCATAATTTGCTTATGCAAGTGAGCTGAAAAAGTGAGGATCAATATTCAATCTACACCTATGTGCAAAGCAATTAGTTTAATTGATGGGGGAGAAAACCCTCAACAATGGCTAATTATGGCAGAATGACCTGAAATCCTCATGCACATTAGTAGAATTAATTATACACGAATGATTTGATTATATAAATCATTTTCAAAACCTTGAAGTTCTATAGTTAATCATTCATAAAAATGTAACAGAAAAGGAGGTTTAATAAAATGAATTCAACTTAGAATATAATCATCAGGTTTACCTGCAATGTGTTGGTATGTTGCTATTTCAAAACATACAATAATGAATATAAACAAATGTGTGTCAGAATTCATCATTCAGGTATAATAGTTTAATAAAACTATGTAACTAAAAACTATTTTCTATAATTACTATTTTTCTCTCAACTGCTACTTAGTGTCTGCAAGAATTTCTAAGAGAATTGTAACAATTTACATTTCTCTCACAGGTAAAACTCCAATAATTTGAATATTTGCTTCAATTTGTTTGTAAACAACATAAGGAATCATTCTGTTCTCATTTTGTATTCATCAAGTAGCTATAATTTTTTTTATTTTTTTGCTTATAGGACAGATTTAGAATTTCATGACTACCTGACCATAGTATGTTTAATGTCTACCTGATATTTAAACCTGAACTGTTTCTCATTTTTAATAATCAATTTACCAAACAGTTAAGCAGTCACTTCCTGACTTTTCTGAACTCCAAGCCAACACAGTTGAATTAAATATAACATAGTGAATCACACCAACAACAGAAAACATTTGCATTTGGCTTTATTCTTATTGAGGTACTGAAAATAAGTTTTTCTTCATCTGAAATTGTTTCTGATATAGACAAATAAGAGGACCATGTACATACATATAGATTAGGGTTTAACCCCTAATTCAGATTGCTTATTTTGGTAGGCACTCTGCTTTATGAGCTACCTTTAAACTTATTTAAATGGATTTCCACCTTCAGTCAATAAATCCCCTCACATTGTTAACTTTCCTATAAGTTTGCCTTTACAATGCTATTTGAGTCTTACTTTATTTAAGCTATGCTTTGTTTTTCCATTTTTAATTTCTCTCAGTTATCCTATTCTCTAGTGAACAAACATCTTTGAAGCCTGTAGTCCTCCGTCTACCTTTTACGCCTTGTGCAAGTGACAAAGCTGCATGCTCGCTCAGTGGCGCCACAGAGCATCACAGACAATGGTACGTGTTTACCATGAGGACTCCACACATTCTCCCAAATTACAACAAGGCATCAATCATGAACCTCCAGAATGCCCAAGTCCATGCCACGATCACTCTGATAACACTCAAAGCGAACTCAACCTATTTGCTCTGAAGAGGAACCCCTCGGAGAACAGGCAACAAGTTCCCTTACTGTGCTCCTGCCCTTGAACATGGCTATATTGGAATATTTTCACCCTATCTTGAGAATGACCCAGTAGATATACATATAATAGAATGTGTTGGGTTCTAAGCTCCACCCCTGGCTTCTAAACCTTGCAGGTCTTTTTTTTTTTTTTTTAAATAATTGGTTATTGAGATCTGAATCTTTCTGATAGCAACCTTTTCATTCACAGAACCATGTGTAATCTGAGTCTGGTTGTGAACAAGGGCAAAAATTGCTCTGCTTAGCACTGCAATAAGAAAATTTCAAACTTGGATTGACTTTCTCAATTCCATTGGAAGTTGGTACATTTGAAACAAGTCATCTTTATGCTGTACTTCTATTGTATATGAATGTCTTAGTGTGCTTTGTTTTTCTTATATTGGTTATACAGGGGGAGAGATTTTATTGTTTCATTTCCTATGTGTCTACAATGCATTTCAATCAATCTCACCCCTCTACTATTCTCCCTACTGTACTTTATTTTGATTTCTCTGATACTGTCTTTACAACTATGTGATGTTAGCACAAAATTGTATATACACAAAACTGAGTCACAGATGAAAAAAGGAAATAAATTCCATACCTGAGAAAATGGCTCTCTTTGCTGACAGAATATTGACCTCGGAACTAAGATTAATTTGTGGTACTTTGTTGACTTGGTGTGGACTTTGTTAGAATGAGATGCACAACTAAAGGGTCAGAAGGATTTGTTTTAGCTCAGCAAGCAGAAACCCACAATCAATGTTCCTGCAGAAATCCCAGCTTTACAGTACACAGATTACACACAACATATTGACCCCTCCAATCTTTAGAACAATTGACTTCTAAACTGCTAGTTTAGAGTTTAGAAAACAGAAGAGATCTTAGCAAATATCGAGAGCCATGATTTTCAAGCTTGCCTGCTCACTTGGATCCCCTGGGAAGCTGTTAATATTGATACCCACAGATATTCTCATTTAATTGGTCTGCATTGCACCCTGGACATTGAGTATTTTAAATATCTATAGTTCATTCATATATACAGATGAGGTTATAGTGTGCCAGTTATGAATGTATGCATCTGTGGGACCCAGAAAGCCAACATAAGAAAAGGCAGCAGGAAAACATAAGAAAGATAACTACTGTCCATTTTTCACCTTTATGTGATGTGTGTGTGTATGTGTGTGCGCGCACACATGCTCGTGCACATAATGATACTGGAGCTTGAATTCAGGGCCTGGGTCTTGTCCCTTAGCTTTTTCACTCAATGGTGATAGTTTACCACTTGATCCACAGCTCCACATCTGGCTTTATGATGGTTAGTTGGAGATAAGAGACTCACAGACTTAACTGCATGGGGCTGGCTTCAAACTGATTCTCAGATCTCAGTCTCCTGAGTAGCTAACACCCATGAACCACCAGCACTCCATTCTAATTTTTGCATGTTTTATCCAGACATAGGTTTAAATTTTTTCCCACTATCAATGAGTTCTATGGCCCATTGTCACGTGCTGTTCACATTGGGAAGTAACAAAGGAGGGTTTTAGAGAATGCATTGATTGATTATCTATAAAGATTCATGCTCAAAACTCCAGATAAATTTGGGGACTTTTTGGTAAAATTATTTCATGTGTTATGTGCTCGCTTATTTTTTTAAAACAGAATATTTATCAGAAAACATGCATCTTTGTACTCCATGTGATTAAATGGCTCCTTCTGACCATTGATCACAAATTGTGATCTCCTAATTACACACACTATGATTATGAGCTTGGATCCTGATTCAAATAAAGATGGGTTTGAATCTTAACATCACTCATTGCTTAAGGCAATTTTAAAAATTCTTCTCAGCTCTAGTTCTCATCTGAAAAACTGGAATAGGGTAGAAGATATCTTAATTACAATAATTCATGTAAAGTCTTCAGCATAAAGCCTTACCCAGAAAGCATGCAGCCAAGACGGTTCCTGGGAAATCAGCATATCCCTCTGTAGTAATGAAGAGAAGAAAAGGACTCCAAAAGAGTGGTAAATGTTACTGTAACTTCATGGAACAAACTAGCTATTTTTGAAAAAAAATAATCCTCCTGGCTCCCAGTTTGATGAAATTCTTTTCTTTTTCTTTTTTCTTTCTTTCTTTTTTTTTTTGGGGGGGGGGGGGTCCGGTCGTGGGGCCTGAACTCTGGGCCTGGGCGCTGTCCCTCAGCTCTTCAGCTCAAGGCTAGCACTCTACCACTTGAGCCACAGCGCCACTTCCGGCTTTTTTCTTTTTGCTTATGTGGTGCTGAGGAATCAAACCCAGGGCCTCAGGCATGCAAGGCAAGCGCTCTACCACTGAGCCACCCCTGATGAAATTCTTTATTATCCTGTTTTCTCACAAACTGACTGTCATTAACTATACTCTTAAACCCTCATCCTTTTGCTCGCATTGCTAATTAAGATGAGAGATGTCATATTTTACAAAGCTATTGGACAAGTCTTGAGTAAGTTCACAATTCTTTCTTTATCAAATGCAGCTTCTAAGTTCTGATGCTTTGAAAAATCCAAATCCACAACCTAAATTTTCTACTGGATTATGCTAGTGTTGGGACGGTGGAGTGGTGTTACGTTGAGCAAGTTAGGATGGAATTACTAGCGCTTGTCAGCTGGAAGATTTCTGTTTTTCTGTTTTAAACTCCTATGTCTTTCTTCATGTTTGCCTAGAAAGAGAAGGGTTTTGTTGAGGCATTTTGTGTTTCCATTACTGGCATTTCTAGGGTTTCAGCTTCTTAGTCAAGCTGCTAACACAGTTAAAAACACACCAAAATAATGCACTAGCATGTTACTACTCTGTGGGTTCCAAAATCTTTAGTTTGTTTTCCTTCTTCCCTCTTCCTTTCAGTCTCTTTACATTTCTTTTGTATGGATTGCCCTGTGCTTCTTCTATACTGGAAATAAAAGTCTGACATGATAAGCTTTTAAAAGAAGATTCTAGAATATCATTTAGCAATCCTTTGCAATATGTAAAAATCTCTATTAAAATATCATTGATTACATGCAAACTCTCTGTTCTTTCTAAAAATATATGGTTATTTCCAACTATTAGTATGGAATGCATTTTTTCCAGTGACTTGTTTTTCTGTTCACAATTGTGGATAAATTAAGACTTGACTACTATTTTACCTGAGAAATTAAGCACATGGCATTATGTGTTTACAAAGCTCACAGATGTTATTAGCCTGGCTATGCTGAGTGAGATTAAGTGAAAAGCCCTGAATTTTGATGGAAATCTCTCTCATTTCCTTCTTCCAGTGATATTTAAATTTTCAAACAGAGCATAGGATTTGGAAGAGACGTGACCAAAACAAATAAAATATAAATTAAGATCTATTGATTGGCTTCAAACTTAGAAAATGGGACAGAACATCTCAATAAAGATTACATACAATCACTCCTATGCAATTTTATAGTATTTCTTGCAAAGTGCATATTAAAATAATAAAACCCGAAAGCTCTTTGAGTTGCTAAACTTTTTAAAAATATCAGAAGCAGCACATGGTGCTTTGTCTGTGATCACAGTTACTGCCACAGTGTCTCCTATAACACCATAAACTTTGAGCACATCAGCTTCTAAGACTGCACTGATTAGATGTTGAATGTATTACACCTATATCTGTAATATATGTGTATATATATATGTAATATATATATATCATATTATATAATACATATGGCTACCCTCTGTTCCAGGTTCATGTTTTGGTATTTAGGAAATGACTCCATGGAAGGCTTTAAGATGCTCAAGATAAGTATCCTCTGTGATTGCACAGACAATCAAGGAGAACCTATATTCCAACAGCAGAAAGGAAATACCCTAGGAACCAAGAAGGAAGTGAGAAGAGCTCTAAATAGCACATGAAACTGGAAAGATAACAGGGAGTAATGAAAACGGCCTCCACATGCTAAAGGAATGAATATTCTCCATTGCTCATATACAGTCTTCAGTAAATGTTTGCGTTTGTGTGTTTACCATGTTTCTTCCTCGAAGTAAATGTTCCCCTTCCTTAGTCCCGTCTCTCACTCTGGCCTCTTCCTGAATGTGGCAGTTCATGAAGAAGCTTCATTCTTCCCCTTGCCTCTGCACGTTTATGATTATTCAGATCAGTTCCTGCCCTCATGAATTTTAGGTGAGAATTACCTTCACCCATTCTCCTGTGTTCCCTGTGAGACAAGACCATCAGTAGGGGGGAAAAGCTACCCCTTTTGAAGCAATGGATAACAGGACCATTTCTCTCAAGGAAATACACAGCATTTTCTCGATGGAAGAGTACATGGAAAGAGCATGGACGCCGGCCCCGACTGAGGAAAATCACTAATAACCTGATGATAAGCAAGTGAAAAAAATGGTCATGTCAGTCAAGTACAACCAAAAATTCAAATGAGCCTATTGGAAGTACTTAAAGGCTGGCTTGTGACAAAAAATATCTTCTCGGTACTCTGAAGATAGGATTGGGTTCAACATGTGGAAATTTCTAGTGGATAACTGCTTAAATTGATGAAACTCTTTCTAACTCAAAAAGTTGACTAGTTGTCAAGGGACTACTTTAGGGTACATTAACTTTTGTGATGGACCTCTTGTTTATGTTTAGATTAGAAGCTAAATCCCAGTGTATATATCTCAATTGATTTAAATAGGAATTACCAGGGTAAGGTCAGGATGCTTCAACATGAACATTTCCAGGATTTTGTCCAAGATGATCCCAGATTCCCAGATTCTTCTGTTCCCTCTCATGGAACAGAAGAAATCAAGAGTAAAATAAGTAAATAGCAAAACTTAAGTAAATGAAAATAGATGGTTCCATAGAAGCAGCTAACACCTTTGCAACAACTAAATGCTGGAAAGAAATTTTTATGATTGTATCGCTGCAAATGCATCTTTTCTTTTTAAATTATCTGCCAAGATGGACAAATCCAAACTTGGTTTATAGCATCTCTAAGCAGGGAGTGCATTTTGGAGCAGAATTTGTTGAGTTTCCTCTAGTACCTGTCATTATTTTATGTGATTTTTATGCTCACCCATCACATTTTCAGGGGATACTTCTCAGATTCACGAAGGAGATCTTTGCAGAGAGGAAAGTAAACACTTTTCTCTTAATGAAATGTATTGAAGAATTAACTTTATGTCAGTCCAATTTATAGGAGTGGTATTTCTAAGCCCTGTTAAAATTGTTTTATAGAGTTCCCAATTGTGATAACCCATTAGGAGGTAATCACATTAGATGTTGCCTGCTGTGTCTGGAAAGACTGGTCAGTAGTTTAAAGGAACTCTTCCAATAATGTAGTCCGCTGCTAGTTGCTGGGTGACTCTAATTGAAATAATTTCACTTCACCCCGAGACCATATGAACACTCCATTCCCATTTATGCTTCATTTGATGCCAAAGATCTAGAAGATGCCAATGTAAAAATGAGCTTCATTATGCCACTGCCCTCAAGTTGTCAGGATAATGAGAACTTATTATAGGTGAAACTTGGACTTTGACAATTTTAAAATTAGTTCTCTCTTAGGTTTGATACCAAGTAAGTATAACTCGATCAGTAGAAACATCAAAATCCTTATGATACAATAAATCCTAAGTGGTCCATTTCAATCGACCTCTATGAGATAAAACCCAAACTTTTACTAAGGTCAATAGGACTGGTGATGTTTTGGAAGAGAGGCTGATTGCTGTAAAGGTTGGATAATAGAACTTTTACACTTAACAGATAGCTTCTAAAACCCACACCGTTGTTCATTTCCAGTCAACAGGAAAAGATGAATAGGTCAATGTTCCGGGAAAGAGTTGTGTGTCGAGGTGGAGAGAACTTGAGAGCAACTCATTATGAGCTTACTATCATCCCATTACTAGTACTAGTACATTACTAGTCCCATTACTAGTACATATTGGCAACTACTTGTAAGGAAGGCTCACCTGATATATGGACACTGCCTGGAAAGTTTGAGTATAAGAGGAAGGGAGCGAATGATCTTTCCTTAAATATTTGCAATGAGTATATAATCATCTGTTAGCAACCCTAAAGACCTAAGAAGTTTTATGAATGTGATAAAGTTTATAGAATAAAAACTTACAGGTAAGAGGAAATAATTTACAGTTATTTCCTTAAAGAGGAGAAGACATAGAATGCCTGTTCTCATACTTCAGTTTCCTGGTATGCATACTGATTACTTTGTATTCTGGTCACTACTATAAAAATGGAAAAATGACATAAAGTATAGTTATTGGAGGTGAAATGGTAAGGCTATTTTATTAGAAAATATGATGAATCAGAATTGTCTGCATGAAATGTCATTTTTATACATACTAATTATTTAAACAACAGAACTAAATGGAATAATTAAATATGTCATTGATTTTAGCAATACACACAATTCTGTCTTGAGACTTATGGACTTAGCAATACCCAGTTCTTTCATGAGTTATTAAAAACTAAGAAATTCATATTCCCCAACCTGCTATTAGAAATTAATTAATCTCAAGGTTTAAAAATGTCTGATAATGTACAAGAACTTTATTAAGATAATGTAGAGAGATGTGGATGAAATAACAGAAATCTGCCTGTCATAAAACTCTCTAGGAAAACTACTAAACTACTTTCATTCTTGAAAGACCTCATAAAATAACTGGAAACTACACTTTAACATATAGGCCTGTGTACTGCTGTCAATCAAAACACAAAAAGACAAAGCATGAATGGGTGTACCCTTGGAGATTCTATTAAAGCAAATGAGTACAAACTTTCTGTTACTGGTACAGTTTCAAAGGAGTGGGTAATGTCAATCTGTGTCACATATGACCAGCGCTCTTATAAGAACAGACATAAACAAACACAAGAAACTGCTGTGTAAAGACAAAGAAATTTTCTTTTTCTTGTGTATTTCAATGACTGTCAGATCATCACTTATCTTTACATACTTATTAATTGTACAGTATGTTCACAATAAAATATATATATATAAAATAAAAATAAATAACACACACACACACACACACACACACACACACACACAAAATAGACCAAATGAGCTTGGCATTGTTGGTTCACGCCTATAATTCTAGCTACTCAGAAGGCTAAGATCCGAGAATTGGGTTTAAAGTCAACCTAGGTAGGAAAGTCCATGAGATACTTATCTCTAATAAGCCACCAAAAATTCCAAAGGGAAGACTTGGCCCAAGTGGAGAGTGCTAACCTTGATCAAATAAGTTAAAGGACAATGCCCAGCTCCTATGTTCAAGGCCTACTCCCAGCACGCCAAAACAGAGATAGGCCAAATGATCAAAACAAGCAATATACTCACATACTTTTTTGTTCATGAATGCATATACATGCACCTGTACACTTTGAGGATTCTAATATTTGATCAACATGTACCACAACTTAACGGACAAAGGATATACTGAAGTAGATAGTGCTGGCAAACCCAGTTTGTTACAAAGAGGAGAAATGGCAGAAGTACAAATTGTGACAATGATGGTTGATTTTGTATGCCAAGTTGACTGATTCAAGAATACCTATGATATGGATGTTTCCAGAAAAGAAGAACCTGTAAGTCTAAGGCAAATCATTGGTGACTGGCACCTTCCAGTGACATGTGATCTCTGGTAAAGTAAATGCAGACAACAATTTAGTCTTTCTCACTGGGGCCTTGTGTAGAATTCTCTGACTTACACCATCAGCTTTCTTTTTTTTTTTGTTTTTTTTTTTGGGTCCAGTCGTGGGGCCTGAACTCTGGGCCTGGGCGCTGTCCCTCAGCTCTTCAGCTCAAGGCTAGCTCTCTACCACTTGAGCCACAGCACCACTTCCGGCTTTTTTCTTTTTGCTTATGTGGTGCTGAGGAATCGAACCCAGGGCCTCGAGCATGCAAGGCAAGCGCTCTACCACTGAGCCACCTTCCCAGCCCACCATCAGCTTTCTTGGTTCTAGGTCTTTGGATTTAGACTGGTACCTTTAGCATCCAAAGACCTCCAGCCTGCAATGTCCTCTTGTGGAACTTCTAATCTGTATCCAATCACATGAGTCTATTCCTAAACAAACCCTTAGACATATATCTATGTGCATATTGCATTGGTTCTGTTCTGATTAACACTGTGCATACGGGTGAAGAAAGGGGCCTATATCTTGAGTATATAATAAAGTCAACAAAAGGAAATCCAGGTAGAAAACTAGAAGAAGAGTATCAACAGATATTTTACAGATATTTTACAGATTCTAAAACAAATGCAGAAAAATGTTCAAACTCATTTGGGTACATTAATTTGCCATACATTAGAAAGCTGACGTGGGAGATGCTTTGACTTGCCTTTCAAAACCCCTCCAGTATTATTTTTTTCTGTTGTTTGTTTTGTTTGTTTTCACCATTCTAGGGCTTGAACTCAGGACCTAGGAAATGTCCCTGAGCTTTTCTGCTCAAAGCTAGTGTTGTGCCATGTTATCCAGTGATCCATTTCTGGCTTTTTTGTGTGGTTAATAGGAGATGATAGAGTCTCATGGACCTTCCTGCCTGAGCTGGCTTCAAAACATGATCCTCAGATCTCAGCCTCCTGAGTAGCTAGGATTACAGGCGTGAGCATCAGTGCCCCAATTCTTTTTTTTTTTCTTCAGTTGTCTATTTATTTAGTTCAGCCTCACTCAGGACAAAAATCTAGAATTACTTTTTCCATACACCTTTGCAGCTTAGATTCTAGAAATAAATTACATTGTAGCAGTTAGCTATGTGCTCATAAATTTAGAAGAAGGGATTATCCCAAGGGGCCTCTTTATGTCCTTTACAGTATTTTCAACTAGCTGAGCTGGTTTAGAGGCATGAACCCTTTTTGCAGTGATGATCAATCCCCCTGTGTTCTGAGTGGCTCACTGCATCCATAGTTGGAGCTGTTTCCTCACTGCGACTTCCTGACACTTAGCTAACAATTACACAATGTGTCATTAAGCTCCAAAGTTCCAGGTGGAGGGGGGTCTCCAAGCTTGTAGTTCCCTTTAGAAAAAATAGTCAAAATTACTCTGATGTTATTCCTACACGATGAGCTTAGCCATGCCTTTGTACTCCATTCACTATGGTTTTTTCTTTCCTTTGTTTTTTTCTGAGTGTTTTTAGAAATTATTGTTATTGTAAAGGTGATGTACAGGCAGGTTGCAGTTACATAAGTCAGGTAATGAATACGTTTCCTCTGGAACAGTGTCTTCCCTCATAGTCTCCCAGGTTTTCCCTCCTGGCCCCCTCCCCCATAAGTTGTGTAGTTCATTTTCAACATAATGTCTTGTGCGTGCCACTGCTGCATTTGTTCACCCCTTGCCTCACTATCTCTGTGCGCCCCTTACCTTCCCCCAAACTGATAAATGTACATACAAGACAAAAGGTACAGAAATCCAAAACAATGACGAAGGAGAATAAAAAGGAAAGAAACAGAAAATAACAATAAACCTCTTGTTTCCATTTCTTGGAATTCATTTCAATAAGCATCATTTTATATGATATTTGGAAAGCAAGTTAATACCTGAAGTAAACTCCATCTTCTTCAGAACATACAAATGATTCTTGTTAATTGAAATTATTGGGCAATAGCTGGTCATGACAGATTATTCATTAATTACTCATGGGGAATGCAGAATGGTTAAGTCACCCTGAGATGGAAAAAAAATAAGAAGGGCCATCATAACTCCACCTCTCTCCTCCCTATCTTTAGATTTAGGATCACTCCATTCTGCTTGGAATAGGTCACTCATTTGCTTAAGAACAAAGAGGCTGCCAAAACCAGTTAGAATTCAGAACAGGGCAAGGATAAAGGAATTGTCCTCAAAATGACCTTGCAGACCACACAGCCTTTATCTAAGAATTTATATCCATGGATTTCATCTCATGAATCTGTTTACAAAACTTTGAAATGATATTAGATAAATACAAAAGAAGACAGACCAGAGAAAGACTTTCTATCTGTCAAGGGTCACCCAGGACTTCAGGGGGAAGTATCACATATCTGTCTTCTTTGGCTTCCATAAAGCTCCAGTCAAAGAAACTGTAGGCTTTCATGATGACATCCTACCTGGGCCTGCCGCTCCTTTGCAAATCTTACATTCTCATAATTTGTGGAGGGAAAGGGAAAAAGCAAATTATTTAAATAGGGATACAGGTGGACCCATTGCAACAATGAGATGTACAAGTCATTATGTTGAAAAATGAACTTTGGCGGGTTGGTGGGGGTAGAGAGATGGGAGGGGAGGGATGGGAAGGGTAAACAAAGGAGGAGGCTACAATGCTTGATAAGAAATATACTCATTACCTTGCTCATATAATTGTAACCCCTCT
Organism: Dipodomys spectabilis; assembly: GCF_019054845.1. NCBI lineage: Eukaryota > Metazoa > Chordata > Mammalia > Rodentia > Heteromyidae > Dipodomys > Dipodomys spectabilis. The sequence goes on along the minus strand of NW_024870731.1, from coordinate 35,001,022 downwards.
GTACAGTATTTTCACAATTAAAAAAAGAATTTCTCATGCTCTTTTTGCATTATCCCTTTGTATCCTGCTCAGTTCTTTGTTACAGATGTTAAAGAACTTGGACACATCTTGTGAGAAAGCCAACCTCCATATCCAGAGACCACACCTGGTAGTAATTCCAGAAAGCCACTCATGAGTGCCTGGGGAAGCTAGGTAAACTCATACTGCACTAAAACTCCTTCTTAAGAGAAATATATGAGCTATGTACAAAGCTTCCATATTGATAGAAGTAAATAAGTGTATATTGACATATACACTAAGGAGTAAGGAAATGTTATTACCATGTTGTGTGTGACAGTAGGAAATGGAAGCAAACCTACTACACATTACTGAGGAAGTAATTAAGTAAAATGTTACACATGCTGACCTTGGAGAACTGAGCAGCAATTAAAAGCAATAAATTGGATTGCTTATATCAATATGGGTAAATATATTATTAAAGATACTTAAAGTTATATAGTAGAATACCATTCATGCATTGGAAATGATTTGCATGAACCAGAGTTCATAAAATATACAATAGCCACAAGACAGAAAATATCTTTGTATTTTACTGTGATAGAAATAAAGATAATGGAAAGTAAAAAGAAGTATAAAATTGAAGTAAAGAAGAAACATGTTTCTGATGGTGTGGCTTAAATGGTACATACCTGCAGAACAATTCACCTTGAGTTCAAACCCTAGTACTGCAGGCGGGTGTGGGGGGGGGGGTGTGAAAGGAAGAAAAAGAATAAAGAGGAACTGATAGTTTTATTTAGACCTGAGAGAACTTATGAGTAATATACTTAGCAATGTGGTAGCTCATCTTTCTATACCTAACACCAAATAATTACAATTTGGAACAGTGTAGTTCTGTATTACAACAGAATTAATGATGTACTCCTACACTGTAGAACATTTCTGTACTTAAGACATATTATCCCCAGGTAAGTGGAGAGGAATGGAACTGATGCCTTCCAAATAGTACATGCTCATCCATCCTTTCTTTAATTCATGTCTATCTTAGGCTGGGCTGCGGGAATAGCTTCAGGCTACTACAATCTACTGGAACCTCAGGATTTATGCTAGGAACAACTGGTCACAGATTGCCCTTAACTGCTGTTGACCTTTTGCAAACACAGGTCCTGCCTACAAGTAAATCTAGTATACTAGAGCACAAATCTAGGATACTCACAAGAGCAATAGCTCTGGACTTGAGCTTTTCATCAGCCAATCAATCTCTTTAATGTTTAAATCAGTTTGAGTGGAAGTGTATGGAACAAAGAACATCCTTACTCACCCTGCAAATGTACTTCAGATGGTCCATAATCCTTTTCTTCTCCTACTTTTTGTCTGTGGCCATGTGTGCCTACCTGAGTGTACTGCTTCATGCACACACTCACACACTCACACACACACACACACACACACACACACACACACGTATATGCAGCAGCAGCAGGGCATACAAGAGAATACCAACCCTACCCAAATCATTGTCTCCAGCATATCTTGGCAGCTACATTTTATAATTATCTTCCAAAGACAATTACAGTTATTCTGTGGGTTTTCCATATGCTCTTTGAGTAAAAGCAGAGCAATATCATCTATTTCATAGACATCACAGAACCAATTTAAAGTTTAAGTGAAAGCATGTAGAGGGAGTTATTTTTTAACTCCCAATTATTATTTACAAATCTGTATTATAATTATTAGCTTGCATGGGATGCAGCTGTAAGTGCGTTTCCATAACTCAAATGTCCTGACTTCATGGGTCTCACTTATACTCCATTTCTTCTATCATCATGGGAGCAACAGAGAAGGACAAAATGTCATTCTTAACTTTACATTCCCTGTCTTTTGTCAATGTGTCTCACAATTTTAACTTCATTTCAGCATAGTTCAGTGGTAAATTTCTATATAAAACCACACACATTCAAGTTGCTTAAAGATATAACATAATTGGATGTACCTTTAACCCAATGGTTTAAAGTCCCAAAGGAATGGTGTGCACACAACATCTTCTTGTATTAAATAGCCCGAGATCAAATAAAACGCAATGAACAATGTCTGCTCCTACTGAACTGGAAATGTTATTAGTGAGATACCGGACAGAGATGACAGTGCTACCTCAAGAAATGTAATGAGGGAGTTTTGTCAAGCCAAACCTTTTAAAACGTCTGAACTCCATAAAAACCCGTAGGCATGACAGATTAAATGTAATGCTTACCTCTGATTCTGAGCTGCAGTCAGCATCATCTAATTCCTGTAAATAAGAACAGATGTGCTGTTGGAAGGTTTTGATTTGTGTTTTTATTTTCCAAAACCCATTGAACAGAGTGTGGTTTTTCCATTTGGGGGACAGTAGCGTAGCTTTGTTTTCTTGCTCGAGCATGTCAGAAATGGGAAAATATGTCTCACTCATCCCCATCCTATTAGAAGGAAAGATGGAAACAATTTACAGAGATTGGTGTGTGCTTTAAAGACGGATGAAAAGGAACAGCTCTATGGAAATCCATCTTCAAATATTTAGAGCAGGAGAAAAAAATATTACCTTAGCAAGTTTTGAAACAACACAATGAAGACTTATCTTATCTTCACATCACATAGCCAGCTACACAAGTCAATATGCTTCTGGAACACATAAGTGGGGTAAGGATAGAAGAGTCATCCATTTTGGAGCAAGAATGTACCTCCATCAATCATGCACCCTCGACTTTAAGGATGAAAGTTATTTTTCTAATCCTGCAATTTCATGAAACATGGAAATCTCAGCTTTAGCACATCTTTAAAAAATGTAATTTACAAGTTAGGCATTATCATTTCTGTTGGTGACAGTTGCAAGAGAGCTTCACAAATATAATTATACAGTTCACAGAAACACACTTAAATATACTCAGGTGACAGTGATATAGGGATGATGATGATGATATTTTTTATGCATACTTAACATTTTGTCTAAGGAACTAAGAATCAATTAGGATGGAACTTGCATCCTATCATGGAATAACATCAAATCCATCAGGATTTGAGTTATGTAACTGCCAACAAACACAGAGAGCTTATATAAACAATATTTTTTTTCTGAATTATCATGTTTAAATACCAATTGTGAGCCATGTGTTAAAAATAGAAGACAGATATATTCATCTCTCCTCATGCGATTACACAACAATTAACCAACTCAGAAAACATTTAGCTTGCTTCTTTTCTTTCTCTCAAAAGTCTGATGTCTTTCATCAGGCTATTTTTTTCTCTTTAGAGTAGTAAACAATTATATAGGTAACATAAATGAAGCCAATGTCACAGTGATATTCACAAGACACTGTATTGGAAATGAACTTTACAACTCCGGTGGGGAGGAGTCAGGGAAAAAGAGGGAGTGGGTAACAATGTTTGACAAGAATTGTACTCATTTCCTTACTTATGTACCTGTAACCCCTCTGTATATCACCATTACAATAAAAAAGAAAGTCAAAGGACACTTATTATTATTAATACTATGGCTCTTTAAATTTATCATCAACATGAAAGGTTTACCATAAATACTTCTGTTATTTTCTGCCCTTTAAAAATGTAAATACAAAAACTAGAATGTTTTGGATATTGAGAGAAATAATGAATGTAAAGCGACGAGGTCAGACCACTGGTAATATATTAAATTAGATAAAACAAGTCCTACTATCTCTGAATACCAACATTACATAAAAGGTAACAATAGACAATCAATTTTTTGTGACAAATACAATCATTTGACATAATTCATTGGATGGTTCACATCATCAAGGCATAATAACCAATTACAAAGCATACATTATTTGTCATCTTTTGCAACCCCAGTTTCCTACAAAATGGAATAAAATTACTAGTAACTCTAGGTATACTTGCTAGTATTTGTGTGTGTTACAGTGCCCAGGCTTGAACTGATGGCTTTGGCACTATCCCTGAGCTTTTGTGTTCAAGGCTACCACTTTACTACTTGGGCCATAGCTGCTCTTCTGGCTTTTTGGTGATCTCACTGACTTTCCTCTCTTGGATGGTCCTGGCTAAACATTTTCTTAGATGCATAATTAATAACCATTTACCATAGGTTTGTAACAATCTGACCTCAGATACCAGGATCTCAGGCCATTTACCAGCTTCAGGACCTTAGGTAACTTTTCTAAATGGTTCAAAGTCATCTTGCCAATCTGGCAGGCTTAGTAAAATCAAATAAGATAATACTTTTAAAGTACTACATGCTGTAGACTCCAATTAATGTCAACTGTAATTAAGACTATTAATCATCAAACAGTCTTCTTTTGTTTTCTAATAATTTTATTAGATTTTTAGATTTCATAATTTTAAAGAACCTCTCAATTATTTTAGCCTAGACTTCAACACTGAAAATGTCTGTCTTAGAGGAAGGACAAGATGTGACAAAAAACAAAAGAAAACTCTCATTGAACACTTGCATCCAAAACATCTGGTTAAATCCAGGAAAGTGAAGGGGTTAGTAAAATAAAATTTCTTTTAAAAATTTTGTACGTATTTCTCTTTAAACTGTTATTTTAAAATCAGCAGTGGCCAAATCTAGGCCATTATTTTATCCTGTAAACATATTTTAAGTATTTAAGAATATTTATTGGACACTGAAGTTCCATCTCACCCCCGGTAAGACTGGCCAGTATGGAGAATTCTAGCAATAATAAATGCTGGTAGGACTGCGGTGAAGAAGGAACCTTATTACATTTTTGGTGGAAGGACAAACTGGTAGAGCAACCTATCTAAACAACAACAACAGAAATAACCATTAAACTAAACAGAGAACTATCCTATGACCTAGAAATACCATGCATGGGACATCTACTCTCAGCATGACAAGTCAGGATACAGTAAAGACACTTGAGCAACCATGTTCACTGTTGCACTATTCACAGTAGCCAATTTATGGAAACATTCGTCTCATGATCATGCTATACAACCAGATGTCAACTTCAGATCTGTTCTCTCTGGTTGACCTGTGTGCACCTCTGCCCACAGCCCACAGAGAAGTGATTCCACAGAGAAACAATGAGAAACACACATGGTTCAAGAACAATTTAAGGATGAGAAAATGCAACCATCATATAAGCCACTAAGATGACAACAGAGAGGCTTTAAATGTAACCTTTTCAATAGATATAAAATATTGTTAGATGGATCAAAATCCAAACATATACAATAAAGGTATTTAGATAATATTCTTTCCCATTCTTATTTCCATGTGCATAAGGAAAATGGCTAAGGTTCAAGTCTCAAGGTTTTTTTAAGATAAAATATATAAATATGAATATCATCTATCTATATGTTTTTCTCTCCCTTTTAGATGCAAAAGATTAACTAATGTTTGACTGAACAATTTCAAAAGAGCAATTGTAGCCTATTTCTCTTCTAATTATACCTCAAGAACATTTGTCTCCTACATTTGTCCCTACATGCAATACTCAATGATTCTATTGACCTGAAAAGAAAGTGGATATTGGTGAGGGAAAGCTGATCTTGGGCTCCAGGCACATGTTATAGGCAATGATCAGTACAATTAAATCTTTTTCTTACAAAAGAAATAAGATTCAACCTACAGCAGTGCTTATGATGTATGGATTGCAAACATGCCTGTTATTAAAATAGCTAGAAAAAATAGCTACAATTCAGGGGTAGTGGCTCACACCTGAAGTCCCACCACCAAGTATGAGAGGAGGATCCTGAGTTTAAGGTGATTGTGGGCTACATAGCGAGGCTTGACACATTTAACAGGATGGAGGAATGTAAAGATAAAGGAATGGAGGGAGGGATGGGAACACACAGAGGGAAACAGGCAGACAGAGAGTGAGAGAAGGACAGATAGAAAGACGAACAAGAGAGAGCTCAAGACAATGAATGAAGGACAAATGTATAGAGAGAAAAAAATGCAACAAAGAACACGTATGCAGGAGAGAGACAGAGAGAGAGGAGAACCATCGAAGGAAAGTACATTTTATCAACTTGGAAAAAATATTTTTTTATTTTTAGTTAGGTTGCAAACATTTCTCAAAAATTATCATTAAAATTTCCTCTTGAGATCACCTGTGCAATTTTCTCCACCCAAGTAGGGCAGAATTCTCTATCAAGATCAGTTTCCCACAAGGCAAACTTGTAACAGAGACTGAAGGTCCCACAGAAAGCTTCAATGTAGCTAGTTTGGATGGATGGAGAATTGAAATTATCAGACTTGTGTACATTTCTATGCTTCCCAAATTAGCCACTCTTATTTCTGGTGTGATATTGCTTGGAGCAACTTAAATTTTCAATAAATAATTAAAACATATCTTTTCCACAACATATCATTCTGCTTCTGGGCGAGAACATAACTAGAAAACAAATGACACTTACATATTTTACCTTGAAGCAACAGGAGGAAAAATAAATACAGGATAAAGGAAAACTAGCTCTTCACTACCTTTAAAAAACAAAGAAAGCTATTATTTTCCTTTTTCAATTCCTTCCGTCCCTCCATTTTTTGGATCATGCTGTCAAGTATGTGATCCAGGGTTCCTGCTACTTTCATTTGCATTTAATGTGCACCTGTTGAAACCTAACTTGAGCTCGATTACTCCTTGCCAAGTATTGTTTTATAGGCTCATTGAGATTATTGACATATAAGAAACAGCACATATTGAATGCATATAATTGAATGAATTTTCACACAGGCACACCCATTAAAACTACCAAAAATAACATAATCGTTTGTCTCACATGCTTTTGTTGTCTTGTTAAAATCAGTCTATTAGTCCATCATTGTTCTGTTTTCCATCAACAATGATTAATTAGCTTTATAGTTTTTTTTTTATTTTTTATTGCTAATCCTGGGGCTTGAACTCAGGGCCCAGATGTTTGTCCCTGTGCTTGTTTTGCTCAAGGCTAATGCTCAAACACTTGAGCCAAAGCTCCACTTCTTGCTTTTTGGTAGTTAATTGGAGGTAAGAGTCTCATGATATTTCCTGCCTGTTCTGGCTTCAAACCAGCTTCTGATTTCAGCCTCTTAATTGTCTAAGATTGCAGGTGTGAGCCACAATGCCTGGCACCTTATAGAATTTTTATAAATGGAAATCAGTGTATCTTTTATCTGTTATAAATTATTTTATGACCAAATATTGAGAGTCAAGTGTTTTACCAATGCTTAATGTATTAATAGTAGATTGATTATTCTATATTTTTCTTTTTTGTAATATTTCTATGTGCAGCTATATTAGTATTTTTCTTTAAATATAACCAAAGGCCTCTAGTTCACAAAATCTAGCTCATTTCTAACATAGTGCCTTGTGAGTATCGCTGTTGCATTGTTTGGTCTTTGTCTTTTGTCTGACCATTTTGTTATTCCTTTCCCTTTCCCCAAATTAGATAAATGTGTAACAAGACACAGGGTATCAAAATCAAAAACAGTGACAAGCCGGGCACTAGTGGCTCACGCCTATAATCCTAGCCACTCAGGAGGCCAGGATCTGAGGATCCTGGTTCAATGCCAGCTCAGGCAGGAAAGTCCATGAAACTCTTTATCTCCACTAAACCACCAGAAAACTGGAAGTGGCACTGTAGCTCAAGTGGTAGAGCACTAGCCTTGAGCTGAACAGCTGAGGGACAGCACTCAGGCTCAGAGTTCAAGCCCCAACAGTGATACCAGGGAATAAACCAAAGGGAAATAAAGGAAAGAAAAAAGAAATAACTTCACACAGTACATTAAAAACAAAACCCTGTGAACTTTACAACTTGGGAGGTGGGGATTCAGAGGGCAGGGAAAATGGGAGAAAAAAGAGGGAGGGGGTAACAATGTTCAACAAGAAATGTATTCATTAACTGACTCATGTAACTGTAACCCTTCTGTAGATCACCTTTACAATAAAAATTTTTAAAAATCTATTAGCTATTTTTCTAGACATTTTCTTCCTAGGATACACAGCATTTCATTTTGAACTGCACCTCAGTGTTTCAAATTCACATTTCTTTGGCTTCAGTAGCCAGCCCAAGTCCATGGCTCTTTTTGTTATTTTTGTTTGGTTGATTGATTTTGTCTATTGTGGGGCTCAAACTCAGGGCCTGAGCTCTTGTCCCTCAGAGCTAGCATTCTACCACTGTTAGTCACAGTGCTGCTTCCAGGTTTTAGGTGGTGAATTGCAGATAAGATTCCCACTGGTCTTTCTTGCCAGGCTGACTTTGAACCTTTCCTGCCAGGCCTCCTGAGTAGTTAGGATTTCAGGGGTTCGCCTAGGTAGATAACTATTAGTGATCACTAATAGTGATCAGCCTAAGCTCACTATTGCTTTCTGTGTTCCTTACATTTTCAGCCATTCCTTCGCTGACTTCCCACCCAAGGCTAACCAACACATTGTCCAACATGCTGTCCTATAATTCCTCACTCCAGAGGACATAGTACTTCTAGGATTTGAGTGAATATGCCATGTAGATGATTGCTTGACTCTAAATTTCCATTCAGACCTTTCTGTTGGCTTTGAACCATTGCCTTATCTTTTTGTTTGTTTGGTTTTTTTTTGAGGGGGGGGGTCCGGTCGTGGGGCCTGAACTCTGGGCCTGGGCACTGTCCCTCAGCTCTTCAGCTCAAGGCTAGCACTCTACCACTTGGGCCACAGCGCCACTTACGGATTTTTTTCTTTTTGTTTATGTGGTGCTGAGTAATCGAACCCAGGGCCTTAGGCATGCAAGGCATGCCTACCACTGAGCCACCTTTCCAGCCCTGCCTTATCTTTTTTTAAAAAAAAAAAATTTTATTGTGAAAATACCATACAGAGGGGTTACAATTACATGGGCAAGGTAATGAGTTCATTTCTTATCAAGCATTGTTGCCTCCTCTTTGTTTCCCCTTCCCATCCCTTCCCATCTCCCCCAACAACTCCCCACCCCGTCCACCCTCCGTCCCCCCATCTTCCCCCTCTCTCCACCAAGCCAAAGTTGTAAAGTTCATTTTTCGACATAATGTCTTGTACATCTCACTGTTGCAATGGGTCCACCTGAATCCCTATTTAAACAATTTGTTTTTTCCCTCCCCCTCCACAAATTATACCAACATCAAATACAGTGAAAGCAGGGGTTATACCGTGGGGGAAGGACACACAAAGCAACAAAGAAATCATCTTATAAATATGTTATAAACAATCACAAGAAAGGAAAAACTTTTGAGTCCTTATCTTGGGGTTCATCTCGCCTAACATCCACTCATCATTGCCTTATCTTCACCCTCAGTTCCTATCAATGATACATGATAAACCATGCTTGCAGAGGTAGATAATTGCTGGTCTTCTCACTTCAAAATCAAGGCCATTTCTCAATCATTTCCATCCTCTTTGGACATTATTCTACCTCTAGACTTCCAATTGCCAAGGCAGAAGAGCTTCTTACGGAAAAATTAATGAAGCTTATTCACTTTCAACTTGGTTTCTTTGGCTTCATTTCTTCAATAGTGTCTATGATAATATCACCTGCCAATGATTCCAGACTAAGCAGGACTTTGTTTTGAGTAATCTAAAGCATTATTTTTCTTTTAATGATATCTTAAAGTAATTCCTTTTTCTCTAAGTATTTCCTCCACCTCCTCCTTCTTCATCATCTGAGCCATACTGCCAGCTCTTTGTACTTCTATACTTTATTTTATTTTCTTCAGACAGTGTCTTCAAATTTTGGCCAGGCCACCCTTAAACCATAATCCTCCTATCAGTTTTGAGAGTGCCTAGATTAGAAGCATGTATCACCATGCCTAGAAGCTCATTTCCTTCTTTTGCAGGGTAACAAAATCCTAATTTCTGTTTAAAAGAGGTTAGCTTTACTCATCCAGTTTGATAATCTTGGAAACAGTCTGTCTAGCCTGATTGTCTTTTGTGGTTATCCAATTCACGCCTCTCTCTCCTAATTGGCACCCTGGCCTCTATACTTTCTTATGTCTCTTGACTTAAAGAATAAGTACATGAGCTTTAGATTCAGTTTCAGAAGAGTGAAATTCCAGTGTCCCTCCTTATGTTTGTGTCACTTTGAGTATATTGTAGTTGTGAAGATTAAAGAAATCATTCATATCAATCCCTCGCATATATTAAGTGATCAATAAATGTGAGCTATTCCTTGTAGACAAGTCCTGTTTGTTTAACTCACATGTTAAAGAGCAAAGCAACTTAAACTGGAAAGCAAGGCAATATCAGCTCCTAAATGAATAGGTTGGGTTTCTCAGGCTTTAATATTTCCTAAGCTATGAGGTCACATGAAAATTCTTTAGCTCCCTGCTTCCTTGTTTATAAAATAGGGGTGACATCAGCCTGGGCCACATGGAGCTTTTCTGAAAGGAATATAAGATCACCCATGGGATCAAATAAGAAAAGTAACTGGCATTGTCCTAATTCCTTACTGCAAGTTTTATTTCTCATGAGATCTAGCTTGTTGGCAGTCTCTGGGCTCATGCTTCTATGAGATCTATTTATCAATAAAGCACACCTACTTTAAAGCTGGATGGATTGTTTCCACCCTGTACTAATGAAAAACATAGCAAAAAATAACTTTCGCTGACTGCAGATCTAGGTCTGGGCTGGTATTATCAGAATTACAGTAAAAGCCTGGTTCCTACATCAACTCAGAGTAAAAAAAATGATTCAGAGTAAAAAATTCTAAGGACCACTTGCTTACACTTGCATTGTATGGTAGGGTCTTAATACTACCATCATTTTCTTCAACTTTGTGTACAGTTAATTTTGAAAGGCAAAGTCAGCAACGTGTGTCCAACTACATGACTTTCAAAATAAACTTTAAGTGGAAAGCATCATGCCCATTTGTTGGAAGATTGCTTAGGCTGGCTTTTTACCTTATAAAGTCACAATGCAGAGGTTAAAAACTGATCATCTATTCTGCAAAGCCAGATACAGTCAATTATTAGCCTTTTAGAGTATAAATTCGCTAACACCTATGGTAAACACACTATTTTCTTCTCCAAGTGGAAGCAGTGAGTTCTTACAACAAAACCTACCAGATACAGAAGGTCAGTAACCCCCAAATAGCTCAGATTTTCTTATTTCTTGGCTATTTGACCATTCCAATGGATTTCTCAGTCTCCCTCATATGCTAAGTTATTTAGCTTGCATCTATACTCATCCTGAACCAGCCAATTAACTTTCTTTGAAAAAGTAGCCACTCAGTCAATTTTAAATGCTTTTTTAAATAAAAAAAGAAAGAAAAGTCGTTTGTCTGGTACCCTGTAGTAAAACAAATGATTGATTAAAATGGTTTACTGGGTGCTGTCATGTGCAGAATCAAATTCAGAGTGAGCTATACCAGCTATCAGCATTTTACTAAACACCTTTTAATGATCCATAAAGTCAAAAGGATAGTAAAGTAAGTCAGGATTATTAGGCTTGTATTCATGTCCTGTCGAAATGCTTTTAATGGTAGCTCACACTGTTCTTCACTTTGTGCATACACCTTCCTTTCTACACCCTTCTTAGGATATCAGAACAGTACATCACTTTCATTTCATCCCAAAATTCATTTATCTTCTTGAAATCCCATGCTATATAACTCCACTCTAAGCCCCCAAACACTGTATTTATAAAATTCCTACTCACGTGTCATTCATCCCTTCCATGATGTGTTCTACCATTTCATCTAATATTATTTTTATGATACTCATTCCTATTTTGTGTTGTTGAAACTGATATGCATGGCTCTATTCAATAGTTATTCTGTAAATTCCTGAAGAGCAGAAATCTCTTTTGGACATCATGACCTTCAAACACCAGATATTTAATTCTAAAGTCAATGTCAATAATCCCAAGGAATGGAAAATAAAAAGGAGGTCATAACATCTCTTCAGATTATAGCCATTAATAGAAGAAATGCTTGAGAAGTGAACACTTAATTTAGGCAGCAGTATTGGGAGGAAATAGCTTTCCAGTTTAGTAGGAATCCCTCAGAAATTATCCAAAGTCATTGCAGAGAAGCTAATGAAGAACCTGCTCAGTGTTTCACAACTCAAACATCAGTAAGTTCGATTGTCAAATTCATTATAACAGATCCTCTGGTCAGTACTACTCTGTGGACGGATTATTTGTCTTTTGTGGTTCTACAAAGGAACCATTGCAATGATTCTGAAAGGGTCATATTCAGACTCTGTCCCTCAGCTAGATGACAATTGCACTGGCAGAATTTATCTGATTTATTTTTTCAACTCTAATCTATTAGATAGGAAACTTCAAGGGGCAAATGCTTTAACGATAATTCTCAGTTCCCTTCCATCCATTTCAGCCTTTAGCACAACAGTATCTAACTTTCTCCTGGATTTATAGCGGGCAGCTAGATACATATTCCAAAAGCTAGCCTATTTACCGCTTGCTGAATCCAGGCTGGTCAAGAAAAGAAACCCTCCACGTATACAAGAACTTTATTCTGATTGCTGCTTTTGATTAGAGGTGCAGAGTCACAGACAGCCAGAGTTCTTGCATCTGTCCACTGCTGCTAGATACTCCCAGTAGGCTGGAGAGACTTCCAGGTGATTTAAAGAGCCAGTGCCTCTCTTTGATGATTGATAGAACAGGGACAATAAGGCATAGAAAACTAAAGTCAGGAATCCAGAAGCAAACATTGCATTAATGAAGAGATTGATGAAAAAAATGTACCAGCCCTACTTGCTCTTCTGTAAATTATACACTACTACATTAAATTACAACACATGGTGATGTCCCAGAGAGAGAGAGAAAGAGAGATACAGAGACAGAGACAGAAACAGGGAGAGCATGTTTGCTTGCTCTGATCTTGCCTACTTACCAAAATTACAACAAAGACACTTTTCTTGTAGAAAGGGGATTGGCATTTAATTAAAAAAATACTCCTTTAATATAGAAAATATATACAAAAGGACACGGGAACGAAATTTTAAAATTTTCATTGCAGATACAACTAAAGCACAAAACAAGACAGTCATGCATAAAATTAGAACTAAAATATCCTCTAGAGGATTGGGAAGGTGGCTCAGTGGTAGAGTGCTTACATTGTATACATGAAGCCCTGGATTCGATTTCTCAGCACCACACATAAACAGAAAAGGACAGAAGTGGCACTGTGGCTCCATTTGGTAGAGCATTAGCCTTGAGCTGAAGAACTCAGGGATGGTGCCCAGCACTAGAATTCAAGCCCCATGACCAACCAAAAAAAAAAAAAACCCTGGAATTATAAACACAGACATAACTATAACCACCAATCCATATATATGTATATTTTAAAATATATTTATATAATAATTACATATTATAAAATTTTATATACTATGTAATATGTATAATATATTATAATATATTGTTATATACAATATATGTAATGTATATATTTTATACACGTATATATGGATGGGAGGATTTATGCAACACCAGGATTATAGTTAATGTCACAGAACTATATACTTCAATATTTAAGAAGTTAAATCTTATGGGCACTATACCATGGAAAAACATAAGGAAACTGTACAATAGTAAAATATTTAGTTGCTATGAAATAGCAAAAAAGAGAAGGTTGGGTAAACAGTCAAATACATCAGAAGAGAAATGAAAGACAAATGACATAATATGGACATTATTTAGCAAGAACAATCTAAGTTCCATTTCCCTTTCTTTATGAGGCTTTTAAAGGGCAATGCTGTATATATATATATATGTATATATGTATGTATGCGTACATATATGTATATATGTATATGTATGTATGTGTATATATATATGTATATGTATATATTTGGAAAACATCTGGGGGCCAGTTGTTCTCAACTGTAACCTTAGCTACTACTCAGGAGGCTGAGCTCTGAAGATCATGTCTTAAAGCCAGCCGAGGCAGGAGAACCATGAGGGTCTTTTCTCTAGTTAACTACCAAAAAGCTACAAGTGGAGCTGGGGCTCAAGTTGTAGAGAGCTATCCATCCATCCTTGATTGAAAAAAATGAAGGGACAGTGCCCAGGCCCTGAGTTCAAGCCCTAGTATTGGTGTACATACATGTGTGCACATACACATGCTCACATGCATGCACACACACATACACACACACACACGGGAGAAAGGACACAAAACTGACTCTAGTTAGACCAAGAAGGAACTCTTTGTTTCCTTTCTCAACCACTGTTTCATCTATTTTATGGATCCTAATTTTCCCCTTTTTACTGGATATGCCCTAACTATGAAATTAAAATTCCAGTGTAATATCTGGCACTCTGGTGTATAACGTGTTACAAACTAACCAACTTGTTGAATGCAACAAGCTAAATCATTGTATATATAATCATTGTACATATGCCTAAGAGAAAAAGGGCAGAGATGTTTACTGTCACTGAGGATAACAGGATAAAACAGCCAAGATGGACATGGGACATGAGCAAAATATAACCTTGGCCTGAAACCAAAACTTTGTTATTTGTTCATCTACCCTATCTTGATTAATCCTAATGTAAATGATATAAATTGAGAGCAAATCTGTGAGTGGAAATCTGGAGAGCAAATCTTGAAAGTGAAACGCTCGATCAGAATTTATGAAGGTAGAACATTGTTTCAAATTAAAGGAACAGGTGCTAGATATAAGATTCACAATGTAGAGTGACTACCTCACAAGCCTGAGTCCCTGAGTTCAATCCCCAGCACTGTCCAAACAACAAAAACAAATGAACAGATTAGATTTACTTGGAGAAACTATATAAACTAAGGCAACAATCTAAGGATGAAAACTTGTAGAAATACTAGTTTTATCCTAACCACAACTGATTCTTTAATTTAAAGAAGTCATTTTCAACCAGTTCTTTAAGATAAAGTTTAGAATGAGATCAAAATTGTATCACTTCTAAAAATCAGCATAGGCATACAAGGTTCTGACAAAGTTCTTTGTAAACTAGTTGTTGAGATGGGGAGGAATAGAAGATTATACCTTTTCTTAGGTATACATGTTTTTACATGGAAAATAGACTAGTATTCTGCTCACTAAAGGTTTTAATTAAAAGATATTTGTTAGCACTAAAATATTTACTTTTTTGGGTCATTTGTGGGGCTTGAACTCAGGGCCTGAGCCCTGAGCTCTTTTGCTCAAGGCTAGTGATTAACCACTTTGAGCTACAGAGCCACTTCCAGTTTTTTGGTAGTTAATAGGAGATAAGAGCCTCATGGACTTTTTTTGCCTAGGATGGCTTTGAACTGCAATCCTCAGATCTCAGCCTCCTGAGAAGCTAAGATAACAGGTATAAGCCACCAGCACCCAGCTAGACATTTATCTTTGTCAGACTTTTACAACTTATGGTTATATAAAGTAGACTAAGCATGACACACTATCGTGAGAAGCATAATGTTGTAAGAATGGCACAATGTAAAGAGACAATGTCATAAGAAGCACAATGTGAAGAGACATGTTTAGGAGCATTCAACCATTAAAAGTAAAAAGTATCTTAGCAAGTATTGAGTTTCCCAACCATAATAGTCTATATCTACAGAGATGTCACCAATTTTTTGTCTTTAATTGGAAGTCACGATAAGCACTATTTCTTGACAAAATTATAAACTGCTTACTGTCAATTTTCCCAAGGGTTGGATGGTATAATGAATTGTAAAAATACAAAAACAAAACAAAACAAAAACACATCATGCTCTGGTGCACTAAATCACAACCACTCTGAAGTCACATAGCCAAAGGTTACAACTCAACAGCTTTAGTAAGCAATACAACAAATTGTTTGGTTCAAAATGAAACACCCAATTATCTACCTAATCCTAGTACTAATTGAGATAGAACAAAAAAAATTCATGAGCAGGTAGCCATACCATCCAAATACTTGACATAGGTAATTCCAAGGGGAAAATCCAAAATATGGAGTCAGACGCGCTACCGTTGCACAACGAGGTCCTGCTTTGGAAAAAATTATATTAAGTGAAGTAAGCCAGGCCCAAAGCAAAATAGGTCCCATGGTTTCCCTTATTTGCTATAACTAGTATATGTCTGAGTCAAGTAGAAAAGGTCAGATAAGTTGATGTTAGGGGAATGAACCCCAAGATAAGTATTCAAATGTTTTTTTTTTTCCTTTCATGCAATTGTTTCTATCATATTTATAAGATAATTTCTATGTTGCTTTGTATGTCCCTCCTCCACAGTATAACCCATATTTTCACTGTATTTGATGTTGGTATAATTTGTGGAGGGGAAGGGAAAAAAACAAATCGTTTAACTAGGGATACAGGTAGACCCATTGCAACAATGAGATGTACAAGTCGATATGTCGAAAAACAAACTTAACAACTTTGATGGGGGATGGGAGGAGGATTGGGTGGGGGGAGGGGAGGAGTATGGGAAGGCATGGGAAGGGGACACAATGAGGAGGCAACAATGCTTGATAAGAAATGTACTTGTTATCTTGCCCATGTAATTGTAACTCCTCTGTACGGTATTCTCACAATAAAAAAAATTAAATTAAAAAAAAAGAAAATCCAAAATATGTATCCTTGAACTATGTCAGTTGTTAAACCTGCTATGTAATTAGAATGTAGCTGGATCAACACTTTTCACTGAGGACGCTGACTATTAATTTCCAAAGCTTCCTTTGTACAAGACAGTAAGAAGAAAGGATCCAATCCCCACAAGACTTACAAAGGCCTTGTTGCAGAACAAGCTCAGCTTGTGTTGATATATTTATTTTACAGATTCAGTACTGTTCATTATCAGAGTTGGTCTATTGCCCCTGATCCATCTTTCCAACTATGTCCAATGGCACCTGCTTGGGCTTGTGAGTTCCATGCTGAGTGCATACAATGGTCATTAGGGGATATTTTATAGGGCTGTGGCTATTTGGAGACAAATGAGGCTGAAATTGTAAGATGCAGTAAATTTTTTTTAATTTTTATTTTTTTTATTGTGAAAATACTGTACAGAGGGGTTACAATTACATGGGCAAGATAATGAGTACATTTATTATCAAGCATTGTAGCTTCTTCCTTTGTTTCCCCTTCCCATCCCTTCCCATCCTCCCCCCACCCCCCCCCCACCCAATCCTCCCCGCTCCCCCCACCATGAAAGTTGTAAATTTCATTTTCGACATAACGACCTGCACATCTCATTGTTGCAATGAGTCCACCTGTATCCCTATTTAAACCATTTTTTCCCCTTCCCCTCCACAAATTATACCGACATCAAATATAGTGAAAGCAGGAGTTATACTGTGGGGGAGGGACATACAAAGCAACAAAGAAGTAATCTTATAAATGTGTTAGAAACAATCGAATGAAAGAAAAAAACAACATTTGAATACATATCCTAGGGTGCAGCACTATTTTCTATAGCTAAGACATGGAACCAACCCAGATGCCCCTCAGTAGATGAATGGATCAAGAAAATGTGGTATATATATATACACAATGGAATTCTATGCCTCCATCAGAAAGAATGACATTGCCCCATTTGTTAGGAAATGGAAAGACTTGGAAAAAATTATATTAAGTGAAGTAAGCCAGGCCCAAAGAAACATAGGTCCCATAGTTTCCCTTATTTGCAATATCTAGTATATGTCTGAGTCAAGAAGAAAAGTTCAGATAAGGTGATGTTAGGGAAATGAACCCTAAGATGAAGTAAATTTTAAAATTGACTATTGTGGACTTCTGCTCCCTTTCATATGTTATAGTTTATGCATAGTATATCAGGGCCACCAAAATCTTCCTTGTTTCAAAGGGTGAAAACAATGACAGTATTATTTGTAGTTCAGGTTAAGTAATGAACTGAAGATTACTTGTAACAGAAAAACCTACATGGGCCTTCATTCCTCTCCTCTGAACTCTTCCAACCCTATCTCCCACACATCTAGATTGTCTTTTTAAATAAAGAGAAATGCATTGAAGCCTCATGACTTTATGTTTGGTAGGAAATATTTTATCACATACAGTACAGAGCCTGTTTAAAACATGTGTGCACTCTCATATGAATAAACTGTACAACTTTAGCTATTTGTAAAATTAAACTTTTCTCTAGGTCAAGTTTGTCTCATGTAATGAAATGACAAATTCACAAATAACTGAGATTAGTTAAAAATATTTGGTCTATACTCTTATTTTATAATCAAAATTCATATTCAGTATATGAGGGGATGTTGTTGATTTCTGAGGAGGGGATTGTTTGTTTTTGGCTATTAATGTAATACAGCTATTCTGGTCATTTTAAATGGTTTCTTTCCAAAATGTTACCAATTAAAACATATTTGTCTCAAGTATTTCAAAAAGTTCTTTTAAGCTAAAAGCCTGATCTACAACTAAAGTATTAATTTTCACAGTTCTCTGCATTGTCAACCATTAGGTATACATTGTTAAGGATTATGGCTAAGTTTGGTAGCACTTAAAGTAAGAAATGTCTTGACGTATATGCATTTTTACAGAGTCATTTGTTACTTAAAACAATTTAATTTTTTTTTTTTTTGTCGGTCGTGAGGCTTGAACTCCGGGCCTGGGCGCTGTCCCTCAGCTCTTCAGCTCAAGGCGAGCACTCTACCATTTGAGCTACAGAACCTGGTTTGTTTAAATCTGGTGGTTTATTGGAGATAGGAGTCTCACGGTCTTTCCTGCCCGGGCTGGCTTTGAACCACGATCCTCAGATCTCAGCCTCCTGAGTAGCTAGGATTACAGGCGTGAGCCACCAGCGCCCGGCTAACAATTTAATTTTACAGAGAAGCTCAATTACATTTACATAAGAAAGAAGCTATTTTCAACTACTTATGGGGATAAATGGTAATGTTATCATTGAATATTGGCCTTTATAATCAAGCCAAACAGTTTCTTATTTTACAGATATAAAAACTGTAATTCACATCCTAGTGGAATTTTAATTTTCTGAAACTCTTTCCATCAGCATTTCTAGTTTACCATGCATAAAAAATTATTTTTACCACTAAGATCCAAAAGCTCCAAGTAAATTTTAGCTTTTCCGAAGCGAAGTAGACTAGTCAGACTAACTATGGCAGGATTCTTACTTCCAATTTGTTATCTCCCCCAAATCAGCATTTATTTTGCTTATGCACATATTTAATACAGTATAATAGGAATAAAACAATCACAGTGTTATGTAGGATCTAGCATATTAATCTTGGTCATGAGAAGA
The DNA here is from genome assembly GCF_019054845.1 of Dipodomys spectabilis. NCBI lineage: Eukaryota > Metazoa > Chordata > Mammalia > Rodentia > Heteromyidae > Dipodomys > Dipodomys spectabilis. Next base: position 34,981,869 of record NW_024870731.1, on the reverse strand, counting down.
ATAAATATCTAACAACAATTAATAATGATCATGAGTTTTTTGCGATGTTCTTTTGGAACAATAACAACAAAAACCACTGCACAGCTCTTAGAATGTGAGTTTTCTGACTTTAAGAAGAAATATTCAGAGAATACGTAAGTTTGAATATACAAGCTAACCTAGAAATACTCCTTAAAACCTCAAATCCCTCTGCTCACAGAACAAAATTCTGGTCTATAATTTGATAAAGTGAACGGATGGATTTTCCCACTAGAAAGGTGAGACTCCACAAAGACAAATAGTTCTGGATCTTAGGCCATATAAATCTTCAATTTTAAATCAACTGCCATTCTGGTTTTGTGAGATGGTCTCTGGTGTATCAAGTCCATTTTGTGTTCTCGGGTAATGGCTGGACAAACTTCGGATATCAAACTTTTGTCATGAAATCTAGGTAGGAACACAGTAAGTTCTCTATAAAGTCAGCAAGCTCTCAGAAAAACCAAGGATTATTGCCTTCAGTGGAAAATCTTTCTCATTTTCTTCTTTTTTTTCCTACCTTTCTTTCTTTCTTTTCTTCTTTCTGTTTTTTGGTCGGTCGTGGGGCTTGGGCGCTGTCCCTGCGCTCTTCAGCTCAAGGCTAGCACTCTACCACTTGAGCCACACTTCCGGTTTTCCACTGGTTTATTGGAGATCAGAGTCTCACGGACTTTCCTACCCGGGATGGCTTTGAACCGTGATCCTCAGATCTCAGCCTCCTGAGTAGTTAGGATTAAAGGTGTGAGCCACTGGCGCCCAGCTTCCTTCTTTCTCTTTTTAATTAATAAAGTTTTTTTAATTGTGAAAATACCGTACAGAGGGGTTACAATTATATGGGCAAGATAATGAGTACATTTCTTATCAAGCATCCTTGCCTCCTCCTTTGTTTCCCCTTCCCCTCCCTTCCCATCCATCTCCTGCCACCCCTCTCCCCTAAAAAAAACTTGTAAAGTTCGTTTTTCGACATAACGTCTTGTACGTCTCATTGTTGCAGTGGATCCACCTGTATCTCTATTTAAACCATTTGTTCTTTCTCTTCCTCTCTACAAATTATACCGACATCAAATACAGTGAAAACAGGGGTTATACCGTGGGGGAGGGACATACAAAGCAACAAAGAAATCATCTTATAACTATGTTAGAAACAATCGCAAGAAAGAAAAAACTTTGAGTCCTTATCTTGGGGTTCATTTTGCCTTACATCAACTTATCTGACCTTTTCTGATTGTTTCAGACATATACTAGTTATTGCAAATAAGGGAAACCATGGGACCTATGTTTCTTTGGGCCTGGCTTACTTCACTTAATATAATCCTTTCTTTCTTTCTTTTCTTTCTTTCTTTCTTTCTTTCTTTCTTTCTTTCTTTCTTTCTTTCTTTCTTTCTTTCTTTCTTTCTTTCTTTCTTTCTTTTCTTTCTTTCTTTCTTTCTTTCTTTCTTTCCTTCTTTCTATCTTTCTTTCTTTCCTTCCTTCTTTCTTTCTTTCCTTCTTTCTTTCTTTCTCCCTTTCTTTCTTTCCTTCTTTCTTTCTTTCCTCCTTTCTTTCTTTCTCTTCGCTGTCTTGATTTTCTTCCTTGTCTTTATTTCCTTCTTTCTTCCTTTGTTTTCTTCCTTCATCCCTCCCTTCCTTCCTTCCTTTCTTTTTTCTCTCCTTTCTCCCTTTCTCTGAGCTTCCTTCCCTCTTTCTTTCTGTCTTCCTCTCTTTTTCTTTCTTTTCTTTCTTCCTTGGACCATGATTTAAACTCAGCACCTCGTGTAAGATTGGAGCAAAGATAGAAGGTCCTATCTTTTCCCCTTTTCTACATTTCTGTATTAATGAACTGTTTAAACTATGTTTTAAAGTTAAAAATTAAATCTTCATACTACACTTTAAAGTTTGTATTGAAATAAAACCTAAACTGCGAGGATAAAATAAGTGAAACTGGCTCCATTAATTTCATAAAAGTATGTTCTAGAACACCCTAATTCTATGGCCACAATGCATACTGAACATGAATCACACCTCTTAGTTATTTAATTCTAATAGTAAAATACAAAACCTGCATATTTATGGACTATTGAAAATACTAAAAGTTTCAGAGAATATTTGTTCATCCCAAACATATCACAAGTCTTTATACTACAATGTTATTTATAAGATAGGGAAAGATATGGAAAGGCAGGGTAGACAAAGAGGTGAAGGGAGGGGAAGAGGAAGAAGGGTGAGAGGGAAAATGACAAATATTTATATTTTAACTCTACATAGAAGAACATACATTTAGCAAGTGAACAATAAATATTCCTTACATGAATCACTTCAGATGGAACCTTTTACAGTATCTATAAGCTCTTGTCAGTCACTGAATCTTTTTTGCTTAGAATAATGAAACTCTGAAAGGAAATCAATAGAAAAGAGCTACTTTAAGGGCCCGTGGTGCATCCATCCATCGAAAATGATGTTACAGGTGTACATCAACACACATGACAAGATACTCGATAATAATCTCATTTTGTTTAACTCTCTGTTTTGAAGAAGACGAATAAAAATATCAATAGTGGTGATTCCCTGGTTACAGAGCAATATCTAATGGTAAAAATTTAATATAAAACCCCAAATATAGTATACTTAAGTTCTTTCTCTTTTGTTCAGAAAGCAGCACAGGATCGGAGTTTCCATAATTTTGAAATGTGAGCTTCAAGACAAGGAGGAGCTTATGGTTCCTAACATTTTTAGCAGAGCTTCTATTACTAAAGAAGACAAAGCAAACCGATAATGTATCATCAGAAACAGGAATATAAAATGTCTGTTTAGAGGGCATATGCATATCCTCAGTAAAATGCAGCCAGGAGTATTCGTACTCATCCCATGGATAGACAGGACATGGTAATTCTGTTTTCAGATCACCAGATTAGGTGACTATTGGCTAAAGACTCAAATGACATATGTGTATATTTATTTGTGTTTATTTATATGCCATATCATATATATATGTACACATACATATATTATGTATATTTATACATACATGTTGTATCTAAACACATATACGCATTATATATATTTATACATGTTATATTTCTATATATCTATTAAGTATCTATACATATCTATGTATAGATACCTATACACTGATATGCACATATATATATGTATATATGCATATATACATATGTGTATTTATACACAAAGGATTTCAAGCACTTTGAATATTATTATCTCATTAATCCTAAAAATAGCCATGAGCACAGAGTGAGCTGGTGAGATTGTTCTCAAGTTTCTCCCTCACAAACCAATACAGGAAAATGACAGGAACTTCCTTAAGTTCACACAGTGTAGAACTGAATCTGTCACTATCATTTCAATTTATATTATGTTAAAATACAAATTATGCATTTTAAAGGTTTGACTTGGCAGTGGTGGCACTCATGCCTGTTATCCTAAACTACTCAGGTGGCTGAGATCTGAGGTTTTCAATTTGAAGCCACCCTGGCCAGGAAGATTGTGAGACTCTTGTCTCCAATCAACAGCTAAAAAAAGGTGGAACTGGAGCTGTTGTGGTCCAAGTGGTAGAGTGCTAACTATGAACTGTAAAGCTTAGGGACAGACCCTTGGTTAGCTCTTTTGTTCAAGGCTGGAAATTTACCACTTGAGCCACACCCCCATTTCTGACATTTTACTGGCCAACTAGAGATAAGAGTCTCATGGGTTTGTCTCTGTGGCTCTAAGAACATTTGAAGAAACAACTATTAATAGACAATTTAATAAGGAAACATTAGAATAACAGTATTATAATATCCTAATAATTATTAGGATAATAATAGTTCGAACATTACTAACCAACAAGTAAATACACATTGATCTTCTACTTATGTTACCAACTGCAGTTACACATGATTCTATGAAATAAACCTTTATGATTTAATATTCTGCTTCATTTGGCTACTTCCCCCAAGAAGTTGTATCCCCAAAATGTCACCTGCATGTTATAAATAAGTATGTCAACAAAGTTTAAAAGAAAAGTCTAGTGTTTATGAATGAGTCTTATTTGTAATGGAAAAAAGAAAACACTGTACATGGCCCCTTCTAGGGAAACTAACGGTTTAGGATCAACATCATATGCCCAGTGCCAGGGTCTCAGTAACGTCACGTCTTGCTCCCCTTTGATTCACATTGTTCATCATGTCCTTTCTCTTAGTTCTCAATGAGGACCACATTATTTTTTTCTACCCCTAAGTGCAGTTTTATCAAATTTGTGGTTGCATAAAACTTTGAACTATTTTTACAGGCTGCTGACAGACCTACAACAACATACATCACACTGCAAATCATTATCATATTAATGCTGCATCTTGACACCTTGTTTGCTTGGTTCTTATATTATTTACCCAAGGCTATCTATGTTTTTCCTTTTTTTCTCTCTCTTTCTCTCTTTCAATTTCTCTACCTGTTACTTTCCTCACATCTCCCACAGGATTTCATCCCAGGGATAAATTGCATTTTCTTAATTTATCCTGCTCCTAGTACTAGAACAAAGATAGCCCTGGGCATTTTAAAAGCAGGGACATGGGATGGGAATTATTTTTTTTCCTCATATTTTGTAGGTGGCAGAGCAGTGCTTCCTGTTTGCCTCCCATTAAATCTCTGGAGACTCTGATCATCAATTTACAGTATTTGCATTTCCAGACGACAGGGCTTTGGTGCTGCCACAATTAGGTGATCATTAATTCTTTGAAATATGTCTCCTCGGCTGACTTCTGCTGGCAGATTCCACTGAGGGCCTCAAGGAAGGCAGGAAGAAGATCATTAGCAAGAGTACAAAATAATAGCCTTGTTTCTTCACGTTCATACCTTCCTTAAGACTTTTTAGTGCATCAAAGGGATAAAACAAACAAAAATCTGCAGTCATGAGTTTGTGACGTGATCGGGACAATAGACACTTTTTTAATACAAATAGTTTTCTAGCTTAAGTAAAGTTGATATTACTGAACTAAAACACAGTGAGTAAGACCATGAAAACAGTCATTCTCATCCTTATTCAAAGTAGTTTATTCATAGACTATTTTAAATGGTTATTCGTTAAAATATTGTTTTCTTTCTGTCCTCCAGGGTCTGACACATACCAGGCAAAGGCCACTCCACTCAGCTTCATCCCTAACTCCATGAAATATTATTGATACGCACAGGCATAATGTGTTATAGTCAAGAACCAATGATTGGCTGAAAATTTCAGGCATGATACATATGAAAACATGAGAGGAAGTATCTGTGTTAAAGGTGAAATCAATGAATTACTAAATAATAAAATGGACTGGCTGTTCTGATAGAATTGTAAAAGACTAATTAGAAAGTTGTATAGAACAATGGTCAGTGTTCACTGAGTTATTTGGGAAAACTCAAAAGTGAAACTGAAGAACAGAGAAGGTAGCTGCATAAGAATTAGAAAACAGAATAAAAGTATTATTTACTTTTCTTATTTCAAGTACCCACACCAAAGCAAAATGCTTAGGCAAGACCTAAATAAAATTTTATTAGTAAAATTTAAATTGATTTTCTTTCCTATTCTATAATAAAGTGGTGAATAGTTGATTATCAAATACTTGGAAACTGTTAAGTATCCTCTTAAGCTCTCTTTATCCAATATAACATCTCTTATACACCAACTGATAAATCTTGCACATACCTTTGGAACAAGCGCAGTGCATCAATTAACAATTCCCCGTGAGAAACAATCGCATGGTTCTCCTAAAATACATGTGATGCTTTCCACTTATACAGCATTTTTTCTCACAAAGTGCATGGGAGCTTTCCATATATCATCCTCACACAGTGCTCCGTTTACATTTAGCATCATTATACGATGTCTGCAAACCAATTTGGAGGCAAACTCACTCTTCACCACTGTGCTCCAAGACAGACAACATCTCCAAAATGAACATGTGTTAGGATTTTCTTTTGCAGAGTTCACAGATCAAAATGAGTATTTCCCTACTAGCATGTCAAACGGGGAAGGGAAGGGTAGAAGCAACAGAAAACTAGAACTCTGAGTAAGCATTGTACTACTGAGCCACACCCAACAACCCCAGCTTGACCCATATTTCTGAATCTTTTATCTTTCTCTCCTGGTAATTGTTATTTTCTCCCTTGTCCTCAAACTTTTCTCCCACAGAGATCTCAGCTTCCCTGCCATTTTGTATTTTATCACTTCTGTCTTCTATGATGGGATTTAAAGCCTCCAATTTTAGAGTCATCCTTTTGTTTGTAGCTAAGTGAGGTAGGCGCTCACAGAGATGAAATATGTTATTAACCCGAATTCAAACCATCTTCTCCATTGGTACAGCTAAAATGTTTTCTGGGAATTGAAGCTAAGCATATAGCAAGAATTTCTTCTCACCATCTTTATGACACCATGTAAGTTCAGTGTCTCTTTCAATGATGGTGTTAAACTGAGTATGTTCAGGAATATATGTCATGAATAGAGCATGCTCAGGAATGTGACTGCTCCTAAAATGCTTTTCTATATAACTATATAGAAATAAAGTCTCCCCGGGCCCAGGTTTCATTTGTCTGGGAAGGATACCACTTCTTAAATGAGGCCTGTTCTCTCTTTTCCTTTAGGAAGGTTATGTAATGCTTAAATTCTGATTTCCATCTCAAAATTTGGTTGAAACTGAGGCTTCTTCTCATCACCAAATGAAAAGATCACGAATTAATCCTCACCTGGTGACCCTTCTCCAGATTCAATGTGTCTTCTATCCAGGATGATCATTCTTGGCAAAACTTGAAATAATCTAGTTTGGTTTTCTATCTGCCTTCTAAGTCTCTCTCTCTCTCTCTCTCTCTCTCTCTGTCTCCTTCTTGCTCTCTCTCTCTCTCTCTTTCTGTCTCCTTCTTGCTCTCTCTCTCTTTCTCTCTCTCTCTCTTTAAATTTTATTTTGTGCCTGTTACAAGGTTTGAACACAGGACTTAGGATCTGTCCCTGAGCTTTTCTTGCTCAAAGCTATTGCTCTACAGCACCACTTCTGGCCTTTTCTGATGAGTTTATTGGAGATAAAAGTCTCACAGACCATCCTTCTTTCTTCTTCAGAGAAGCTTCTCTTTAAGTCTTTCGCCCACTTACTTATTGGGCAGCTGTTTCTTTGAGGATTTGTTGTTGGGTGGTTTAATTTTTTGAGTTCCAAGTATATTTTGGATATGAGACCCTTGGCCGTTGTATGGCTAGTAAAGATCTTCTCCCAGTCCGTGGGCTTTCTATTGATCTTGCTAGCTATGTCATTTGCCCTGCAGAAGCTCTGCAACCTTATACAATCCCATTTGTCCAACCTTTCTTTGATTTGTTGTGTTTCTGGGTCTCTATTCAGAAAATTTCGGCCTGAGCCAAGGAGACCTAGGGTTTCTCCTATTCCATCCTGTAATGTTTTCAGAGTGTCTGCTTTGAGTTCAAGGTCTTTGAGCCATTTGGAGTTGATTCTGGTGCAGGGTGATATATAAGGATCTAGCTTTAGTTTTCTACATGTAGTTAACCAGTTTTGCCAGCACCATTTACTGAAGAGGCTGTCTGTCTTCCATTCTATTGTTTTAGCTCCCTTATCGAAGATTAGATGGCTATAGGTCTGTAGGTTCATTTCTGGGTTTTCAATTCTATTCCATTGGTCCTGAGGTCTGTTCTTATGCCAATACCAAGCTGTTTTGATTACTATGGCTTTATAGTAGAGTTTGAAATTTGGTATTGATATTCCTCCAGCAGTGTTCTTTCCGTTGAGGAGCGTTTTTGCTATTCGGCGTCTTTTATTGTTCCATATGAATTTTTGGACAATAGACACATGAAGAAATGTTCAACATCCCTAGCTATAAAAGAAATGCAAATCAAAACAACATTGAGATATCACCTCACTCCAGTTAGAACAGCAAAAATCAAGAACTCTAACAACAACAGATGCTGGAGGGGATGTGGACAGAAAGGAACCTTACTTCATTGTTGGTGGGAATGTAAACTTGTTCAACCACTTTGGAAAGCAGTATGGAGGTTCCTCAAAAGACTCCACATAGAGCTCCCCAATGACCCAGCAATCCCACTTTTGGGCATTTACCCAAATGATCACAAACAAGGCCACACTAAAGCTACCAGCACAACTATGTTTATTGCAGCATTATTTACCATAGCTAAGATATGGAACCAACCCAGATGCCCCTCAGTAGATGAATGGATCAAGAAGATGTGGTATATATACACAATGGAATTCTATGCCTCCATCAGAAAGAATGACATTTCCCCATTTGTTAGGAAATGGAAAGGCTTGGAAAAAATTATATTAAGTGAAGTAAGCCAGGCCCAAAGAAACATAGGTCCCATGGTTTCCCTTATTTGCAATATCTAGTATAGGTATGAGTCAAGCGGAAAAAGTCAGAGAATGTGATGTTAGGAAAACGAACCCTCAAATATGTATTTTAATGTTTCTGTTTCTTTCATGCATGTGTTTCTAATGCATTTATAAGATTATTTCTTTGTTGCTTTGTATGTCCCTCCCCCACAGTGTAACCCCCGCTTTCACTATATTTGATGTCAGTATAACATGTGGAGGAGACGGGGACAAACAAGTCGTTTAAGGATTCAGGTGGACCTGTTGCAACAATGAGAAGTACAAAATGTCATCTCAAAACCAGCTTTACAATGTCGGTGTGGGGGGGGAGGGAGGGTATGATTGGGTGGGGGGAAGGGGGGAGGCTGGGAAGGGAGGTGAAGGGTAAACAAAGGAGGAGGCTGCAATGCTTGGTAAGAAATGTATGCATTAGAGTTCCGGGAAGATGGCGGAGGAGAAGCTGGAATCTGAACAAGCTCTCGCATAGAAAGCAGTTTTAGAGTTCCAGTGAACAGTCCTAAGCCAGAGAATCACACCAAGTGTGCCATCACAGGACAGAGAGTTAGACAAGAGAGGGGAAGCCAAGACAAGGAGACACATCTGACCGCCTGCCAGCAGCCGCGGCGGCGGCGGCGGCAGGGTCGCAGCGGCTACCGCAGCCGCGGCCATACCTGAGCGCTCACACAGAGAGTCCGGGACGAAGGAGCCAGACGCAGAGGGCGAGAGGATTCTACTCAACACCAGCAAGAACCGACAAGGAGCGGACAACTTCATCCTGCACTTTGCAGACCAGAGACGACCCAGGATCCAAGACTCGGCGTGAGTAGCCCCACTTCCTCACTCCTTCTCAGGGAGCAGAGGAGGGAAGGCCACCCCTCCCCCCCCAGCACCGGTGATCTCCATCTTGGATACCGACAAAGCTCAGAGGAGCTGCTAGCTCCAACTCAGGCCTTGGAATAAAACGAGTCATTTAACAGGTCACAAGAACTTAACGGCGAAGTGACCTGCCAGACTCAGCTCCATCCAGGGAAAAGTCACCCAGCTCAGGCACCAGCCATTGGAGTGGCTTTCCTCACTGGGTAACCAGAGCCAGAGGCTGCCCCTCCCTCTAGCAGCCTCCACAATCAATTGAAAAACAGAAACCCTGAGAATGGCTCCAGGGTGGGCTCTGTGAATTTTTCACAAAATAGCCCCAGGGAAAAGCTACTGTTTGTTGAAAGGCCTCAACTCTACCAGAACCTAGCCTCATCACCCCTCTTTTGTGATTCTCAAAGCAGATCACCCTCCCATTAAACTAACCTGGGAGGGGGATCTCAAAATCTTGGGTAAAGCAGAGCATTTTTCTGCCTGTTCGAACAAACTGACTTAAGAAACCAATCAAGCCACAGGACCTCAAGCTGACCAGAGACCCCAACAAGAGGCTGGTAACAGACAAAAGGGAGATACAGGATTCTTCCCACCCCTCCCAAAAAAAAATCAAAAAAAAAAAAATCAAAGAACTTTTTTTTTTCTTCTTTTCTTTTTTCTTTCTTTTTTTTTTTTTTTTTTTTGGTACCTTATATATATAAAATTTTTTTTTCCTTTTCTAAAACTTTTATTAATCTTTAATTTTTGCCTTTTTTGAAAAAATAATTGTTTTCCAGTAACTTTTTTTTCCTCTTATAATTTTTATTTTAGGAATACGTGAATGTACGTTTTCCTTTCTTTTCTTGTCTTCTCTCTTTTTATTTCTTTCTTTCTTAATTATCTTTTTGTTTTTTGTCTAGCTCTACTGAACTTCTGATCTTTTTTTTTCTCCCTTTCTTATCCTTTTCACCTTTTCCTTTCTTTTGTTCTTCTGTATGTGCCTTAACTCTTGTCCTGCACATCCTGATAAACCCATAGTTAACTAGTAGACCCTATCCCCCATTGTGTACACACTTAATCCACAAATTTATTACTCAATCCAAAACCTCTGAGACTTAAATTCCTTAATAGCAGTACTACCTCTTTATACCTATATAATATTTTAAGCATTTTTTAAGTTTTTCACATCTCCTCTATCTCCCTCCTGTTTTCTCATTATATTCACATTCCTCTCTAAATAGATGGTCTTTCAACCTCCATAACTATATTAATTTTTACGTTTCTAATTTTTTTTCTGGTCTCTTTTCATTTCCCTTTACCTTTCTTCTTTTTCTCTCCCTCTCTACTTGCATCCTACCCAACCTATTTCCTGCATTGAGATTAGGACATAGTTAACTCTCCCTGTGCCTCCCCACACCAATCTATTCCTAATTTTTACCCACATCTCTCCCTAACCCTAAAAATTTCTGGTTTCCCAAATTCTTCTCTGCGGTTCGAAGCCCATTAACATATAGTTGTTTGATGTTGAATAGATGTATCTGTTGAACTAGATTGTATCTGTAGACTATTGACTGTATAAATGCAAACGTTGGTTGATGGTTGCCTTAAGATAGTGTTCTAGCACAAAACTGGTGCTATTTTCATCTCAAATGGGCAGAGTAAGCCGAAAAAACACAAGAAAAATGGCAAATCCAGGTATCTCAATTCCCAATCTTGATAATCAGGGGTCAGATCAGATAATGAACAATCCAGAGGAGAGTTCCCAAATAGCTCTACAAACACTGGTGGCAAATATGATAAATGAGAAGTTTGACAACTTACAAAGGACTCTGTATGAGCGTGATAGGGAGAGAGAGGAGGCATCCCAAAAGTTTATGCAGGAATATCATAAGCGTGAGGAAGCTACTCAAAAAATGATACAGGATTTGCGTGAACAACTTGAGAATACTCAAAGAGAAAGGGAGGAATGGCGTGAGCAGGCTGAGAACACTCAAAGAGAACTGCAGGAATCCCAGGAACGGGAGGAAAGAGAACTGCAGGAATCCCACAAACGGGAGGAAGCTAATCAAAGAGTAATTCAGGAATTGAGAGACCAGGTAGAGAACACACAAAGATCAGTAAAGGCATTCATGGAATCCATTAACAAAGAGCTGAAGGAAGTCAGGGAGACCACAAAGGGAATGCTGAATGGAACCCAACAGAAGGAATGGGAGTCCAAAGAAATCATAACCAATCAACTAAGTGATTTGAGAACAAACACTGAACACCAAATTAAGGAAGTAAAGAAATTCATACAAGACCTAAAACAGAGCTTCAACAAAGAACTTGAAGCCATCAAAGCTGACCAATTAGAAGGAAAAGAGATAAAAAACAAAGTAGAGAGTCTTGACAGCAGGTTAGACCATGCAGAAGATCGAATCTCAGGGATTGAAGACAGCCTAGATATTATAGAGAAAGAACATACAACCATCCAAGACAAGTCCAAGAAGTATGATAGATCTATTCAACACCTAGAAGACACCATCAGAAGGCCTAATCTAAGGATAATGGGTGTAGAGGAGCACCTAGAAACAGAAGTTAATGGTCTAGGAAATTTGTTTAACAGGATCCTAGCAGAGAACTTCCCAAACATACAAAAAGATAGGCCTATTCAGATACAAGAAGCTTTTAGAACCCCAAATAGACCAGACCAGAATAGGACATCCCACCGTCACATTATAATCCACACAGGATCAACTCAGACCAAGGAAAAGATCCTTAAAGCTGTCAAGGAGAAAAGGTTAATCACCTATAAAGGGAAACCAATTAGAATCACCTCAGATTTCTCAGCAGAGACAATCAAAGCAAGAAGAGCCTGGAATGATGTATGCCATGCCCTAAAAACAAACAACTATCAACCAAGAATACTGTACCCAGCTAAACTCTCCTTCATAACTGAAGGCCAAATAAAAACCTTCCATAGCAAAGAAAAATTGAAACAATACATCTCCACCAAACCAGCCCTACAAAAGATTCTTAAAGATGTCCTACACATAGAAAACCAACAAGACCGCAACAAAGGCCAAGAAACTGCACCCAAACTGAGAATCCAAGAACCATAGGAAGAACCTAGTTTTCGCAGCCCCCAAGAAGGTGGATAACATGGCAGGAACTCCCAAATACCTCTCAGTCCTATCTCTTAATGTTAACGGACTGAACTCTCCAATTAAGCGACATAGACTGTCTAGTTGGATTAAAAAACAAGACCCTTCTATCTGCTGCCTGCAGGAGTCACATCTTGCCCGTAAAAACAAACACATTTTCAATGTTAAAGGCTGGAACAAAATCTACCAAGCAAACGGCCCCCATAAACAGGCGGGAGTTGCAATCTTAATATCAGATAAAATAGACTTCAAATTAAAATTCGTGAGAAGAGATAAAGAAGGTCGCTACATACTAATTAAAGGATCTCTCCTTCAGGAGGATATTACAATTCTAAATATCTATTCGCCAAACAATGGAGCACCCAAATTTATCAAAGAAACACTACTTTCCCTCAAATCCCATATAGATCCAAAGACATTAATTGTTGGGGATTTTAACACACCACTCTCCCCACTAGATAGATCAACTCGGCAAAAACTCAACAGAGAAACCGCAGATCTAAACAGCTGCATAGATCAACTAGACTTAACAGACATCTACCGAACATTTCACCCAGCAGCATCAGAATACACGTTTTTCTCAGCAGCACATGGAACGTTTTCTAAATTAGACCACATTTTAGGCCACAAAGCAAACTTGTCTAAATTCAGAAACATTGAAGTTATACCTTGCATTCTCTCTGACCACAAGGGAATAAAATTAGAACTCAACACCAAAAGCCACCAAAGAAAGTCCAGTATCACATGGAGGCTGAACAACACACTGCTGAATCAAGAGTGGGTCATGGAAGAGATTAGAAAGGAAATTCAAATGTTCATGCTATTCAACAAAAATGAACACACAAATTACCAGCTCCTCTGGGACACAGCAAAGGCAGTACTCAGAGGCAAGTTTATAGCTCTGAGCTCCCATATCAACAAATTGGAGAAATCTGAAACTAGCAATTTAATGACACATCTAAACCTCCTTGAAAAGGAGCAGCAAGATAAACCCCAATCCAGTAGACGGAAAGAAATAATCAAAATTAAATCAGAATTAAATGAATTAGAATCCAAAAAAACTATAGAAAGAATCAACAAAACAAAGAGTTGGTTCTTCGAAAAACTTAACAAAATTGACAGACCCTTAGCAAATCTTATCAGAAAAAGAAGAGAACACACCCAAATTAATAAACTCAGAGATGAGAATGGAAACATCACCACGGAAACAACCAAGATTCAGAACATTATAAGGGAATACTTCTCAAAACTTTATGCTAATAAGTTTGAGAACTTGACAGAAATGGACCTTTTCCTAGCAAATATTGACATGCCAAAACTAAACCAAGATGAGTTAAACCAGCTTAACAGGCCCATATCAAGCATTGAAATAGAAACAGCAATAAGAGACCTCCCAGCTAAGAAAAGTCCAGGACCAGATGGTTTTACAGCGGAATTTTACAAGGCCTTCAAAGCAGAGCTCACACCAATACTCCTCCAACTCTTCAATGAAATTGAAAGAGAAAGCTCACTACCGAACACATTCTATGAAGCCATCATAACCCTCATCCCAAAACCAGGCAGGGACTCATCAAAGAAAGAGAACTATAGACCCATTTCTTTGATGAACATTGATGCAAAACTTCTCAACAAAATTTTGGCCAATCGACTTCAACAATTCATCCAAAAAATCATACACCACGATCAAACAGGATTCATTTCAGGGATGCAAAGCTGGTTCAATATACGCAAATCAATTAATATTATTCATCACATCAACAGGAGCAAGAATAAGAACCACATGGTTATCTCAATAGATGCAGAAAAAGCATTCGACAAGATCCAACACCCCTTTATGATGAAGGTTTTGGAAAAATTAGGAATCCATGGAACATTCCTCAATACGATAAAGGCTGTATATGACAAACCTACAGCCAGCATTATACTCAATGGTGAAAAACTAAAGCCATTTCCTCTTAACTCAGGAACAAGACAAGGATGCCCACTCTCTCCACTTCTCTTCAATCTAGTATTAGAATGCCTAGCTACAGCAATAAGACAAGATGCAGACATAAAGGGGATCCAAATAGGGAAAGAAGAAATAAAACTCTCCCTCTTTGCAGATGACATGATCTTGTATTTAAAGAATCCCATAGACTCCACTCCCAAATTACTCAAGCTGATTCAAAACTTCGGCAAAGTAGCAGGTTATAAAATTAACCCCCAAAAATCAATGGCTTTTCTGTATGCCAACAATGAGAAAAGTGTGGCTGAAATTAGGAAAGCAACTCCATTTGTAATAGCCCCACAAAAAATAAAATACCTAGGAATTAACTTAACTAAAGAAGTGAAGGACCTCTATGATGAAAACTTTAAAATCTTGAAAAAGGAAATCAACACAGAACTTAAAAAATGGCAAAACCTCCCATGCTCCTGGATTGGAAAGATTAACATCGTGAAAATGGCAATACTGCCCAAGGCTATCTACAAATTCAACGCAATACCTATCAAAATTCCACCCTCATTCTTCAAGGAAATAGAAGAGGCAATCCAAAAATTCATATGGAATAATAAAAGACCCCGAATAGCAAAAACGCTCCTGAATGGAAAGAACACTGCTGGAGGAATATCAATACCAAACTTCAAACTCTACTATAAAGCCATAGTAATCAAAACAGCTTGGTATTGGCATAAGAACAGACATCAGGACCAATGGAATAGAATTGAAAACCCAGAAATGAACCCACAGACCTATAGCCATCTAATCTTCGATAAGGGAGCTAAAACAATAGAATGGAAGAAAGACAACCTCTTCAGTAAATGGTGCTGGCAAAATTGGTTAACTACATGTAGAAAACTTAAGCTAGATCCTTATATATCACCCTGCACCAGAATCAACTCCAAATGGATCAAAGACCTTGAACTCAAAGCAGACACTCTGAAAACATTACAGGATGGAATAGGAGAAACCCTAGGTCTCCTTGGCTCAGGCCGAAATTTTCTGAATAGAGACCTGGAAACACAACAAATCAAAGAAAGGTTGGACAAATGGGATTGCATAAAGTTGCAGAGCTTCTGCAGGGCAAACGACATAGCTAGCAAGATCAATAGAAAGCCCACGGATTGGGAGAAGATCTTTACTAGCCATACAACGGACAAGGGTCTCATATCTAAAATATACTTGGAACTCAAAAAATTAAACCCCCCAACAACAAATCCTCAAAGAAACAACTGCCCAATAAATAAGTGGGCGAAAGACTTAAAGAGAAACTTCTCTGAAGAAGAAAGAAGGATGGCCAATAGACACATGAAGAAATGTTCAACATCCCTAGCCATAAAAGAAATGCAAATCAAAACAACATTGAGATATCACCTCACTCCAGTGAGAACGGCAAAAATCAAGAACTCTAACAACAACAGATGCTGGAGGGGATGTGGACAGAAAGGAACCTTAATTCATTGTTGGTGGGAATGTAAACTTGTTCAACCACTTTGGAAAGCAGTATGGAGGTTCCTCAAAAGACTCCACATAGAGCTCCCCTATGACCCAGCAATCCCACTTTTGGGCATTTACCCTAATGTTTACAAACAAGACCACACTAAAGCTACCAGCACAACTATGTTTATTGCAGCATTATTTACCATAGCTAAGATATGGAACCAACCCAGATGCCCCTCAGTAGATGAATGGATCAAGAAAATGTGGTATATATACACAATGGAATTCTATGCCTCCATCAGAAAGAATGACATTGCCCCATTTGTTAGGAAATGGAAAAACTTGGAAAAAATTATATTAAGTGAAGTAAGCCAGGCCCAAAGAAACGTAGGTCCCATGGTTTCCCTTATTTGTAATATCTAGTATATGTATGAGTCAAGCGGAAAAGGTCAGATAATGTGATGTCAGGAAAATGAACCCTTAGATGTGTATTTTAATGTTTTTTTCTTTCATGCATGTGTTTCTAACACATTTATAAGATTATCTCTTTGTTGCTTTGTATGTCCCTCCCCCACAATATAACCCTTGCTTTCACTATATTTGATGTCAGTATAACTTGTGGAGGAGATGGGGAAAAACCAGTTGTTTAAGGATACAGGTGGACCTGTTGCAACAATGAGAAGTACAAGTTGTCATGTCCAAAACGAACTTTACAATGTTGGTGGGGGGGGGGGGGGCTGGGGGGAGGGAGGAAGGAGAAGGATTGGGATTAGGGGGGGAGGGGGGAGGCTGGGAAGGGATGTGAAGGATAAACAAAGGAGGAGGCTGCAATGCTTGGTAAGAAATGTACACATTATCCTGCCCATGTAACTGTAACTCCTCTGTACAGTATGTTCACAAATAAAATAAAATTAAATTAAAAAAAAAAAAAAAAGAAAAAAAAAAAAAAAGAAATGTATGCATTATCCTGACCATGTAATTGTAACCCCTCTGTACAGTATGTTCTCAAATAAAATTAAATTAAATTAAAAAAAAAAGTCTCACAGACTTCCCTGCCTGGGCTGGCTTTGAAGGAAATCCTCAGATCTAAGCCTCTGGGAGTAGGTAGGATTGCAGGCATGAGGCACCAGTGCCTAGTCTCATTCTCTTATCTCCATGGCTGAGACTCGTTGTCAGCCAACTATCATTCTTCCTGTTTTTTCTTCTTCCAAAAGGGGCTCCTCTCTTGTTGCATTTAAGCAAGGGATTCATCTACTCTAATAGCTTTAATGCACACCACACATTATTCTCCATATATATTGCATTTTGGAAGATTTGGAGCAACCCTGTGAAAGTATTTATCCAGCCATATTTTGTACTGAAAAAACTCCTTACCTTTGACATGTCCCAAAGCATAAATCAGTCATTATTCCTTTAACTCCTATTCTGACTATAATTGATTTTGAAAAATCATAGTTGTTAAATGCCCAATTCCTACTCTCCTTAATGCCATGAGTTACATCCTCAAGTTTAAACTTTTGGAGTTATTTTTGGGAGTAGTGGAGTAGTCTCAAATCTCTACTACTTGAGGCATACTACCAGATTTTTTGCTTGTTATTTTTTTAAGTATGATCTTGACTCCCTCCCCCCAGGCAAGCTTGAACCACAACACTCTTCCATATGTGTCATAGGTACATATTCTATGCCTAGCTTATTGGTTGAGATGAGAGTCTAACTCTTCACCCTTGGGTCTGGCCTCGAATCACAATCCACCTGGTCTGTGTATCCCAAGTATCTTGGTTACAGACATGAGTTATCACAACTTGCTAGGTTCAAACTGGTGATTTATTTTACCTAGCTGTTATACATATTTGTATATGTTCTTTCTTATTTCCATTCATTTCAATTTAAAGCCAATGAGGTCAAGGATACTGAGAATCAATTTGCTATTCAGGATTGGATTATGATATTGTGATGTACATACAAAGAAAGAAAGAGAGGATATGGAATGATAAGGCTATTTTGTGGGGCCAGGGTGTTGCCAGATATTATGATTTGATTATGAATGCTCTCACAGGCTCCTGTTTTGAATGTTGGTTTCCCAAGTGGTAACACCAAGTTGAGAAGTGGGGAAAAAAAAAACCTTTAGGAATCAGAGGCCAGCTTGGGGAAGGAAGCCACCAGGGGATGGGCCTTTGAAGGTTATACCTGGACTCTTCCACTTTTCTTTCTCTGGCTTCTTGTCTATTCTAAGATGAAGTGATGGTTACCTCGGCCACAACATATTGCCTTCTTTGTGTTCCACCTCATAACAGACCCAGATACACGGAGGTAAAATGACCATGGACTGAATCCCCTAAAACCATAAACCAAAATAATAAAAAGAAAAGTTGCCTTTGTTTTCAGTTATGTCAGTTCTTGGTGTTACCATGGTGAGAAGCCAACAAGCACACACTGCAAGTGACTCATACTCATCTTCAAAATTAGACCCTGTCCACTGTGAGTTTGAACTAGATCTGTAAACTAATCCAGGAGGATCAATGTGACAACGATATAGTTTGACATTAAAAATTCTGCAGCACAAAACATAGTTAGCTGGAAAAAATATGTCATATGCTAGAGTCATTGTGATTTGACTCAAAATGAAGTTCATGGTCACCTTTCTGGTTTAGGCATTCTGGGAGAAATATAGTAATTACATGTCTCCGTGCCTGTCTCCTGGAAAGCATACATGTAGTTTTCTATCATTGTGGTTTGTACTCACCATTTCCTTTCGAATTCTGCTACAATAGAGCAAACCTACCTGATAAAGCTCTCAGGGAGATTGTTTCTGTTTGGAGCCCAACATCCTACTACAAACTACTTTAAAATGTTTGTGGAAGTAATAAATCATTCATTTAAGATGGAAGATTCATTACAAAAGCTTGGATGTACTTGAGATATCTGAGAAACCCTTGAAGTTATGAATATATAAAACCTCAAAGCTAGTCATTTTATAAATAAAAATCATTAAACTTTAATCAAAAGAAGATTTCTTCCATGTAGGCTCCTAAATGTTTAATGGCTGATATTCAGTGAAAGGTTTGCTTTTTATGAGTGCTTCATCCTTGGTTTGCACGCTGCTAGCCAAAGTCTCAGGTACCATTTCTCCACGTGTATATAATTGATTTTGTGGAACTTAGAGTCCTGCCTGACTTATACAGAAAACGAGGCAGACCTTCTAATTCCAGATTTCATTCTCAATTTACATTATTTCTGAACTATTTTTAAAAATAAATCCTTCTACTTCCAAGCCTGAATTTCAGAAACAATACATTGAGATAAAATTTGTAAAGTCCAGATGAGTTACAGAGTTTCAATGGAGTCTTTAGTCAGAGAAACTACAGAGGTTGATATGATATTTTATATGCTAATATTTCTAGAACTTTCCTATTTTTGCTAAGTACATATATAATAATTATATATATTATCTATTACATATAAAACTTTAAATCATATGTTGTTGCCATTTTCTTAATTGTGATTAGGAGTCTAGTGTGAAATAGTTAAAAATACATCCCATTATATTTCTAAGCCCACTGAACGATAAATAATGATATATGAAATATTTTTAAAATTAATTTCCCTATCAATTGCTTTGTTCTACAGAAAACTACATTTGCAATGTATAGTGTAGAAGGAAATGACAAACTAGGAAAGAAGCTAATGAGAAAATGTGTATGTTTCCTTGGCATTTGAACACATGGACTTATGAATGCTAAATGAGTGCTCTATCAACTGAGCTGTACCATCAATAAAGAAAAAAAAGTAGTTTAGGTACAATGACTATGATATTAGCATATTCAACAAACACCACAGACCTAAAACTATTTATCACTGACTGTGCACCTTGGGAGTTTTTAATCTCCATAATGTAGTTACACACTAAAAAAACTATTATTTTTTGGAGTTCAAATATTGTCTGGTAAAAAGGTCAGGAAGTACAGCCTAATTAGCTTTGGAAATGAGGGGAAATTTCAGACCCAAAGTGAAATCAACTACACACAAGTGCTCTATTCTAGTTAGAAATGTTGCTTCCTCGGGGGATACAGTTTAACAATTCATAAATCCATGGGTATGCACACTAGAATTGAACAATTAAATAAATGCATTCCTGGGATGGAGGATTAGAGATAAGCTGGGAAAGAAAGTTTGCTTACAGATATGGATGTGCACAGGGGTTAGTGCACATATTTGTTTATGTCTGTATTACTGGCAAGGGCCTAGAATTAATCATACCCCCAAATGACCACACCCAGTGCCAAGATCTTGGTTTCTCTGGAACATGAAAAAAAAATACTCATTAAAGACATGGTATATTCTAAAGCTTAGATTTAAAAAAAAATGTGTAAGATTATCTTGGTATACTTTGTTGTTCCAGAAAGTAAGAAAATGCTAAAAAGAAAATTAAAGATTAAGCAAAAATTTTAAAAGGACCAAAGTGTGGTGAGGCACACCTGTAATCGCAACAGGTGGGAGGTTAAGGCAGGAAGATTCTGAGAGTGAGGCCAGCTTGGGCTGCTCTCATCACATCCTATGAAAAACATGTGCCATTCTCCATTACTTTTCGGTAAGTGAAAAACTTAAAATAGAAATTTCATTTTAAATTCAGGATGAAACGTTTTGGATAATGGAAACTATTGGCATCTTGACTCACATGATACTTAGAGGATTCTGTCAGATTTGAGACCCCAGTTTCTTCCACAGATTAGCTGTGCAAATGTGGACAATTTGTCTCCCAGCTTAAAGCCTGAAATTCCACATCATGGGAACGGGAACAACACTACTACTTATACCACAGGCTCACTCTAATGATTACATAAGACCGTTTAGGTTTGCAACTGAGCATCCTTCATGAAGTATAGGAAGTGCTTTCAAAATAGCACAGCATCTTCATGTTCATTATAATTTAATCTCTATTTATAATAGAGGGCAGGTGTGTAATGGAGATAAATAAAGGGCTGGAGTAATTGAAAACTCAAATCAAACACAGACCAAATATTTCCAATATGTCTCCAGTCTATTTTTTTTTTTTGCCCTAGCTTCTGATATAATAGAAAGCTGAAAACTCATGCTAAATACATGTTCACGAGGTTATTACAAACCCCATTTCTTTGGGGGTGGATAAAGAGCCTAATTAGTGAACTTCCACAAAGACCAATTTGTTTCTCCTGGAAATCTAGGTTAAAAGGTTCACTTATTGGTTTTCACCCATACAAAGGAGACTATTTTTTCCTTTCTGATAAATAGTGTAACTCAAAGGTCAATAATAGTATCATGTATCACAAGGCCCTTCTCTTGCTTCCCTTTGCCTGAGGGCACCACTTCTAATGTGATCTGTCAGCCTCTACCTAACAGATTTAGTACTTACTTGTAATATATTAATAGCCTCATTTTTAGAATTTGCTTTCTTCCCAAATAGTGCTAAGAAATTGATTGCCAGCTCACTGAGTTGAGAATGGAAGCAGATTGTTGAGCATGAATTACGATCACAAAAATAGCATCAAGATTGCAGATTTGAATATGATAAATAAGAGATAAGTTACAGAGGAGTTTGAGGAGCCAGCCGGGTGGTTTTACCATTAGAATTTAAGAAGATAGGACTTCATAAAATGTTTTCAACTGCAGAGTTATCAAAGCACATGCTTAGCAATTAGCAATTCTAGTCTACCCCCACTTTACAAAGATAAAACACATATTAATGTGATAATAGTAACATTAATAAAATGCATATTAATGTCTTTTATCTTTGTAAAGCATGGTAGTTTTGTGGATGTTTAAAAAGTTACACACAAAGAAACAATGGGTCCTCAATGAAACTACATTTAGTGAAAGGCATAAATCAGACAGAGTCCGACTTGCTTCCATTAATTTACTAGTTTAGTATCACCCAGAATAAAATTATCTCACTTGACTAAGTTAGCCAGTTGTCTGCAATCTGTGTCACGTTTTTGTCAGAAATAAAGCCATGAAAATGCTTGGGAAATGGTACTACACAATCATAACAGAACACTAATTCTTACTGACTTAAATCTGAATCAAAATTTTACCACTTCTGTGTGTCCATAACGCATGCCTATCATTTGTGGTCTTTGAGAGTTTATGAACAGGAAGATCTAGTTGGAAGACAGTCCAGTAAGAAAAGAATTCACAAGACAACTTCTCAATCCACAGCTGAGCATAGAAAATCACCATTCCATACTAAATGTGAGATTGGGAGGACCACAGTATTAGGCCAGCCTGGGCAGGGAAGCACTTGAAGTCCTTGAAAGGGAAGCGGTGAGCACTTACAACAGTGAACACCTGTCATCTCAACAACATTATGAAGCCAAAAGTAAGTAAATTTCATAATAAAAACAAACCCTCTTACTTCCATTTCTTGGAGTTCATTTCATAAGCATTATTTCATATGATCTCAAACACATAGCTATTGAGCCCTTGCGATCCTCTTCTAAGAATATCCTCCTTTGTTCTCTCACTGTGTGAATGTTTAGATTGCTGTTTAATTAATTGTTGTTTAATTAATTTGTCTAAGTGTAATTATTGGCCTTTTACTGGCTGTTGGATTTACTTGCAGATTTATAGGTACATTCTAGATAATACAGAGGAAATAAACCTGAAATCAGGTATATATCCATTAAACTAAAAAGGGCAAAATAGAGTTCTAGGTGTGGCTCCAGGCTATTGTGCCTGACTAGCTAGTAGAGGCCCTAAGTTCAAATCCTAGTACTGTCCAAAAAAATTGAAATTGGACCACCTACTAATTTTATGCATTTGAACAAATTATTTTAATTCTTAGTTTTCTCATTATACCCTCAATTAATAACCACTAAAAGAGTTCTTTTTTTTTCTTTTTTTTCTTTTTTTGGTTGGTCATAGGGGCTGAACTCTGGGCCTGGGCACTGTCCCTCACCTCCTCAGCTCAAAGCTAGCACCCTAGCCATGAGCCATAGAGCCACCTCTGGCCTTCTCTGCTTATGTTGTGCTGAGGAATCGATCTCAGGGCCTCATGAATGCAAGGCAAGCACTTTACCACTGAGCCAACTTCCCAGCCCTGAAAGAGTTCTTTGAATGATGAAATAGAAGAAATAGAAGCCAATGGAATGTTGTCAGAGTTGATTATTACTATTGTAGTTATGAATTAATTTTTAGCTTTAGATAGCTTTCCCTAAACTACAGAAAGTAGGGAGTGTCTAACATGGAAGGTGCTATCATGTTGTTAAAATTCACAATTTAAAAAGAGTCTTAAACATGTAATGTGGCAAGATATACCATGGATATCATCAAACTGATTCTAAAGTTTTTATAAAGAGATAAAAGACCCAGAATAACCAACACAATATTGAAAAAGACCAAAATTAAAGGTCTGATCTCACTTTACTTCAAGACTTCCCATAAAGGTATTGTAAGCAAGTCCGGGCAAAGGAGAAAGAACGGACAAATAGATCAAGGAATAACAGCTGAGAAACAGCCCTCTCTAACTATCACCAATTGATCTTGGACAGAAGATCAAAAGCAATACGACGAAGAAAAACCCTTTCAGTAAATGGTGCTGAAACACCTAGACAAACACTTGAAAAGAAAATTATTGTGGACACAGACAATAGAGATGTAAGATGAAAAGAACTTCTTGAGGAAAACCTAAGAGAAAATATGCATGGTAGCAAGCAAGGCGGTGACATTTTAGATTCAACAGCAAAGGCATAGTTTGCTAGGCTAATCTTCATTAAAATTAAAAATCTCTACTCTGCAAAAGCACTATCAAGAGAATGAGAAAAAAAAATCTCATTGGGACCAAGTAAATGCAAAATACCTATCTGCTAAAGCACTACAATTCAAAATATATGAGATGATTTACAACTCAACAATAAGAAATGAAAAACCTGACTAAAGAATGAGTAAAAGATTTCATACCTCAAGCCTCTCACCAAAGAAGATACATAGATAATAACAACTAAGTTTAAGAAAGGAAATTTAACATGTATGGGTCATGATCGATTTACACATACAATAAATCTCACACTTTGGAGAATGGCAAAAATCCAAAAACACTGCCCACAGGAAAAAAGCCAAACTTGTAGAAGAACAATGTATCTCATATATGGTTGGAAAGAATGGGTAAAGTTAAGTCTGTTTAGAGAACTTGGTAGTTCTTTATAAACTAAACATGTTTCTACCATCTGATGAGAGAACACGTGATTTGCACTCAAAGGTACTGAAAATTCAGATCCACACAAAAATTCAATATGTTGGTGTTTATAGCAGCTTTATTTACAATAGATAAAATTAAAGGATCCACCAGGTATTTTCATAAAATGCAACACACCCAACAAAGGAATATCATTCAGCAATGAGGAGAAATGAACCATGGAAACCTAAGGAGACTCATAAATGCTTATGTCTAAGTTAAAGGAGCAAGTCTGAAAAGTCAACATATATAATTCCAACAACATGACTTTGTATTCTATTCTTCTTCTATATATACGCATACTCATATTTGTATTTATTTTCACTATTAATGCACTTATATCAAGATGCTTTTACGTTTAATAGGTAAAATTGACACGTTCAATGAAATTGTTCGTCTTTTTCTTCTCTATTTTAGTCTCACCCATATTTGGCAGTATTTGTTGTTTCCTACAATTTATAGATGACAGACTTTTTAAAAGTATTTTTTGTGACATCAGTTCACAGCTTTCTGTGAGTTTCTACATCTCACTTATTAAATCCATTCGTGTGGGAGATGTTCATTTGTTTGCTTTGACAATAATATTCATATGATCTCAAGAAACATTCTGCTTCATCACAGAGTAACTAAATATAATAAAGAACTTTTGTCAAACAAAGCTATCTGAATTTTTCCTCAATTAACAATTTTTTAGACATTATATTCTCCCTTGTTACACTTTCCAATCAGCTTTAAAAAAACAAACATACAAACAGGGTTATACCCATGGCATTTTTACTCAGCTCAAAGACTCTAATAATAACTCCCTGTCCTTGTAAGTGAAACTATATATCTATGTCAACTAAGACTTTGTATTAATTTCCTAATGCTTGCTGTAACAAATCTATCCAAATAGAGTAGCTTAAAACAGCACAGACTTAAATTACTATCTTTTTTTGTTGTTGTTGGTCGTGGGGCTTGAACTCTGGGCCTGGGCACTGTCCTTGCGCTCTTCAGCTCAAGACAAGTGCTCTACCACTTGAGCCACAGTGCCACTTCCATTATTATCTTATTATCTTAGAGATTTCAAGGTTAGATATCCAAACTAGGTCTCACCGCAAAGAAAAATAAAAATCAAGATTTCTATGTTCTTTACTGGAGCATCAATTTTCTTATATTTCCAGCTACAGGGAGGCTACCTTCTATGATGCAGAACTTGGTCCCTTTTTGAAGGCCAGGAATGGTCCATTAATCCTTCTCCCCCAGCATCTCCCTGTTGCTGATTCTTTGACTTCTTCCACATATAAAGGACCCTCATGATGGCACTGATCCTTGACTGTAAAATCAGCTGATTGCAAATCTTCTGCTTTCCTGTGTATAATACTCACTTGTTTGTTTGTTTGTTTATTCATTTGTTGGTCATGAGCCCTGAACTCTGGGCCTGGGTGCCGTTGCTCAGCTCTTCAGCTCAAGGCTAGTGCTCTATCATTAGAGCCACAGTGCCATTTTCAGCCTTTTCTGCTTATTTAGTGCTGAGGACTTGCACCCAGGGCCTCATGCAGGCAAGGCAAGCACTCTACCACTGAACCACCTTCCCAGCCCTAATTTTAAAGATGAAAATGAAGTCATCATTAGAGGATTTTTGTCTACTGTGCATTTTGTTAATGCTTCTTGGACTTTCTTTACCTAGATTATTTCTGTTCTATTAAAATTCCCAGCTGAATACATCCTCTTCTTTCACAACCTGCTTTATCCTATTTTCAATGCTAACACTTTTTCATATTTTATAAGCATGTTCTCTGACTTACAATTCCATTTTCCTTATATTCTCTTTTGTGGGATGAATTATTTGTTTTTTTTTCCTAAAGATGTCATTTTCTATTTGATATTAATGGTTTTAAAGTTTAAATTTTTAACTATGTTGGAAATGACCTATACAACTTAGGGAGGAGGAGGATTTGGAAGGAAAAAACTGGGAAAAATTGGGGGAGAGGTGACATCATTCAAAAAGAAATGTATTCAGGGTACTGTGAAGGTGGCTCAGCGCTTGACTTGCATGCATGAGGCCCTGAGTTCGATTCCTCAGCACCACATAAGCAGCAAAAGCTGGAAGAGGCACTGTGGCTCAAGTGGTAGAGCGCTAGCCTCGAGCGGAAGAGCTGAGGGACAGTACCCAGGCCCAGAGTTCAGGCCCCACAACCAGAAAAAAAAAAGAAATGTATTCAATATCTGACTTACAAAACTGCAACCCCTTGGTACATCATCTTTGCAATACAAATAAAAAATTTATGTTTGAAAGTTTGAATTCCCTCTTTAACCCTAGCTCTAGTTTGTCTAAATTTTACTAGATCAATCCATTGGATTATTTATAGTAATTGCCCAGTCATAACTGTGGTTCTACAGAGCCTTAATGTAGAAGGACAATGCACAAACAATTAGAATTTTAGAAAGATTATTAGTGAAAATAAGTCTAGAACAGGCCAGAACATTAGTGTCTAGTTCAATGACTCTTTCAGAGCAAATGTTTTCAAAAAGTCCATCTTCCCTTACATGGCAATATAATAGCCCAAAGAATACAAAGAAACATTGTGATAAAGGATAAAGACAATCAATGAATTGTCTGGCCTGACTCATTTTTATTCAGGAATGTTTGTCTTGGAAAACGTCTTTACATTGTGTACTCATAATGTGTCACTTTCTCCATGTCAGGGAGCAACACCTAAGATCAGTTACTCATAAAAACCATCTTTTGCATAACAATTAGGTCCAAGGTGATAGAGTAAATGTCAGGGGAATGCTTTTATCACCTTTTAGCCCTCTTTATTAGGTCAGTACATAGAAGAAAGACAGCTAGAATATGTCCAGCCTTGACAAGTTATGATGCCAGACAATTTAAATGCAGACACTACATAATCCCTGATTTTTAGGTCATAAATCATTTAGAATATTCTTCTACAAACAATACCATTATTTGATTTGGTCAGTTTGGAGAATTAGGAAATGCAGGAAGAGGGTATAACTTGGTGACAGAGCATTTACCTTGCATGTACAAGGCTTTAAGATCAACCCAAAATACAGGAAAGAAGGAAGGGAGGGAGAGAAGGAGACAGGCAGGGAGGGAAGGAGGGAAGGAGAGAGAGAAGAGAGGGAGGATGGATTAAAGTTTCAGTTGAATTGGTATTTACTGAGCAACTCTGTTTCAAACATTGCCTCTATTTTGTAGAAATATTTATCTCAGAAATGTCTATCTCCGTGCTGTTCAACTACAATGTTATGTGAAGAAGATGGATAATTTAAAATTTTCATAGATACATTCAAATTCTGAAAAGAATCAGATGCAATTACTTAGTAATGTTTTCTTTAACTTTATATGTGTCTATTATTACTTCTTTAATATGCAATTGAGAAAAGCCATTAGACAGGCAGCTGAGTTTGGCTATCAGTTTTTTACTGGAAATAATTCATGCTACAACTTAGATTTCATAAACTGTACTGTTTTAAAAGTCTATTCTCATTCTGAGGAGTTTCAAATATATCTGAGTCTTCTAACAAGTAAACTATGACTTGCTGTTGTAGTTTAATAAGCGCTATATGTGGTAGCTTACATCTGCAGCCTCAGCTATGTTAGCGCAGTGATGGGAGCATTGCCATTTTAAGGACCATGCAAGAGCAGGTACATGCGAGAGGAGCTGGAGTAAGAGAACAATGGAGAGTAAATGATGGAGGGATACATTATGCCACGGCGTAACAATGGCATAAGGAAACTTACCAAAAGATGCTCAATAATAGAGGGATAAGAGGAAATGGAAAGAGCAGGATAGTCTGACTAAAGCATGATATACACATGTGTGAAATACCATCATGAAGCCCTTTCTACACATAGCATATGCTAAAGAAAATGAATGACAAGACTGGACACAAGTATCTGCAAAGCATGGTTACTATTTGCAGGTAAGGGAGTCAGGGGAAGGGGATGAAGGAGGGTCAGTATGATTGAAGTACTTATATGCATGTATGAAACGAAAAAAGTAAAACCCACTGAGATTGTTTTAAGAAGGAAGGGGGAACTGGGGAGAGTGATAAATGAGGTAAATTTAATTAAGGGAAACTATAAACACATATGGAAATATCACAGTGGAACCCCATTGTACTACCCACCTTTAATAACAAAAAATAAAATATAAAATTTTATTTTCAACAAAAAACAGGCCCCAAATATTAAATAATTAAAAATTAAATACAAATTTTAAATTCAGGTTATTTTATCCATCAAAAAGGAAAAATGGACCAGGATACTAAATTAGAATGACAAGATATGAATTAATGAAAATTAAAAGAAGCTTATTTTTGTATACTTATTTTGTATACTTTTTATAAAAAGGAAAAATTTGAAATTCTAAGGTTATTTTTTACAGAAATTTAAATACCAGCATAGACCCTATTAATGTTAGAGAGACAAAGTAAATGAATTCTACAGAAGAAATATAGTAATATGTAGCTAATACATCAAATTTTACTTGGTCAGATGATTTCACCAGCTAATATTTTTAAACATTTAAGAACTATGGAGAACTAATTCTCTACAATTTTTAAATTTTGAAAAGATACTCCCTTCATGAAACAACCATGAGAGAAAACTTCAGAATAAAGAAAGAAGACTACAAGTTAATACTGTTCAAAAATATTCACATAAAAGCTTAAAGGAAATATTAACAAACAGATTCTAAAAATGTACTAAGAAAATAATATTCCAGGGCCAATAGTTTCTTTCAAGAATGAATGATTGGTTTAGCATTGGGAACTTATTCATATCATGCTCCATACAAATATAACATATTTCATGAAAATATTATTATCTTCAGGTCTTTGACAAAAAGCACTAGTTTACGCTATTGAAAGAAATTTACAAAACAATTTAGGGATTCTTAACAAAATACATATGTTTAGCTTGGTCTTAAAGGTAATATATTATATAATGTATGCTGGAAATATTTCTAGCGATCTTAGCAATTAGGAAAAAATACACATTATCACTAATACTATTACACATTATTCTCCAGATAATAGCCAATTCATTAGATGAGAAGTCATTGGAAAGCATAAAAATGAGCAAAAAAGAAGGAAAGCTATTTCTATTGTTAAAACAGTATATTGAAAACTCTAGAAGTTCAATGATGCAAATGAAGAAATAAAACATTTCTCTATTAGTTTAATATTGAAATGATATAGCCTTTATACCTTCTCCAATAATGAACAGAGATTTTAGAGTGGAGAAAAATCTCATCTAAAATAACGTAAGTACTAAATAATTAAGAATAAATTTAATAAAATACATAAATCCTATTAAAGACAAAATTTAAATCTCCCAAAAGACACCAAAGAAGGCATGTACAAGAGATAAAATATCCTTTATTCTTGAACAAAATTATTCCACATTATACTGATGTCAGTTCTCCATTAATTGACTTGTAAATTCAATGCTAACCTAATCCAAACACTGATAAATTTTGGAGGGAGAATAATTGATACTGAAGTCAAATGGGGGAAAATGTATATAGGAAGAACCAGAAAAGTGAGGTAATATCTTATTGGACATAAGCATGTTACAGATTCTGTATTTAAATTAGGTTGATACTGATATTTGGAGAGAGAGGTTCATTTTTTAAAAGTTTGGAATTAAAACTAAATGCAGAGAATAATTTACTGAAATAAAAATATATTTGTTAATAAACCTTGGTGGTACAAATGTATAACAATCTGGAAATAGATGAATAGAGAGACCCAAATTTCATATAATATACAGGGCTAATCTCCATATGGACTGGGGTTTAAATGTGAGAAATACAATCAAGTAAGTATCTGAAAAAAAAAAGGTGTATTCTCAGTGTATAGGAGAGGCTTCTGACTAGGATTAAAATTTAGAGGCAACAAAAGTATAACATTAACATGTTCAAATGAACATGACTTTAAATTCTGCAGGAAAATCCCCACTATCAACAACATAAAATGACAACTAATGTTGAACTCAAAGCTTTTAAGAAGTATGATCAAGGTTGTAAAACTGATAATCATGAAGTTGTATCTACCTTGTTGAGTCTTACTTAAAAACAAAACCCGTTTCCTATTTTCCCCCCTAGGTTACCTGACTATTAAACCAAGAAAAGAGAAAGAGGAGAGAATGGATTATTTATCAAAATTCATGCTTCATTCCTTCACTAATTTCTCCTTCACAATTAATAATGAATAACAACTTCCAGGGACCACATTCTATTAATATATGATAGGCCAGACTGTTTCATAAATCAGCAAAGCTCTTTAAAATGCCTGTTAGCCATTAATTAAGAAAGAGAATTGAATTCAACATGTTACTTGAGTCCTAGAATGGCACACCAACTATACTTTTAGTTAAAAGTGTCTTTCTAACTTGCAGTTCTAAAGTTAATCACTCCATACGTGATCCTGTAAGTATACAACACAAGGCTGGCAATCTTTTTTTATTTTTTTTGCTTTTTTAAAATTTTTATTGTTAAAATACTGTACAGAGGGGTTAAAATTACATGGCAAGATAATAAGTACATTTCTTATCAAGCATTGTTGCCTCCTCCTTTGTTTCCCCTTCCCATCCCTTCCCATCTCCTATCCCCCCACCCCCCACCTCCTGCCAAAGTTGTAAAGTTAGTTTTTCCACATAACATCTTGTACATCTCATTGTTGCAATGGGTCCACCTGTATCCTTATTTAAACAATTTGTTTTGATCAAAGGCTGGTCTACCTTTAATAATGGAGCTCTCTTATCATTAATCACATTCAAAACCTCTGGAAAATGTGGGAAGTGATTAGGAAGAGAATTTCATGATAACCTTCCAAAAGAGAAAAAAAAGTCTGCACTATCCATACCTAAAGAAATATAAGCAGTGGACTAGCAGAGAAAGGAGTCATTCTAATTTGAATGTTTACATCCACCAGAACACTGTATTAAAACCAGGGGAAATGGTAGAACTTTCGAAAGAAGTGCCTACTGGCTAGTCTTTAAGTCACTGGGGTCTGCTTTTGAGGGGAATTGCTGCTTCCCAGTCTTTTTGCTCTTCTTCTCATTTCCCCTGAGTGGCTTTGTTTGACCATCTCCCTCTACACAGGTGCTGCTCTCCAGAGGCACAAAGCAATGTGCTTGACCAGAAATCGTGGCCTGGAATTTTCAAAGCCCAACTAACCCTTTTCTTTTTATAATTTTTAATTAACTCAGGTTTTTTTTACTATAGTAATGGAAATCAAACTAATAAAGAGGTCAAGGGCAAGGAGGTTCGGAGATGTCAACATGGAGTCATGATACTAAAGGATGGATAATCTCATGAAATTGACCAGCATAATTTTGACATTTTGATAATTTTTTTTGATAATTTTTACCTTAAATTTCTACTTAAAAAGGAAAATCCTTGCTTCTATATTCTACTTGTACATTGATATCCCCTTAATTACTCCTCTCTGGATTTTAGGGTTTGTCTGTGGAATATAGCGAGTTCCTGAAATGACTATTAAATGTCCTAGTTTTCCTGATAACTACCGTAAAGTTTTCATCTTAATATGCAGTATTATACTTGAAAACTGCAAAAACAAAATGAAATAATCCAATATTCCTAGTACTTTGTAACCATTTCTGTTTTGCTCATCTCTTATTTTTCCCTTTCTCTTTCTCTTAAGTATTTATCTGCTGTTCTATATATTTATATTCGCAACTATTTTCTGTAATTGGAGTATTAAGATTTAATGGAATTTATTTTCACCTAAAATGCACCTAAAATACACATTTTCCATGTAATTTAATTACTGTGTGTGTGTGTGTGTGTGTGTGTGTGTGTGTGTGTGTGTGTGTGTGCGTGCATGTATGTTATGGTTCTAGGACTTGAACTTTTGGCCTGGGTGCTGTCCCTGAGCCTATTTGTGCTCAGGGTTAATGCTCTAATTCTTGAGTTATAGCATCACTTCCAGCCTTTTATGAGTAATTTATTGGAAATAAGAGTCTCACAGACTTTCCTACTTGGGCTACCTTTGAACGTCATTCCTCAGATCTCAGTCTCCTGAGTAGGCAGGATTATAGGCATGTATAGAGAAATCTTTAAAATGTATGCTGTTTCATTTGCTTGCTACACCTGATTGCTTTTTTAAACTAGTAATATCTAGCATACTTTTTATTTTATTTATTTTATTTAGAGTGGAACTTTTCAGCTAGAATTGAATCATTAGTACTTGAAAATCAGGTCCTAGGCTTGAGAAATTTGATAGTTGTGAATCATATTTTGAATGTAAAACATGACTTCATTGTCATAAACATCCAAGACTTGGGTCCACCTAAAAAGATAAAATACTCAACACATATATTTGTTGAACAAAACTCAAATTGAATCCGTTTCAAATGTAATTTCAAGTCAAGAAAAACAAAATCTGGAATACACAAGAAGCCCTTCTTATGCTAAATATTGGTGGCACATAAAGGGAACAACTATTCTTTTATTTATTTTTCCAGGGTTGTGCTATACACAACAGATGCTGTTTATAGTCTTAATAGTCACATTAGAGAAATATTAGCTCCTGAACTTAATAACCCCTCCATGCATCATTGTTGATGCATTTAGTTGAAATTTAGTTGCCAATTTAGTTGAAAAGGTGAATGCTAAAACCTTGACTTAACTCTACCAGTGGCCTTAGTTTTCCCACAGTGATCCTTTTAAAATGATAAAAGCATATGAACAAAGTGCAGCTGAGTACATTATTTAGAGCCATTTAAATCTCCTTGAATTTACAGTCTGATAATATATATGTCAACTTAGTCCAATAAATTTAACTAATTTTTATTTTAAAGCTATTGAGTAATTGAGAACCACTGTTAACATAGAATTTAGCCAAAATGGCACTTGATGTGTTTTTTAAAAAATAAAAATGAAAGGATAGCAAAGAGATCCCTCATCTTTTCTGAGCAATTTATGAAATTCAACAATCCTATTTCCATGAATGAATGTAGGATCTTACATGTTCCTTGCTATCTTGGGGCCAAGAGTATGTCTACTCAATATCATTCTGTTAGTAAATTTGTACAAATGACTGATGTTTAACTTTTAAGTGCTGGCTATAAGTAGATTTTATCCAGAGTAAATATTTGGTAGCTGCTAGATAGATGTGCAAAAGTATTTCCAATCTGTAATGCTATATTTCGATTGTTTATAAATTGTGTTAAACAATTATATCACAGTAAAATTAATGCAATGACAACAGGAAGTGCATGTGCGTTCTAAGAAATCATTCAAAGTGGCATTAAATTCTGGTGTCACTCCATTGACAGAAGAAAGGGAAAAAAATGTACATATTTACTAATACTCTCAATTATGTCTTCCTAACTCACACTAAGATTTCTCAACAGATGGAAGTTACCCAAGGCACACACAAAAAGGAAACACATCCCTTGTGTTTTTAGAGAGATTTCTGGCTTGCCTAAAATATTTACAGACATCAAAACCCAAATCTAGAAGCTTATCATCCTTGACAGTGGAAAATCTCAGATGATTCATCTGAGGGTAGATGGTTGTTGGAATGTTGATTTGTTTGTGGATGATCAGCGCAAAACTTCCCTACAAATGCCACTAAATACCATTATATGAAAATTGAAATCAAAACTCTTCACAGTTGAAACTTGCAAAAGCTATGTGTTACATAAGTTGTTCTGAACCTTCTGTTTTATCCTTAATCTAATAGTTAAGTATATAATGCTAATCCTGTTACTATCACTGGAGATAAAGTGGACTGTTTTCCCTGAGCCATTGCTTGAGAATTATGAGAAAAGGGAATACTGTGTGACAATCCAAGGCCACAGTGATATGTTAATAGTAATACATATTTCCTTATAATATACTTAATATCAGCTACAAGATACCACCAAGGGCAATTTTTATCACGCAGCATTAAATATTAGCATTGAGTTAAGTATCATACGTACTACACATAAAAAGTTCATTCTACAACTATACCACACAGAAATATAGGGCAGTTCTAGTCATATTATTATTTTTTGGGGATTCTGGTGGTGGGCCTGGGCACTGTCCCTCAGCTCTTCAACTCAAGGCTAGCGCTCTACCACTTGAGCTACAGCGCCACTTCTGGCTTTTTTTTCTGCTTATGTGGTGCTGAGGAATCGAACCCAGGGCCTCATGCATGCAAGGCAAGCACTCTACCACTGAGCCACCTTCCCATCCCTAGTCATATTATTAAACATACTGACTGAAGAAACAGGCAGCTAGATTGCTCTCAAATGGTCTTATCAAATATGCAAAAACAGCACCAAGGAGACTAACACTGGCAAAGAAAATTACATAAAACTTGTTTCAATGTCTGCAGGTGCTCTGCTTTGAACTAAAGAGACATACCTGTCCCACTCTTTAAGTGTGGGTTGTATATAGGACTCTATTCTTCCAAAGAGTAAAATCTAGAAGGAGCCAACAGAGAAAATAATAACGCTATGGGGTTATTAATGAGAGAGCCACTATCTCATCCAGGTGATGGTGGTCAGTCTCAAAGTACCAGTCATGAACTCCACACACACGCTCCATGTCATGTCATGAAGTCTAGCTCTATGTTCTTCTTCCCCCAAAGCTATCATTCCAGTTTACTCAAGGGAAGACCTGAGACCAATAGAAATCTAACAAAATATATAGCCATTACAAAAAATGCAGACATCCTCCAAAACAAGGGAAAATGAGAATGTCATACCTAGAATGTCTGAGACATGACAAGAAGACAAAACTAGATGAGATCCTAAAACAGTAGAACAATATTAAGAACTGAGGTATGCGGTAAAGAATGCAAGCTGAGTGAGAAGAATGCACTCATGCTGTCTCATTAATGATAGCAAATGCACTACATTAATTCGAAAAAATACTGTTACTAATAGTGAGAGCTGCCAGAGTACTGGGTATTGTATTATGTTTATCTCAATTAGGGAAGGGAAGGGAACAACAAAATGGTGAGACAGAGGACAAAGGGGGAACCAATGCGACAGTGATCTTCACAAGACAAGCTGCTGGCAATGATCTGTGCTGGGGGGAAGGGAACAGGGAGAAAAGTGAGGGAGGGGTAATAGGTTCGACAATAAATGTACTCACTACCTTACGTGTATAACTGTAACCCCTCTGTACATCACCTTGACATTAGAATTGAAATAATTTTTAAAACTAAAATAAAAGTCATTACTTGCAAATGTTTGCACATATGGCAAACCATATATAGATCAGCTGTAATAACTAATACTAGGTAAATACTTTGCATCATAAATGGTTCTCAGAATAATGACAAGGAAGCAATCTGTGCGTAGTCGGTAAAGACAGAACGTTCCCCCCAGTATCTTCAATCGATAGCTAAATCAACCTGCAGAGAAGCAACTCACCAACACAGAGGGCCAAGGATGGATGGGAAATCTTTCTGTAATAAATATCCTTGCAATTTTTCTGTAACTCTAGAAATATTCCAAAATATATATATATTTAATAAGTTTTTTATTGTAAAAATATTGTACAGAGGGGTTACAGTTACATGAGCAAGGTAATGAGTACATTTCCTATCAAGCATTGTTGCCTCCGCCTCCTCGTTTTCCCCCTAACATCCTTCCCTCCCACCTCCACAACTACACTCCCCTTCTTCCCCCCTAAATTGTAAAGTTCATTCTTCAACATAGTGTCTTGTACATCTCATTGTTGCAATGGGTCAACCTGTATCCCTATTTAAAATTTTTGTTTTTTCCCTTCCCCTCCCCAAATTAGACTGAAATCAAATACAGTGTAAACAGGGAATGTACCATGGGGGAGGAACATACAAAGCAACAAAAAAAAAATCACATGGTACATTATAAATATATTAGAAACAATAGCAAGAAAGAACAAAACCACTTGTAACCCTATCATGGGGTTCATTTTGCTTAACATCATCTTATATGGTCATATGTACATAGCTATTGACCTTTTCTACTTGTCCCAGACATATACTAGTTATTGCAAATAAGGGAAACGATGGGACCTATGTTTCTTTGGGCCTGGCTTACTTCACTTAATATAATTTCCATTTCCTAACAAATGGGGTGATGTCATTCTTTCTGATGGAGGCATAGAATTCCAGTGTGAGTGTGTGTGTGTGTGTGTGTGTGAAATTTTCTTTATCCATTCATCTACTGAAGGGCATCTGGGTTGGTTCCATATCTTAGCTATGGTGAATAATGCTGCAATAAACATAGTTGTGCTGGGAGCTTTAGTATGGTCTTGTTTGTGATCAAGTGGGATTGCTGGGCCATAGGCAAGCTCTACCTACAGTCTTTTTTTTGCCATTCCTGGGGCCTGAACTCTGGGCCTGGGCACTGTCCCTCAGCTCTTCAGCCCAAGGCTAGTACTCTACCACTTGAGCCACAGCACCAGTTCTGGATTTTTCTGCTTATGTGGTGCTGAAGAATTGAACTCAGGGCCTCATGTATGCAAGGCAAGCACTCTACCACTGAGCCACCTTCCAAGCCCCTATGTGGAGTCTTTTGAGGAACCTCCTCTACAGTAAATGGTGCTGTCAAAATTGGTTAATCACCTGTAGATAACTAAAGCTAGATCCTTATATATCACCCTGCACCAGAATCAATTCCAAGTGAATCAAAGACCTTGGAGTCAAAGCAGACACCCTGAAAACATTATAGGAAGGAATAAGAGAAACCCTCTGTCTCCTTGGCACAGGCTGAAATTTTCTCAATAGAGACCCAGAAACACAACAAATCAAAGAAAGGTTGAATAAATGGGATTGCATGAAGTTGCAGAGCTTCTGCATGGCAAAGGACATAGCTAGCAAAATCAATAGAAAGCCCACGGATTGGGAGAAGATCTTCACTAGCCATACAATGGACAAGGGTCTCATATCTAAGATATACTTGGAACTCAAAAAATTAAATCCCCCAACAACAAATCCTCAAAGAAACAACTGCCCAATAAATAAGTGGCCTAAAGACTTAAAGAGAAACTTCTCTGAAGAGGAAATAAGAATGGCCAATAGACACATGAAGAAATGCTTACCCTCTCTAGCCATAAAAGAAATGCAAATCAAAACAACATTGAGATTCCTCACCCGTTAGACTGGCTATAATCAAGAAATTTAATAATAAAAGATGCTGGAGGGGATGTGGCCAGAAGGGAGCCTTACTGCATTGTTGGTGGGAATATAAACTTGTTCAACCACTTTGGAAAGCAGTATGGAGGTTTCTCAAAAGACTCTAAAATATATTTTTTAAGAAAAAAAATCTCTGCTTAGATCAAAGATAGGAAGTTGGAGTAGACTCTGCAAATGAATATATTCTACATGCAGATCAGGATGAAATGAAAATAGCCCAAAACTCTAGGGGTTCCTGTTGGAATAAGATAAGTCCATGAGTGTTTGTTTTGCCAAACATAAAACTGTATAATCAGGAAAAAAATGCAATTATAATGGGCTTAAGATATAATACCAAAATTAACATTCAAAATCAGAAAGATAAATAACTGTTTAATTATGTGGCATGCTGTAGGATATTTTTTTTGACATTTTGGTGCTATTTTGATCGTTTTACCTGCTAGAGAGAATGACATGTCCTGAACGCAAGGCTGTTCCACGTTGCGGTCTCTTTCCCCTGCCCCCTGTCCCTTGTCCCTCTCCTTTGTTCCTCTCCCCTCTTTTCTTGTATTAGGTCAGTTGTGGAGCTTTAACTCAGGATCTGGATGCTGTCCGTGAGCTTTTTCCAATTAAAGTTAGCACTCTACCACTTTGAGCCCCAGTGCCACTTACAGTTTTCTGGTGGTTAATGGGAGATAAGAGACTCATAGAGAACAAAAAAAGAGTCTCATGGATTTGGTCTGGTTTTGAACACTATCCTCAGATCTTAGCCTCCTGAATAGCGAGGATTAGATGTGAGCCACTATCATCTGGCTGGTGAATTGATCTTGAATATGTGACTTTGTTTTCTGGGTCCAATGTAGCTACACACATTTTTAGTGTCTTCTGAACAGATTGAAATGGAAAAGGAACCCAGGTAGGGTAATTTACACACAGTTACTGTAGAAAAGAAAGTCAGTAATGGTCCATTGTCAAAACAAGGCATATGGCCCTGAGTGAAAAGTTGCCTACATAATGACTTATAGCATCCATATGACAATCATAAAGCCCTTGCACTTGGAAGTTGCCTGAATGAATAGAATCAGCAAATAAGACACCAGAAGGGGGTTTCGTTAGGAAAGAGAAGAATAGACTGCAATACACTGAGAAAGTAAGTCAAAACTCTAGGATCCAGAGAGCAAATATCTACCACAAGGGTACAAAGTGAAGGGGGCAGGGAAGAGGGAAGGCCGAGGACAAGAACCTTTTTTAAATTCAACTCACCCCCTCCAAATGGCCATATATTGAAATTATCCAATAGAAAATACTCAATAGAAAAACCATAGAACAGGGGAAAGCTTAGCCCATTAGGAAATAAGTGACTTGTCACAGCTCTTTGAGGCATCCCTGATCACCACATACCTGATCTTACAAGATTGCTATGAACCATGGAAATCTCCCTAGCACTGGACTTGGTATATCCAACTCCACTGTATGAGCTGGGATGGGTGAGCTACTTTCTTGGCATGACTTGTACAGCATTCCACTTATATTCCTGTGCCCAGAGTTTGGGCACATATCTGGGTAGCCTAAAAAGCAGTTGAAACCAAAATGTCTATTAGTAAACAGAACTAAACCCATTTGTTTTGGTGTTTAGCCATTTTTGCTGATGGAATGACACTGTCCTACATTAAAAAAAAATCTTGTATACACAGCATTTGAGGTTCCTGTTAAAATGCAAAATGTGATGTAGATAATGCTTCTAACAAGGTCCCAAGTGGTCCCCGTGTCAATGATCACATGGTAGAATGCTGACATGCCTATTTTTCACTCAGAAGAATGCCTATTGAGCCCGATCTGGAGTGAGCCCATGTGCAAGTTAAAAAATATTTTCACCCTTTATCTTTTTTTGTTGCTGTTGCTGTTGTTCTTTTGTGTTTGTGGGATGATGGTGGTGGTGGTGAGAGAAATCACAAATAATTAACTAACGTTGTGAATAAAATTAGCAACTTTATTCTAATAAAGTTGGACCCTTTTCAAGAAAAATTTGGAATACATTATCTCATTACCAAAGTAGTACATTTAATTTATCACCAAGACAGTTAACTAATGAACTGAGAAACTGGATGAAATTTTAGAGAGGTGGTATGTGGGTGAATAACTTCTTTGAAGGGGTAAGAAGAAAATCTTAAGTACATAAATGGAGAAAGTGTAAAGAATTTCAAAGAATAAAAGAAGTCCTAAAAGCAAATTTCTATAGATAAATATTATATTTTATAGAGGAATTTTTCTGCATTTCTTGAAAATTGTTAATTATGTATTGAACATGCATATGAACATTTTACCTCTGTTTTACAAATAAATATGCCACTGCCAATCAGTAAGCAAAAGGTGGGATGGATAGAAAAAGAATGCAAATACGTCCTCTGGGTAAACACCCCTGGTTATAATATAATTGCTTGCACATGCTTCTGCAAGTTTTGTAACATATGAATACAAGTATTTCAGCTCACCTACAAAATTAACTCAGAGAAAACGCATATTAAAGCTTGGGAATGCGTCTTAGTGGTACAGTACTTCCCTAGCATGCATGAAGCTCTAGATTCAATTCCTCAGTTCCACATAAACAGAAAAGGCTGGAAATGGTGCTTGCCTCACATGGTAGAGTGACAGCAAAAGAATTTCAAGGATCATGCCCAGGCCCTGAGTTCAAGCCCCAGGACTGGCATAATAAGTATATTATTTATTCAAAGATAATATATTAAAATGTTATGATTTTTACAAGTATGATAATAAGAGGGTTTTTATTGTTTATTTTCTGAGGGACATAGTCACTTTGAGTGTAGGACTATATTACTGATATACCTAAAAATAAAGTCAATAAGGCTGACTCTCATTACATATTCAATATATGTAAGGTGATGGTTAGGATAAAGAAAGGAAAATGAAACTTCCTGTAGGCTGCTTAAAAATCTATTGACTGATTCTAGATAATTTCACTCCTAGCCACAAGCAAACAGTGGCACTCTAAGATAGCAATTGACTTATGGCATATCTCTTGCCCTCTGAGAATTTAAAAGGGAGCAAAGGAGATGAGATATAAATGCCTGAAAATTATCATTGAGCATAAAATACTTTTGATTAGTTTCAAAAACCTAGCATTGGTGGGGCATTGGTATTTTAGAGGACAATCAATACTAGTAGGATGGGTTAAGTTAGAAAAGAATTCAATAGATTATGGAGTAAAAGGTTTAGAGAGCTGGGCACTCGTGGCTCACACCTGTCATCCTAGTTACTCAGAGGGCTGAAATCTGAGGCTGAAAACCAGAACCAGAAATGGTTCTATGGCTCAAAGTGATAGAGTGCCAGCCCTGAGCAAAGAGCTCAGGGATAGTGTCCAGACTCTGAATTCAAGCCCCACAACTACCACCACCAACAGAAAGCATTTGGAGAACTATCTATCTAACATATGACCCATCGAGTCTCATCTGA
Organism: Dipodomys spectabilis; assembly: GCF_019054845.1. NCBI lineage: Eukaryota > Metazoa > Chordata > Mammalia > Rodentia > Heteromyidae > Dipodomys > Dipodomys spectabilis. The sequence goes on along the minus strand of NW_024870731.1, from coordinate 34,941,300 downwards.
ATAACTTGGGCCATTTTTCTGTGAAAATTGAGCAAAAAAACCATGCAGAGGTAACTAATGTGTAACTTCCTAAAGCAGTGTACTTAAAGAGAATAAACATTCTAATAAAGAAGCATACGGGTGTCTTTTGATAAGTTAAGATTATTCAATGAGAAAGCACTGAGGAAGATTCATAGAAACAGCACAGGAATTTATCCTAGTAGAAGATAATTTGATTCTGGATAGCGTAGTACCACTAAATTGTACAAATAACCACATGGAAGCTGATGCATTTTGACTGGATCTTCTAATAAAAAAATAATGCAGGAATTGAGACCGTTTTTACATGATCATTCCCCACCCCCAAGATTTTTCTGGCATCAAATAGTGTGATGCCAATAGTGTTTCATTTTGACATGCCCATATTTGCACATCATATACCTTTGTCAAACTCACCCCTCCATAACTGTCCCTCACACCCACACTTAATTGTATATATCTGTTAACATGCAAAGGCATCCAGATGGAAAGGACCACAGGGATTGTTTTTCTAGAAGGTCACACTGCTTGACAAATGCCTGCTGGAACACCATTGTTCCTGTGTCCATCATAAAGGAATAGCTATGAGAGGCAGCCTAAGTTCACTGACAATCAAGTGGGATATTTTGGATACATTTTTAAAGTCATCTTCAGTTCTAAATTAAAGTGGGATTAGCAACTGTGGTTCATGAGCAGGCATGGCTCCCCATGCTTCTGAGGATGGCATTTGCATTTCCCTCTTGGTATTCCCTACACCTAAAGATAAACTACTTCAACTTGAATATTCAGATTAGAAGTAATCTTGTGAATAAACTCCAAGTAAGGCATTAACCTTGGTCAAAATGGAGACAAGCTCAATGTTTGTATTCAGAAGAGGATTATAGCAGTGTAAGGGGTTTTGAAGAGTACAAGATCAAGGCCATTGATTTATGTATTCATGTAGCACTTACTGAGTTCCTGTTATTTGCCAAACACCACATTAGAGGATGAAAACACAATAGAAACAGATATAGTACAAATGATCACAAAGCTGATAGTCAAAGGTCTTAAGATGCTGTCATGGATGTAGGCAAAAGGAGCCCTAATATACTGCTGGTGGGAATGTAAATTTGTTTAGCCACTTTGGAAAGCAGAATGGAGGTTATTCAACAAAGGAAACATAAAACTACCTTACGATTCAGCAATTCCATTCCTGGGCATTGTTCCAAAAGATTACGAATCAGGATAAAAGCAAAACCACTAATACAACCATGTCGATTGTAGGACTCTTCACCATAGCTATGGTATGGAATCTGCCCAGATGTTCTTAATGGATGAATGGATCTAGGAAATGTGTGTGTGTGTGTATACATATTATATATATAATAACCTTCCTTATCCATTAGAAAGAATGATATTGAATCATTTGTGAAGAAATGAAAAGACCTAGAAAAATTAAGTTAAGAGAATTAAGTTAGCTGCCTGACTCACAGAGAGAGAGGCTGCATGTTTTCTCTTATATGTGGAAGCTAGAATTGTTTTATAAATACATAAAATACCTGGGGTGATATGCAAGTGTACATAAATATATCAATTGGGATATGGTAGTTTTAGAGGAACACTCAGTCTAATTCCTAAGAAAGGTAAAAGTCTAGGTCAACCAAATAAACTCCAGGAAACAGGTACTTGAAAGGGGAGTATGTTCAAGATATATATCTATATCTATATATATAGATATAGATATATATCTATATATATATGTAAAACAAAATTTAAGAAAAGCAAGGGAAGGAGTGGATGAAAATATTGCAAGAGGTGATATTGATCAAGAAGCACTGTATTCATAAACTGTTCTGTTTAATGGCAACACCTTCATATAACTACTTGAATAAAACAATTGTTTTATAAAAGAGAACATACAGCAACTGCAACAGAGCAGCCCCAGTGTAGAGGTGGATGGGTATAACCAAGAGACTTGCAGAGGCTGAGTCAAATAAAAAGATCACAGTTAGAATAAAATCCACAGCATTTACAAAGAAAGCATCAGCCTATGCAAAAGATAGAAAGAAAGTATGTGGTATTAAAAAGATGGAAGGAATGTGTATATAGTCCAAAGGGAAAGGAGCTTCAAAAAGAAAGAAATACAGGGGCCTCCGTGTCATCCCTGAACAAGTTTACAGCAGACATTTAGTTGTTCGCTAAAAATATTCTGTTCAATCATTTATAGTGGACAATTCTCTATAGGAAGTGGCTGTTGTTTAAGGACCATGTCTCCCGACACTAGCCAGATAAATATAGCTGGCTATGAGACTAATTCTAGGAAATGGAAGGTATTCGACCCTTGCAGTCGTTTGGTATAATGTATTTCAGCATTGAAATTAAACTTTCACCCTTACTTTACCCATCCATCAGAAATGCAGACAATTCTGAATTATTAAGGGATGGAACTGAGATTTTTGTATCACAGGAAGACTGGATGTTCTCTATGAGAAATACCTCTTTTGTACATTACAAGAAGGAGAAGGGACTTCAATGCCTTAAGAGAATATAACTGGGGCTTCACTGTTTTAGTACGAGCTATGTTTTCCCTGTAATAATGGCCACATTCAGACATATGTGCAGACATTCTGGGGTTGTAAGCAATGAGGCCAATGCTATTACAGTTGGATTTTGCAAAGATTATTCTCTAACTTCATATTTAAAACAGGATTTGAGACTCAGAAGAGGGGGTGTAGGTATTTCAACTAGCAAAATCTTATGATAGTTTGGTTGGAAGTAACCAAACCTTGTTAACAACACTGGAAAGTAAGCTTGGTCTGCAATAGAAAAAATAATTTTTGACTAAGAACTTGCTTTTATCTTGACACAAATTCTCTCATTATTTGTCTCTGCTCTGACATATGTGTAATCTAACTAATGGGAAAACAATTAGCTAATGAAAGTTACAGAGGCAGAAAAGGCTCATGCACCTGTATCTGCCAATTTGGAAAGTATAAAACATACATTCACTTATTCATCTCATTTCTTCATGGTATTGCAAGCTGTCAACTAAATCAGTGTGTCTGAAACCATTAATTTAATAAAATGGCATATGCGCTGGAAGTGATAAAATATGTTTATTAAGGTAATTAAGCATAGCAGCATATTATTTAAGCTTAAAATATACTTTAATTAGTCACTGATATAGTAGTTCATAAAAATGACATGAATATGAATCAAAATTCATGAACAACTCATTGGTGCAACATAGAATTCATGTTAATGATACTCAAAATCTGCAGGCGAGTGTCTATGGGGAGTTCTACACTTCTCGTGCCTGATTTTAAAGATTTTTACAATAAACTGAGCACTAGCAAGACAGGACCAGAAAGATTGTAAGTTCAAATGCAGGCTAGACTCTACAGTGACATCCTGTCCAAAGAAAGAAAGAAGGAAAGAAAGGAGGGAGAAAGAGAAATCAGAAAGAGGGAAAAGATAGAAAGAAAATGAGAAAAGGAAAAGAAGGACAGATTTTGAGGATTTTCCCTTTCTCTGTATTTTTCCTTATGGCAGAAAGAATGAGAAAAAAATCTCATTTGTTAAATTCAAACATCTTGCACAATGATGTTGCATATTTGACGGCATAAAACACTTTCTGATTCTCAACTTCCACATTTCACTATTTTGCATGAGCTAGAGAAAAATCTGAATATGTGGAATAACTAGCCAAAACCTTTATACTGGTACATTTGATTGTCTGTTGGCCAAAAGTAGTAACTTTTTTCCAAACAGATAACATGAATGTCTCTTTTACACAGGTATTTCACAGCATGAACATCACATTGCCTTCAGGAAAGGTGTTTTTATAACATTATAGTTCACAGTTTACTGCACAGACATTGAACACCCTCATTAACATGATGAGACAATTTGCTGGTAAACATTTAAATACACATAGACATTGGCTTCAATATCTCAACAACAGTTTTAGTCAAAACCAAGGAAATACATCAACCTATTTGATGACACTTGCTAATTTTTTACAAGCAAATAATAGTGAACTCTGCAATAGTTATACAATAGGCTGTGACAATAAATATTATCACCAATCTCATCACCTAGCCACAAAAGCCTAACATTCATTTTAGTTGATAGGAAATGTTCAATTGGTATAACTTCCACAGAGCTTGAAATGTTGTAGCTAACCTTGAGTATGTAAAAAGGAAAAAATTCTGAACTGGACTAGGAAAGCATATTTGGCTAGCTACAAATATAACTTCATTGGACTTTGTCCACAGTATCTTAGCAACTTAAAGCAGTACTTCCACACTAACAAAACATAAAGAAGATTGACTGACAAAGTACTGAAGGAACACACAATATGGAATGGTGTTTGCTTTGCATGTGGGTAGGTACAATGCTCTATTACTTGTCAGAAGACATAGAGTTCTTTATGCATACCTTATTCTTTTCATATTTCTGCTGGAATTCTATCGATAGTGACAATGATTATTCAATGACAATTTGATTTTTTAAATTTTTTTTCTTTCTCAATTCTAAGACTTGTAACCAGCCTTCTGGACACAGTCCATGATTTATTTTTATTGTTCAAGATTAGAGTTCTATCATTTTAGACACAGCCCTGCTTCCAACTTTTTGGTGGTTAATTGGAGATAAGTCTTGTGGACTCTTCTGCTTAGGCTGGCTTTGAACCATAATCCTGGGATCTCAGCTTCCTAAGTATCTAGGATTACAAGTATGAGCCACCAACACCTGGCCTCAGAGAGAATTTGCATGTGAACTTTTGCAGACTGACAATGGAGAAAAGCAAACTAAATATGTACTAACATGCAGTTATGGATGCAATTTCTGTTTTCTGAGCTAGTCCCATTAGACTAATCCATGATCCAACAGAATTATTATCTCCTGAGTTATTAACTACAAAACCAACCCTCTCGACTTTTAAGGTGAGCAGTTTCCTAATCTTCACACTTTCTGGACTATGGGCTGCTCCTGTGCTCATCAACGCATGCGAAGTGGCCCTGTTTCACCTGTGGCTAAATCATCTACTTCAGTCTTGTTGTCTGGAAGAGACACATAAATATGAAGGTAAGATTAACATGATTTGACAATAGAAATTAGCCGCCAGCTCTTACCCTGAACAGGGAGGCCAACAAGAGTGACATTTTAACATACAGTAAGTAGAGTTGTTCCCTCCTCCCCTCCCTCTTTCTCACTTCGCCAATGTTCAGAAAAAGATATCATTCCTGCAGTTAAACATAAATTGATTTTTTTTGGCTTAGAAGGAGGGTCTCCTAGTAAAAGCTGTGCATCCGAGTGTATAATGAGATTGATTCCATGCTCTGTGAATAAAAACACATGACATTTAAATTTGGCTGCTTCAAGGATGAGTGGATGAGAGAAATGAGCACTTACATGTGAGAAGCAAGTTATCCCAGAGATTGTTAAAGAGAAAGGTGGACAACAGAAACACCCTGCAGGCAAGTGTGACTTAACACTTTGAGCTACATCATCTGCCCAAGCTTGGCAAGGCTAAGTTAATTTTTTTTTTTTAAAACGTAAGGCTCCATACCATTGAGATATAAGGAATTGTTTATTTCGTACCATAAGCCAATCTTTCCTAATAGTGAATTTCATTAAATGGTATGAAGAAGAGACCAGTTAGCCACTGGTTTTTGGTCTATACATAGAGTAGAAATTTCATCAGACTGAAGAGGAATTTTACAGAGGTCAGTTATACATTAAAATAATTTTTAAGAGTGGATATAGATGTGCCAGGCCTAAGTGGTATAGCCATTGTCTTAGCACAATGTTTAAGTTTTTTTTAAACTGAATACAGGTGGTGTAGGTAGTGCACACAGCTTCTTGGGGGGCAGCAATAGGATAATCGTGGTTGGAGGTTTTCCAATGCAGAAGATGTGAGTGAGGACTTACCCTAAAAAACAAGTCAGCTTTGGTAGCCTATGTCTATAATTCCAGCTATACAGCATAATGAACTAAGGATACTGGGTCTAACCAGTGCCATCTTGGCCACATGGTGGGTAAGAGGGAATTGGGTTTAAGTGGCACAATCTTTTCTTCATGGTAGAGGCAGGGCAGTTGTACCCTCAGGTGATAGGCATAAATTCTCAAAGGCAGGGGTTGGGACATGGAAAATACGTTACTGGATCTGCCAGTCCTATGCCTTAAAGTGTGAGACTCTGAGTTTTCTCTCAAGTGACCCCTGACCCTAACCCTGTTTTCGGCCTCTACCAGCTCAGGAGCAAGGCTGCCTTGCCTCATGGCTCCTGTCTCCCAGCTCTCCTCTAACCACCATAGCATCCCACTTCCTGTCTCCATTGGAGCTGATCTGGTATTATTTTTCTGCTCTCTCTTTCCTCTCTTATCTTCATGGTTCAGTTTTCTAGCAGTGTTAAGTAAATTCAAGTGGCTGCAGGTCTTTGTGACAATAGTCCACCTGCGGTCCCCCGCTTTCCAATAAGGACTTCAGGCTCAACCTCTCAAAATGTGGCATCTCTGTTTCTCAGGACATGTTGGAGTTCTCTCCAACATGTAGGAGAACAGAGATTGGAAGCAGGCTTTGGGCAAAAGCATAACACCCTATCTGAAAGCAAAAAGAGTTGGAGAATGTCTCAAGTGGTAGAGCATTTATCTAGTAAGCACATGGCTCTGAATTTAAACTGCCCCCCCAAAACAAACCAACAAACCAAACAATCCTGAAAGTACATCAGTAATATAGACTTCTTCATATATACACCTTAAGAATAATTGTGAAAATTCTCCAAACCAGAGTCCTTGAGGACAGCATTTCAAGCCATGAAAGAAAAAGAAAAAAAATGAAGATAAAAATTTAGAAAGAATCAGAAAGATTTTCTCAATTTCCATATGAGATCAAAAATTTGGCTCTGATTCTAAGTATTTTGACTTCAGTAATGTGACAGTAGCTAATGTGCTAAATTTATATTAGCAATTTGGATCAATAGCAAAGTAAATAATGTATAAATGTGGTTCATATATATGTATATATATATCATGATATATATGTATTTATATATATCATTATATATGTGGAGCATACTAAACCAAGATGGGTTACTAGAGTAAACCTTGAGGATTTTTGCTTGTTTTCATGTTTTGTTTGTATTATGGGGTATGTGTGTATGTGTATGTGTATGTGTGTGTGTTCCCATTCTGGGTCTATCCTGGGTTTCAATTCAAGGCCTTAGCACAGGTCTTGAGCGTTTTAGTTAAGTACCACTTGAGGTAAGACTCCAATTCCAACATTTTGATGGTTAATTTGGTAGTCTCATGAATTTTGCTGCCTGGACTGGCTTCGAATTGGGAGCCAGGAATCTCATCCTCCTGACTACCTGGGAATACAGGCATGAGCACCTGGTGTCTGGCTTAAAGCCTGAGTTCATTATTTCAACATAATATTTTATGTTAACTGATCATCAACTATGTTCATGACCCTGCAATTACCTATATGTAAAATATTTAAAACACATATTGTTAGCTATATTCATTTTTCTGTTCTTTTATTATGATTGTAGTTATTTTTAGTTGTTATTGTAAATATGATATAAAGAGAGGTTATAGTTACATAAGCTAGATAATGGTTACTTTTTTTTTTTAATAGTGTCACCTCTTCCCTAATTTTCTCCCAGATTTTCCCTACTGAACCACTCTCCATAAGTTGTGCAGTTCATTTTCAACATAGTGTCTGGTGAGTACCAGTGCTGCATTTGTTCACCCCTTTTCCTAACTTGTCTATGTTTCCCTTACTTTCTACTACACAGATACACTTCCATACAATGGTTTCCCTCATTTGTTGTAACTAGAATGTGCCTATAAATCTGCACACTGGATGGTTAAAGACAGATAAATACACTTGGACATGATAAAATTTATAGGTCCTTAGACATGTACATAGTGAGACAAAAGGAGGATATTCCTAGGAGAGGATCACAAAGGCTCAATTGCTATGTGCATATGATCATATAAAATGATATTTATCCAAATGAATTCCAAGAGTCCTTTATTTGTTTTTTGTTTTTGGGGTTTTTTGTTTGCTTTCTTCTTCTTTGTCACTGTTTTCATTTTCTGTACATTCTTTCTACACATCTGGAAGCTGAAGCAAAAATTTCTAAATTGCATACCAATAGATAACAGTTTTGGGATTGAAATCCTAATAGTGTGTTTCTCCCTCAACCTACTGAGTCTCTCATCTACTGGAATTTAAGAGTGAGGAACGGCTAAAACATGATCACTCTGTCTTCCCCAAATCACTGTTCTCTAACATGAGAAGACATCAATCGTTTGTAGAATTAGGGCACCGTACATTATTTGAAATAGTAGAAATAATTGAAGGATAAATGGGAAAAGAGTTTATTTCAGAGGGCTGGATATATAATTAGGAAAGAATAAATGTCCACCTAAGAGCATGGAATACCAAATGCACTTAGAGAAACAGAGCTGAAATGTTAGTTTGAGGTGACTCTAAGTTTTTTTTTACTATCAAGGTGAGTTGGGTTGAATGTATTCCATTAAAAATGTTGATTTTTACAGCTAATGGGATATGTTTTATTAGAAATATGTTAGTGAGGTTCATTAAGCTATTTTGTATAGAATTGGCAGAATCCTGAGTTGTTGATTTCAAAGATTGGAGAAAAGCCTTGTAAATAAATCACTTATAGCTAAGAATTAAGACAAAATATGATAGAATTATGATTTTTTTTCTTTGAAGGAAAATGTCTTGAAAAACTTTTATGATGATGAATGCTAACTTTTTGGTCATTTACTTCATAAAACAGAAACAGTTAAGTAGTCTAATAATTTTTAGGGTTGAAGGTCATTGTGTGTGTTCATGACATGTCTTTATAATTAGCAATAGAATATAAAAGAAGAACAAAAGTTACTGTAAATAGGCATTTTTAATCTGTATGAATGCATTTTTTTGTCAGTTGTGGGGCTTGAACTCTGGGCCTAGGTGCTGTCCCTGAGCTCTTCAGCTCAAGGTGAGCACTCTACCACTTAAGCCACAGTTAATTGGAGATAAAAGTCTCACAGACTTTCCTGCTAGGCTGAATTATAACTGCAATCCTAGATCTCAGCCTCCTGAGCAGCTAGGATTATAGGTGTGAGCCACCGATGCCTAGGTGTATGTACTTTTACCAAATAAAGTAAGCACTCAGCTATAAAAGGCAGACTATTGGTAGGTGTCAGGATAATGAAAAGGTCTGAAACCAACTCCACAATTCAAGGATTTACAATGGATGATTGCATTATTTATGTTGGAGAATACAACTTAACACACATCAATAACCTTTCTCTTTTAATAGTACATCCCCTAAGCAAAGTAACTATTCCATTTTGCTTTGAGGAGAAATTCCATCTTACAGAATTTGCTACCCAGCCTCATACATATTTTACAGCTAGTCCTAGGTATTTTACCCAATATAAATTCTATGTTCCTGTATAAGAAGAAATTTGTAGCAGCTGTTGCATAATTTTTAAATTACAAAGATCTTAATCTTCCTGATGTGTTAAAAAGTAAGTGATAAAACATAAGCAAAATAAAAACAGGTTGGAAATGGCTGTGTTTTCAAAAATTAACAATTTAAATGCTTCACTATTTTTGGCAATTTTGACAGAAAGCTTATATTCAACAAAGTTTTTGACTTATGTCAGTGCCCAAGCCTTGTAGAAGAAGGAAGAGAGAGCCTGGACTTTTGACCTTCTACACTTCACCATTGTGATGGATACAATTGATTTACACTAGTGTTGAATGATATCCTCTTAGTCTATATTTCTGGCCTGCTCCCACATCCCTGAACCAAATGATTAGCATGATTTAGTGCATCATTTGGTGTTTTTCTTTGCTCTGGGGGAAAGAGAAGATTATAATAGTCATTAAATATCTCTTTCCACCCTAATGTCTTGTGGATTAGGCCTTATATTTTATTGCATATGAGATACTTTTTTCCACATGATTTTTTTTCACTTTAAGTTTGTTCTGAGAGTTAATGGGGTTAAATTATATTTTTAATTCCATAACCAGACATAATAGCAGCCATAAAAATTCAGGTTCATGATCACTTGGAATCTAGGAAAGACATCTTACTAATGAGACAACCCCACCCAAACAAAACCCCACATTTTTTGAGACATGTAGTAACTACTGTGTGTTTGTCGGTGTGTGTGTGTGTGTGTGTGTGTGTGTGTGTGTGTGTGTGTGTGTGTCTGTGTGTGTGTGTGTGTGTGTGCATACCAATACTGGCATCATGCTTTTGTTTGGCTTTTTTTGCATAATAAAATGGTGCTTTATCACTTTAGACACATATCCTCTTAGAGTAAGGGTGAGTATATGAAGTCATTATCACCAGAGTACATGATGTAAAAACTGAACTAAGTAACTTGAGGATAGGGATGGGAGTGGGAAAATGGGGGAAAACAATGGAACGGTTGACACAGATCAAGAAGCATTGTACTCATAACCTGACTTACAGAATTGTAACTCTCTGTACAGCCACTTAATAATTTTGATTTTGAAAATATGCCTCCTAGATTTTATGACGTTATTTTCCTCTTGTTTGCCAGTTCACACAACCAAAGCCTATAGCTCATTATTGGTGACTATCGTCTAACCAAGTATCCAATTCACAATAATTTCCATCAAAATACGTAGCTGAATGGCATTCTATTTAACTTTCACTTGGAAGAAAAGGCAGAAATAGGAAAAGGAACACTATAAAGAAAGCTTCCACTGCATATTTCTCAATAGCTCTTGTTACATGCACAGAGATGCTCTCAAGTGTGTGTTCATTTCTAGTTTCTAATTGTGTAGAGAATAGACTAGATTATAAAGACACATTGAGATGAATGCAAAATGATTATATTTATGTTTTATTCTATTACATAAGGACATCTCTCTGTCATTAACTCATGGCTCTCTTTACCAAATACCATAACATTTTCCATTTTCACCTGGGCTGGTTTCACTCAGCAGAATTATAGATAGATAGATAGATAGATAGATAGATAGATAGATAGATAGATAGATAGATAGATAGATAGATAGGTAGATAGATAGATAGATAGAAAAACTTTCACATGACATGTGTTCAATGACTGATCTTTTGTTCCTGAAGGACATGCTCAACGGCTTTTCAGTGTTGAGAGAAGAACACTGTTATGCAACAGAAAATCATATTAAAGATTTTAAATGGCAAAAAGGTCGATGATGACTGCTGAGGGGAAGAACCATACTTAGTCTTTGTCAAAACACTCAGAGTACAAACACTCATTTAACATTCCAGATTCATCCTTAACTAGTGCTGTGACTTTCCGCAACTGTTTCATCTTCTATGAATTACACAGGAGTCCTTCACAAAACACATAGTTGATGTAAATCAAGAATGGCTTTAGGTAATCTGTACATCACCAAACTAATAATTCCCAAAATCAGGATCTTTCACTACTTGACTTTGCAACTCCTCCTAAAGAAAATCTGAACTTTGACACACACACACACACACACACACACCTCCTGAGCACCCAAAAAGCCACGCTAAGTCATTTGGAGTTGGCAGAGAAGTAGAAATCCATCATCTCCTATTCTTCTCTGAGCTACAACATGTTTTTGCTCCAGGGATAGAGTGGATCCTTGTCAGTAATTAATACATGCTATTGGACCTTTTTTTAAATTGCCTTTATCTCCTGTATTGGTAAGCATTCTTGTACAATATTTGTAAAGCCTGTTTCCTGTAATAGCTCTGGTCCTTATTCAATTAACAATGTTATATTTTCACAGCTGCATAGGAAAAGTTCTAGTTTGTCACTAGGCTGAAGAACACAGTTAGAGGTTCCCTATTATGGAAGTGCTAGTTGATCTTACTAATAACTTTTCTCCTAACTATGCTCAATAACTTCAATTTCTACATTTGTGACAGCAACAGCAAATTTCAAATCTGTTTCCAGGGCCCGAATGAACTGAAAGATACATATTTTTCTCATCATTATTTCTTGAGTGGATAGCTTTGTTTAACTCTCCACTACTAACACGCAGTAAGAAAGATCAACATATATTAGAATTCAAGTGTTAGCTAATGATTACAATTTTAGTCTCAAGTTGCAGATTTAAGACCATGTATGCCAAGTAGCCATCCTCAAACTCTGTATCAGAGCTCAGAGAATTAGGCCAAATTAAAAAAATAGGTGCTCCAAATATAAAGACTAAATATTGCATCACTTTATTACTTCGTGTACATATGAAATAAGAGACATTCTTTCCCTTGGCTCGCCTCACAGTCTTTCAAAAGCAATTTTTCTTTTTTATCATAACATATGTTATGTAGAACTAATATAAATAATGGGGGACACATACAGTTAACATGTAACTTTTAAGTAACTAGAACACTCGTGAAATGCGACAGCTAGACTTTTGCTAAAAGAGCTATTCAGTGAAATCTATTTGCATTATCTTCAGTACTTTAATGAAGTGGGAGACTAATGAGAGCAAATCAGATACTCTGAGGTCAATGAGAAAAAGATACCCAATAGTCTCACCTCCTAAATAATGAAATGGCTTTTCCATTCTAACGAAGTACACAGCTCTTAGGAGACTTTCACTCATGTTTAATGTATGATACCTAGGAGAAACTAAAGCAGATGAATTGGTCTGGAGCAAATTATATAGGTAAAAGATACCAGAGATTGCTAGGCATGCCTGTAATCCTAGCTAGTGAGAAGGCTGAGATCTGAGGATCACATTTCTCTTGTTTTGTTATTTATTTATTTTTTAATATTTCTATTGCAAACATACTGATTACAATTCTAAGTCAGCTTAAAGTTCCTGAGACTCTTAGATCTTAACCACCAAAAAGCTGTAAATAGAGCTGTAGCTCAAGTGGTAGAGCACTTTCAAAGTCCTAGGACAGGCAAAAGAAGGAAGGAAGGAAGGCAGGAAGGAAGGAAGGAAACCAGTTATTTAATTTAAATGGACAGGGACAACAATGTACTGCTCCTATTTGGGTCTTCTTCATATAGAAACATCTATATAGATCTACTGTTTCCTTTCACCCCAAATCAAAGACAGTGCTCTTAGTGAAGACAAGGTGCAACGAATGTAGGATGTGCAGATGCTGAGCTCTCCTGGGTCTTCTGTCTCACTATCCTCATATTAGGACTTTGTAGATAATTTTATTCTAATGGCTTTGCTGGGAGCTTTTGCTATTACTGCTTTCATTGAAATTATTACAGCCCACTTGGTAATATCTACTCAGTTCCATTTGTTTTCAGCAATTAATAGAGTTCATTTTAGATGAGTATGTCTATCATTCTATATCCTCGAGTTAACTAACTGCAAGTCACTTTATGCCAATTTATATGCATAAAGTTTACAAGAAAGTAACACTGAAATGGTTGGTTAAGGTTATAAAGACAGATAAAATATGATAGGTAACTTTTTCCATATAAAAGAAATTCAACATCATTTGACTAACATCTGTTCAGGTCTTCATGCCAATCAATCCTGGTAACCACCCTTCCACATTTGAGTTCAACTTCTTTAGATTAATGTGGGTTTGGTTTTTCTGTATCACTCTTCACATAATAAGTAACATCAAAATTGACATCATCTTGCCAAATGACAAGAAATACTTCATCATCAAGAATGGATCTTTTTTTGTGGGAGTGTAAACTTGTCCTTTTGTGGTCACATTCTATTCTGACTATTATACAATAATACTAGAAAGAACATAGGAATGTAGACCTCTCTTGGGCATATCGATTTCATTTCTTTATGACATTTATCTATAGGAGTGTTAGATAATACCATTGTCCTGTTTTTAATTTTTTGCAAAATATCCACTTCTCCAAAATGTATATACAAATTTCCATTAACACCAACAATGTACAAAAGTTCTGTTTCTTCCATATCTTCCCTAATGCTTATTTCTTATAACCATCTTAACAGATGTGAAATGTTAAGTTATTATGATGTACTTTGCATTTATCTGGTGATTCATGATGAGTATCTTTTCATATTCCTAGTGGCCATCTGTACATTTTCAACCAAATTTAAAAAAATACTCAAATGGATTCATAACAAATTCTTCAAAAGTTCTGCACCACAAAGAAAGAATTAAAGAAATGAAAAGATGACCTATGGAACTGCAAAAAATATTTGCCAGCCAATGATCAAAAACTGGTAATATCCAAAGTACAAAAAAATACACAACAAAACCACACAGTAGCAAGAGTGTGAATAATGTGATTATCAGATATACAGTTTTATAAATAATGGATTTAGCAAGTGTTTATATAGCATTTCACAGATGGCAGGTCAAATTCTAAATAGCAATGAAGACATTTGATTTCCCTCCGAATATCCTGATACTTTACATATTATTTATTAGTCTGTTTCAAAGATGAAGAAATTGAGGAGCAGTCACACTCCCAAGTCAGTGGATTTGAACTTAGAATTCACTCTATGTCAACTGCTCTTTACACTGTTATATTATTTAGATGACTGGATTCTTATGTGATAACATTTCTTTAACAAATATGTGTCAGGCATGAGTGTATATGTTTGTGTGTGTATCTGTGTGTGTGTGTGTTACACTAGTATTCATGTCAGAGGATTGCTAAATTCTCAGAACTAAGAGATTAAACAATGGGTATACTGTACAGAAGGTCAAGTGTGGGTTTCTAGTTACAAAACATTAAGACAGAAAAAATCTTCTTGAGATGTTAATATATTTCTTATATGGAACAGCTTTTTCTTGTCCATACAAACTTCTTTGCTTGACATGTTTAAGTAAATTATTTCTAAAGGAATTCCAAGTCATTATTACAGCAGTCTTGGGGGAGACTGGCTTGTACACGGGGACACTTTGAATTTTAACATCTGATTCAGTTCTTCATCAAAAAATGATTTGATTGCCTGCCTTTCTGTTGAATAAAATGCAATGTGGTCATTATTTTTGAAACCTTCATTTTTAATGTGCAAATTACCAGGCACATAAAATGACAATAAAAAATCTGGCTTTAAATTGCTAGTCATAAAACAAATACTATGGTAGATGGAAAAAGAAACATACTATTCCATCACCTTATTTACCCAATTGATTGGCAAGAAGGAGCTTGGCAGATGTTTACATTATAATCTACATTTAATTAGGCAGAAATCAGCGGATAACATCACAGAACACTAAGAAATAATGTCATGTTAAATTATCTTTTCTATGAAAAAAAATTGCCTTCACTGACATACCTGGCAATTTCCTATCCTGACTGTTTTGTTATTGCTGGCAAATGATAAAAATTTAGGAAAGCTTTTTCAGCCTCTCTCAAAAATTCACCCTAGTTCATATAACTCTCTGAACCTATAAAGCCAAGAAATCAGAACACTGTAAAAATCATAGTAAAATATTTTATCTCTAGTCACTATTTTTAAGGTGCTTTTATATGAAGAAAATATACCTTGGTATATTCAAGTATCTTTTAGATTTCCAATGTCTGAAAATAGGGTAGAACACAGACAAATTATTCATCATTCACATTTATGAATCATGTGTGGATATATACAACCAGAATGCAAATATGCCTAGACTTATATATCTTCTGGGATCAAAACTTGAAAATAATGTGTCATTAGCTTCCAAAAAAATACTGCAGGGAAAACAATCACACATTCTTTTAAGAAATGCTTTGTTGCCATACAGCTTGAAATACTAGAATATGCCAGAGCATGAAAAATACCTACTATTGTGACTCTAAAATTTTCTGGGCAAGTTGGACTCTATATGAGAAAAATAATAATAATTCTAGCTGAATGTATCCTTTATGTTACTAAAAACTAATAGGTTGTAAAAATATTCACTTCTAAATAAATACTAGGAAACATCCTATAAAATGAAGTACTGAAGATACAAAGCTTTGTATTGGATTTTGTCAGAACTTTGTTTCTCAGTTACATACAGTAACTGTTGTGTTTCAAATAATAATGACACATCTATGTTATATTCCTCAATAAATGTTGATCCACTTTCAATCCAAAATCAGTAATGTTGACTACAGTTTTATATCTATTGAATTGGCCTGATTACCTCATTTTATGTGATATTACTGAGTTGACATACTATTGACAAGTCAGTACTGTACCACAAGCAAATGTTTGAAACAAGTTAATTCTACTTTTTCTATCAAACCATGTCCTATCTCAGAGACATCAAAGCTTTCTGGGTGACTTGGGAAATCAAGTAGAGTCCTGGCACACACACCAAAAATTTCAGTTTTATTTGGAGAAAATTACTGTAACAAATAGAAATCCCAAACGAAAGCATTGTAATTAGATACAAATTTGACTTTTTAATCAGGATGACCTCATACATGACCAAAAAAGAAATCTAATTCCTTTGACCTTCACCTATAAATGGTAAAAATAATAATACCAGTTCTCATTTGATAGGACTAAATACTTCAAATTGTAAAAGATGCTTGCTATAGTTGGGAAACAATATCACTCCAGAAGTGATAATATTCTTCTCATCTCCTTTCTTTTTTTTTCTTTTTTTTCTCTGTCATCATAGGGCATGAACTTAGGGTCTGTGCACTGCCCCTAAGTTTTTGTGCTCAGGATTAGCACTCTACCACAGCCCCACTTCGAGTTTTCTAGTGGTTAACTTCAGAAAAGAGTTTCATGGACCTTTCTGCCTGGCTGGCTTCAAACTGCCATCCTCAGATCTCAGCCTCCTGAGTAGCTGGGATTACAGGTGCAGACCCAGTGTGCAATTTTTTATTTTGCTGCAAAGACACACACACGCACTCATGCACACACACACACACACACACACACACACACACACACACACACACACACACACACAGACTCCCTTCTATCAGAACGATCATCTCTGTTCCTTCCCAACGATGTTTTCTTGCTTATGCCTCCAGTTTACTCTGGAATTTGGTTGTAGTCATTCTTTGTTGTTGCTGCTGATTTAATTGAAAACATTGTGAGAACTGAGATTTTTGATGTTGTTATGTGAAATTATCTGTTATTCTTTTCAAATTCCTACCCTTCATAGTTGATTTTTGGCTGCTGTTATTTGGCTTATTCCAGAGGGTTTCTTTTTCATATTCTTATACTCCTGTGTCCAGTTCCAGTTTCTCCCAAACAAGAGGCTAAAGTAGTGGTGCCTTGATAATACTGAACTCAAATCATGAATACTGTAGTTTCACTAAGGTGATACGAAAGTGACAGTATTCCACAAGTTAGTATTTGTGGAGCACATGTGTTCCAGAATTGCATATGTATGTATGCATGTGTGTGTGTGTGTGTCTGTGTGTATTCCTGAGTGTATGTTTTCAACCTTAAAGGAAAAATAAAGAATCTCACTACTCAGATTCATTTACATTTTCAACATAGTGTTAGTGTCCTACATTCTGCCTTGTAGAAATAGTTATATAGTCATTCAGTTAATCTTGACCTATCCCTGTTTTCAAATAATCTTCTCTGTGCGTGACTGGTCAATGTATAATTTCACCATAACATTAAAAATATCATTTTCATTCTTATTTATAGATGAATAATACATCACTGTGTATATATATATATATATGGATATATGTAAATATATAATATCTTCCTTTATGCCCCTTGCAAGGTGAGGGATGAAACTAGAAATCATTTGGTTAAGCAAACAAGCAAGGTCCAGAAGGACACAGAACTGAAAAACACAAAAAAGATCTATATCTTGATCCCTTTATGTATTCTTCAGTCTTATATAGTGTTTGCAATTGTGGTACTAGTGAATGAAGGTGGTGAAATGAAACTCAGCGAAAGCTATTGAATAATTGAGGTGGGAGAAGGGGAAGGTAAGAGGTAGGTGAGAGGAATCATCTGGTTGAAGTACTATATGTTCATATAAGAAACATCACTATGAAACTCCTATGAACAATTTACATACACTTTAAATGAATGGGAAGCTAACACAGGTCCTGAGAGGTATTGGTAGGAGGTGAACAGAGGGAATGAAGGAGGGTGAATATTGCCTAAATACTTCATATACATGGGTGCAAATGGAACAATGAGGCTTGCTGAGATTAGTTTGGGATGGGGAAGAGAAGAAGAGGGCAAGTGAGGAGCAGCTGGAGTCTAATCAAGGCACACGCCTCATATAGGGGCATGTCCAAACAAAACCTCCTCAGACAGTTAATGCTAATAAAAATGTAGAAAAATATCATCTACACACAGTAGCAAGATTCTTTAAAAATGAGAAAACCTGCAGGCAAGCGATGATAATCCAAGAGAGAATAATTCCAGCACGTCACCCAAGCCTTGGGGACATGATATGAACATAAAACAGCTATATTAGATGCAAAACTGGCTGATGTTCTACAGATCAATGAAAGTTCAAACTCGGGGTTACGTTTTTCTGCAACAAAATACTGATTTTCCTTTTCACTTATTAAAGAAAGCCACAAGGATCCAGGCATGGTTTACTCCCACCTATGAACTTCGATGTGAAGGAGGCTGAGATCTGGATAATCATAAGTTGAGACCAGTATGGGTAGAAATCTTGTTAGACTTCATCTCCAAATCATCAGCAAAACCTGGACTGAAGAGGTGTGTTACACGGTACAGTACCCTATGTTTAAGGTGAGGTCCTAAGTTAAAGCCCCAGTACTAGTAAAAGAAAAGAGAAAGCCACAAGGAAATAATAAGGCCTTAGGTGTCTCATTTATTGTGACTATTAAGCTGATGTTGAATTCCTCAAGCACACATAATTAAACAATCCTGTAGTGGATTTGTTGAAATACGTTTTTATCTACTATGTCTTGGAGAGTAGATACAACACTCCCTGGCACCCAAGAGTGGTGTCATTTTTCTTACAAAACTGAATTTGATCATTCTACCAAGGCCAAATAATAGCAAGAATGAAGGTAAGAAATCTTTATTTGATAGTGACCACGCTAGCTGGGGTGAGGTGGAATCTCAATGTTGTTTCAATGTGCACTTCCCTTTTGGTCAGAGCTGTTGAGTGTTTTGTCATGTGCTTATGAACCATTTTGACTTTTTCTTCTGACACGTCTCTCTGGGTCATTATCCCACTCATTAATTCAGTTGTGGTTCCTTGGCAAGTTGATTTTTTGACAATTTAATTTTTTGAGCTCTAAGTACATTCTGGATACAGGTCCTTGTCTGCTATATAGCTGACAAAATATTTTCCCCATTCTGAGGGTTTTCTATTTACCTTGTTACCTAGGTCCTTTGTCCTGCAGAAACTTTAAAGTTGGATGCAATTCCATGTACCAAGTCTTACTTTGATTTGTTGTATTTCTGGACATTTACTGAGAAAGTTTCCACTTGCTTCAAGACGCCCTCATGTTTCCCTTAACTCTTTCTGAAGCAGTCACGTGGTTTCTGGTCTTATGTTGAAATAAAAACCTCTAACATGAACCCCATTATAGCAAATACAATCTAAAACCTCTAGATATAGTCATAAATCCATGATTCCCTTCCATCCACCATCACAAAAATTTCAATCATTTCAACTCCATCAACAACTCTGACCTTGGAGAGGTTGCTAAAATTATGAAATGAGAAATAAATTTGTTTCCTCCCCCTCCACTGCCCCAGGTAAATTCCATGTTATCTTTTTAGAAACTGCTTCCAAATAGAATTGTCCTAGAAGTAGAGGACAAAACCAACTGACCGAGATATACAAGAGACACACACCTGGGCAGGTAAATGGAACATGTTGTTTGATTTTTTTTTAAGTGCCACTGTAGGCTTGCAGAGGAAGTTAAAAATGAAACTTAAAAAGTAACTCTACATTGTATGCAACGTGGAAATATACAGCTGAATGGTGCCATGCTGAGCAGCTTTAATTGTATTTAACACCCTGTGGTGTTGGTGGGGTGGCAGCAGCAGCAGAAATGCTAAGGGCAAAAATAGGTGCCATGGAACCAAATGGGGATAAAGAGATCAGCCATCAGAGAAAGACAGACAATGTGTCCTTCCTCTTTGCCTGGTAGAATTGAATAATAATCATGGGAACCAATAGGGGGATGGAATAGGAATTCCCCAGTGCATGTATTCTGTGTAGAATTATACCTCAGTTAAAATAGTTTATGGTGTTTTGTTTGGAGTAGATTCAGTTTATTGAATTGGATCCTAATAAAGAGGAGAGCTAATCTCCTGAATGGAAACCACTCCTCAATTACAGTACATTAAGCTCCTTCTTAATTAGCAACTTACAGTGTAATTATCGCTCTTGATGGAAGGCAAGGTGAAGGTGATAGAAGCAGCATCCACTATTCACCCAGCACCACATGGAGAACATTACAGCTCTGGGATCATGAATCCATTTGGAGAGATGATTTAAACCCCAGAGATGTGGCAAAACAGGAACATGAGATAATGTAACACACCCAAGGAAAGGGCTCCTGTAACTCTCATTCGGGAATGACACTTCAAGGAAAGACTGAAGGTAATCTAGCTGTCTCTGCTCCAATGCATAAAATTAGCTGCATGAATGGGAAAACTTAGATGAGGAGCTCAGAAATGGATTTCATGTGTGAGGAATTCTTTGTGAGTCAGCCGGTCTTATGAGAACTAAAGTGTTTGGAAGAGAACGGAACATTGTATAGAGACCTTGTTAGGAATTGAAGATAGGCAGAAAGAATGTCGCCTCATTCATAAGGAAATATTAAGCAAATTTCATAAGGAACTATTAAGCACAGTAAGCCAGAACAAAAGAAACAGGTTGCATGGTTTCCCAATTCACAAGTAAACACAGTGGATGGTAAAAGACAAAAACAAATACACTAGGACATGATAAGTTATACAGGTCTCTAGACATTTATATGGTGTGTGCAAAGAAGGATATTCTTAGGAAAGGACCACAAAGGCTCAATAGCCATGTGCATATGATCATATGAAATAATATATTTTGAAATGAACTACAAGAGATGGAAGTAAAAGGTTGCTTTTTTTCCTTCGATGCCCTTGTGATTTTCGATATCTTTTATCTCGTTTGTTAGTTTATTTGTCTTCGGGAAGGTAAGG
Organism: Dipodomys spectabilis; assembly: GCF_019054845.1. Classification (NCBI taxonomy): domain Eukaryota; kingdom Metazoa; phylum Chordata; class Mammalia; order Rodentia; family Heteromyidae; genus Dipodomys; species Dipodomys spectabilis. The sequence goes on along the minus strand of NW_024870731.1, from coordinate 34,920,227 downwards.
AAAGCACAGAAATGGAGGGACAAAGGTCGAACAATTGCAACAATGGTACCACGTGGATACTGTGTTGAAAAGGAACCTTACAACCTGTGGATCGGGACAGGGGGCAAAATCTGAGAGCAAGGGAGGGGTGACATTGTTCAAAAAGAAATATCCTCATTACCTGACTTATGTAACGGTGACTGCTCTGTACATCACCTTTCCAGTAACAGTAAAAATGGGTAAGCAGAAGAAATGGTAGATTCACAGTCAGCTCACAAGATCTACTCTTCAATGGAAAGATCACGCTCATGCAAACTCCACCTCTAGGCAAAATATTTCAGCCCACAAAGAAAGTGGCGAACGAACGAGTATTTTCCTAAATTGCCCCTGCTTTAAGCTAAAGGTAAAAAAAAAAATCTGTATGTGAACAAATTCATATACATGTGACAATTAGTAGAAGAGCTGCCCTATTTTTAAAAGACAGGTGTTAATACAAGAGTAGAGTGAGGGTATTTTGGAGCCTGAGGAGTGGTGTTTGGAAGTAACATGCAGTTTTATCTCCCCTTTCTTAGGCAGCTTATTCTAATTTTGTGAATCCTGCAAAGGAAAGGACCTCATGAAGAATGTAGAGAATAAGAAAACTGAGTGAGCAAGCAGTACGCACCTTTGTATTTTAGACACATGCCAGAGAGGAGCTGTGCAAATCAGATTGCACAGACCAGATGGCATTGGCCATGCACTGGTATGAGCTACTGCAGGTAAACTGAAGTACGGTCCAAATTTGGGGGTTCTAAATCACACACCACTAAGTACACAACTGTGTGAAGAGTCTACAGTACTTAAGACACAAACGAGTATGGCTGAGTTACACTTCTTTTTCTGAATTCGTTCAAGCTTTGCAACTGGAAGTCAGGTATTCATGACTGATCAGTTTGATAGCATTTACTTTCCATACTTCTCTCTCAACTGCTTGACTAATATGCCTTGCATATTCCAGGAAAGCCAGGATGACAACACAGTCTTCAAGACACTCTCTCTTTAATGCTAAGAATGTTACTTCCCCAGAACTCCAAGACTGCCAGAAAAGAGAGACTCTATTCATTGGGTCTCTTGCATTGATCCTGTGGCAAGAGTATCAGGGTCTTATCTCCAGGAAAATCTCTGTAGCCCTCTTATGGAGGCCTTGCAATCATTGACATCATTACCTTATCTCCAGTGAGATTTTCCTCCTGCTGCCCCAAGAGCCTAGACTGTGTCAGATTGTGTCAAACCCAATTCCTTATTAAGATGCTTTATTGCCTACTTTTTAAATGCCTTTGTTTTTGCTAATTAATGTTATTCATGTTTTTCCCATGTGAAATATCTAAAACAGTCCATCCATTATTAACAAGATAGCAGATGCTATTCCTTCATTCATGCATTCATTCATTCACTTGCTCTTCAGTATTTATGGGTCACCTCCTATATGATGTGTACTTGGAACTTAAGAGATGATGATACAGAGCAGAGAAAATAAAGAAGGCAGACAGAGCAGGAATATGCATAACTGGATGGGACAAATGCTTAGACTATCAAGGACCTAAATACCAAGCAGAGGTTGCCAGTTGCCAAGGATATAGACATAGGAAAGATTTTGAGTGGTATGGCAAATCGTTGGCTGGTAGCTAACATGGGGATAGTAAAGAAAGAAACTAGAAAGAAGTGTGAGGCCAAAGTGAAAAATTCATGTTTATCGTTTATTAAAATGAAGCCACTAAGGGCAATGAAGGAAGGTAGTGAACTGAAGAGGATTGTCTTAGAGAAGGTTTTCTCTGATTATAATCTAAACAAATAGTGTAAAGAGAAACTGGGAGGCGGAGAGAGTGGAGGCAGACTAGCAGCTGCTATAGTCAGCTCTAGAGATGAAAAGATGTGAAAAAAAATTCCATCGCAGGCAGGAACACTGAACGCTGACAAGAGACATTGAACTCTCAGCATTTTGTGTGTGTTATTTCGTTTAATCCTTGCAACTTGTTAGTTACAACCGAAGAGGCTAAAGCTTAAGAACTTAGACAATTTGCATTTAGCTTTTGAGTCTCAAAGCTGGGATTTGAATACTTAAATCTCTTTTTCCCCAAAGCCTAGACTTTTAACTACAACAGGTATTAAGAAGCAGGGATGGGAGACAGTGGATAAAAAGGAAAACTCCTGCTTCATTGTAAAACCAAAAAATTCAAAAGGAAATAAAAGGCCATGCATTCAGATAGAAACTCTTGTTTACGACACTGCAAAGATACAAACTTTAAGAAAAAAAATCCATTCCCTTCATATTCATTATGATTTGTGGAGTTAAAATTTCGGTTACCGGAAGGTCTATGGCTGAATTTAAATTATGATGGTAAAATAAGTCATTGTCAGTGAAAGAAGTTTCCTGCCTCCTTTTAAAGGTACTTTAATTCTATTTTCTTTATAAACTTGCAGAAAGTTGGGATTTGTTACTTCCAGATAGAAAGAAGCCATGACCCTTTACAGAGAGCCTGACTTAAGCCAGATGTGACAAACAAATGTGTCATTCATTCATGGGTCATCTCCCATGTGTACCACAACTGACCTGTAAATGGGTGAGTATTTACTGAGCCGCATTTATATTTTGCTACAGATTTTCGCATTCTCTCTAGCTATGGATCTCAGCTGCTTCCCAATGGAAATCTCAAGATACAGCATTATTGATCATATTTCTGACAAGAACTGCCTAAGATATTTCAGCCCAGCAAGGGCTGGATTATGGACTCAGTTTCCATTGTTTCTACCATTATCCATTCCAACCCTACTTACTTGAGACTCTATCTCCTCTCCTACATATTAATTCACATGAGACTTTTCTCTGCTTCCCATGGGCTCTAGCTTCTGCCTGCTACCTGCAAAGGACAGATGTATGAATAAATACACAACTCCAAATGCGTGTAGGCCTCATGCCCCATGATGCTGACCAGGTCAATGATAAAGCGGAGATAGGGAAAAGCTGGCTGCCAAATGGTTCTTCTGTTCATCTCAGGATCTGTGCTGAGGCAGGGTTCTTTCTCATACAGCTAGTCTGGAGGTAGTCCTCCAGTGCTCAGCAAGAAACATTGTCTTAGCCGGGAGCCAGTGACTCATGCCTATAATCCTAGCTACTCAGGAGGCTGAGATCTGAGGATCACAGTTCAAAGCCTGCCCTGGCAGGAAAGTCTGTGAGTCTCTTTTTGCCAATAAACCACTCATAAGTGGCACTGTGGTTCAAGTGCTCTCCTTGAGCTGCAGAGCGCAGGGACAGCACCCAAGCCCAGAGTTCAAGCCCTACGACTGACAAAAGAAAAAGAAAAAAGAGAAAAAGAAAAGAAAAAATAAACATTGTCTTCTCATAAAGATCTAACCAGCTCTTTCTTCCTTCATACTTGTCACAGGTTGAACAACCCCCCAAAAAAGATTTAGTAGACAAACTCTACCTTAAACATCTTCATATACAATCTAACATAAGGAAAACAACTATGATTAATACTATCATTATTGTATCAATCAAGGAAAGAATTGTTCAAAGAAGTAAATCTGCAGTCTCACAATTCAGGAACAGCTTACTTGACATTTGAATCCTTGCCAGGTATATGACTGATATTTGCCAAGCATGTCATCGCTATTTTAGAATTCTTAGATTTAATGGCTGTTAAAGATTATTTGTGCCCCTTCTCCTCCCACCAAAGTGTTGTAGTTCAACTTCCAGTAGACTTAGAATATGAACCTATTTGTAATTCAGGATCTTCAAATAAATAATTAAGATTTCATACTAGCGTATAATGGGCTAATCCTATCTGACTAATGTCCTTATAAAAGAAGCAAGAACAGACACCCCCTCGAGTATCATGTGACCAGAGAGGCAGAGAATGGAGAGACATATTTGAAAGTCCAAGAATCCAATGATCTGTAGCTGTTCTAGACGTTAAGAGGAGTCCAGACCTGCTCTGCAGATATCCAAGGGGACAGAGCCCTACTGATATCAGAAGACTGGGTTCTACAATAAAGAATTGAGAAAGAGAGAATAAATTTGCATTGTTTTAGGTTATAAAGTTTGCAGTACCTTATTTTAGCAACCTTAAGAAAATTCTTGGCAAATTTCAACAGATTTTTCTCCTGGGTGTATAAGCTCAGATTCTCAGTGGAGTTCATTCAGTTTGTATGTATCTTAATCTATATATCTTTCATGATAATGAAATATATATATATATATATATATGTATATACATATACATATATATACACACATTTTTGTGTGTGTCAGTTGTGGGGTCTATAAACTCTGGGCCTGGGCGCTGTTCCTCGGCTCTTCAGCTCAAAGCTAGTGCTCTACCACTTGAGCCACAAGGCCACTTGTGGCTTTTTCTACTTAAGTAGTGCAGAGGAATCAAACAAAGGGCCTCATGAATGCAAGGCAAGCGCTCTACCACTGAGCCACCTTCCTAGCCCCTGAAAGTAATAAATTGTAAAGTATAACAATTATACAGTATAATGTATATAAAGTATAGTAATTATAAAGTTCAATGATAAAAATCAATGATTGATGCATGTTTAATCCCAGAAATAATAGATGTTAATGTTCTCATAATATTATTTTTTAAAGTTTTATAGAAAATTTCAAAAACAGATAAAACAGAAAGTTATATCAAAATGCAGCGTATTGTTCACTTGGCTTAAACAGTTATAAATACATGTGCTTACTTGACTCACCAATCTCCCAATTCTCCCACCCAACATCATTTTAACTCAAAGCAAAGACAATGTATAATTATATCCATAAATAATTCCACACATATCTTTAAATATTGCAACCATCATTTAAAATCAAAGCTTGAAATCGTGATCATATCTAATGCATTTGAAATTATATCCAATGCCTTATGATCAGTGTTAACTTTTCTCAATTTCTAAAAAGTGTTTGACAATTTTGTGTGCTCAAATCAGAATTTTTTTCATCTAACCTATGTAACTTGGTTAAGACATCTTTTAACTCTCCTAGTCCAGTGTCACTTTTCTTATTTTCCTTGCCATTAATGTGGTGAAAAAAATTATATATCCCTCATAAAGAACTTCTCATGTCTGGTGTTCTGCTGATTGTTTTACTCTGCTTCTTTCTTGTTTCAACCATGCTGTTTTCCCATGTGCACACACGCGCGCGTGCACGCGCGCGTGTGTGTGTGTGTGTGTGTGTGTGTGTGTGTGTGTGTGTGTGTGTGTGTCCCCTGAAAACAGATGAGGAGATTTAAGCTTTGATAAGATTCAGGCTTAATATTTTGCCATGGATGGTTTAAAGGATACGCAGTACAAAATACTTCCTACTATTCAACATCAGTAAGAGCCTCATTCCTGATGTCTCTATTTGTGGTAGAGAGGGTATTCTACTTAAAAGGTCATCTGACTTTACTAAAGATTTTCTAATAGATTTGCAAAATTCAGTTTTTATTCCAGTAGCTATTTTTTTCCATAGAAACACATGTTATAATTTCATCGACTATGTATTTCCATAGAATGGTACTCTAACTACTTTGAAGGATGGTTGAATTGATAATAGAAAGGTTCAAAAAAGTGTTTCTTTCTCAGGATTTACTATTTTTGGGTCATTATATACTTACTCATTCTGCATTTGACCCATTTTAATCAATTGTTATTTTTACTAATTTTTAGGGTCACATTGTGCATTTGAAAATGATTACCTCTATATAGTTACAATAGGAGTATTTTCCAACCTTTCTGTTTCAAGAAGATATTCCAGGTTCATCTTACAAACTTGGAATCAGTTATATACCTAAAGTATATACAGAGATTCTAAGACCACAATGTGAATGCTGGGGTTAGTCATTAATGCGTAGATGGTCATTCTTTTAGATATTTACCCGTGGATAGGAGTAGAATGAATCCATATGTTCAATGCCCATGGGTCACACCTGTAATCCCAGTTACTCAGGAGGCTGAAATCAAGAGGAGTGACTCCAGATAGAAAAGGCCTCAAGACTCTATCTCCAAAATAACTAGTAAAAATAATAAAATAAAATACAAAAGCTAGAGGCATAGATTAAGTGGTAGAATTCAAGCAAAGCCAGTATGAGGCCCTCAGTATAAATCCCAGTAAAAGGGGGTTCCCTTCTGTCCACATCCCCTCCAGCATCTGTTGTTATTAGAGTTCTTGATTATAGCCATTCTAACTAGGGAGAGGTGGTATCTCAGTGTTGTTTTTATTTGTATTTCTTTATGGCTAGAGAGGTTGAGCATTTCTTCAAGTGTCTATTGGCCATCCTTCTTTCCTCTTCAGAGAAGTTTCTCTTTAAGTCTTTAGCCCACTTATTTATTGGGTAGTTTGTTTGAGGATTTGTTGTTGGGAGATTTAATTTTTTGAGTTCCAGGTATATTTTATTTACTTATTTACTTATTTTTTGGTGGGTTGTGGGGCTTGAACTCTGGGCCTGGGTGCTGTCCCTGCGCTCTTCAGCTCAAGGTGAGCACTCTACCTCTTGAGAAGAAATGCTCAAGCTCCCTAGCCATAAAAGAAATGCAAATCAAAACAACATTGAGATACCACCTTACCAGAGTTAGAATGGCTATAATCAAGAACTCTAATAACAACAGATGCTAGAGGGGATGTGGACAGAAGGGAACCCTACTGCATTGTTGGTGGGAGTGTAAACTTGTTCAACCACTTTGGAAAGTCTCAAAAGACTCCATATATAGCTCCCCTATGACCTAGCAATGCCCACTTTGGGGCATTTACCCAAATGATCACAAATAAGACCATACTAAAGCTACCAGCACAAGTATGTTTATTGCAGCATTATTTACCTTAGCCAAGATATGGAACAAACCCAGACACCCCTTAGTAAATGAATGGATCAAGAAAATGTGGTATATACACAATGGAATTCTGTGCCTCCATCAGAAAGAATGACATTGCCCATTTGTTAGGAAATGGAAAGACTTGGAAAATATTATATTAAGTAAAGTAAGCCAAAGAAACATAGGTCCCATGGTTTCCCTTATTTGCAATAACTAGGTCTAAGACAAGCAGAAAAGGTCAGATAAGATGTTAAGCGAAATGAACCCCAAGATAAGGACACAGTGTTTTTTATCTATCTTGCTATTGTTTCTAACATATTTATATGGTGATTGTTTTGTTGCTTTGTATGTCCCTCCACACGGTATAACTCCTGTTTTCACTGTATTTGATGTTAGTATAATTTGGGGAGGGGAAGGGAAAAAACAAATTGTTTAAATAGGGATACAGGGTTCATTTCCCTAACATCACCTTATCTGACCTTTTCTGCTTGACTCAGACATATACTAGATATTGCAATTTTTTTTCTCTTTCATGTGATTGTTTCTAACACATTTATAAGATTATTTCTTTGTTGCTATGTATGTACCTCCCCCATAGTATAACCCCTGCTTTCACTGTATTTGATATCGGTATAATTTGTGGAGGGGAAGGGGAAAAACCGTTTAAATAGGAATACAGGTGGACCCATTGCAACTATGAGATGTGTAAGTTGTTATGTCGAAAACGAACTTTACAACTTTGGTGCGGGGGCGGGGGGGGGGGGGGGGGGGAGGGGGAAGGGCGGATTGGGGGGAAGGATGGGAAGGGATGGGAAGGGGAAACAAAGAGGAGGCAACAATGCTTGATAAGAAATGTACTCATTATCTTGCCCATGTAATTGTAACCCCTCTGTACAGTATTTTCACAATAAAAATAAATAAATAAACATTTTAAAAATAGGGATACAGGTGGACCCATTGCAACAATGAGATATATAAGATGCTATGTCAAAAAATGAACTTTACAACTTTGGCAGGGCGGGGTGGGTGGGAGTATAGTCATGGAGATGGGAGGGCAGGGATCATAGGGGAAAAACAAAGGAAAAAAGATATCAAGAACTAATACTGATAATATAAATTCAAGTATTAGAATTGTGGGGATTTGTTTAACTTCTTTAAATTTCTTTAAATTTAATTTATAAATAAATTTAACTTAATTAAATTTATTTGTTTAACTTCTTTAAATTTACTTTCAATAATAAAAATCATGTTTCTTACTGACATAACAAGTATTTATTTACTTTCTCCTAAATCTGTAATCATTTGCATGGAATTACATCAGTGTTGTAAAATAATGACATTTTTTTACTCTATACCATTTTCATTCAGCTGAAGTCCAGAATGCTTTGTATACATTACAGAAATTAAAGTATCCTGAAATATTTCTTCCGTGCACCCTAATATTTGCACAGATAACAGAATTCAAATCTCTTCAAATATTTTTTCTCCATGTCATAGAGGTAAGGATTGCTTTTTCCATACTTTATATAAAATTACTTCTAAGTTCAAAAGTAAAATAATCCAGTCTGTTCTCTATCCCTTCCATTCTTCCTTCTGTTGATAGCCATTTTTAGTTTGTATTTTATCTTTCTCTTCATTTTTAAGTATACTTTAAAATTAGCTTTTGACACAGATTTCTCCACCTTTTTGGAAGTGTAATTGCATAGTTGTCTATCATAATAGATTAGCTGTAATTTTGTTTGACCCCCATATTGATAAACACGAATTTCTCATTTTCACTCTTATGAAGCTTGCCTTGATAAATTATGTCTTACATAAATATTTAAGTCCCATCTCATGATTGCTTTACAATTAATTCCTAGTGTAATTTTTCATTTGAATGCGACTATTTCAAGCTTTGTCCCGTAAGTGCCAAGTAGCATTCTCAGATTTGGTATTCAAGAGCATTTTCTCCCACACGATTTGATGTCCCAATTGTCTGCATTGACAATCTCCCATGAATATGAAAGCCATTATGGTGGAGACCATTTCTGTAACATTTCTTTCTTCAGTGAACTTCATCTAGTTAAAAGGTAATGAAATATTGTATGAATTTCAAATCATTCAAATCAACACTCTAACATAGAACCTTTAAAAAATATAAACCCATAAAATTGGAGCATTATGCTTTGGCATTTCCAGAATGATGTAAAACTTTTATTTCTGATTCCCTTGTTCTTTTTAAGTCTCTAAGAAGAAAGTATTTATGTGAGTCAGGTCATGCTGTTCATTCCAGTTTCCTTTCCATGTTAGAGTCTCATTAAGATTTGACTTTTCCAATTCACATCTTCAGCCCTTCTGCAACAAAATTTACCTACCTTACATCAGAGCTCTTGGGCGCTTCATTCATGAGATATAAGTAATATAATGAGTTGATTAAAGAAATAAAGCTGTGGCCTATGCTGGAAATTCTAGCTACTCAGTAGGCTGAAATATGAGGATCATGGTTCAATTGCAGCCTGGACAGAATAGAAGCATGTGAGATTATTTGATACAATAAACTACCAAAAGCTAGAAGTGGGGGTATGGCTCAAGTGGTAGGATGCTAGTCTTTATCAAAATCAAAAAAAACCCCAAAACTCAGGTACAATAACCAGGCCCTGAGTTCAAGGAACATGGACAATAAAAACCAAGGCAGCCAACTGTGTTATGGGGCTACTAGTAAGCTAATATGATAATGTTACAGTTTCAAATGTAAGTATCAATGATATGGAGAATTGCAGCACTTTCAGAATGATTACTGATGAAATAACTACTGAGTATTAATTAGATACCAAGTATTATATTAATAAACCAAGGATATAACATTTAGCTACACAGACTTGGCCAGTACTTTAGTAAAAATGTATTATATGGGTGATGTACTGATGTTTATATATATTTATATATATATATATAAACAGCAAAAGGCACATAGTATTTAGTTTTGAATATCTAGCATTAACAAAGATACTGATAAGTTAATATCTGTTCTAAGTAGGGGATCATGATAGAGTAAACTGCACTGATTCTGGCAGGAAAAAGTAGAGAACCAAATATATAGCCCAAACCTGCAGGTAGAATGACACTTAAGCCTCATCAGTGGTTGCTTGCTTTTTCTTGATAGTAGAGTTCTCCTGGACAGATGTAAATCAGAGGTCATACAGCTGTTCTTCTCCTTCTGGCACTGTGCACGTAAGAAAAATGCAGAAACTGGGTGTGTAAGAACTGTGTTCCTGCCACATACACATACCCACACACACACACACACATGCATACATGAGCATATGTGTGGAGGGAGGAGGTAGAAGGTAGATACACAAAGCAGATGGAGGTGTGGAGGGCGACATACAGTGTGAGGGATGGTGTGAGAGACATACAGCCTTCATATACACTGTGTCTCCCAGAAAACTGACGGAAGTTCCTATAAGACCAGAAAGCATTTATGGAATCCTTAAAAGATCTCAAACCACAATTTTAAAAATTAAAATGATAACAGAAGCAGAAAGGCCCATTTGGCTTTATTAAAAATGTTTACCCATCACTTAGAAGTGGACTTAATCAGATAAAGCAGTTTCTAGAAATTTGTGAAATATATAAATATGTGAATCAACCTCCTTTCTTGTGTTATTGAATATTACTTCTTCCTGTCCTACCTCCTCCATACCATGCATCCCACAGCTTATAACCATTTCTGAAAGTTATGTCTATCCCAAGAACATAAGTTCCATGTGAGCAGAGATAGTGTTTAACATGCAAGACCTTTATTCAAAGTTCCAATAAACAGATGCTCAACAAATAATTATAGCCTGGATGGCTCAAGGAACATAAGAAAGCAGAACGAAAGAAAGATAGAAAAGAAGAAAAAAGAGAAGGAAATAAAAGCAAAGAAAGAAGGAATCACCTAGGTTACCTGACTGGTCATTATCTCAAACTTTGTGAATTTATCACGTATTCTGTGCAGGTGCAGGAATGGGCACACATGATTTCCAATTGCAAGTTGAGTGCTGCCTATTAACTTTACTGAGTGCACCATGGCTTGTAACCAATGGTAAGCTCTTTTCATGTTTCACCTCATTTAATCTTAAACAAATCTGGAGGAAAGAATAACTTTAAATGATTTAACAGCTCCCAGAGCATCTGGGGAATGTACTGTTAACAGTTTGGCAATGGCTTCCATGTTTTGACAACTGCATAGATATTCATAACTTTCTAAAACAAAGACAGAATGGAGCCATTTTTTTTGAGAAACCGAGATTTCAGATATCATTTTGGCCCAGAAGGCAGCATACATTCAAGAAGAGGAACATCTCACCAAGCTGGGTGCCTGTGGCTCACGTCTGCAATCCTAGCTACTCAGGAGGCTGAGATCTGAGGATCATGGTTCAAAGCCAGCCCAGCAAGGAAAGTCCATGAGAATCTTAACTCCAATTAACCATCAGAAAACTGGAAGTGGCACTGTGGCTCAAGTGGTAGAACACTCACCTTGAGCGAAACAAGCTCAAGAATGCCCAGGTGCTGAGTTCAAGCCCTAGGTCCAGCAAAAAAAAAAGAAAAAGAAAAAAAAAAACTTAAGAGGAAATGCTGTGTGTTTGGAATCAGGAATCACACAGACACAGAGATGTGCCGGGTCTTCTTGAGAAAAAGACCAGCTGCCAATTATTTGTAACCTTTCTACCCTGAAGAGAAAAGTCAAATTTAGAGATTTATCACAAAATATTATCAAAGAATCATTTGAGATCCAAGTGATTCCAACTCAAAGCCTTTCATCAAGCCAAAGGTGATTGTAGACCCTTCAAAAAGAGCATCAACCGTACCTTTTCATAGGTTTCTATTAGGAAAACAATGGAGAAATGCAGACCTTATAATTTGATCTTTTTCTTTTTCCTTTTTTTTTTTCTTTGCTTTGGGGGATGGTCAAAGATTTGAGATTAATAGTATGCTGCCTTCCATCTGAACTCTTATATTATCTATCCTCCATGGATTTCCTAACAAAACCAAGGCTATAGAGAAGAATATTGCTTGCTAAAGGATACCGGTATTTCTTCACCATTCTTTGTTAACAACATTTACCATTTAGGGGCACCTACAGAGCAGTGAGTGCTATGTATTGACCATTTGAACCGTTGCTGAAAATCTATATACCTGGAGCAGTTAGCCTTGGGTGGAGTTAAATGCATTTTTAAAACTTTTTTTCCCTTTTGCTGTTATTCCCCAAGAGAGAAAGTAATAAATAGCACCATCTCCCGTGTTTCTATTTCTGTGGCATTAATCTTGGAGTTTAGCATTATTGTAATCATGCCTTATGTACGGTAAATGCAGTCCTGAAATCTTTGGGGACTTGCTTTTGAAATGTTCTGTTGGAAAGTGAAGGTACCAATTCTAACATCGGCGCCCCCGTACAAAGTGTTTTATACAAATGTAAAATATGTTTCATTGCCAAAGAAACTCAAGAGTCTATTATGGAGAAGATACTTCACCATCACAGAAATCACGGTTTAAGGAGATTAGAAGGAAACAAAAGACTTGCATCTGTAAAGACGAACAGCTCAGTGCTTGCTTTCCTCTATTCTTTTAATCCCCCCTGCAATACATTACTGAACAAGTCTGTGAGCTCCCAAGCATTCATGCTAATCATCACTGGTCCATCACCTGCCATGTGTCTGCTTACTGCAATCCAGATAAACAATGCACAGGTTCCTTAGGGAGCCAGCATCTCCCTAAGAGAGCTCGGGTTTCACCAGGCTTCTCATTTTATCATAACAGCACTGCCCTTTCCTTTCCCCAGAATGTATGAGTCCCCAGAAGCTCCAAGTTCTCTAAAATAAAGGCACGTGTTTATACTATATCCTTTGGTTTTCTTTAGATTGTAGTCTCTGTAAAGGCTCTGATCTAATATATCTACCCTCTCTCCAAGGAAGGGAAAGGATTGGGGAGTATTGTATTTGTGTGTGTATACATGAATTTACATATATGCATATATACAATATATACATATATGGTATATAGTAGTGCTATTATTTAAATTCTGCTTCCATTTATCTCACCATGGGATTGTTATATGAGTTTTTTTTTTCTGAATCATCACTTATTAAACATGCCCACTATACAGTAAATACTGTATAGACTAAAATTTGCTAAGTTCACAAACACCACAGTTTTATAAGGATGACTAAATTACCCTAACTATTCAACTAAGTATTTGCGTATGTATGTGTGAGAAGGAAAAAGACAGCGAGACAGAGAGAAAAGAGAAAGGAGGGCTGCAACAAATTCCTGTTCTCCATGTTTTCCTTACAATCATTGTAATGCACTACTGTTTAGTTCTCTTCCCAAGTTCCCAAATAATTCTAGATAGCAAGAATTCTGGGAATCTTTCATGATCTTAAGATACTCTAAACTAAACCAAGAAGATGTAAACCAACTAAATAGTCCCATATGAAGTAATGACACAGAAACCACGGTGGTAAGAAAGGCCCAAGGACCAGATGGCAGATGGATTCACAGCTGAATTAGTTGAATTTATAAGGCCTTCAGCTAGTTTATGGAATTGGTTTTTAATCACAAAGTTGTTCTCTCCCCGCATTTCTTAAGGACAATGAATACAAGTTTCTAAAACAGATCAGGAAAGTTTAGAGATGTAACTCTGTGTGTGTGTGTGTGTGTGTGTGTGTGTGTGTGTGTGTGTGTGTGTGTGTGTGTGTGTGTGTGTGTGTGTGTGTGTGTGTGTGTGTTGGATTTTCTGAGTCTGATATGGGTCATGTATCTTCTTTCTAACTTGCAATGGTGGAATAAGCTTCTGGCCTCTAAGCTCAACATGACAGAGTGTAGAGGGACTGACAGGAGACAGGGATGGCTGTGTCATACAGGAAAGGACTGGCCTCAGCCCACAAATAGGGAGATCAGTTCTGCTCACAGCCCATTGGCGAGAACAAGCCTATATCTAAGAGAAACTGGACATGGGCAGGATGGTGGGACACTTGGTATGTTTTGTCTCTCTCGTCTTTCATTGTTCTCTGCTCAGCTTTCATGTGGCTAAGGATATTACCATTCAGAATTTAGGTTGCTACTTTCTTGATCAAAATATAAACATTCAAAAGAATATTCAGACTTTCTTTAGATTTGTCATCCATGTGAAAAGGGTTAAGCTTCCCTTTGACCATTTCTCCCTGTCTCTCTGTCTCTGTTTGGCACGTTGGATTCCAAAATTTACTAGGTTGATCCCTGGCCATCCGTATGACAAGAGATTGAAACTACCTGTACCACCACATTTATCTCACAAGAACCACACTGTTTCCCTCATGAAATGACTGTCATCACAAATTCTTCAACGTCTTTTACAAATCCAGCACTGAGATAATCATCAATTAGATCATTGGTCTGGTCAGACTACTCTTAGCTACGTAGACCCCCACCAACCTCTCCTTTGTTTCCTGTACCTTTAAAACCTCAATGATCCTATCAGTCATGGAAGGTGGCAATGGGGTTATCCGAATCCCTTTATTTCTTCTTCTTCTGATTGTAGCCAGCTTTAATTGCATCTACTTTCTCTACCATTCCCTACTTGTGTCTTTGATTGGCAGATTGGGACTGGTGGCTTAGTAGAGTCTGTTGGGACTTAGAGAGCTGGGTCTTCTGTCCTAAACTTGGCAACAATGCTTCAAGGTACACTTTAATTAACTGACATAGCAGGATGGACGGGCATCTCAGTATTTGACTTATGTTCCTGGAGGCAGGATTGAAGCTCCATTGACTGTCAGACACAGCTTTGCCATTCCCTATGAGAGGATGATACTCTTGTTAAGAGGAAGGGAAAAAGTGCTAAATTGCTCATACTTTTGGGGCCCATTTTCATCTTACTACTTAATCTATTTTTCTGCTATTTTCATGAGTATCTCATAATAAGTATTGCTTAATTCAGATTTTCTGTCAAGATGAGGAGTCAACAGGTAATGAAGTGAGCTCATGATGTGACTGTGGTGTTTCCTGATTCTCACACATTAATTCCATATCAGAACTGTTCACTGATTAACAGCTTTGATGTCTCCATTCCTGTAGACACTTTTAACAATTATGTGTGAGGTGACCCCTAATCCCACAAACCCTTCATTGTCAGAGTTGTTTATTTCTTCTGAAGAAAAAATAAATGAAAGAAAGATGATGGAAATGGGGCTTAATTCTTAGGATACCTGTGTATGCTGAGTTTCACTCACGAAAGAAAAAGAAATCTAGAAATGTCTCATTTCTGAGCCTGTAACTCTATGTCTTGGTATTAGGTTCCATGGTTTCCATGTCTCTAGGGCTCTCAATTCAATTTGTACCTGCCAAGAAGTTGCACATGTGCAAAATGTGGGCCACATAGAAGGGGGAAAGAGGCAGAATGGATATCCTTCCTATAACATGCTCTGGCTGTGGGCACTGCGGCATCGACTTCTGCAGACATGGGCTCCACACAGTCTACTGGATGCCATGTTATCTCAGCCCTCCCAAGAGACCTTGCAGCTCCCGTGATAGTTTCTTTTTCTCCTTTTTTGTTTTTGGAACGACATCATCAGCAATGATGCAATGGACAGGATGTGAGCAAAACACCGAGTGGTGGCATCTCCGATGGCCTTTCCATCTTCCCACCTTTTCACACTTTTGCCTTGGAAGGTTCTAGAACCTTGTTTTCTGCTCTGAAATGTATCAAATCAATGTTTCTACCTTTGGCAAAAGTGTCCTTCCTTTTATTCACATATGATTTACCAGGAAAGCGATGCATCTTGCAAAACATCAATTCCTTGAGCTTTTAATTTATATTAAGGAAAATAAAGAATATCTTGCTACATAAATTTGGGAGATTCTGCCCAATGAACATTTATTGATAAAGTCACTCAGTGTACTAGTTCTGGAAGAGTCTAAGAGACCTAGTAATGTAATACATGCATTTAATATTTAACAATGTTATCAAAGTATCATTTTCTGCACTTGATTTAAAAAATGCTTTCACCACTTTCTTGGATCATCTTCTAGAACTATCCTTTAACGGCGACACTGTGATAATTGGCATATTGTACCAATTTTTTGGAAATAAAACTATGCTTTTATTTATGAAGTGAAACTGTTTTTTCTTTATGGTATAAATCATATCACAATGAACTTGTGAAGACATAAATACCAGCTGTCCTTCGTTTTTTTTCTTTTTCTTTCCTCTCCAGCCCCACTACCATCCTCCACATTGGGGATACTTCTAATTTTCTCAAGCTGGAAAAGCAGCAAAGTAATCATATCACGGCTGTTTCTAAAATAGAAGTTAATGATCTTAGTGAGTAAATGGATATGATCATCTCCCCAAATAAAATACACAGTGTAAAAGTTCATCCACAGTTCATCAGCGAGCAACCATGTTCACAGTTTGTTTTTTTTGTATTTTAAACTGAAATAACATGTTTTAATTATCCCAACATTAGCTAATAGGGTTTTGTAGGATAATAACTCCAGAGTTTAGTGAGCTTCTAACTAGAAGCTCCTATTGAGAATCATTTTTCTTGTTTTTTTTAGTTGATAAAGAGATCAGCCTCCGATATGTCAGTATTTCAGCTGCCTGGTATTCATTTTAATAAGCTATTAACTAGTTGTTAGAAGGAATGACCTATGGGAATCACCCTCAGTATACTCCATACTTCGCTTGGTCTGGGTATATGTGAAAATGCCATATGAGTTTTCATGCTTTTAGTTTATACTTCCACATTTGAGAGAAAACATGTGCCCTTTGTGTGTACAACATGCTTTGTCTGAGAGGCACGGAGGAATGTAGGTGAATGCAATTATCTCAATGTACATAAACATGGAACAGAGGACAAACTGGGTTGAGTTAGATGAGGACTATGATGGAAGAAGGTGACCTTGATCATGGAACTCAGAAATCAGTTTCTGTACTCAAAACTTCTATGCCTAACTATTTAAACTTAAGAACACAAAATGTAAAGGAAGCCTCTCAAAAAAAGGAAAATATGTCAATATAATTCAGTGATCTCCAGCCCTTGTAATATTCCCAGGTTTCTTACCAGTGTCTTTACACAGACAACCACATTTTTTCTCTAGAGCTGGGCTTGCTTGCCAAAAATGTCACTCTATCTTATAAGTAAATTACAAAATATTGGCATCAAATTCACATTCTGTACCTCCCCAATCTGCCCTGAACATTCATCCATTAATTCAGGTAATCTTATTTCTATAGACTTTTCTAAACCATTCAATGGTTCCCTATACCAGTGTCATTACTCCAGTCAGCACGCTCTTCCCTGCCCCAAACTGTAGACACCTCCTGGTTGAATTTTCTCTTTCTTACACTTCCATCTCCCTATGGTATCTGAAACAAACTTTACAGTGTGAAAGGTGCTTGGATCAAAATGCCTCAGGTCTTCTTAATGCCTACAGGATAAAGTCGAATCTCCTTCTCCCAGCAAATGATGGCTCTTCAAAGATTCATTCCTTGCCCCCACTTCAAGCCTGATGACTCCCTTCACATATTTACCTCCAACCCTCCTGAGCTACTCTGATTCCAGGGGACTCTGTATACTTCTTAAATCCGGGTCTTTGTAGGCAACAATGCTCTCACCCTGACTCCCCTGGCTTGTACAGGTAAAGCTTCCTTTTCCGGTTTCAGTGAGAACTCTCCTTTCCTGGGGACTTCTCTCATGAAGACTTCCATAGAAGTTGACTGAATGCCTCTCTCATACTTTCAAGACTAGCTGTGCCTAGCTGATGTGTAATACCTTCCGCTGGGTATTTCTTGATTATTTATCTACTCCATACAGTGCTCCTGCAAGTCATTTCTTTCATTTATCTGACAAGCATTTATTTTATTTTCATTTTGTTAGCTCTTCTGACTAGCAAAGTGTCTTTGTAAATAGGCTATGTATATGTATACACGTATATACATATATGCATGACACAAAATTATACTATAGACTATATCAATGAAATGTATGTATTGTTTTAATTATCTACGAACAATTTAGATGACCAACCAAGAAACCCATGGAAAGGTGGCTTTTTTCTTCCTTGAGAATATGTCTCCATTATCCACTGTTGTACCAAACATCAACAAACTTACACGTTCACAATGTGGAGTGGAACCAACATCTCTTTATCATCTCTGTTCTCAGCCCCTGGGTGAGCATGGTAATGGTCCTTCCATTCAGGGTATGATTGCTGTTAATCAGCACTTGTAGTTTGGTGGCAGTGATATGGAGGGGGATGCTGTGGGGGGGGGGATGGAGTGGGGGGTGCTGTCAGGTTAGTGATAATGAGATGGTTGTGTATGAATGACAACTGGTTGTAGCTTTCTCACAACTGCTCTTCCTGTCATCGGCAGCCTGTGAACAACTCACAGAGGCTGATCTGATGGGAGACAATCACAGGCACCATGATTTTTTTCTGTGTCTGTGCTCAGGATGATGTTTCTCTATTTAGCTCAAGCTTTTCTGTGTTGTTTCCTGTAAGATTTCCTAGTAAATTTTTTTTTCTGCCTAAAGGTGATGCACTCAGAACCTTCTCTCCAAGAACACATCCTAATGAGGATGTTTTCAAATTATAGGAGCAAACCTCATTCTACTTCCTCACACCTCCTGAACATTTCACAATTTACATTAATTAGAGGAACTGGGTGGTGTTGTAACAGGTACATTAATCTGCCTCTTCCTTGGAGTGAATTGAGTAATTAAGATTAAGGCTATTGTCAGAACAAGGAAGGAACTCATCCCCATGTGGAATTACATCTGTGTTTGTGATTAAGCTTCTTCCCAAAAGGATTTTTTTTAATATAAAACAAAGGGAACAAGCCTTTAAATGAGAGTATGTATTTTCTATTCTCTGTTGACTTAGAACTTCTCTCAAGACCAGTGTATTATACTTATACAATGTTACGCGTTGTTGAGAGTTAGAGAGAAAAATGTCAATCCTATTAACAAGGAAGTGTAACTGAGAGCTTCTATTAGGATGGCTGTATTAAGCAATTCCAGGCATCCAACCATCTTAAAATGAATTCACAAAGGCAGCCCGAGTTTCTTATACTTCCTGTTGTAGTGTTGTTGTGACTGCCACTGAATGTCCTCATCCACTCTCTTCTGTTTCCTTCTGTGGAAAGGAAGGAGATTCAATTCAACTTTACTACCAGCTAAAATCTGAAAATTCGCTCCGACCTTTTAAATTCCAGTTCATGAAAACTGGAAACAATCTCTGAACTTGAACCAGGGTGCTGATCTCACAGGAAAATGGACATTGGTTAAGAGTTTCTTTGGGTTTGATTTGAAGATTTGAGGTAGATAGTTGAATTTCAAAGCCAGCATTGGTCCCACAAAATTGTGTGATGATGATCTGTCACTCAGGCAGGGTTTGTATAACCTCATGCAAGGAAGATAATAATCATTGTCTATGCTTCACATGACTATTGTGAGCATTTAGATCATGAGCTTGAACCATGAGAAAAATAAGTCAATCAAGCCAATGTCTTACATCAACTGATTGATTACTCAGCAAAATTTTGCTATCAACATGGTTATTGGATAGTTGTCTCGTTTATTGAAATAGTGGATAACATCTATCTCCTATACCTAGACATGTACAGTGTTCCTAAGAAATTTAAATAAATTCAACATCACCTCTCTTTAAGAGGACATCTAATATGATACATCTTCAACATCAATAAATCCTCATTTGTCTGACTGATACTTGGAGAAAGGAAATCCTAAAGCGCCACCTGGTGGCCTATTGTGGCCTTTTGCTCCAGCTATGGCCACTACCAATACTGGACAACCACTAGTTTTGATGAAACTGGGAAGATCATGAAAAATGAAGTCTTGGCCCATTATGTTAATTAAGCATAACTGAGCGCCATGGAGTGTCGGACCCAATCTAAACATTTTCAAGACTCAAAAATGAGACTAAACATGGAGTAACATCTCCTTATTTCTGAATTGATTCATAGCCAAATCTTATTAAGAGAATGATTTTGGATGATGTGATTTTTGGATGAGGCACTCCAGAATTAACTTATGAAAGTTATGGGTAACATTTATCCATCATTCATTAAAATTTAAATAAAATCTTTGCTTTAATGCCAATACATTTTTTACTGCCAATTTGTCTTTCTCACTAGAATCTTCCCTGAACCAAAGCATTAGTGAGACACCAAGACCCTTCATCTTACTGCCTTTTCCTTCCAGTCTTTCTGCCCTAAGCTTTGAAGATTTTACATATACAATAGCAATACACAATAGTACTGTAAGCCAGCAATGACACAGTGGCAACATGCAGTTCAGTGAGTCCATAGACATAATAATAATCCAGCCTCCACATTAGCTGGAGTTGTAAGATTGACTTTAGTGGACAGAGTATGCTTTTTGGACAATGTGAGCACATCTATTTGGAACAATAAGGGGGAATGATGGAGGTATGTTTACTAATGCAGGCAGCAGTGGCCAACTAGTAGAATTATAATAACCTTGTTCAGAAATTCACATTTCCCAAACTCCCAAATGTTTTACAAGCATTGCCTTTGGATGTATTGTCCTTTACAAGGGAAGTTCTCACCATCAATAGATAGCACTGCTGTGACCCAATTAAGTCATGTCCTTAATCTTTACTCCTTTTTTAAAAAATTTTCCTGCAGTAGGGTTGATTTTAATTCTAGTCTTTTGACACCTGTGTCATGGGTTCTCATATGACAAAGATGTAGGATGGCTAAAGTAGAACATTCTATAATTTCACTAAATTTAAGTCTGATTTGGAAATGATGTGAAGAAGCAGATTGTCTAAAACACCATTCTAGCTCATAATTGCTCTGATCCATCCCCTCTATCTGTTCCCAAAGCACAGCCTTGCCTCTTACTACTTCTTCTCTGAGTTTTCTCCAGAATCCCTTATACTGTCTCACAGTCTAAAATCATTACCCACTCAAAGCTCCAACAGAGTATGGCCATGATAAACCATTTCTGGTCTCAAAACACAGTCTACTCTAAGTGTGGCTTATGCTTCATTAACCACTTTTTTCCAACTCTACCTTTGCAGGTATGATATACCTAATTAATATACTGGCGGTAAAATGACAGAGTTGACAACATGGTCCCTAAGTAGATACCATGTATTCATACACACACACACACACAGCCACCCCACCATGAGCGTAAGAATACCTCTTTCTCCAAATTAATGGCCACTGTTTTATGCAGAGCCATGTGTATAGATAGCTTCAATCAGAACAACAGCAACAACAACAAAAATCAACATGTCATACAATTATAGTATCTGAGTATGAGTTTTCTAGCAGTGAACACAGTTATAAATCTGGAAGGGATAAAAAAGGAAAGTCATTATCTAAAACTAGGCAATATGGGAGAAAAGCAATTGTTTCAGCAAAAATTTTGCTGAATTTACTGATAGACATTTTTTTTCAAAGTCTGATGCTAGATCGGCCATGAGAAGTCTCACATAGAAGGTTGGAGGTCATTGTAGGTATGCCCTTGAGGTCAGGACAGATTAAGCAAGAGCAGTGGAGATGGGAATAGAGGAAAGACATATTCTCAAGGCTCATTAGTGAACCTGGGCTCCACGATTCCCGAGATGGGCAGGTCTCCCTCACAGGAGGCGGCCCTCACAAGGAACATGGGTTAGAAAGTGGATTCTCTGTCTATAACTACCATAGAATTCTCGCTCTACTCCCCTTCATGACCATGAACAACTGTCCTAGGCGATTCTTGGAGAACAAAACTTGCTGGTTGAGAACCACCAGTCTGTTCTTAGAGACATGGAAATCATAGTGTATCAGACAACAAACGCAGAGAGAATGGTGAGCTTAAAAGAATAAAATTAACCAAGTGCTGGTAGTCCATGCCTGTAATCCTAGCTACTCAGGAGGCTGAGAATCTGAGGATAATGGTTCAAAGCCAGCCCAGGCAGGAAACTCCCCACGAGCCTCTTATCTTCATATCACCACCAGGAAACCAGAAATAGTGCCGTTGCTCAAATTGTAGAGTGCTAGTCTTGAGCAAAAGTGCTCAGGGATAGCATCCAGGCCCTGAGTTCAAGTCCCACAACTGACGAAATAAACAAAATTATAGCACACAAATGCACCTAGTGGATATACATATTGGCAGGCAGGGTGAGTACAGAATTTGAACGAAGATGTAAGAGAGAAACCAAGACAACATATTCTTTCTAAAAGTGAGAGAGTTTTTGAAAGCAAACAAGATAATATAAGGATAGATATGTCTCCCTGTGGTCTGAGAAATAAAAGATGATCTGTGACCCAATGAAGCCATTTTTATTGGATTGGTCAGGACAGAAACACACAGGTAATAAAAGTGAAGAAGTCTGATTCTTTTTAAAAAAATAATACAGGATAAAAGGGAAATAGAAAAGGCAGGCGCTAGATAGGTCTCTACAGAGGAAATATTTTATTTTTATTTATGTGTTTTTCGTGACAGCAGAATAGATGTTGCATCTTAAAAGAAAAGGAGCATGTCGGATAGAAGACACTGAGAAATGTGAATTTGTTATTCCCACCGGAATGGCACTAACTTTATTGTGTTAAATCTTATTATATAAAATGACTATAACCAGACAGAGAAGCGTGATGTCTAGGTTACAGTGCTGATTTTACTACAAACTGACAGTATGACAGGTGTCCTTATTTAAGAAGACTCCCTCTCTGAAAGCATGAAAAATGAAGCATTTAGAAAATGAAGGAACATTAAGAAGTTAAGGTCAAAAGAAAATGTCACATCTGTGAAAGAACAGGACAGTACCTACGGAAGGCAGGGCAGATGCCCAGGAGCTAAGAGTAATATTCAACCTAAACTCAATCAACCCAATTATGACCCAGCGTAGTCATTTCTTTATGGACATATTTTTTGTTGTGAAGACATGTGAATGTTGTTGTTTTGTGATAAGAAATATAAGCTGTACCTTCACAAGTAAATGAGATTTGAAAACATAAGTATACAGATCTATGAAATGTTTCACACTTCTGCTATCATGGACAACTTTAAATAGCTCTCCTTAGTCTGGGATTCATCATTCTTCCATCTTCAAGCATAATTTAAGGACAATTAATTTGCTTCCAAAGAAAAGAATGACAACATAGGTACTACTAAAATGATGAGTGTTTTGGGAGCTCTAGTAACCAGATCTTTCAGAAATATTAGAGTTATATAATAGTTACATAATTCTTTGAGTCCGCTTATTAATCTTGGATGTGAAGAAACATAGAAACATGGTCTCTGGTATTCTTTTTGTGTACAATACGGAATTATTATCATTGTATCATGCTATGAGAATCTTTCCCTTTCACTTACAGTGTAACTTTTTGGCATAAGTTATGGCAAGGCTGTGTGTGTGTGTGTGTGTGTGTGTGTGTGTGTGTGAAATTAGGCATTTTAGTTGCCAGGCAATTCAAGTGTATTAACTCTTTAAACCATAAAATCATCTTCTTGTACCCTGAGGCCATAATTTACTAAATGGTTTTCTAAGTAGTAGCTCGGAAATTTTAATGGAACTTCTAAAAAAATGACCAAAAGCTTTGGATTAGAAATTGTCCTTAAATTATCAGCGTAAAAGCATGCCAATGCAAAGATGGCAGCCATTGGGGAAATTTCATAAATAATATATATGTCGCCACAAACATTTTGGTGATTTATCCCATCAAAATGTTGCATTTGTTAACATGGGGAGCAATCTTTAAGACAAATGGCTCTGCGATCTACAATTCGATATGCCTTTCAAATCAAGCTGATGCAAGAGAGCTGGGAAACTGTCTATATTAATCAGTCAAATAAATGAACCATTTATTCTAATGTAAGAATTCCATCAAAATTAAACAATATCACAATCCATGATGATATTGACAAATCCTATCTTAGATGTAGCCATGCTATGGCCTTAACTGACATGTCATAGAAAATCTCAATAGAAGGCTGCAACTTGAGAATATTACCTGAGTTCTCATCCTATTGTAATATAAAGTATGTTTATGCTAAATTTGAATAATAGGGAAAGGTGGTAAAGCATAGTGACAATTTACCACAAAGTGAGTATTAATCAACAAATGTTATGATAGAGTGAACATTACTGGTAAAGAGACCATAAGCTAATTGTATATGAGTATTTGTCGTGTGTGTGTGTGTGTGTGTGTGTGTGTGTGTGAAATAGAGAGAGAGAGAGAGACAGACAGACAGAGACAGAGAGAGAGAGAGAGAGAGAGAGAGAGAGAGAGAGAGAGAGAGAGAGAGCATACTGGGGCCTGAACTCAAAATCTGGGAGCTGATCCTCAGCTTTATTTCCTCAATTTGAGACACGCCCACATCTCCTGCTTTTCTTTTTTCTGTTTAATTGGAGTAAAGAATCTCATGGTCTTTCCTTTCTAAGCTAGATTGGATCTGAGATTCTCAAATCAAGTAGCTAGGAGTAGAGTTCTGAGCTACTGCTGCTCTGCTGCTGTTTGTGAAGTTTAAAACACCTCTTTGACCCTTTCATTTGATGGAATGTCCAAAATGTTCTTAGTGTATAATGCATATTCAATTGCAAAACAGCATCCTCTAGCATCACAGACAGACTAATATGTCTGCATGTCCATGGCTAATGAGAGTAGTTGGTGTATTTCACCTATTAGCCAGTCATCATGTACATGTCCAGTCTTCTTTTTCAAAGGATAGAAATAAAAAAGAGCACAAATTGTTTCAGGATTGCAAGACATCTGGTGAATATTGTCAAGATATAAAATCCAACATGTGAAAAAAAAAGAAAATACCTAAGGCTATCGAAGAAAAAGATAGTATTAGACTCCTCAAGTTCAACGTATATGCATAAATGAAATTATTTTGTATTTAAATCAATCTCAATCAGATTTTATTTTCCATCAAAGGTAGCCATCCTACTATACAGACTAACATCAGGTCTTTCTTTTATTGACCTAAATTTTTATTATTTTTTTCCTATGTCAAAGTAAGAATTTTGTCATGAGAATGCAGGAATATCTGAAAAGAAACACAAAGAAAAAGTACTTAATCAAATACTAGGATGTGTTACGTGTTTTAAAATGCTATTTATTTTTGAGGTAGAAAAAGTTCTTCATAGATGGCAGTTTATTGGAAAAGAATTTTTTTAGGTCTTTTGACTCTCTTTCTTGTCATATAATATACAAAGTGAGGTGGTAGATGGAGTTAGTAGGCAGAAAAGGCAAATTTTCTCTACCACATTGCATGAAAGGCCATGAGCACTGACCATCTCTTGATGTGTATTCATTCTGATGAGGAAGCTGTCCATCAAAAACAGTGCTGTAAAAGGCACGAGAGCATCTGTGACCCTCCACAGAGCTGCACACAACAGCATGATGTTCTGCATTTCATCAACTGCATGCACTGCACCTTATTCTCACTGGGGAAAAAATGTGCAGTGCTTCTTGTACTGAAGATACTTTGAGCGTCCACATCTTAGCATACAGGGTATTATAATTAAGCCCTAGGCTCTTGCTTCACTAAGGATTTCATTTCCAAGATTGGGAACTGATTTCAGGACATCACGCTAGATAAGCATGCTATTCTTGTGATCTCTCTCCAGCCTTAAATTAGTCTTAAGAATTCGCTCACTGCTACTTCTCTCTTCTCCTATGATAATGCAATTATACATCCAAATCCTGCCCCTAGCATTGCAATGCCCTCCTTCTGTGTGAAGAGTTGTCTTGTGACTTGGTGTGACCATTGTGATGTTGGTAGCTCTGACAGAGTAGAAGCGTAAATGTGTGTCTAAATGATTGGACCTGTTTTTCTGCCTGTGTAGTGAAAATGTATCAAGCCAAATGTTCCTCCAGGGACTGAGACACATCACGCAAAGCAAATCCCTAGCCAAGCCCAGCATAGATCAATAGCAATGTCCCTCCCAGTTTATAAACCAGACAACTCTCAGCTGACCAAGAGATAGGTGAAAAATGATACATTTCCATGCTTCATGCTGATTTGAGGCCATTTGTTACACGGCATCTCTGTGGCAGTAGCAAAGGGATACAATCCGGATAAGAGTATATATGTGCTGTCTGTCTGATAGCATTGGACAGATGGATGGAAAAGAGACGCATGTAATGATTTCAATTAACAGCAGACCATCTGAAGTTCCAGGATGATCTTGAAAACAGCCTGGTGTGGTGAGGTGTTCTTGTAATTCTTGCTTCTGTGATGATAGAGGCCAAAAGATCCTGAGCTCCTGACAAGCCATAGCAATGTCAGTAAGACCCTACCTCAAAAAAAATCCAAATACATACAACAGGATATGGCTTACATGGTAGAAGGTCTACTCTAACACTTGAAAGCCAAGGCCTAATTTCTTCTGTCTTTGTACTGTGTACTTCTAATCTAGCATCACCTATCTTGAAAGGGCTAATTCTGATATTGGTATTATTACTTAGTGGTGATTAACTGGAGAACAATGGACTCACTCTTACTTCTTTATCTCAACAATTGTACTATGAACAAAACTTTTTTTAAAGAAATCCAGAGTGGTTTCTTTAGCTTATACAGTTTACGTCCATCTTCCATTCAAGCGGAATAGTTATGTGCTAGCACAGAATTTTTTTGTTGTGGTTCCTCATATTCTCCTTCTTCTCCCACAAAGCATTCTGCTTCTTTGTAACCCCTTGGCTATGTTCAAGTTAAAGGACTGAAAAGATAATTAGACTTTTAATATTGAGATTAACTTCTTGATATCATTTGCACTTAACTAGGTTGGGGGAGAATCTGTTTTCATTTGATTACATTATAAATGCACACATATCAACATAAAATGTGATTTTTTTCATTATGTCAGCAAACTCCACAGTAACAGTGTGGGTGAAAAGAGGAAAGTACAAATAGACACTGAGATAAAGCTACAGACATTAATGCGGAATTGAGCTAAAAATAGTTCTTTTAATTCTCTAGATGTCCCTTCACAAGAAAGCTCCCCCACCAGAAAGTATTCCAAAGATACTTGAATTCTGTCCAGTGCAGACCTGGTAAAATCTTTTTGTCGGCAAAGTTCTTGTCTAGGGAAATTGGAGTGATTTACATATAGAAGTTGTGTTCATCAGAATTCCCCAAGGAAAACACAGCCACTAAAGCTGGAAGATACAGGGAGAAGTAGGGAGCGGGTAAGAGGAAGAGAGAGGAAGAAAGTTGAGGGAAGTGAGAGGAGGGGAAAAAGGACAGAGGAAGGGAGGGAAGGGGAGAAAGGAGAAGGGAAGGAACATATATGGGAGTAGGCAGGGGACCTCTCATGTTTGTGGAGGTTGCAAACTCAAAATGTTCAGGGTGGGCAAGCAAACTGGAGGCCCATGGAGAGTCAGTATGGCAGGTAAACATCAAAGACTGTCTTCTGTCAGCTTCTTCCTTGGGGAAACTAATCTTGATCTGTTTTGTTTTCTAGGAATCCCTTCAACTGATTAGATGAGGTTCCACCTACTCAAAATCTAGTCATAAAAAGAAAAGATGTTCACAGCAACCTTCATTCCATCTTTGCCAGACATCGAAAGATTAGGGCCTTGCCAATTCCAGAAACAAGTATTAGCCACCTTAGAAGGATAAACAATGGATGGGAAATGGAAAAGTAAGGAGTACAATTTAGTATGGATTACAGTTTTCTCAAAGATTATTTTAGCCACAGCCAGTGACTCGTGCCTATTATCTTAGCTACTTAAGCGGCTGATATCTAAGGGTTGTGGTTGGAAGTCAGCCTAGGTAAGAAAGTCTATGAGACTCCTATCTCTATTTACCCAGCAAAAAACTCCAGAAGTAAAATTGTGGCTCAAGTGGTTCAGTGCTCACTAAAGGGACAGTGCCCAGGTTCTGAGTTCAAGCCCAGCCCCAGAGCCCTAGTACAGACATAAATAAAATACAAACGATTAAGAGATGTTTAAATTTACAGTAGAAAGGAAAGGAAAGATAAGTAGAATCTCAGAAAGAGTGTCAAATATTTTATCAATTGAAGAGAGGCAAGGGAAAAAAAAACCCTACTATATAATAATCACCAGTTTACTTTCTGGATCCTTGGCTCAAACCACTAAACCACTCATTCTTGATTGTGTAAATACTACCTAGGTGCCCATTTTCCCCTGCCTTCACATTTCAAGATGCAGGGTCACTGTTGTTAAGAACAAAATCCTCAACATTTTCCTGCAGAAACATGAGTCTCAACCATCAACCATAGCATCTTTATTATGACATGTCCAAGTCAAAGAAGAATACAAACTTGCTGTCCTCTGTTGGATTTTTTTCCTGAAAAACATTGTGATTCGGTTACAAAGCTTGTCATGGAAATCTTTTCTCAGCCCCAGATTATCTCATAATGACCTTGTGATCCAGTGTGAGGCGGGGCACCATTACAAATTCCCAAAAGAGAAAAATAAATAAATCATTTTCAGTAAGACCTAAAGAAACAACACAGGTCTTATTCCTCAAATGCTCTCTCTATAGGAAGATAAGAGCCATCTTACATCTTAGCCAAATTTCTCAAATCTAAACCAATTTGTCAAAGAATTTATACCACTTCTGAGTAAAATATAGCTTCTCTGGACTGTCCAAACACTCCAGTATTAGTCTTTTTTTTCTTATTTTTTCTGGACTTCAATAAAGCACTCCCTCACCCTGATGCATCTTGACAATCTTATTTTTCAGTATTGGAAGCTTAGCGATATTTGTTAGGAGGTTTTATCGGATTGATGAGATTATTGATTTGCTACATATAGGTGTGTTGTTTCAATATTCTAGCTTGGTACTCATTTTAAAGGCTGAATAAAAGACATAGAAATTTGAAAATATGGTTGGCATGACAGAACAGGTTGGTTTTCTTCAACCGAGGAAGTGAATGCAACTAAGCAAGATCCAGGACATGTTATGTTTACTGAGCATTTGCTAAGCATCTGGTTCTGGAAAGTCCAGTAGTAACTTCACACATCTCACGCTCAACCTAACACATCTCCTGGCTTCAATGAAACATCTACACACTAGATGAAGCATTAACTTAGTCACAATAGTATTTTCTGAGATGGGCCCCTTAACTGCCTCATTTTCATAATGAAGAAACTGAATCTTCGAATGAAACGTTTAAACAATTTTTTATATCACTTTACATCACTTCTTCCAAGTTCCCTTCCTCCAGTTGTTTTTAGTTTGAGGTTCTTATGCCCAACTAGAGATGTGCAAAGAGTTTCTTGAGTGTCTATGGTTAAGTTTCTCCAGCTCTAACCAAGAGTACAAACAAACTTGGACCCAGGAAATATCTCCTTCATGCCCACCATAACCCATCACCTGCCACCCAGGCTGTGTGGGAAGACACAGTAATGATCCTATAAGCACTTCTACAGAGCAAAAGACATGCCACAGGCTTCCCATGTTTGATTTCATTTAGTAACTAGCATGTCTGTGTTGAGAATAATAATTCAAGCCCTCAATCACTTTATGGGACTTCAAATCACAGGTCCATCTGGTTATTTAAAGTAAAAGAGCCAGGTTCTGCCAGTGGCTCACACCTGTAATCCTAGCTACTCATGAGTGTGAGATCTAAAGATCATCGTTCAAAGCCAGTCCAAGCAGGAAAGTCTGTGAGATTTATCTTCAATTAACCACCAAAAAAAGCCAGAAATGAAGTAATGGCTCAAGTGATAGAGTGCTAGTACTGAGCAAAAAAGAAACTCAGAAGCAGCATCCAGGCCCTGAGTTAAAAAAACCCGTGACTGGCACACACACAAATTGTCTGTTTGTCTATTACAAAATAAAGACAAGAATGTATTTAAGGATTGGAGTCTCAGTTTTCCACTCAGTTAAATCCAAAACACGTTTCACTGTGTAGTTCTGATGACTTCTTTCTTTTCATTTATGAAGAAATGTTAGGAATGTTGTACAGAATGGGGAGTGATTGACTTGTCTTAGTTCTATTTGTTATGTAAATGGTTGTCATAACTTCAATTGTGGTACCTTTGCAACATGGCTCTTGTTATCCATATAGGTTCATATTCATTCATATTTTTGTAATTCACTACCACTTTAACCAAGTGTGCAAAAACATATCCAATACAGAGCAAAGACCTTCACTCTATATGAGGATGACACTCTTTTCTACTAACATCAGATATTTGGCATTTCCTGATAAACAAGCATCATTCTTGTTTTCTGACCTGCTCTCATTCAAAGATGGCTACATTGAAGTGAATACTGCCAAAGTAATTTTAGATGATTTTCTTCTAGACGCCAAAGAGAATCAAGGTTTGTTTCCTTTCAATAAAAGATAAAAACCTATTTAAAGAGTTGACATGACAACTTCAATGGCTTCTCTTTACTTGCAGAAAAACAGAGAAGGCTAAGGTGTATTTAAGTAAAAATGGAAAAGGAAGACCAGAAAGAATGTTCAAGAAGTATCCTTCTTCACTTGGTAAGTCACAATATAAATAACTTTTCACCCCTACTTGGTTCCTAAGACATTCTTTTTTAATAAATGGGGGAAAATTGTACAAAAATTGTTCTACCTCCCTATTCTCTTGAAAAACATAGTAAATTAACTGAAGAGTAATGATGAATATGGAAATTAATCAAAAGGAAAACCACAGTTTTCACACACATATTTCTAAGTGAATTAATGATTTCCCTTTATTACAGTAAATGTGTCAAGACCGTAAAATGTGAAGAATAATTAAAAATATAAGATTAAATGCTCTTGAAACTTTGCCCAGACTTTATTAATGAAGCACTGTGCTTAAATGGAAACCTGGGAGAGTAATACAAATTATAAGAAAATGTTACAGCCAGAAATTTTCAAATAAGGGTCTAAGAAAAAAAAATGAACTCAATGATAATAGCTGTAAAAGAGAAGTCAGGAGAAGGGATGTTAGCGATTCAATTTTAAACATGGCCTGGGGCAGGAAATGGTACACAGAGAGAATCAAACGTAACTCAGAGAAATAAGCTTCATAAAATCCAAGGGGGGATTTGAAGGCAAGAATTCAATACTGTCTAGCTCAGTGGCTATGGCTCAGATCCATTCAGGAAGAAGTAGACTAAGCTTTCTGCTTAGGAGAAAGGATGTTCCTAC
The DNA here is from genome assembly GCF_019054845.1 of Dipodomys spectabilis. Taxonomy (NCBI): domain Eukaryota; kingdom Metazoa; phylum Chordata; class Mammalia; order Rodentia; family Heteromyidae; genus Dipodomys; species Dipodomys spectabilis. The sequence continues at coordinate 34,889,306 of NW_024870731.1, read as the reverse complement.
AGCTACAAAAGCCAGTCCAGATGTGCTGAATGGATTGCTTGAACTTGTCCAACAATATTATTAGTTTTTAACTGTACCTACATCTTTGTAATAGAAAAAATAAGGAGTGGGGCTGTTTATGACCCAACATTTTTCAGTGAAAACTAATGAATGTGTTTAAGTTCTTTTCCCAAATTATTCTACATTCAGTCCCAGGTTCAACAGGAACTCTAAGAGGTCCTGCAGAAAATCTAGATCGTGTGAGTTCTAGCACTGAAGAATTCACTCCTTAGGAACAGATTCAACAAAGCTCGGAGAAAAGAGAAGCCAGCAGTACCTGGAAATGACAAAAACTCTCCAGAGCTAACAGGGTGGGAGATGAAAACAAACAGGGGTTCCAGGCTGAGAAGCAAAGGGAGGTCAAGCATACTCACATTCTGGGTGTAAAGAACAAGCTGATGACCCATTCCTGGCTATCCTGAACTGTAAGGAGCAACTGGGGAAAAGTTTGGCAATGGAACAATTCAGAAGTGTGTACTTAAACCTGCTCATGCAGAATTCCACTGGAGAGTTTTATGCAGGAGAATACAATGTGTTTAGCAAAAACTTTCTCGGGTCAAGACCTATTCGATATTCCTGTCATATTTCCCCCCATCTATACAGACATTTGTGTAGTCACAGTATAAACACCTGTGCATTCAATTTTAATCTTTTGGAAACACAGTCAGCCCTCATGATCCACCATGAAGGAAGGCATTTCCTTCACAACAATATGAATAGATGGCTTCTCCAGACAGGTGGAACTACCTACCCAGTCTGTGGGGCTCCGGAGTGTGCTGGAAGGTCTCAGTGCATCACGCATCCTCATCCTCCTCACACTTTTCCTCGGCTCATGCACACCCTTGGGCAGATCTCCCCTCTGGTGGGACCTTCCCGATTGTGTGTCCCATACATGTTTGATGATCTCCTTAAACTCAGTCATCCCATATTCAAGCAGCTTCAGGACCTGGACCTGCGCGTGGGTCAGCACTTTGACATTTTCTTGCACAGGGGACCCTGGATCCAGGCTCTGAGTAGAAGCTGATTTGTTCCCAGTTCAGTACACTCCATCTCTGTATTTCCTGAATGACTCATTTTTCCTGGTCCTTGTTGGAGTTGTTGAAAAAGCAAATCAACTTTACCCCAAACTGACCACTGACAGGGTGCATGCAGGCTTTGTGCTGGTCAGATGGCCTTTGACCCATCATCTCTTTGTATTCCAAGTATTCCTTTGTGATTTCTATTAAAGAAACTTTCCTGTCATGCTTTGATTTAGGCATTGTGTAGAAGGCATGTGTGTGTGTGTGTGTGTGTGTGTGAGAGAGAGAGAGAGAGAGAGAGAGAGAGAGAGAGAGAAAGGGAGGGAGACAACACTCATTCATACTTTAAGTTTATGTGAATTGTTCAATGGAGGTTCACTGTTGTATTTCACACCTTTATATTAATTATGTAATTTAATCAGATTGACCCTCTTACTTGTTCTCACTTGAAGGCGAGTGAATATTGTAGGAATTCTTTGTGTAGATGCAATGGATCAATAAAGCCTGTTGAGAGTAGTTTGAGAAGGAGCAGGGGTGAGAAGGGAGAGTGATAGAAGGGGTAAGTCTGGTCAAGGTACACTGTATACATAGAGGGACATGTCCAAAGGGAACTCTATATTACTTGATGTGAATACAAAAAAAAGAGCTGCTCTGTTAAAAGTGAAGAAGGCAGGATAGAATAATGTTGTTCAGAGCTGTTGCTGTAGATGGGTAGAACTGAACCCCAATGTTTAGCATCATTCCATTCACTGATGTGCAGGTGTGGAATGTCTGAGCATGGGGTTGTTTGCTATAAGGCTAAAATTCAGTGGAAAAAGTCTCAGTACAAGGCCTGATTCATAACAGAGATGTAAATTAAAAGCAGCTATGGTTATTGAGGCTTGGAGACAGATAAAGAAAGAGCAGGGACAGTAGAGCAAGGCTACCCAGATAGTCTTAAGGACAGAGGGGTGAGCGGAGATGGGTGGACTAGATTAGTCGCAAGCGATTAGAGATGGAGAAGTTGGGAGCCTATGCAACAAACATTAGGAAGATGGAATTAAAGACTTTCTTATTTTCTTCTGTAATTATAACAACGACCAACAAGATTTTATATATTTAGGGTATTTTCATTTATATGTGCATTTCATGGTAAATTGGGAACTATATCTAACATCTCAAACACCAACCATTTCTTTGTGATGAAACATTAACCATCCATTCTCCTAGAGTTTTGAAATGTACAATGTACTATGGTACCCTTCATTCACCAACTACATCAGGGCTTTCTGAAAGAAATGGGTGAAAAAGAGAAAATGAACTAAATTTCTGGCATTGGGAGATAAGAATAGATAGTACATGACTCTTCTGCTCATTGATATTAAAAGGAAGTCAGCTGCCAAATAGAATGTGATAGAAATTAAGAATTTTCAATTCAACATTACTCTGTCTAAAAGGGAGGATCTAAGAAGCACCAGCAAGCACACTTTTTTTCCCAACAGAAACATAGGGAAGAAAAAGAAGAGCTGCAGAAAATTACATTCAGAGATAATGGATCTGCACACAAAAATAGTGAATTGATGCTTAGAGGATTATGTTGACAGGAATGAGGCACAAAGATATTCGAAATGCTTATTTACTCTTAAATATACTATTAATAATGGAATATTTTTCTCCATGCTTAATTTCACTGATGATTTTCCATGACTTTAAAATTCCAGCAAAACACAAAATCCAGCCATGGATAATCATGATTATTCAATGTGTTTGTCTCCACACACAAATGATGGGTTTTTAAAAGCACCCATAAACAAGTAGTCTGAATTATAAATGAGTTTAAATGTACCAGGTTGAATTTGCAGAAATTCTACAATATTTCCAAATAAAATATCATTTTTACCATTTTTATTAGGTGGGTGTTTTTACCCCGCCCCTCTTTCCACTGCAGTTTAGAAACAAGCCCTGTACAACTTAATCTTTCAAAGAATCCTTTGATAAACTACAGAGACAACGTGCGGCGGATTTGACCCAAACTTCAGTTAATAAATAGGAGAGGGAGTCTTAAAAAAAGAGAACAAAATCAGCATTTTCACATACGTTTTGTCCTGAAGGATAAACATAATAGTGATGTTTGATTCACTTTTATACCTGGGAGCAGGAGATGTCCTTACCAAATATCTTTTGGTGGCGGTCTAGTTGGACTTCCCAAAGATAAGCAGAGAATGAAAGATAATACTGTAAGACCAAAAAAAATTAAAGCATTTCCTACAGCATTTAAAATAACAACCAGCAAAGTTTTTATGTGTAAGTTAGTGGACGTTTTTTACAAATGCAAAAATAAACTTCAGGATTGCTTCCTGACAACATGGCCTAAACACCCTTTATTATTTATTTGTTTGTTTGTCTGTTTGTTCATTTATTTATTTAAAGTGTATGTATTCACTGGTGTGTGCAATGTTATCTTTTTTTTTTTTGCTAGAAGGATAAGTTTAACATAAAGAGGAGTCTCTATGATACAGTTAGGAATTAAACCTTAATGTACTTCATGCATTATTTGGCCAAAATAAAATAGTAAATTGCTTTTTAAAACTACTTTGTAAGCAGGTACTACTGCATGTGACCTTTTATGAAATTGCATATGGGTTATTTTTGCTGTTAACTGTTATCAAGTACCCCTTCATTTCCCTTGCTTCTGTTTCCAGAATGTGCACTGATGAGAAAAAAGGAAGGAAGGAAGGAAGAAAGGAGGGAAGGAAGGAAGGAAGAAAGAAAGAAAGGAAAGGAGAGAGGGAGGGAGGGAGGGAAGAAGGAAACGAAAGACATCAAATTTCCAGGATCACTATTACTGCTCTGGAGATGTAGTTTCAGAATAAAAGGACAAGGCCATTTAATTGGTATTCTACCGATTGGATTTGTATCACACTCCCCTTATGAGAGAATTCTGCCATGGGCCAAACTACCCAAGTTAGAATGCAGAGATTAAAGCAATTCTCTTAGAAATTTAAAGTCAAAGATAATTGCTTTCTTCAAATGACTAGATAGATTCAAGAGGAAAGTATTTTGGAGAATATTACCTAATTTTCTCAATTTTCCCCATCTAGAACTTGGAAGAGAAAGTTGCTTGGAAGTCAATTAAGAGGCACTCTATTTCTAATTTTCATGAATTTGGAGAAATAGAAGGGTAAAAGGGAAAAAAGTAGTTATTACATTGGCAGTTGTTCCCTTAACTGATGGTTAGCTTTGTCTGTTAGCTCCTCCTGGAACTAACTTCCTCTTCCTCTCTTCCTCTCTTCCCCCCTCCCTTCCTCTCTTCCTTCCTCTCTCTCTCTCTCTCTCTCCCTTCCTTCCTTCCTCCCTTCCTCTCTCCCTCCCTGCCTCCCTTCTTTCTTTCCTTCCATCCTCCCTCCCTCCCTCCTTCCCTCTCTTCCTTCCTTCCTTCCTCCCTCCTTCTCTTCCTTCCTCCTTCCTTCCTTCCTTCCTTCCTTCCTTCCTTCCTTCCTTCCTTCCTTCCTTCCTTCCTTCCTTCCCTTTCCTTCTTTCCTTTCACCCTTCATCCTTTTTTTCTTTTTATCTTTTTTTCTGTTCTGATGGTTTGGTCTCAGAGTTTCTTGTATTTGCTAGGTAAGTACTCTATCACTGGAGCCATGTCACCAACACTTTTTGCTTTAACTATTTAAAAATATAATTTGTGTTTTTGCCTGGGAGAGCCTGGAGAGTGACCCTCCTATTTAGGTTTCCAAAGTAGTTAGGATTACAGGGGCATGCCACTATCAGCCTCTTCATTTGTTGAAATGGGGTATTGCTATCTTCTGGCCCAGGGTGAACTTGAACCACAGTCCTCTTGATCACCTCCTCCTGAGTAGCTCAGACTAGAGTCATGAGCCATCATGCTTTCGGCAACAACTTGGAAGGTCCTTTTATCTCTGAGGAGGGGTGAGGTGTTTTTTTTTCTAAATAATTTTGCTGAACATAAATAGCAAAACATTTTACATTTATGGTGCAAAACACAGAAGGGTAATCTTACAATTTCAAATATTTATCATAATGAAACAATGCATATTTTATTTAGAAAATAATAATTAGCATATTTTAGAAGGAAATAATTATTGGCCATTAGAAGGAATAATTTGGTTAACTGACTTTCACTTATCTTTTGAATACTGAATTGAACCCTCTTGGATATGTGGATTTAAATGGAAAGGTCATAAAAGTAAGCATAGATGAGTGCAAAGTAGAAGGCAGCCTGTGTAAAGAAAGGCCCAGTCTGATAGAGATAGAAAAGAAAACACATGAAAATGTCAGTTATTCCTTGGCACCAAGTACTTGTGGGATTCATAGTAATGTATTCCAGAATGGTTTATCCCAATGACTTGGGCTCAGACCAGGAAGAGAAGGATTGATAGAGGTTGGAGCTAGTAAAACAAATTTACTGACACTCAACCAAACCCAGCCTTATTAATTGGATCACTGTGCTTTACAGAACAAGGACAGGCCTGGGAGTGTAATCTAAAATGCAGTGTATCTACAATGTCTCATAAATACTATTCTGGAAGGTGCTTCAAGGAGCTACTGTATCCCATGAAATTGATGAAACTGATAATATTTAGCCTCTTTAACATTCAGATTCTGAGGCTCTCTGCCTTGGACAAAAACCACAGACTTACTTATTTGTGATAGGTCATATAGTATTCCCATGATTAATTGAAATAAACAATATAGCACAAATAAGAAAGGTACCATAGAAACACTCTACATTGGTACATGGTCTTGGTGTACTCATATTTCAAGAGCATGAAAATACACCAACTATACTATTTTCTGTCCTTTCTCTTGTTGCTTAAAACAAATGGAGATCTTCCCAAGTCACTGTTTTCGTCCGGTCGTGGGGCCTGAACTCTGGGCCTGAGCGCTGTCCCTCAGCTCTTCAGCTCAAGGCAAGTGCTCTACCACTGAGCCAACTTCCCAGCCCAGTATACTCATTTTTAATGGCAAGAAACTTCTTTCTAGGCTGTGTTTCTTTTTCCTTCTTAAGCTAACCATGTACAGCCACACCATCCAGGCTTGATGGAAAATAATCTCCATTAATTTGACAGGTCATTGTCTTGTAAGTTTCAAATAATTAAACACTAGCCATTGGTTCCTGTACTTAGCACATTATCAGTTTTATCTCTCCAGGTTCAAGAATTTTGCAGTGCTTGCCAATTTATGGTTAGCTTAATTAAAATCAATGGAGTTGAAAGTCTGGGAGTTATCTATCTCTCTGTCTCCCTATAAGATCCCATTTTTTTTCTCCAAACATCACCAGCAAATAAGCTGGCATGTAGAATGTTCTGCAGCTATGTAATAGTTACATACACATTCAACCATATGTGTTATACATATATATGCATATATATTATATATATATCCTAGTAAATATGCTTAATTTCTCGTTCGCCAACAAGCCTCACAACTCCAAGTCTCTACATCAGAGAATGCTCTATACTTAACAGTAGTCCAATTACTAGTAAATGCCTACAACTAAAGACCCAGAAATGAATCAAAGGTATCACATTCTCCAAGCTGAGCTTCAATTTTCCAGATATGAAGGAAATGGCAAAGATGTTGTTCCTGTTGTTTCTGGATTTAAACTAAGAAGATGGCAACTAGAACCAAGGTAGAGCATTTTGAAGGTAAAATTATTGTAAGATTTTCTAAAGGACCAACTGCAACCTTTGTGCCACATGCAACTCCTATCCACTGATATCCCTTTGGTTTCCTTGGTGAAGACTGAATTGTCATATTTTATTAGCTCAGACTTGTTCCTTCAAGCTGGATGCCCTGCCTAAGTAAATAGTATGACCATTTCCACTTTCTAGACACCAACAGAGCACCTGTACACTGCGAGATAGAGAAGTGAAACGCAGAAACTAAAAAAGTCCACCTGTTTGATAGATGAATATTAGACCCCCAAATACAACCTCTGTGCAAACACACTCAGACTCATACACATATAAACATGATCAAGGCGACTAAAGCACCTGCAGTAAAACGCTGTTCTTTGAACAGTTAACGGACAGTTTAATGAAATGAATATGAGAAAGCTGGTCAGGTGACTGGGAGGATGGGAGTTGAATACAAAAGGAAATGGAAAACAAAGAGTCACAATACTGATGCACACAGTACACATGGTAAGAGGATGGGCGAAATATGATGTGAATGTGGGGGAAGGGAAGAGGAGACGGGGAGAATGAGGAAATTGATGACTCTGAACAAGGAACAATACACACATAAATGGCCATGCCAAAGTCTAAGCCCATTTGTGCAACTATTTGAAGATTAAAAACTATTTGAAGATTAAGATTACTTATAAAGGAGTAATATATATATATATATTTATGAAAGAAATATACAAGAATATATATGTGTATATGTACTATTGATATAGATTATTAACATAAATGGTAGAGTGCCAGCCATGAGTTTAAAAAAAAGCTAATCAAGAGTATAATGACTAGATTCAAACTTCAGTACAGGTGAGCATGCACACAGAAGCGCACATGAACACACACACATGCACACACAAATTTTGCTTATCTATGTCTAAACTAAACATTTAACTTCACTCTCCTTCAAGATTATTGAGAAACACTTTTTTTCCAAAAATGAAAACTCTCTTTTAGAGAGTTCTAGGAGTTTACATGAAATAACCATTAAAGATTATCTACACAATTGAAACATGACAATGTCAATGATTAGATTTCACAACCAAAGTAACAATGCAAAGTACAGTACCAAATGTTGGCTCATAAGGATCTTTTTTATTTCTTCTTAAAGATAATTACATACTTCACCTATAGCTGTACTATATTAAAGGAGCTGGAGAGGTTACATCAGGCTGTCTTATATAGGCTTGTGTATGTGCACTTAGCAGTACATTTCTTATAATCATTATGTGGCATATCACCATGTCTTCTCAACAGTAATGCTCATTGCACAGAATGCTGAGCTGAAGAGTTCAAAACAAACCTGGTAGAATACTTGATAGTAAGGGAAACAGGAAGAACTCAAGATGCTTTCTGAAAACTGGTCGGCTTATGAGAACAAATTTCTGTGGATAACTGAGAAAGTGCCCTCAAGAAAAGAAAGGACTCCACTCACGAGAAGCTAGTGACTGAAAGATCAACAAATCAAGCCACTGCTGTACACGGATGCTCTGTCTTCAGCACTGTTCTTTGGCTGTGACTCCGCTAAAGTGTCAAACACAATTCATGCAATTATCCTAATATTGGATAATTTCCTCTTTACCATAAACAATAAGAACTTTTGAACATATTTTTGCAGAGAGGTTTATCAGATATTGGTAAGCGTTCAAAAACAAGCTCTTCCATGCGGACAGTATTCTCAATTTTTAAGAAAAATATCCTTCTACTGACTTAACATTTATTTTAGTAGTTCTTTTCTCCATAGTCACTATGTGATATAGAGAAAATATTAATATATTTTATAGTTACACCAGTTATTTCAGATGACAATTACCTATCCCACCTATTTTTATTGTTTTTGCTAAGCCTATTTTTCTAATGACTCATAAGAAACATCATTTTCAATAATGTCACAATTGTGTTCAGAGTATACATATATAGTGTGTAGAAAAGCAAGATCCTTGTGTTTGATCATGTCACCTGACCTATAGCATGAGGAATTGGCAAATAGGAATTAGATATATGATGAATGCTTGGTTTTATTTCATGAACTTTATGGAAGAAAACCTAATGTATTACTGATTAATTCCTGGGGTTTGGGGTAGACAAGCATTCCAGGAATCTGGTCATCAGAGACTTCTCCCCCTGCCCCCAACCACACACACACTTTTTGAGATACTGAACTCCAGTTATTCATTTGGGCTTTCAGAGGAAGCATGAGAGAAACATCCCTCATTCTGGCACGGGTTGGAGGGAGAATGTAAGAAACCGTACGGAAGCATTCCATCTTACTTCCTTTTTAATAAGACCTGCCCTCAAACAAACCCTAAAGAAGACGACTTAAAACATGTGAAGACCAGAAACTACGATTTTATTTTGCTTTGCTTTCAGAACTTCACCAATGTGGAGGAAGGAAATTTTCCAATCCTATCACGCTCTGGCCTTGCACATGTTGCTCTAATTTCCTGTAATTGTCCATGTAGGAGAAAAGGGGGGATCCAAGACCCCTGCCTTCCCCTCGGTCCAACAAGGAAGATGGAGGCAGAAAGTGCCAGAGGAGCACTTGGGAAGCTCATCAACCTGAGATACAGGCTCACTAGACACCGAGGTCTAACTACAGGAGTAGAGAACTATTCTCTCTCCCATATCCCTTACCATTACATTATTAAAGGCTCTCAAGAAAAATTACAGAATCAGATGTGGTGGCACATGTTTGTAATGCCAGCACATGAGAGACGGAGGCAGGAGGATTATAAACCTTGGCTACACAGCAAGACCATGTCAAGATAGGAGAGAGGGAAGGAGGAAAGCAGAAGGAGGTGGAAGAAGACAAGAGGGAGGGAGCAAGGGAAGGAAAGAGTTAGGAAGGGAGGAAAAGAGGGAGAAAAGGAGAGCAAAAAGGTAAGCAGATTTATAAATTCGCTCATAAGGAAAAAATAACCAGCTGTACAGGACGTGTAAGATTCAAATTCGGATTCAGACATGGTAGTTATGTAGAAGACTCAGAATTTCAAGCAACCCTGACTCTAACAGACAAAGCTGAAAATATGCAGACCAAATGGGCGAAGGGAGCAGAGGAAAATCTTTACCAAAAAAACCCCACAAAGTGCAAAATAGAAAATAAAAATGAAGAGTGTTTCTCATAAGCTCAACAGATGACTGAATGGACAAGGCCAGGGAAGGAATCTTAGACCGTACAGGCATTTCATTAAACACTTTGGTATCTCATTAAATACTCTGAAAATTAAAAGTGCAAATTAGAAGAAGAAAAAATATATATGATAAAAGCAGAAATGAGTATTTAAGGACAGTGGAAAAGTCCTGTTACAAGATTACCATACATGCAATGGGAATACTAGAAAAGGAAGAAAAAAACAGACTATACTGGAAGAAATTTCCTAGTAAAAATATTCACGTTTTCCTAACAATGATATCAAACTCGAAAATACAGATCTAGGATGCTCAGATTATGGCAAACATCATATTTCGGCTGTAAAAAAAATTAAGTCTTGACAGAAGTCAAAAGAGAAAAAAGATCACCGTTCATGAAATCAATGAAATTGGAAACAGGAACTCAATTGAGTAAAACAATAAAACACAAATCAGGTTCCTAGAAAAGATCAATCACGCTGGTAAGACTCTAGACAAGTTAACTAAGAAATAAAATACCAGGAGACAAACAATAAAAGGAATTTATTTGCTTATTTATTTTGTCAGCTGTGTGGCTTAAACTGAGGGCCTGGGTGCTGTCCCTGAGTTTTTCCCTCAAGGTTAGAGCTCTACCACTTTGAGCCATAGCACCACATCCTGTTTTCTGTTGGTTAATTGGAGATAGGAGTCTCAGGGGACTTTCTTATAGCTTAGCCTCCTCAGCAATTGGATTACAGGCATGAGCCACCTGCACTCGATGGAATTTAAAATGATACAGTGAGAATATAATTTCAGTGTAGAAAGGTATTGTAGTTTAAAAGTACAATATTTAGAATATTTACTATTTGCCTGTGTCTAACTCTTCATAGGTTTCTTTATAATGCTGACAGACGGTACCTAACTGATTATATCAATTATGACTTTTCAGAGTTACAACCATTGTATATGCAACATGCATTTAGCAGAAAACATACTTTGAATTTTCTATTTGGATTGATATTTTTTTCTCCCAAGTTAGTGATAAGCAGATAGAGTAAACCCAGTTTATTTTCAATTTTTATTTTTACACCTCGTGTGGACCAAGCAAGGGCAAATCATAATTATTATAAATATTTAGGAACTATAAAAGATATTTCACCTACACCTTATGCTGCTCATTGGATGAGAAGCTCTATCTCCCCCATGTTATTGTCGGTTGGGTTTGAAGTTTTCTACGGTTCTCTGAGTCCCTGCCTTCAATTTTGTGAAAATCAGACTCCTCAAAAGTAAATGGTGCTCGAAAGCAAAGTAGAAGTCATTGCACTTAATTCAAGTGATAAAGTGGAACTTTTTTGGTTTGTTGAAAAGTAGTACAACTTTAGAAGTTGGGGGATATGATAGGAAAAATGAATCAAGCATTCAAAGTAGAGGACTGAACCCTATGCATCCTGAAACTGGAGTTCAATGGACGTGTCAATGCCCTGTCTTCAGTGGAAGTCTTCTTGGAACCATCTGCCCAAGAGCATTTGGATCTACTGTGTATTTTCACAGTGCTGGGCCATGTCAGCGAGGCACAGGTTCTGCTGTGCTACACAAGCATCAAGGAAAATACTGCCTTCCACCTATACTGTGTGCTGAAACAAGGCTGTTCAGGACGTTAGGTATATTCAATACAGTTTAATTTATGATGGGTTCATTAGGATGTAACCCCATTATAAACCAAGAAACCCCAGCAGAGCTAGTTCTCCCTGTTTTCAAGTCTAAGAATTTTAAATTCAAATTCCTGAACTTCAATGTCACCGTAGATCAGAAATGGTACCTGTCTTTTTGTCTCTCTCTTCCATCTCAGAAGCTCATTTATATATCACCCATCAATAATTAGTCCTCTATGATTTTTTTGTTAGAAAACTGGCTTTCATGTGCATTGTGTAAATTGCCAATCCTGAGTAATGCGAAAAACAGAAAATTTAAAATTTAAATTTGTCTTTCATACGTTGGTAGGAAAAGGATGGTTTTAATTCCCCAGATCATTAAATGAGTAATGAAGCAGGTTTCTCATCATAACCATGAGACATATTTGCTGTTTATTTGAAAAGGGAACAGTTAATTGCAAATTCAATCTTTCAGGAGCTCATTGCACAATTTTACTTACAAACCCTCCTGAATGTGTGTGTTATTGTACATTATCATTTCAAGACTTTACCTTACATTGAACAACAGCATAGCTAAGAGAGAAAATAACAAAACTATGTTTTGCTCAAAGCTAGCCTTCTTCTATTTGAAGCCACAGCTCCAGTTGTGGCTCTTTTGGTGATTAATTGGAGATAAGAATCTCATGGACATTCCTGTTCTGGCTGGCTTCAAACTGTGATCCTCTGATCTCAGCTGCTTCAGTAGCTAGCTAGGATTATAGGTATACCAACCACTGGTGCCTCCCTAGAACTTTGACATGATTTTGATTTAAATATAGCAGAGGAAAGTGACCAAAGCAAACTTCAGTGGTGCTTCTTGTAAAGTACAGGGTGCTTGCACTAATTTGGTTCTGCTGCTTACATCTGTAAATCTTGGATTTATAAATATCAACAGGAAAGATATGGCATCCTGCAAAATATCTCCTCTGAGCATACGAGACGTGGGAATGGCTGCTCTCTGCCACAGCAGAGGCAAAGCCAAAGATTCTTTTCTCATGCACATAATTTGGTTCCATCTTTAGCAAAATGTTCTAAGTTCCTGCCAATCCAACAACAACTAAAATTGCACTTGCAATTAAGAACATTTGCTAAGGGTTTTTTGGGGGAAGGGGGAGCTTTGCACATAGAATGAACTCAAAGTGTTAGCACTTTTATGAATGAATGCAAAATAGATTTGTTTTTAATCCTCACATGCTTTTCCTGGTGCTCAGTTTCACAATACGTGCACATCTCAGTCTCTGCATTAACACCGTGTCCACTTGACTAGTTTGGTTATCACTTTCTCATAGTTCTCCTACCTCTATGGCCCTTTCCCCTTGCACATCATTGCTAATCTCCTTGTGTATGTGTCCTCTTAGAATTCTAGTGCTCCAAACCTTGAACTGCCCATTTCCCCTTGTGCTTTCTTCAGGTTCCATGACTCATAATATTTTATATGCAGACAGCTTCTCCCTATGTCCCTTGACTGGGAAGACTGGACTGTTACATAAATCTATCTTCTTGTTTGCTTTACATGAATGTCAAATAGCATACAAAGTTAACCAGTGCCCAAATCAGATACCTGATATTTTTCTTTTTTTAACCTACAAACCAATCCCTACACTGTTATTTTCAAATCTAAGTCAAAGATCGCTCCTATCATTGTTCAGATGTTCAAAAATCAGGTTGAGATCTCCATTTAACCATTGACATCCTACAGAATGAGTATACCTTCCTCCAAAATGCTTGAAACCAGAAAAGTTTGGGATGTTAGCATTAGGCAGATTTTGGAGTGTGTGTGTGTGTGTGTGTGTGTGTGTGTGTGTGTGTGTTAGACAGAGAGAGAGAGAGAGAGAGAGAGAGAGAGAGAACTTAGACCTGTTTATAAGCATGAAATTAATTAGTACTTCATACATTTTAAGCCTACAGCCTGAAGGTGATTTTATATATCATTTTGGTAATCTTGCATTTTACATCTTTTGATTGCAAGCCATTGTATGAGGTTAGATCTATAATTTCCAAATCTGGCATGATATTGGTGCTGAAAATTTTCAGATTTTGAATTGATACAGTGATTTACACCCTTAGTCATAGCTACTTGGGACATTTAGGTCTGGGGAAAAAAGTCTGGAGGACACCATCCCAGTGGGAGAAATTGAGTGAAGAAGGAAATGCCTGTCATCCTAGCTATAATAGAAAGCTTAAAACAGGAAGATTCAGGTCTAGGCAGGTTCCTGGGCAGGAAGTAAGACATAATGTCAAAAATAAGAAAAATAGGTCCATTGCTCATTGATAGACTAAATGCCCAGGAAAAACAAGGATCTGAGTTCAAGGCCCAGTACCATCAATAAAAATCACTGATTTAATAATGGTTTGCATGTTAGATTTTTGAATTAGGGATGCTGAATTTGAACATCTAATATATTTTAGTAAGGCTTCATTTGAATACTCAATTTAAAATCAACACGTATTATCCCAAACATCTTATGTACTTAAACTTTATACCATTCTACTTACTCTTTCATGCTACTGAATTAACTTATTGCACATATCACAAGTCTCTCTACCAAAATATGAACATTTTTCCCATCATGCATATTTGTCTTTTATGCACACTGATGTATCCTAGAGGCTATGACATAATAAGTGTTCAGGAAATATTTCCTGAGTGAACAAAGACACGAATATGTAAAATGTTCCAGTAATATTACTGTTAGGCTTTATCCAGGTTACAGGTTAAAGTGGATTAAAGCTCTAAGTCAGGAGGAAGATCCTGATGTGGGTATTGATTTCCTTTCCTTGCAACGAATGATGTTTTGAAGATCTTTATGCTAACATTAGTTTAAGCTCATCCGAGGCTGTCATAGGAGGGGAGAAAATCGTTCAAGAGCTCAGGTATTAAGATTCTCATTCCTCACACCTCTGTCTGTTTGAACTCATCCATCACTTTGGGAATGTAACTGGAATAATGAACATATTCCCGATGATGTGAGTGGTTTTAATACAGAAGACAGCGTCTTCTTTCCCTAGACACCTCTGAGCAAAATGATGAAACTGGAAGGGGAGAAGAACTTTGATTTTTTTATATTTCAAATTTCTTTATTATTTATTATTTAAGAGTATGTAATGGCAAGTTAGAATAAAACTAATTCTGCATCTCAACTCCATGATTTTTGAGCTAGGTCTCCGTAGACAAATCCTTTCATAGTCTGGATCCTCCATTATTTTTCTCATTAAGGAAATATAGACAGCACCTAATATGATGGCTCATGCCTGTATTTCCAGGCAAAGATAGGAAGAATTAAATTCAGGGTTAATCCAGAAAGTTTGTTAGTAAGATCCAAAGGACAAGCTGGTCATGCTGAGATGTGTAAGAAAGCCCAACTCTAAAGGAATCAGAAGTAGATGGATCTGTCTGCAGCTGGGCCCACAAAAAAGTGTGAGATCTTACCTGAAAAAAAATGAGTAAAAGTGATAGCCTGGTTCAAATTGTAGCTTGCCTATCCAGCAAGTGTGCGGCCCTAAATTCAAACCTCCACTATGGCCAACAAAGTGGTAGAGAAAGGGAAGGAGGTAGAGAATATCTAACTCATGAGATGTGGAGGAGTTTAAATAAAACCTTATTGCCAGGCACTACTGGCTCATACCTATAATCCCAGCTACTCAGGAGGCTGAGATCTGGATGATCATGGTACACGCTAGCTATGAGAAAATTCCCACTCGACTCCATCTCCAAAATAACCACCTGTGAAGCCTTGAGTTCAAAACCCCAGTAGTGCCTCTCTAAGTAAAGATAGTATGATAAATGTGCTAAATTTAGAACAGCACCTGTGTGTGCATTATGCTTAATAATTGTAAGCAAAGTATTTCCCCACATCTATTTTCAACAGTAATGACTGCAAAAGAGAAAAAAATTCTAATTTGTCTAGAATGACCTTAGAAAAACTAGATTCCACATCATATCCCTTCTATAATGAAGTCTGTCGCAAGTAGGCAAATGTCTATTAAACATAACTTGCAAAGAAAGCATTAAGACATAATAAAACAAATGGGGTGAAACCCTAAGACAGCTAAATGGATTTATCTTTCTATCTGGGACACAGCTTTTCCGCTTTGAGAAAGAAATTCTTCCCTAGATATCAAAATGTAAGGAAAGTAGAGATGAAAAATTTCAGCAGTTCAGCTGGCTACAGAGTCAAAATTTTAGCTTATTTGTTTTCGGCTGGGTGTACTCGTGTGTTGGTAAAAATGTCTTACATTATTGAAACAGCCAGGGCGCAAAGATCATGGACTCCAAAATAAAAGACCTTCTACTAATGGGTGGCACAGGAACTGAATTCCAAAGATATAAATTCAGTAAGCTAATTTACTCAGTTTAAATCATGCGTCAAGCTGGGTACTGGTGGCTCACTCCCATAGTCCTAGCTATTCAGGATGCTGACCTCTGAAGATCATGGTTCAAAGCTAGCCAGGGTAGGGAAAGTGTGTGAGGCTCTTATCTGTAATTAACTACCAGAAAACAAGAAGTGGAGCTGTGGTTCAAAGTGGTAGAGTGCTAGTTTTGAGCAAATATGTTCAGGGATAGTACCTTGGCCCTGAGTTCAAGCCCTGTAATTAACCATAACAACAACAACAAAATATCTATAGGTGTGTATGTATGTGTCAAGTATTATGATCCACAATACATACATCTGTCTTTACTGGGGTCCAATGGATTTTCTGGAAACAAAATCACAATGACCATCAACATATGAAGTACTACAACAAAGAAAGCCATTTAACTTCATTATGAGTATGTATCTTTGAAGCCTTCACAAAGAGAAGCTATCCCTTTGTGTAATATCGACAGCTGCCTTGTTACCTAATTATTACCTAGTTCCATTCCTTTTTCTTCTCTATGTGATGGTCTTCAACTCTTCATCAGTCATCAGTTTCATAATGATTTGGAAAACCCTGCCACACATGAAAGTTGAAGTTAAGGTATGAAGTGGAGATGAGAGAGGAATATAACTGAATTTAAATAATTCCTCACAGTGTTCACTAAGAAATTAATGACATTCATGTTATGACTGTCTGTACTGTTTCAAAGCACATATTATATGTTAAAACATGCAAAGCTGAACAGATCAGAGCTCCTTTGAGTAACCCTAAGGTTAGGTGCTTTATTGTGTTCAGCTTCTGAATGAGCAATGATACAAAGAATGGGTTTCTCAGCAAAAAAAAAAAAAAGATTGTAAAAATGACAAGCATGTATTAAATGCTGTGATCCTCAGAATGCATATATGAGCTAGATGGATGATGATCATAAAATGTATCAGACACTTTTCCATCATGAGAGTACAAGTGTAGGTATATAGATAGGCAATCAACTTATGAAGAAAAAAGTTATATTATAGTATGCAATTTGAGGAAACATCAGTCAATGGTCAGTTATACCTGCTACATTTAAACCAATGCCAAAGCATCACAGATGTTTGTGCGTATACATTCAAACAAAATCTGCTTATATTATAATTGGAGAATTACAGGAAGGGAAAACAGAATAGAGTAGCATAATTCCTTCCAAGGCCACCCCATGTTGTCCAGAAGATCCAACACAACTATACCTAACTCAAAATTCTCCATTGCTTCCATGGCCTGGCCAAGCCCTTAACTTCTATGTGTTTAGGAGAACATCCAGTTCCCAGCTAAGTGGTCATGCTGCTAGAAATGTGTTCAGGGCTCAACTCTGACAACGAAGTTATATAAGTAACACACACACACACACACACACACACACACACACACACACACACACACACTCTTCAGGGCTCAACTCTGACAATGAAGTTATATAAGTAACACACACACACACACACTTCAGGGCTCAACTCTGACAATGAAGTTATATAAGTAACACATACACACACACACACACACACACACACACACACACACACACACTAGAAATGGGTTCAGGGCTCAACTCTGACAATGAAATTATATAGTAACACACACACACACACACACACATCTTTTGATTCTAACTATTTCTGTGTATTCTCATTCTGGAGTAATTCCCAAGAAGATTAGGCTAAAAGTTATATTTGTATAACCAATGAGAAAGGAAAGCAAGGAAGATTGGCCAGGGCTACAATATCCAAAGGATGAAAATTATTTTGAAGAGCTTTGGAAGTCTCATTTCTACTGCTCTCCTCTTCACACAAACAATTAAATTGAAATTACAGATTATCTTATTCAGTAAGCCTTTTCAAATGAGAGTCTCCACACAGAGATGTTTGCAAGTAGTTATTATACATTATTATACAGGCTGACTTAATGAGACAAGCTCAGTGAGCATGATTTCCACCAATGCAGAGAATAATAAAGGATTTTGTTAGATGACTACTGCCATGGCTTTGTGATATTAGTGTCAACTATAATGTCAAAGACAAACTTAAATGTTTCTCTCTTTCCATATGGCTATTCAAGGAATGATCATCACTGAGATGATGCGGTATTTAATTAATAATCTATCTGTGTTTTTGCCCTGAGAAATTGATTGATCTAAGCACAATGCTACCTTGGAATGACCAGTCTGGGTTGGAATATTTTTATTTACAATTATGTGACTCATAACTTCTTATTCCTTTCTCAGATAGAAACAGCATAATATGTCATTATTAGAATAATACTTGGGACATAATTTGTACTCAATATAGACTCAATATTATTAACAGTACACATACATAAATTATATATATACATGCATATGTATATATAATAGTAATTATATTCAGAGCTGAGCATGGTAGCACATGTTTCTAGTCTCAGCTGCTCATGAGGTTGAATTCAGAGGATTCTGTGAGACTGAGAGATTAGAGATAGGCAGGGAAACATAATGTCTCCTAAAAATAGAAATACAATAATAAACGAATTATATTGAAAGAGTATACTAGTATGACATCTCTAAAGAGAAAGAGAATTTCTTTCATAGCATTCCTCCTCTGACATATTTCTGCCCTGTGGAATTACCTACGTTATTCTTCTGTGTGTTTCTTCCGGCACTGTCAGGTTATAATAAGAGTTAATTGTGATTTTTAACGGCACTCAGTACAGATGTTTTGAAACATTTCATAAACTACTACACCATATTTGCTCTGTTCTACAAAGAAAAAGAAGAAAATATGCTTCTGGATGAAGCAGCAATGCAAATCAGAATTCATATGTTTAGGTGATGTAGGTACCAAAGTTTGTGATTCTCACAGCAGGGCAACCTCAGCCTATGCATATGCCTTCCATGGTGTCTGCTCCTCTTTAACCTTACCCTGACCCATAGCAACCATTAAGTTCAGGGAATGGGACCAGACATCTCTTAAAGTCTAGACTTACAACTGGTACAGTGTCAGATCTACTACATGTTTGTGAAGAATCAGTCATAGAACAGTTTACATTCAAGTTGAGAAAAAATAAGGTTCAAGATTCCAGGCAGAAGGGAGAAAAATAGTTTCTCTCATCATTCTTCATTTCATACAAACAGCTTTAATTTCTATCCATATGGATGAAACTTTCTTAGTTTAACATATTGTTTTAGGAACCATCTAGAATGAAGCTCTCATAATCACACTTCCTTTGTGTTCCTGTAATTCAACACCATACATGTAATAAGCAAATCTATCAAAAAGACCCATTACTATATTTTTTTACTGAGATAAGAATCAATGAGATTTTCTTTAACTTCTAAATATGCCCCCATTTTCCAGGTACCAGTGGCTCATGCCTATAATCCTAGCTACTCAGGAGGCTAAGATCTGAGGATCACGATTCAAAGCCAGCCCAGGCAGAAAAGTCCGTGAGACTCTGATCTCCAATTAACCACTAGAAAACCAGAAGTAGTGCTGTGGCTTAAGAGGTAGAGCGCTCACCTTAAGCTGAAGAGTGCAGGGACAGCACCTAGGCCAAGAGTTCAAGCCCCACGACCGACCAAAACAACACAAAATATGCCTCCATTTTTTTCTCACAGACAATTAAACTCTAATTTATGGAGCTAGTTTTGAATACAAAGGAATCTGACCAACATCCGTTACTTGATTTTAATAAATTATATTGGAGTATGGTTCTAATTGGCTTTTAATAACAGAAAGCAGGTAGCATTAAGTCAGGCATAGTGATTCATGCCTAACTTCCCAGGAAGTTAGAAGCTAAAACAGGAGGATCTTTTCTGGTATAAGTCTTATGAAGAATAAAATAAGTGCCTAGGACGCTCATTCTAAAGAGGGATAAATAGAGAATACACATAAAATGAACATATATTAACAGTGAATATATTATTATTATTAAGGCTTCTGACAATTAAAATTATGGACATTGCCTTCTGCAAGTCTAAGGTGCCAACAGGTAAATCCTTTAACAGGAAAATCTTAAGAGAGAACAATGAAATCCAAGTTGTCCTTGTCTATTAGCAAAATCATCTGAGAAACAAGAAGGAACAGTACCTGTAAGAGCACTAAAGGAAAAATGCTTACTGCTAAAAATTGAGAGAACC
This sequence comes from Dipodomys spectabilis, assembly GCF_019054845.1. Taxonomy (NCBI): domain Eukaryota; kingdom Metazoa; phylum Chordata; class Mammalia; order Rodentia; family Heteromyidae; genus Dipodomys; species Dipodomys spectabilis. The sequence goes on along the minus strand of NW_024870731.1, from coordinate 34,869,262 downwards.
TGGACACCTTCACCTAGAACAGATGTTTTCTTCCTTTATTTTTTCCTTCTGACTTAAAGAAAATCTATAGACCTTATGCCACCATTGTGTTTAGAAAAATATTTCAAACCTACATGAGTGATAAGTTTGCCATAAGTTAAAGTGAATATGCAATGTTTGAATGATTTGTGTTTTCTTTGTATTTCAAGGACATGAGTAAGAGGGAGAGAGTAAGAGAGAGAGAGAGAGAGAGAGAGAGAGAGAGAGAGAGAACTGTAGTTGATAGAGAAATTATTTTTCAAACACCGTTTGGTTCAACTAGAAAAGACAAGGAGAGCCTGAAATCCATCAGCTGTGCTACAGGAAATTGACCAATTCAATATGACCTCAGAGATCAAGGTTTTATGATGATCTTTGTAAACCACAAAACAATCAGTAAATCATGCAGAAGCAAGCATTGAAAACTGTCTTTTTCAATTTGGCTATTGTAAGCTACTAATCCAAAGTAAGTAGTTTAACAATACAAATATGTGGATCCCACTCTCATGGAATAAAATTTATTAGACATAATAGAAATCTATAGAACAGAGGTCAATATCAGAATGCCAGCATAATGGAATCTTGCTGATAAATTCCTTCCTGATTTCCTCACCTGGGACAGAGAAACAGGAAATGAGCTTTCTCCCAGCTTTCCTTCCTTACAAGGACACTAATCACGCGGGTTCAACCCTTGTCACCTCATAATCTCCCAGAGGCAGGATCTTCAAGTATTATCACATTGGGAAATAAACTTCAGCCTAAGAATTTTAGGTGACACACACATCATAGCAGAAACAGAGGAGAAATTGGACAGAATCCATGCATTTACTGACTCATTCTCCAATCCCGTACCCTGTGAAGGTAGACCTGGCCATGTCTACAAAGAAATCAATGTATTCATGTATACATATTTATATTACACATTTGTATGTTTTGACAGTGAATAGACTTTACATTCTTTGTTCCAGGGTTCCTAAACTGTGACACCCCTGTCCTCTAGTCCCCAGAAGTCAGCTGTAGTCCACTAACTATTTTATTAAATAAAGTTTTATTAGAACAAAATCACATTCATTTATTTATGTATTTTCCAAAGCTAATGGGGACTATAGTGGTAAAGTAGCATGGCAAAGCGTAAAACACACTAATCTCCCCCATTCAGAAAATGCTATAACCCCTAGTCAATCAACCGTAACTACTATTCTCACAACATTAGTGATAATTGCTACAGTTTATTCTTTGTGCTTAAAATTTTATTAAATTTTGACTAGCTCCCACAATCCTAGCTACTCAGGAGGCCGAGATCTGAGGACCATGGTTTGAAGCCAATCGTGGCAGAAAAGTACCTGAGACATTTATCTCCAATAAAGTACCCTAGAATCTGGAAATGGAGCTGTAGCTCAAGGGGTAGGGTGCTAGCCTTAAATTTAAAAATAAAAATAAAGCTCAGGAACAGAGCCTAGGCCTGAATTCAAGCCCCAGGATTGGCACAAAATGATTTCTGTTAAGCTACAAGAGCAGTTCTTATAATTGATAGCCTCATCAGAATTATATGGAATGGTCCATTAATTTAGAAAAAAAATATAATTGAAAACCATTACATTATTGATAAAGGAGAAGATATTAACCTGCCCTGAACTATTGTTTTGTTTTGGGGAAGTCCTGGGCTTTGAACTCCCAGTCACACTTTCTAGGCAGGCATTGTACTGACTGATCTATGCTCTACCCCTTGTCTTAATCTAATGGATAGCCAATTTCATTTCATGTCTGAAATTAGATAGTATTAATCGAAGGAGTGATGAGTGGTATTTCAGAGGTAATCATTTGTTGGACATAATGCTAAAATTAGCTGGAGCTCCAGAGGGAGGAAAACCTCTGATCTATCCGTCCTAGTCTCAGTAAGAATAAAACGAACACATTGAGTCTCATTTGAATAATGTCAGATCAAATTCAAATTCAGTGGTCTCCAAATTGGTATAACATAAAAATAAACCACTGTGGTAGAAATAACTTACTGTAAGACCTGTCTATACCAATGTTATTCCATGAAATTTTAGTAGGTATGTTTAATTGTATATTGCACCGTAAAATAGTATTTTTGTATCACAAATCAGAAAACACAATGTTAGTATTCACTCACTTAAATTTTGTTACTAATAAGGATGATGTGATCCAAAAACATGAAAACCCAGAACATACTTCTCCTTTCAAACAAGGAAGTAACCTACTTAAAAGAACTGCAATGCTCTGTCTATGGTGGTAATAGAATTGGCCCTTAATTTAGTGCTTGCTTAATTTCTTTAGAAGAAATTCCAGTTACAATCAAATACAAATTAACATGACCGATACTACTCTCTAGAAATCCATGGCAAGATAAAAAATTACATGGAGGGGCCTTTACCAATTTGACATTGGCTGAAAGAATTGTGGCCGAAAGAAAAATTTTCATTTCCACCTAAAATCCAGTTTTCCATTTTGTATGTTCAGTTTGAATGTAAGTAGCCTAGGAACCAATTTTCAACCCATGTTGGCCTCCTTCCTAAGACTACTCTCCTCTCCGGTCTTCTCCTTATCCTGAAGCATCTTCCACTGGCTTCCAGTTACCAGGTTCTCCCTTTAAATGCAGATGCTTTGTGGTCCTTTAAAGACAAATTCTGTAAATATGTTGAGCATGCCTTTGCTTTCCAGTCGCTTTATACACTCAAGAAGCCAGACTTAGCTTTACTCTCAGAAAAACATCGCAATCTACAATTACAATCAGAAAGGCTTCTGCTCCATTTTTCTCTCTTCTATTTCAGAAAGTTCTGTTTGCGATATATTGATATAAAGACCTTCTAAAAACATTACTATTTTGTTCTAATTCATTATTCATCTTCTTCCTCGCAGATGAATTTTAGCTTTCCTAAGTGGATGATTTCCTGTGGTCAGGACTATCCTATTCCTATTTAAATTCTCCACAGTATCAACCTGCAGGAAGTAGTAAGTGTCCCATAAATATTTGCCGTTTTGTGCTATGGTTGATTTACCATAAATGCAATGATTTCCTAGTGAAATTCATTGCTCCCCTTAAACAAGGCAGAAGTTCCATTTCAGCAATTGTGGACCTACAACTGAAGAGTGAGATGTTAAGCAAAATGAACCCCAAAATAGGGACACAAGTGTTTTTTTTTCTTCCTTGCTATTGTTTCTAATGTATTTATAAGGTACTATGTGCTTTTTTTGTTGCTTTGTATGTCCCTCCCCCACAGTATAACCTCTGTTTTCACTGTATTTGATGTTGGTATAATTTGTGGAAGGAAAGGAAAAAAACAAATTGTTTAAATAGGGATACAGGTGGACCCATTGCCACCATGAGATGTACAAGTCATTATGTCAAAAAATGAACTTTACAATTTAGGCTTGGGGGGGGGAGGTGGTAGCTGAGGAGTTGCGAGGGAAGGGATGGTAGGAGAAAAACAAAGGAGGAGGCATCAACGCTAGATAAGAAATGTACTCATTACCTTGCTCATGTAACTGTAACCCCTTTGTACAGTATTTTCACAATAAAAAACCTAATAAAAAAGAACTTCATACTTTGGATATAATTAAAATGCAAGATGAATTAGCTCTGTAGTAGATGAGAATTTCTAAGCATAGACATCAGATTTTCTATTTTTCTCATTAACTCCTAACACCATGAAATAATTCAATGTGCCTATCCTCAGAACAGAAGACATTGCAAACTGCTAACTGAAACTTTAGCCTTTCACATATTATTTGCTATGCTTACCTATCCTGTTTTTTATTTTCGCCTAGGTCTGAGACCAGGATTTGAACTTGGTACCCACCATGTTCACTCAATATCTAGCTCTAAAATCTGAACCATGACTCCAATTCCAATGCTCATCTATTCTTTGTGAAAAATTGAAGATGCTATAACAAAAAGTAATATTTCATTTTCATCTAGATAAATTTAAACAGGAATAATTAGAACTGATTTACAGCTATTTCATTCCAAGTAAAATTGTCTGTATACCTTGTTAATTATACATTTTTAATAATCAATAATGTTCATTTTCATGAAAACAATCAAGTAAATAAGAAAAAGCAGAGAAAAAAAAAAGCACAGTCAAAAAAAAATAAAAAGGAAAATAAAGCCTGTCTTTAAATCTCAGTCGATAGTGGGTTTTATAGCAAATAGAAGCACCCAGCTCTGTGGAGAAAAGGGCAAAATTTAATTTCCGGTGGAGTTAGTCACCAATGGCCAAAGTGCTTCAAAAGTAATGAAGGTGATATTACCTTATCCAAAAGAGTTAAATGAACTTCTCCCAATAACATGTTTAAAATTCTCTTTCCAGTACTCAGATTTAATGAAATGCAGATCGGTGCAATTCTTCATGTTAAATAACATCTGGGATTGTCCTTTAATCGAGTAAATTGGGTTAAAATATTGCATTTTTATTGCTAGCTTAATAGCTTAAAGAGGTATTAAACATTTAATTATTAACCTTGACATGAAAGAATTGGAAAGATTTCTTGGATAATTTAAGGATTTAAAAGTTCTTTCTTCTGAGTGAAGTTTGCATGCTAGAAAAAGCAGATCTAACTAGTTATTTCAAAAAGCATCTTATTTAATTGAAAATGATAATAAAGCATACATCACTTGATCATCTAATTGGTAGAACAGATGCTTTATACGAAAAAATGAATGAATATATGAGAAACATTGATGAAATTGTCATTGCTAAATAATAAGTAGGTAAAACTAGTGTTTCATTCATTCATCAATGATTTAGTGTAACCTGTGATATGAAATATTTGAGATATTGGCAGAAAAGGAGTGCAGCTGATCTTATTTGAACCATTTACCATACATGCATATGTTCAAATGGATGAATCTAAGGCTCAACAAGCAGTAGAAAGAGAATAGAGCTGCATGTGCATACATAATATAACCTACTTAATACCCAATGATAAATATTTAATAACCAACACAAAAGGATTAAAAAAAGAAGGGAGGTAGGGAAAAAAAGAATGGAGATAAGAAAGGAAGGAAGGAGGGAGAGAGGGAAGGAAGAAAGAAATGAAGGAAGGAAGGAAGGAAGGAGTAGAAGAAAGGAAGGAAGGAAAGAAGGAAGTGAGAGTGAAAGAAATTGATTTAATTGAGGGAGGAAGGTAGAGAGAAAGGGAGGTCAGGAAGGATAGGGGAAAAGGGAGGATGAGGAAGGAAGAAATGAAGAAAATGAAGTTTAAAAAATTACCACAAAATTCTGAGTTACAATGTTTGCCATTTTCTTTGTTGTAAAATTTCAAGGTATGACTGATTTCAAGATTGGAATATGAGATCATTGAATAATACATAGTTGAAAAGAGATGTATACCATTAATCCTAATGAGGCATGCTTCAGCATGCAGATTAAGGAGGATGCTTCAAGTTGGATAATCAGAAAAAGGCTCTCCAAACAGCTCACATTCAAACAAGGTGAGTCATCGAGGGAAGGTACACACCATGCTATTGTTGCTGTATTGAGAACAGGAAGAATAAGGTTGAACAAAAGCCTGCAACCAGTTGAAGTTTGAATTGTTGGCAAATCAAGGAATTGGGAGTTTAAAGGGGAAAGCTAGGATATAAAATGAGATCACAAAGGCAGCCAACAGTTTTTATGCAGAACTTTGTAATGTAAGATGTGGGACTTGTGGAGATGTCATTGGAACGTTTATGAATCATATTAATTCCCTTGATTAACACTCATTGAATTTACTTCTTGCTGCCCATAGCAAAGTAAAACATTATTAGAGAAGAAGAGATTGTGCTCAGCTTACAGATGGTAAATAGATTATGAGAAAAATGCTTGGAAATTATATTAAATAAAAGTTCAGAATTTGTAAGTATGTCAACACATAATTACTGATTATGGCACCCAACATAATACATAATTTGCTTCAGATGAAATGCATTTTTCCTGTTTTTGCTGTCTGTAGCCAATTACCACTGTCTGTCATGCTGTCGCTAGTGTCATTTTTAGAAAATGATACTATCATATAAAACCAGCATAATCCAAAATGACTTCCTAAGATCTTGACCTAAGAGCTGATATATAAAATAAATGTGTTTTAAATTGTGGCTATAATAGCATACAATAGCAAGTATTAGATGCCACACACACATAATATCTGGCAAATAAAATGTTATGGACTCCAAAGGGACTGTAGATATTTCTAACTCTATTCAAAAATGTCCTGTAACTCTGGATAGAATTTCCCTGGGCTGTAGAAATACACAGATGGTAGGATGTTTATTATGCTCATGAAGTGTATGTACAAGGCCCTGATGGTGTACTTATTGTGGTCAGTGTGCAGAGTTCAGAAATCACAAAGCAAAGGAGATACTGTGGGTGGGAGGAAAACAAACAAACAAAAACATTTCTATTAACCTAGTCTAAAGGTAGCAGCTCAATACGAACTCAGGAAACAGGAATTTAACTTGAGCTGAGTGACGAAATCAGTGATAGGCATATTTAATAACTTCCTTGGAGTCATGCTGAATCTCCTTGAACTGAAGATGCAATAGTAGGATGCGGTACTACCTCTCAAGTTCATAGACTACTCAAGGAAGCTAAGACCTGCACATACAGATTACATTCCCATGAGTTTCCCCACAGAGGTACACTAGAATGTAGTGTGGGATTTGAATGGAATGAAGTGTTGGATTTGAGAAAGTCTTCAAGAAAAACAAATCTGGCCTATATATTGAAAGGTGAGCAGTAAATGTAATTAAGAGGAATAAGGCTGGACAATAATACTTTATGCCGGTAATCCTAGGTACTCAGGAGTCTGAGATGTGAGCCTCTGGGTTCAAAGTCAGCTCTGGCAGGAAAGTTTGTGAGACTATTATCTCCAGATAATCACAGAAAAAGCTGGAAGTGGTGCTGTAGTTCAAGTGGTAGCATGCTAGCCTTGAGCAAAAGGAAGTAAGGGACAGCGCCCAGGCCCACAGTTCAAGGCCCAGGACCAGCAAAATGAAAATAAATAAATTTTTAAAAATGAGGAGGAAAAAAGAAGGCACACCATGTGCTAGCCTCAGAATCATTAAGCTGCTGAGATATTTGCAACAAAACAAGCAATTTCTATTGCTTGTTTTGGTAAAGGTTTGAATTTTACAATTCATGGCCTTTACAGGATCCTTAGAAGCCTCTCTCTTTTCCTTAAAAGAACATTCCATTTTGAGCCAGGTGCTGCTGGCTCAGGCTTGCAATCCTAGGTACTCAGGAAGCTGAGATCTGAGGATCATGATTAGAAGCCAACCTAGGTAGAAATACTTGGAGACTTATTCAGTTAACAACAACAACAACAACAACACACACACACACACACACACACACACACACACACAGCATAAAAAGAAGCTCAGGGACTGGGTGCAGGCAGTGAGTTCAAACCCCAGCACAAACACAAAAACAAAGACTAGTCAATTTTGGAATAGCCTAAATGAACACATAAAACTCAGAGGCTGTCATGTACAATGGAGAACATGGTAAAACAGCAGATACTAATAAAACATAATTAATTAAACAACAGGTCATATTCATATTTCATGAGTGGCTGCAGTCACCATTTTGTTTGTGCATAGTTCTTATAAATATCTATTTCATATGTGTTTCAGGGTGTGTGTTTGTGTGTGTGTGTGAGTGTGTGTGTTGTGTGTGTGTGTGTGTGTGTGTGTTTGCCACCACTCAGGATACAGGATTTTTCTGTTATTGTATGACTACAGAGAACCTCTCTCTCTCAGTTGTACTTGACTTTCACTCATATCCTTGACCTTCTCAACGCTTGCTCTATTCTTCATTGCTAACATTTTGTCGCATTGGGACCATTCTATGCATGGAATCATACAGTAATTAGAAGCCTTTTGAAATTGGCTTTTCTTCACTTAGCATCCTGGTCTGGGATATACTTAAGTTGCAGTTTATATGAATAGTTTGCTCAAGTTAGTTGCTCAACAGTAGTATTCTATTGTACACCATACTGCTGTTGTTTTGTTTGTTTGTTTGTTCTTCCACTGAAAGTTGGTTCAGATAAAAGCTGTTATAAAATAAAGCTACTATGAGATTTTGGGGTTCAGATTTTTGTATAAACCTAAGTGTTCATGTGTCTAAGCTAAATTTCCAGGAATCTGATTATTGTCTCATCTAATAAACATATGGTTAGAATAATGAATGATTGCCAAACTATTTTTTCCAGACTGGAAGTGCCAACTTACATTCTTTCTACCAATGGAGGAGAGACCCAAATGTCCCATAGACCTTCTTGTACTTAATACAGCCAATATGTTTCTATTTTTCCCATTACAACATGTATATAGGAATATGTGGCTATAGCTTTAACTTTTAATTTCCTTAGTAGGCAATGACTTACACCAGAAACCTTTTTTAATCTATAAAAATGATGTCTTCATACAATGCTAGCCACTACACAGAGGACTAAATAAAATATCCACATATGGGAGGCTAAGGCCCAGTGAGAGTCAAGGGAAAACCAAGAAGCTCAGATAAACAAAGTTTTTTATGCTGTTGGTTTTTTATTATTGGTAAATAGCAACTCTTAATTTTATGACTTTGTCAATATATTTTGGTTATGTTTTTTATTGTAAGAATACTGTACAGAGGGGTTACAGTTACATGAGCAAGGTAATCAGTATATTTCCTATTGAGCATTGTTGCCTTCTCCTTTGTTTTTCCCTACCATCCCTTCCCTTCCACTTCCACAGCTACCACCCCCTCCCCACTGAAGTTGGAAAGTTCGTTTTCAGCATAGTGTTTTGTATATCTCATTGTTATAATGGGTCAACCTGTATCCTATTTAAGCATTTTGTTTTTTCCTTTCTCCCCCACCCCCCAAGTTAGAGAAGTGTATTCACAAGGTACAGGGCACCAACATCAAATACAGTGAAAACAGGGGTTATACCGTGGGGGAGGAACATACAAAGAAAAAAAATCACATGGTACATTATAAATACGTTACAAACAATAGCAAGAAAGAAAAAAGATATTTGTGTCCCTATCTTGGGGTTCATGACGTTCATTTTGCATGTACAAATTTCTTAATGAACTGATGATTATGTAGCAGATAAGCACAATACTAACAGCGTACTAGTCATCAAATAAAATTTTATCATATTTTATTTCATGTGATCCTCCAAAATTTTTATATTCCTCAAAGGGAAATGTACCCATGTCTCTAATTTTCAAATTATGAAGAAAAACAGAAGGCGTTCATACAGTACAGGAGATAGAAAAATAATTCTTTGGAAAATGGTTCAAATTTCTTCAGTAACAGATTAAGGAGTGTAGCCTATCCACAAAACCACAGAAGTCCTTCCAAGTCTATTTAAACTATTTAAACACAAGATTAAAGGGCAAATGCAATTCATACATATATATATATATGTATATATATATATATACTGCTTAGGAGAAAAAAAGATTAAAAATCTATGAAGTGCTGTGATCATATTTAGAAATTTTTCAATCAAACCATTCTGCCAATTCCTAAATATGTTGATAACAGCAAAAAACCAGATGTCTCATTTCACTACATTGCCAGAGATATAGGAAAGAAAAAGCGTTAATAAACATGAATTGTACTGAAGTTGAAAACCATGGAATAGTCAAATAAACGGGGTAGAATCTTTTACTCTCTCAACTAATATTACATGAAAAATAATTGTATACTAGAAAAAATTATAAATGCCAATGAGAGATTTTGAAATGTTGGAAAGGCAAAGACAGAACCAAATAAAGTTATTAACACAAAAGGACAAAGCCTGCCAAGGATACTACTGGATGAAAGTTGTTTGGATTATGTTTGGTTTTTATTTTTTGTTTTGGAGGCAGGGTCTCATTGTATAGTCCATCTTGCCCTCAAATTCTAATCTTCTCACTCATGACTCATTAATGGTAGAATAACCATCATGAATACCACCACCATGTCAGCTGTGGGAATTATTCTTTTAGAAATGTGGGAAGGGGGAGATTAATTAGTAATGGAAGAAATGATGAGCACTGAAAATAGAACATACAATGATGAAAAACTTTCTTAAACTGAACAATCACAGAGAAAATTATCCTCAATATCTACAAAAGATAAAATTGAAGGGACAGAGAATTAAAAAAGGCAATTAGATGAAGTACATTGTAGGAGACCAAATTGGGAAATTGGCTTAATTACCTATGTGTTTTATTCATGTAAAAAAAAAATGAAAAGAAAGCTGATACACTTCAAAAATAGGATGCCTCAATTTACGGTTAATAAATACAGCAGAAGGAACAGGAAACACTAGCAATTAGCAACTGTAATTAAGGAAGCAAATGAGGACAAACATCCTGAATGGAAAGCCCATTGATTTTTTAACACAGTTCAAGGAAGGAGTGATGCTGTAAAATTATTATTTTATAAAAATAAAAGCTGGGACCCAGTAGCAGATGGTTCACACCTGTAATCCTAGCTACTTGGGAGGATGAGTCTGAGGATCATGGTTCGAAGTCAGCACAGACAGAAAAGTCTCTATGAGACTCTTATGTCCAATAAACCACTCAAAAATCGAGAGTGTGCTGTGGTTCAAGTGTCAATGCTAGCAATGAACACAAACAGGCTGAGGGACAGTGCCAAGGCCCTGAGTTCAAGTCCCATAATAGACAAAAATAAAAATGTGAAATAAATTAAAATTTTAAAAATAAATAAATAAACAAAAGCTAGGGTTTGAACTCTGGGCCTGGTCACTGTCCCTGAGCTCCTTTAGCTCAAGGCTAGTGCATTACTATGTGAGCCACAGCTCTACTTCCATCTTTTTCTGTGATTAATTAAAGATAAGAGTCTCACTGATTTCCTCTCCATGCTGGTTTCAAACCACATCATCAGGTCTCAGCCTGTTCAGTAGCTAGGATTACAGTTGTGTGCCACTGGTGCCCAGCTCTCAAATATTATTGTAAAAGTCCATACCCGCCAGGCATTTTACTTTTGAAACGACTGTTTTTCATTACAAAGTTTTAAAAATGTACTAAAGATACGAATTGTCTTCTGTGCTAAATTTCTGAAGGATAACCACATTCTTGTACATTAGTCACATACAAATTATGAGGTATATGAAAAAGAAGTTGACATATGAGGTATTATAACAAGCAGGCAAAAAGAAAAGGTACATACTGTAGCAGTCATTCACTACAATGCAGATGTAAAACTAAGTATATTCTCAGTTTAAACACATCAACTATGAAGTTCAATAACCTTCAAATGTTAAATGAAAAATATTTTATGAACTGGGGTTGAAGTTCATAAGGAGAGTATTTGTCTAGCATCTGTGGGGCCCTAGGTACCATCACAAGCAATGGAAAACAATTCACTAAAAGGAGTGTATAGCTGTTAGAACTAATAAGGATGTAGACAAAGAGGGATGAATTTTTTAATTTTGCCAGTCCAGTGATCTGAACTCTGGGCCTGGGCGATGTCCCTCAGCTCTTCAGCTCAGGGCCAAAGCTCTACCACTTGAGCCACAATGCCACTTCCAGTTTTCTGGTGGTTTATTGGAGATAAGAGTCTCATAGACTTTCCTGCCAAGGCTGGTTTTGAACCATGATCCTCAGATTTCAGCCTCCTGATTAGCTAGGATTTACAGGCATGAGCCACTGGCTCCTGGCTTTAATATACAAACGTTTAAAAGCAATTATGCTAAAAATGTTGTTAGAGCCAAATAGATAGAGTCAAATAGATAGAGCCAAATAGAGTCAAATAGCTTGAGGTAATAAAAGTATATAAGATAGTTAGTTTGGGATTATATATAACATTATGCATATATAATAAACTTTCTATGCTCATTTATTTATCAAAAATTTACAGAATACGTTGTAAAGAAAATAAATACTAAAAGAAACAACCTTCATGGCAGGATAGGTTTATATTTGTTAGAAAAGATAAGCATGTTTCTTACCTGATTAACTGAAGAAAACTACAAAGATTTCTGAACAGCTTAGTAAACTATTTTTGTCAAAGAATAACGCAAGCCCAAGTGAACCAAGAGCTGTGGAAAGGCGCTGTTTGTTGGCTGTGACTCCTGAGATTACACAAGTGAAGCAAAAAATAATTTGTCAGTATTTTGGAAAGCTTGAGAGAAGAGAGAAATACTAGAAAGCAATCCACAGGACTGAAGTCTATCTGTGGGGTTGCTCCAAGAGCATGAACAACATGAACACTCAACTTTGTCTTCTTTAAAAATGAAAGTGCTAAGACATTCACTAGTGTCTCACAACTATAATAGTAGATACACAGTATGATTTGAGGATCATGGTTCAAAGTCAGCCCCAGCAGGAAAGTCAGCGAGACTCTTACCTCCAGTTAACCACTCAAAAGCTGGAAGTAAAACTGTGAGTGAGTGAGTGTGTGTGTGTGTGTGTGTGTGTGTGTGTGTGTGTGTGTGTGTGTGTGTGTGTGGCTTATTGTACTTCAAAAACTTATGAGATATTACCTTTCTCTGTGAGAATAAGTGCATCTTTCATTTCATTGTTGGCCTCAACTAGAATTGATACATTTGTTAACATAAGAATGCATAGTGGAAGTTTCTAGAACAATCTCTAACCCAAAGTAGGTTTTTCATACAATGTGTATTCAACTTAAATCTTTTACTGCAAAAGATAAGTAGAATATTCTAGGTGACATTAAAAAGTTATGGTTACAAACCATGGGTGTTCATGGTTTCATGTTGTCACTGTATTTGATTCTGGTACCTTGCATCTTCTATATACATTTTTTCTAATTTGTGAAGGGGAAGGGAAATAAAAAAATGCTGAAATAAGGATACAGGTTGACCCATTGTAAGAATGAGACATACAAGACACTATGTTGAAAACAAACTTTACAACTTTGGTGCAGAGAAGGGAGGAGTTGGGGAGGTGTGGAGGGAAGAGATGTTAGGGAAAAAACAAAGGAGTGGGTAACAATGCTCGATAGGAAGTGTACTCATTACCTTACGCATGTAACAGTAACCACTCTGTACATTATCTTTACAAAAATATATTTATATATATATATAAAATCATGGGTCTTATATCTAAATATGTAAACCAAATCTCTTTTATCAAGCATCCCATTAATCAGGAACAAACTTACCTAAATTACCAAAAATATAACTCTGAATGAAAACATAAATCTCTTATGAAATAAGAAAATAATCACAATGGAACTTCATGATATCAACCACAAAATTTGAAAAAATAATCTATGAGTAGGAAATTATAGCAACTAGAAAAATTCAGAGAAGCAGATAGGAAAAAAAAAGAGTTGGTCTTCCAAAAATAAAGTACAGTAGAACTGAAATCAAACATGTATGTAACTAATTTGAGTTCCTAACAAGGTGGCTGATGGGAAGGGTAAAATACAACACAACCCAGAGAAGCCATCTTCTTTCCTGATTTGTCAGTATAACTATAACAGATATATATTAATCTTTTTTTTTCTGTCGATCATGGGGTCTGAACTCTGGGCCTGGGCACGGTTCCTCAGCTCTTCAGCTCAAGGTTAGTGCTCTACCACTTGAGCCACAGGGCCCTTCCGGCCTTTTCTGCTTATGTGGTGCTGAGGAATTGAACCCAGGGCTCATGCATACAAGGCAAACACTTTACCACTGAGCCACCTTCCCAGCCCAGATCAATCTTATTGATTACTTCATTTTCAAATTTCATGTAGGTAAGTAAACAATGTAAGACATGGGCAATATAGAATATAAGACAGTTACTCTTCATGTTGGGCCTATAAATTCTTAAGAGTTTTCCATGTGACTATTTTATTTTTAATTTAATTTTACATGTAATACCAACAAACCAGAATGCATTCACAGGAGAGACACTAAAATGATAATTGACCAATGTAGATAGATATTATGAAAGAAATTAGAAATATTTAGCCTGAGGATGATAAAATTTAAGAGATATCATGATTATCTTTAAACAGATAACACTACCTAAACAAAACCAAAGCATATCCTGCTTGATTCTCAAGAGTAAAACTGGGATGAATGGATCAACATTAATGGGAAATTTTAGCTTAAACAAATAGGAAAAAGGTTTCATCAGGTCAAGGTATAAGCATTGCTGATATTAATGAATATCAATATATCAATATAAGCTGCAACTAATATCTGAAAAATCAGCTTTAAGTTGATATTCTTTTTATCCCCATCCTGGGGCTGGAACTCTGGGCCTGGAGTTTGTCCATGAACTTCTTTCCCTCATGGCTAGGGCTCTATCACTTGAGCCACAGCACTATTTCCGTTTTTTTCTAAGTAGTTTATTGAAAATAAAAGTCTCATGGACTTTCCTGCTGAGGCTGGCTTCCCGTCTCAGATCTCAGTCTCCTGAGTAGCTAGGATTACAGGGATGAACCACCAGCACGCAGCATGTGTTTTTTTCTTTAAAAAAACATAATTTTATTATCTTTAAGTAGTTGTACACAGAAGTTGTCATTCAATAAATCAGTTTCTGGAGACAGTGCTTACTGTCATCACTTTCTACATTCCCACCCATTCCTCCCAACCCACCCCTTCACTTTAATACGGGATTGGGTTTAAGATCCCTGAAGTAACATCAGTAGAAAAATAATCTCTCTCTCTCTCTCTCTCTCTCTCTCTCTCTCTGTCTCTCTCTCTCTTTATCTAGCTATCTATCTACCTATTATTGCAAATATACTGTACAGGGGGGTTACGGGTACATGAATAAGGTAATGAATACTTTTCTCTTGAGCATTGTTACCCGCCCCTTTGTTTTCCCCCTACCATCCCTTCCCTCCCCAACTCCTTCCTCCCCCTCCCCAAGTTGTAAAGTTCATTTTCAAGACAGTGTCTTGTACATCTCCTTGTTACAATGGGTCAATCTATATCCTTGTTTCAGCATTTTGTTATTTCCCTTACCCTCCCCAAATTAGAAAAATGCAGCGTACCAGAATCAAATACAGTGAAGACAGGGGTTATACCGTGAGGGAAGAACATACAAATGAAACAAAAAAATCACATAGTACACTAAAAACAACAGCAACAAAAATAAAACCTCTTGTGTCCCTATCTTGGGGTTGATTTTGCTTAGCACCATCTAATAGTCATATGAATATATCTTTTGATCTTTTCTGATTATCTAGTATGATTATTCTAGATGTATACTAGTTAATGCAAATAAAAGAAACCATGAGACCTATGTTTCTTTGGGTCTGGCTAACTGCACTTAATATAATTTAGAAAATAATTCCTTTTTTTCTTTTTTTAATGTGAAAATACCATACAGAGGGGTTACAATTACATGGGAAAGATAATGAGTACATTTCTTATCAAGCATTGTTGCCTCCTCCTTTGTTTCCCTTTCCCATCCCTTCCCATTTTCCCCCCACACCCCACCCTCCACAGAAAATAATTTCTTAAAAGTAATTTGGAAACAATTATCAAGATTTTTCAATGATTATTTTTATATTCATTTAGTAATTCTGATTTTATTATTCTTCACATGAGAATAAATATGTCTGTTTATGTTTGCTCAATGATGCTTGCAGGGTAATAGATTTTTAATGAAATAATCTAAATCTTCTAAAAATAGATTATTGCATGTTGTATTATAAAATATATCATTCGTTATCAAAATGGGTTATATTTTTGTATGAAAACCTAAGTAAGACTTTCTTAATGAGAAGAGGAAGTTTTATAAACCAAAAATCACTCAATTAGGTTTATAAAAGATCTCACATAGTAAATTTGGAGATGCATACATATAAGCAAGTTCACAATAATGACCACATACATACAAAAATGATAACAATGATTATCACTGATGAACAGACTAGAGGCTTAAATTAGGAATAATAAGAGAAGATGAACAAGGAGGAGACGTTTTTAGTCTATATCATATGAGATTGCTTAAGATGTACCATTCAAACATTATTTATGTAATTCTGTTTAAATAGAAAGCAAGACTGCTTTCTTTAGGATATTTTCAACATGGAAAATGAGAGGAGAGGTTAAATAAAAAGAGGAGAGATCACTGCTGTTAGTCCCTTATAAACCTCTATCCATTTAATAACAAGTAGAAATAACTAACAATAGATAATGTACAAGAAAAGAAAATGAGCTGACCCATTTAAAATGTTATTGGGCTTCATTTGTGGATCAAATGAAATGAAGTTAAGCCAATACTACAGAAAGCAAAGAACCAATTAAACCTAAATCTGTATTAATTTATTTGGAAGCCTATTGAGATATTTGTGTTCTGTCTTATCATCCTTACATTTGAAACGTCTCAACTCAATATTTTAGTGTAATTTACTTATGGATAGAACAATGAAACGAAAATAAAGGTTTCCAGGAAGACAGAGTGGAATGTGACATCTTTCTAATAGCTTGTCAGTGTTTTCATGGTGTCTGAAATGCTTTCGTCTTACAGTATAAACCTCAGGGTTTTTTTTTTTTTTTTTTTTTTAGGAAAATTTGAAACACCGGCCATTCAACTTCCAAAGCTTAGAGTCCATCCTTAACCTACCACATACATATTTACCATCTGCTTGTCGGACTTTATCTGAACATCTTCACAAAGAAGCCATCTGTTCCCTGCTTTTAAATATCTATTTATGGTACTTTTTTTTCTCTTATCTCTCTTACAACTTTTTCTTTGCATATGTCAAAAAATTCAATTACATGGGCACATATTAGTATGTAATCAACTCAGAAGGAGTCTTAGACAAACCCCTGGGTGACTAACGTGAAGGGTGGTACCAAGAAAAAAAAAATTACCCATTCAAAATAGAGGGCAGGGCATGTTGAATTAAGAGTCTCCTAGGGCATGAAATCAATAATAGATCTGAGATTCCCTGAAGAGACTTGTGCTCATGATTTCCAAAAAGCTGTCATTTCATTCTGTAGAAGAACAATGTGAATTTACATTGAAATTTTATTTCGACTATTTGTTATATATGCCTATTGAAAATGTGCACTTTAGAGAAAGTACGCTGTTAGTTGAAGCAAAGAAAAGGTAAAAGAGAGAGAGAGGGAGTGAAGGAGGGAGGAAGGGAGGGAGACAAATCACAAATAGTTGTTTTGGTGGCACTTATATAATTCTGGGACAAGTTTTTAGGACAAGCCTACCAAAGAAATTTCGAGGTTAAATATGAAGCATACTTTTACTATATGGGAATGTTTGCTAAAAGCAGAACAGTGTGAAAAACATAAAAGGAAACAACATTAAAAGCAGTGAACTCTTTGTTTTCTCTGCTTCCCTGGGAGCAAAAAATACCAAGAAAAGAATTCTGTGGAAAATGATGTTTCTGGCTGTGTTGGGAGCTTAAAGTTACAAGATTATAATTGGACCAACAGGTTCAGATACTGCCATCATCACCTTGTTTTGCTCACATTTAAAAGTTTGAAGTTGTCCAGACATTTATTTAAATCTCCATAGGAAGATACATTTACATAATTAAAGTTCCAATGTTATTTGTATGAAACTGCATAATCTATTTGCCAATTTTAGTCTTTATCTACAATTTAGTCTTTATCTTTAGTCTCTATTTCCAAATTTGACTGATACAGATGAATAAATCATGAGTAAAGAAAGTATAGCAAATAAATGCTATTACGTTACCTATGTTTCCACACTAACAAGAAGGCTTTGGTATGATAAAATTAATAGGGTAGGTGGATGGACAGACAGATGTTAATAAGGTGGGAAATGCTGTTGTAATCTATTTTGTTTTTGCCTACTTTTAAAGGCAAATATGGAAAACATTCCAGGGACTATTGAAGAACAAATAGCCAGCTTGTATCTAATTTCCAGTAGCCTGAAGTAGGAATTCTATAACAAACAAAAGAAAATAGTCCTTATATATGTGATCTTAGCCAAAAGGCTAAGACACAATGAAATATGTCCATTTCTTGTAAAGGATGGTAGTCTTCCTTAGTTTTCATGTATTGCATAGAATTTGTTACACAGTTTTGCGGGCAGATAAAGAATATTCTTTCCTCCTGTAAGATCATAGGTCAATGGCTCTTAATTAGGCTTCCAAGTGCACTACATTAAACTATTTAACAAACAGGTCGTCCAGTTCTAACTAATGTGAAAGTAGTCGGCTTGAATTGGGAGTTTTGATACAAATACAGGCAGATAAATCCATGTTATAATTCTGAATTAACATACTGTGTTTAGAATAACCTTCTACCTGTTTCTACCTAAAGCAGAAGCAAAGTCTTTCATTTTTTTATGAAAATGAATCTCAATGTGATTATTTGTTATATAAATTAATTATCAAAACCCTAAACAATTGTCCTCAAATACCCAAATCGCCTGACCTTTATTTCTGAAAAAGCTCACCAGTTCTTCACAAATGACAAACAAAGGATGAAGCCACGGTGGAATTACTTCTTCCACGACCTGTACCACTTTATTAACCTTCATTTTATCACATTACTAAATTTTCTCAATGTTCTTTAAGTATTCAATGTTTAACATTCAAATATTTTTTAAATGCATATACCAACTGGAGGTAGACAGTCAAAAATTTTACCTTATTTTTGAAAAAAATTAGCCTACATTGTGTTTTAATAGTAACACTATAATTCTTCCATTTTACATATGTATGCAATCTAAGTTGGTCAAATGTATTCCTTTTAGTGCTCTTTCTGGTTTTCCCTCCCACCTTTAACCAATTTCTAACAGGTTTCATTAGTCATAGAAGAAACGCAAATCAAAAGGACAGAGTGATTGCATTTCATGCCAGTGAGACTCATCAGAAACAAATAGCAAAAAAGTGCTCACGAGACTATGGGAACAGAAGGAACTTTTATATAATGTTAGTATGAATGTGAATTCGTGCAGCGGCTGCAGAAGTCAGTACAGCGGTTAGTCAAGAAACTCTAAACAGAATTAACATATGACCCTGCGGTATCACTTCTAGTAATAGACACAAAAGAAAAACCCACAAATCAAGTGTACAATAGAAGTGTTTCCACACCAGTGTTAATAATAGCACTTCCCACAGTAGTCTAATGACAGTCAAACTCTCTATTCATCACCTACTGAATGGATGAAGAAAGGACGGTAGACATAGACAGTAGTGTATCTTTATGCCTTAAAGAATGAAATTATGTTGTATACAAGGAGATGAATGGAACTCGCCATCACATAAGCCAGACTCAGAAAAAAAAATACCATGTTTGTTCCTATGTATGGAATCTTGACCATTAACAACAACAACAAAAACTATGAGCATAAAGCAAAGACTGTGAAGATATAAAGGTGACAGGTGAGGGTCTTTATTACAAGCAAAAACCTTTATGCATACACAAAGTAATGGTCTATAAATTCTTCCCTGCACAGGAAGATGCCCTTTTACGCATGTCAGATCAGCAAGGTTGTAACTGGCATTTACATATAGATTACCATGTAACAGTTCCATCAGGGACAGCATTTCCCTCCCTGCACCTGGATCAGAGAGGGATATAGGGTCAGGATCATTGGAGGACATCTTTCTGCAAGTTCTTCACTTCTGCAGAACTTTTCCTCTTCAATATTTTATCCTTAGGACCTGATCTTAGCCAGTCCACTTTTTGCCCTGTCTTGATATGGTGCCTCTTCTGTTGTTCCAATAACTTAGATTCAAACTCCAGCTCCACCATCAACTTGCAGTATAGAATTTATCAGGTCCATATTGTCTGCTGACTTTGCCATATTTTCTTATGTGAAAGTAGTCATATAAAATACCTACAGGGGCATCATCTTCAGAGTTGTTGGGAAGATTAAATGAGGTAATATAAATGAAGCAATTAAATAAAGCATACCTGTGCCATATTGCACTTAAAACTTAGTAAACATCAGCATAGTTGGGATGGGTATTTTATTTTCATTGTTGTGGTAGGAATGCAGGTTGCTTTGGAATAACTAGGATCATGTTGTTTTTATCCACCATTTATTCTCAGCTTTTTGCAAAATACAAACACACACAAACATACAAGATACATATTTGTTGCCCTATTAAATAAATAAATGGCGCCGGGCGCTGGTGGCTCACGCCTGTAATCCTAGCTACTCAGGAGGCTGAGATCTGAGGATCGCGGTTCAAAGCCAGCCCGGGCAGGAGAGACCGTGAGACTCCTATCTCCAATAAACCACCAGAAAACCGGAAGTGGCGCTGTAGCTCAAGTGGTAGAGTGCTCGCCTTGAGCTGAAGAGCTGAGGGACAGCGCCCAGGCCCAGAGTTCAAGCTCCACGACCCACAAAAAAATAAATAAATAAATAAATAAATAAATGGCATATCTAATTGCTATCAAAACTGTTGAGATTTTTATCACTGATGAATTTATCAGTGATAAAAATGGAAGGCAGAGCTGTGTGAAATAAATTCAGGATCCAAAAATACCTGTTGTCACTGATGTGGCCTTAGGCTAAGTCTACACAGGGAGAGGTATTTGAACAGTTATAGATAGCAACCTAAATCAGGTCATGAAGCAACAATGTTCCAGATACTTAGATAATACAAGAATTTTCTTCACTTTAAATGTCCTAATTTATATTGCTATAAAAATATTGTGTGGCAGAAACTTTTAAAATATACTACATGTGCTCGGTGCTGGTGGCTCCTGCCTGTAATTCTAACAACTCAGGAGGCTGAGATCTGAGGATCAGGGTTCGAAGCCAGCCTGGGCAGCAAAGTCCCTGTGAAACTCTTATCTCCAATTAACCATTCCAAAATTGAAAGTGGAGCTGTGGCTCAAAGTGGTAGAGCACTAGCTTCAGGAACAGCACGCAGGCCCTGAGATCCAGCCCTATAACCGACTATATACTAGATAGATAGATAGATAGATAGATAGATAGATAGATAGATAGATAGATAGATAGATAGATAGATAGATAGATAGATAGATAGATAGATAGATAGATAGATAGATAGATAGATAGATAGATAGATAGAGATTGAGATATATCTCCCACAGGATTGCTGCAGAAAAAGGTTATATTCACTAATTTGGTAAATTTCCAGATTGCCTGAAATAAAGGCTATGTAAGCATGTTATAAGAAAGCTAAAAAGGAGCTAAAGGGTATGTCTAAAAGGATAAAGGCTGGGAAGGGTTTCTGGATAGCCAGAGGAGAGCTGTGGTGTGGAACACCTGGCCAAGTAGGTAGACACGGAATCAGCCTGGAAGAGAAAATCTGGAAGGAGCACAGTGACTGTCTCCTGCTCACACATGTTCTCTCCCCGCTCTTCCTCCAAAGGGTCTCTTTAGTAACAAACACCCAAAAAAGATGGAGTTTATACAATTCTCTCCCTTGTGAAGTGGCTATTACTGCTTTTTGCTACAGCAAGCCCAGGTGGTGTTCACAGCATATCAGGCTCATTCACTGGCTCCCCAAATGGGCTTCTGTTTCTCTAGGGCTGTGTTCACCTGAGGTTGTGTTTTTGTTTTTTTTTTTGATCCCAGCATGAGTACAAGTACAGGCATGTGCCACTGGTACCATCTCAATCAGTTCCCTAAACGAGGCCAAAACTCCATACCACTTCCAGTAACTAACATTTCCCAAACACCAAAACCTGCACACACATAAGAAAAGCCAATGAGAAGAGAAGAAAGAATTAAACCCAGACAGATCAGTTTCATAAATACAGAGTAGGGTGAGGAGACTGAAGAGTAAAATTGGGAGGGCAAAGAAAAGGCATTCAGTCCATTGAAGTCTCTTCCTCAGGATTAATTGCCTTCAGGATTTCTCAGACCCTTTTCTCTATGCTTCTCTTAACGGACGCACAGTGTTACCCTTGTTCCAATTACAATAACGCTGGCCACTCATAAATACTGAGGGGAAAATCCATTTTATCTCAAGCCTCAAGTTCAGGTCACCTGACAAAAATGTTGGTTGGGTTAGTAGACACCATAAATATCACCTCCTTATCCCTCCAATGGTAGGACTCAAATTGTAGAATCTAATGATTTGGAGGTCTCAACTATTCTACCATGTTAATGGGCCAGATAAACTAATATAGACTTTGACAAATATGATGGCCTGAACAAAAAGACAAAGCAAATACTCTCACACTCATGGATAAACCTACCCATATTCCTTTCCACTAGTAATTAGCACATTTAGAGCACTACGGAGTTTTATTTATTTATTTATTTAGGTCGGCCCTGGGGCTTGAACTCTGGACTTGGGCGCTGTCCCTGAGCTCTTCAGCTCAACGCTAGTGCTCTACTACTTAAACCACAGTGCTATTACCCACTATGGAGTTTTAAACACCAGATTCAGAAGCAAATCCACATAGACTGCACCCAATTAGATCATACATCCTATCTCTATAGGGCAAAGCTTTGGACTAAGTTCATATTCCTTCTATGGGAAGCAAAGGTAATTTTCCTTTTTCATAACTCAAAGGCGACTTCGAGAACCCATTGCTCTCAAAATTGGTTCATACAATTTTATTATTTTTTTCCCATAAAACGGGGTTCTAAATAAAGTTCTCAGTCTATAAATGAACTCAGAGAGTGTGCAGGTGGGCTTGCCCTGGCTAAGAGACACAGCTGTGCCTACCAAACACAAAATATGGTATTTAATTTTGGAAAATTGCTAACGGCAGGCAAGACTATACGAGGGAAAGTCACCTCCAACTGTCAGTCAGGAAGAAACAAAGATAGCGTGAACAGGAGTGTTGTGTTTCTATTTTATTTTATTATATTTTCAATCCGAACATTTCCTGGCTGGAGTTGCATTCAATGCCCTTTCAGAACCACTGAACAATGAAATGGGTACTGCTTTGCCAAGCACATACAGCTGTGTGTCTGTTTGCTTGCCTGGGGTGCTGTGGCATATTAGAGTTTAGGGGAAAATGAGGTTGGAGAAGTACAGACTACAGGTAGTGTCAGCTCATCCATTATAGACTCATCCTGCTGATCAGCATGCATTGCTGAAAGCCTTCATATTAGAACGCAATCCTCCAGTCTTTTTCACTCTTACTCCCTATTTTTTCACCCTTTCTCTTGGCATTATCCAAGCCAGAGTGTTTTACCATGGTGCAATTATGCTTTTGGCAACTCTAGGCCATGGTTACTTATGGAAATTGCGTAATGGCACTGAACAGCCTACCTGCTTATCAATACATGCGGTTGAAAAGTTATCTGATGATTCAGAGGCAGTCAGATAAATCTCCTATTTTTATTTTATTTATTTTTTAGTGTTTGGGAGATTCATAGCTCCACTCCACATGTAGAGGTTTCGTTTCTCCCCCAAGTAAAAATTTATGGAGTTTTACTGTGGAGAAGCAGATATCCAGGTTCTTGAATTCAATGGTGGACCAGAGTGGATTCAAAGGCTCTTCCAATCTCACTGCTGTCGTCTATCAGTGTTCATAACCACTGACTCTGTAGCACATCAGTAATTAAGGCTGCAACATCACAGAAGCAGACAACCGGTCCTGGGTGGAGAACTCTGCTTTGTGTTACAATCACCTTCTCATCTTAACTAAGTGTCAGGTCTCTCATCAAAAACATTTTCTACAATGGGATGGCCATACATTCTATTTAAGCAATTTGTTTTTACTAATTTCTTCAGGTCTCTGTGTCTTTTATTCTTTGATGGTATCATTATTTCAATAAAGACTCAATTGCCCTTCTAAATAAATTGATTTCTCATTCTTTCTTTCTTCATCCCTCCTCCCAATACCAGTAACTGAGCCAAATTTAAACTGGTTATCTATATTAAGTCCAGGAAACACAATAAATACATGTTAATCACAAAGATTTTACCTAAACATGGCATCCCAAGGTTTTTAAAAACTATAGTTCCCTGCTGGGTGCCAGAGACTCATGACTCTAATCCTTGCTACTCAAAAGGCTAAGATCTGTGTTCAGCCATTCAAGGTCAGTATAGGAAAGCCTATGAGATTCTTAACCTCATAATTACACACACACACACACACACACACACACACACAGAGAGAGAGAGAGAGAGAGAGAGAGAGAGAGAGAGAGAGAGAGAGCCAGAAACTGAGTGGTAGAGTGCAATCCTTAAGGGATAAAGAAAAGGAACAGCTCAGAGGGCTTCAGTTCATTCTCCACTATGGGACAAAAACTAACTACATAAATAAATAAATACATATAAATTTAAAACTATGTAAGTATGTACATATATGTGTGGATACATATATATATATATGTATATATCATAGTCCTATGAAGATAACTTTCAAAATGTCAACTGTATTCACAAAAATGAATAATATAGGAGGGCTATTCCCGATGGGAATAATAAGAGAAAAATGTTTCATAGATGCTATTTAGGAAAAACCAGAATGATTTGTTTATTTCCACCAAAAGGGGATGAAGCCTTTCATATGGACTATCCCTCAGGTCTCCTTAGGGGGAATAAAATTCATTACCACCTGCCAGTTGATAAAATCTAATAAATGCCTGATACAGCATATACTTTTCCAGAGATCTCATTGGCATTTAGAAAAGTATTTAAAATGAAGGCAGAGAAGTTTTATCTGCACAAAGGGATAAAGGCAGGATGCTCTTGATGTTTCCTTCTCATAGAAGACATATCAGAAATATTAAAGTGTGCAAAATTTCTTTCTACAGTAATAGCTTTAATAATGACTTTGATTCCACCAGCAAGATTCACCTTTAAAACCCAGTATCAAACCAGGAGCTGGTGGCTCATGCCTGTAATCCTAGCTACTCAGGAGGCTGGGATTTGAGGATTGTGGTTCAAAGCCAGCCTGAGCAGCAAAGATGGTGAGACTTGTATCTCCAATAAGCTACTCCCCTACCTAACCCCCTCCCCCACAATAAAAAATCTGGAAGCAGAGCTCTGGCTAAAGTGGTAGAGCATTAGCTTTGAGCCAAAGAAACTCAAGGACAGTGTCCAGTCTCTGAGTTCATTCCCCAGGACTGGTTCACCCACACATACAAAAATAAAAGTACAGATGAAACTCCAATGTCAATTTTATTTACAACCATTCAGCGCTGTTTTTCCAGAGAAGATAGATGAATACTTGCCATGACTCATGCCTTTCCACTTCTATTATTTTTTCAACAGATGGTTACAATTCAGAAGACAAATAAAATAGAAAACGCATTTGAAAGCTGTCTTACCAGTAAGTTTTCAGTGAACACAAATTTAGAATTGGAATCAAGTTTCAATTTCCCTAGAACTACATGGAAGCCAGGGCATGAGTTGATTCAAAAAGTCCAATAGTGGTGTACATAAGAAATTCACACAGCTGAACTTCTGTATACAATTCACTATGTGCATTTCTTTGCTGATGGACTAGATAGAACATAAGACTCTTTCTATTAAAAAAAAATAATGAAAACAAAGAGAACTGAGAAGTTATCTCAAGTAGTAGAGCACTTGCCTAGCAATACAAGATCCTGAGTTCAAATTTCAGTTAAAAGAAAAAAGAATAATGCACATCATCTGCATACTTTTATCAATTCAAAACAATGGTTTCTTCTACTTGTAATTTTACATATCACTTTATCCTCAGGGTAATCAACAACATTATTTTATTTTAAAATAAAAGACAGAAATTTCCAGTTTAGAGATTCCACCAAAAAAAAAAAGCTATTTAGTGATCAAAACAACTGGAAGTTTGCAGCACTAATATTTATGCTGTAATTGCTAACTCCAACCTGTCTATTAATGGGGACATAGGAGGTTTTTAAAACTGTGTAAGTCAACATAAACAATATTTAACTTATCATCAGTAACAAATTTTATAATGTTTATATTTAAATAGCTACTATTCCTTTTTCTTCAAATTCCCTCATGCTATGCAGTGGCACTATTTGTGATATGACATGATACATCATATGATACTTCGTAATAACTGATTAAGGAAAAGCAAGAATCATGTACCATGTCTCCCAATGGATACATTATACATACAAATACTCTCATTCTACTGATCTATGTAAGGTGACAGTGTTCTAGTAACTAGATCAGATGGGCCACGAAGTCTTATTCGGCCACCGTGATTCTTGAAGGAAATGACTTTTGTCCATACCTTTAAAGAAAGAGGGAGTTTTGAGGAAGGATGGCATAGTTTAACAACAGGAAGTAAAATCTTTCAGATGGCTTTTACAATATGAAAATCTTTCTATTTCCAAAAGAAGGGAGGAGATAGTACCTCGCCAATGTATCAACATCTCAGTATCTCAGAGACTATAATAGTTCTGTATCTCACTCAGTACTCACATACTCAGAATAGCTCAGTATCTCAGCCTTGGGTTACCACTAAGCTTCAGTTTCTATATCTTCCAAATGGGAACAACCGTGGTAGCAACCTTCTCAGATAGTGATTTGGACATTTATTATTTGGAAGGCTGAGTTCACACTGCTGCTTCCACGGCAACCACTGCAAGTAATACTTCTGATATTATTCGTGTTCCTAGATAGGAGTTCTAACTGGTGACCCATTTGTGCTACTTGCTGCTACTTTGACAGCATTCCTGCAAATTCTCATTTCTTCCTATTCCTACCTTTGCTAGTTTATCCTGAAAACCACTGTCTAAATGATTCCTTGTTTTGCTTTGAGCTCTAAGCAAATGCTTTATTGTAATGTATATACAGAAAGCCATACTTTTAAATTAAATGTTTCTCAACTGAGGATTCCAACCCACAGAAGATGGGTGAAGACATTTTGGTTACATTTGGTTACATAGTGATACAGACCATTGTGCACAACTGGTGATTGAGGCCTGGTCTTCATGATTTAAACCTTAAATGTTTTCCAGTGCAGAACTACTGAGAGCAAAGGCCTTAAAGTGGTGACTGGATCATGAGGGCTTTGAGCTCAGGAACAGTTTAATCCATTTGTGAATTCTGAACTTAAGGGGAAATTGGAAGGTGGTAAAAACTTCAGGAGGAGAGAGCTAGGAGGATGGACTAAGCATTGGTCCTTATTTTCATATTCTCTTTTTTCCTCCTTTCTTCCACCTTTCTCTCCTCCTTTCCATTACCTTCTCAATGCTGTGACTATCTCTCCTTTCCACCTTTCCTTGTACCTTTTTCACCTTGTCTTTACATCTATCTACATCTTCCTCTCTTCCATTCTTTCTCTCACTCTTTCCCTTGCCCTCTCTCCCTTTCTCCCTTGCCATCTTTCTCCCTTCTTTCCTCTTCTTTCCTCTCTCCCTTATTCTCCTTCAGCCCATTATATTCTACCATTTTTCCCTCTTACTCCCTCCCTCTTCCTTCACCATTTCCGGGCCAGATTTTCTCTGCTCTGGATGAACTTCATAATAAGTTTGCAGGAAGACCTCCATCACAAGTCTAAAAGCATTGGGCCCAAGGGACCAAGAGCCAAAATCTCTGGAAACAAGAGCCCACATAAAGCTTTCTTCCCTTTAAGTTGTTTCACTTCAGTATTTTGTCACATTGATGCAATGCTAATATAGCATATATGAATAACATTCCAGACTCCCACAACCAACAAAGCAGCAGAATGCTGAAGTTAGGAAATTCTGCAGCAAACTATAAATTCTAAATTGAGCATATAGTCTTTAATCTGTGCCTCAGAGAATATCTGAAACCTCTTAGCTTCCCTATCACCATGAAAAATTCCTTCAGCTTACTTTTAAACATAAGAATATATGATGAGCCAGGCACCTGTGGCTCACACCTGTAATCATAGTTACTCAGGAGGCTGAGATCCGAGGATCATAATTCCAAGCCAGACCAGGCAGAAAAGTCCCCATAAGACTCTTTCTAGTTAACCACTCAAAAACCAGAATGTGGCTCAAAATTGTACAGTGCATAAGAGCTCTGGGACAGCATACAGGCCCTGAGTTCAAGCCCCACAATCAACAGAGAGAGAGACACACAGAGAGAGACAGAGAGACAGAGAGAGAGAGAGAGAAAGAGAAAGAGAGTGTTGGATGCCAGTGTTTTACACTTTGATTCTATTTAGGAGGCTGAGATCTGAGGATTGTGGTTCAAAGCCAGCCAAGGCAGGAAAGTCAATGGGCTTCTCATCTCCTACTAAAAAAGAAAAAAAAAACTGGAAGTGGAGCTGTGGTTCAAGTGGTAGATTACTAGCCTTGAGCAAAATCAATCAATCAATCAATCAATCAATAGCTCAGGGACAGCACTCATACCCTGAGTTCAAGTCCCAGAACAACCACACACACACACACACACACACACACACACACACACACACACACACACACACACTCACTCACACACACACACACATGAGTGTACATCTCACATTTGGAGCAAAATCAGCCATTACTACCAAACCTAAACATTGCTGCATGAAGACAGAACACTGATCGATGATCTACTTTTCTTAGTTCTGATCTGTGATTTTATATTCAAAATCTTCATATTTTCTCCACTGCCTGTGAATGGAATCTGTGCTGCTCAGAAATGCTCCAGGCCAGCCACAGCCTGCCTTCCTTTGACGATGCAATTCTATTTCTCATTGTTTCCTGGAAGTCATGTCTACCCCAGATAACATAGCTTGTTATTATCCTGATTTTATTGAGCAGCTTCTCAATTTATCTACTTCATTTAGCTCAAATAAGAACAAATACGATAGGTACAGAGATCCTCAGATGAAATGCTCTTGTATTAAACATTTAGCCTCAACTCACAAATTTTTTTTTTAATCAGTAATCTAGATTGGCCCTATTTAGTTCAAATTAGATACATGATGAGCATAGAAGTAGACTAAAGACGAATGAGAATAGACTAAAGAGAGAAATGAGTGTTCCCTTCAGTTGGCAACACAAACCTTAGGAGAAATGCCTATGATCCAACCACAAAAAACAAAAAACAAAAACACATTATCTACCCTACCTCCAAACATAATAAAAGAAATTACTTGATAAACTTTATCACATAGGAAAAACTACAAGTATGACTGTCCCTCTTGCTATGTAAGCAATAATACAATGACAAAATCTTGGTGAGAGTCCAGTCAGTAACAGAAAGACTCAGGTGTGTGAGTCAGCCCATTTGATTTCAGAGCCTGCGTTCCTTTCCATACACCAAGGAGAACCAGGGATTCCATTATTACTACATAACAAATAAGTCTAGTGAATTTTGTGTTAAAATTGGGCAGGTGTAAATGTATTGCAAAATGAAAAGTCAGACAAGGTTAACAATTAAACACAATATTTTAGACTGTTGTTGAAAAATAGATAAAGCACTGTTTGATATGATTTTTGCACATTTAATTATTAGCTCTGAGATTGAGATCATTGTTATCCCAGATTATAAACAAACAAAAAATACCCATCATAAATAACAATAGAAAACTTCATTGTCCCAAATAACACAACTAAGTAATGGGAAATCAAAGTTAAGACCCAGGCAAAATGATGACAGTATACTGTGCATTTAACAAAGATTTGTCCTCTGGTAAATCTGTGGAGATAAAGAAGAGATTCATTTATTATGAAATTATATGAGACCACTTTAATTAAAAAATGCATATATGAATATACATACATACAACATGGATGAGTATATGTATATATGCATATGTCGACATGTGTCAACTACAGAAGTGTATGAACATTTAATCTTTAAAATATTCAGGACTGAGAATTCATGGCTGATGGTAATTTTTTTTTCTTAGAACTCATGACTGCTGGATATTGTTGTGGGTTTTTTTTTTTTGTTTTTTTCCCCCTTTGCACAGAAAAATTGCCTGCTGGTACCTCTCCTTTTGTCAGACACTGATAAGAGTTGGACAATCTTGTAGTCAAAACATCTCACTAAAAAGCTTCTTTGGCGGTAAAGCTTATCGTAGAGTGTGTTTGGTTTCCTGGCTGCCTTATTTGTTTACAACAATGCTCTTAAAATTGTCTCTGCCATCTGTGTGAGGTCTAGTTCCTTGAATAAGAATGAGATATTAAAATGCCATCCAGATGTCTACATGCATGCCTGCATTTGCATATTATGCAAATGATCACAAAGCTTTTTTTTTCCTTCTTAAACAAAAAATATTTCTAGATGGAGTGCAAGAAAGTAAATCTGTGGAGGCAAAAGAAAACTTTTGAAAGGTAAATGAAACAGGATTCATCAGATTTGCATTGCTGATCTTATAACAATATCTTATAAATACATGGCTTAACAACATTTTTGTGTCTATCATTTTGCAAAGTTAACATAGACACCAATAACGCAGCAAAAATCATCTTTAAAGAGAAAAAAATGTGAATTCAGGATACACTCCTTTTTAATGAATTAATATCTGTTAGAAAATTAAGTAAGAACACAGCCTACTCCTTATATATATACACAACATATAAGTTGTGTCACCAACTTATATGTGTTAAATATGATTTTTTGAAGTGCTGTGTTGATTCTCTGTTATAGTAATAAATAGATAAAATTCTGAGCTCAGCATGATAGTGCACACTTGTAATCCCAGTCCTAGGAAGGCTGAGGTAAGAGCTATATATTGAGACTCTGCCCCCACCAAATAAACAAATGAACAAAAATAAGTCAAATATTATATCAGATGGTTTTATTTCTTAAAATTTTAAATAATGACACATAAAATGATTTCATGTACATGGGTATATAAGATATAGGGCATTGAAAATCTTATTTTATCTATTGTAAGAATTTTCATAAAAATATGGCATGTTGACATTCATATAATTAGCCGTCTTAGATTTCAGGAATAGTTACGACTTGTGAAAGAAACATTATCTGATTCATTCTATAATGATCCTGGAAGTAACCTCATTTTTCCCCTAATCACTATGATTTATTTATAAATTTATAACTTCTGAATATATTTTCTTGAGAAAGGTGAAATAAAGTTTTCAGCTCCGTATGTATGAATTCAAATTCAAAGGTCTTCTCCCCCTCATGACTTAGAAACCAGAGTAGCAGCCATTATTTTAGAAAATATCTGTGAAATCTCAAACAATTTTCCTGAAACCAGTACTTCAATTACAAGTCCTAGTCAACAAGAGTATTACAAGCATTTAAACAACATGTATCACAACTTAAATAACAATATTTACAATGAATTCTTTTTTAAATCTGTTTTTTATTGTAAAAATACTGTACAGAGGGGTTACAGTTATGAATACATTTCCTATCAAGCATTGTTACCTTCTCCTTTGTTTTTCCCCTATAATCCCTTCCCTCCCATCTCCCCAATTCTTCCCTTCCCCTCCCACCCCCAAGTTGTGAAGTTCATTTTCAACACAGTGTCTTGTACATCTCATACAATGAATTCTGAGCTAAGTCCCAAAGGTAAGTAATGCATTATCATTATTGAAGACCTTGAATATAGTGGATATTTTAAAATACAATCAGAAAAACAAAAACTTTTTAGGTACATCTTACCTCTTTGTTAGCTATTAATAATAGACTTTCATTTTCTGTCAGTATGTTGATTGAGTAAGTAGAATGTTAACAGCTATTACAAGTCAATGTAAAGGGTGAAGACCTCTCTCAGAGTTTCCCATCAAATTTTTTAATCAGAGTTGTGTCATGGCACTATTAAAATAAATTTAAAAGATAAAGCAATACAGATGAGAATGTGGAAGCTGGATGAAGAAAGACATCTGAAAGGAGGGAAGAATGGTTTCAAATACAAGACGGAAATACCATTGTTTGCTGCTGTACAATGAATCAACTAAGCTTTCTGTCTTTTTTGTTCTCTTCCAATTAAACCAGGTTGAGGCGGTCAAAGACAAAATGAAGATAAGAATCTAGCAGATTCAGTCCAGGAAACACTGGCTCAAAAGAATTAGATGATCCAGGCACTCTTTCAACCCACACACTTTTTGCTGATAAATTGTTCCTGTATTCTACTGGTCTCATATCCGGACTTCAATCTGAATGCTACACCATCCCTCCTGCACTTTTTAGATACAAATAGCCACTACCAATGGCAGGCAGCCAGGGTGCTAAATACTTCCCAATTACAACAGGAAGGACGATGTATGTCACTACAAACAGATTGTCTTTCTTTTTTTAAAAACAACAACAAAAAAAACACACATGAATTCCAACCTCAATCCAGAAGTCAAGAAAAACACAGAGAAGGCATTTCCTGTTGCACATTTATCTCTTCCAAGGTTGAAATTACCGAATTTGTAGAGTGGAACTACTAAATAAATGTATTGCTGACAACACATGACCAAATGACCCCCAAAGGTATAATAATATCTTTTATTCAGGAGCTACTATATCTGTTGATCTAAAGATTCAGGAAAGTTTGTGTATTTCATCATTGGAGGGAATTAGCAAATGGACAATATAGGTTTGTCAATTTTTGCATTCTGTATGCAAATTTGGCCTTCAAATAGTTCAGATTCTGTGATCTGATAGCACCTAAGGGTGTAAAAGAGCTTAGTATACTTTCTAGTTTCTATTTCAGGTGATATTATCTGAAGAAGCAGATAAAGATGCAACACTAAAAAGTCAAATCCATTCCTTTCAAAGGAATTTAATGCAAAATACTTTTATTATTTACACAATTATTAATAGCAATATTTATTATACTTTTGTCATCACGGTTGCTTTTGTACTGGTACTGGGGCTTTAACTTAGAACCTGAGCATTGCCTTTTAACATTTTTGCTCAAGGCTAGTGGTCTACCACTTGAGTCAGATTCTCCACTTCTGACCTATTGATGGTTAAGTACAGATAAGAGTCTTAACAACTTTCCTGCCTGGGCTGGCTTCAAATTAAAATCCTCAGATCTGAGTTTCTAAGTAGCTAGGATTACAGGTGGGAGTCACAAATACATAGTTTTATTTAAGTTCTAGTAGGTTCCAATCATACTGTGGCTGATAGTCAAGCTATGTGCTGTTCCTCTTTTGTACTGAAAGAAAAATAGCCATTTTCCTCTTAGTTTTCTCAGCTTTTCATTTCATTCTCCAATGCATCAGATAGCAAAATTAGAATTTCACTGGTGCTATTCTACTGATCATTCATTTATACCTAAAGACAAGTAGGTAACTACATAGGATTTAAAAATTTTATATTTCCTGGCCCAATCCCAACTTAGTGTGCCCTGCTTTTATAGTTTGTCATCAAATACTTGAAATTCTTCTCTATCTGTACTTAACAATGCTTCTGCCCTCTTTGCTTTTGCTTATGGGTTTCTGACTTCTGGAAATAAATCTATCTTTAAATCTTCCTATCTTCTCCATTCTTCAAGCAAACTAACACAGTGACATCTAGTGGGCAATATCCCCATCTCTTACCAAGATTTCACCCACAAAAGCTTCCTTCTATTCTAGGGAGTAAGACAATGTACTTTTTTTAAAATTCAAGTGAAGTGGACCTATAAGGAAAATTACACAAATATGGCTTATGGATTTTCATAAACCAAACACAGAGCACAAAATGTATGTCAACAGAATACTACAAAAGCTCAGTGCTCCTTCAAGCACCAGCCAGGAACTACATCTCCTAAGAGTAATTATTTTCTGATTTTGACAGCACAGATATATTCTACTCTCTATCTGGCAAAAAATGGAATCACACAATATATTCCTCTTTTGTGTCTTGCTTCTATCTCTCAATATTTTTGGGAGTCAATCAGATTGTTGTACCTGCTTGTGATTTTATTCTCATGTCTACAAATCAATCAATGCAGGTCTAACACCACTAAGTAATTCACTCTACTACTGATGAACATTTGAATAAATCCAGCCATCATGTGAGAATATATATATATATATATTTCTTGATTTCTTGTTTGTATCTTGCTATATTTCATAATGCTTCTTCAGCCACACCAGAACATAAACATCTTTATGATGACATCTCTCCTGGATATTTTCTTAGCACCTTACCTAGCGGCAACCATGTAATAAATACGAGTAACCATAACTTGAATACATTAATGCCATAAAATCCACTGGATAATGTCATCTTACTTAAAATGAAAAATTTTCTTATTATGGCTAATACTCTACAATCTAGATCACTGTTGAACTAACGGAATCAATCCACGTATTTCATGGAGTTGCTGGCTGGGTTTTCAGGTTGACCCTGAGGAAGGTCAGTCATGTTATTCTAATCATTGCATTCTTCAAACCCGCGGAACAGAGTTAAGGTGATGAAAAATTGCAAAGAAATGCCTGTATATTACCTAGTAAGTACTTTAGTGAGTCACAATTAAGATAATATAGAGTATCCCTACTGCAAAAGTCCACATACTTTTCTAAAATGAGCAGTTCTCCCAGTCGACAGAGCTGATTCTTATTCCCTCAAGGCTAATAAAGTCAATGTACGATTTCCACTAAAACAGAGATTTGTGTATCTCCACACTGCTCAAGAAACCCAAGAGAGATACTGTAAATTTTCCTACTCACAAAGGAAAAATGGGCAATGAATTTCGCACATTCTCACGCCAGATTCACACATGCTTTAAAAATGTTCAAGGGCAGCTAGTCCTTATTTATAGAAAGTCACTCAACACCAGACCTAAATGTCCTGAAATCTTAAATTTATGCCCAGATTTTTGACCATTCATTATCACTGCTGTAGTTACAGGTGCTGTAGGGGCCCAGATAAATTCACACGGGGATGGCGCATAAACCGGATCTCTTTAGCTTTTTCTGTATAGCCACCAATATGTCCATTTGATGCCAGATGCTTCTACTGATGTTAAGTGAAGCTAAATACTCTTGCCAATCAATTCTCCCTTCCTGTGTTCTTTCCTGAATGTCGACAAACTTGATTTTTTCTCTTACCCATCACTTCTGCTGGTAAAAAAAAAAAAGGATTCTGAAAAGCAAGCCAATGCTTTGATGTGAAAAGTCACGCACAAAAGTTCAGAGGTTTCATCTTGCAAAACCAAAGAGGACCTGTCAAATTGCATAGCAACAGCTTGGCTTTTGATAATAAATTAAAGTCATGTAATTTCACACTTACTCAGCAGGCCAATTATACATATATATGTGTGTATATATATTCATATATATATATATATATATATATATATATATACAGATATATGCACATGGATAACTTTAAAATACTAAAAGTTACCTTCTGCCTTATTTCAACATTTTTTTTGTGGGCAAAGATGTTGGTGGAAATTTGGATTTTCTCTTCCTACTAACATTTCTGTACAATTTTAAGTAAGCACATGGTACCTCTCATGCTTGCTTACTTCCTCTGACAATGCATCCAATTCCCTCATTTTCTGTAAGAACCGCAGACTTTTAAAAAGCTTTCCTTTGTAGCTTCCTTACAGCATGCTCTCTATGCATCTACATATGTATAAGAGATCCATACTTAAACACATGAAGAAACATCAAAGGAAAACAAAATGCAAAAGGAAACACTTTTTAAATGATAAAGAAAAAATCCATGAAGGACCTAAAATTAAACTTACTACTCTTTCATGCACGATGATTCAATCCAATGATCCCAGTGAAGCACTTGGGAATAAACAAAATAAGAAAGTCTCAAGATCAGCCCTAATTGCTTGTTTGGCTCATACATTCAGACTCCAATCTTTTGAAAGTATTCACAGGTCATCTCTCTCATAGACCAATTGTGTGTGTGTGTGTGTGTGTGTGTGTGTGTGCGTGTGTATGCTTCATACACACTCATTTCAATCTGACATTGAACTTTGTGTTTATATAAATTTGATAACTCTTGTGTTTCCTCAATTATCTTGTCCACAAACTCAGCAAGTCTTTTGACCATTGGTCTAAGAATGAGTATTTCTGCCTATACCTGGAAAAAGAGAGGAATAAGAATCACCATCTTTGTTGCTGGAACATTGTATAGTGACACTCAATTTTATCCTAAGACATAATTTGAATCTACTGCAATAGTAGAAGGAAATGTCATGACTCAACTCATATTCTCATATATTTCTTTCCAGAAGAGTCGACATGTTATCTAGTTAATGTGTGGTGAAAGCTTACTCGGGACCAGATAATAGTCTAGAAGTTTGACATCCCCTTTTTCTTTAATGCCTTTTCAACATTTCCCCTGCCATACCTTCTAGTCCTCTGTGTGTGTGTGTGTGTGTGTGTGTGTGTGTGTGTGTGTGTGTGTGTGTGTGTGTGTGTGTGTGTGTGTGTGTTTTCTTTTAAACTCTAGTCAGTTGGTGA
This sequence comes from Dipodomys spectabilis, assembly GCF_019054845.1. Lineage (NCBI taxonomy): Eukaryota > Metazoa > Chordata > Mammalia > Rodentia > Heteromyidae > Dipodomys > Dipodomys spectabilis. The sequence goes on along the minus strand of NW_024870731.1, from coordinate 34,833,143 downwards.
TAGGGAGGTATGATCCAATAACATCTTGCTTGCCTCACAAAAGATGTCCAAAATGTTGCCCACACTATTGTATATTGTACCATTGCTAGAATAGAACCCTGCACAAACATTCTACTACCTATATGCAAAACTAGATAAGTGAGAAAGCAAAGCCCTTTCACAGGACACGTAAATACATGTAAATACACCCGCTCCGAGACACCTACCCCTCATCCTTGACAATGAGGAGCATGGAACACAAGCCCGTTGGAATGGCCTTCCACTTCTCTGGATCACTCTTTCCCAGCCCCTCTCTTCGGGATGGCTACGCAGATCCATCTGCGCTCAATATAATAGCTAGCATAAGCTCTGCTTTAAGGACGATTCACATTAAACAGCTCTTCTTAATGAACCAAGATGGAATGCTGTATTGTGTCTATTTTAAGATGAAGATATTTTTGCCCACACTGGTTAAATAACTGGCTCAAGGTCATGCTGCAAGTAATGAGGACAGGAACCCATCCACCCCTGCCTACAGCCTTGTGCTCAAGTCACTACAGTATTTTGCTTATCCAGTCGTGTGAGAACCACAGAAAATGATTCTCGGAGGAGAGCGTGCAATGCTACCTGACATAGTATATAGGTAAGAAAGCCGAGTGATTAAAGACATGCCTGTAGACATACAACAGTCATTCTCATCTATACAATACTGCTTCTCCTTTTCTGCTGTGTAAATCCCTCCAAAGATGTGACACCCAGTTTAATAAAAGTCAAAGCAACATCAAGTGTGCTAAAATCACCAGCAAATATATTTTTTTTACATTTCACATCTTGATTCCACTGCCAAACAGAACAAAGAGAAAGTCCATCCTCCAAATCATTTATTTCTTGAGAAAAAATCTTGACAACAGACTTATTCCTCCCTCCCCTTTGAGATTCATAACTATCCAATAACTTGAAGAAAAAAATGTCTTCATGTAGAGCAACACCAACTATTTGAACAAATAAATCACACACTTATGTTTTAAACCATTATATTTGAAGTCAGGCATAGAGGTACATACCTGTAATCCCAGCACGAGGGAGGCTGAGGCAGGAGAAGAACTGTTTCATACCACCATTGACCATACACAGAAACACCGTATCAACTGTAAATAATCTGAAGCCTATTCAAGAAGAAGTCTTAAATCACAGAGAACATATTTTTTAATACAGTCAGTAGTTTGTTATCCTAAATCCCACCTTGGACTTGAAATTCAGTACTGTATTGCAAAGCTATCTGTTAGCAACCAAGAATAACTTAATAGTGTCCCATGTCTCTGTTTCCATTTATTTTATTGTCAGAGAGTGACTAACGTAATACCCCGGGGGCCAGAACCCTTTCAAGCAAGTAACATGTTGAAAGGAATTTGCTTTCTGTGGGCACCAGACTGTCTCCTAAAGTAGTTAAAACACAACAGCTTTTGTTATAAAGCTGGATGGTACAAAATGATTGAATTTGCAGTGTAAATCTAGGAACAGACACTGTACTCTATGAGATGTTTAAATGTAACTTTTAGGTGTGTGTGGGGGGAGGGGGTGTTGAACTCAGGCCAGGAAACTGTCCCTGAAGCTTTTTCTATCAAGGTAGGTGGTAGCTACTTGACTATTTCAGCACTTCCAGTGCTTCTGGATTTTGGGTGATTCATTACAGAAAGTCTTATGGACTTTCCTGCCCTGGATGGCTTCACACCATGATCCTCAGACCTCAGCCTCCTGAGTGGCTAGAATTACTGGTATGAGACAGTGGCACCTGGCTTAGCTCTATATTTTTTAAAGATTGCTTGGATTTTTCTTTCTTAACTCCCCAACCCCCACCCCCATAAGGAAGATCTAAGTGCAGGATATCAGCCTAGCTTTGATGTCAGTATGCCTTGGTATGAATGAACCCATAGTCTTCATGGTACCTAGGGAACCTCAGAATTAAGGGGTTCAAGGCCATCTCTCCCAAAGCCATGAGAATCTTGCCGCCAGCAGTAGGTGCTGCTGTGTTTGCACCTGTTGGTTCCAACGTAAGGAAAGGTTAGTTTTCTACAGGCCTACAATGTCATTGTTGGGAGACTTTCCCCATCCATCTCCTCCCATCACACACGTGAAACTATCCGATATCAAAAGGCCATCGCTTCCTCCCTCCTAAGATCATCCCACAGGTTAATGACATGGGCTCACTGAGAATTTCACGAGTTGTTATCCTGCTTTCCCCATTCTCCTATGAGAGAGCAGGTGAATTATGTAAACTTCTCCTATTTCAACTTCTTCCTTTGCAAAAGGTCAGTCATGGAATCATAACTCTCCCACCCCGGGGTAGGTGCAAAGAATCAATGACATACTTACATTGTGCAATAAAGTTTCTGGAAAATAATAAGGCCCAATCTATTTCAGTATTGTCTTCTGGTGAATCAGGATTTGTATTTCAAACTACAGTGCACACCTAACTAATCTAAGTGATTTCCCTCGTAGCTCAAGAACTCACTTTCAATTTCTCCCTGCCCAAAGGTTATTGGTTCAGGCTAAACACGCCCCATAAACCAGCTTTCTGCTCACTGCTTTAGAATTACTGTCCTTTCCACTTTATCACCTTGATTTTCTTTACTCAGATTTGACCATTTTTACCTTTTCACTCTTCTACCTTGTAGTTTCAGTTCCCTTCTCCCATTTATTTGTGACTAAATCCTTCCATCACAATTCCTGCCTGAAGTTGACTTTATGGGTTCATTCTTACCATGAACATGAAGTATGCACCATGTGTGAAACAGAGACCACAAAGAAAAGATACAATGTTCTCATCTCGTTAATGTTCCAATTAGCTGTGATACCATCATCCTAAACCTCATATGTGAATATATGAGCATTTGCTGAATTATCAAGTCTTCTAAGAAGCCACATATCCTTAGATAAGGTTATCTGTCAAAAATCTATAGAGAAATATGGATCCAAAGACCAAACATCACCTCACTCTCTGTCAACTTATTTTATTCTGACCTCTGAAATATGATGGCTTGCCTCTTATACTGATTAGACAAACATGTGCAAACACATAAAAGGACCAGCATTGCAAAGACATTATTGTAGAATTAGAAACATATGCAATAAAATAAAATTACTATTTGCCTGTTTATTAAGCACCTATGGCTTCTCTACATTCTGCTCACCATTCTTTGAAAATGGCTTAGACATCAATAGTTTTCCTCCTGTGGTGTTTACTAGCAAATGGTCAAAATTTTAACATAGGGAAGAAATATGAAAACAAAAGTACTATATAATTTCTCATGAGTACTTTTCCTCAGCCTTCTCAACAAATGTTATAAACAGCATTACAGTATAAGAACTAAAACCTCCCTCATTCTTTCTGTCCATGCACATATATGCTTAACTGGGATCAACCTAAACTCTGAATATATATATATATATATATATATATATATATATATATAGTTTTTGTTTTGTTTTGTTGCTGGGCCTGGGCTAGTGTTCTACCACTTGAACACAGTGCCACTTCCAATGATTTTTAAGGAGTTTCTTAGAGATAAGCGTCTCATGGACTCCACTGCCTGTACTGGCTTCAAACTACCATCCTCAGATCTCAGCTTATTGAGTAACTAGGATTATAGGTGTGAGTCAATGGCGTCTGGCAATACTCTGAATTTTTATGTAGCTTGATACTTTTGCCAAGGCATTAGATAAAGTTAACAACATCCGGCAATTAGAATGCTTCAAAATGCATAAAACTTCAGTTATAAATGAATTCAGCCAATTATTTGGTGATTACAATGTATCTTTTTTTGATTAGATAATAACTTTTCTTTGTGATGCGTATAATGAAGACACATTTAAAGTCAAGAGGAAGGAATTCACTGATTCACCTTAAATCACCTACTTCTTTAATATTGGAAGCAAGCTAAAATATTGAGTTGTACAAGTAATTTGTAGGTTAGAAAAGAAATAAATGCATGTTTTCACTCCAAGGAAAGCATTTATCATTACCTAAGATGCTACCTAGATTATAAAATAATGAATCTACATCTTTCCTGTTTGAATTGATTGGAAGGTTTCTAACTACGTGAACAGTATCTGCAAGATGTAATTGATCTTCCCTTTGAGTAAAATAAATTACAAAAAGGTGAAAACATGTTCAGTAATGCTAATCACTACCTCAGCTGCTTAGCAGAAAGCAATACAATGAGAGTCAGGCATTTGCGAGCAAGACTGTTGATGACCAAGAAAATTCACCAAATAATTCAACTAAAATCAACATAAATAATACTTGGGCCTGAAGAAGAGATCAATTGATATTCTATATTTACACTACCTACTTTTCATGCTGGTAAAAATCAACATGATCATGAGTAAATGTGTGTGTGTGTGTGTATTCGAAATAATCAGCAAGGAAGAAAATAGAAGAGCCAAGTCAGCCTGTTTAGAGAAATTCAACATGAAATAGACCTTCATAAAGAGCTTCCTTTTGATTGGGTTAGACAAAATAAAGATGGAAACTAGAAAATAATCCACTATGGCACAAAGAAAGTATGATCACAGGCATGTTCAGACATGACAACTTAGTTTACTTCAAATGGAATGAAAGGGTGGATGAAAGAGTTTATGCAGAGGGACAGAACTGGCGATACTCTACAGGGGGCTAAGGATGAGATAAATCTAGATCACAGCTCTTCCAAAGCATGGCTGCTTTGGAAGAACCCTCATTTGCCTTTTCTCTTTTTATCCCATGAAATTATGTCCTAATTTCTTTCTGATTCCATTATTATTTATGTAATTCTGAGACTTAGATGCTGTCAGATTTAAAAATCAGTGCATGCATTCATTTCCTGAGAGCTTTTTTCATAAACCAATGAGAATAGTACATATTGTGTGAGAATATGAAATATAATTTTAACCTCATAAATGACAAAAAATGATATACTGTTATGTTTGTGTGATACAGAATAGCAAAAAGCTATTTTAAGCTGGATGTGATGGCAGACCCATGTCATTTCAGCACTTAGACACTCACTCAGAAGGACTGAGAAATCAGTCCACTGCTTTAGCAAGCAGTATCTCACACAAAAGAATATTTTAACAACCAGAGCTTCCATGAGCTATCATAAAAATGAATATATGCCACATAGGCAAAGAGTGCAGGCAACCACGGCTCTTCTACCCTCCTGATCCCTGGATTTGGAAGTGGTTCTCGCTTACTTAGTTTATGATACACAGGCAGAAGTAGCAGCATGCCAATGCCAGGCCTATACCAAAAGAAGCCTAATATGCTGCCATTTACTTTCTCATATCTATGTCGCCATGATGTGAGAAATCTGACCTGCCTGGTCTGTTTTGCCATGGACTGCTACAGACATATGAATTCTCTTCTCCAGCTGGCCCACAGATCAGAAATGAGAAGCAGGACCACCTGTTCATGTTGCCCATAGCAACGTGTCCTAGTCAAATCATGGTTAATGACATTCCTAGAAGACACATAAAGTAATAATGAATACATTATCATAGTCTTAAAACTTCTGTCTTCTAGATATGTGTTACATAACAAGAATGTACAGCAACAATAGTGAAATATGTAGAAAATTCTAGCTTCATGTAACTAATCCATAACTTTTCTCTATTTCAGAGAGTGCAGAGAGACTTATCTTCTTTAGACTCACATGTGCAGTTATTTTTCTTATGTACCTACTAAGTACAGGCGCTTGTGCCATTTGTTAGAAATATATTAACAAACACAAATAACAGTATCTACGCAACTTCATGAGGGATAGAGATACAGGATAATGTTGAGGAAAGACATGTACCTCTTCCAGGAGCAGACTAAAAGTTTCAAACTGGCTTTGGTGACCAGTGAAGGAATGCTTGTCTACTTGACCTATTAGCCAAATCTAGGACACATGAAAAGGGACCTCCCTCTCTGCTTTACTGGCAGCAATGGTCTTGGGATTAGATTGACAATCCATCAGGTTGTATAAGGTACTTCAATGAGCCTTTCCAAGTTATAGAAAGGATGCAGGAGAGAAATGACTAAGGAGGTACAGCTTCTCTGTCATTCCCCACTCAAGAGGCAACCATCATGACAGACAAAGTAAATGGAAACCTCAGCATTGGAGATCTCCAGTTCTGAGCTCCTGCTCCCTTTTATGTCTAGTTTCTTTAGGCACCCATTCTGAATTATTTGACTTGGCCCCATACTCTAAGATAACTGTATCTCATTTTGTTATTCAAAACACAGCTGCCTGAGCCAGTCCTGTAGCACCTAAAGGATTCCACTTACCTTGATCTAAGGTAAACTTCTTACAATTCCTTGAATTAACACCATGAGAGTCTCAGGTGGCTAGGTGGCCAGAGGGAAGACTACAGAAACAGCAATAGCTGTTTCATCTGTGAGACTGTTAAGAAGCTGGATAGGAAACTAGGAAAACATGCTTTGAGAGTAAAATTGAAAGTTGTAAATAGAAGGAAAAGTAGGTTTTAAAAATGGGAAGGAACATTTTTCATCGTTATTTGGAGCTGCAAGTACTTCAATACAGATAAATGACAAAATCTACGGCTTATGCCATGAGTTTGTGCTGGCTAAACAAAACAGAAATAAATCATCAGGATGGCAGAAATTATGCAAGTTCTTTATAAACAAGATCAAGGATTTGTAACTTCATCCTCAGATAATCCAACAAACTATAAAAGGCTGGGGAGATAGATCCATGTGTTCATGTACACACACACACACACACACACACACACACACACACACACACACAATGTACACATGCCTAACTATTTGTAAGATGTCACTTTGACAAATGTTTCCTTGTCTGAAATATCAAAGACGGAACTGAGTTACAGGAGCTCTTTTACACAATAATATTAATTATAAGAGTATTTCCATATTGCAGAAGTTAAAAGACATTAGCTTTGGCTAGACTAAGAACTCATGGACAGAGAGAAATCGATGTACTAGGAAAAAAAAACACCTAGGAACATAGGAACATCTACCTTCATTGGTGATCAATATATAGGGCCATAAAATAGTCTGAAAAATTAATATTAACTTGAATTTCTGGCTTATGGACTGGTTCAAAGATGGAAGGAGAAGTGAGTTTGAAGTATCTTGGGAACCCTCAACTAGAAATCAGAAGTAGTATCTCAGATAGGGAAGTATAGAGCTTAGACTTCTGAAAAGTCAAAGAAGGTAAAAACTTAATTACAAAAAATAAGTTCTTGTGAATCTATGAAAAATACATCAGTCATGTTGTGAAAGTCAAACTCAGATTTCAGGATCTGAGAAGTAGTAGATATAGGAGAAGCAGGAAGAGAAAGTACAGAAATATGTAAAATGTCTGCAATGGGAAAGGAAAATGATACAGAGAGATACGGGTAGAGATGTAGAGGTGGAGGGAGAGGTAGAGATATAGAGATGGAGATAGAGATAGAGATAGAGACATTGGGAAATCCTTCAATTCCAGTCCTTAGGGGAGGACAATATTTTTATAGAGACAAATTTTCTGAGTCATCAACAGTTGTTTATAAGCCTAGATATTCAGGAAGCTGAGATTTGAGCAAAGACAGTCCAAGCAGAAAAATTCATGAGACTCTTATCTCCAATTAATCAGCAAAAAGCTGGAGGTGGAATTGTGGTTCAAGAGGTATTGTGCTCAATAACTGAGCAAAGCAACAAAGTGAAAGGTAGAAGTTGGAACTTGAACCTAAGCAGAAGCCAAAAGACCAAAAAAGGAAAGAAGAAAAACAATTCTGGTAGCTTAAATGTACACCTCTAAAATAGACATTCTGAATAAGGTTAGTTATTCATCCATGTGTAATTGCTACAAATTGCCCATATATAATTCCTAAAATCTAAATATATAATCTCATTTAAACATGATAATCTAATCATTTGGCATATATGAAAATGTTCTGGGAGTGTAGTTGTGGAGGTGGGAGGGAAGAGATGGTAGGGGAAAAACAAAGGAGGAGGCAACAATGCTTGTTAGGAAATGTACTCATTAGTTTGCTCATGTAAATGTAACCCCTCTGTACAGTTTTTTTACAATAAAAAAACATATTAAAAAAGAATTTTTTTCATTCAAAGAATACTATTTTTATTGTGAAAACATACGGAAATCTTATTCTGAAACAATTTTTGGCTCAAAGTATCCCGGAAATGAAATAATAAATATCTTGATACAGAAGCCTAGTCTTATGAAAACTTTGTTTATTGGTTCCCAGTGCTAATTTCATCTTGAAGAGCTAACTGGCTCCCATGAATGCTTACTTTCTATCAAATACATAGAGGCAAATTTTGTATACATTCATGCCAATTGCTAGCACATAGATGCATAGAACAAAATTGTCCTTTAGTGGTTTCAAATCCAATTAACTGTCTGAAATGGATTGCATTGGATTGAAACCTTTCCAGAAATCTGAATCTAGTCATTACCCTTTCTCTTCCCAATCAATATTCTAGTCATCATTCGTTGTTTGACCACCTGTTACTTCATCTGTTCTCACAGCTGTGATTAAAATGTATAAGCATTCCCCCACAGTGATCCCATTCTCAGTCTGTTCACTCCAGTGAAATATTTGAAGTCCATCTCTTACTTTGGAATTTCCCTTGTGCATGGTTAAGTGTCCCCTCCATGTTAGGAACCAAAAGATCAAGTCAGCCCTATGTTTCTTGTGATTCTGTATGTCAGAATATCTCATGCAATAAAAATGTACCAGAAGAAAAGCAAAGGTTGATACAGAACCCACAAATCTGTAGCAACTTTCTGCAGGTCACGTACAACTAAATGATTCTTTATATCTACTTTTTAACTCATAGTTCGAATTCACAAATTAAAGAAACATCACAGAATGTTATTTTTAAACTAATGCTCATCACATTGTCTTTTTTTAAATAATTCTGGAGATTAGAAATTCCCAGATTTAAGGTAATTTTAAATGGGAGTTTAAAAAAATTTATAGTGGTCACACATAATTATTTCTTGATAAATTGAGTTCATCACTCATTGAAAAGTATGATATTTAATTGAGGTCTTATATTTATATGCTTCCCCTAAGAAGTAAGAAAAGAGGTGAAAAATAAAGGAATATATCAAAATCCAACTCAAATATTAGTCAATGAATAATCCTGTATCCTTGAATGACTTGTTTTGTGGTAACCACATGGAAAATGTAAATGTTTATTGTGAAGAGGATTTGATTTTCTGGATGCTACTAAAATACAAAGCTTTAATTCTTCCTCCAACCATGGAACAGGAAGCTTGTGGGATATATGGTTTTAGTTTAGCTGTTAATTTGAGAATAATCATGTGACCTGTATACCACTGAAGATGCTTGGATTTTAAATTCAACATATTATCTAGATGAAACTTAGAAGTCAGTTTTATTTTTTTTGTTTTCCTTTGAGATTAATATGTTTCTACAAAACGAAGAATATAGAGGAAATATTTATCTGAATAACTAGTAATCAAAGAGGTAGAGCATAACAAATAAAGCTAACTCCTCAATACATCATATCACTTCCTAATTTCACAGCTGACACCAAACTTATTCCCCAGAGATCCATGAATTCATCTTCCCACAGAGGTACAAAATGTAACCCAGGAGGCTGGGAAGGTGGCTCAGTGGTAGAGTGCTTGCCTTGCATGCATGAGGCCCTGGGTTCAATTCCTCAGCACCACATAACCAGACAAAAAAAGCCGGAAGTGGTGCCATGGCTCATGTGGTAGCGTGCTAGCCTTGAGCTGAAGAGCTGAGGGACAGCGCCCAGGCCCAGAGTTCAGGCCCCACGACCGGACCCCCCCCCAAAAAAAAATGTAACCCAGTATAAGAAAGCCACCTCAGAGAGGAAATACCATGATGTTATTCTTTTTTCTCCCTGACATGCAAAGACAGGTCTTCAAAGAGAATGTGACTTCTGTGCCTTTGCTTCTTATTGTCCAAAATATGGTTGTAACAGCTGGAAATAGAGCAGCTATCACGTGACTGTGATTATAAAGCCCCATGAATGTAAACAACCAACACTCACATAAATCCCAGGAACAAAAGAATCAGATTTTAGTCTCTTAATGTTTTGTTATATGCAAATGTATTTGTCTTACTATTTTGGTGCTGCATTCTGTTTCTTGTTACTGAATTTAATCTTCCATTTTATCCATCTAATGAACAATATAGTAATTTACTAAACTCTTAATATTACTCTATTAAACTAATCAATGAATTAATTTGTTAAATTACTCTTCAGGGGATGTGGGGGGTATGTATATGCATGCCAGGCCTTAGGTGCTCTTCCTTAGCTCTTTCACTCAAGGTGGTGCTCTATCATTTGAGTCATATTCCCACTTCTGGTTTTTTTTGGCTGTTTATTTAGAAAATCTCATAGCGTTTCCTGACCAGGCTGGCTTCTAATAGAAATCCTCAGAGCTCAGTCTCTTGAGTGGTTGTGACTATACCTGTAACCCACTAACACTTAGCCAGCTTCAGTTTTCATCAAATACCTCTAACTAGTGTATATACCTCATTGTTATGATGACAGGATAGATAAAGAATATAAAATTTCCCCATGTTACTTTATTGCAACTTAAGACAAACTCTAAAAACCAGTAGCTAAAAACCAGTACCTTTTGAATGGCTGGGAAGTTATAGGTCAGAGTATCTCATGAGGTTCAGCCATACACTCAACACAGTTGACCTGGAGGACTCTCGTTGCTGGTTGCTATTCACAACCGCAGTGGCTGTTGGCAGTTAGACTTGGTTTCCCTTCCCACTTGTCCTCCCAAATTTCCTCAAACAGGGTAGCCTTCTTTTCCCAAACAAATAATCCAACAGAGAACCAGACCGAAGTTACGTAAGAGTTAATCTTAACAAAGCAAGTCAAGAAGTCCAACCTACCTTCAGTAAGAAAGGAATGAATCTCCTACTTTTGAAAGGAAATATATGCAAGAAACCTTCGCATGTTGCATAGCTACCAGAAGGAACCACAAACTTCTAGCTGGCCATCTCTCCATGACATTCTCTTGCCCAACCTCCACAGAGAAACATACACAGATATGAGTTCATATACATGCACACACACACACAGTTTCAAATAGCCTTTGGAAAGATTAAGTTGTACATAGAAAGTTTCAAAAGGGTTTTTTGTGTGCAGTTATACTGAAAACTTAAGTAACATTAAGCTTTATTTCGTGATTTTTTAAAAGGCAGCATCTAGCTCTCCAGAGAATTCATTACCGGGCAGTGGTACAATGTCAGAGGAGGCCCTGGCTTGTTATTATAAAAATTACAGCCTGCTTTGGCTCAAGTCTGATTCCTTGAAATGCAGCATGCACACCAGCACAAGGTAGATACACTGGGGTTAGTCTATGGCAAGTACTGTCCTGACCCTTGATTCTGGAGCTAAATGATGCGTGACTATAGCAAAAAGAGATCAATTTCCATACGCTTCTTGTGAGAAGCAGTTTCTTTACAGTCTCACCATCTGCTGCTAGTTAAAATTTTGTGCCTGCAAAATGGTATTTTTACTCCTCCCTTCTACCCCTTCAAACACTGTAATGAACAAGAAGAATTATTGAAAATGAGGAGACGTTGCTCCATGCATATTGCAAGGCATTCATTAATGGAAGGAGAGTAGCAATTTCATTTCTGAAAGCATATTTTAGCTTCCAACATACTGGAAATTTTTTACTGATTATAAATTACAGCCACTGTGTTAAAAAATGCCTTTTGAAGCACGATGATGGCGAGAAGATCACACTTCTATGTTTAAATGAACAGTTACAGGCATCACAAAAATCTCTACATGCTCTAGTGCAACAATTTGGGGACAAATCTAGTTAGCTTCAATTAGCGAAAGATTTGTTGGTCTTGAAATCATTTCAAGTGACTGAAAAGTACATAGAGAGACAAATTTAAGACCCAGAGATCAGCCATGTTCTCCCATTTGAGAGAGAAGGTAGAGAGAGAGAGAGGTTCTATACCCGGTAAATATATACACAGCCATCCTTGAATACAAGAAACAACTTGACACCATAGCCTTAATATTCTTTTTCTATTTAATTCTTGCTCAAACAACTAAGGAAGACTCACATACAGAGTATGTATTGAGGTAATTAAAGACCTTTGACTTAATTCCATTTTCTGTAGAAATTTCTGCATAAGCCACTGCACTACTATATGACAGCTCAGTTGGTTGTGTTCATTGTATATGCATTTGGGGGTCTGTTTTCAGGGTCAGGAGCAGGGTGAAGGATGTGAACTCTTCAGAAACCTGAAGAAGTCCAATTGTTTGAGACCACTGTATAAACACCTGATGAGACATGGGTTACTTCACAAGTCACATGTGCTGTCATTCTGTCCAGACCTGTGTCAAGAGTCTCACATATATCATGGAGGTAGATGGAGAAGAAAGGTTGTTAGATAATGATTAACCCCCACCACTATTATGCAAAAGCTCTGCTTACTAAAAAATCAAAGTTGTAAAATATGCAATATTGCATATGAGCCCATTTCATTGGCATCAGTATAGTTTTGGACATGCATTCCAAACTATTCCTTGTGCAGCCTAAATTTTTGATACTCAAAGATGTTCGTTTATTTATATTCCTCCACACTGGGGATGTGATTTAGGAGTCATGCATGGAATGCCAAGGAGACAGCACTGGAATTTAGACTAAATGAAAAATGAAATGATGACCCTCCTTCTGATTATGATTTAAATCATTAGTAATATTCTAAATAATGTCTTTGATGAGTCAATGATGCTGTAAAGAATGAGCTGGTGTTCAACAGTAATTACTGAATATATTTCAGGAGTAGAATTGGTTTGGTTAGTCACCAGCTCTTTGTTTAGGTCAAATTTACATATATTTCCTGCTTAATGTTGGCTATATCAGATAGAGAGAGATGTAATGGACCCATAATATCCTGACACTTACCAGTTAGTGATTTTTAGCCAGCTGATTTTTAATTGATATAAAAAGGTTGATGTTAGATATGAGACCCTTGTGGGTTGTATGACTAGTGAAGATCTTCTCCCAATCGTGGGCTTTCTATTGATCTTGCTAGCTATGTCCTGTGCCATGCAGAAGCTCTGCAACTTCATGCAATCTGGGTCTCTATTAAGAAAATTGCGGCCTGTGCCAAGGAGACCTAGGGTTTCTCCTATTCCATCCTGTAATGTTTTCAGAGTAATTGCTTTGACTCTGAGGTCTTTGATCCATTTGGAGTTGATTCTGGTGCAGGGTGATATATAAGGATCAAGTTTTAGTTTTCTACAAGTGATTGACCAATTTTGCCAGCACCATTTACTGAAGAGGCTATCTTTCTTCCATTCTATTTTTTTTAGCTCCCTTATCGAAGATTAGATGCCCATAGGTCTATGGGTTCATTTCTGGGTTTTCAATTCTATTTCATTGGTCCTGAGGTCTGTTCTTGTACCAGTACTAAGCTGTTTTGATTACTATGGCTTTGTAGTAGAGTTTGAAATTTGGTATTGATATTCCTCCAGCAGTGTTCTTTCTGTTAAGGATCGTTTTTGCTATTCGGGGTCTTTTATTGTTCCCTATGAATTTTTGGATTGCCTCTTCTATTTCCTTGAAGAATGAGGTTGGAATATTGATAGGTATCGCATTGAATTTGTAGAAAGCCTTGGGAAGTAGTGCCATTTTCACAATGTTAATCCTTCTAATCCAGGAGCATGGGAGATTTTTCCACTTCCTAAGTTCTGTTTTGATTTCCTTTTCAAGTTTTTTAAAGTTTTCATCTAAAATATAACTGGAACTCAAAAAATTAAATCTCCCAACAACAAATCTTCAAAGAAACAACTGCCTGATAAATAAGTGGGCTAAAGAAACTTCTCTGAAGAGGAAAGAAGAATGGCCAATAGACACATGCAGAAATGCCATAAAAGAAATGCAAATCCAAACAACCTTGAGAGACCACCTCACCCCAGTTAGAATGGCTATAATCAAGAACTCTAAAATCAACAGATGCTGGAGGGGATGTGGACAGAAGGGAAAACTACTGCATTGTTGGTGGGAGTGTAAACTTATTCAACCACTTTGGAAAGCAGTATGGAGGTTCCTCAAAAGACTCCACATAAAGCTCCCCTGTGACCCAGCAATCCCACTTTTGGGCATTTACCCAAATGATCACAAACAAGACCATACTAAAGCTACCAGCACAACTATGTTTATTGTAGCATTATTTACTATAGCTAAGATATGGAAGCAACCCATATGCCCCTCTGTAGATGAATGGATCAAGAAAATGAGGTATATATACACAATAGAATTCTATGCCTCCATCAGAAAGAATGACATTGTCCCATTTGTTAGGAAATGGAAAGACTTGGAAAAAATTATATTAAGTAAAGTAAGCCAGGCCCAAAGAAACATAGGTCCCATGGGTTCTCTAATTTGCAATAACTAGCATATGTCTGAGACAAGCAGAAAAGGTTAGATAAGATGATGTTAGGCGAAATGAAGCCCAAGATAAGGACTCAATTTTTTTTTCTTTCTTGCAATTGTTTCTAACACATGTATAAGATGATATCTTTGTTGCTTTGTATGTCCCTCCCCCACAGTATAAGCCCTGTTTTCACTGCATTTGATGTTGGTATAATTTGTGAAGGGGAAGGGAAAAAACAAATTGTTTAAATAGGGATACAGTTGGACCCATTGCAACAATGAGATGGACAAGATGTTATGTGAAAAATGAACTTTACAACTCTGGCATGGGGAGTGTGAGGGTGGATGGGAAGGGATGGGAAGGGAAACAAAGGACGAGGCAACAATGCTTGATAAGAAATGTACTCATTACCTTGCCCATGTAATTGTAACCCCTCTGTATGGTATTTTCACAATAAAAAAAATTTTAAAAGGTTGATGTTAAATAAAATAGTGCTGTGAAAATTTACATCAAGGAAAAATAACAATCTATAAAGTCAGGAGAGCTCTTGATGCAGAATGGGTGTGTAAGAAAAGGTCAGGTGAAATGTTCAGACAGGATCAGCAAACAAAAGTACCAAGTCTCAAATGGCTCCCATGCAAAATAACAGGAAGGAGAATGACACGAAATAAGCAGGAAGGGGAGGCCAAGATACAAGTATGGAGAACTGTCAGAAACATGCACAATGACTAGTTCCTCAGTGAATGGCACATATGGAAAGGCTGCAGGCAGTGGGGACTGGTGCTGGGAAACTGGGATGGGGAGAAGGCAAATACGGGCAGGAGACATGCAAGATGGAGACAGAGAAGGCCTAGGTATTTGAAGTGTAGGGGTTGGTAAAAGAGAAAGCATATAACCCTTCCTTTCATTGTATTTGATGTTGGTATAATTTGTGGAGGGGAAGGGCAAAAAAATCCTTTTAAATAGGGGTACAGGTGGACCCATTGCAAGGAGATGTACAAGTCATTATGTTGAAAAACAAACTTTACAACTCTGGTGGAGGGGGGGATGGGAAGGGATGGGAAAGGGAAACAAAGGAGGAGGCAACAATGCTTGATAAGAAATGTACTCATTACCTTACCCATGTAATTGTAATGGACACCCACAAAAACCAAGTAGTCCCCATGGAAGGCAATTCTTGCCTGGATCTATGGGTGTGTGGAACAGAAACAGGAATAGGAAGGAAGGAAGGAAGGAAGGAAGGAAAAAAGAAAGAAAGAAGGAAGGAAGGAAGGAAGGAAGGAAGGAAGGAAGGAAGGAAGGAAGGAAGGAAGGAAGGAAGGGAGAGGGGGAGGAGGAGAAAGGGGGAGAGAGGAGGAGAGGGGGAGAGAGGGGGAAGGAGAAAGAGAGAGAGAGCTCTCTTTAAAGTATGAAGCTCAACAGGAAATGTACTCATTACCTTATTCATGTACCTGTAACCCCTCTGTACAGTATTTTTACAATAAATATATATATGCTATTATGCAATATTATGGTAAAATATTTTTGCAATTTTTCCATTAGAAAACAGATGTCCAAACCCATTTCAATCAACCTATTTCCTTTCCAGATGTTACTTTTGCCATGTAGCTGTAAGAACCAAGAATGATCAAATATGCTAGGTAAAAATACCCAAAAGCCAGCTAAAGAAATTTGAATGCAAAATAATGCTTAATTGACGACATTGAACAAATGATGCTGTGCTTTAAAATTATTTCCTTCATTCAAGAGAGTAATGTCACCAAACTTAATCCTCCAAAGCTATTATTTCCTAAATTCTCATGCAAGTTAATTCATGAGTTAATGATTATGATGATACAAATAGAAGAGAATTAGCAGTCAGATAAGCAGTTCAAAGAGTGCAAATCTGTGGATTCAGCTGAGCTGTTTGAAATGTAGGTGAGCCTCAGTAAGAGTCTATTTAGCAATACTATAGACAGAAGTAAAAACTATATTTAAGGGTTTTATTCTGCCATAAAATTTAGGCTACAAACTAGGAGCTAGTGAGTCAAGTCTGTAATATTCACTATTCAGAAGGCTGAGACCTGGAGAATTGTATTTCAAAGCCAGTTGGGATTTTAAAAAAAAAGAAAGAAAAAGTCATTGAGAAACTTTCTATCTCCAATTAAGCAGTAACATATCAGATTGGAAGCTTGCCAGGCATGAGCCAGCAAGCCAAGCAAAACCTGAAGCACCAAGTTAAAAAAATTCTTAATCACTATGTCCTAAGTGAAATACAAAAATCAGCATTTCATAAATACATTGTTGGAAAACTGATTTTCCAAAGAGGAAATTATATACATATATGTATAAGTGTATATATATGTGTGTGTGTGTGTTTATATGTACATACACACATGTGTATATGAGACATATATAAGCAATATATGTATGTATATATATGGTATAGATGTGTATATATATATATATATATATATACATATCTCATTCTTTATTTTTAAACTCCTCTCAAAAGTAAAGGGTAGGGGTATGCATTTGGAGAGAGACCTAACACTGACAGCTATCCCTACTGTTTTATTTGAAAGTTTTGTTTTCAGTTATTTAATGAGAATGATGATTATGCTCTGTATCCAGTGTCAAATAGCGTTTGGAGGAAATTCAAAATATGACCATAGGAAAGAAGGGAGGGAAGAAAGAAAGAAGCAAATAGGGAAAAGAAGAGAGAAGCGAGAGATTGAGAGAAGGAAGGAGTGTGTGGGACAGTGGGAAGGAGGGAGGGAAAGAAGGAAGGAAGGAAGCAAGCAAGCAAGCAAGCAAGCAAGCAAGCAAGCAAGCAAGCAAGCAAGCAAGCAAGCAAGGAAGCAAGCAAGCAAGCAAGCAAGCAAGGAAGCAAGCAAGGAAGCAAGCAAGCAAGCAAGCAAGGAAGCAAGCAAGGGAGTTAAGTTAGTCTTTGTTTTCCAGTTAACATCTATTGTTCTACCTGTTTTTCAGCCATTGTCTTTCTTTGGGGAATATCTCCTCTCCCTGTCCCTCTCCCTCTCCCTCTCCCCGCCTCATTCTCTATTTAAACTGATTTGAGTTGAACCTACTCTGCTACAGCCAGTTGAGAATCACACCACAGTTATGATTAGTGATCCATCAATACATTTTGCCCCTGTGTCTAGAGTGATTGTTTCCACGGATCTGACTGGACATAACACTGTAACTGTAAGGTATGTACTAGAAGGACTGGAAAAGAGAAAAATGTCTTCCCCCTGTTTATCCAACAAAGATTTCAAGTCTGAAATCTTTGGTAGGCACTATCAATTAGAGCCAGCTGAACTAGTGTGAATTCCATCAGAAGAAATGAGACTAGGATGAAGGAAATGCAGAATTAAAGTTTTAATTGCTGCTTTTTTGTTTTGTTTTAATGTCAAACCTACTTCTACACTATTGTGCTTAAAAATGACTGAATCTCATTTACATTGATTGCTAGCTGTATCTTATGAAACACAATGTGTTTTGTTGTCCCTGCCAGGAAATTCTGGACAATTTTTTTCTATGATATTCTCACATTTCCCTGTGCAACTCTCTAGTAAATTTTTATCTCTGTCATTAGTTTATAACCTCTTGAAATAAGATTCAGTTTTATTAACATGGGTACTTTTAAAACTTGGCCAAAGGTCTTATAAGGAATAACTGTAATTGGATGTTAATAAAAGAATTATGATAGGAAACAAAACACAATCTGTTTCTTGGAAGGTCCAGTTTATTAACTATTTTTTAAAACACATTTTGTGATATTTGGAGGAATGAGAGTGTGGGTAATGAAATAATTATGAAAATATATTGAAAATTGCTTCATATTTTGTAGCTTACTTTGATGTTTCATTCCATTATCACAGTAGGAGAAAACCCTCTGGTACCAGAAAAAGCCACAAAAAAATAATGAATAGCAATTTTTTTTAGTTTATGTTTGTTTCACGATTCATAATGATTGCTTTGATACTATTTTCAATTATTATGGATGTTAAAATGCATTTAATAGCTATCGCAGTACCAAATATACTCCTCAGCCATGTAACAAGTATCTAAATTTATCGTTTTTATTATAGCTTGTTTTTCTGTTTCTATAGAAATATGTATCTTTGTTACTTTATTGCTCTCTTAGTGAGTTGACTACTTCCTTAGGCATGGAGAAGAGTCAGTACTAAGTAAAATATGATATGTTGTTTTTATACAAGGAAATGAGACTCCAGTAGCATAATGTTGTTGAACTTACAAGTTTCAGCCAAATGGCAAGTCATTTTCCCCATTAAGACTAGTCACAGAGCTGGACATGGCAGTGGTTCTCTGTATTTCCAGCACTCAGGAAGCTTGAGGTAAGAGGAGCAGAAATTTGAGGTCAGGCTAGGATAAATGGGGAAAACACACCCTTGCCCTAAAACAATCAAATCACACTGGCTAGCAGTGATGATGGTTGCTTTTGAGTAAGGTAGAAATGTACCGTACCAAATAAATATTTGTTAGTAGTGGTGATACTATATTTGAAAATAAAAACCTGTTGGAAAAAATGTTGTCTGTAACAAAGAAACAAGTAATTAGCATCTTGGGAATGAAAATATAATATGGAAAGTTTGAGGAACATTTAATGCTGATGGAGTTATTGTGCACATAGTGTAATTCAGGAAATTTGTTCATTATCTTGATTGTTAGTTCCTCAATATCTTTAAGAATGAAATTAATGCTTGAAATGACCTGAAAAGAATTTCTCATAACAAAGTGTGCCATCTTTTGTAATATAACCAGCAATATTTATTAGAATTTATGGCAGATATGTAGACAAAAGAATAATTTTGGCAATGAGAAGGGATTTGTGGTGAGCAAATGCTAGCATATTCTCAAGTAGCTGCCTGGGGTTCTGGCAGAACTGAACAATGCCACAATAGGAATCAAACTCAAACCAGAATTGGCCTCAGTACACGGAACTTACTTTTGACATCCTACCAAAGTCAATAACAAAGTAATCTCAATAATGAAAACAAAATAATCTGTCCACTTTATAAATAATGAGAATCATTGTCATGACCCAGATATGGTATGAGAGCTTTTTATGACGCGGATATGGTATGAGAACTTCCTGTAATGGCTTCTGTACTGAAAGCATGGTTCTCAGAATGGGGTCCTGTGAGATGGTGTAGAACACTTCAGAAATGGATCCTACGGAAAGGTATTTAGGTCATGTGGAGCAAATGTTTTCGAAAGAATTTACCATAACTAGCCTGGGACCTTAGCTGGTTTTCACAAGAGACTTGTTATAAAAGGACATGGCTGACACCTGAGTTTCTCTCTGGCTTTCTATCTTGCTATATGATTCTTGTTTTGGTATGTACTCTTCTTTACTTATGTGTTGTGCCAGTATTGGGGCTGGAACTCAAGGACTGGACCTTAAGGTTTAGCTTTGTTGCTCATTCCTAGCACTTTACTATATAAGCCATAGTTCCATTTCTGGTTTTTTGGTGCTTAACTTTTAATATATATTTTTATTGTAAAGACATTGTACAAAGGGGTTACAGTTACATGAGTAAGGTCATGAGTACACTTCCTATCAGCATTGTTACCCCCTCCTTTGTTTTTCCCCTACCATCACTTTCCTCCCCATCTCCTCAACTTCTCCCTTCCCCCACCTGAAGCCATAAAGTTTGTTTTCAACATAGTGTCTTGCACGGGGCACAGGCTGGGAGCGTTGCTCAGTGGTAAAGTGCTTGCCTTGCATGCATAAGGCACCACATAAGCAGAAAAAGCCAGAAATGGTGCTATGGTTCGAATGGTAGAGCACTAGCCTTGAGCTGAAGAGCTGAGGGACAGTGCCCAGGCCCATGACCGGCCAAAACAAACAAACAAACAAACAAAAAGATGCAGGGCAACGGAATCAAATACAATGTAAACAAGGGTTATACCATGGGGAAGAACATAAAGAAACAAAAAAAAAATCACACAGTACATTATATGTATAGTAAAAATAACAGCAATAATTGGTGATTAATTTAAGGTAAGATTCACATGGACTTTCCTTCTCTGGCTAAATTTGAACTGCAGTCCTCAGATCTCAGCCTCAGATCTCAGTAGCTAGGTTTGTAGGCATGAGCCACAAACCCCCACTGTTTATTTAATTTGTAATATGGTTTCATTGTTATTATTGTTCCTTTATTTTAACTGTACTTTCTAATGAGTTTTTTTAAGAACAATAACAAGAATTTAAGTTTGGAGTCTTAGCTAGAATAATACTTAAATGGGAAAAATTGTTGAAGGAATATTCATTTTCAATTAGAGCATCTCATTTTTCTACTGTTGATGTATAGGCATACACATAGTCTTAATATGAATAAAATGAACAACCTTCTGAATGGAAAAAAAAAGTCGAACTGATTACCAACATAGCATTCTAACTTTAAATTTAACCAAGAAACATTACAGTTTCACAATTATAAACATCCCAAATGAAATGTCCATATTTGTTCAAAAGTCTGAACTCTATACACTGCACTTGGATGGGAATGAAGCTAGAGATGTAGACCAAAATGAAAACTTGGAGAACATATCTAGTCTTAAATTCCCTGCAGCACAGGATTCCTTCCAATCTGAGTCTGTTCATACCTCATTAATGCTAAAGCTTCTTTGCTAATATGAAACCAAGCATTCAAGAAAGATGTTCCCATATCCCGTGAGGAATGCAATTTGTATATAATCTCTCACAATAATGGAGCTGATATTTTACCAATACAGTTTTATAAATTAAAGCTACAGAAGCAACTCCACTTCACATCACCATGGAACTTCTAGACAAACTTTGTCTAGAGTAATGTGGAAATTTGCAATTCTATCTTAAAACATAGATGACTTTGCATAGAGTTTTAGTATCAATGATCAAATTATTGCAAATTATCACATTATTATCAAATTATTATTATTATATTATTATCAAATTATCACAAACCCTCTCAGTTCAGAAGATGGGTCTGCTGAATAAATACAAATGTGTCATATTGCTGAATTGAAAGTTTAGGAATCATTGAAAATCTCTGGAAATCTATACATGTGAAGAAATCGAAGAAGCATTATTTATACTGGCTACATAAGAGGCTTTGAATTTTTCAGTCATGGCTTCAAAGGTCCTCCTCAAAGAACTTCCCAATGAATTCACACCATATCAATCACCAGATTTGACAACAGCTGATTGGACTACAATGAGCACATGACCTTGTAGGATCTGCCCATACATCAGTGTTTTTCAGACTAAACAGTGTACTGACATGAAAACCTTACTAAAAACACAATTCATGCTGGATAGTAAAAGTCCCAGTAAAAAGCTGAAGAGACAGCAATATCAACTCTGAGCAGAGTAGAAGGCCTGAGTTATCGGAAGTCTACTGTTTAGTATCCATTAGGTATATGGAGCAGAATATGGTAAAACACAATTAATAAGAGCATATAGTTTGTGGAAAGCAGAACACAGAAAAAAAGGTGTCTTTGCTTTCAAAACACTGTTGCAGCGGGGAGACTGAATGCTTAATTTAGATGGCAAATTTTCAAGAAATCCAAGAGTTGTCACAAGTTGCTGGCATCTTTCTGAACCAGGAGCACATTTCTTTCCTCTCTGGAGTCCTGTTCCCTGACTATGAAGGTCATTCCCCTTTGCTGGGTTGCTAGCTTGCCAAACCGCCTTTCAAGATTCCTCGATTTCAGAGGTATGAATGAAAATGTTCTTTTGTGCCTTGAAACCTGGAAAAATCTTAAAGACTTAAGTCACTATCATCATGATATATATCAAGCGGTTAGTTGATAGAAATCCAGGTATCCAGGCTAACTAAGAGAACAGCTTAAAGCTATTATAATAAATTGTTTCCACATTTAGTTAAACAGACACAAGCTCTCCCATTTGTGACATCTTCCACCATTTCACACAGGCTATTACCATGATAGGCTGTTAGCCACACTAAAAATGACACATGCATTCCTTCATAAAGGACCCTCAAGTTTCTTGACACTATGACTCTACAAGAAGGTGAGTAGAAGAGAGATTAAAGCCTTCAATATTTGAACAACCATAACAAAAGCAGGGAGAGTCAATCTTGGTGAAATGGGGAATATTTGAATGAGATTTGCACACACACACACACATGCTTATACACACAAACACACATGAGCTGATGCTCCATGAAGAAAAGAATACAGGCCATCTTCTTCCATGATGTAGACATTTAGATTTTCAAATCCTGCCCTAAACAAAGAATCCTTCATTGTTGCATAAGATATTTTTGTTCAGCCTTCTTATCTGGTTAAACTTATGTTCAATATTTCAAAGGAAACAAGAAGAGTTTTACTATGATGCTCCAGCACAAAGAGCTGATAATCTATTTGTGAAGGTGAGATGGAAATAAAAAATAAGAAATATTTACAAAACACATTATTACTCTTACTTCATACCAACAGGTATTTATTGAGCAGTAAAAGTTTTAGGGAAAAAAAGGCTACATACACATATTATATTCCACTCTGGTTTCACTTGCCAAAAAAATCCAGGGTTATCCTAGTTTAAAGAATAAATAGTTCTTTCTTCTTGTTTCACTTTTCTTTCTCCATTGGTTTATCTCTGGCAATCACTGTCTTTGATTCTGGTACCCTGCATCTTATATATACATTTGTCTGATTTGGGGAAGGGAAGGGGAATAATAAAATGCTGAAACAAGAACAAAGGATGACTCACTGCAACAACAATATTCACAAGACACTATGACAGAAATGAACTTTACAACTTGGTGGGGGGGATGGGAGTGGGGGAGGGAAAGGATACTGGGAGAGAAACAAAGGAGTGGTTAACTATGTTCAACAAGGAATGCACTCATTACCCTACTCATGTAACTGTAACCCCTCTGAACAGCATCTTTATAATAAAATAAAATGTTAAGAAAAGAATAAAGAATTTAGTATCAGAAGGGTTAAATAACTTGCTAAATATTATTACATTGGTAGTATTTAGAATTT
Organism: Dipodomys spectabilis; assembly: GCF_019054845.1. Lineage (NCBI taxonomy): Eukaryota > Metazoa > Chordata > Mammalia > Rodentia > Heteromyidae > Dipodomys > Dipodomys spectabilis. The sequence continues at coordinate 34,809,722 of NW_024870731.1, read as the reverse complement.
AAACATTCTCCTTGGATCAAAATCCAAAACTATATCTAACATACTATTTCTCTATACTTAAAATGTATTTTTTTCTGGCAAAACTTTATCTATTGATATTTATATCTTTTGCTATCACAAGAATTCTTGGCCTCTTATCAAGATGAAAATATATTAGGAACTAAGATAAAAATGTTTGAATTAAATTGCTTTGAGACTCCCAAATTCCCATTGCTATGGAAATTATTTTGCACAAAGCAAATATGTTAACTGGCTAACACTCAAGGTTTTCCAAATTCAATTCTTTCCTTTCTCTCTACAGAATACTAGTTATTTACTTTTGTACTGTCCAACCGTGGTAAATCTCTTAATTTCCTTAGTGGTGTTTATTTAAATAATTGGTCTCCTGAATGAAACCACAATCATAACAAGACAGTTTCTCTCCCATAAGTGCACATATACACAAACATGTTCACACAATGATTAAAATGCTTGTTTTAGCTTTCATTATACTATTAAAAAAATCTCTATGTTGTATTTTGGCTTATTCTCATCTAAATATTTAATGTTACCTCTCCATCTGTCCCGATAAAAGATCTTATTTCATTTGGTTTAGAAATCCTATTCTAGTTTCAGAAGACATCATTTGTGATCATTTGAAGCATGTAATAATAATTAATACAATATTGGTTATCATGACATGTGATTTTGCTTTATACTATAATTATATTCAATAGAGTCATTTTTGCATTGATAATAATCAGATATATTACTTACTGGATCCCTATCACAGAGATGATCTTTGACTAACTCTTATCACAATACAATTTGGCAGATATTTTCATGCTCTTGCAGAGTTTGTAGTTGAAGTAATTCACAAAACCAAGAAGTAGTCTGGATGCAGAGAATTCAGATACATACTCAGATCCAATTTCACTCACCTTAAGCTAATTTGCACCACCATTTCCCCAGCTCCTGAAATGGAGAAATGAACTTGCTCACAAATGTATATGGCATGCATAGTACTGGCTTTGTGTTATGCACAAAGGTTACTCTTTGCTCCATTCACTGCTGGGCAATGTACATAAAGGAAAAAGTTTGAGAACCGGAGCAGCCAGAAATCCAGCTTGTTAAGTCCAGAAAAAAAGAAAGAAAAATACAAAAAGAAAAAAAAAACTTACAACCAAGAGCTGGAGTTAAAAGCCTTTTAAGAAACACTTAATTTATAGAATACTAAATTATGCCAAAAAGCCATGCTTCGTCTATAAGCATTACACTATTTCTGAGAAGGAAAGTAAGGCTCAAAATTCTACCACTTGCTTCGTGAACTAAACCATGAGCAAAGCCAGTTCCAAGGGCATGTGGCTCAGACCGTCACACACTGGGAAGTCTTGCACAGGTTACAATGTTGTAGAGTCAGAACCCCTGGAATTGTTAATAAACTTTTGAGAAGGAGCTCCAGGTTTATAAAAATCATGACTGAGTAGTTGTATAAAGAGATTCAGTTCCACCTGTAGATTGTGACCATTAATCTTGATCAAGTTCATCCATTACATTCTTCTCCACCCACTCTCCAGCCCGTTATCCCCTCAGTTTTTCTAGTTATCAACACTTTTCCCCCATCCTTTCTCTCTCCATTCCTCCACCCCTGTCCCTTTGTTTTAAACCCCCCCCACCATGACACACATTCTTGCTTTCTGCTATTCATTTTGTAAGTTACTTGTTCAAAGGAGTTACTCCATTGGATTACTCCCCTGAGTATTGTATTCTATACTTTAGTTAATACCTTTGTGTATATATGCAGATTTTCACCTTACTCCACTCCACGTTCCTCAAATTTTGCAGCCAGTTCTGCCATGAGCTTTCACGTCTGGTGCAGAATGTACTCAGAAGTAATATTGTTTTCTGGCAGTATGGAATCTATCTATGTATGTATAGGCCAAAAAGTAAAAGAGAGATCAATAGGAAACATTCAAAAGAATGGAACTACTTTCAGAAAGCAGACACTAACACATAGTATTCAACTACCCATTAACAGCTTCACCAGAGTTCCTGGAAAAAAAAGTTAACTTGGGTCCTAAAAACTCACCATTAGCATTGTACTTACAAACTGACATGTTGAATTAAAACACTTTTTGTAAACTACTTAAAGATAATAAAAATATGCCATCAAAAAAGTGAACATAATAATCAAAATAAGATTTGCCACCCTAAATATGCATACATTCTTTTCCCACTCCTATAACCTGCCATGACAATAATCACTAACCACTCAAAATGACCAATTCATTTTGCCTTAGAGAACCTTGATCCAAACAGAAGAATCAGTTCCCTGCCTACTACAACTTGGAAGAAGAGTGAAGAAGGTTTTGTAACTGCACTATTAAATTCAACCATCAAATTTCTCATTGAAGACTGACAGAGGTGAAATTTCAAGATACTTAAATTTTTATTTTATTTTTTCAAACATATTTAGGTTGCTGAGGTCTCCCAACTTTCCTCCAAAGAAATGTAGTACTTACAACATTCCTGGCTTTTAATATCACCCAGGGAGATATAAAGTCCAGCAGAAAACTGTTTTCTGTCAAAATTACAATGGGCCTGCATATTTTAGCAATTTCAGTTGCATTATGCAGTCTGATCTGGCTGCTCATTGACCAGTTGTTCACCCCTATCAATTGCATTAGCATTTAACTTGTCGCTTTAAATTATAAAGGTAGCAAAAGTTTAAGAAGGTTGCAGAAGATTTAATCCTCTACTAAAAGGAAAAGGAATATTACAGAATTACATAGAGAAGTTATTTTCCTCCTCCGACCATTTGTGAGGTTATACAGAAAGAATTTAGCTTCTGATATATCTAAAAGATGTAAGATCAAAGACTAAAAAGAATCGATATGAGTTTCCTCTCCAGTGCTATCAAAAGGAAGAGAACAATATTTTAGGACAGAAACCAATCCAGCACCCTGTAGTTGTACAGACCTTAATGATTCAAGTTGTAGATAGGTATCCCCCTAATTACCTCTCCCTTCCTTTGGGGAGGGATGTTGTTGTGGTTCAGGAGTGGGAATTACATATATTTGTAACCAGTGAAGAGATCTGTTGTGACTGATAAAATAGTCTGAGCCAAAAGAATAACATGATGAGCCACTTTGGCTCAGTCAAAATGAAACCAAATGCAGTCTAACTCAGATACAAACTCCTAGGGATCAATGGACTAAAGAAAATGAAGGAAGGGAGAATGACTAGGAATGAAGGGAAATGGGCTAAAGTGAAGTTAAAAGAAAAACTGAGTAGTATAACGAAAAGAGGTTGATGCAGATAAGAGCAGAGGAATACATAGAAGGAAAGGAACAGAGGGAAGGGAACTAAGACGTAATTGAAGAAGAAAAGAGAAAAAAATTAAAATTAAAAAAAGATAAGTCTTTTAAGAAAGAAATTATGTATGTATAAAAGTAATGCTAAAATTAAAAATATTAAGATTGAGCACAATACAAAATTTAGTAATCAAAGATTTAGCCTTTTTCCCCCTAGTAATCGCCTTACTATATATGTTGAACTAAGCAGACTAGCACTGAGGAAGAAAGAAAGAAAAAAATTAATTAAAAAAATCTTAAAAATAGCAAAAAAGGTAGAAAGAGAGAGAGAGGTTTCTGCAACTAAGGTATGGAACCAACCCAGATGCTCCTCAGTAGATGACTGCATCAAGAGAAGGTGTGGTATACATACACAATGGAGTTCTATGCTTCCGTTAGAAAGAATGGCCTTGCCCATTCATAAGGAAATGGAAAGACCTGGAAAAAAATATATTAAATGAAGTAAGCCAGGCCCAAAGACAAGCAGATAGTATGGTTTTCTTTATTTGTAATAATTAATATATGTCTATGATATTCTTCATAGAGGATCACAATAGCCCAATTGCTTAGTGCGTGGAACCATGTATAATCAAGCATATCAGTGTGAACTCCAAGAATTGGAAACAAGAGGTTCTTATTGTGTCTTGTATGCAGCTATTTCTATTTTTTTTCTGTTTTAGTTTTCTGAACGCTTTGTCTTGTATATAAGTTTATCTGATCCATGGAAGGGAAAGAGAATCACAGAAACAGCAGGACAATGGATGAACTGATCCAACAATGATACTCACTAGACACTAAGTTGGAAATGAACTTTACAACTTGACGGGGGAAGCGGCGAGGGGTAGGTGGGAGGGGATAACAGTGTTTAAAAATAAATGTACTCCTTACCTTACTTATGTAACTGTAACCCCCTATTCATCACCTTTACAATAAAGTTTAAAAAAAAACAAAGGAAGGAAGGAAGGAAGGAAGGAAGGAAGGAAGGAAGGAAGGAAGGAAGGAAGGAAGGAAGGAAGGAAGGAAGGAAGGAAGGAAGGAAGGAAGGTACATAGCTGTGAGAACTTCTTAGATAAAAGACAACTTCCTGTTTCAGGGACAAGCAAGTGCCTGGCCATTTGCTACAGCAGCCGCTAGAATGCTCTATTTGCTCCTGTAGTGTCCCAGGTTGGCTCTCGAGGGCGATTCCAATGTAGAAGCTTTTAGTAGATAGTACCAGCTACTCCTCCACCCTACCCAGACCCCATCCTGATACTACTCTGATTGATTATCATGCATACATTTATGAGTAGGCAGAGATTTATTCAGAAATAAGACCTCTGTCACTTAGGTATACCAAATGTTGGCTTTTGTCTTAGTATCTGGGAAGAGGTGTTGTACCAATTGTTTGGGAAGTACCTGCTTTTTGGAATGACCCACAAAGACCCATGGGTTAAGGTCTTGATCGCTCCTGGCAGGAGGTGGACCCTTTAAGAGGTGGAGCCCAGTTACAGACACTTTGATTATTGGAGACATTACCCTAAACATGTTTCCCTGGCCCCTTCCTATCCTTTCCCTTTCTTGGCAATCATCTACCATGGGCTCCTGCCATAATGTGCTGTGTCCACACAGCACCAGCACCAAAATAACCATGGATTGAAATCTCTGAAATTCATGGCCCAAAATTAATCCCTCTGTTAATCACCTGCGAAGTGTGGTCAAATGTCAGAGATGTGATTAACACATCTTTTCAATTGATAGGCTATTTTAGTGTTTTTGCCTCCCAATGTCTCTTTCATTTGAGTGGTATTTTGACCAAGTCAATCAATTACTCAAATATATTTTTTTAAAGCTGCGTTAGTGCTGTTTTCTCTCTGTGAACTAAATGGCTATTTTGTCAGATGCATCCATTTCGATTGGGTTTCCTGACCTATAATTATGTTGTGCTGAGGAAGATCTTGGCTAAGCTTGTACCTGTATAAATACAATGCTGAGCAGAGATAAATAATACACTGTTGGGTTAAGTGTTTCAAGTGCAGAGGAGGTTGTGAGTAAAACACACAAAGTGAAAACATGAATTCATGCATATATAATTGAGTGGTAGCTAGAGACCCAGTGCTAGTGCGAATATGTTAGCAGCAAAACATTGCGGTGTTAAAGACAAGAATATATTATCAAGGAGTCACATTAGCAGTAGCTGATTACCAAATAACTTTTGAGTTTACAAAGGAGACATTACCTCAAGGTACCCACTTGTCTGTATACAGACTACTTAATTGTTCTACAGGCTACAGACTTATATTTGTATCTGTCTGTGATTTCAACTGCACAAAATGACCAAAGCAAAATAGCTTTTAGAAATCATTTGTTTCTTAGCATGTGCCCAAGCTAAGTTATGCAAAATAATCATTAAAACACTTAGGCAATAAACCTCATTGTCTTCTGCTTTGGTCTCCAATGAGCAATTTCCAGTGTTAGTAGTCACACCAAAACACATTTCCCACTGGCGAGGACTGTTGAGAAGCCGTGCTGGTATCCCTCACAATCTTATTGTTTGAAGACAAAGAAAGATTACTCTAAAATTAGACATCCTGCTTTATTTTTTTAAATGTGAAGGAAATGTGAGAATTGTTAGATTTCTATAGACTAAAACATCCCAGCAGGATTGAAAAGAGTACTTTTTTTTCCTGTAACTAGTATCTCTTGTCTTGTAGACTGAAGAAGCACAATAGAAATGCAGCAAATTACAGGATGACAAATAAATGCAATGAATTTTTAAACATAGGCATTCTTTTCTCAGTGATTAGGAAGATAGTCTTTTCTAAGTTTAATATGTTACTGAGAGCTAGTCAATGAAACCTCATTTAGAGGCAAGAACTCCGGAAGAAATATATAAATATACACATTTTTTTCTTTTGTAGTAAGTATGTACACTTTCCAGAATGACCAAGAAGCCAGAGAGGAAAATCAAAAAAGGTTACCACCACAGACAAAATGCCATTAGGACATATAATGAGACACATAAATCCATATGAGCATAAACAAAGCAACAAACACATACGTGCATGTACATGGCCTGAAGTCATTGTCCATCTGGCAGCTGGTATTGCAAGAAATACTATCAACTGTTTTGCAGACGCTCACAACTAATGTGAGCGTCTAATGTGTAATCCATGATTTAATTTTAAGTAGAACCTCATTCATTTCTTAGAATCTGTCTCATTCCATCAAAGTTTATGACTTGCTCAGAAAAATAGACACAGGAAAAATCCCTGAAAATAAGGAGGATTTTCATATACACATTAGAAAACCTTGAAAAATAATATTAAGACACATAGTATAAGGTCACAAGTGAGTTTACTTCAAAATATTGATGCTATACTTTTCTTAGGAAGAGATGACAGACAATAGATAGCATTGAGATCTACTTCATAATATTGATGATGCACACAATGTAACGATACAGTGTCAGCATATAACAAGCAACTAATCAGCTTTCCACCCATGTTCTACTAACTGGCTTTGAATTCCTGATAGAAACCAAAGGAATGTTTAAAGTCATTTATAAAAACTGAGCACTGAATTTCTCCTTGCTCATTACAAAATCTGATAATCCATATAGGCAAAAATACATCATCTTTCACATCCCTAACGCAGACACATCTCATCTCCTGGCAATCAACATCTGGTGGTTCACATTTTACAGCACAGGAAAATGACAGTCATGTTATCTTGTGCAGTAATTATTACAGTAAGCCAGGACATAAATGAATCCTTGTTCTTCCTGCATGCTGGAAAAGACAGATTTTTCTTCTTTGCATAATATAAACTCCAAAACTGGAGTAATAAAAAGTGCACTGTTGAGTGACGTCACCATTTGGATAAAGTGGAGGTAGGTGTCCAAAACAGCAGCTTTAAGGAACAATATATGTGCAGAAAAATGTCCATGTCTTTGATTGTCTAAATCTCTGGTGCACTGTCTCTGTGTTGCAAAGCGGAAGTGAGGGTCGTGTTCCCCATGCTGATCTGCCTTGGACAGTTTATGAGCAATGGTCGAAGTCCCACAGGGCAGATGCTAAACAGCTGCTCCCTGGTGACTCCCTGACAGCTCCCTGAGCCTCCTGTTGGTAATCTCTGTGCTGCTTCAGCAGGCTCATTGTGACTGTGTCGTTTTTAGGCTGTTGTACCCTCTAATCTTTGCATTGATTCAGCCAGAAAGGGGCGGGGGGGGGGGGGGGAGGGGGAGAGGAGTGTAGTTCAGCATGGTTTCATTGTCCTGGTGCACAATTTTGATGTATTTACTTCTGTAATATCAGATTATGAATCTGTAGTTGTGCAGTATCCTCACACTGTCATATACTGAGTGATGATGCACTAATTTGATGTGGGAACCACATCAAATTTCTAAGAACAGTCCCTTAGAGAAACATGAATATCTGTTGTAGAGATGGAATTCCTCCATGTTGCTCAGGGAGCCCTCAAATTCTGTTTTTCTGTGTCAAGCTGGAGTCATATCCCAGTTTCCCACTGCCTTTATCATGTGTGTACACTGAATGTTTGAATGTATTTGTACCCAATTCCTCTTTCCAGTCATCTGCTCCCCTCCTGCTAGCCCCACCCTCACACTTGTTCCATTTTCCTGATCTTCATGTCTGCTCATTGTTCAAGGGTTTTACTCCATGGAGTTCCACTGATATGTATACCATATTTATCCAACAAGAATGTGAATATGTACATATATGCCCGTGCCTCTGGGAGTGTTTACAAGGGAGGTTGTATTTTGGGCATAAGATCCACATATGATCACCATTTGTGTTTTGGGGGCCTGGCTGACTTTCATTTTGACATTTTCATGATGTATCTATTTCCTGGCAAATGACATAATTTCCTTCTTCCTAATGGCTAAATAAAATTCATTTTTGTATAAAATATATACATATATATGTATATATATAATTATAGGTATATGTATATATTGCATACATATATGTATATATACACATACCTATACCACATTTTTATTTATTCATTCATTGTAGGGAAACTTGGCAATGGTGAACCATGCTGTAAAGAACATCAGAGCAACCGGGTGCTGGTGGCTCATGCCTGTAATCCTAGCTGCTCAGAAGGCTGAGATCTGAGAATCATGGTTCAAAGCCAGCCCGGGCAGGAAAGTCCGTGAGACTCATCTCCAATAAAAAACCACTAGAAAACCAGAAGTGGTGCTGTGGCTCAAGCGGTAGAGCACTGGCCTTGAGCTGAAGAGTTCAAGGACAGTGCCCAAGCCTAGAGTTCAAGCCCCACGACCAACCAACCAAAAAAAAAAGAAGAAGAAGAAGAAGAAGAAGATCAGAGCACTCAGAAGTCTTACAAACCTATTCACTTATAAAGACACTGTTCAAGAAATTGCGAACCCCTCCACCTAGAAAACCATCTGTATTTTGTGTCTTAGCTGTTATTGTATTTCACTTAAGTTTGGGGCTTAGATTCTTCTTCCTGTTTTTTTTTTCCTTTTTTCCCATTTAGACGGAAATACTTCTGGGCTCTTGAACTGAAGGAAAAACAGAAAGACTTTGATATAAAAATGAAAAGTGGCTATCAGCATAATTTATATCAACAAATATTAATTCATTCTGAGTGCAACTAATTTGGTTTGAATGAAAAAAATCCTCAAAGTTACAAATATGTTGAAAGAAAGGTAGAGTGAAAATATAGTCTAAATATGTAACATATTAAACTGTGAAAAATTATAGAAATGACTCACAAATATAAAACTGGAAAGCATGACTTCATGACACCACAATTTAAAAAAAAAAGGAAATGAAAACACAGTCCTTGTATTATTTAACAAAAAAGAAAAACTAAGGGGAGCAATAGAGTATTCCATGCATGTGTCTCCAATTCATTTGAGACCAGCCCTACTGCTGTCCAAAGCCTCCAGCATTAACAATCTTTCAGTTGAAACCACCTCACACTGATGGTCTAGATTCCTACTCTTTATGGCTCTAGAGGGAGTTCAACTCTAACCCAATTAGATAAAAATAGACCCTCCTCTGTCCTAACAGGACCTGTGTGATTGTAAAACAAAGTACAATTTAGTCACTCATAGGACCTTGGGGAGCCAACAAGTTCCCAACCTCCTGTTGTCTCCTTTCAAAGATTGACTACAGAATAATGAAAGAAAATAAAGCATCTGAATCCACTGGGAAGGACCAGGTAGGCTTCTCCATCTTTGGACTTCATTGTTTATCATTATCCATAAAAAAAAAAAATCACCAAGTCAGAAAGCAATGCTTAGAAGCATCTGGTAGAAGAAAAGTTCAGAGATAAAGAAGGATGTGAAAGTGAGGAGCCACATGAACAGATGTGTTAAATGGACTCGAACTTTTAAAATTCTACACGCTTGGAGAGCAGTGCATGTCTGTTCCCTCACAAGACAGTAGTCCATACCAGGAGGCAGATATCACCTGTGGGAAAACTTGACCCAAATTGTTTCCCCTCTTCCTGATGCTTGATCTGGACTCCTTTGTCTAAGAAGGATGCTCTCAAAATGAGCTTTCCTATACTGTTTTGAAAAGGATCTTTATTTATGCTTGGTTTTGGTTCTCCAAAAAATTCAAGCTATTACAATGAATGCATACATGTGCAGGCACGCATACACACACACACACACAGAGGTAGTTGTGAGTTCACAACCTACCAATTATTAACTCTGTGATTTAAAAACACGATATAACCAAATGCTTGCTGAACCTCTACGTTCCATCAATGCAACATGGTTATTACCCTAGGTCATAGTTTTTAATCAGTGAAATGAGATAACGAAACTGAAATGCTTAGTAAAAAGGCTAAGAAAATATCAAAACATAATACAGCCTACTATAAGTGCTAAAATTATGTATATAAAAGCACACCTAGTGTTGTATGTATATGGAAAATGAAAAGAGGAATTGAAGGGCTTGTGGTTATAATAATGATCTCTCTCACACACACAATGATGGACACGCATGCACAGATATTCTGCTTGCCATCTACAGGGGAAAGAAACTGCTTCTTTGTAATTTCTTATTTTCCACCTGGTAATCAGAATTCTGACTTCATATGGAGCTCAATGAGTATTTGATGAAAGAACCTATTACAGTTAAATTTACTTAGGTGTTAACTTTTTTTGAAATAAGAGATGCAGTAAAAATTCTTCTTGGACATAATTATCTGAAGAATTTTGCTTCACCAAGCCTTAGAATGAGTAAATTGGGCAGCAGAAGGATAAATTGAGTGTTGTCTCAGAGAAAAAAAATATTGTCAAATATTCAATGGGAATTCCTCCAAACCGGCCAATTGTCTTGGCCTGGAGACACAAATCATGACATTACTGCTAAATATAAAGGTGAATTGTGTGTGTAGTCCAACAAATAATGGTTGTATCAGTATATTGTATGGAATGAGTAAGGAATGGAAAAGACCCTCATGAGATCTTTGTCATCTATCTGACAGTTTACTTCCAAACAAACTCTTTTACGTCAACTTAGCCATTGGAAATTGAGAAACGTTCAACAATTGAAATGTATAATGTACTCCGTAGTTTTTTGCTTCTCAGTGAATTTCTAAGCCTCAGTAATAAATGAGATACCATACTCAAATGAAATGCTTTTATCATGGCCACTTGCAAAAAATATACACAGTATGTTTCCTTTTCTTTATGATAGATTCTGAATTATTCACTTTGCCTACACAACCCCGCTTCCATTGATCAAAGCAAGCACACCGTGGATGAGAGAAAGCAAATGCATTTTAGTACAAAGTCAATTAATTGCCCAGTCTTGGCTGTGGGAACTTCATGATGCTTTTATTCAATATACATGAACAGGAACTTTTACATTTGAAAGCTCATATTGTACATATAGGTAAATTATATCAAAACTATTCTATTGATCATGGAAGAAAAATAAACTTCAGGCAAACATTCCTTTCATTAGATTTTTCTTGCAGGAGTACTAAATTTATATAGTAGGATAATATGGCTTATCTACATGTATATACTTACATATATATATATATTTATGGTGTGTATGTATATGCATGCGCACACACAAAAACATGGAGTGTGTATGGGATGCTTGTCCCTTCCAACCAAGTTATCATTGAACTAAGTGCTCAACAATAACATGATTAAAAGATGACAGAAATAATGAAGAATCACGGACACAGTAATCTTCTACTATTGATCCTTTGACCTGATCCCTGTTATCAGATTTCTTCAAAGAGCTTTTATTCATCTTAATTTTCAATTTTGCAAAACACATAAACAGGAACCAAATGTATGACCTTCATATCCCTCAGCTTTTGACATACTAGTGTTGACTATAAAGTCAGAACACATTCAAAAGCAGATTGCTCTCAAGTGAATTTTCACTTGAAAATATTCTACCTTGTCACTGAAACATTGTTATTTGATACGTAAAGCCTACATGCCTGAAAATTATAGTATCAGCCCTTATGCCATTGGGAGGTTTCCCTGAGATAATGATATAAAAAACTGTTCACTTAATTGGAGAGAATGTAATATTTTTAATATGCTTTGTACCCATTATTGAAAGTCTATCCTTGATTAGGAAACAGAGTGCTTTCAAGAAGCATACATTTTCTTTTCTTTTTCCCTGAATAAGACTAAACATGTTAGGCTTTATGCATGTGGTCACAAATGAATTGACTGATGTATAATACATGCTTTGGGGAGCTCAAGTAGCATAATATTTTAGAAAGACTAGGTCAAACCCAACAAAATGAATAACAGGAAATGGTTTCATCCAAGAGGGGGGTGGGCCTAAGAGGAGAGGGGTAGAGGAATGAAGGGGGAAATGAATGGAGGAGAATGAAATCAAGAATTCATTGTAGACATGTATACCACAGTATTAAGAAAAGTAAGGGAGGGGGTGGGTGGATGTGGAGCGAGAATGTGGAAGAGGTGACACTGATCAGGGTGTGATGTATTCATACATTGCTCTGTTATGGCACCTCCTTTGTACAACTTCTTAAAGATCATACACAATTTTTTTTTAAGAAAATGAAAGTAAAAGATCGACCAACAAACATTTCTCCAGCAGTTTTTGGTCTCAGGTTTTCATAGCGTAGGCTACTGTGCATCCTTACGGTGGTAAATCTCCAATCTTGTTTCTTTGGAGCTCCTTTAGTAAGTGTTACTTTTAAAAGTGCCTAAGTGGTGATAGATCTCTGGTTACCAGCTACTAGCAAGTGTAACCACCACGTCAGAGCTATTTGTCAAGTTCTGAAACCAATTTAGGTTTTCATACCTTCTGGGATGGGGTGTCATGATTTCAGTGGTTACAGCTGAGAGAATACTCAGAAATTCCTGCAAATGACAGCAAGTTCTTGAAAAAAAAGGAATGATCCTACTCAAAATGTCAGTCCTGCAGAATATTGATCCTAGTGGGAATGTCAAGATCTCTGATTCTGAGCCTGCTGCTGAGGAGCATGAATAGCATCAAGGACTCGGTACTCAGAGAATCTTCCACAATAAATGTTAGCAGTAACTTCTGTAATGTGCTCTTTCCATAGATTATTTTAATTCATGATCAGAATAGATGCTGTAATAACCCATATTTCCCCTTTAGCGTCAGTCCTGGAGCTAGAACTCAGAGCCTGGGTGCTGTCCTTTAGCATTTTTGCTCAAGGCCAGTGCTCTACCACTTGAACCACAGCTCCACTTCAGGCTTTTAGTGGTTAACTAGAGATAAGCATCTCATGGACTTTCCTACCCAGGCTGGCTTTGAACCTTGATCTTCAGATCTCAGCCTCCTGAGTAGCTAGGGTTACAGGTATGAACCACCAGCACCTGGCAATGATCTATATTTCATTGATGAAGAATCAAATTTATCAGTGTTAAAACTGATTAAGTTTCTCAAATTTAAGAAGCAAGACATACATATTGTAAGTTATATATAACCAAATGTAACCCAGGGTCAAAGAGATTTTGTGAGCTCAAGATTTAATGCAAACCTATTGTTGTAAGTGTAAAACAATGTCCAATGTCCAATATAATAAGAATGAAAACCACAAATATATAGGTCTTCATTATTTGCATATTCCACTTATGTCAATAATCCTATTTGATCAAATTTATTGGTAACCCCAAATCAAAACACACAGTCTTTTCATGGACACAGTCATATACAAGAGAGTAAAAGTTTAAGTCACCACTGTACTCGAACTCTTTTGATAGAGGCTAAAGAAGATGATGTGCTACCCTTTTATTTCTGCTCCTAGAGTCCCATCAATCATCCTTCTTGTTGAATAGGTACTGCCTATGTGTTTTTAAAGATTTTTTATCATTATGTATGCTTTACATATCAAAATCAGTAAGTGCTTTATACTCCTAAGACCAAAAAAGCAATTTTCTCTATATTAAAGGTATTGCAATTCCTGTAGACAATCCTTCCTATAAACTTTAATCTTCCCATTGAATTCTGTGTCCTTTTTAACATTTATTATCACCTGGAGCTTTAAAAATGTATCTTATTTTCAAATGAATCAATTTGTTCACCCATTTTATTTTCTGCAGCTTGTAAGTTTTAATACGAAGATTATAAATTACTGTTATGTAGTGTTATCCTTTATTAAAAAGGAGCCTGGCAATGTGAGTATAAAAGATATATATTCTTTAACACCGTTCTTCCACTTCCGGAAGTATATTTTATATATAAAGAGCTTAGTGCAAATATTTATTGCTAAGTCATTTACAGTGAATTTAAAAAACTTGAAATAAACTAGCTGCTTATGTTGGAGGATTACTGGATAAATCTACACATCCCCATCTTGGAGCATTGTCCAGCCAGGAGATTGCATCAAATACAATGGAGGTGCCATACAACAGAGCACTGAATGAATACATCACATCTTGATCAGTGCCACCTCTTCCACATTCTCACTCTACATCCACCCACCCCCCTCCCTTACTTTTCTTAATACTGTGGTATACATGTCTACAATGAATTCTTGATTTCATTCTCCTCCATTCATTTCCCCCTTCATTCCTCTACCCCTCTCCTCTTAGGCCCACCCCCTTCTTGGATGAAACCATTTCCTGTTATTGATTTTCTTGGGTTTTGACCTAGACTTTCTAAAACATATGCTACTTGAGCACGAAGCCACATTCCCAGCCCCTTCAAGACTTTTTTAATAAGAGAAAACTCTGTTTTTCTTGTAATGTCTATGTCTAATTTTAGTATCTTTCTTCAAAGTTTCATTTATCTACTTTATTTGCATATAATTCACAGACCTATAGGCCCCGATACGTTATTATTCAAAATTTTCTTAACAATAGAACACTTCTTTAAGGCAGTTCACAATATACTATTTCCCATGTGGATGCAATAATATATACATGCAATGGTCAAATCAGACATAACTGTGGCTTTTCTATCTATAAGCAAGTTCATACTCTCAACGTATTATTGCTTTATAACTAATACTTGAATTTAAGCCCAGAGTTCATAGAGTCAAGAATGGAGATTTTTCTAAACTATAGAGTCAATAGACTTTTGAGCTGAATTAAGGACATTTAAGAAAACTGTCCATTGTGATTTTTACTTAAGCAGGCATGATTTAGCACATGAATCACAATCGATCACCATCTTCATAAGAAAATATCACACAAATAAAACCTGTTTACACCTGTGGTAACAAATGTAGGGTGAATCATGAAATGCAAATCACAAATGTGATGTATATATTTATAAGGTAAATATTGGGGACTCTTAAAAGATATTTTAAAGGTATATCAACAGATATTTGTGAGGAATAGTTCAATAAAATTTTTACTGTCTATATGAAATATATTTGGAAATTAGACTCTCAGTGCATATACCAAATATATAGAAAAAGTAATCATTTTGTCTGACAAGTGCAATATGAACCCAAAATTATTAAATGAATCTAATTACAAATGAATACATATATATGGAAAAGATAGAACATAAGTCCTCAACAAGAAAGAACTGTTAGGTTTGTGTCTTTTTGGAGACCACCTCGATACCATGACCCCTCACAAATATTTTAAGTGACCTTTTAAATCATTTGGTCCTTTCTCACACAATTGGGGTGGGCATGTGTTCCCTGCCAGTGATGAGAAAAATGGAGAAAGTCAGACTCTGTTCCTATAACATCCAAACAGCTTTGGATTAGAACTTCTGGAGGACTGTTCAGCCTATGCATATACCCTTGAGTTACATCTACACACACACACTAGTTTAGTAACTCTGCATGTAGCCTTCAGGCTTAGTGCGCATGCAGAGCCTTGTGCAGGCACAGTAGGTCCCATGCCCCTTTCTGTTTGGTGGGAGCGTAAAATAATGCATGCCAGTTTGCCGAACATAGTTTGCTGCCATCACTGTGAACGGTGAGTCTGTAGACGCAGAGCTCTGAATAAGGCCAGACCCTCATCCCCACCATGCCCTCTGTTTGAATTCCACCTACCTGAATCTTGCTTCCATTTGGCCCAAGAAGCTAAGAACCAGCACAACAGCCAGGATCTTAGAACATGAAGAAGAAACTGCAAACAAGATTTATTCTGGCCTCAAGATATCTCAGGATCTAGATGAAGACAAACAAGCAACTTCCATTCAACACCTGAAATTTTCTTCTATGTAAGCCTCAAAAGAGAACACAGCAGCCCACCAACACTGGAGGACCCACAAACCTGGTCTGAGTCCTGGAGAGACATTATCAAGGGGAGATTTGGAGACAGAGGGAGAGAGGGACGGAGGCAGAGAAGCGCATAAATGAAGCTAGAGAGCCATCTTGATTCTGTAGCTTTAGTGAGGTTGGAGATGAAATACACCTGGAAGGAAAACAGCCCTCTGTCGACTCCTATTCTGAGCACCGGAGACTGAAATCCCCTTTTAACAAGCAGTGCTGACTTACAGAGAGCCTCACACTACTCTAGAAAAGGAACTTGGGAAATTTTATAATTTATGTCTAACAGGAGGTTCCAAGGTTTGAGGGCTGTATGTAGCTCAGTAGCCATTGCTTTGGATGTCCAAAGCCAGGGGTTTAATCTCCAACACAAACACACTTATAGTAGAACCAGGTTTCTTTCATTTACAAAATTACATCATCTCACACACGTGTGACCAGGAGGCAAGTTTTAATGTTTATCTTTACCATGTTAGCTTTTTGTTTAGCTAATGTTTAGCTTTTTCTCTTGGAAAAAAAAGCAATAACCTCAAATCCAGCCCCACCAAAACCAAAACCAACCAACCAAACAATAAAACTTCCACAAATGTTCTACCTTGGCCTCTCAGATTTCCTAGAGCAAAGAAAGATAAGATAAACAGCTAACTGTGGCAGATTCCAACTTCTCTGTTTCTTTCTTTGGGCAGAATTAAGGCCACCTGGGTGGGTACAACTGGCTCCTGTTCAAAACTGCTCCAATCTTTGTTTATTGCTTCTCTGTTACTATCAGAAAAAGCTTAAAAATTGTTCATCAGAGGGTCTCACGTTTTCACTTGGTTCTGGACTCCACAACTTATGTTATCTCTTGTGGAGACAGAACCGGGCAGTACATCTAGACTCTGAAGGGCCTAAAAGACAGTAGATAAAAACAGATATAGAACAAATGTATTTCCATTTTTTGTTTTTGCTATTCTTTACTATTTTTGCTACCTGTGTGTGCCCACTAAACATTTTTAGTAGATGTCAACTCACTATTATTGAAAAAAATTATTTACATACAAATATAAGCCATGCATGAGGGACTCATGCTTATCATCTTCAGCTATTTAGGAGGTTAAAATTTAGAGGATTAGTTTGAAGCCAGCCTAGGCAGAAAACTCCAAGAGCTTTATATCGTACATAACAAAAAAACAGCCAGCCTTCTAGGCTGGAGGTATGGCTAAGCAAGTGAGAGGTTCTGAGTTCAAACCCTGGTACCAGTGAAAAATTAACAGTAATGGCTAAAGCATTTTTTTCAAATATATATGTTGGAACAAATGAATGACTTATTAAAAATATCTCTGGCACACCCACTGACATAACTGCAAACTCTCTTGGAAGTCAAGTAGGAAACACTGAGACATTTGAGGAAGTGGATGTCAGCTTGAAGTTTTCTCCTTGAAAGTTATTGAGATTCAGGAAACTATACTCCAAAGTTGTATGGAAAAGCAATGACTTTCTCCTTTTTTTTTTTGCTTCCAATTTTGACCCTCTCAATGCAAGCCATAAAAAATTTCTCTTCTCCAAGATGGAGATGGGTCATAGGAAACTAGAAGTTCATTCATCTTTGTTTTTCTGTCCTGAAATTAGATCTAAATAAATTCTCTTACTTTATCTGATAGATTATATGAATTCCAAATGGTCTGAGATAGCACTATAATTTTTTTCCTTTAAATTTACTTTCAAACAGCAAAGAAATTTTGAATAAAAAGATAGAAATGAGAAACAACATGAAGCGAAAAAAGTCTTAATACTAATTAATATATCTGAAATTTTTTTTTTACCTGAGACTGGATTCTATTCTTGACAAAGATATGGTAAAGGACTCCATAAGCAATCACAATTTTTATTGGACCAAAAAAATATTGTTTATGTTCTTACTTATTGAAAAGCATTTTAAGGCCCAGATTTATTGTCAATATATAGGCTTACTTAAAAACCATGGTTGAAGCTGAGCACCACTGGCTCATGCCTGTAATCCTAGATACTCAGGAGGCTGAGATTTAAGGATTGCAGTTTGAAGCCAGCACAAGCAGGAAAGTCTGTGAGACTCTTATCTTCAATAAATTACTCAGAAAAGGCTAGAAGTGGCACTGTGATCTACTGATAGAGTGCTAGCCTTGAGCAAAAAGAAACTTAGGGACAGTGTCCAGGCCAACTTCAAGCCCCAGGACTGGTAAAAAAGAAAAGGAAAGAAAAGGAGAGGAGAGGAAAAGGGAGGAGAGGGAAGGGGAGGGGAGGGGAGAGGAGGGGAGGGGAGGGGAAGAGAGGAGAGGAAAGGAAGGAAGGAAGGAAGGAATGAAGGAAGGAAGGAAGGAAGGAAGGAAGGAAGGAAGGAAGGAAGGAAGGAAGTTATTGAGTTTATATCATCAGATAGTTCGGGCAACCCCTCCAGCCTAGCTTCCCTCTCTATAGTCTATCTGTACACAAAGATACAGCCATCATACAGGTATAATTACAGTAATTAGAATAAATTGTTGCGGATAAAATTTGAACATGCTTTGGATCATGATCTAAATTTGGAACCTGAAATATTTCATGCTACCTTTAGTGTCTCTTTCAAAAGGAATACTAAATATGAAAGATTTTGTTTCATAACATTTAACCATTTTTAATCTAACAATTTTTAATAACTATTGTTCTTAAGATCTTTCATAAGAAATGCACATCAGTGATGAATTGAGGCTTTGTTCTTCTCTGCTATCCTCTAATTCTCACAAAATTTAGACTCAACTCTAAAATTTCAAGTCCTTCCAAAGACTTGTTCACTTTGTCGAAAAACATAGTTCTTGGTTTGGTTTGTTGCTTTATATTTTTCTTTTTAGTAATTATTTTATTTGAAAATTCTATTATCAAACTATTACATTATCATAACAATATTGGGCCCAGGTAGACATTAAAATAGCTGGATTTAAAAATCGGAATTTAGGGCTGGGAAGGTGGTTCAGTGGTAGAGTGCTTGCTTTGCATGTATGAGGCCCTGGGTTCAATTCCTCAGCAATACATAAGCAGCAAAAGCCAGAAGTGGTGCTGTGGCTCAAGTGGTAGAGCGCTAGCCTTGAGCTGAAGAGCTGAGGGACAGCACCCAGACCCAGAATTCTGGCCTCACGACCAAAAATAAATAAGTAAACAAATCTGAATTTACAGATGACAATCAAGTTCCAATATTAGTCAGCACATCTGAGAGCAAGTAAAACATTGGAACACAGGGGTTCTTTTTTTTTTGTTGTTTTTTACATTTTCAGTTGACACACACATATTTAAGAACAGATTTTGAAATATCAGTATTAAAGATCATTTTAGAATACATTATCACTCTGTAAAATAACAGTTGTTAATGCATCTATAAATAGGGGTATGCAAAATAATAATAAGACATTTTCTAGCCCATATACAAATATTCTAATTCCAGATGTTTGTTACAAAGACTTAGTTTCATGAAACACCTACTCAACAAGTTGGGTTTTTTTCCTTAATTTTCCTACAGTCTCAAGGACACAGGAGAAGAAAGTGACAAGAGTTAACCATCCTGTACCATCCTATAGGACTGGCTCCTACAAAAACCCCAATCTGAAAGGGCTCTGCCTTCATTGCTCTGGCCCTCAGATTTCCCTTGAGCTGTCTACGTTGAAAGATGGAATTTTCACGGGGGTTCACAGGGCCCCTCAGGCCGATTGGGTCTCATGGTGCCCTCTTTCCTTGCACCCAAATGAAAAATGTATTGTTTTTGAAGGTCTGAGATGAATGTTTGTTCTTTTTTTTCCTCTTCCTGCCAAACTTTCTGTCCCCTGGAATGAGTTTTTGACAGCTAACCTTATTTTATCGCGTAATATATCATCAAAGCAACACTGACTTGATAGTATATCATGCTGGTGTGGGTGAAATACTGCAGGCGTGGACGCTACAGATCTTATATAAGACCAACGTCACCTCCGTGATACAGTCGCCAGACCTGTAAAAACCTACGTGAAGACCTTCCAAGGTTAATGTATCAGAATATTTTGATTGAGTAAATCCCCTCTGATTCTGGGGATGAAAATCTATGTCCAGTCCTCGAGGAGAGAGAGGCAGATGGAATCTAGGCCTTCAAAAAAAAACATACATATGCTAGTGAGAGTATGGCCAAACCAAAGGGAAAGTCCACCCCTCACACTTAAAAATGGGAGTCCAGCTGTTATTTTTCAATCTCTTTTCAAACTCTGCTGTGAGAGAAATTACAGCCCGCCATCAGATCCAAGCGGGGGCTGGAGATGAAGTTGGTCTTTGGTGTTTGTTCTTCTTGCTTTGTGCATAGCTGTCTCCTCAGGTGTCTGCTCCCCAGTTGGAATTTTGGGGTTACTATTGCCTTCTCACTGTGATAGCCTTTACTATGAGAATGTCCATACTTGAAAGTTTCTCGAATAAAATAAAGACCCTAAAGCCCTGTCGCTGCCACTCACTGAGTAATCTCAGAAAACTATTTCTCACTGTGTGAAGAACCACACTATCTCTCACCCAGCACTTTTGCACAGATTAAATGTGATAATGTGTATAAAGTCAGAAGACAATGCCTTGCAAAAGAAGCTAGTAATTAAGACTAGCTCTTAATAATTTTTACCCTCATTTCACGTGCCTAATTAGTCTACCTGCTTCCTAATTACTGTCTCCTTCCATCTTACTGCTGCACTTTCGCTTGGATTCTGTCTCATCTTTAATACAACTTCCTTAGGGGGTCCCTTTTAAATTACCTCCCTCTGTTTTATGTTTTCATACCACTAGATGACTTTTTTCCTTGGGAGTAGTTATTCCAAGTTGATTCAGTTAATTGTTAAATATCTGTCTCATCCTGTGGTACATAGAAGATGGACACAAATCTCTTACTCCTCCCATTGAGAAATTGAGGATAAATTACCACCCAATCTATGTGGACCATCTTAGTGACAGGATAGACCCATAGATTTCATGAAAAGCATTTGTAACCCATACTGTGTCAGGCCAGAAAACAGTCTAGCAGTGACTCCCCCAAGAAGCTGCTGGAAAGACCACATGGAAAGGAACCAAAGACCCAGCGAGCACCGCTGATTTATTGCAGCCCAGTGACAGCATCCTTCCCAAGTCTTCTAAATCTGGTATGTATTTTACATTGAATGCACACGTCAGTTTGAGCTAGCTGACTTTCAGCTATTCTGTATCCATTGGTGGCTCTTGGCAGTCCTATTGGACAGTCTATCTCTACCCACATTAAGGATCTGAGTTAATGCAAGTATTCTTAAGTTTTTCACTGTCAGACATAGTAGGGCCAGCTGAATTTGGGACTCACCACTGATTATGTTGATATGACTGGGAGACTTTAGTTTTAAAATTACTTCAACTTATTTGAATTTAAATAGCCACATGTAGCTGATATCTATAGTTTCTCAGTCACACAGTTTGGGACCATAGGAAGCAATTAAAAGATTTTGAGCTCAGGACCATGCTTTGGGGAACTGAAGTTGGGGACTGAAGTACAAGGGGAAATAGGACTTTAAATGGGGACTTTAATAGTGCTTTAAAGCATTGTTCCTGTACATTAAAAGCTGATTAAAGCTGTTAAGTTTTCTGACCCCTATCTGATCTATCCTGACATCTATAAGAGAAGGACTATTTACCTCAATTATGCAGTCAAATCTCATGCTATGTCAAGCGATAACTCAGAAAATGGCTTGTGCCACTCCTGTGTAATTTTAACATCTTTACATTTCTACAGTTGACTCGTGTCCCACGGTGTCTAATGACCTTTAAATATTTTACCTGCATCCAAGCTCCAGAAGGGGTAAAACTAGAGAAAACTGATGATGCTTAAAAAAACAAAACAAAACAATAGGAAAAAAACACCCAATTACAAGTGGCTTCATTTAAAACAAAGGATATTTCAAGGAGTGTGTCCTTCGGATCTGTAGAGTCTCTGAGTATTTTAGCTAACGGTCAAACGTCCTCCCTTCTTATAATGAACCGTAAAATTACACTAGGCAATCAAGAGTACTGTAGCAGATAAGTAAGGCAATTTTCCTCATCATTTTTCCTTTTGTTGTCAATCTTGTTGCAAAGCCCATTGCCTTTGCAATGAACCGTAATGTGAATATTTGAGCTCATGCAGTGTGCTTGAGCTTATACACTTCAGTCAGGCCACGCTGGGTTGGAGCTGTTCATTTGAAATAGGTTACCCTAAGTAAAAGGTATGTCCAGAAAGTTATACACACACACACATACACACACACACACACACACACACACACACACACACACATGATAAAAGACTCCTGTATCTGGGGCTTATTTCAATGAGAAAGAATCTTTCCCATATATATATAATATATTATATATATATATATTGTATATATATATATATATATATACTATATATATATATATATATATATATTATTTCTTTTTTTTTTTTTTTTGGTCCAGTCGTGGGACCTGAACTCTGGGTCTGGGCGCTGTCCCTCAGCTCTTCAGCTCAAGGCTAGTGCTCTACCACTTGAGCCACAGCGCCACTTCCGGCTTTTTTCTTTTTGCTTATGTGGTGCTGAGGAATCGAACCCAGGGTCTCAGGCATGCAAGGCATGCGCTCTACCACTGAGCCACCTTCCCAGCCCCTATATTATTTCTTTAAAAGAGACTTCAAGCCAGGTTCCACTGGCTTCTACCTGTAATTCTAGCTACTTTGGAAGAGATCATGAAAATCTCAGTTGGAGGCTAACTTGAGAAAAAAAAAAAACTTCATAAAACTTTATATCAACAGTAAAAGAGAAAACAAAAACAAAACAAACAAACCTGCATGCAGTGGGTATGTGTCTGGATATAGCACGGAGTACAAAGAGGATGTTTTTTGTGATCTGGACAAAAAGTGAGATGCTATTTCAAGATTCACAGTCAAAAGGGCTGTAGTTGTGGCTCAAGAGGTAAAGGGCCTACCTAGAAAGCATGAAGCCCTGAGTACAATCCTCAGTATTGCTAAAAAAAAATTAAAATTAAATGAAGGTAAAATATGTGAACACAGTTATCTGTGCCACCTTGTTTCACAAAAATGGCATACATGACTCTATCCACAGTGATGGTATTTTGTAGAAAGGCAGTTGGTCTCAGTAAGAGCTGTTTAACAAGGACTTGAATGGTATGCTGTGGGAGGCCCTGGAGAATGGAGGCGGCATCCAGGAGAATTCTCTCCCCTCTAGGAGGGTGTGTGGTCAAAAGGGACGATAACCCAGATGAGCAACAGCTGCACTCTGGGAAACAAGAGACAGGGAGGAGCTGGCTGGAATAACTGTGACCTGATGGATGTCAGTGTTGTGCTCAGAGTAAAAATAGTCCCTGTGGGTTCAGTCCCCGGGACTGTAATCCCCCTGTTTAGCGACGATTTCCTTGTATTGCCTACAACCACCCAGAGTGAGTCTGAAGGGAAGGAAAATCACCACTAGTGTGTTTGCAGTGTGATTTCGTGTGCTGAAGGTGTTCATTATGCATCTCTGAAATGTGTCCAGCTCTCTTTACTCACAAGCAGCATTTCCTCTACCATGAAGGGCTCCTTTCCTCTATCTTTTTAGGATTCACCGGCCTTCATGTCTCTGGCTACTGCTGTCTATTTCTGCTGTTACTGTTTGGTTTCCCCATATCCTTTCCCCCTGGAGGCTATATTCTTAACATGGCCATTGAGAACTTGAAGAGCGTCCCATTTCTTTCATTTTTATTTCTCTGAAGCAGGGCCTAGTACCCCAATGTGTGTGAATAGATCTTTTGTGCTTTGGTCGTTCTTAAAGAAGAAACCCAAGTGTTTTGATCCTTTAAACAACTCATCTATACTCCTTGTTTGTATGTTCTTGCTTGAATTTCCTATAATTACGTTTGTCTCTGGGTTACTTTCTAGGACACTATTTAGGTTACTTCATCTTTACCTAAAAAATGGCAACAGAACTGTGGTACCAGTGGCTCCTGCCTGTCATCCCAACTGCTCAGGGAGCGGAGATGTGAAGATCACAGCCCAAAGCTAGACTCTTAAAGCTGTGACTCTTGTCTCCAATTAAACAGCAAAATATGTCAGAGGCAAAGCTGTGGTTCAAGTGGTAGAGCATTAGGTTGAGCAAGAAAGCTCAGGAACAGCACCTAGGCCTGAGTATAAACCCCATGAGTGGCACCAAAAATAACAAAAAAAATGGTAGTTTTGGAGTCACTAGTGGTGCCTTAAAGGATATGTCCCCCATTCCAGAAGGAAGAAGAAGAAATAGGAGACCAGTGTGTTTCACAGAGTGGAGAATAAGGATTCTAGACAAGCAGTTAGAAGATCTGTACCCGCCCATGTGTGTGTGTGTGTGTAGACACATGCACCAATACTGAGGCCTGAACTCAAGGCTAGTGCTCTACCACTTAAGCCACAACTTGTTTTCTGGCTTTTGCTAGTTAACTAGTGATAAGAGTCTTGTAGCCTTGCCTGGCTTTGAAACGTCCTCCTCAGATCTCAACCTCCTGAGTAGCTAGGATTACAGGTAATGAACCACCAATGTCCGGCTCAATGGGAAGGCTTTGTATAGTTTTTATAAATTGCTTTCAAATTCTATGCAATTCCTCTTCCTGGAGATGGAATTTAACTCCCTTCCCCTGTGAACCACTCTCAATGACTTACTTCAAATGATTAGAATTTAGCAGACATTCCACGGCCTGGGCAACTTCTGAAGCTAGATCATAAATGGCCACGAGCCTTCACCTGGTCCTCTCTCCTCTCTACCTCCCTCTCTCCCCTTCCACCTGTGCTTTTGGAGCCTGGCTGACCTGAAACAGTTCTGGTAAAAAGACAATGTGCTGGAGAGACAGGTGCCCGAGGATGCCCAGCTGTTGAGTTGTGTCAGCCCAGGGTCAGGCATGGGGTGAGCAGCGAGTGAGCTTTTGCACGCTTCCAGTACCTAGCCTTCTGGCTGCTTCCCTCAGCCAGAATCACAGGGAATGGGAAACAGCAGTCTCTACTTCACCTCTGGCTGGATGACAGAGTCAAGAGCAAAATGCATCTCTGTTCTCATCCACCACCCGAGTCAGTGGTGAGCAGTGCACTCGTGTTGCTTGGCACAGGCTGTGCCAAGCAGGTTTATTTGAAGATCAGATCTTGGAAGATGTGACCAATGGCAGGTGGCAAGTCACTAAGGGATCTGAAGGGCACACTTCCCAGTGGGAGACAATAGACCAAGTTGGGGGCAGGTGTGGGGGAGATTCCCAGGTAAGATTGCATTTGAGGCATGTCACTGCGTGAGACTGACTGGTAGTTAGAGGCAGAGAAAAGTAGCAAACCTCATGGGAAGGGGAAATTGAACCAGATAATGGGGTCTGGGAAATGACAGGAGAATAATGAAAAATTCATCTTATGAGACTTCACATTATATATATATATATATATATATATATATATATATATATACACGCTCTCTAGTACTGGTGAGAGCTATTAGCTACATGTATGTATATAAATAAATAGATAAATAGGTAGATAGATAGATAGATAGATAGATAGATAGATAGATAGATAGATATCCCTAGTACAGGTGGGAGCTATAACTACACAAATATAGATAGAGAAAGAGAGAAAGAGAGAGAGAGAGAGATTTTGTGTGTGTGTGTGTGTGTGTGTGTGTGTGTGTGTGTGTGTGTGTGTGAAAGACAGCTGTCATTTGGGAAGGGATAGCTGTACTCCCAAAGGACCAGATGGGGACTTGGCCTGGGGAATGACATATCTGTGCAGCTTGGGGGGATGGGGTGACATGGGGTGGGGGAAATGGGGTGGGGCTAGAGATGGATTGAGTGAGGATGGAGGAGGAGGAGATCTTCTGCCTCACTGTACGAAGTGTCGTCTGATCATCAGCCACACAAGCACTGCCAGGAGCTCCTGGGAAAGCTCCCCCGGTCTGGCTCAGGTGTTCACACACAGATTCAAGTTCAAAGAGAATTGCTTCAAACAGTTAAAATGTCCAGAGCACGAACTTGGCTCTTTATGCATGACCTTCCCAGGGCCAGTAGGGACAGAACATTTACCAAAGGAAAGAAAAAAGAAAAACGCACTTGCAATCAAAGTCTTCAGCTCAGGCGAATGTACATATTATTTGGTGTTCTCTATTATCTATGAGAACCTATCACCGCTCTTTCTGGGGATTATTTGCCCTTCAGTTTGGAAAGTTTCAGTTTGGGGTTTTGTTTTTAAAAATCCAGAATCTCTTTCTTAAATGATGTTTCCTTTTGATGCTTCTTCTAAACTGACATATAATATATATATATACTATATTGTATTTAATAAATATATCATGTTTATCATATTATATATGTGGTATTGTATATATATATATATATATATATATATATGTATTTTTTTGGTACTGAGGCTTGAACTCAGGACTTTACATTGCTAGGCAAGAGTTCTACCATTTGAGCCTCATTTCTAGTTCTTTCCTCTTTAGCTTCCTTTTTTAAAAAAATTTTCTCCAGATATGGAGTTGTGCTTTTGGATTGGGACAGCCTCACACTACATTCTTTCCACCTACATTTCCAGAGTAGCTAGGATTACGGCTGTACATCGTGATCCCTGGCTTCTTTATTTAGGTGAGACTTACTAGCATTTTTGTCAGGGTAGACTCACCCCACAATCCTTGTGAACACTTTTCCAAATAGCTGGTATATACACCCTGAGTGGCCGGACACAAGAGCATTCCATGAGGTCCTAGATACCCACGTTGGAATTCCATCCTTGGCAATGGATTCTGTCCTCACTAGAGACTAGTAAGCCATTAGCACATTGTTCCACAGCCCTCCCTGGCTTTATTCTCAAGGACAAAACAAACATCACACTCCTTCTACTTAAGTTGGGATGTTCCTGAAGTTAACTAAGCAATTGTCCTTACACTACAGCCCCATGCTATGAATAAAGTAACAGTTTCCTATGATTTTTCTTTTCTTTTAATATCCTATGCATACTGTTCAGGGTCTTAAAGTTTTGAAAAGCTGTATACTAAAGAAATGACAAAAAAAAAAATCTCCAAATAGTACAAATCTTGGCAATGACTTTGGAGACCAAATTACCTTTCAGGTTTCTGGAGTTTTTAGCTAAGACCATATTTAGAGGTTCAGGACAAAGTTCAAGATGACTAAAAGTATCCATTTACCTGAGTATGTTCATGTGAAAGTTGAAGGAGACAATTAGTAGTCAGTTCTGAAATCAGCCTTTTTTCCCCTCCCTGCCCCGCAACTGCCTGCCTCTCCCCTCCCCCCCCCCCCCCAACACTGCTCTCCTCTCTGGTTACAGGCAAGTAGAAAGAACTAAATACAATATATTTCCAGGTAAAATTCAAGACCTCTAAGGGTACAGAAAATAGATTCTATAACACTAAACCTAAAAATGTGTATTATTTCTCCTAGGATACTCTTGTACCAAACCATGTATATATGTAATATATACTATGTATAATATGTATGTAATGTATGTCTAAACACATTATATATGTAATAAATATTATATATGTAAATATATTGTATATGTAATACATATTATATATTTTGTATATTATATATGTTTATATATATTATATATATATAAATATATATATATAAAACAAGAAATGGGCCAGAGAAAGAAAGGAGATAACTTATTTTCTTATGACAATAAGATGTTCTCTGGGGAAGACAGGATGGCCAGCTGTTTATGAATCAAAGCGCTCGAGTGAGAGTTGGTAGCTAAAATGCAAACTCTAGTAGAGTTCTACAACTCATAATAAATAACATCAACTTTTGGAGCCGCAGTTTACTTTGTAGATAAAAAGAAAAGAAGAAGAATTCTAGCGCTCCTCTCTTTTTCTCTTTTTCTTTTCCTGATTAGGGTTTTATTTTGTTTGGGTTTGTACTCAGGGCCTTCTCCTTGCTAGTCAAATGCTCTACCTCTTGAGCCATACCTCGATCATTTCTTACTTTCATTATTTGTTTTAAAATAGTGGTTTCCTCTTTGCCTATCCTCACCTGGACTACAATCCTAGTTACATGTCAGGATGGCAAGTACATGCTACTGTACCCACCTTTTGACTGGGGGGGAGGGGGAAGGGCTCATGAACTTTTTGTCCAGGCTGGCCTCAAACCAGGATCCTCTCAAATTCATCCTCCTACAGTTAGAACTACAGGCGTCTGTCACCTGCCCAGGAATAAAATGAACTAGTGTTCATTAAAATCATGCATCCTTCAGCAAATACTAAATGAAACCACTCAAAACATAACATGATTAGCTCAGAATTTACCAAACATGGATCTTGGGCAGGCTGAGTTTCAGCTGGCCTTCCCCAGTTTGAAGTTGACCCTTTTGGAGATGGCTCATTTGGAAGCTGGAAAATGACATAAAATCCTGTGCCCACAATGATAGCTGTGTTTTCCTGGTTTCTACACAGGTGAAGAGTAGGGGGTAATGACAGGAAAGAAGGGGTTACTGCTTCCCGAACCCCAGGACATGTCACCAAGCCTGATTCTCTCAACAATGCTGATCAATGTCTCTCGGGAACTTTTGCTTTTTTTCTTCCCAGTCTTTCTAATGAACCCATCTTGTCTTGTCTAATCAGCAGACTATTTGTCCTCCTTTTCTTTTCTAGCTGAAAATAGGTCCCAACCAGAGGTGTGAACCATGAGGCGTTTATCTTATTAGGATCACAGAGGAGCACAGGGTGTGTTTCCCACACATTCTCCCGCAGTGCCATTGCAATTCATTCCATAGCCCACGGCTGTCCACGCTGAGGCCTCTCAGCTCCAGCTGCCAGCTCCCCTGCCTTGGCTCATTGATAGAGCTAATCACCACCTGAGACACAGCACCGCCCTTGCTGACTGCCCACCTGTGGCCATCTCTAACCCATCAGCGCTCTTGATCTGCCTGTGGCACACAGACACCAGCAGGCAGGTTGAACAAAGCTGGCTTCTAAGGTTGCCTAGCATCTGTGTGTCCTCCACGAGGTGGATTCACCGCTACAAGTCTCAACATTTCATCCTCGGCATGGGGATCATTAGGACACTCGCGGGGTGCCAGTGCCCATGAAACTGGGTAATCAAGAAATAGCCTCTGGCATCAACTCGGGGCTCAGAGAATATTTGTCCCTCGGGAAGCCAGGATTCCAGGCCTTCATATTTAACCCAGGACAGCACTGTTTTAGTCAGATGACTAGCTCTCCTGACTCTCATCCTACACTGATGGGGGGATCTAATCTTCCTTCCTCTGGTTAAAGCTGCACCCAGAGAATCAGGACTATGGCTTTCACATCACCACAGGTCGGTCAGGTAACTGTCAGGTAATTCCCATAGTTCCCCAGTAAGGTTTGGGACAACTTGGGCTTTCTGGATTCATCTAGGAAAATGAAGACTACTGAAAGAATGCAAAAAATACAGACTTGGAATCCCAAACAAAGCATTACAACAAGATATCGTGTCTCAGCTAGGAAAATTTTAGAAAAGCTCAGAGCCATCCAGTGCCAATACAGCACCAACCACACTAACTATTGAAAGTTTTTCTCATAAGCACCTTTGTCTTACAAACTGAAACAGCTTACCGTTCATTTAACAATGTCTTGGTGTCTGGGGGTTTTGGGGAAGCAATGCTGGGGCTGGAACTCAAGGTATAGGTGTGAACTCTCAGCTTTTCCTTCAAGGCTAGCACTCTGTCAGTTGAGCCATAGCTCCATGTCCAGCTTTTGGGTGGTTAATTGGGGATAAGAGTCTCATGGACTTTCTTACTGGGCCTAGCTTTGAACGGTGATCCTCAGACCTCAGATTCTTGAAGAGTACAATGAGCTCTGCTAGCTCTTGGATCAACAGTATCCTTTCCATCAAGTATCGAAAATAATACTTAAAAATAAAATCAATATAAGACATTTTGCTGGGGAGGTATATATTCTTTAAAATTCCATGTGTAGATTGTATTTAATAGGACATTTCACTGCAAACGAGGCACAATTTAAATGTTCCTCAGGCACTCTGCCAGCAGCTGCCGTATTGGGTAGCCTAAGTACAGAGAATACAGTGTGTAGTTGTATTGAAAATTATTACTTTAAATCTATAAAACATTTACCAAGGCCAATGTACACATCACTTTCAAAAATTTGCTTCCAGTGAGAAAATAGCTTGAAGAGAGAGAAAAAAAAAATCATTTAATAGCACTGATAAACGAGTTAGGGAGCAAGCAAGGTTGCAGTTTTGCCACCAGCGATGTTGGAGCAGCGCCCTCTGCTGTTCCATTGCAGGATTACATAGAAAAGAAAGAAATGTGTAATAGTTGACCAAGGCATAAACTCAAGCACCAAGTTATGTTTGTTTTCTTTGCGTATGGATAGTACTTTAAACACATACTGAAATTTTGCACTGTCAGCTTGAGTCCCTGACACAACTAAACACAAAAGGAAGACAATGGACAACAGGGATTCCTTATGCAACAAGTCAGACATGTACTCTTAATAGCTGTGCAAGTAGGAAATTTAAACACAGTGTGCAACTTCTATACCAAGATGGCTGAACGCTTTTTGCACCATTATTTCTGAAAGAAGTAAAGATGAAAAGATGCCATTGACTTAATTTGAAATTTCAGAAAGCCACAATTTGAATGGTGGCTAGAAAAACAGCAGCATCTCAGGTGGGTTTTGAGAATATTGTTTTTGGTGATAGGAAAGGATGTCAGCGAAAGTTCTAGAAGCTGTGGCTACAACAATTTCAGGCTTTGCCAATTATAGGGGGAAGTTTGGTAATGTTTTCTGAAGGAAAGTTGGCAATCCTTGAGAATGGATGAGCAGAATATATGAACAAAAGCTAGAAAGGTGATAGAATAAACCAAAGGAATTAAGAAGCCTGATAACACTGAAGGCCATAATTAAACTTTCCTCTCTTAGCTCTTCTTCTCCTTCACTTCTTTCCTCTCCTGGTCCTACATGTAGCCAAGCAACCTTCTGTCCACTGAAACTGACTTCCTCTTTTTTAGCATATATTTTTATTGTAAAGAGGGCTTACAGTTACATGAGTACATTTCCTATTGAGCATTGTTAGACCCTCCTTTGTTTTTCCTCTACCATTGCTTCTCTCCATACCTCCCCAATTCCTCCCCCCACCAAGTTGTAAATTTTGCTTTCAACATAGTGTCTTATACATCTCATTGTTACAGCCTGTATTCTTGTTTCAGCATTTTGTTATTTTCCTTCCCCTCCCCAAATTAGAAAAATGTATATACATACAAGATGCAGGGCACTGGAATCAAATACAGTGAAAACAGGGGTTATACCATGGAGGAAGAATATACAAAAGAAACAGAAGAAATCACATAGTACATTATAAGTACATTAAAAACCACAGCAACAAAGATAAAATCTCTTCTGTCCCTACCTTGGGGTTCATTTCACTTAGCGTCATCTTATATGATCACAGCCTTTGAACTTTTCTGCTTGTCCTAAACATATACTAGTTATTGCAAGTATGGGAAACCATGGGACCTATGTTTCTTTGGGCTTGGCTTACTTCACTTAATATGATTTTTTCCAAGTCTTTCCATTTCCTAACAAATGGGGAGGTGTCATTCTTTCTAATGGAGGCATAGAATTCCATTGTGTATATATACCACATTTTCTTGATCTAGTCATCTACTGAGGGGCATCTGGATTGGTTCCATATCTTAGCTATAGTAAATAATGCTGCAGTAAACATAGTTGTGCTGGCAGCTTTAGTATGGCCTTGTTTGTGATCATTCAGATAAATGCCCAAAAGTGGGATTGCTGGGTCAGGGGAGCTCTATGAGGAGTCTTTTCAGCAACTCCATACTACTTTCCATTCAAGAAACAGCATCAGATGCTGGACGGGATGGGGTCCAAAGGGAACCCTACTACTTTGTAGGTGGGAGTGTAAGCTGACTTCCACTTTAAGCTTCCAGTTTTGTATCACAAAGGGCTCTCAGATCAACTGAGAAAGACTGAACCTCTGTAAGATGTTAAAGGCAGAATAGACATGAGGTGCTGATGAATGAGTGCCTGCTAATCTTGTGTGGTTACAAGAGGAGGATGGTGAAGTCCATCTATCTACATCCATCCCTGGAGCTGGAATTGGCCACCCAAGGCTGACCTCAAAGCAATTCATGATCAAAATGTCCTATGTTACATTGACTTGTTAACTTTAATGTAGGACATTTATTCACAAAGGAAAGAATGGCAAATAGCTCTTCTTTACCACCACCACAAAGATCAAACCCAGGAGCAAATCTTTAACCAGATGTATTTTTACGTGGAGAAAATCAACACTGGAGTAGAGCGACCTCTCCTAAATATTCATTCTCTTACTAGCTAGCTTTGATAAGACCTAATGTGTATGGGGCTTGACTCTTTCATCTATAAAATGGAAGAAAGTGATGACATCATGTCCTAATGTTGCTATGAAGGTTAAAAAAAACACACATATCATCTCATACTTACAAAATACCTCATGAAACAGTCCATGTGGAAGAGAATAATTACCAAGGTTTTTAAGGGGTTCCAAATCTTTCAAGATGCATGCAGTTGCATTCATCACTAATCACTGATTATTGATAAATATGGATCTCTTGAGTGTGGAGTACATTGCCTGTCAAAGAACGTAGAAACCCTTAAAGTGAGTCCCAATGGACCTCTTTGCTCTACTACCATTACTCTGGTTTACATTCTCAGTTCCTTCTACTACTTTAAAATAACCTCCACTTCTATAGCTGCATAATAGGGCACTCACGGCACAGTGCCTTAAAACAATGGCTTTTGGTTCATTATGATTCTGTGGAGTGGCTGGCAGGTCCTGTGGCTGCTCTCTCCTGGGTATGCTCAAGTTGGAATATTGTGAGAGCCAGGATTTTTCCTCTTCAGGTCTCAGTATCTTGTCACTTGTGGTCTAATGCCCTCACACACATTCTCCTTGAAGGCCTCTGCCCGCATCCTGCCTAGTGATGACCCATTGGCCAAAGCAAGTCACATGACTAAAACCTATATCAACAGAGGGAGGGGACAACCCAGGCATGAGGCCTAAGAGGCTTTATCCTCCTGGAGCATCAGCACAGCAGTCTGCTCCTCTTCATACACGACCTCCTCAATGCTCCCCAGCCAGTTGTCCTCAATCAGGACTGGCTTCTCTCCGCACCCCAATGGGGAGGCCATGCCAAGAAACAATTTGAATGGGCACAAGTCAGTGGAGATGCTGCTGGCATACATTAGACAGAGACAAAGGATGCTGCCCCAGAGGACTAGCTAGCCCCAAATAGCAACCATGGGGAGAGAGACACTGATTGAGACACAAGGATCTGAATGGCTCTTGGAATGAAATTAGGCTTGGTCCCTCAACTTAGTGAGTAACAATGCATGAAATTAGATGGCAAACCCTGAGCCTAATTAAATGATAATGTTCTAAAAAATATGGAAGGAGGGGCAAAAGAGGAAAATAGTTCTATTTAAGATTGGAAGGGCCAGGCACAGGGTGAAGAAGAAGAGTAGTTAATTCTGACACAGAGAACAGCACAAGTCAAAGTAGGAGGGCTTGAAACAAATTGAGATATTCAAGAACTTAACATGGATGAAAGACTTGCTGCAGATAGAGGTGAGAGAGAGAGAGAAAGAGAGAGAGAGAGAAAGATAGGGAGATAGGGAGAGAGAAAGCAAGCCAGTGAGCACAATCCAAGGGATGTCACCCACAGCTTAATGGCTCACAGCAGCGATTCCCTCCCCGCTGTACATCAGAAGTATCGGAGAGATTTATAAAAACTGTCCAAACTCCAATTCTCTGCCATGCCATCTAACTCAGATTCTCTTCGCATTGGAATTCTGACATGTAGGTATTTTTAGCATTCCTGTGGTGAGTTCAACTTTCTGCTGGAGTTGAAATCCATGGGAATTGATCTGGAAGGCTGTGGAGAACCATGGGGAGATTGTAAGCATGACTTTTAAGGAAGCTATCAAAATATAGATGATAGCTGGGAGTGAGGTAAAAGTAGACACAGAGACACATCCTGAGACACAGTGCTGAGGTTACAGTCAAGCATGGATCTCATCTCCAACAGTGGTCCCAGAAGATCACAATGGAGCTAAAATATGATATTAGCATTTATTACTGTACCTTTTCTGAGTTCCTGTCACGTTGCTTACTTGCTTGTTTCCTCCAGTGCAGAACTTTTCTTGTTTGTTTATGTACTTATTTATTGTTATTTTATTGCAAAGATGCTGGACAAAGAGGCTACAGCTACGTGGAAGGCAGTGAGTACCTTCCTTGTCGAGCATTGTTACCCCTTCCCTGTTGCTCTCCCACTATTCCTTCCCTCCCCCACCTCCTCGCTCCTCTCCCCTCCACCCCAAGTTGTAAAATTCATTTCTAACATAGTGTCTTGTGGGTATCTTTGTTGCAATGTGTCATCCTGTGTCCGTGTTTCAGCATTTCGCTATTCCTCCTCCCCTCCCCAAATTAGACAATTTATATACAAGATGCAGGATACCAAAATCAAGTACAGTGACAACCGGGAATATACCTTAGGGGGAAGAACATACAAAGGAAGCAAACAAAAATCATACAGTACATTAAAAACAACAGCAAAGACCTCTTGTGTTTATTTCTTTTTAGAAATTTTCAATATCTAAGTTTATCAGAATCACTGAGCTCCTGCATCTAAAGAACCAAACCTACAGTAATGTCTAAACTTCAAAAATGTTGTTCTTGGAGCTGGTTCTAGGAGCTTCATCAGCCCTGAGAGGTGATGTATTGAGGCTGTAAATCAAATTCTATATCATTATGTGATCAGCTTATAATCAGATTGAGTTGAAGTGGCCATTATTGTCAACCGAGAGCAGAAAATTCCCAGTAAGTGAATAACTTTCTCAGAAAAACGGTGTGCTTCTATGGCTGTGTTGATACCTCCAGTAATTCCATCTCTTCCAGTAATGCACAAACATCACCGGTGTATGTGTGCTACTACTTTACTCCTCCTGCCTCAATCCCAGAATAGAGGTACGGTTGAACACAGCATAGAGTAGGCAAAATGACTCAGGAAAAACCTAGCATCTTCAGGCACACGTGGGCAGAAGATTTTTAAATACCCACATCAATCTAATTACAAAAAAGTATGGGAAAATATTAATATCCTAGACATATGTAGGAATTTCAATTATCTTTTGCAATATGTTATGATTTTGCATGTTGCAAAACATTGTTATTTTTAGTCATTAGATCGTGATGTGTCTTGAGCAAGTTTGTGTACATTTTTGCAGACTTTTGAAAAGTTTTCCTTTCTTAGAGCGCCTTACTATAAATAGCTGCATAGTGCCTACTTCATGTGGTATGATGGAAGGGAGAGGGAAAGAATGAGCGAGCTAGTGAGAGAGAGGGGGAGGAAAAAGGGAAGGAGAAAGAGAAGAAAAAAGAGAGAAAAGAGGAAAGGTACAAGAAGAAAGGGAATTCTATAACACATGTATCATGCATATATACAAGGTAGGCCAATCAGTTTATAAATTTTTAATTAATTTTTGCATTTCCTTACTTATAAGACATTATTGCCTGTGATTTTAAAAAAAATACTATACAGCTTTAGAAGGCAGAGATATACGAAATGTTGAGCTCACTCAACCACGAAGTGAATTATGATTAGGTTTCTAAAGTATGATTGAAATGAAAACTTGAA
Organism: Dipodomys spectabilis; assembly: GCF_019054845.1. Taxonomy (NCBI): domain Eukaryota; kingdom Metazoa; phylum Chordata; class Mammalia; order Rodentia; family Heteromyidae; genus Dipodomys; species Dipodomys spectabilis. The sequence continues at coordinate 34,774,019 of NW_024870731.1, read as the reverse complement.
ATGATTATCAGGTAATTCAATGAATTTCCAAATAATTGCTATCATTTTCTACCACCTCTGACACTAACTGGTGTGTGAATCATTCTAATTCTTGCAGGCAAATTAGGGAGAATTAAAAAACACAAAACCAAACTTGTGACTTTAGATGAGGATGTGACTTATTTTTTTAATTTATTGTTTCTAGACAAGTCTGTATCTATCTTTTAATTTTCCTGTAGTTTGTCTCCAGAATGAGAAAATATCATACAAAAAATGTGAAATATTGGAAAAGCCATTTGTGTCTATAATAAATCAAGAATGTAGTTGTTTCTTCTACATCCTCTCATCTGGCAGAGACACATATACACATGCTTACAGCCCACCACAAAAATCCCACACCAAGGAGCTCCCAAACTCTTGGTTAGAATCACTTGGAAAAATCTGAAAGTTGTCGCTCCCACACTCCAGCCCTGACCAATCCAATTCTTAAATCGTGAGAGACATTTTCCTAAAGAAAAAAAAAAAAACAGCTAAAATATAAAGGTTCACTCACTCTTGCTGGATAAATTTTAATTCTGTATCAACCAAGGATGCATAATATCATGTACAAATAGCCTATCTCTCCTGCCGTCAAACTCATGACAGGCACCACTAACTGGTTATGGTCATCTCTCCTGTTTACAGCAGATTCTCTTCTATGATAATCTTCATTATATATAATGAAGATTGAGAGACAATGTGAGTTCTCATCATATCATTGTTGGCTACTAGCAATTGAAATTAACAAGAAAGAAAGAGAGAAAGGGAAGGAAGGAGGAAGGAAGGAAGGAAGGAAGGAAGGAAGGAAGGAAGGAAGGAAGGAAGGAAGGAAGGAAGGAAGGAAGCAAGGAAGGAAGGAAGGGAGGGAGGGAGGGAGGGAGGGAGGGAGGGAGGAAGGAAGGAAGGAAGGAAGAAAAAAAGCTTGTTTAAAAGAGAAAAGAAACCAACTTTATTCAGTTGTTTGAAAGGCAGTAAAGATGTATGAAGTAGCAATCACTTGAAGTTAGTGAATGTTTACTTTTATATGTAGTATGATGATTCAAAAAACGAAAACCATCTTGTCTCCACCCACCCACCCCCACCAACACCCATCTTATGTGTCTTGAGTGACATATAATCTTAAAACATCATTAGGAAAAGCAAAAGGAAAGTTATTCCAGTGTTCAAAGCTCCCTCCCATATTTTCTTCTTTCTGGGAACACAATAGTTTTAACTTCCAACTTATGAAGCCTGATTAAAGAAGATTTGACTTTACAAACCTCCTTTGGTCTTGTTTCCCTGCCTAGAATGGATTAAGAGTTTGACAACATGTTCATTCAGAAAAATGGAATGAGGGAGAAGACTGGAGGCAACCAGAAAGATAGAAACAGGGCCAGCAAGAGGACTCCAGGGCAAATTACTTTTTTTTTTCTCAAAATTGTATAGTGTCATATGGTGCAGCAGAGAAAGGACTGATATTGAAATCTAATTGAAATTGGATTCAGACAGAAAACTTGAGCCTCTGATGCTCCTGACATAAGCTCCTGAGGGCAAAATGATTTCACAAGACCAAGCTTCTCCCAAGTCTCTCTCCTTTGATATTTTCCTCTACAGGTAATTGAATCAGAATATTTTCCTATAGAGTGAGTAAGCTTCAGAAACTTCAAGACAAGTGTTATCAGAAAGGAAACAGTGGGAATGTATATTGGTTTGGGATGTTATTTTTTTTTTTTTAATTTTATTTTATTTTATTTGAGAACATACTGTACAGAGGGGTTACAATTACATGGGCAGGATAATGCATACATTTCTTACCAAGCATTGCAGCCTCCTCCTTTGTTTACCCTTCACCTCCCTTCCCAGCCTCCCCCCTCCCTCCCACCCAATCATACCCCCCCCCCCCCACCGACATTGTAAAGCTGGTTTTGACATGACATTTTGTACTTCTCATTGTTGCAACAGGTCCACCTGAATCCTTAAACGACTTACATCTAATAGGCATCTTGCTGTTTATTGATGACCTGATTTATTTTTAAAATTTATTTGTATTCGTTATTTATGATCTTCAACATGTTGCTGAGGAGGGCTGTTACTATCTAAGGGTCTAATGCTTCTTTTTTTTTACTGATTAATTTACTTTTTGTTATTTTAGAGGTGATGCACAGTAGGATTACAAATGCATGAGTCAGGTCGTGAGTATAGTTCCTTTCTGAGTGTCTTCAATTCCCTCACTCTCTCCCGTCTGTCCCTCCCATCTCTGCCCACAGGTGTTTGGTTCACTTTCCTGGTGTCCAGTAACCTCCACTGCTGTACTTTTTCCCCAGAGTTCGGTACCCTCCCCCAGTCTTTCCAAAGATACATATTTGAATACACTATACATAAAGAACACAGAACCATCAAAAAATAAAAACTAAATAAATATTTTTTAAAAAAAGAACAGAGATGTCTCTTGTTTCTATATCCTGGAGTTTGTTTCAGTATGCATGTTATAGAAAGATGAAGAGGCACTTAGGCTTTGCGCATTTGCGTTTCTCTCTGAAGTGTATCTTCTTTTGTTCTCACTGTGTGTCAATATCTAGAGTCCTACATAATTTATCATATCCTAGTGTCTTTTAGATCTAATTTCTGCATATGAGAACATGCGGCATTTGTCTCTCTGAGCCTGGCTTACCTCACTTAGCATGATTTGGTCTAGTTCCCTCCATTTCCCTGAATATGACATTATTCTTTCTAAGGGCTGGGTAAAATTCCACTGTGTATAGGTACCACATACTTTTGGATCCACTCATCAATGGTGGGGCATGGGCTATTCCCATGTCTCGACTACTGTGAAGAGTGTGGCGATGAACATGGATCTGCAAGTGTCCTTATCATACCCTGGCTCATGATGCTTAGGAATGGAATGGCTGGGTCGTAGGGCTTAGTGTATTGGGGAACCTCCGAACTGCTGTCCAGCATGGCTGTACTTCTTTACACAACAGTGAAGTAGTGTTCCTTTTCCCCCACATCCCCATCAATATTTGTTGTTATTTAAATTTACAATTTTGGCAAATCTAACTGGGGTGAATCTTAGAATTGTTTTGATTTGCATTTCCCTTATGGACAGAAATAATGAGCATTTATTTCCTCAGGTATTTCTCTGCCTTTCTTACCAGTTCTACCAAACTTACTAGGAGTTCTGTGTGGTTTTGTCAGATGGGTTAGATTTTCTCTGTTGAGATTGGGGACGTTCTCTGTTATTATTTTGTCTAAGAGCTTTCAATGCCTTTAGTATTTAATTATTCCCCCTCATCTATCCCAACTATACACAAATTTGATATTTTAGCTGAAGCTGCCAATTCTTTTTTTTAATTTGATTGTAAAGATGCTGTACAGAGGGGTTATAGTTATGTGAGTAAGGCAATGACTACATTTCTTGTGGAACATTGTTACCCCCTCCTTTGTTTTTCTCCTACTATCCCTTCCCTCCCCCACCTCCCTCACTCTCCCCCTCCCCCAAGAAGTTGTAAATTGCATTTTCAACATAGTGTCTTGTGGGTCTCATTGTTGCAAAGGGTCATGTTTCAGCATTTTGTTATTCCCCCTTCCCAAAATTAGGTAAACGTATATACAAGATGCAGGGCGCCAAAATCAAATATGGTGTCAATGGGATATACCATAGAGGGGAGAACATACAAAAGAAACAAAAAAAAATCACATAGTACATGTTAAACAACAATGACAAAGAGAAACCTTTTGTGTCTATATCATGGGGTTCATCATCTTCAATGGTCATGTGTACATAGCTTTTGAGCTTTTCTGCTCATCCAATAAGATTATCCTAGATGTATACTAATTATTGCAAATAAGGGAAACCTTGTTATATTCAGAGTGTTTTTCCCATGTCTTTGATTTATTTGTTGTAATTCATGTTTTAGCTTCAACTCTTGATACTCTTTGCTCTATTTCACGTATTCTATTGCATATGCTGTCAACTGTGGTTTGCAATCGGGAAATGGAACAATTCATGCTTCCAAGTTCTTTGTGGAAGTTAGTTCTCAGGGTGTTACTTTAGTGTTTCTTTCTTTTCATAGCTTTTTGGACTCCCTGTATATGTTTGTCATTTTCCCTGGCTTTCTTCTGTCTGATTTTGGATATCTCCTTTTATTTCTGCAGCAAATTTCTCTCACCATCACTTTAATGGTTCCCTTGTCCTCCATCTCTCCTTCTTCATTCTCACTAGAATCCTTCCCTGGATTTTTGCTGGCTTTTGGATTCGTTCTGTTGTCTTGATTGTTCATGAATTCCGTGATCCTTCATTGTGATTTGCACATTTCCGTTCAGGGGTTGTCGGTGTTGTTCAGGTTGCAGCGGAGTGTGGTTGGTGGTGGAGTTTGATTCTCTGGCTGGATCTCTTGTCAGATTTTGTTTGGCAGCTGTTTTGGTGCAAACACTGAAATGTGTTAGGACTCTGTCATGTGTGGGGCAGTCTGGTATCCTGGCCTAGGTTTAGGCCCAGTGGTAGGTTCCCATTGGGTGGCACAGAGAAGCCTACTTTCCTGGCCCAGATCTACGTCTAGGGTAGGCCAGGTCCTGCTGGTCCTAGTGGGGAGCTCATTCTGGCCCAAGTCCTGGACTAGGTTCTATTTCCAGAGGTGCTAACAGCAGCATTCCAGCTCCCAGAGTTCATTTAAGCCCTGGGCGTGGTGAGGAGGAGAGTTCCAATTATGCTTTAAGGAAGGTTGTTTCCACCTATGTCCTTAATTGGGATTGCATGAACCTTGGAATGGGCTGGCTCCCACATGATCGTACGGGGAGATTGTCTCCACCGGAGTCCCTGACAGCTACACACTCAGTCCTGGTCTGGTGTCTACTTCCAGCAAGGGGGAGGGGGAGGGCACCACATCTGGCCTTTTCTGAGTTTTAGAAATAAACTTCTCGGGGACTTTCCTTCCCAGGCTGGCTTTGAACCATAATCCTAAGATCTCAGCTTTGTGAGTATCTACAGACATGAGCCACTGGCACCCTGGCTCAAATTGTCATTTTTTTTAAGAGGCAAGCAATTTTAGCTGGGCGTTGATGGCTTATCTCTGTAATGCTAACTACTTTCCAGGCTGAGATCTGAGGACCAAGGCTTGAAGTTAAATGGGGCGGGAAAGACCATGAGGCTCTTATCTCCAATTAAGCACCACAAAAGCTAGAAGTGTAGCTATGGTTCAAGTGGTGTGTCGCTAGCCTTGAAGACAAAGCTCAGGGTCAATGAAGGGAGGGGAGCGGAGGAGAGAGACGAGGGAGAGGAGAAAAGGGGAAAGAAAAAGAAATTAATCTTATGGGTCCTATCTCCCACCTACCCCTAGGGTGTGTTTGTGGGGTGGGGGAGAAGAATTCATTATCTATATTAACTGAAATTATTTCTGGGTGATTTCAATGGAAACTACATCTTGTGTAGCTCTTAATAAAATAGACACTGTCAGCATAATTTCAGGCCTCCGATATATTATTCAGGCAAGTGTAATATTTTTAGTGTCCTATATCTTACATTTCCAGCACCTCTATGCTCACACAAGCTCATTATGGCCTAATTTAACAAGACAAGATTTTTCTACACAAAAGAAATAAAAAACGATGATGTATCAACTCCCCTGTTTCCCATGCTGGAGTAGTGATTGGGCGGTAATAGGAAAAAGACACAAGTGGATTTGAAGTGATCTTGAAACTTGTAGGCTTATTAGAATTATGTGATGACCTATTTTCCTTAGTCAGACTTGGCCCAGGACATGATGTGACTTCCAAAACTTTGCAGAGACCATGAGGTTAGTTTACTAGCTGTACAGACCCAAAAGGTTTGAGCTTGGTTTATATTAATCTAGAGCCAACGAGCCCCTGTGGGATTAGAGATCTGGACATTGTTAGTTCCAGCCACATGAGCAAGTAGTCAGGATTTGGATCTTGTAACCAAGTAAATGCATTAGGTTCAATTTCACTTAGCTTTGATAAATGTTGCATAAAATGGGACCTATGGAAGGGGTAAATTGCTTGCTATTAATAACTTGAATTTTTTCCTTACCTATACATTCATGTTTTGCAAAATAATCACATCTATTATCCACTAATTATTACATATCTGTGTACACACACAGACACATATACACGCACACACAAATATATACACTAGCTAGCTAGCTAGCTATCTACTAACAAGGCAGATGTTCCATCCATTAAGCCACACCTTATTGCCTTACTTATTTTTTGTACAGAGTCTTACACTTTTTGTCCACAGCTGTGTCAGAACATGGTCCTCCTGTCTAGATCTCTGGTGGTTACAAACACATGGCCAGCTTACTGGTTGAGATGAACTCTTGCTAACGTTTTGCTCCAAAAGACCTAAAACAACAATTTTTCCCATCTCTGCCTCCTTAGTAGCTAGTATTACAGGCATGAGACACTGTGCCTAACCTCTGACCCCTTCTTCTTTCGCCAGTTTTTATAATAAACTCAAACCTAATCTTTAGAGTGCTTTTGTATAAAAGGCTCAGCATCTATCTGAAAATAAAATGCTGTCCAAGTTGTCATTATTACTGTGTCAGCCGATTTAAAATGACAGTTTGCAAAATTTAGTTGAGCGTGGTGGTCAAGCCTGTAATCCTAGCTACTTGGGAGACAAAGATTGGGTGGTTTCATGACAGTCTGGGCATAAAAGTTCCAGAGACTCCATCTCCAATAATAGTGAGTCCTGTTGTCCCAGCTTCAGGAGATACCCCATGGTCATGTACAGTAGAGTATGCCTGTCAATGCCAGTGACACAAGGAAACACAACTTTAAGGACTATAGCCCAGGAATAAAGCAAGACTGTCTCAACGATGAGCAAGAGAAGCCGGGCACAGGTGACTCATGACTGTTAATCCTAGCTACTCAGGAGGCTGAGATCTGAGTATCCAGGCTGGACCATCTTTAAGATGCTTAAGTCAGAAATGGAGGTACTAGAGGGACAGAGCTCAGACCCTGTGTTCAAGCCCCAGGATAGGCACCAACCTAAAAGCAAAAGAAAAAGGAAATAAAAGAAAGAAAGCTATAGAAGAAGTGGCTGGAGGTGTGGCTCCGGTGGTAAGCTTGTGAGTTCAATTCATAGTACAAATGAAAGATAAAAATAAAATGGACATGTGTTGAGAGGGTATCTTAGTCTCTTTCCTGCTACTATAAGAAGATATTCAGCTTACTGTTGGGGTAGCTAGAAGTCCAGATCAAGCAACAAAATCTGCTGGACTTCCATCCAGGGCCTCAGGCTGCTGTGGTGTGGCACTGGCAAAGCAAGGGACCTGTGTGTGCAGGATCTCCTGGGGACAGAGGAAAGTAGAGAGAGGCTGACTACTATTTTTATTTATTTTTTGTCAGTTGTGGGGCTTGAACTCTGGGCCTGCCTGCTGTCCCTGAGTTCTTCATCTCAAAGCAAGTACTCTACCACTTGAACCATAGAACCACTTCTGGTTTTAGGAGTGGTTTACTGAAGATGAGAGTCTCACGGACTGGACTTTCCTGCCCAGGCTGGCTTTGAACTGCGATCCTCAGATCTCAGTCTCCTGAGTAGCGAGGATTACAGGCGTGAGCCACCAGCACCCAGCAAGAGTCTGACTTTATAGCAACTCTCTCAGGAACCTTCTATCCAGTCCTTTAAGGACACACACACACACACACACACACACACACACACACACACACATACACACACACACACACACACACACACACCCCTGTGATCCAAATACCTCCCAGGGGCGGGCTGTTGTGCTGAGTTGCAGACCCAGATTGAATTTTGGAGGGGACAAACCACAGGGCCTGTTTCATAGGCAATGAACTTCCTACCCCATCTCCTGAAATGCTCCCCTAGGGAATGGTCACTTCAGCCAATATTTGGAAAAGAGTGCCATCCTAATAGAACTTACATCCAAGGGTCACACAAGACAGAAGGAAAACAGTAGGACAAAGTATTTTTCTGAGATGGTGACAAGCTCTTTATCTCAAACACAGGCTCCCTTGTTTAACACAAGGTTGACTTTGTTTAACACAAGCTACTGGCCTTCCGAATAAAGTATCTCCTCCTTGGACTTTTAACAACTAGCTAGCTTTACATCTTAAAAAAAAAAAGTTAAGAGTTTTGCTGAACCTTATCCATGTGGAAACTTGTTTACTATTAGTGTGAAGCCTGGTTATTCCCAGAGAGAGGATATAAATCAAAAGTGAATCTGTGAAAGGAGACCTTTCTATGCTGACTAGAAGCAGCAAGGTTCAAGCTCAGTTTTCATAATAAATTGGAGGAGGAGCTAGATCTAGAAACCCCATTATGAGTATTTGCAAAGTTTTACTAATACCTTAATAAGACTCTATCTGAAAGGCTCTGTGTTCAAGTGCCAGTACTACCAAAGAAAGAAGAGAGAGAGAGAGAGAGAGAGAGAGAGAGAGAGAGAGAGAGAGAGAGAGAGATCTACAGACAGTGACAGAGATGGAGGGTGGAAAGGGAATATGGAGGGTGGGAGGGAGAGAGAGGGGGAAGAGGGCAAAGAGAGACAAAAAGAGACAGAGAGAACCTGAACAACTAAGCAGCACCTAACATCTACCATCTGAGTGAGATAATAAATACATTAGTTTTTGTTGTTAAATTATACAGACCATAGTCTCCCTTCTATGTAGCCTAGGACAGCTGAGAATTTGCTGGTCTCAAACTTAACCAGCCAACCTGATTTTCCCAACAGGTGGACTTTCAGGTAGCCATCTCCCTAGTTTAAACACGTATTGTTTCAGGCTGCTATCTTTGGGTGTAATTTGTTATGCAGCAATACATCACCAATTCCCTGAATAGCTGTAACTATTATATGAGAGAGAAATGAGGAGAAAAGGCGTTTGGTGGCAGAAGGGTGAGTATCACTGCTCAGTATCACTCCTCAAAGCTAAATAAAGAAGAGATCTCAGCCTCCTCTTCCGTGGCAGATGTGGTGGTGAAGAAACAGCATCACATTCGCCTGTGTCAACGCTGCTGCACACAAGGATGCTCAGACAGCCTGGCCCCACACTGTTTTCCAAACTGCAGGACTTGGCTCAGAGATTCTTTTACACAGAAATAGTGGTGCCTGCTTCGATCTCACAAAGTATGCTTAATCCTCTTGCCAAGAGATGTGCCCAGGGGGCTCAGTTCCCCTTCCCTCCCCCACCACAACCCAGGAGGTATTTTTCTTCTTAACAAGCACAAACATACCATATGGGCCAGCAGTGGTTCCAAGGTGCTTGGTTTCAGGGAATTTATACCTTTATAAAGGAGGTTCTAGTTTCAAATCCTGCTAAGTTATTTATTTTATGTGCATCTTCGGGTTATGCTATATAACTCCAGAGTTTTCACTAGGAAAATGAGATACAGATGTTTATATATATATATATGTATACATACACACACACACATATATATGCTATTGTATTTTGCTAGAATCATATGAGAGAATTTTTGAAAAACACCAAGCTCAGGGGGTTAGTACAGGATACAGGATCAATGCACGGAGCATTCCAATCCTTTTGCATCTGTTTGAGCTTAAGCAGAATAAAAAGGCTGCTGGTGGAGGAAGAAATGGAAAGCTGGCCATGTGAGTCAAAACTTTGAATGTTTCTTGTTATGGTAATCATTAGACAAGAAGCCTAAAAGGGCTCTCTCATCAGAGAGTTTAACTATTTATCTGTGAGCTACACTGAAATAGGATAGATGATAGTTAATGACAGACAGACCCAGAAATACAGATGATAAACATGAATGTGTATATGTAGATTTACACACAAATGTAGACGATATGAAGGCAAAACATATATGGAATATACATTTAGAGAATATATATACATATATATAGTACTAAGTTACATTACTGTAACCTGTGATGATAATTGTAATAAGTTTCCAATAAATGACAGCATAGAAAACTGCTCTCCACATAATCTAATTATGGAATTTCCTCTTCAAAAATCGATAAGGAAAACAATGTATATAGTTTACCAAGAAATATAGTCTTAATTAAAGTTTTCTGTACCAATATTAAATACTAATATTAAGATACTCAGTATGGAAGAATATAACATTTTCATAATTTATAGCTAGTAACAGAAATTAATCTCAGAATGAAATGGTAAAAATAAGAATAAAATTAGTCTCAAGTCTATTGTTTAGGGTTTTACTGAATGCAACAATTGATGAATCTATTATAATAAAATCTGTAAGACCGGGCTTTGAGGTTGTTTGTTGCTTCTTAAATTTGTCCTCTCTGTGATTCCTTATTATTTTCAGTTCCCAATTTCTTATATCACATTCTCTCAGTAAAAGTAATGATTTGAGAGCTCTGTCATTTGCCTGGTCATTGCCTAATACAATGGAGTATGATGCTGCAGTACTTTACTATTGCAAAGAACAATGGAGTAAAAAAAAACCTGGTTATGTCTGACCCTGAATATATATATTTGAGTTAAAAGTCTTTATTGCTTAATTAGAAAAATATCTTGTGACTATTACTGACCTCCCCATTTAAAATACACCAATGGGATGTGATGCTGTGGCCCCAAGTGGTAGAGTGCTAGCTTTGAGTGAAAAGAAAAACACATGGACAGTGACAAGGCTCTGAGTTCTAGCTCCATGACCAACAAAAACAAAAAGCAAAGAAACAAGTAACAGACAAATGCAAGCACAATTATTTGAGGTTTGAATTTTCCTATGGTGTATTCAAGCCTTTCTTAATTTCTTTCTCCTGTGCTCCCTTGCCTGGCCTTCAATTTCACACAGGGAAAATCTTCTCAAGGTGAGAAGAAAACTGGAAAAAGAGGCATGACTTTCCAATCACACTCCCCTTATGGAAACCCTGAATTTCTCTGTATTTATTTTCCCAGGGAACTCAACGATAGCATCTGAACAGGGACCATTCTATTTCATTTGTTGTTAGAATAAGATATCTTCTATCTTTTCACATCTTCTTTCCTGGTGCATGTTCAGTGGGCATCTAAAAGTCTCAGAAAAGAATTGTTCTGGGATCGGGGAAATGGTTTATTGAAGTATTTCTTTAACAAAAAAAATATTCAGAGTGATATTGGTGGTTGAATAAACCATTTGGGGTTAATGGTAATGACTTTAGTTGTCAGTGTGGAGAAGAAAGGAGCGCAGGAATGCTAACATTTAGTTAAAGCATCCAGGAGGGCATTGGGCATTGCACATTGACATATCTAGTAATGGACCAAAGAGGAAAATACTTATTTTCCCTAGCAATAAGAACAGACTTACCTGAGTCTGATGAGGAGCTGTCACAGTCTGAAGGAAACAACTTTTAGAAGAGGTAACTTAATGCTGCTTTGTTAAAATGTAATCTTGTATTTGAAGGGCATTTCTTACAGGGTATCAAGATGTAGTGAGCCAAGGGCTGGTAGCTCTCACCTCTAATTCTAGCTACTCAGGAGTTTGAGATCTGGAAATTTCCTTTACAGCCAGCCTAAGTAGACAAACCCAGAAGATTCTTCTCTTTGATAAACCAGAAAAAAACAAAACAACAAAAAGCAACTAGAACTGGGAATATGACTCAAGTAATACAGTGATAGCTTTGAGCAAAAATGTTGAGTGAAAGTAAAAGACTGACTTCAAGCCTTAGTGCCCCCCCCACACATAGTCACAGACACACACACACACACACACACACACACACACACACACTCACACACACACTCACAGTCACAGACACACACACACACACACACAGAGATACATGAATTAAAAAGCAATGATGAGAACTGGGTGATCGTGACTCATGACTCATGACTCTCAGGAGGCTGAGATCTGCGGATCATAGTTTGAAGCCAGCCTGGGTATGAGAGTCTGTGAGATTCCTATCTCTAATAAAACACCAAAAAAGCTGGAAGTAGATCTGTGCCTCAAGTGGTAGAGCACTACTCTTGACCAAAAGAGCTCAGGAACAGAGCCTGGATCCTGAGTTCAATCCCCAGGACCGGCACCAAGAACAAACAAACAAACAAACAAAACAAAAAGTAAAACCAGCAATGATAGTGCTGCCGGAGTTGCAGAAACTGAGGTTGGTTCTGGCATTTTGCTATATGCAAACCATCCTTGCTTTTTCCACCCTTAATCTTTAGCAAACAGCATACAAGCAGGAAAATATGTCATACACAAATTTAGCAAACTGAGCCTAATGCAAGGATAATTTACAGAAGGGTAGCTGGGCTATAAGGAAATTTGGAAGGCAGCATTGTACTCTAAAGTACATGAAAGTCAGAAATAGAGAGACAGATGGTTTAAAAAAATACTCTTCTTTCTATATGTTCATCTGACAGGGTCATTTGGTATTCTTTCCAAGGAAAAGCATTATCTGTGCTCCTTCCCTTTGAATCTATATCCTGTGGATTATGGCTGAAAGTGATGCTATGTGATTTGCCTGGCTCCATGAGAATATATATATATATATATATATATATATATAAAATTATATGTAATTATGTTACAAATATACAATGTATACATATATGTATGTATGTATGTATATATATATATATATATATATATATATATATATATATATATATAATGGCAGGCATTCTTTGGGACGCAATTCTGGAATCCTGATACTGTGCTGAGAGGAAGTGTAAGAGCAGAGAAGCTTATGCTGTAAAGAAGCCTATACAATGAGGAGCATCCTATACAAGGACCCTTGGTCCCAGCTGAACTCCAGATACAGTCAACACACCTTCTTCCTGATAATGGGAGGAAACTGTTCAGGAAGCAGACCCATTAGACCCAAGGTTAACCACCTCAGCAGTGGTCTACTAAGTTCTGCCAATTCTTGTAAAAGAGAAATGATTATATGTTTAAATGATTATGTTTTGGGATGTTTTGCTTTGTGGTAATAATAACTCAAGTTGAGAATTCATAATCTTTAGACCTGAAGGAAATAAGAGAGGCACTTGCTACTAAACCCCAGAAGCAGAAAGAGTTGTGTGTTATTAATGTTCTTTCCCCAAAGAAGAGAACGGCGAGTGTGTGTGTGTGTGTGTGTGTGTGTGTGTACCTAAATCTCACAATTCTTCTCCTAGATATGCTGCTGATTCTTCCACTGGCTGAACCCAATGGAATGCCATGGGTAAGGGTGGCAGCCATTGATAGACTCCAGCTAAGTTAGCCCCATGAGGTACAGTACAACGTAGAAAAGGGCAAAGAAGGTATTTAATTTAAACCCCTTCAATCAATCCACTTGACTCTTTAACAGAATGTAAGACCAGATGTCATAGGGAAAATGTGCCCACGGAAAAAACAGTATGTTTGAATTAAACTGCTGTTTAAAATTCTGCTTCAGATTTTCTCTGGAAATCACATACACACATAAAGGGACTAACTAATCTATAAATGGAACAATGTATAGTATAGGTCGATGTAACATACTCGAACTGTTATTGCTAATTATTATCACCTAACGGAATGTTGTCTTTCTTTTATTTCTTCCATTTTGTTTTCTGCAATATGCAAGTATTTCTTTGGGAATTTTCAAACTTAATCAAACAAAAAATGAGGTAGAGCCGGGCACCGGTGGCTCACGCCTGTAATCATAGCTACTTAGGAGGCTGAGAACTGAGGATTGCGGTTCAAAGCCAGCCTGGACAGGAAAGACCCTGAAACTCTTATCTCCAATAAACCACCAGAAAAACCAGAAGTGTGCTGTAGCTCAAATGGTAGAGCACTAGGTTTGAGCTAAACTGCTGAGGGATTGTGCTCAGGCCCAGAGTTCAAGCCCCATGACCACCACCAACAACAACAACAAAAGAGGTAGAGTCAATAGAGTCAATCAAATCTTATGAGTTTGCATCCTACTTCTTGACTTAAAGTGTGAATTTCTTGGAAGAGTATGTTAAAATTTAGGCCATTGGCTTGCTTTATTAGGTAATAGAAATGCTTTTTTATTTTGGCAGTTGTGGGGCTTGAACTCTGGGCCTGGGCACTGTCCCTCAGCTCTTCAGCTAAAGGCTAATACTCTACCACTTGAGACACAGCCCCATTTCCAGTTTTCTGGTGGTTTAATGGAGATAAGAGTCTCACAGACTTTCCTGCCTGGGCTGGCTTTGAACCATAATCCTCAAACCTCAGCCTCCTGAGTAGCTAGGATTACAAGCATAAGTCACTGACACCTGGCTAGAAATAAATTTTTAAAGATTTTGTTGGAGACAGGCTTCGATGGAAGTGTAAAAAGTACTCTGTGGATAATGGAAGAGGAGGTATAGGAAACAGGATACAATAACATCATGGAAACAGAGGCTAAAGGAGTAAGCTTCTGGGTGTACGGAAGACCTTTGAATCTCACATTCTGGCTGACAGGGGGATTGCTGTTTGAAGAGCAACATCACTGAGTAACAGTAGGGAACCTGGCTTCCTTCTCCATATAGATTTGTTTGCATGCATCAAACTCCATACTTTTCTTGCCTGCTTACCTGCCTGGGTCTTCAAGAGCCTTTGACGAACACTATCAAAGAAAGGCTAACACCCCAAGATCTAACAAAAAAGAAAACTGTGAAGAATCATGCCTCTGAGAAAAAGGGATACTCATTTAAAATACTAACCTTCGTTATTAGATAGCAGTTGAGCTCCACGCAAGTTGAGTGGCCTCAAGAGTGTTTGCGCTTCTAGCTCATTCATTCTTTTATTGCACTTGAGTCTTCCAAGACTTGCAACTCATAGACCTTGGAGTTCTATTTTGGATTGTTTGGAAGAATCCTATTAAACATTTCCTCCAAAATAGTAATCCAAGGTTTGAGAGTCAGCATGACACTTAAATGAATTATTCATGCAAGACTCTGTAAGATGGGCAAGTTTCCTGCCAAGAGTTGCACAGCAAGGGGTGTTCTAAAACTCAAATTGGTTTGTGTAGAGGGGTGGATAGAAAAAATTTCAAAAGATGATCTCTTCCCAGGAGGCGGGAGGGAGAGCCAATCCTCTATACCTTAAAAGCTTGCTTTTACAGTAGACAATTATGAATGCTCTCCTTCTCCTCTACCTTCCTTGTCATTATGCAGAAGACCAAAAGGCTAAAACATAGTTTCCCCTGAGTTGGTTTAATTAGCATAAGATAGAAGTTATGAAATAGACCAATCAGTTCCAAAAGGACACATTGGTATTTCATTGTACCACTCTGGTTACTTCCTTCTGTGCAGATGAAAGGAGTTCGGGTAGCAAAGTTATTGCAATGGTGGGAACACTCTATCTCAAACCGGCAGGCAGGCAGCACATGGCCACACGCCTTCCTTACAAAGCACAGACATGAAACTTACCTCCAGTACTGACATGCGGCGTCAGTACAATAATGATTGCCAGTCTGAGGATTAAAGCCTTTGAGTTGCCCCCCCCAACCCCCCAATTTGTAGGATTTAATACTTTGATGCAGAGCACTGGATCTACAAACGAATAAAGCTTATGTCATTGATAGACCTTCCCACTGAGCAGCAGTAAGTAAGCTCACAACAGAGATAAAAGAAGCCATACCCGGGTAAGCATTTAGGAGAATAAATACAAACTACAGATACAACTTATCTGCTTAGACCGTACAATTTCTGGGCGAACAAATCATTCAGCACTGAATAGTCCTGATAATGACATTATGAATAATGCAAAACACCAGTGGTGCAAGGGAGGCCATCATTAATGCAAAACTACCCCACGCCTCGGCAAATGTTCTTTTTATTTTAATTTATATCTCAGAAAATGTCAAACACACACCATTCACAATTAGGCTGAAGAGCTTAACAGCCGTTTGTTCTAATTCGGTCTCAATTAGGGATTTGGTAGGAACCCAATCTTTCCTTTCAGTACAGCACAAAGTGATAGTGGGCAGGTTATTATCCAGTTCTGACAATGGAAGAAATTGCAGCTCGAAAGTAATGAAAAATACATGGGAGCTCCTGGTCCCCATTCTTTCCAAAATGCTCTTAAGGAGCATCTACATAATCTCTAGAGAAACATGGAGCTGGTCTACCACAGTGCTGGACAGAATATGGAAATACAGTTCTGGATTCTAAAAACACTCACAGCAAAATCCTGTAGTTTGTCCTCAGTGAGAAGATAATAAGAATATACAGAATTAATCTTTACATATCATCGAATGGCCTACAAATGTTGGATATCTAAGACATTAATATGTTGGTTATCTAGAAACACAGTTCATGTGGTTAGTTCACTTTGCATGGGTCTCATGCTAAGCGATCAATCTTTAGTACCACAATTATATATATATATGTGTATATATATATATATATATATACAAGTATATAGTTATATCTTTATTATATGTGTTATATTATATATTTATAAATAGTTATATATTATATATTTATATGTAATATATAAAAATATATTTTTATACAAAATTTTATAAAAATTATATGCACATTTTATGTTAGGTATATAAATACATACATACACACACACACATATATATATAAATGGACACACACTCAAAAGATGGTCAGATGATTTCTGATTGTCAGTAATGGGTAGAATATTTGATAAAATGAGTAGTTAATGACCACAATTACACATAGGCATAAAGTAAACTGTAACGCAATTTCCTCAATAACTAAGATAGTTTTGTTTTTAATCTTGTAGAATTCATAATGATTTTTTCATACTAATTTACTACAAGTTGCTTCATGATGTCTCAGGTAATTGATATCAGGATACAGCAAGAAGATGGCATCATTGGCTTTTCACGTTTGGATAAAAATCTTACCTTTGATCCAGAAGTCTGGATCCAGGCCTGGGGATGTAGCTTAGTGGTAGAGTGCTTGCCTAGCATACAAAGGCCTAGGGTTCAATCCTCAGCACACGCACGCAAATAAAAGATTTTGAGCAACACTGACATATATTAAATATATCCAAGGCAATGTTAGCAATTTAATAATGCAATTTTTCCTAAGGTTACATGCAAATATACTAATATAAATATATATGGTATATGTAAATGTAACAAATTAGCTTAGAATAAATATAAGGCTGTTAATATCTAACATTATATTCTGTATGTTAGAAACGTATGCATTGTGTACATAAATATATCATGTATGTTACATGTAATGTGTGTTACTACTAAACATAGTATCTTATTATACATAAAGGGCTATTAATATCTAACATACTTTGATCATGCATACAGTAAACATTTTCAACGATATATCTTTTTGCTTTTTGCATGTATTCTAGGAAACATAATCTATGTCTAAGAAAAGTCGGTTACAGATTCTAGAAAGATATTTGCATTTCACAAGCTCTGAGATTTAATATCTTTTACTTTGCTTTGATAAAGCGCTAATGTGGGTGAAAATTTTCTACAATTTCATGTAAACTGAACACATGCTGCATGAAATAAGCATGTGTGTCAAACCCATCCTCATGCTATTGTTCTTATAGCATTTAGCCAATATACTAAACTGCTGATGATATCCAGCTGAAACATATTCAAATCCTTTAATACCAATGGAATCAATAAATGTCTAGGAGAATTTTCTCAACTATTTAATTTTACAGTATTAAATAACTGACGATTCAAAATGATTTTTCATTGCTCACTCTCATAGTTGCTGTTATTAACTTTTCAGTTTGGCTTCTTTAGTGCCTAGGAAATTTCCATCTGCACCCTTGGGTTTTATATTCATTTCTTTAGGCAAGAATTCCATTTGGTGAATAGAGCCACTAACTGATAACTATCTGCTGAAGAAAACCTTCCAAAATTGTCTGTGTCAAAGGGAAAAAAACATGAAAACAATGCCTTTTGTTAAAATTAAAAATGCCCTTTTGCATCTTTAAATTCATTTGCTCAAAGAGTTGGCAGCATTGTAGGATTCAGAACCAAATAAAAGTGAATGAAATTGGAGATGATCAAGGTTATTATCTAGCCAGAAGATCAGATAAATGCAAAAGGAAAAGAAGACAAAGGCATCCTTCATCAGATGGTCAGAGGTACCGAAATGTCTTTCCAACATATTTGAATTTAAGTTTGAAAGGAAAGGAAAGTGTCAAAAATGGGGACTATAAGAATCTGATCCAAGCAAAAGTATTTCCAGAGACAAGAGGACACAAAATTGTACCACAGCCCAGAAAATTCCCTCTTACATAGTGAAGCAATGTTCATATTAAGCAAGACCTTGATATCCACAAAGTAAAATGTTGGCACTTACAAATAGCTACCTTTCGAACCAAATCTTTACTTGTACAAGTAATAAAGACAAGAATGTTTTCGTTAACTCCAAAGATGTGGAAAAAAGGACTGGGAATGTGGCTTATTGGTAGAATGCTTGCCTAGCATGCATGAAACCCTGGCTTCGATTCCTCAGTACCACATAAAAACAGAAAATGCCAGAAGTGGCGCTATGGATCAAGTGGTAGAGCACTAGCCTTGAGCACAGAGAGGCTCAGGGACAGAGCCCAGGCCCTGAGTTCAAGCCAAAAACAAACAAACAAAAAAAAACAAAGATGTGGAAAAAAGCAAATTATAGTTTTATAACAGTTTCAAAGCTGTTTTAGTTAATAGCAACTAAATAGAAATGTAACTTAGTAAGAAATACCAAAAGGAATGATGTCGTATATTTATAACACAGCCAGTACACACTATGCAACACATTCATTAAATCCTCGCAGTCTTTTTATTTTTGAGATAGATACTATCATTGACAACTTACAATTGAGAAAACGAAGTCAAGAAATCCAATCCAATGACAGTGAACTTTATAAGGATTAAATTTCTGAGCTTCTTACTATGTAAGTCAGCTTCCCATCATTATAATGAAGTGCATGAAAGAAAACAACAAGAGAAAAGATGCATTTTCACTCACGGATTCAAGACATCTGTTTGTTCTTTCACCCAGGGTTGGTTGGCACTGTTTCTCTTGGGCCTGTCATGAGATAGCACATCATGGTGAAAGAATGTGAAAAGGGCACTTCCTCCCCCGACCCCGCCTCACACCCCCACCCATCCTTTCTCCCCCTGTTCCCCACCCCTAACTTCCTTCCCTTGGGCCCTCTATATCCTAGGCTCCATTCTTCCCAATAGTATCCTCATCTTCCGCATATGAGCCCTGAATTTGGGAAGTGGGAGGGGGAACCGATGGGACATTCAACACTCAAGCCATAAGAAAGGGTGATATCAGAGAAAGAAATCTAAACTTTCTCTCAACATAACTTCCAGGAATAATAAATAGAGCTAGAAGAAAATTATTCATAAGTTCTACGTATGGGAGCAAATAACCTCAGTTCTGTTATTTCAAGTATTTCTACTATGACTATCCAACTGTCTCCAGTTGGTTAACACCTGCCTTTGAATTACACATATTCATTTCTAAGTCTGTAGTTTTTTTTTTTCTTTCCCTGATCTGGTCTTCAAGTTGTTAATGTCAGACATGGATAAGCTTCAGTAGGTAAGTGGTCTTGGAGACACACATTGCTATTTCTAGTCTAGGTTGGTTACATTGTCCAAAGCACAAGTACAGCCCAGTGCCATCAAAAACCAGAGATAGCTTACACAGGTGATAAAAATAAGCCCTGAGACGCTACAGTTACCATGAACTTCAATTTGCTAATTATTCTTCCAAGGCCTGCTTGATTTCATCCGGATTATATTGCATGCTTGGTACTCTATTTTGGGTAGGTCATAAAATTAACAATGAAGCAATCTCTCTCTCTCTCTCTCTCTCTCTCTCTCTCTCTCTCTCTCTCTCTCTCTCTCTCTCTCTCAAGAATTAACTATGAATATATATACCACAAAATTTAAAAAGTGAGGGAAAGGGTGGGTTGAAGGGGGATGACAGTTTCGAAGGATGACACAGATCAAGATGCACTGTATGAAAAAACTGCTTTGTTAAATGGGAAAAATCAGTGAATATCCTACAAAATTAAGAAAAGTGAGGGAAAGGGTGGGTTGAGAGGGATAATGAGATTGTTGAAAGGGGTCACATTTTCAAGACACATTGAGTTCATGAACTGCTTTACTGAGTGGAAACTCCTTTGTGAAACTACTTAAGAGATAATAAAAATATTTTTAAATAGACAATCTCTTAAGGAAAACCATCTGAATTATTGAGCCATAATCATAAACCGAGTTGTATTTTTCGTTGTTTTGTTTTTCTTTGTTGGTGAACACCGCGCATACCATTCCACTTTCGCATTTGTGATTTTTTTTTCTTTTTTGGTCACCGGTGGCTCTTTGTGGAATTACAGCCTCTCATAATTCAGACAGAAAGTGAACACCTTTCTGCATGCTTAAGATAAATGATTGCTTATTGAACATGATAGAAATTATTTCTGTTCTAGCATCTAAGTGAAAAATAAAAATGGAGTGAGTGCAATGGCTCATACCTGTAATATTAGTCTTGGAAGACTAAGATTTGAAGGATCATCGCACAAGGCTAGGCTATGCAAACTTGCAAGACCCCAACCTCAACCAAAACCTGGGTTTAGTGGCACATACCTGTTATCCCCACTACAACAGTAAAATGCAAAAATTGTAGTGTAGACACGGGCCTTAGCAAAAAGAGTGTCCCTATATCACAATAACCAGTAGAAGGAAGCCCTGAAAGCATGGCTTAATGGTAGAGTATCTACCTGGCAAACATGAGTCTCTGAGTTCAAATCCTCATACACTCAAACTAAAATGATTATTCCATGGACTTTATTCATTCTGAAATATTTATTGTGTAGTAAATAGCCATATAACACAGCTGCCCATTGTCTAGGATCAGAAAGCTAGGACAAATTAAATACATCAGAGACAAAGCATACACGTGTCCATATATAGAATTTTATTTCAAAAAAAACTAATTATAAAATAACCTATGAGTAAAATTGTAATCAGTGAATGTAATCAGTGTAACAATTGTTGATTAAATTAAACAATTGATGATCAAAAATCCAATACAATTGTCAAAGTGGAAGAGATGTGTGTTGTCATTGTAGTCTAAGGGGAAACTCAAACTTAAACTAGATTATTAAAATTGAAGGTGTTTTGAAGGTCAACAGAAACATATCGCTAGCACAAGTTGGCGATGGGTCCTTCTGCAAAGATCCAGAGAAACAGCAAGTAATTCAAGAGCAGAAATGAAGGTGGCATCACAGAGGAAGTAGAACTAAGAACTAGCATGGCACCATCCCTTTCTCAGAGTCTGCTTCCTGTGAATCAAAGGCAGCTCAGTGGAGTTGTCCAAGATCAGGTCAGCATGCCTGCATCTGAGTCTCAGCTTTTTCCCTTACTTGTTGGTTAGCCTGGGCAAATTAGCTAACCATTCACACTTCCCGTGTTCCCATCCACTAATGTTTCTAAATAAAACCCAACCTATCTTCCTAGCACATGCAAGGACTACAGGTATACACTACCATGCCAGGTTTATACTATGCACAGAGAGTCAGAAAGGATACCTTCAGGAAAGAAGACAGAGGAACTCACATTCTGTCTCCATTCCTCAGTCATGTGGCAACTTTCTATATCTGGGGCAAGGAACATAGTGAGGTACCCCCTCCCCCACCCATCTGAGCAGCAAGCCAGCAGCTTTCGATGCCTCCAACTTGCATGGTCCTCCCAGGTTTTACATAGAGTTTGAGGACTTTGTTGGTCAAAGGATAACAATTCTGCTCCAAAACAAGGCTGGAGACAAGCCTATTGAAACCTCAAGAATCGGCAAAATAATGCATCAAGACATTTTCAACAACTCATCCAGCAATGGTTCTAGGTGCCTAATCTTATTAATCATCAGGCAAATGCAAAGACAAACTACAATGAGATACCATTACATCCCAGCTCAAATAGCAACCATCAGAAAGACAAAATATAATGGTAATTATATTTCGGTCTCTTCACTATCAATATAATCACACAATAATATATAGTGATAATTTAATAAATTCTGGAGACAATGTGAAGAATGATGACTCATCCATGTATGGAAAACATTTTGAAGATTACTCAAAACACACTACAAAGCAGATTTATATGAAGATCTAGCTCTTCCATTACCAGATGCATCTCTTAAAGAGATTAAATCATTAGAGCCAAAAGATACTTACACACTCAAGTTCACTGAGAAAGCATTGAACTATAGTTACAGAGGAAGAATTAGTTCTGGATTTTATACAGAACAGCGGCGTAACTCTTGATTAAGTATCTGATTATAAACTTCAGAATTACTAGAAGACTATGAAATCCTATCCTATAAAAGTGGTGAGTGTTGGAAGAGATTAATGTTTGGAGCAAATACTAGTTTGCTTATTACACATTGCATACATGTAATACATTTATCATAATGTACCTAATAAACAATATTGAGATAATAAATCTGAAGTTTAAAAGAAAGCTCTCAATTTCAATTTCTCTACCTAATTTACTTTTTTTTTGCCAGTCCTGGGGCTTGAACTCATAGCCTGGGCACTGTCCCTGAGCTTCTTTGTGCTCAAGACTAGTGCTCTACTATTTGAGCCACAGTGCCACTTCCAGCTTTTTTGAATAGTTTATTGGAGATAAAAATCTCATGGTGACTTTTCTGCCTGATTTGGCTTCAAACTGCAATCTTCAGACTTTAGCCTCCTGAGTAGCTAGGATTCCAGGTGTGAATTACTGGCACCAGGCTATTTATTTACTTTTTATTTATGTATTTTGCTGGAGGTTGAACACAGGATCTAGTACTAGTGCTAGGCAAGGACTCTACCATGGCACAATACATTCATTTTATTAAAAAAAAATTAAATATCGTGGGCTGAGAAGGTAGCTCAGTGGTAAATGCTTGCCTTGCATGCATGAGGCCCTGGGTTCGATTCCTCAGCACCACATAAGCAAAAAGAAAAAAGCCAGAAGTGGTGCTGTGGCTCAAGTGGTAGAGCGCTAGCCTTGAGCTGAAGAGCTGAGGGACAGCGCCCAGGCCCAGAGTTCAGGCCCCACAACAGGACCCAAAAAAAAATTAAATATCAAAATGGAGGTTCTTTTTCCATATTCAAACCTTTTAGATAGTTTCTGATGGAAATTATAATCAAAGCCAGTTCAGGCTTCAGTGAATTCTCATTATCAACTATGAGAAACTTAGGACAAAAATAATGCAAGCATCATTTCTAGTTCACAGAGAAAGTTTCAAACAGACAAGAAATAGATGGACTTACAAACTGCTGAACATGTTTTCAAAGGCAGAAACTCCAACTGTTGTCAGCTAAATGTGTTTTGTGGCCTTACTGACCTTTCCATAAAAATATTGTAGAGGAATTATGTTACTTGCAAATTATTAAAGAGGGGAAATAGTGTATGCTGTAGCAATAACATTTTAAGTATCTCTTATAAATAAAACAAAAGTTCACATTTTAATTAGGAAAGGTTAATACAAAGTATGTTACAAAAGGGTGGAGAAAGAGAAGCAATTTTTTTCAATTACTTTCAAAGAAGGAAGGAGGTAGAAAAATGCTAGAATTGAAGAATCTGTCAGAGAAAAGATATATAAAAACTTAACCTTCCTTGGCTCTTCTGTTATGATACTTTCTCTCCGTCCTAAATTGTCTTGACCCATCCATTAGCCTTTCTCCTTCCCCTTAAACTACGTCCATGTTTTGTTTTGAATCCATATGGATGATTTCAGCCTCCAAATAAAGTTCTCCTAACTTCATACTCGTTTGCTACTTACCGATATATACTTTTATCTTTTGTCTGAGTCACATCTCTTTTCAGTTTCATGCATTTTCTCTT
The DNA here is from genome assembly GCF_019054845.1 of Dipodomys spectabilis. Taxonomy (NCBI): domain Eukaryota; kingdom Metazoa; phylum Chordata; class Mammalia; order Rodentia; family Heteromyidae; genus Dipodomys; species Dipodomys spectabilis. The sequence goes on along the minus strand of NW_024870731.1, from coordinate 34,750,281 downwards.
GCATTTTTCTAATTTTATTTTTCATACACACACACACACACACACACACACACACAATGCTTATCTGATAATACCAACTTCAGAGAATAAAGATTTGCTCAAGGAACAAATGCACTTGAAGCCAATGACTCAGGCCTATAATCCTAGCGAATCAGGAAGCTGAGATCTGAGGATCCCAGTTCAAAGCCAGCCAGGGCAAGAAAGTCTATTCATGTAGGTGCCCTGCATCTTGTACATACACTTCTCTAAACTGGGGAGGGGAATGGAAAAAACAAAATGCTTGAATAAGGATAAAGGTTGACCCATTGTAACAATGAGATGTACAAAACACTATGTTGAAAACAAACTTTACAATTTTGGCCAGGGGAGGGGGTAGTTGTGGAGGTGGGAGGGATGGTGGGGGAAAACAGAGGAGGAGGCAACAATGTTCAATAGGAAATATACTCATTATTTTGCTCATGTAACTGTTACCCCTCTGTACAGCATTTTTATAATTAAAAAAGTGCAAAAAAAGAAAATCCATCGGAAGTGGCGCTGTAGCTCAAGTGGTAGAGCACTCGCCTTGAGTTGAAGAGCTGAGGGACAATGCCCAGGCCCAGAGTTCAAGACCCACGACCGACAAAAAAAAAAAACAAAAGAAAATCCATCAGACTCTTGTTGTCGATTAACAATCAAAAAAGGTGGAAATGGAGGTGTGTCTCAAGTAGCAGAGCATTACCCTGAGCAAAAAACCAAGGCATAGTGCTGAAGCCCTGAGTTCAAGCCCCAGTAGTAGTGCACATGCACACACATGCGCACATATGGAATCTAAGAGAAAATGAGAGTTGTTGAAAGGCTATCCATATATGAAACCATACATAGGGATTGTAGAGTTAGCCATTATCTATTTACAAACTTAATGGATCAACAAGGACAGGAATACAATCTTTCATTTGCCTACTGAACAAGCAAGCGTTCCAATTGCTCCTAGTTTGCAACTGAAGTCATATAACCTTCTTGTTTGGGTACCCAGAACAACCTTTCATGCCTTCTTAGTTCTCTTAGAGATGCTTACAATCATGGGGGCATGAGTATGTATGTAGTTTGATTCAGAAGTTTTCACAATGAGAAAATCTGAAGAGGTATTTCTTTCTCCTTTCAGGGAAAAATGAGAAAATGACATTAATTTCAAATAAAACTCAGTAAAAATTGCACAGTAAGAGCAGCACAATTGGGGAAATGATTGAATTCTTTGTGTGCATCTAAGTGGGAGGGGAAGGTGTATGTGAAACCCTCACTAGGCAAATGTGGCATTGCTGCCATTTTCCTGTGTCTTTGGGGCATTAAGGCAGCGGCAACTGTTAAGGGAAAAACAATAGGCTGATATGGTGGTACACCTATAATCCCAGCACCTAGGAAGGCTGAGGGAAGAGAATTATAAGTCTGAGGCTATCCAGGACTACAGAGCAAGACCCTGTCTCTTTGGGCAGGGTAGGGTACAAGAAAAAAAGAAAAAGAAAAAGAAGTGGCATTTGAAGAAGGTTGAAATTCCCTCAGATATTGTCATGTTCCATTATACGGTGGCTGGCAACAGAAATTCAGGAAAAAGAATGTGAGAGGTTACAGCCCAAGAGATGGTGAATAGCAAGACACTGAGACCAGACTGGAGATGGGTGTGCCCACTTTCCATTCCTGTAACAAAATACCAGACAAAAGCAATTTAAAAGGAGATACGGTTCACTCTGACTCACAGTTACAAAGGTCTCAGGCCGTAGATGACAGGCTTTGGGGCTCTATGTTGGGGCAGATTATGAGGATGTCGTGTTTAACATGAAGTGAATATCCCTTGTTTGGCAGCCTGGGCCCCAAGAGCCCCTGTAGAGTCACGGCTCCACCTGTAAAAGGTTCCATTCATCTCCCAATATTGCCCAGGCTGGCAACCAAACCTTTTAACATGAACGTTTGGAAGACATTTCCAAACCATAGCAAGATGGTGCCCCATCAGGAGCCATCGGGAACCCCTGATGGAATCATCCTGATAGGAAGATACATAGTCTTGAGAAAGATCACTTTGATTCCAAAGGAAGATTTCAAGAGATCCTAGATCCTCTGAGGAAGATCATCGCTCACGAAAAATAGCTCGTATCCCCTTGGCTAGGATTTTACTTTCCTTGGATATGCTGGCAAAGTAATCATCCTCTTTCCCTTTTGTTCTGTCTGCTGAAAGGATATTTGTGCTTAGATAACAGATAATATCCTATTTCCTTTAAAATTTAAAATACTGCAGCAGATTAGGCCACCTATTTGACCATCAGACAGAATGATTTCTACTGTGCTTGAAATCAGATTGGAAAAAAATGCCTATTATGGAGTAATGTAGTATGTAATGTCATAATGCCAGCTAAGCAAAATTGTTCATTGTCATTCAAGTTTCAAGAAATGACCAAAAGAATGTAAGAGAAATAGAACCTAAGAAATAGGACCAAATCAACCAAGTGGTTTATTTGGACTATGTTTGGTTTCTTTTTTTCACATGTTTATTTTATGATACTGGTGACATTAAACAAAATTAGCCTGACACAGGACTAAACTTAGGGTTGACCAATGGGCAGACCCTTTACAAAGAGTCTGCATAGTGTCTATTGTGAATGTTTCAATATTTATTGCTGTAAACCTAGCCTTGCCAGGACTTGGTGATTTTAAAGCAATTATCATCTGTTAGTTCACAGGTACACAACATTGGTCATGCTTGCTAGAATGGATTAGCTCTATTCCACCTGGAGTAGCCTTGAATGACTTCTCATTTACCTAAAAGCTTGGCTGGGACCAAAACACTTAACACACACCTACACCTAGCTGCCAGATGAAGTAGCAGCATGGCTCATACTGGCTGGCCTGTATTTCTCCCCCTCCCCTTGCCTCTGCTTTTCATGTCTGTAACAATCCCAAGAAATCAAAGGTTCAAGACTCTATGACTTTGGCTTGGACATCTCCTAGCAGTACTATATCAATGCCAAATTACCTAAATGAACCCTATGGACCACACTGATTAAGGGAAAGAAAAGGAGACTGTATAACTCAGTGATAAGAGTATCTGACATTCAACAATGAGAAGAAACATCAGTAGCTGTTAGTAGTAGTAAGCCATCTACCAGAGCATCAGGTGAAACTCTTATCTCTAAAAATGCATAAAACCTATGATAGCATTATTAAGTATTTTGTTCCTACATAAGGCATCCATTGAAATTGAAATGTCTTACTAAATCGTAGGAAATTTTTTAAAATTCACAGATATAAATATTGATTTTGTCAGTGAAGTCATGTATATTGTGGGAATTAACAGGTGTAGGATGTAAGTAAATAGGAGAGAGGAGGGACATTAATTCCAAACTAAGAGAATAGCAGGAAAAGGTCAAGTCATAGGGTTTAGGCGGAAGCTTGGCTGAGTGATGTGTGTGTGTGTAAGACACAATCATGGTTAACATAGCTGAATCTTTACCACCTAGGTTGAATTTAATAAATTAAAAGAAGCAGTCTATCCAGACTCCAATCCCTGTTATGAGAAGTAGCAGTGTCACCCAGGTCCCAGTAGGTATGTGGAGAAGACCTTCATCCATCCTCATCACAACCTGTGCCTGTTTGTTATCGGCAGGAATGATAAAGTTTCCCATCCAAACTTGGGGTCATCCAGTGAGCACAGAATGATTACTTGGTGATGGACTGATGAGCTGTTTCTCTTCTTAATCAGGATCTTCTCCCGGGACCATGTCTCTGCTGCCAAATGAGGTTATCCAGGAAGTCCATAATTGACCTAAATCACTCCTCACGAGGGGGGCTGGAGGTGTCTAAATGTCTCCGGTGCGTGTGTGACACAGCACAGACACCATTAGAATGGCTTGCAGACAGTCCCTTTTCAAATCCACAACAGAGAAACGTTTCTGAGCCACTGTGGGTGCCTGGGCAGATGAAAATCATTTATCCTTCAGGGTTGTAAATGTTGGCAGGCCTCCACTGCAGCGCTCCCATCAAATGTTCTAGTGTTGCCAGTAATCAAACTTATTGCATGTCAGCTACTTTCCTCCATCCTTCTTTTCTATCTTCCAGCCAGACTCTGGGTTGCAGAGAAATAAACAGTGACATGTATGCTTGCTTGGACAGTGTGACAAGACATTCTTGATCTGGCAGGGACAATTTATGAACACACTTGAAGAAAAAAAAACAAGCCAAGGATTTTTATTGCAGACAGAGAAGGCGACAGTGCATCCTAGTGGATAGAGCTGTGCTCTAGGGATATTTTTAATGCACACGTACACATTTATTTTATATCCTTACCTAGATGACTAGCTTCGTGAACAATTTTGAAAAATGGTCTTTTTTTATTTCGTAGTTTCTTATCTTCAAGTTTTTCAAAGATCAAACATATCATCTGAGGTTCTCTGCTAGTAACTTGATTTTGTGGCATATAAACCTCCACTTAAATAAATTCATTTTGAAGAAATCGGCTGTGTTTCTTTTTTAAATAGAAATACACAGCAATACTTGGGAAAATTGGAGAACATTATCTTGGTGTGAAACCAGAGTGCTGTGTTTCTTGCTTGGTATTTTTATAAATCTCTAGGTTTAGGGAAAGAGGAGAGAAGAAAATAGAAGATTTTAAAGGTGAAGTTTATTAGTGGTTGCATGTTATCTCCTAGCATGAATATTCATGTGCCACTTTCAAAAGTTTGTTTGCAACTTCTAAGAAACTTAAATTTAACCCCTCCAAAAACCATCAAAAAGAACATCATTATCTGCTGTCACAGAGATAAACTTAACTCATGTGTTATATAGTTAGAAATTCATAGTCACATAACAGAAAGTGTTGAGCAGGTAGGTAAAGGTTTAGTTAATTTGGTGGTTTAGTGATGAGTTAAACATGTCCACTCCTCTGTAATTCATTCAATTTTCAACTAATGCCCTCAAAGTGGATTCAAAAGTTCCACCCATTACATAATGCATAACTCCATCACATAACTGAAGGTAAGATGTCCTGGTTTACTTGTGAGCCTATTTAAGAATGAAGGCAACTTTCCCCAAAAGTCCCTCCAAGAGACTTCTCCCAGGGGATTCATTTGTCTGCATGATTACCTGTTACTTAGTCATGAGTAAAGCAAATCACATTCCTGGTATAAAAAAAAAATCAGCATTCCCCCAGATATCACTAAGGAGAATTTCATATTTGAAGCTATAAGGAACTCACCCAAAGATCCTTATTATAATGATAAACAAAATAGAAAGATGGAATAGGCATTGCATCTAGAAAACTCAATGAGAAATAGAAATATTTTCCTTTCTACAACTTCAGTTACTTAGTAGTTTACTTTTGCTACATCAAAATATGTCCAATATTGAGTGAGTTTAAAATGACATCAATTATTTAGCAACTAATTGTGTGAGTTAACCATTTGGGCTTGGTCCTTGTGGGTCATTCTGGGCCTACATAACTATTCTCACAGCAGTAGTGATCTAGTGGTACTAAGGACACTAGGAGGTGCCATGCTACAGGATGTCCTGAACAACATTGATAGCTTTGTTCTTTTCCACAGGGGCTTGCATGTCCAGGTGTTTGACTTTGATTTGTTGTCAAGGTGACACAAAGGTTTCCAGAGCTATACAAGGCAAACCCCAGTGCACAAGTGCTATGTAAGACTGCCTGCTGTTTTTTACAATCTCACTGGCCAAAGTAAATCATACAGAGAATCCCCATTCGTAGGGTGAAATCCAGACTTCACTGCTTCCTGAAGACACACGCAGGGCTGGGCTGGACAGGCAGAGTTCCCAACCACTGTCACACTGTACTAGAAGCTTCTGTGCTGAGATCATTTCCAAATCTCTTACAATGCATAAGAAAAAAAAGGAAAAAAATCAGGAGAAAACAAGTGCTACAGGTTGGTCTACATGCCATCTGTTATTCACAATGTGTCACACATTAATCACGGAGCTCTTAGGAGAATCTTCAACTCCATACTAGAAATCATTCTTTGATGCCATAATGGACAATGTATGGGGTTTTATGTGGAAAAGATTTGTGGTTGATTCTGGCAATTGTGTATAGCAATATGCATGAGATCTACGGAAAGTAAACAGCTATTTAATTACTGCATGAATTGAGTTTCCAATCTGGAAAACGGGGATATGTCTGTTTAGATCATTTAAGAAGCAGATTCTAATATGGGGTTGAAATGTTCAGTGAATCTATTGGAGAGGACACATGGAGAATCAGGAGGTGAAGGTACAGAAACAGTTAGCCATCAGGCTGGAGGGGAGACCCGGTAACTGTGGACAGTGAAAGGAAGGGGAAGAGGAAGAGGAAGAGGAGGGTTTTACGATCACAGGATGAAACTGTCAGAGAGATGCTAGAGAATAACCAAATCCATTTGAAGAACCTGACGACGGTCTCCGTGAGGCTGATGGCCCGCTTATGTTCTGACTGGAAGCTCAAGTCCATAGAGGAATGCCTGTGAACTCTCAAGCTAATTCCAACGATTTTCAGCTAGGTAGTGTCAATCAACAATGCTCCTTCCAGCTAACTCTCTTGAAGGACATCTGAGCAGTGCTCATCCATGGTTCCCTCAGAGTACAACCATGCCACTCTTGTATTTTATGAAAGGAGGATCATATGAACCCATATTGGCCAACACTTAATAGAAAGCACATTCATTTCACCTGCTGGAAGTAGCCACAGCCTCACACATCAGTTCAAAGACAAAGCCCATTGCTGAATGACAAGTATTTGATAAAATGCTAAGCTATAGTAGAAATCTTCTTTATAGTTACCAGGCCCTGTTGTATGGGCACAGCTCCTAATGTGGCCTGTGACCTACTTCTTCTGTACTACTTTGGCACAGCAAAAGCATTCATTTCTACCTCTGACAGCTGTCCCATACCAGATGGAACGTAGTGACTTGGAAGGACAGGCGACGTGAAATGAGATCATGGAATCTCTTCCCTGGGAGCTGGAAGGTGAACATGGCAGTTCAGTTTCTCTCCAGGTAAGTGGAGTAGTCACAAGAAAACTCAGAATGTTCCAGCAGTTCGATTTGAAGCATGTGTCCTAGACAATAGAGAATGCCCATGCATCACCAGAAGAAAAGGAGTAGATAGGAAAGAAGAAGTGAACGTCCTTTAACATTTGACCTTTTTATTCCAGTTCATTTCTCTTCATACGCATTTCTGTTTTCTACTTACGGTACATAATACATATAATATGCCACATCTCAGCCCCCTATTGACTTGAAAGTAGTTCATGTGGCCTTTCTTATCAGAGTATGCCAATGGGGATACCAAATCGTACAAATGTGTGATCTTGTTGCAATTAGCCATCAAACTGATTTCTTTCCTTAATATGCAACTTTCAAGTTATAACACAATCAACTAAAATAGAAGGAAAGGGGAAAGAGGTCCATCTCTGGAGCAATCTTGCTTTGGAACAAATACAGACATCCTAACCATGAGTCATTAATGGCTTCAAATTTAGCACAAAAAAAAAAAATGTTAAACGTACAAATTGAAAGCACAGTGAACAAATATTTTTAAGAAGAAAACAAATTGCTTGAAAAAGCTTACCAGCATGCAATTATGAAAATGAATATAGAGGTTTTAAACCTTATGGATTACTAAATAGAGAGAAACAATTTACAGGGCTATTTGTTAGAGCTTAGACTTCAGTATGAAAAGACATGCACAGGATGTTAGGAACAAATATTTAATTGGAAGTATTTAAATAAATGGCGGCTGATGGCCCTCCTGTGGTCCTACAAAATGGACGAGACTGAATCAGGTTACAATTAACCCAGTAAATTCTGATTCAAAAAATAAGTTCAAAAACCACATAATGATAGGAACTGAAAAGTCTCCAGGAAGCATATTGATAGATGTTCTGTCTCATTTGAATTAAAAGGTATTCTGAAGCATTCAAGAAGAGCATTAGGATATTAGATCACCTCACAACATTAAGTGTTGTAAAGAATAGCCAGGATGAGAGTCTCCCATATTCCACAGATAAAATTAGTTTTATCTAATTTTCTTTTTTCTTTTCTCAACCATGGGACTTGAACTCAAGGCCTAGGCACTGTTCCTGAGCTTTCTTGCTACAGGTTAGCCCTCTATCACTTTGACCGCAGCTCCACTTTAGGTTTTCAGATTGTTCACTGGAGATAAGAGTCTAATGGACTTCCCTGCTCAGTCTGGCTTTGAATGATGATCCTCAGATCTCAGCCTCCTGGGTTGCCATGATTACAGGCGTGAGCTACCAGTATTTGGCTTTTTTCTTTTTCTTTTTCTTCTTTTTTTATTGCTAGTGATTCAAGCCAGGCCCTCAGGAAGGCTCTACAAGTGCTCTATTCCTGACCTGTACACAAACCTTACACAGGGCTTTGAGAGAGAAGTTTTAAGGAAATCCTGAGTATTGTAAATAAGAGACTAATTTAGTATGAACAAGGACTTCCATTTAACAATAGAGGTTTCTTTGAAATTCCTGGAGATTGAATATTATTGTAGATCTGTGCCATATATTGATTATACTTTAGCAAAACCTTGATAAAAAGTGGCTAAAATTATTAGTTCATATATAAGTATCTATAATACTCTCATTCTTAAAGGTATTTCTGAATAGGCTTTCTAATAAGATCTATTAAAACAAAAAAAAATGAAAACACCCTTCACATGAATCTTCATGCCTATGGAATGATCACAATGAAGCCCATTGTAATTATTACTATGCATGAATTCTGAATGGAGACTTCAAGCACCTGAAAAAAGCTGTTTTTAAGCCAGGTGTTAATGGCCCATGCTTATAATCCTAGCTACTTTGGTTCGAAGCAAGCTGGGACAGGAAAGTCCATGATACTCTTGTTTCCAATTAACCAACAGAAAAACCAGAAGTGGTGCTGTGGCCCAAAGTGGTAGAGTGCTAGACTTCAATGCAGAAGCTTAAAGCACAACACCCAGGCTCTGAGTTCAAGTCCCACAACCGTCAGAGAGAGAGAGAGAGAGAGAGAGAGAGAGAGAGCTCTCTTTAAAATATGAAGTCAATTACAATAGTTTATTCTTTCCTCCTCAATACTTGGTGGCAACTAATCATGATAACATTGAAGCAGCATTGCACTTTATTCTACATTAAAAATGGGCTGGGGGACTGGAGAGGGTCACATGCTTGACCAAGGTAAGCCCTCACCTACTTCCAGGAAGAGTTGTTAGCAACAAGGGGATATCAAGATAAATGAATGCTGATCTCTCTGGAGGGAAGTAGCTTTTTTCAAGGAACTTCCTCTGAGAACCTTTGATTCCTAAGTCAAAAATCACGATTCCAATTCTAGCACACTCATCTGTCTCCTAGACCGCAGTGTTCAGCATCTCCCATCATAGCATTTTATTTCATTCCCCCTCAGAGCAAAGTTCACCTCTGCTTCCATGCAGAAACTCTACTGCCAGTTTATTGGCAGAGAACATTTATTGTGTGAAGGTCCCGTAAGATAGAAGATGCTGGGTTTAAGCAGGTGATTCTCTGGTGTGATATTAATTGGCTGAACACAGCTGAACAAAATCCATCAAACTGAGAAGCCAGTCAACAGAGGGACAGATTATTTTTAATTCCAACCTGTAATTCTCCTTCCATTAAAGACTGTTCACAAGACGCAGGGCTACCCACCACTACAAAGTATTAAATATCTCCACACAAATACTTAATCCTTGTACTAATCAGATCCATTCTTACCTACCTCTCTGCAAATGGCCAGCATTAACATATAATGTTATGATTATAAAGACAAGATTTTTCCTAACTCCCACTGTTCTGCATGTTTAAATAGAACCCGAGGTTGTCTCTTACTATAATTAAAAGAGATTGAGGCAGAAACATATAAGTTTAAATTCAAAGAACAAAGGATGGGGTGAGAGGCAGATAAATGGAGAAAGAAGGGATATGATACTACAGTCATAATTTTCAATATGCATGTTGAAAATGGAACCAGGTTACTTGAGAGGATGAGCTGGAGAGAGGGAGGAGATGAGGATAATAATGGGAGAGGTGGCTTGATCAAGATGCACTGTACTCATACATTGATATGTTGAACTGAAACTCTTCGTACACCGACTTAAAGCAACTTAAAATTACCATAAATAAATATTAAGGAAACACAGCCGATTCATGTTGAGAAATACATTCTACTGCTAATGCACGTAAAGAAAATATCGCTGTGAAGGGTGACCATTTTAAGTATTCTCCAAACACTAAACTACCAAAATAGTAGTAAGACGGTTTAGATTATTTTCATTACATTCTGATTTATTTTGTTTGTAATTTTACAATGTCACAAATATCAACAGGTTGTTTCTATCTCAAAACCTTCAGTTCATTAGATCTTTGCCAATGAGCAGATTCTGTTCTATTTAAAGTGAGGTCATTGTCTACCAAGTAAATGGTTTGTAAGACAGAGTGATAGAATTCATGGGTAAAGGTTCTAAACTCTGAGCACGGGTGGGAAGCTGATCATGAACATTAACAAATTATTGCAAAGTATGATTTTTATAATTTCCTTAAGTCCAGTAAACTTTACAGAAATAAACACATTTTCATTGGCCAGATTGGAGAGCCATCTGATTTCCCATTTGCATTTTGCATATTTCTCTCTTGTTTTCCTAAGCTCATTTTATCAACATCAGTGTGAGTTTGGATATTTACATAAATGTTATATCATAACAGAAAATATTCCTGAAGTCAAGACATTTGCCCCTTGACTTTACTCACATAAAAATAATCTAAGCTCAAAGAAGAAAATAATATAGAGAGATGTAGAGAATATATTTGTACACAGACATGCACATAACATATACTCTCCTACTCAAACTAAAAGAAACTTTCCCAAGATTAATTATCTTTCTTATATCTTACATACAACTCATGTAAATAAGCCCCATATTTCAGAAAACTTACATTGAAGACCAAAGTAATAATTTTAATATATATGATAGCCAAAGTCCACATGTGGTTATTTAATTTAAAATCAATTAAAAGACTAAGGAAAACGTAGTTCCTCAGTTAAAGAGTTCAGTTAAAGAGTCACAGTTAAAGAGTTCAAAAGCAACATGCAGGTAACGAATATCTATTACCTAGTATACTTACCAAATGCATAGAGAGTCACAAAATCAGTAATAGTCAACAACTTCACATGGAAATACAATGGCCAATAACATTATCAAACATTCTCTTAAATGGCTCTACTGTAGAAAAAGTACACTATGTTTTTATTATTGCTGTTATTGTTAAAGCTAAACGCACAAGAGTGTTCAGATGTTTTCTTTCTGACATATCCAGGTTGTGTTTGCTTCTCAATTATAGCTCTGTTCATTTCTGCAGGTAAGTAGGATGTAGGAATTATCAGCAAAGAAGAGCCCAAAACAGTGCTGAAGAAAACTTGAAAATATAGAACAAAGTGGTGGCAATGGAACTAGAAGAAAAAGTGATTTAAAGATAAATAAGGACTCGGGTATTAGGTTCAAACATTTATGTTTACTTTTATTTTTTATTGTAATTATAAAGGTGATGAACAGAGGGGTTACAGTTACATAAGTCAGGAAATGGGTACATTTCTTTTTGGATATTCTTCCCACTCTCTCTCCAGTTTTTCCCTTCCTTCTCCATCCACAAATTGCATAGTTCATTTTCAACATTGTATCCAGTGAGTACCTGCTCCTGCCTTTGTTTACCTTTGTCATTCCTCTGTGTTGCTCCCCTATCCTCCCAAAAACAGATAAATGAACAAATAAGACAAAAAGGAAAGAAAACAGAAACCACAACCACAAAGGGAAAAACAACTCTTGTTTCCAATTCTTGGGATTCATTTTGATAAACAATAATTTCTATGATCAGAGGCACAGATCCACCTTTTAAGTGGCACTGAAGATTAGTCCCTCTCTACTCTTCACTGGGTAAGATTTTGTAGTCCCCTTTTGTTTGGAAATCATCCATTATTTCAGGTGAATATTAAGCTTAGTTTTGTTTAAACTTTCACAAGCTATAGCAATATATTTGTTCTATGGCAAAAAGTTATGAGAAACATCTAACCAATAGTTACAATACATGAAGAGCAAGGGATAGATGAAATAATGTAGAAAATTGTCATGGCTGGAGGCATGACTCACATGGTAGAATGCCTGTAAACATGAATCCCTGCATTCAATCCCCAGTTTTGCAAAAAGAGAAAAAATTCATAATAAAATTGTGCTCTTTTAAGAAAATTAAACCTGAAATCATCAATGATGTGTAACCAGCTCACATTTAGTTATGCTTGTATCTTTATACAAGTGTTCTGACCTCTGCCCTCCATCCCAACCTTTGTTGTGCTAGACAGACATTATTAAATAAATGTAGGCCCAGATAGTCAGAACAAAAAGTAGTGGCTTTGAGTTGACTGATTAATGAATAAAAGAATACCTGTGCTTGTGTGTGTGTGTGTGTGTGTGTGTGTATGTGTGTGTGGTGTGTGTGTTCATTAGTGCTGTGACTTGAACTCTGGGCCTGGGAACTTTCTTTAGCTTTCTTGTTCAAAGCAGATGCTCTACCACTGAAGCCACAGTTCTACTTCCAGCTTTTTGCTGATTGATTGGAGGTAAGTGTCCCTCAGATTTGTCTCCTTTGGACTGGCTTTCAACTGCAATCTTCAGATCTCAGGTTTTCTAAGCATCTAGGATTATAGGAGTGAGCTACCAGTGCCCAGCCTAACACATATGTTCTTACATTTTAAATGTTTTGTGTCTATCTGCATCATGCCACAGATCACATGCTACTGGATATGACTGATCAAATAGCAATGTCACTTGTGTCAAATTTGGTTTCTAATACTTTACCAGTTAAATTCTAAAGTTCAATCAAATAGCCTCTTACTAAATTATTTTATTTAACAATATTCAATGCTGCAAGAGGTTCATTTAAAATATTTTAAAATGCTTCCTTTTATGTTCCTGAGCCTCAGTTTCCTCGTTGTAAATTTAACAATAATATTCCTCACAGAAATGGAGTGTAAGAAGTAAATAAGATAATGCTCTAGAACACCAGACTGCTTGGGATTCAAGAGCTTAATATGTTTTATAAGATGCATTTATAAGGCACTTTTTGGAACTCATAAACAAGCTTAAATTTTTTTCTTCCCCAGGTCACCACTGGGAATAGTAGCATTCAGACCAGAAATTGGATGTTGAAAAAAATGTAGCTGGGAGAGCAGCCAGCCATCTGGTTATAGGGCCTCGCCAGGACATTCTCTGTGCAGACTGGCACAACTCCACATCTGAGGGGCTTAGCTGCCATTACCACTGGGCTCTTTGCTCCTGTCTTACACCCACAGGGAATCTGAGCGAGGGACATCAGAGAAGAAGCCACTGTCAAACACCTGGCACACATGGGCATGGATGGTGCTACAGAGGCCTACTGCTGCTGATGGGCCTGGGATACGGGAAGAGAGGGAGGATGGGGCTTTCATTATCAACACCTTTCAGCCTTTTTACGCCATTACAGAGAAGAACAAAGTGCAGATCTTGTAAGTTATTTTCCTCTTCCAAATGGATCCTTAATTCAACCAGTAACCAAATCCAGCATAGCTGCTCAATAAATGGTGAATATCCATTTCAGCTGAATCTTGCAGATTTACACTTATGACACTATAAGGCAGTAAATGCATTCTTCCTCTAAAGACATTCTTTCGTAAGTGGAGCAATTCAAATGTATTCTTCCTAAAACAATGAGCCCTGCTCATGCTAAATAATAAGAAAACACACCAGTGAGAGCCAACATTTATTAAGATTTTACTATGGGTTTTGCACTTAGTCTTTCCAACAACTTGTGAGTTAAATATTTCCATTTCATCTGGGAATTGGTGACAAAATGAGGAGAAGCAAGGTGAAGGTCATAGAACCTTGGTTCCATTCCACGTCTGTCTGTTTTTAAAGAATGGCTTCCTGTCATTAAATCATATGACCTCTTTGAGAGACTAGAAATGGAGTAGAAATGGAGTGCTCCCGAAATGATTAAAAAAAGAAAAAGAAACATGGACCACTGTGACTCTTAAAACACTATTTCAAATCCTTTGATGTTCCTTTCATGTGAAATGGTATCATGCCCTCTATCCTCCAACTAACGCAGCCTCGGAACTGCTTAAATCTATAGAGACTTGGAAATCTTCAGTGCTAGCTCACTCACACCCACAGAGCTTCTTGAGTTCATGGAACACACTCCCTCAGGAGTCTGTAAGAAGTCAGACTACCTGGAAGTCTGCCTTCAGGAAGGATCGTTATGTGAATACTCAATGGGATGATCTCATCATGGCTATCAAAATGGCAGATGTGTTTGAAAGCACCCTGGGGGATACAGAGGGTCCAAACACCACCACATCACACAAGATACCATGATGAAAATGTGCTTCAACATTCATGGTCGCAAGGGGATGTAGTTGACTGACAATCACCATGCCCAATGGGGCAGTACATTTCTGCTATGGCCCTATTTCCTCTTAGCTCCTCCCACCCATGAACACAGGAGGCTACTAGTGGTCATCTGTTTCTATATGCATGAAGGTGCTTTCCACAGGTAGATTTTCAGTCTGGCCCAAACGTTCTGAGAATATCACTGCCACCTAGGCAATCCTGTTTCTCACATCTCTCTATCATCCTAAGTGTCGGGAATGGACAGGCAACGATCATTCCAGAGAAATGAAGCCTGAGCTGAGATAATCAGTTCTTCCAAGTGTGAATGACACTGTGTTTTCCACATTAAAATTCCAGGGTTCAAGGAAATGCCTCACTTCAGGATAAACCATGGCAACTGGTCACTATTACAATGATCAGAATAGGGATATAATAGTGGCTCATGATCCATATTGAACCCTAAAGGGTTACATGAGAGGAAATGGAAACCACACTTAAAATGAACCAGACTTTATATATATATATATATATATATATATATATACATATATATATTTGTTTATATATATGTATATATAAACTCCACCCGGAGACCACATTT
The DNA here is from genome assembly GCF_019054845.1 of Dipodomys spectabilis. Lineage (NCBI taxonomy): Eukaryota > Metazoa > Chordata > Mammalia > Rodentia > Heteromyidae > Dipodomys > Dipodomys spectabilis. The sequence goes on along the minus strand of NW_024870731.1, from coordinate 34,735,247 downwards.
GCCTAGGCTGACACTTCCCTGAGGATATGGCTACTCTGAACTCTTGTGCAAGGAGATGCTTTCAATAATAGCTATTGAAATAGTAATAATAGCATTGTGAATATTAACTATATATTATATTATATACATATTATATTCAAATGTAAGGCAAAGACTTCTGTAACCTCCTCCCAGGAGTGACAACCTCTCACTTCCCACTAAATTCCTTTTCATAGAAGGTCACCAATTCCAGTCCTTGCTCAAGGGGAATGATTATATTATGACAGGAAAATGGCAGGAGGCTACCAACCATTCCATCTAAATGAAAAATGTTTGCATAGGTTACTTCTGTCTAACAACACATAGTGGGTATTTAAAAACCACTGTTCACACCTTCTACCCCAAAAGAACTAAGTGACATAAATAGAGAAAATAAAAGGCAAAAAAGAAGCAAGATAGCCAAATTCAAATTGAAATGATCTGCTTAATTGAATATGCACAGATAATTTCAGTCTAATACAAGTGCTATAACAGGAGGTAATGCAGAATGTTTGGAGAGAGAGCAATATTTGAGAGGATATTGAAATAAAAAACAGCATATTACAGCATTGCTCATCTTTTTATTTAAAAAAGTTTATTATTAACTAGCTGTACAAAGAGGTTACAATTCCATGTCAGATTATGAGTACAGTGCATTTGATCAATATCACCCCTTCCATTGTTCTCCCCAATTTTCTCCTCCATTTTCTCCCATCTCTACCCACAAGTTACATAGTTAAATTTTTACATATTATACATTGAATATAATGACTGCATTATCATGATGGAAGCTTATGAATACATACTGATGAACATGATACTTAGAAGATAGCATCAAAACTGTTCAAACAAAACCCTCTTGTACTAATGCTAATAAAGTAACTGTTTTTATTAATAAACTATTAAACCCAAGTTACAGTGGCTCATGCCTATAAGCCTAGCTATTCTGGAGTTTGAGATCTGAGGATCGTAGTTCAAAGCCAGCCTGGGCAGGAAAGTCTGTGAGACCCAATCAACTCCCCCAAAAAAGACAGAAGTGGTATAGCCCAAGCCTTGAGTTCAAGTCCCCATTCCTCCACAGAGCATATAAACAAACTGTTTAAATTAAAGGGGCTTCCTTTGAACAGTTAACAGGCATTTAACAAAATGAATACCAGGAAGCTGAATTGTCTCTTGGCTGAGCAGGTTGAGGACTAGTAAAAGGAGGCAGATGAATGGAGAGAGGTATGGTAGGTGAATTCACCTCAAATATTGTGCATGTTCGTTCTCTCTCTCTCTCTCTCTCTTTCTCTCTCTCTCTCTCTCCACCCCCCCCCGTAATATATGCAATATTCATTCATAAAAATGTAACTAGGAGTCATTCTATAAGGGATGGTGGGGTGAAGTGGAGGAGAAGGGGGTAATGGAATAGATAAAGTTGCATTGTATACATAAAAAGACAGGTTCTGGGGATCCAAATAGGGAAAGAAGAAATAAAACTCTCCCTCTTTGCAGACGACATGATCTTGTATTTAAAGAATCCCATAGACTCCACTCCCAAATTACTCAAGCTGATTCAAAACTTTGGCAAAGTAGCAGGGTATAAAATTAACATCCAAAAATCAGTGGCTTTTCTGTATGCCAACAATGACAAAAGTGTGGCTGAAATTAGGAAAGCAACTCCATTTGTAATAGCCCCACAAAAAATAAAATACCTAGGAATTAACTTAACCAAAGAAGTGAAGGACCTCTATGATGAAAATTTTAAAATCTTGAAAAAGGAAATCAACACAGAACTTAAAAAATGGCAAAACCTCCCATGCTCTTGGATTGGAAAGATTCACATCGTGAAAATGGCAATACTTCCCAAGGCTATCTACAAACTCAACGCGATACCTATCAAAATTCCAACCTCATTCTTCAAGGAAATAGAAGAGGCAATCCAAAAATTCATATGGAACAATAAAAGACCCCGAATAGCAAAAACGTCCTGAATGGAAAGAACACTGCTGGAGGAATATCAATACCAAATTTCAAACGGTACTATAAAGCCATAGTAATCAAAACAGCTTGGTATTGGCATAAGAACAGACCTCAGGACCAATGGAATAGAATTGAAAACCCAGAAATGAACCTACAGACCTATAGCCATCTAATCTTCGATAAGGGAGCTAAAACAATAGAATGGAAGAAAGACAGCCTCTTCAGTAAATGGTGCTGGCAAAATTGGTTAACTACTTGTAGAAAACTAAAGCTAGATCCTTATATATCACCCTGCACCAGAATCAACTCCAAATGGATCAAAGACCTTGAACTCAAAGCAGACACTCTGAAAACATTACAGGATGGAATAGGAGAAACCCTAGGTCTCCTTGGCTCAGGCCGAAATTTTCTGAATAGAGACCTGGAAACACAACAAATCAAAGAAAGGTTGGACAAATGGGATTGCATAAAGTTGCAGAGCTTCTACATGGCAAAGGACATAGCTAGCAACATCAATAGAAAGCCCACGGATTGGGAGAAGATCTTTACTAGCCATACAACGGACAAGGGTCTCATATCTAAAATATACTTGGAACTCAAAAAATTAAATCCCCCAACAACAAATCCTCAAAGAAACAACTGCCCAATAAACAAGTGGGCGAAAGACTTAAAGAGAAACTTCTCTGAAGAAGAAAGAAGGATGGCCAATAGACACATGAAGGAATGCTCAACCTCCCTAGCCATAAAAGAAATGCAAATCAAAACAACATTGAGATACCACCTCACTCCAGTTAGAATGGCAAAAATCAAGAACTCTAACAACAACAGATGCTGGAGGGGATGTGGACAGAAGGGAACCTTACTTCATTGTTGGTGGGAATGTAAACTTGTTCAACCACTTTGGAAAGCAGTATGGAGGTTCCTCAAAAGACTCCACATAGAACTCCCCTATGACCCAGCAATCCCACTTTTGGCATTTACCCAAATGTTTACAAACAAGACCACACTAAAGCTACCAGCACAACTAGCAGTATTATTTACTATAGCTAAGATCTGGAACCAACCCAGATGCCCCTCAGTAGATGAATGGATCAAGAAAATGTGGTATATATACACAATGGAATTCTATGCCTCCATCAGAAAGAATGACATTGCCCCATTTGTTAGGAAATGGAAAGGCTTGGAAAAAATTATATTAAGTGAAGTAAGCCAGGCCCAAAGAAACATAGGTCCCATGGTTTCCCTTATTTGCAATATCTAGTATAGGTATGAGTCAAGCGGAAAAAGTCAGAGAATGTGATGTTAGGAAAACGAACCCTCAAATATGTATTTTAATGTTTTTGTTTCTTTCATGCATGTGTTTCTAACGCATTTATAAGATTATTTCTTTGTTGCTTTGTATGTCCCTCCCCCACAGTGTAACCCCCGCTTTCACTATATTTGATGTCAGTATAACTTGTGGAGGAGATGGGGAAAAACAAGTCATTTAAGGATACAGGTGGACCTGTTGCAACAATGAGAAGTACAAGTTGTCATGTCCAAAACGCGCTTTACAATGTTGGTGGGGGGCGGGGGGAAGGATTGGGACTGGGGGGGGCAGGGGGAGGCTGGAAAGGGATGTGAAGGATAAACAAAGGAGGAGGCTGTAATGCTTGGTAAGAAATGTACGCATTATCCTGCCCATGTAATTGTAACCCCTCTGTACAGTATGTTCACAAATAAAATAAAAATAAATAAATAAATAAATAAAAAGACAGGTTCTATCAGGGAAAGAAGAATTTGGATTGTAGCTTATTAAAACAACAAACATATTTTTTAGAGACTAGCATAGAACTGGGAGTGGAGATCAATGAGAAGAACTTTGCCTAAGTGCTATATTTTTGTAACGTTTATAATAAGGCAATAGTAATGTAGTATATGTATAATTATTAAAAGGCTAATTAAATTCATGTAAGCCCATGGCTCCTAAATACAAATCTTCTCAAAGATGTACTGTATATACAGAGAAATGATAGATAGGTAGACAGACAGGCGAGAGAAAGAGATGGAGGGAGAGACTCTTAAATCTTATGGAACAGCTGGCAAAATTTATCTGACTTTTATCTAGGCCTTCATCGGGGCCTCCAGGTGTGAATGCGCAAAACTGTATTTCATCATCACACTCTTTGTGTGGTATAATTTACACCTGTTCCTTCAAGAAAGCTGGAAAACTGAAAAACAATTTATTTTTACCTTATTTCCCTTGTACATACATCTTTCATTAGTGTTCTTAACCATTGTTCTAAACTGTTCAAGATAGAAGTGAAGGAGGACCAAAAAATTAAGGGAATTTCTCTCTCCCCAAACTCTTGTTCAACCTGTTGTTTAAAATTAGGAGACAATTATATAAATCTTTTCAGACACCACTCAGAAAGGCATCACCCAAGCATAAAATAAAGTTAAAATAAAGAAATATAAATATGAATATTTAAGCCAGGTTACTTTTGTTCAAGCTAGCTCTCACATATGAAATTTAAAATGTCATAACAGGTGAACGAAAAGAGAGAGAGAGAGAAACAATCTGAGAAGGAAATAAAGAGGCTCATGAGTAGTGCACGGCAGGTCTAATTTGGGGATCATGAATTTGGGGACTCAGGGACTTTCGCAAGGGTAGCTGCATTTTCCTTAAGTTGTAACCAGAGCCACAAAAACTAACTTTAGAGAAAGTCATCCCAGTGAAAGAACACAGAGAAAGCTGTAGGAGCTTGCCTACTGTAGGAGCTGAATAGAAGGCAGTCAAATCCCCTCACCAGCTTCATAGCAACCTCAACCTTGACTGAAATGAACACGGGGAACCATTATCCCTCAATTAGGTCTTGAAGACATCTTATCCTTTGAAAGACCATCTCCAACCTTCTGTCCCACATCATAAACAAGAAAGCATGAATTTTTTTCTTAAAAACCAAAAGACATTAAATGACACCTTTCTAAACCCAAATAAAGAAAATATATAACTAGTCTTTCACATTTCAATATCACTCAGTATGTTTCCATTTTGTAAGGATCACTTAAATAACAATATGAGTTTAGGTAGTTTAGTTAGGCGTTCATTTTTAATTCCTTTCATTATATACCCACACAAACTCATTCTAGCCACAGTTCATAGCCTCATGCACTTTTGAATGTCTCATTGCAGCAAATTTTTTCATGCATGTTTAATAAATGACACCCTCCGTATTTATAGACAGCCGCAGTTGTTTAGTGGCTGTTGTTTCTAAATAAACTTCTTGCATATTTTGCTCAGCAATCAATAGCTTTAATTATCATCAGTGTGTTGATTATGGTAGTTTAATACTGTGAGAACTTTTCTTTCATTGTAGACCAATTTTTATTTCCTCGTGGGAGTCATTTACTAGTTCAGAACTATGGGGGAAAAAAGCAGATACTCTTTTATGGAGGTTGATATTATAGAGGGGAAAAAAAGCAGATACTCTTTTATGGAGGTTGATATTATAGAGCTGAGATGAGACCTTTTTCCTGGAAAGGGGTTGGTGTTACCAAGGTTCTGTGAGCTCTACTTTCTCTTCCAACAGCTCAGCTCTGCTCCTGTACTATAAACACAGCCAAAACAAATACGTAAGAAAGGTGTAGTGATGTTCCATAAAACTTTACGAAAGCAAAAAGGGACCAGGATCTGTAGTTTTCATTCCCTTGAACGATAGCTCTTCCGTTTCTGGATGAGTTAACTATTCATGTAAGAACTATAGCTCTTAAATCGCTGGGTGAGTTAAAATAATTCATGTCTATGCTGGCTATGCTAGTAGGTTTTAAAAGAATAACACATTTACAGTAATATTTGAGATGGAATCCTCACCTTATGGCCTCTAGGTATCCTTTCTAGAAATTTAAATTAAATGATCATTTATGGTGAGGGAATTGGTCACTCACTAATGAGAACACTAATGAATTAAGTAGAGGAGAAATTGTGTATAAAATACCAAGAAATAATAGGGCCATGTCTAATTCCGATAGCTGTGCTGTATGAATCAGATATTTTGGTGCAACCTCTCCTCATTGGTCCCTTTTCTTCATGGAAACCAGATGCAGCACCTGTGTGGATGTTGGCTGCTAACACAATGTCATAAATCAGAGTGCTATTGTCTCCAGAGTTTCCTACGTGGAATGCGAACACCCACCAAGCTGGGCCAGGTTGCCCCAGATTCCTGTGCCTTTACGAAAGCATCACAATGGGCCTGAACTCCAAGTCTCCACTGCTCACTGTGGCTTCTCCTCAACTGTTCTGCCTCTCTTGTTACTCAGAATGTGGCATGAACCATTGCTTACCATTTTGGGTGGATGTTGACTGTATCTGGATTCCCTATCTACTCACACGGTGACAACACTTACCAGTGAAAGTACTCTTAACAGCAGTGTTACCTTCCATCTTCAATAAAATACTCCGGCCACCGGGCATCAGTGGCTCATGCCTATAATTCTAGAATTCAGGAGGCTGAGATCTCAGGATCGAAGTTCAAAGCCAGCCAGGAGAGGAAAGAGCATGAGATTCTTATCTCCAATTTGCCACCAGAAAACAGAAAGTGGAGCTGAAGCTCAAAGTGACAGAACACTAGCCCTGAACAACAGAGCTCAGGGACAGCTCCCACGCCCAGAGTTCAAGCCTCACAACTGACCAAAAGAAAAAGAAAAAGAAAAATACTCCCTGTAGATTGCACTGCTCAATCTGAATTTGCACAATGTTTGAGATCTATCTGCCTTCTTGGACCTAGATAGGAATATTATTAGTGTTATTTTAGCACCAAGGTAGACATTCATTCCACACTTCCTGACGCATCAACTTTGGTCCCAAACTTAATTGGCCAGTCCTATTTCAAGTTGGGCATTTAGGTCATCAGTGAATGTGACTGTGTACAGCAGCAGCCCCTTGGCCCTGCAATCAATGATGGACTTTTAAGGAGTTGCCAGTGTCTTTAGCACTGCATTGCAGCAGAGAAAAGGGAAGAGGAAAAAATAAGCAACATAAAATGAAGGAAAGAGGAGGAAGAAAAAAGATCCGATCACAGTTCATGACCCGAGTAGAAGCATGCAGAGGATGGTTGAAACAGAGAGGAGTTTTCTGGAATTCCTAATCAGGCTTTTTAGACTCCCCTCCTCTTTTGGAATAAGTGGCGTTTGTAAATTTTACTTTGATACGTGAGGGGTCTTCTCTCTTCAATCATTAGTGTTCAAATGCTTGCATACTGTATTCTAAATCTCCTTAAGCCTATTTCTGTGTTTATGATTTACAACTTACTACAAAGCTGTTATATAATACAATCATATAATTAATGTCCTATCATTTTTTTCTGAATGTGGCCTATATACATTTGAAGTAGTGTACTACAAAGCACTGAAATTCCTCATCTGCATGCTATTCTTCGCTTGCCATAATTAAATTCAAATATTGACTTCACTGGAGAGTCAGGTATGTACTTTTTAAACTAGAGCAAGTGTCATTGCTCTCTTTAGCTGCTCAGTGAAAAAACCTCGATTATCTGGATGAGGTTTGAACTCTGGGGAGTTTTGAATTACTAGATAACACCTTTGTAGAACCTACCCCTGACATAACATGAAGAGTCTGGAAAACTGGAGTGTATGGAATAATTTCTGCTTGTAAATAAAGACAAGTGAAACAGTTCAAACTATTAGCTATAAAAATCCTTCTTAGCCCAAAGGGACTCAGGAAAGGATGCACACAACCTTTATAGCAATGAGCATCTCATTGTCTCTTCACGGAATATATATAACTAGTCTTTCCACTACCTGGAAAAAGGAAACTATCACGGAAGCAAAGACACTATGCTTTCTTACTAATTGAACCAATAACCAACATTTGTGTGAGGGCATAGAGGGCGTTTGAACTCACTAAACTACACTTGACAAGAAAGAGAAGATAATTGTGGGTGATTACAGGCTGGAAAGATTGAATGATTATGGCAAAAAAAATTCTGTATTTTTTATCTCTGAGAAATGTATCAAGTAATTTCACTGGTTATTATCTTGATTATAAGAACAAAAGAAATAACTATAGTCTGGTGGAATTGTTCAAAATATGGGAGTAGAGACTGTGGGTGGGGGAAAATGTGAAAAGTATCAGCTGACCCTTGTCTGATCCAAGACAGAGAAGTCGGCTGCAATTTACATCCTGTGTGGTTTATTCAGAATGAATCTCAGTTCGGTCACACGCTCTCACTCAGCCTAGTTGTTCAGAAGTTGCTTCTTTTTTCAAATACCTTCTCTACTCCGATAATTTGGGATTCCTTGAGCAATTACTTATTTTTCTGTTTCCTTCTGCAGGCAGATACTTTTTCCTTAGCTAGATCATGTAGAGTGATTGGCGAAGTACTTTTCTTCTTACAATGAGTTGCTTTAGCACTTGGAAACTCATTATTTTGCTTTGGGGGCGTGTTTAGACCTGTGTCTAAACAGAGTCTCTTGACGATAAAGAGAAATTAGGCACATTTAAATCAGAAAGTCAAAATGGTTGTTTCAGAGGGCAGCTAATACTGATCTCACAGAAAATTCTCATCATAGGTGTGCAAGCCGTGTTGTTCCAGGAAGACGTGCAAAGTAAAATTATTGGTGAAATTCATAATGAGAAGGACTCTGTGGTCGGTGTCAGGCTGCCACCTGTGAGTAATTGGAGCAGATAGCTTTGGGTGGTAAAATGGACATTTTTTTTTCTTTAGGTCACGTGTTCTGTCTGTTGGTATCATTTAAAAACTCACTAAGTAGAATGATTAAAGTTTTTATACTAAAGTTATAATGTGTTCTTTTCAATAATTCTCAGAAAACGTTAACTAACAGTTATTGCTCCCTTAATATCTACAATTTACCATGATGGACTGAATATTTGCATCTCCTCAAAGCTAGTATTTTCAGGGCTTCTATCCCACTACACACCCTTAGTCCTAACTACTCCAGAAACAGAGATCAGAAGGATCATGGTTCAAGAAAAGCCCAGGCAAAAGTTAACAAGATCGTATCTCTTGAAGCAAGCTGGTGGGGGTTCATACCTGTAATTCAGCTACAGGAGGCCCAGAGAGGAGGATCGGGGTCTAAGGTCAGCCTTGAGTCAAGGTAAGATCCTATCTAAAAAATAAACCCCAAAAGACTAGAATGGTGAGGTGTAGGAGGATTCAAGGGGCTGAGTTCAGGGCTGGGAAGGTGGCTCAGTGGTAGAGTGCTTGCCTCGCATGCATGAGGCCTTAGGTTTGATTCCTCAGCGTGACATGAGCAGAAAAAAGCCAGAAGTGGCGCTGTGGCTCAAGTGGTAGAACACTCGCCTTGAGCTGAAGAGCTGAGGGACAGTGCTCAGGCCCAGAGTTCAAGCCCCACCACCAACCAAAAAAAAAAAAAAAAATAGGCTAACTGCTTGCTCAGCAAGTGTAAAGCCATGAGTTCAAAACCTTGTAGCTTTAATAAAAACCACTATTTTGCAATCCCAAGCCTTGATAAGACAAACATTTGGAGTCAGAGCCTGTGAGGTCACAAAGGAGCTGATAGAGAGAGGGGTGGGGCTCTGGCAGGGTGGAGTCAGTGTCCTTCCCAGCATTCCCAGCGGCTACAGAAGGCCTGTTGATAGGCCCTCCTTCCACATTCTCTGGCACACTGACCCTTCCCTTCCCTTCCCTTCCCTTCCCTTCCCTTCCCTTCCCTTCCCTTCCCTTCCCTTCCCTTCCCTTCCCTTCCTTCCCTTCCCTTCCCTTCCCTTCCCTTCCCTTCCCTTCCCTTCTCTCTTCCCTTCCCTTCCCTTCCCTTCTCTCTTCCCTTCCCTTCCCTTCCCTTCCCTTCCCTTCCCTTCCCTTCCCTTCCCTTCCCTTCCCTTCCCTTCCCTTCTCTTCTCTTCTCTCTCTCCTCCTCTCTCGCTCTCTCTCCTTCTCTCTCCCCCTCTCCTCCTCTCTCTTTTCCCTCTCCCTCTCTCTCTCTCTTCCCCTCTTCTTCTCCTTCTTCCCTGCCCTCCATCCTAGCCTCTGAAGAGAGAACATGAAGTCATCTGAAACACAAGAAACATCCTAAACAGAATCCCATCCATCAGCACTTTGATCTTGGACTTTATAGAAGCAAATGGGGAGAAAAATTCTTCTTGTTGAAGCCACTAGTCTGTGGCATTCTGTTCTAGAAGTTCAAGTCGACAAAGACTCACCGATTGCACTAGCCTCCAATCAATGGCATTGGCTCTATTGTGTAAGGGACACAGGAGACAAAAGTTTCCCATTCTTGCCATGGGTTATGGAAAGAAGTCAAACCTGGCAATGCAAGGCTAGGTTTGAGATACTAGTGACTTGCTGTGAGAATTGGAATCTCCCTAAGTCTTAACTTTTCAATATAAGAAAACCATGTGGGTCCTACTGAAGTTTACAGAGACAGTGAAGAAGGAAGAAAAACAATCAGTGAAGCTCTAGCATAAATAAGTCAATCAACAAAGCTCTTGTATGTACTGTACCTGTCAGCATTGAGAGGATTGAATAAACCAATGGGTATGAGTGAGGCTTCATATTATCGACTTATCAATTAGAGAATTAACTAGATACATTGATCTCAGTGCTCCTGGCTCCTGGCCTGTAATCCTAGATACTTAAGAGGCTGAAATCTGAGGATCCCAGATCAAAGCCAAACCAGGCAGAAAAGTCTGTGAGACTCAATATCTCCAGTTAACCAGAAAAAGGCCAGAAGTAGAAGTGTAGCTTGCCTTGCATGCATGAGGCCCTGGGTTTGATTCCTCAGCACCACATAAGCAGAAAAAGCCGAAGTGGTGCTGTGGCTTAAACGGTAGAGTGCTAGGCTTGAGCTAAAGAGCCCAGGGACAGCGCCCAGGCCTAGAGTTCAGACCCCACGACAGGCAAAAAAAAAAAAAAAATTGTCAAAAGACCACCAAAGTGGCAATGTTGAATTTCCCCTTAACTTTATGCTCCTGTAAAAGCGGAGAACTGAGCATTCTTCTACCCTTTTATGTTTATAAGGGAGTCAGGCCAGCCTACTCCAAAGAATCACATGTGCACCCTGGGCATGAAGAAAACCCACAGTAACCCTAGATGTGGTATTTTTTTAATATCTGGCCATAGACCCTCCTTTTTTATGAACAATTAACAACTTTTGGGGGGCAATTGTGATAAATACAAGGGTAAAATCCAACTTGGGACCATCCCTTCCCCTTCCCTCTCAGCCTGAACCAGCTCACAGCGCCCCCTCGTGGTCCTCCTGGGAGTTGTATCCATAGAGGAAAGCACACTGACCCTCCCTTCCCCCCCTCTCTCCCTCTCTCCCACCCTCCATCCATCTCTCCCTCCCTCCCGCCTCCTCAATCATCACCCTCCAAATACCTGCTGGACTTTCCTCCTCTTTGTCCAGCCTTTCCCTTTCTGTGTCCGCTATCTTTCTATCCATATCACAAACCCTTGAGAAAATCAACATGAGAAGAGAAGAGGTTTATTCTGGCTCACCTTGTTGAAGCCCATTGGTGATGGCTGGGGTCTTTGTGGCAGAGCCTTGGCAAGGTGAAGTCTCCAACTCCATGGCTGGAAACGAAAAGGAGGCATTCCTGCCATCCTGTCCCAGGACACCCCCACAAACCCAATGACCTACTACCTGGCCTTGTGTCTCAAAGGTTTCGTTCAGCCCCCTGGCTCACACCTGTCATCCTCGCTACTCAGGAGGCTGAGATCTGAGGCTTGCAGTTGAAAGCCAGTCCCCGCAGAAAAGTCCCCGTGAGACTCTTATCTCCAATTAACCATTCAAATATTCACAAGTGGTGCTGCGACAGAGTATTAGCCTTGAGCACAAACAGGCTCTGGGACAGCGCCCAGGCTCTAAGTTCAAGTTCCACCACTAACAAAAAAATAAAAAAAAAAGGTTTCATTTACCATGACCCAATAAAATAGCATTAACCTGCAGACTAACACTGCCTGTGGGACATTTTAGTTCCCAATTACAGTCCTGGTGCTCATCTGACTCACACTGTCATAATAAGCCTTTTGATGGTCTGCTCCTACCAAAACCCAGATTCATTTTTTTTATTACAAAAAGGGAACAGAAGGAAGTATAAATTGTCCAAAGCCTCTGGGAGTCTTATGTTAATTGGGTCTTCAAATTGTTCACCTTTTTTTTTTTTTCCCTATGACTGCCACTGTTTTGTTTCTAGAACTGACAATTGATGGGTAAAATAAAAGAATTCATAAACAAACTAGGGAAATGTTATCTACATTTAGGAAATTGACTCAGGGGTATTTTCTTTGTAATTCAATTCTAAGTATTCTAATAAAGTTTCTTTATTATCTAGCATTTTTTTTTTTGTAGAGTTGAAAACTGCAGTTTTACCACATCCGTTTTAGGGTGATTTTTATGAGATACATTAGAAAAGTTAGATTATCTTTACTCTAGAGAGAAATGAATATGATTTCGTAGTCGTGTAATATTCTGACCAAAATGTTTGCATATTAAAATGATTGGGGCTCTTGCTAGAGTAATATTCTTCTGAAAAATAAGTAGAGTTCAGGTTTGTGATATCCTGGAAATAGCTATCGTTTATAGTCACAGATTAGCCTCCAATTTCAGCTTGTTATTTTACATCCATTGTGAGTGGCCTAGAGTTCCAATTGCTTCACCTGAACATGAGGATAGCACTTTATTTCACATGCTTGGGAGAACTGAATTGAAGATGAGCAGTGACACGGTAGTTTTCTGGGACAGGTAAGACATTATTACTAACAAAGTAGTTTTCCTTAGTCTTCCTCTAACTCTCTCAACAATGAAAGGAGGTCTCTCCCTGTCTCAGGACAGTAATTTAGGGAGGTATGTGTTTCACTGGTCAGTTTTAAGAATTTCTAACCCCTGTTAGCTTTCTCTAGGTTTTATGGGTCTATATTTGATATATACAAATTGCACCTAAGTGAACGATGCATACAATTCAATGGGTCTGCACATGCATTTGTATCTTTTGGTATGATCTCCTCAACCAATAATACATTCTTTGCTTTCAAATTTTCCTTTGTGTCTTTACATTGATTTCTTTCATTGTATTGTACTTGGATGTGATTAGAAAACCTTTAATATGTGATCTGTCAGTCCAAAGAGCTCCCTTCCCATAGCTTAGTACACTCCTTCCCCTTTGCACAGCTTAGCATGCTCTTGTCTTAGGCAAATGCTAGGCCCATGTAGAAAAGGCAGTAAATAATCAACCAGTAAATAATCAGCCACCAACCCCTTCTACCTTGGAATGGCACTTCTCTGGGCAGCTACCACCATATAAGGCAACAGAAGCTCCTTAGAGTGACCTTCAGGTCTGGGCAGCTGCAGGGCCCTTGTCTACTATTTGGACAGCAGCCATAAATCCTAGTCCGCCATGATGAAGCCCCTGCCCCACACTTCCACACCATCTCCTAGCTCTCTGTAGCCCTTCCTAGATCTCCTAGGTTATATAGGTCACCTCAGACAATAACTGGCGCTTCTTCTCACTTCTCCCTTGTGAGACAGGGTCTTGCTGGCCCCTTTCCTACCAATAAACCTTTGTTTGTTCTCTGTAACTGAATGCCTAGGTGGTTTTCTGGCAAAGTCTACAATAATCTAACAAGAGCGCCCTTGGAAAACAATACGTCTGTGAGCAAAGTTCTTGCTATGCAGTTAGGGCTGGCCTTGAACTCTTGATCTTCCTGCTGCAAACTAGCAAGTGGTGAGATTGTAGGTGAGTACCAGCACGCCCAACTCTCTTAAGAAACATTTTGATTTTTTTTCTTTATACTTAAGAGACAGACATAAATTGCTTGTGTTCTGATCACCTGAAGGAACCCATTTCAACAGCTCTTTGACTTCGTTTTGTTCTGTTTTGCTTTTGCCATGCTCACGATTGAACCTAAAGCTTCCAATATGCCAGACAAGCACTTTTCTATGGCCCAGTAAGTACACCAGTGGCTCATGGAGCTCTCAAAAATGATGCTGAATTTATCTACAGAAGCACAGGGAAAGCCCCATGTGGCTCTTCCTCCTTGGGTAGAATTATCTCATACCATAGGGTATGAGCTGTTTATTCAACCATCCTTCCTTCAAGTTCACCCAAAATGGCACAGGAACTCTTTCAGACAACTCCTAACTGGTTCTCTGCTACCTAGAGCTTGCAAATTCTATTGAGCAAGCATTTCTACACCATGCTTGGAAATGTAATTATCTGACAAGGAGTTTGGGCCTATTTGAATACCGATTATTATTGATCCATTGAGCTCTTTAGCTCAATGAAATAAAGCTTAATATTAGTTCACAGTTACTTTCACCATTGGCATTAACTTATCATCCTGTAGGATTCTTTGATTAAAGTCCCAAAAGGGCTACAACAAAAAAAATTGTTAAATAAACAAAACAAAGGCCATGTTTTCATTCTCTATACAGATCTCAGACTCCCTTCTTCTGGACAAAGGGGAAGTGATGATAATATTCATATTAGTGAGCCTTAGAGCTTTCTGTCTCAATTCATACCCTCACTAACTGAGTAAAAATAACATTGAAATGCACTAGGTTAGAAGGCATTCTGCTAATTACTTTCCTGTTTATGATCTCAGTTAAATGTCACATCATGCAGAATCTCAAAGGATTTGGTAACTTGTCCAAGATCACATGAATGATAAATATAAAGATATAAAATTAATACCAAGAATGTCTGAAACCTTACTTAAGCAAGTTTTCCTCTTTCTTTTTTTCCTCTTAAACTTCTTTTTTCCTCTTTTTTCTTTTCTAGTGCTAGGAATTGGATCCAGGGCTTTGTTCATGCAAATGTGCTACCACTGAATTACATTCCCAACTCTAACACTGCCTAACACAATGTTATTCCAGGCCCTTCCCGTGTGCTGAAAACGTGGAAAAGTCGGTATTTCACCCATACATTGGGAATAAACAATCAACAGGTATGAAAAAAGTGTTCTAAGAAAATCTGAGGTAATTTTTCATCATTTTGGCTGGCGAAATATTCATACTCTAATCAGCTTGGGAATAAAGCTACTTTTGTCATTTTCCACATGATGAACCAAAAAAACAATGAACAACTCAATAATTTGACAATGGATTCAGAAATGTGTCTCAGCAATATAAACAACAGACCAACATTTCCTTCTGCTTTTTGAGCAGAAGTAGGGAGCCCATGTTAAGTAGAGGGTTCAGAGATAAGGACATGAATGGTTGTTAAGTACCCAAATGATATGATTGATTGACAGAGAAAGAGAGCAAGAAACTCACCTAAGAGTTGTACAGGAGGGCTAGGGACCAATAGTGCAGAAAAAAAAGTAAGAGAAGAAATCCTTTCCATGTTCTCTTCTAAGCTGTTAACAGGTGCTCTGATAGCAAATAATAATGCTAATAATAATAATATAAATATTAAAAGTACTAAAAAACAAGCTCATGAAAACACTAAACAGATTTTCACCCAGTATCTTTGAAATATTTAACATGCATTTTAACTCTAAAATATTTCTTTCTTTGGTGCTAGTACAGGGTCGTGAACGCAGAACCTTGCACTCTTGCTCAGCATTTTTGCTCCCTGCTGGTGTTCTATCACTTGAGCCCCAGCTTTTTAGTGATTAATGGGAGATAAGAATCTCTCTGATATTTCTTCCTGGGCTGGCTTTGAACTCCAAGCCTCAGATCTCAGCCTCCTGTGTAGCTAGGAGGATAATCATGAGCTACCAGCATCCAACTTATAGTGCTGGATTCTTTTGTTCTTCCATCCAGTCACATGTTCTGTTCTCTAGGAAACAAAGCGCCAGCGTCTGCAGAGGTTTCTTTGAGAAATGGCTATTTGCATGGTCACAGGGCAAAAGCTGCTCTCATAAATCTATTTTAAATGTGTTTCTTGGAAGCGATAGAGAATCTGAATGACAGGGGTCTTTTTAGCTACAGAAAAGTCCTGGGAAAGTGCCCAAGTCAGATGTTTGATCAGCAGGAACACTCCATAATGAGCTTGCCCATTCCACCTCGCACTCTGATGTGCATATCCAGAGACCCCTGACAAGATTTTGGCTTCTGGTTTGAACATTTTTAAGTGATAAATGCTTATTTGGGAGCACCACAAATCACAGTCTTCTTTCTATCGTGATTTCCCAGCTGAAATAACTCTTCATAATGATATGCACAGACTGTAGACTACAGACAACTTCCTTCTGCCATCTGCGAAAGCGGCGCACCCAGCAGGGAGGTAGGGCCTGCGAGGCTGGCATCTCTGAGTGAAGACCAGTGAAGGACGGCTGCTGGCAAGGGGACTGCTCCAGTTCTTCCTAATTTACTTCTTCACATGTCACCATGGGAGAGGAGTACACTTAACTTCACTTTGCACTAGAGGAATGAGAAATAAACACTCCACTGGATGAAGCAAGGTACTCCTGCTACTTGGGAAATGCAATTAAGTTATTGTTTTTTTTTTCAGAGAAGCTAACATGTCACTGGATTTCAAGACTCTCGGAATCTCTTTTTGTGTGGCTGACTATTTTTAAAAAATCTGTTAAAAAAAGAGGATCTATGGTTCATATTGACAGCTAAGAGAATGACCTCTGTGGTCAGCCTGATAAGCTATTCTGGAAATCTTTGTGGATGGCCTCACCATTTCACCCTGGCCATCTATCAGGGTCAATGTGGGGTTTGAACTTAGGGACTGGGTACTGTCCCTCAGCTCTTTTGCTCAAGGCTAGTGCTAGACCACTGTAAGCCACAGCTGCACTTCCAGTTTTCTGGTGGTTAATTGGAGGTAAGAGTCTCACGGACTTTCCTGCCTGGTATTGCTTCAACCATGATCCTCAAATCTCAGCCTCCTGAGTAACTAGGATTACAGGCATGAGCCACCAGCACTTTGTGATAAGCAGTGTTTGAATCTGTTTCTTCCCCTGCCCCCCATCCCTCCCGTTCCATTTTCAAAGAAGTGTTTCATTTGAAAACTATGAAAGGACAAATTATATGTAAATTTTGCATCCATTAAATTTCTCTTTTTAATTTTTAAATGCTTTGAATTGTGTTACTTTTTATCTAATGTTAAACCACCCTTCTGTTCTTCCTATATACAGTAATCAATATATATATATCCATTTTGATATAATTTTGGATTTGATCTGACAGTATTATTTTTTATTTTGTTTGTTGTGAAGCCTGAACTCTGGGCCTGATGCTGTCCCTGAGCTCTCCAGCTCAAGGTGAGCACTCTATCATTGAGCCACAGTGCCACTTCTGTTTTGTTTTTTTTCCTGTTTATGTGGTGCTGAGGAATTGAACCTAGAGCCTCATGCATGCAAGGTAAGCACTCTACCACTGAGCCACCTTCCCAGCCCTTGACAGTATTTTTTAAATTAAGATTTATGTTTATAAATCAAATGGATCCATTTTGCTCTTTTCTTACACATACCCTGCCTGATTCTATTACTTTAGTTATATGTGCTTCATTAAATGAGGTGTATTTATCAACCCACTAAAAAGTCTAAATATAGGCCTGAACCATCTCTTTCTTCCAAGATTTATTGCATGTAGACCTACGTCAGCCCAGTATTGTGTGTTTATAAATCTATTCTTAATTCCAGATGAAAATATTTCCTGGAATTTCTTCCCAGCATGAATTCCTAGCCTCTGAATCTAAGAAACAACAAAATATCTTCAAGAGATTCTCTGTAAGAAATGGAGTTGTGGTCCAAGTGGTAGAACACCAGCCTTGAATGAAACAGCTAAAGGACCATGCCCAGGCCCTGAGTTCAAGACCCAGTACTGCTACACACAGACACAGAGATACACAGACATACAGACAGGTAGACAGACAGACAGACACACACACACACACACACACACACACAGACACAGAGCTTTATGTAAAAACATGTAATCTGAAACAGAGATGATAATATAGAAATATTGCTAATTCCAGATGCGAGACACATAGCAAGAATTTGCTTCGAGCTTTCTGAACATCTTCTAAATGACATTGGAATGTCTGTTGTTTTAGGATGTGTGCAGATAGCACTTTTTAATTCCAAAAGTGCCTCTGTTGGCAACGCTATAGTTAAGAGCTATAACCAATTAGGGAGGTGTGAGCCTGATGACCCAAGAGAGTGACCTGCAATGACCTTCTCCTCACCTTGGTGAGGCTCTCTGGGCTGTGGACAGCTCCTGCAATGTTCATCTTCTTTTTAGGCATTTATTTTCAGATCTAGCAAAGGGATGACTTTGGGGCATTAGCAGGGTGGATAAGGCATTGGTTTTTTTGTTTGTTTTTTGACACTGTCCTTGGGCCTGGGCACTGTCCATGAGGTCTTTCACTCAAGGCTCGCACTCTACCACTTTTAAGCCACAACACTCTTCCAGTTTTCGGGTAGTTAATTGGTGAAAAGAGTCTCCTGGACTTTTCTGCCCAGGGCTGGCTTTGAACTGTGATCCTCAGATCTCAGCCTCCTGAGTAGCTAGGAGTATAGGGATGAGCCACTGGCATTGCTTTGTGTTTTCATTGCCTGTTTCTCCAGGGATGCAAAGTACAAACACTACCTAAAATATTAGAAACATGGCTATGTGCTAGGTACCGATTTGCCTACATTTACTGGACATAATCTTTTATATGGGAAGAGGGGATTCATTTTGTCAATTTTCAGTGGATGAAGTAGAATGAACCCCAGGCTCTGAGATGTAGGAGAAAGCAGAAGCAGAAGCATCTCCATGCTAGGGTCTGAATTGTTACCACAAAAATTGGCATTGGAATTTTATCCTCAATGCGGCCGTAATAAGACTGGAACCATGAAGAGATGATTAGGACAAAAGGGTTCCATTTTCATGAATAGGTTGTTGCCTCAGAAAGTAGCTTAATTGAGCAAATTCGCCCCCTTCCATCTATTATTCTCTGTCTCCCATGGAGAACACAGGAATAAGGATCTATCTCAGAGGCAGAAATCAGGCCCTCTCCAGACATCAAATGATCTTTTGATGTGGAATTTCCTTGACTCCAGAACTACGAGGAGTAACTTTCTGTGCTTCAGTAAGGACTCTGTCTCAACACCATTCATTTGGAGTCATTTACTTTTTGTAGCTTAGTAAGTGGTGATATCAAGGATTACAGACAGAACTCTTAAAAATCTTCAGGTTCTGTTGTCACTGTATTTGATTCCAGTACCCTGCATCTTGTATATTCTTTTTTTTTTTTAATTTGGGGAGGGGAAGGGAAATAACAAAATGCTGAAATAAAGATTCAGGTTGATCCATTGTAATGAGATGTACTATGTTGAAAATAAACTATACAACTTTGCGGGGGGTGGGGGGAGGAGGAGTTGGGGAGATGGGGAAGGAAGAGATGGTAGAGGAAAAACAAAGGAGGGGGTAACAATGCTCGATAGGAAATGGACTCATTACCTTACTCATGTAACTGTAATCCCTCTGTACAGTACCTTTACAAAAAAAATATATTAAAAAGTCTTCAAATTCACAGCTACAAATCCAGTTGGTAAAGAACACAGCTGTGTACTGTCACTGGGAATTCCAGTGTACCCATCAGTTATTACCAAACCCTTCGGCTGTCTTTGTGGGTGTTTCTTTAATGAACCATTTTCTGAAGACATTTTTCCACAGTCACTTCTAGGGGATGGGAGATGGCTGCAAATGGACTTGTTATTCTTGGGGCAATATTGATGGTACTAACTTTAAAAATCCTTCTTCCCTTGGTACCAGTAGCTCATGCCTATAGTTCCAGCTACTCAGGAGGCTGAGATCTGAGAATCACAGTTCAAAGCCAGTCTGGACAGGTAAGTCCATGAGACTCTTAACTTCAATTAAGCACCAAAGAAAAAAATAGCCAGAAGTGGAGCTGTGGTTCAAGTGATAGAGCTCTAGCCTTAAGCAAGCAAGCTCAGAGACAGTGTCTAGGCCCTGAGTTCAAGCCCCAGGACTAGCATAAAAACAAAAAATAAAACAAAACAAAAACAAAACTCATTCTTCAAACCACCAAGAGGTAACTCTGAAGAAAAAGTGCTAACACATTTTATCATTGATTATCACCCTGCCACTATTAATAACACTTTGTAAGATTTATAGTGTTGTAACATTGTAACATTTCCTTGTTGACAAGTAGGAAGTAAAATGAAATAATACTTAATTTGGCACTGCGAGTTTGTTTGATATGGAATGCACATTTTTAATTAAATTATATAGGCAAGCATACTCATTCAATTAAGTTCCAATGTATGAATAATATAAATACCCCATTCCCAGCCACCTGCAGGATCCCAGGGGAACCTGTGTTCTGATTAACTTAACTTGACAATGGAGAGTTACACTAGCAACGAGGTGCTTTGTGTGTGTCCTGGGATTTCACCAAGGCTGGCAGAAAAAGAAAGATTTTGCAAAGGGAGAATACAGACATCTATTCTTAACAGAGGGGATCCTGAGTTCAATAGTCATCTGTCCAGATTCTCAAAGGAGATACAAACAGCCAGAAAGGAATCCTTGCTGGAGGCTGAGCTCTCTCACACTGTTTAGGTTCTTGAAGATCCTTGAATACAAAGACATATAACCACCCATTCCCAGGAGACCCAGGAGGAGATCACATCTACAAGTCAAGTACACAGAATCACTGCTGCACGTTTAATTATGATTACCAGACAATTAGCACTTATGACAGGATGATTTCAAAGGGAGTATTTAGGAAGTACCATTACTATTCATGAAGTTTTACTTCTAGCAGTGGAGTAAAAAAGATATGAGCCCTCTGATGGCACTAAAACACAAAAGTTCTGCCCCAAAATGGTTTCCCTATGAAACATCATCAGGTCAGAGGTAGGTATGTTTTATCAAACTCCTTAAACGATACGGAAAATTTTCTCTTTTTTCCCCCTAACCAATTTTAGAGGCTTTCATTTTTTTTCTAATCATAGAAAGTCATCTTATTTCTTTTTTACTCTCGATTGTGATCTGGGTGCACTGGATGGATCAACTTGACTAGACCGCCAACTGCTCAAATATTGGTTAACCATTCTTTCTTAGGCTCAGTGATGGTATTTGATTCTGGACAGGGATAATGTGAGTAGAGCAGATGTGGATGGGCCTGACCAAATGTGTTGAAGGCTTGAACGGAATGAATAGCTGAGTAAGAAAGAATTCTCTGTTGCTCCCTGACCCAACCACCTTGGAACTTGGCCCAGGTTCGGAGTATATAGATAAGTGATAGACAAACAGACACACATTTGATTGGTTGTATTTCTCTTGGAGAATTCAAAGGAATACAACAATAATCATAGCTACACAACTATCTTTGGGTAAGAGCCTATTGTATGTCTTACTATTTTAGTTTTAAACTTTTTCATTCATCTGTTTCTGCAAACCAAAAACTAGATACTAGTAGATAATGGCATTAAAGTTCAAAGTGTATTCGAGGTCAGAAAGCAAATAAGAGAGTGGATCAAACTGTGATTTCTGATATACGGGGTGTGAAACATCCACCTAAAAACTAGAGCCCTTATGCCTCACTTTCTTCACTACAAAAGAGCAACATGGCCTTCTTCTGGAGCCTTCCTCTAGTCCATTCAATTGAAAAATATTATCCTGTTTTTTTCCTATTAATGACTTCTATTCTTGAATACATTGAATAAACTTAAAAACCCATTATGGAAACATTGTATTGAAACCACAAAGAAATACAGAGGGAAAAGCTATAGACAAGGATTGGAATTGATGGGCTGGGAAGGTGGCTCAGTGGTAGAGTGCTTGCCTTGCATGCATGAGGCCCTGGGTTCGATTCCTCAGCACCACATAAGCAGAAAAAGCCGGAAGTGACGCTGTGGCGCAAGTGGTAGAGCGCTAGCCTTGAGCTGAAGAGCTGAGGGACAGTGCCCAGGCCCAGAGTTCAGGCCCCACGACCGGACCCAAAAAAAAAAAAGGATTGGAATTGAAATTGATCAGGAATGGGTTATGTAGCTTATATTGCAGTTATGGCACAGTACATTCTGGGAAACTAACTAGTTAACTGGAGAAGGTCTATGCACTATACGTGAGGCTAGCACTTTACCATTTGAGCCACATATCCACTTGTGGCTTTTTTTTGGCTGATTGGAGATAAAAGGAGTTGCATGGACTTTCCTGCCCAGGCTAGCTTTGAGCTGTCATCCTTAGATTTCAGCCTCCTGAGTAACTGGGATTACAGGCATGAGCCACTGGTAACTGGCTGGAAAATGATGTAATTTAGACCTAAGTTTCTTCTTCCATTAAATGAGGAATTAAGGAGTTTCTGAGGATGGTGGATAATTTGGGCTTTAGAGAATTGCTAAAACTACTATATGAAATACAAAAAAAAAAAATTCTAAGGGGCTACTTTGAGAAATTGAGGAAAACTATCAGGGATTTTGCCAGAAAATACTCTTGGACATAAATGCAAGCATTATTCATCACGTCCTGTGGATTCCTGAAGCAGATGAACTCCATGAGTTCAGTAAATTACCATAAAATTCTGTCTTCGTAATAGGCTTCATTTAAAAATGACTATGTAGACACTTTGATCATATTGACTTTACTTCCTTACAGTTTAATATAAGAACATAGGAAATAATAGATTTTTCACATGTGTCCTGGTGTGTGTTTTGGAGTTCCTCCTATACTTCATGATTGCCAGAGCTGATTTTTGTGGTTACTTCCTTTGGTAGGAATCATAAAAGAACAAGGTACCCTTGCCCTAGCTATTAGCATCACTTTTGTCAATTCTTTGGGTGTGATAGTGATCTTTTTTTTTCTTTTAATTTCACTGCTCTATGATTACCACTGTGTTTAAACACCACAGATTTGATTGTGTTACCTTGAAAACCTATGTTGTGACTGGCAAGCTTCAGAATACAGGAAACATAGTCATCTATGAGGGATGAAGCTAAAGTAGGCTCTTTTTTTTTCCCTCTCCAACTACATAGAAGTTTTGTTCAAGAAGAGGAACAGGAGTTTACTTCTGCTTATAAAATTCTATGTGGAAACTGTGGCAGCCTGGGTGTTCATCTGACCATGTCCACTAGGTGTCCCCACAACCCAAAAATCATCCTAAATCTGAAGCAGAAATAGACCTGAATGCTGAGAGGGGAATTCAGATAAAGTATTGGCAATAATCTCTGTAGGCTTGCATTTGAAGGGGTGGTTGGAAGATAAAAAGTAGCAGACAGAAGAGGGAGTCCATTCAAGTCTGTATATAGAAGGATTTAAGAAAGTTCTTCTTGCCAGGCGCTGGTGGCTCACGCCTGTAATCCTAGCTACTCAGGAGGCTGAGATCTGAGGATCGCGGTTCAAAGCCAGCCCGGGCAGGAGAGACCATGAGACTCCTATCTCCAATAAATCACCAGAAAACCGGAAGTGGCGCTGTAGCTCTAGTGGTAGAGCGCTCGCCTTGAGCTGAAGAGCTGAGGGACAGCGCCCAGGCCCAGAGTTCAAGCCCCACGACCGACAAAAAAAAAAAAAAAAGAAAGTTCTTCTTTCTTCTAGTGCAAAGGGACTTTGTGGTCTGGATTAGAAGAAAACAATAAGCAACTATGAGAGTGCTCAGCCACAAAACCAAAATAAATGGCTTAACAACTTTCTAACGAACTACGTTGTAGCCTCTCAGAGTACCTCAAGATTGTTGATCTCTGGCTTAATTTAAAAAAATCAGTTAAGTACAAAAGAGAGATGGACAAAGTTTCTTTGGCTAGCATTGTTTGGGGGTAAAAGATAGAAATTATCCACCAAATATCATCGTCTATTGAATATTGTTATTATTTCCAGGTGTGTCAGCACACATCAGAAATGTAAGTACTCAGACTGAAAGATCGTGAGCCCTAGACCTTTGTGGCTATCTAGAAAGATAACATCTCAAAAAGAAACTCCTCGGGGACCAAGATGGCGACGGGGCAGTAGGGAAACGCCACAGCTCTCTCCAACCAAAAAGAGAGTTCGAGTTCCAACCTTTAATCTCCCCAAGAGACCGACAACAACAAAAAGACGAACACTCAGAGAAAAACCAGAGGTGGAAAATAACAAAAAAAAGAAAGAGAGGAAAAGAAGAATTTCAGAACAGAGAAGAGCGAAGACCCCTCCCCCAACCTTTACTGGCCGCGCGGCAGTGCGCCAAGCCGCCGGCCAGCCGGCCCGGCGGGGGCTGCCGGAGCCACAGAGACACAGGGGGCTGCTTGCAGATCACCAGGTACCGGATTGCAGAACAGCGGATCGCCAGGAACAGAGAAACCTACCAGCCGGGAGTCTCCAGGAGGATCCCACCCCACCCATCACTCTCCACCGGAGCGGAGAGGCTCCATCCCGCCAAAGCCCGCAGCGCACCAGCAGCGCAACCTGTCCGCAGACCACCCGCCCAATCGCGATCGCAACGACCCGGCGGGGGGCCGCCCAACCCAGCCTGCAACCACCCCAACTGAACTCGGACTGCAACAACAACTGACGGACTGCAACAACAACTGACGACCTACAGGGTGAGTACCCATCAGGGGACAGGGAATCCATCAAGGGAGACCAGAGCTGGAGGGAATCCCCAGACCCTGACCTAGACTCCCTACCCCAACACCCGGACCACAGGACCCACTAAAACTGGGAACTGTTCGAGAGCTCCACCAGCCGGTGGAGCACACTCTGCTGGCCAGGCCAGAGCAAGAGCGCCCCTGGAAGGGAGCTTAAATGCTCAAGCCAGGAACAGTGCCCCTGGGTCAAGACTACCAACAGTAGAAGAAATTTGAACTGTGTCCTCCAGGCTGCATAACCAAGGTGGTATACACATTAGCACAGGCCTAACGAGCGCGCTCCAGGCTGGGGCCGGAACCAGGCCAGGGGACCGGCGCCTGAACAAAGCAAAAAGGGTCAGAAGTGGGGCTGTGGCTCAAATGGTAGGGTGCCAGCCCTGAGCTGAAGAGCTGAGGGACAGCACCCAAACCTAGAGTTCAAGCCCACAACCAGCCCAAAACAAACAAACAAAAACACATCAGGAGCCCATAGCAGACTCCAGTATTTGGGAGAGTGCATCCAGAGCATCTGATCTTCCCAAGAGCACCCGCAGGCGCAAACACAAGCAGTCTAGGCTGCTCAACCCTTCCAAAGGCGGGAATTGCTACAGCAGAGAGCTGAGAATCCTAAGTGAATAGCAGCTGGAAATAGGCTCCCAACAGAATCCAGATCAGGCACAGACTCTCTCTACCAATACAGAATCAGCAACCAAGCAAAGACAGACACACCAAAACAAGATTGAAGAGCAGTCTCCTGAACCCCCATGCGAAAATCACAGAGAAAAATCACAAGGTTTACCACTACCCAGGACAGCAAGCTCACCTCAAAAGCCAGCAGCCACGCAGGGGAGAGCCCCAGTGGGAGCAAAGCAGGAATGGAAGACAAAAACTACATCCAAGGGTTGCTGGAGGCAATGACTCAAGAAATAAAGCGAGAAATGGATCAGAAATTGAAAGAGCACAAGGATGAACTATCAAAAGATATACAGGATATCAAACAAAAATTGGATGCAAAAATAGAAGCTGCACAAACCTCAGTAAGAAGTGAGATAAACGCCAAATTAGAGGTAATGCATACTGATCTCACCTCATTGAGAGGTGAGATCAGTACCCTGAGAACCAACATTGAATCCATAAAGGGATCCATTTCCACCATGCAAACCACAATAGAAGCCACGGTCAACAGAGTGAATGAAATGGAAGGTAGAGTGTCAGATACAGAAGACAGAATACACCAACTGGACCAAAAAGTGACAGATATGGAAAAATCACTCAAATTAAACCAAAGGGAAATTCAAGAGCAAGCAGATAATGCTAAAAAATTTAACCTTCGCATAATCGGAGTGGACGAAGGTGAGGAATTCCAGAGCAAGGGAATGCAACACCTATTTAACAAGATAGTCAATGAAAATTTTCCCCACCTCAAAAACGACCATCTTAACTACATCACAAAAGCTTATCGAACACCCAACAAGCAAGATCCCAGGAGAAACACTTCTAGGCACATAATAGTAACAATGATGGATCTGAATAATAAGGAAACAATCCTGCATGCAGCAAAAATGAAGAAGGAGCTATACTACAACGGGAAAAAAATTAGAATCACTGCAGATCTCTCCACACAAACAATGAATGCAAGAAAAGCCTGGGAAAGCACCATACGAGCCCTGAGAGCCAATAACTGCCAACCCAGACTGATATACCCGGCAAAGCTAGCATTCACATTCGATGGAGAACTGAAAACTTTTAATAGCAAAGAAAAACTAAATGAATACATAAACATTAAGCCAGCATTACAAAGAATTCTAAGAGGGGGGACACAACCTGAAGAAAGCAACCAGGAACTGGGACCTGCCCCAAACAGGCATTACTCAAAGTCTAACTGAGCAAGCACAGGAGGAAAGGAAAGAAGAAAAACTTAGGAAAACGGAATGGCAGGGACAACAATGCATCTCTCTATACTTTCTCTTAATATAAATGGGCTGAATTCGCCAATTAAAAGAAAACGAACTGAGGACTGGATCAGAAAACAAGACCCATCCATCTGTTGCCTTCAGGAGACCCACCTCTCAGCCAAACATACAAACAAACTCAGAGTGAAGGGGTGGAAAAGGATCTACCAATCAAATTCCCCCAATAAGAAAGCAGGTGTAGCTATCCTGATATCTGACAAAATAAACTTTTCATTAAAATCAGTACAGAAAGACAAGGACGGACACTACATATTAATAAAGGGAACAATCCAAGAGGAGGATATAACCATCATCAACTTATATGCCCCAAATATCGGTGCACCCAGATATGTTAAACAAATGCTCTCAAACTTACAGAATAAAATAGATCCCAATACGATAATACTAGGAGACTTTAACACGCCACTCTCACCAAAGGACAGGTCTACCAACCAGAGGATTGGCAAAGAAGCTACCGAATTAAGTGAGGCCATACTTCAAGCGGAATTAACTGACATCTACCGAGTATTTCACCCTAAAACAACACAGTACACATTCTTCTCAGCAGCTCATGGAACTTTCTCCAAAATAGACCATATCATAGTTCATTCAAGGAACTTAAGCAAATACAAAGGGATCGACATAATCCCCTGTATCCTATCTGACCACAGTGGAATCAAGCTAGCTCTCAATAACAAAGCATACCGCAGAAATTTCTCTAATACATGGAAATTGAACAGCACACTCCTTAACAAGGCCTGGGTAACAGAAGAGATCAGAGAAGAAATAAAGCATTTCTTAGAACTCAATGAAAATGAAAACACCTCACAAAGAAACTTGTGGGACACAGCAAAAGCAGTCCTGAGGGGCAAATTTATTGCCCTCAGTGCCCACATCAAGAGAATGGAGACAGACCAAGTAAATAATCTCATGTTGCAACTAAAACAGCTAGAAAAACAAGAAAAAATGGGACCTAAAGCTACTAGACGAAGCCAGATAACCAAATTGAGAGCAGAGATTAACCAATTAGAAAATCAGAAAACCATAACCAAAATAAACCAAACAAAAAGCTGGTTCTTTGAAAAAATAAACAAAATTGATGGCCCGTTGGCAAGATTAATTAAAAAAAGAAGAGAGGAAACCCATATTAATAGGATTAGGGATGCCACGGGAAACATCACAACACGTACCCAAGATATCCAAACAATTCTAACAGACTACTTTCAAAAGCTATACTCTCTAAAGGAAGAAAATCTGGCGGAAATGGATGCATTTTTAGAGAAATACAAGTTACCCAAACTGAGCAAAGAAGAAGTTAACCAATTAAATAAGCCAATATCCTATAATGAGATACAGGAAGCTATCAAAAGTCTTCCAACAAAAAAAAGCCCAGGACCAGATGGATTCACAGCAGAATTCTATAAGACCTTTAAAGAAGAACTAATACCCATACTCCTCAAGCTCTTCAGAGAAACAGAGAAGGAGGGAGCTATCCCAAACTCATTCTACGAAGCCAATATCACACTCATCCCCAAACCAGGCAAAGACCCAACCAAAAAGGAGAATTACAGGCCAATCTCCTTGATGAACACAGATGCAAAGATCCTTAACAAGATTCTAGCTAACAGAATCCAGAAACACATAAAAAAAATAATACACTATGATCAGGTAGGCTTCATCCCAGAGACACAGGGATGGTTTAACATACGTAAGTCAATAAATGTAATCCAGCATATCAACAGAGCCAAGGTCAAGAATCACATGATTATCGCCACAGATGCAGAAAAGGCCTTTGATAAAATTCAACATTCATTCATGCTAAAAGCTCTGGAGAAAATAGGAATAGAAGGAACATTTCTAAAAACAATAAAAGCCATTTATGACAGACCAATAGCCAATATTATACTTAATGGAGAAAAGCTACAACCAATCCTCCTAAAAACAGGAACAAGGCAAGGATGTCCACTGTCTCCACTCCTCTTCAACATAGTCCTAGAACCCTTAGCCAGGGCAATAAGGCAAGAAAAAGACATTAAAGGGATCCGCATAGGGAAAGAAGAAGTGAAACTATCCCTTTTTGCAGACGACATGATACTATACCTCCACGATCCCAAAAACTCCATCCCCAAACTTTTAGAAATCATAAGTCACTTCGGCAAAATAGCAGGATACAAAATAAACCCACAAAAATCAGTTGCCTTCCTATACACTGATAACGCACAGGAAGAGAGGGAAATAAAGGGAGCAACCCCATTCACAATAACCTCCCAAAAAATAAAATATTTAGGAATTAACCTAACCAAAGATGTAAAAGAACTATTTAATGAGAACTATAAAAAGTTAAAGAAAGAAATTGCAGAAGACACTAGGAAATGGAAAGACCTCCCATGCTCCTGGATAGGCCGACTTAATATAGTAAAGATGGTGATACTTCCAAAACTAATATACAAATTCAATGCAATTCCTATTAAAATCCCAATGACGTACATCACTGAAATACAGAAAACAGTCCAAAAATTTATATGGAACAACAAAAGACCTAGAATAGACAAAACAATTCTAGGGGATAAAGACAATATGGGAGGGCTATCCATGCCGAACTTCAAACTCTACTACAGAGCTATAATCACAAAGACAGCATGGTACTGGCACAAAAACAGACCCAAAGACCAATGGAACAGAATAGAAGATCCAGAAATAAATCCACAGGCCTACAGCCAGCTGATATTCGACAAAGGAGCCAAAGACATACAATGGAAGAAACACAGCCTCTTCAACCGCTGGTGCTGGGAAAACTGGGCAGCCACATGCAGAAAACTAAAAGTGGACCCCAGCCTATCACCATGCACCAACATCAACTCAAAATGGATTAAAGACCTCAACATTAAACCTGAATCTCTGAAACTACTGCAGGACAGAGTAGGAGAGACACTTGAACTAATAGGCACAGGAAGGAACTTCCTGAACAGAGTCCCAGGGTCACAACAAGTTGGAGAGAGACTCGACAAATGGGACTACCTTAAAATAAAAAGCTTCTGCACAGCTAAATCTATCGCAACTAAGCTAGAAAGACAACCAACTAATTGGGAAAAAATATTTACCAGCAATATATCAGACAAGGGGTTAACATCCTGTATATACAGGGAACTCAAGAAACTAATCCCTCCCAAACCTAACAAACCAATTACTAAATGGGCAAGGGAACTAAAGAGGGACTTCTCAAATGAAGAAATAAAAATGGCAAAGAAACACATGAGGAAATGTTCATCATCCCTGGTGGTGAAGGAAATGCAAATAAAGACAACCCTGAGATACCACCTTACCCCAGTCAGAATGTCCCACATCCACAAATCAGCCAACGACAAATGCTGGAGGGGATGTGGAGAAAGAGGAACCCTATTACACTGCTGGTGGGAATGTACACTTATACAACCACTTTGGAAAGCAGTCTGGAGGGTCCTTAGAAAGCTAAAGATTGACCTCCCTTACGACCCAGTCATACCACTTCTAGGCATCTACCCTGAACAACAGGAACCAATATACAAGGACACGTGCACCTCCATGTTTATTGCAGCACTGTTCGCAATAGCTAGGATATGGAAACAACCTAGGTGCCCCACCACAGATGAATGGATCCAAAAATTGTGGTACCTATACACAATGGAATATTATGCAGCCATTAGAAATGACAAAATAATGGCATTTGCAGGGAAATGGATGGAGCTAGAAGGAATCATGTTGAGCGAGGTAAGCCAAGAACGAAGAGACAAACGGTACATGGTCTCCCTCATAAGTGGATGCTAAATCCAAAAGGTTAGGTGATACGACAAAACTAACAGGACTTAAGAAACAAAGAACTCCCGCTCATCTGGTTGAACCACTACTAAATATCCTCATGCTGCTGATCACAAATATGGTATATAACATGTGAACACTGTTATATATTACAGACTGTGGTAGACAATTTGCTCCAGGGAAGTTAGAATGAACTTGTGACTTTGAAATTATGTAATCATTTAATCACAATCAAAAAAAAAAAAAAAAGGAACCTCGGGGAAGGGAGGGAGGGAGGGGATGGTAGGGGGAAAACAATGGAGGGGGAAACAATGTTCAAGAGGAAGTGTACTCATAACCTCACTCATGTAACTGTAACCCTCTGTATAGTAGCTTTACAATAAAAAAAAAAAAAAAGAAAAAAAAGAGAAAAAAAAAAAAAAAAACATTAAAAAAAAAAAAGAAACTCCTCAAGTTTAAAATATATATATATATACATACTGTGTATGTGGAATATGAATATGCTAAGGCTTTTGGTCTAGATATGAAGAAAGAAATATGCCATAACTTTTTTGTCTCGTTCTGAAAAAGTTGCTACTTTTTTTGTTTGTTTGTTTTAGGAGCTAGAGGAGTTTAGAATACACTTGAGCAATACCCCAAGCCCAACATTCTGTTTTTAAAATAAAGAATATTCATGGAACCGATGAAATATCCTTACATTTATGACAATTTCACTTGCTCTGAAATTTCCTCAGGTTTAATTGATTGTTTTCTGATAGGTGCAACATGGCTGTCAAGGTAGGATTGCTGGATCATCAGTAGCAGCACCTGAAAACTAATTAACCATGCAAATTGTTGGGCCCTGCCACAGTTGTACAGAAATGGAAACACTGAGGGCCTAAGCCAGGATCATTGAAAACCAGCCGGTCAGGTGATACAGATGCTAGGTCGTTGGAAACTACTAACAATGTAAAAGTATTTAACTCTTAGGTACCGAACTTTCTGTTCAGCTTGATTTTGAACTTACTGCTTGTCACCAAGTGACACACTTTCTTGACAATAACTTATTTTAGTGTCTCCTGCTTGGCAGTAGGTTTATCAAACTGACCATAACCACATATTCTCAGGTGGCAGTTTAATTTAAAATGTCACAATCTCTGATTAACACTTTTCATAAGGCAGACAGGCAGGCAAGCAGGCAGGAACTTTTCTAGATCTTTATATATTTGAACTCATTTTCACCATTACATCAACCCTACAACATGATTATGTCTGAAACACCTTTCTCAAAGCTGGAGTAACTACCTGAGGTTTATTTTTTAAAGTAGGAAAAGATTTATTTTGACTCACAGATTCAGAGATGTCTGCCCCTGGTCGCATTGCTTTTGAGTGTATGGCCAATCAGCTGCTCACTAGGCGGCCACGGGAGAAGAGAGAGAAGAAGGGAGGCGAGTAGACTGGGTTCTAGCAACTTCTAAGGCCACGCCCCCAATGATGTAACTTCCTCACACTAGGCCCCTTCTCTTAATGAATTTTCCTCAAAGTACCTCAGCTGCTTGGCAGCCAAGCTTTTAGCATGTGAGCTTTGGGGGGGCATTTAAGATCCAAAACATAAAAAGGGTATTTCTATTATTTTTAGTATGTCCACTTATCCACTGAAAATAATTTTACCACAGGACATGGGTTGTTTATATATGCTAAAGTTAAAAAAGTAAGAAATACGAATTTATTGGAAAAAGATAATAATGTAAATTATTTGCAGGTCCCTTTCATTTGTTTCTACCTGGAATGTAAAGGGTTAAAAATGAAGCCACATGTATCAAGATGAGCAAATAATTCCATCACGCTTTGAAAAGATTTCAAAATCAGAAAACTTCTCAGAATTGAGTCAGTAGTAGTTTTGAGACTACAACTTGTAAGTGAAAAAAAAGAAGTGTAAACAAGCCCCAGAT
This sequence comes from Dipodomys spectabilis, assembly GCF_019054845.1. Lineage (NCBI taxonomy): Eukaryota > Metazoa > Chordata > Mammalia > Rodentia > Heteromyidae > Dipodomys > Dipodomys spectabilis. The sequence continues at coordinate 34,703,108 of NW_024870731.1, read as the reverse complement.
ACAGATATGTTGGAGCTTAAGTCCATGCTAGTACCTTCCAGGGAAACACAAAACAAAGAAAAAAATAAGTACACCCTTCCTGGGGGATGCTTTCCCTATGGAACTGCATGTATTACTTTGAAATGCTACCATCTAGTGGCAGAATCTTTACCTACATGTGTTAGGAAAAGTAAGCTGAATTATATGATACTTTGAAACTTGTGATAATTTAAAAAATCATATAGTGGAAATTCCAAAACTCTATAAAACATAACTGATCCTCATACTTTATGTAGGAATTTACTTTTCAATATGAACATTTTTCTTATGGAATCAATTACAACTGTACATTATAAACATTTAATCCAAGATAATTATTCTAACATAGTCTAATGCAGTCAATATCATTGTGTGTGAATCTTACTGGTATTTAGCAAAAACTTTTTTTTTGTCAGTCATGGGGATTCAACTCAGGGCCTACGTGCTGTCTCTGAGCTTTTTTGTTCAAGGCTAGCATTCTACCACTGTGAGCCATAGCTCCACTTCCAGTTTTCTAATGGTTAATTGGAAGTAAGAGTCTCATGGATTTTCCTGCTGGGGCTGGCTTTGAACTGCGATCCTCAGATCTCAGCATCCTGAGTAGCTAGGATTACAGGTGTGACCCACCACCACCCGGTTGTTTCTTTTGTTTGCTTGTTTATTGATTCCTATACTGTAATCTTACATATCTACTTGGCAAAACTCTTGACAATTCTCTTTCTGAAAAGTTAGAGAGGGCTTAGGCCTCAGTCCTTATTTTTAAGTCATTCTTTATATTTCAGTGAAGCTTTCCGTATTCAGTTTTGTTCATGTACTAGTCGATTAGTTCAAGTCAAATCCAGGTCACTAGGTCTTCATACATAGACTAATTAGATTTTCACTTATTTTGAATTATTGCATTGTTCCCATTTGTGCTTCAGATTGTAGATTTACTGAACAAAATTGTCAGCATAACAGTAAACAACAGACAAAATTCTTGTTCTCATGGAACTTGGACTATAGCGAGGACCAAGAAGAAAAAATAATTTATATACTTATACACATGAGTGTATGAATTCATATATTGATGATGGCTATGAAGAAATCAAATGAAATACAGTCATAGGACCTGACCCTATTCAAGCTGATAACTGGAACTCGCTTTTGACACAGTGACTTTACAGTATAAATAACTTCAAACCAGCTGACACAAGATTTAGAACAACATTCCAGATAAAATTATAGTAATTACAGATGTTCTTATGTATAAATGAATGCCAGAAATAGGCCAGAATGGGTGCAAGCTTTGCTTTGGCAAGAAGGACATAGATACATAGGCAGAGGCAGCTCTGATATGGTCCTGTGGTTAGAGCTTGCGACTTGGAGGAAAAAATGATTTCTATATCATTTCTACAGTTTGACAACACTGGGCTTGCTTTATAGATTGGAGAAGGGGATAAGAATGAAATATAATGACCAGTGACTGGAGAGAGAGGGTGATGTTGGCTTAGTGTAAGGGGTAGCAATGACCATAGAGAAAACGGATTTGGAATGTTTTGTAGCCTGTGCAAGGTTTGGGATTGGACTTTGGACATGAGGGAAAAACTGGGTTCAAGAATGTTTCACATGTTATTGGCTTGCCTTACTTGCATAGATGAGAGAAACCAAGTACTAGAATTTAGGGCCTGGCATCTTTGCACAAGCCAGTAATCCCAGTACCCAGGTGCCACAGGCAAGTGGTTACTGAGATTGAGCACAAGCAAGGCTACATTGGAAGATTTTGTCTCAAAGTTCCCAAGAATGGGGAACTTGGTTCAGTGGTACATGTGTCAGGGCTGGAGTTTGACTGTTAGTGCAGCATAAAGATCCAGGACGCTGCGCTAAAAGCACTTGGGGTGGGTACAAACATAAGCGGTTCTTGTGTATTTTCTGGATACATTCATTATTTTGTGACATCTCTGCCTTGTGATTCCTTCTTTTATTTTGCAAACCTTTAGCCGCTGCCTATCATATACCAAGCCTTCAGCGAGGTGCTTTGGTATCTCTTGCAAGAACGAAAATCCTTCCCCCGCCCTTATGGAATGTTTAGGTTAATACGATACATCAAGGCTGTATCACAGATCCACACAACGTAAGTCAAACTGCACCAGTGAAAAAAGGAAAGTAAGATATTTAAAAGCCTTGAAGCTAAGTGCCAATGGCTCATGCCTGTAATCCTAGCTACACAGAAGGCTGAGATCTGAGGATCTTGGTTCGAAGTCAGCCCAAGCAGGAAAGTCTGTGAGATTCTTAGCTCTAATTAATCACAGAAATAGCTGAAAGTGGTGCTTTAGCTCAAAGTGTGGAGTGCCAACCTTGAACAAAAGGAATTCAAGGGCCGCACCCAGGCCTACCCAGAGTTTAAGGCCAGGGATTGGCAAAAAAGAAAAAATAAATATTGAGATAGGAATTTGCTAAGTATCTGAAGTTGATAAAAGATATTTTAACTGGATTTCTTCACAGCAGAGCCTGTGGTCATGGATAGAAGGGATGTAACACAGGAGGGAGTCCAATGTTATGGAGGAAGAGGTGTGGAGGAGAATGGGGCATTCAGGGAGAAGAATACAAACGTTCTTTCAGAGTATGTGAAGTTGAACTTTTATTTGGAAAGCTGAATTTCATGTGTAATGAAAATATCTTTGAACCATACATATTGATAAACAATACAAACACCACCTACAACACAAACACATTGTAATTAAAGTTCTACCAGGAATATTAATCTAAGTTTTCAAAAGATAATCAGGTGAACCTGCCCTATCATCTCTTTTAATGATGATCAAACCATTTTAGATACAAATCAATGTAAGCTTTGGCTCAACCCTTCCTATTTTACTACAGGAACACTAGAATAGATACTAGCACAGATTACAAACCAATTCCATTACAACCAATTGAAAAGTGTTACAAGGATTATATCTTAATGGAATGTAAACATCTGGGGTTTCAATTGGCAATTATGTTTTCAATGCTTAGAAAAACACACCAATGTTTCTTATTATTGTCCTCTCTTTAGCTTATCTCTTCCATGAGTATAAAATAGGACGAAAAATATTATTTGAGATTCCCAGCATACTTTCATTGTGCTCTACATTTGTTTTTATAAACACGGGTACATCGAAAATATCAGATGCCTTTATACCAATAGAATAAACCCACCAAATTCACATTTTTCTTACAAATAGGCATGCGAGATTAGTGGGAAACCCTTTTGTTTACCAAAGACCCTGCTTAATTTTCTTCGGATTAGTTATTTTCAATGGCATGTGCAAATCATACCGTTCAGTGAACAATGGCAGCTTTAATTTATTTTCTGTAGATTTTTCTATAAAAATATATTTATGCACTCACAGGAAAAAGTTGGGTTGGTGTGTGTACAGTGTGACTTTTCCATACATCACTGGGTTATCATTGGTTGGTTTATGAAGTTAAAAGGCATCTTAGCTTTTATCATTTGCAAACTTTACTTCATACAAAAGAAGACCCTGTGAAAATTATCATTAGCACTTACGAGTGGAAAGAGTTTGAAGCAAAGGAGTTAAACAACTTGCTTAAAAGTTCATGTGCAGAATCAGGTGCTGGAAGAAGGAAGAGAACATGGATTTTCCTGATGCTTGGATAGTTCCCCTTTGGCAATCCTTGAGACTCTATACAATCCATTACATTGATATATATTGCAGTAGACTAACAGAATACTTGTAAGCCAATTAAGCAGAGTTCTGCATGTCTACTGCCTTATTCCTCAGTGGAGATTTTTCACAAGCAATTATCACCCATTGATGACCTACATTACACATCACAAACTCTGCCTCTCACCTTCTGAGAGAAACTAATAGCATGGAGTTTTATTTACCTACATGGATTTTAAAAAAATTTTAAGACATACTGTAGTACCTGAAACATATGAATCATGTTATTTTCTAACTATCATCAGAAAATCATGGTCCTTTTATCCCTCTGTGCTGAAGATTTCCAGCAGAAGCTAGAGGTATGGAGGAAAGGAAACCAAAGAATAAAAGCAATTGGTAACCATAATCCCATCTCATTTTGCAAGTCTGTAAATGTGGACCAATTCTGAAAACAAGATTAGGAAAGTCCTTATTTATCAAAAAGTGAAATGTAGGCAAAGAATCCTAAGAGTAAACATTCCTGTATTTGTGCTAACTTCTGACTGATTTCTAATTTGTGTGACCCACGGAAAACTACATTTTTTTTTTTTGCTAATGATGAAGAAATAAATAGCACAATTAAAACCTGAAAGTCCCAACCTTCATCTGCTCAGTACCTGAACACCAGGAGTTCCTCCAGGATAAGTCAATACATAATGACTCTTATCCAGAAAAGTCGTACCCTTAGAAATCAGATGGTGATAGAGCTCAAGTTCCACCAGTAGATGTGTGGACCTTGTTTTACACAGGATGGAGGATCAAGGATACTTCCCTCCATTGATGATTTCCTTTCAGGAGTATGGCCAAAATCTGAGCTAATGAAAAAAAAGCGAACTTAAATAATACATACTGACTACATCATGACTACATGTTTTGAAGGACACATGAGCTTATAAAGGACAATTCGATACTATGTGTGATTTAGTGCACTGCTCAGTCATCATAAATGGCCCTAATTTTGGTCCATAAGAAATATTATGGGTAACATAAATCAACACTGAAGATTTAACAGCATACATCAATAATGACAGCTTAGAAAATAAAGGAAAACTCTGTGGTTCAACTTCATTTAAACATAGTTAATAATTTCAGGGCGAGGGAACAATGTATTTCTATAAAAGAGGAAATTAAACCCTACATTTTACTGATATGTATGCATAGTCCATTGCTAAAACATTTTTCTCTACCATTTCCAAAGACCAGTAGCCTGCATGCCAGGAAATAAATTCTCTGAATTTATACTAATTTTGACAGAAAGAAAAAAATAATAATCTCACCATAAATACATTTAAAATCTGATATAGACAAACATGTATAGGAAATTCTACTGTCAATAGGTTTTTTTTTTTATTGATGTCTAGGGTAAATGTATACACAACAACAAAAACTTAGTTTGAAAAATATGGAAACATTTCCCTCAGTATTTATATATATATTATTTTGAAATTGCTTGAAAGAAAGTTTCATAAGAACAGAATCTAAATGCTTTATACAAAGCCTTCACTTTCAGAATCTCCTGTTATTGGCTGTAGCCTTGGAATGATGAAAATGACAACATATTATATTCTACCTGTACAGCCTTGCCTACTCATGTTTTGTTCTCCCTTCAAAATAAAACACTATATTTTAATTATGTAAATATTAACATAATATATACAATGCATTTGCAAATTGCATGAGGACATACCCTCATATGAATAGAAGATAGAAAAGAAACAATCAACTTAGAAATACAGATATCAAACAGAAATCCAGAGAATAGATATGTCATGCTTGTTCATAAAATAAATTTTTCACCACTGCTCCCTTTGTAGCTTAGGTTAGTCCAGATACGAAACACAATACATAGATGCCTGTGAATGTCAGAACTGATCAAATACAATGAATGAAAATGATCTCAGGTTGAAATTGGTAACTCATTGGAAATATGACCATCTCTGGAGAAATAGGAGCTCAATAAATACTAGTCAACTCTTCACCTAAGACTTTTACTTTCAAAATTTTACATAATAAATTTAGACTCTATATACTCAACGAGTGGTTTTAATAACATATTCATATTCCTTTTTACATTTTAAATAACCAGTGTATTTTTTTGATCCTTTAACCTGTGGTGAAGCAAATCCACTGAGACAGTTCATGGAGACTGAATTCAAATGTGCACACAGATAAACTCACAAAATATCAACATCTAGGCAAGCACACTGAAAGGGACATTCAGGCAGATAGGGAGAATGGTCACTTTGGGTTCAGTCGAGGTGAATCTAAGTACAGGGTTTATTTTGTGTTCTGCATTTTGAGCACCTGAAAATGGAGATAAAAAGAAAACCTAGGCCCAGAGTGTTTACATTTGATTTTTGTTTGTTTGAGGGCAGTGCTATATTTCTTAACACAGTTGCAGGTTTTGCATTCAAGATGCAATCTACCCACATCTTTCTACTCCTACATAAAAGTTCTTGCTTCCTTGACCAGATAAACATGGAAGGTTTGGGGTGAGCCAGAATGGAGTGCGTGTGTGTGTGTGTGTGTGTGTGTGTGTGTGTGTGTGTGTGTGTGTGTGTGTGTGTGTGTGTGTGTGTTGTGTTTATGCCCGGAGTGGAAACGTAGCGGTAGAACTTCCATTGCTTTCGACAGATCCTTTCTCCTTCGATGTAGCATAAGCACCAATGAAGGATCCATCTTCATTGAACAGACCGTGATCGCCCTCTCCATACTCCACCAAACTGTCAGCACTTCCTGTGGCCTGCATGTCTCTAGTGAGGGACCGGAGGCTTCCTTTCAAAGGCTTCTCGTCACTGTCACTAGACAACAAAAACAAAAATAAGCCTTAAAAATACCCCAATTCCAACTATCTGAAATTCCACCAGAGTCACTCCTATGCGCGAACAGATTCTACTACTTTTCAGGCATCCACACTGGCCCAGAAGAAGAGATAGAAAGCCAGAGTGATACATCCACCATTACATGTTGAAGAAGCCCTAAAGGACACATGTCACTATGAATAAGGGAGAAATGATTTCCTGTTATTCATGCATGTCATCTTCCGGTTGAGATTAGGAGTTGTGTGTGGGTGTTTTGTAGCCTAGCTTCAATGTGTTGAGAAACTCTGAGCCCAAGGGCACACAGCGAAAACAGGCTGGAGAAAATGCTTTCTGTGTGAAGCTATTAGGTATCTGAGACAACTGATGATTGGCTATGAATGAGCATAATTTACAAAGGTCTACAATTCATTCATGGTTTTGTTCATTACTCACCCAACGCCAAAGCTCTATGAGGGATGCATTTTTAAAATAATTACTGGCCAGAGTTATTTTTTTATAACTAAAATGATTTATAAATTTTTTAAAAAAGAATCAAATTTGAAAAAGTACAAATAATACGTGTAGGTTGTTTTTAACTTCTTTCCCTTTAGTTTGGGAGGAATTTAAAGCCACGTTAGTAGAGACGTATGAAGTCACTTATAAGTAAATTTGTTTAGAATGAAAGCTAGTTTTTGCTCATGTGTAATGTTGTTGTTGGTGGTGGTGGTGATGGTGGTGGTGTTTTTCTGAAACAAAGCCTGGCTCTGTGATTCAGGCTCCTTTTGAGCTCAAGATCCTCCTGCTGGGATTACAGGCGTGCTCAACCTTTCCCGACAACAAAATACTCATGACAAAGACATTAAAATGTATTTTTTGTAGCTATCATTATAAAGTAAGTATTTTTGTCTATTTCAAAAACTTGCTCAATGTGTTTCAATGTATTTTAAAATGAGACATGGGTTTACCTGTATTCACCAAAAGTTTCATCTTTTGCTGACTGAATTTCTGGATCTGGGTGCAAATCCTCCTTTTCTTTCACTAAGCACGAACCAAAGAAAGCAGAAAGATAGTAAGACAAAGACGGTTTGAAGCCATTGTGAGGAAAACAGCATTGCTACAAATGATTTGAGACCAGTGGTCTTAGTCTCTCTGTGGCTATATCTACAACACATCAGTTACGTGTCTGTTGAAACCCAACCCAAGGAACGTGTCCTCAACATTGCAAGGGCATTGAGCCTCACAGGAAGATGCCGGCTTTGGTTTCTCTGTGAAGACAAAATGCTACTAATTAATTTCAATATCCAAATCTTTTGAAGGCCCCTTGTAGGCCTCTGGCATCCAACCAACGTAAGCAAACAAAGAAAAATAAAACCATCATTTGGTTCTACATAATCCAGGCTGTCCCTGAACTCACTATGCAGCTAAGGTTGTATTTGAACCCATGCTAGAATCATAGGCTCATGCCACCAGGCCCACCCATGCAATTTTATAAGAACTTGCAAATCATGTCTTGATGGTTCTATATACACATGATAGACTCTTGATAAGTACTTTGTGGATGAATTCCTGAGCAGTAATCTGAATATCATCTTATACAAAAACATATAGATATGAAGCCAATAATCTTAACAACATTCAAAACTATAAATGTGGGAAAGACAATAATATATTTGCATGAATTTCATGTAAAGGCAAATATTACATGTTTGCCTGTCATGGCCTTTATTCATATTTAGTGTATCGTCAATTTAAGATGGTAGAATACACATTTCAAGTCACGCTAATAAGAAATACAGTGTCAGGAACAAAGCTGACAAGTGGAGCCAGTAGCGTTAGAATGTTCTAGTACAAAATAGCCAGATCATGCCAGGCACAGGATCCTTGCTACTCAGGAGGCTGAGATCTGAAGATCACGGTTCAAAGCCATCCAGGACAGAAAAGTCCCCATCAGATTCTTATCTCCAATTAACCAGTCAAAAACTGGAAATGGAGCTGTGGCTCAAGTTGGTAAGAGAGCTAGCCTTGAGCAAAAGAGCTCAGGGACAGTGGCCAAGTACTGAGTTCAAGCCCCACAACTGACAAATAAAAATCTAGATCATGTATATACAGAGATGTGCTATGGATAGCACCTTTCTTCTGAGGATATAAAAACATGTATAATTTGGTAAGTAAGATGACTTTTCAGTATCTCTTCTATTTTATTGATGGAACATAGAATCTTGAATAGTATCATGAGTTCTGACAAACCTGTCTTAATCATCAGAAACTAGAAAGCAAATCATTACTTAGAAGTAACATAGGTCCTCCCTCTACTTTTAGATTAGTTAATTTAATTTATGTAACTATACATGGATATATAAACCTGACTTACATTTATAATTTAAAAAATTAAAAAGTCTCTGAAGGTTGCTCCCAGAAAACACAATTTAATAAGCCAAAAATCACAGTGGGAAGAATTTACCTGAGTATTTTCCACCTCGGTTCCTCTTGACAAAACAAACGGTTAACAATATTAGTGTGAGAAGAGCAATCGCACACATCAGTCCAATAAACCAGCCTTGAGTAGAGATGTCTTCGTACAACCCGGCATATTCTGTGGAATAAAGAGATGTCACACCCTTGGACTCTAAAAACTATTTAGAGTTTCTATGTCACTTCTAGGAAAAGTCAGATATTTAAAAATCAACAAAATACCCAATTCCATGGTTTGGGTTTGGTTTTTGAATGATCTCAGAAAAATAAAAGTCATTAAGGCCATTCCATTGGGGAACCACTAGTGAGCGACTCCCTCCTTTGTAAGGAAGGACCCTACTTGCCTTTGCTTCTGAGGACAGACATGAGGAAGGCAGCGAGGCAGATGTTAAATGCTAAAGCAACAGGAAGCAAGGAAAAGCATAGGCTGCCTGAGTTACAAGCAGATCGCCATAGCCATTCTGTGGCTTTTTGATTTATTCTTCTTCTCTGTTTAGTGTGTGTTATTAACAGATGCCAATTAACGGATGATGTTGTTTTAGTGATTACTCTGGTTAAAAAAAAAACAGTAAGAGAGAACTTGGCCTATTGTCAAAGATTTACATGTTGAGAATTTTGAAATGCTATTCCCATGTAAATGGAAATTGTGACTTGCTTATTGACGCCCTCTGTGTTTTGACTGGAACACGGAATGTATAGTACAGTTAATCCACAGGACACAGGTGTATCAGCTAAGACTACCCCAAAGAGAATCTCATTTCTCACCTCTCCCTCTTGTCTCAATTACATCTTGGAAAATGCTATCGTTATCACCCCAATTCTTAGTCATTAGGCGAACTATATGTTCTGCTCCAGGCTCAAGTACCTCTATTGGGTGAATCTTTTGAGTAGGATTTACTCCTTCTGATATCTTCCTGATACCTTTACCTAAGAAAGGTACACAGTTAAATCAAGTGAATCGTAATCATGGACAGGCAGGATATGAAAGGTAAATATATATTATTGTTATTCGAGATGGTAAAAATGAAATTCCACATTAGCATTGTTTTTTCCTTAAATATTTCTTGGACTTTCAAGAAAATTAACATTTTAAGACTTTATTTTTTTAAAAAAACTAAACTTAAAATGAGAAAATGAGGTGATGTAAAATTCATGGTTGTTTAAGATGATGTGTTTGTCAATGGGATGGAACTATAAATCTGCCTACTTCTCTAAGTGGTTCAAAAACCAGACATAGCCTTGAGAAATCTATACAATATAATTTCATGTAATTTGGATTTCCATGGGCCTAGTGGAGTAAACTGTGTTTTGGCTTTGTGTTCATGATATTATGATATTAATCAACGATGTATTTGGCATAATTCCATATTAAATAAATACATTTACATATATTTTTGCCTTTTCTCCAAATGTATTGATGGAAAAGGATCATAATTTGGTCATATATTAAATATTTGAAATTATACAAACTTAAGCTACCTAAGATGCAGGTTTATAGGCACACTGAAATGGAATGGTTTCACAGACATGTGGAAATTAGTGTGAGAAATGAATACTTTTCCAAAATGCCAATGTATTAATAGTAAAAATCTTACAGAAACAGATGAAAGGGTTAAGCATAATTAAAGATGCATTTTTTAAAATCTTGTAACCAAGTATCTTTCTGCACTTAGTCCCTGGTTTTGCTAGAAATAAATTCAATATAGTAATAGTGAATCAGAAAATGATCACAACCTATACATGAAATAAAATACAGTCCATAATGAGAATGGAAGGGCTTGTATACTTTTAAGTGGGCAGGTTACATATCAATATTTGGTTTTAATTTTTTACCACAGAGTAAAAACTGAATAACAAGATGGTGTTATTAGAACGACACCATGAAAGGAAAGAAGGCCAGTTTAAGAGCTGAGTAATGCTTTAAAGATTCACTGAATATAGAATGCAATTGATTTTGGCCTTGAAACACCAGAAATATTAGTATGTTAGGCAGTGCAAGTTTGGGGAAAATAGAGAAAAGTGAGTGACTTATTCAATCATAGACAATACACGAACACACTTCTCTTTGACTCCTTCCTTTCCCTGTTAGATTGTGTGGCCAGAAACCTGAAGTGACAACCAGAAAACCTTCACACAGATACACACAGACACACAGACGCACAGACGCACACACACACACACACACACACACACACCAACAAAAGCGCATGCCTGTTAAATCTCATGCTGTGCAACTGTGCTTAAAATATACGCTCCAGCCAGAGGAAGAAGAGGGAAAATATGGAGATGTAGTCTGCCATTTAACCAAAGTTATCACTTTTAGAATGTTTAGCTAACTCAAAATGAATCTCCTTTGTGGAAATATATCTAATTTTCAAAGACCGTGTTGGAATCCAGGGGGACGAGATATGACAATGTTTATCTCATAAACATGGCAAAGCATGCTGACAGAGGAAACATCATTGTCAACTGGGAAAGGAGGGAAAGCCACTGGAAGAGTGAAAACACAGATCTGAAAAAGAACATGAGCACGATTAGGGAGTATGTTAATGAGGGACACATAGGAGAAAGAAGAAATCTGCTTGGAGACATACAAACTCACCAGTGATAGCTTTAGCTGACAGAAATGTGACCGGGGTTATAGAAAAACCAAAAGCCGGCTCACTCCTGTAATCCCAGCTACTTAGAAGGCTGAGATCTAAGGATAGCTGTTCCAAGTCAGCCCTGGCCCAACAAGTCTATGAGATTCTTATCTCCAATCAGCCATTAAAATGCTGTTCATGGCACTGTGGCTGCAGCTCAAAGTGGAAGAGTATAGAGTACTAGCCACAAGCACAAAAGCTCAAGAGACAGGACCAGGCCCAGGCCCTGAGTTCAAGCTCTGGTCACAGCTCACATGCTTGCATGTACACACACACACACACACACACATATACACACATGTGTGTACACACACACATTACACATCAAAAACACACATTATTGCCATCCTCCATAAAATCATTTTGTCAAATGTGAATGCCACCAAGATGAAAATTTTCAACATACAGGGTAGAACATGTAACCTCTGTAAGTAATCTCATGAATATTTTCCTTCAATACTCTTAAACAAACTAGGATATGCCTATCATTTGTGAAGAGTGAATTTTTCAGTTACATTTATTACTTGATCCATCCTTGGTAATAAGCCATAGGAGTTTAGGGGTATCATTTGAAAATATATACTCTTTACATATAAGGGAATTTAAATATTAAAGAAGCTTGGAAAGAACAAGAATGCTTTTTTTTAATCTAGACAGAGGAGGAAGAATTGACTATAAAGGGGAAGGGAAACTATTTAACACCCAAGCACACTGACTTAGTGGTTCACAAATTGAGCCTATTATAAGAAACAGCTTTAATAAATGACAATTTAATTTCATTCACTACTTTCTAGATATTGCTTCTCTCTCAAATCCTCTCATGTCTGACCAGCCGGAATCATTCACAATCCCACTTTCTTTTCTCTTTTAAGTACTTGGACAAAGGAGCTGTCATGCCGTAAAGCACCTTCTGAATACAGTGTAAGTCAGTTTTTCCAATCTATTTTACAATATTACTCTACTTTCTTATTTCCAATGATGTCCTATGGCTATAACAGAAAGCTTAAATCATAATTGGAGAAATAATTTCTGAAGAGAAATGTGATAGGGTAGGAACAAATAGAAAGTATGATTGGATTAGGGGAAGCATTACAATGAAACTATAGATCACTCGGTCATTTTTAAACTTAGTGGTTTGAAACACATCACCAGACAATACAATACAATTAACATATGAGTCCCTGTACCTCTGTATTAAGGCACGAAAGTAGGACGTAGTATGTCAGATTCTGCATGGAAGCATACCTTCCAAGGAAAAAAGGCAGATGCTTTTCTTTATGGACACATTTCCCAAAGAGAAATCTCTCTCTACTAACACCTCATGAACAATTTGATCACCTTGGGTCCCCATATTTTAATTAAAGAGGGATTATGGGTCCTGGCCCTGTCTACAACAAACTGTGGTTTGTTGGATGGCTATTATTTGGAAATCCATCACATGAGGCAGTATGAGCTTTAAAAGGACTTGCAATAGGTTTTGATTCTATGTCTGTGGTGATCAGACAGATTAGGATCACAGTCCCTTGTAGTTTACAATGAAGAGCAAGGTGTCTCTTGGTCAGGATGGTGCTTTAAGAAGCCATGACACACAAAGGCCCCTGGTACTTACTCCCTTCTCCTAAGGTCGCGCTCTCCTCTGTGACTGGCTTTCCACAGCCCTTAGAAGTGCAAGCTCTCAGGTAGAACTTGTACTTGGTGGCTGCACTAAGGTTTGACAGATGCCAGCTGGCTTTTGATGGGCCGGTAATGTTGATCTCATTCAACTCTCCAATGTCATAGGTGTCATTTACTAAAGAAAGAAGCATGGACAATGTCTCAAATTTCATGTTACTTAACCATTAAAGTTACAGTGTGTTTTGTTTTAATTTTTACTTATGGTATATAAGAATTTTTTCCTCCTTTTTTGTGGGATTGGGGATTCAACTCCAGGCTTTGCATTTTCTGGGAAAGGTGGATAGATAGATAGATAGATAGATAGATAGATAGATAGATAGATAGATAGATAGATAGATAGACAGACAGACAGACAGACAGATAGATAGATAAAATATATACATAGATACATATTATAGATAGGATATCTATGATGCATAGATATATACTTAACATAGAGAGCAATGTAGTACAAATAGCAATAAAAGACAAACTACCTAAAACATCTCAAGCACTTAATAGACAAAAGTATATATTTTATTTTAAAATGAACCTATGAAGGAATAAACTAACAATTACTATTAATTCTTAATATTCCATTTCTCCCCTATTTTTAAGAACTTTGTTCTTTTTTAAGTTTAAATCTTACTTACAGATTATTACAAGGATTGGGATTGAAATGATGTTGTTTCTTATTATTAAGAATAAGACACATTTTTATCAAACAGTTCAAAACTCTTCCGATTTTTCTTCGTTTCTGGCAATATTATTTTTTTAAACCGATGCATGGTAGAATGTGGTGGGACAGCTCAGTAAATGCAGATGGATTTGCATCCATACATGATCCTGTTTCATTATGGGGCTCTAATGTGTGGCATCTATTGCTTTCATTCCTCCATCCATATGAAGCAGGGACTCAATGGGTCTTCATTAGTGTTATCTTGCAGTTTGCTTCTTTTCATGAAGTAACATAGGAAGAGCCTGCCACACAGCCAGGATTGAAACCCTCAAATGCTATCTCCTTGGGAGTTTTGCCCATATCTAGATAAACAGACTTTGCTCTCAGAGCAGAAGCCATGGGAATTAGTCAGAGCTAGGGCATGAGTTAATTGCAGAAGCTCTTCCATGATGCCAGAGGGTCTGAACAGGGTTGGCTTTGGCAAGTGAGGTAGTCTGATTCTTTCTAGCAGTCTTGGCTGTATGTCTTCAACATCTAACATTTTTATGTTTCTTTGGTTAATACCGTGTTCTATGGTTTAGGCTCACTAATTTCCATTTTGAGATGATAAGTAATTTTGAAGACTTGGAGGTTAGAGTTAGTGATTTTAAGTATGATCTGAATGTGTTTAAACTGAAACATGTGGACAGATTATCCTGAGTAATGGTGCAAAGACAACTCTGTTGTCTTCTTAATATTATCTGCTAGAACCAGCAGGCTACTAATAGAGGATTCTACATGAGTATATTTAGTGTTGAGGCTGAACTCCATATGTGATGTAGAAGAGGATCTTAGAGAGGAAGCCACACTACTTTGACTCTCAATTATGTTGTTAATTCTGCTCTGCTCTGTGTTTCTCAAGGCTTATAGGTAGTAGCAAACACATATTTCCTGAAATCTGTTGGAATCCTGGTTTTACTTCTGGAGTATCAGTCAACAAACCTTTCTACCAAGATCAGGCTGTCAACTCTGAGGACCCTGTACCTTCTCTGATAAAACTCAAGTTTGCCACTCTAGATCAAACAGTTCTGGATAATAGATAAATAGTGAATGTGGTGGTGTTTCAATAGAATATCACTGAGCAAAACAATTCTGTAAGTGATCATTTCCTGCAAGCTCATTGACAGATCTCCTTTGCTGTAGAGAGGTATGGCAGCATACAACTATGACTTAGGTCATCATTGTATCAAGAAAATAGCAAGCCAAATATTCCATCAAAAACTGAGTTATTAGTGCATTGATCCCAATTCAAGTCTACTTACTAATCTGATACTGTAATAGGTAGCCGGTTAGATTTCCATTTAGCTTCTTAGGTAATCCCCAGAATAAGGTGACAGTGTCTTTATCAACTTTAATGACCTTGAGAAAAGATGGCTGTTCAGGTACTAGAAAACACAAGACCATGAATGAATATTCAAGTGAATTGGTCTATTCCTAAAATCCATACCACAATGTGCCATCAAATTCAAATTTTATAGAAATGAAGAAGTTAACTACTACAAAGTTCATATAATTCAAATGAGGACAGAAATATAGGCATGCTAGGCGTTAGTCTTCTTTTGTTTTTTCCTCTCACCTCCTTCTGGTGTTTGGAATGTGTAAGGCTCACTTTCTGGACCAGGTCCTTTGGAGTTAAAGGCTAAGACTGTCAAGTGAAATTCACTAAAAGCATCAAGGGACGGAACCATTCCATAGTTCCTTTGTCCTGAAAATCTCAGAATGTTCACTTCTTTGGGATGTGTCCTTCCATCCAATAGATTTCTGGTTTTCCACCAATTGACCTGCAATGAAAATATGAACCCTTGAATCTGGTGACCAGGGTGTGGTGGGTGGATGCCCTCTCTTAGTTTCTGAAATCAGTTCCCAAAATCAGAGAAAAGATACAAATTCAATAGCACCAAGTCAAAATAAAATAAGAAAACAGATAAAAACCTGGTATCCTTTCAGATGTCCATGCACTCTGTCCTTTGGAATTGTTGACCACTCCACTTTGACTAAGGTGCTATTTATGATGTCCACACTATGGATCACTGGAGCTGTGTCAGGATCTGATAAGACATTAAACACTGATGAGCTTCCATCAACCACCAAACCTGATTGGCATAGTCCTCTTCCAGAGATGACTTTTATAATGTTGAATCGGTTTCACGCTGGTGAACCAGAAAATGTTTCCTGGAAGAAACTTTCTCAGTCACATGGATTGCTAGGAGAAGAGGACAGTGGGGCTACCAGGAGAAAAAACTAGAACACTGTCCAGTGAAGAAAGAGCGATATTGATCAAGACGCATTGTTAGGTTAGAAACTGATTTGATGGCTGGTATACGCCTTTGTAAAATTTACTTAAAGAGAAAAAAGTGTATAATTAATCCAGGCGTCAGTGGCTCATGTCTGTAATCCTTGCTATTCAGGAAGCTGAGATCTGAGGTTTGCAATTCAAAGCCAGACCAGGTAGAAAGGTCTTTGACACATATTGGGTGGGAGGGCGGGGGGGAGGATGGGAAGGGATGGGAAGGGGAAACAAAGGAGGAGGCTACAATGCTTGATAAGAAATGTACTCATTATCTTGTCCAGGTAATTGTAACCCCTCTACAGTATTTTCACAATAAAAAATAAATAAAATTTTAAAAAAAGAAATCCAGAAATGATACTCTAACTAAAAGTTGTAGAGCACTAGTCTTGAGCACAAAAACCCAGGGACAGCACCCAGACTCTGAGTTTAAGTCCCAGGTCTAGCACATGTGCACACACACACACACACACACACACACACACACACACACACACACACACACACACAATATTAAAAAATAAAAATGGCAAGTGCAATATTCTTTGGTGAACATCTTGTCATTTGGAAGCAAATGATCTGCCTCACAGTGTGAATGTTAGTGGGGAATATTGTTTACTACTAATAAAAAAAGTTGTCATTAATCAAGCATACATGCCATTCCACTACACCTGGTTTGGTTTACCTAATCTTTAAAAGAACTGTATGACATGGTGATTATTGTCACATTTTACAGATGACTACAGAGGAATTAGCCAAACCCACGGTCATCCAAACAAATGGTCACAAGGGAGATTTCTGTGTGTTCATACTTGAATAGATGAATTTGGACAGCAGAGGGAAAAAGGCATTCTTTCTCATTCTTTACCTATTGTATTTTTAGATCAAAATATTCATGTGGCTACTGGAAGAATGAGGAAAAAACCTTCCAATGTTGAGAGATACAAATTAGAGTGTCTACATTAACCAACAAAGAAACTGCAGCACTTCCTTTGCTCTGCATATTTAATATCATAGTCTTGTTATCAGCACTTCAGAGCAGTGTGTGCGTACCTATGTGCCATTCTCTATAGAAATCTGGGTTTGTATCTCATTGGTGCAGGTAAGACTACAGACCCACAGAGAGCCCAAGGCACAGATGCAGGTGGCTGTTAGAACATCTTGTAGGAAACCTTGAAAAAATCTCAAGACAGTTCTGTTGCTTAACTGCATGTACTGATGAGGCCACATAGGTGATTTTCAAAGCAGAAACACCTTTCCTGGGGTATTGAATCAGACGAGAACTTTCCAAGTCCTTTTTTAGCCCTCTCATGAATAACTGGCTTGCAATCACTCAGCCTGCAGGTGCAAAAGCCTTGTCTATTTCCATTGCCTTACAGCTAGTATCCTCTTCTTTGGTCTTTGTGCTCAACATTTCTTTCCTTAAAAAATGTTTAGGGACACCAATGCAATGTACTTGAGGATTCTAATTCATCACTTACAGTCTTCTCCAGAATAGAGAGTCACTGTCTGAGGCTCTGGCCCAGACCCCAGCTGATTGATGGCTTGGACTTGGACATCATAGGGAGCGTACACGGTTGGTGTCATCACCCGCAGCGTGTGGTTTGTAACCGTCTCTTCTTCCCACTCTTCGGGGGCTCCTTGGGGTTTCCAGCTCACTTTGTACTCCAGTCCTGGCCCATTCTGCTCCATGGATTTCAAAGGCTGAAACAAAGGTCAAAAATCATTCCATGAAGACTCAGAAACAATGGCAGAACACCTTCCATGGAGCGTGGAACGAAACTGGGCAGAGTGGAGCTTTCACTGGAAAGCTGAACTATCCTTGTTTCCGAAAGAGTTGCAAACATTTGTGTCATATGGTTAAATTTAAATCTGCCCCCCTTCACAAGGGCTGAGGAGTCCATACTGGAATCTACCTTATGATTAAATCTTTTTTTTTTCATACACTAAAGGGTTTATAAATAAATTTAAGAAAGAGACTTAGCTTTTGCTGAAGCGTTCTAATCAGAGCTACCTTCTCACTCTCAAAAGAATTGGTAGGAATGAAAGAAACAGCCATGAATTCTTTGGCTTTTCTTGGGATTTGTACCCTCATCTGACTTCATTCTTCTTCATCTATGTCAGTTTTTAATTTGAGAGAATACACATATTTACACCTGAGTTCAATCAGTAGAGCTATCCTTTTTATAATAAGTTCCCAACTTCTTTATTATTGTTTTCTAATTCTTTATGAGAAAATGCCTTCCTCACCCACTGTATTTTGCTACATAGGGATATGTGTTGGAATTATTTCAACTAGAGAAACATGGTTGTTTCCACCCTAATTTTTAATTAAGCAATACTTTAATATTTAAAAAATTATTAAAACTTATTTATTTTACAGAAAAGAATTTTATTTAAATGATTCACTGATATAACATGCATTTAAAGTAACTTATTCTTGGAATATGAAATGCACTTACATTTTAAAATTTTTGCAGTGTGTATGGGTGATGAAATAATGTTAGATAAAATATTTAGTGGATTTTTAATGCTTCTTTACTCAGAGTAATGTACTAAAGTATTTATTTGAGACATTGTATGGAATGGGGTTAAAGCAACAGGCATACTTGTTATTTGGCTTTGAGACAATGGGAAACAAAATGTCAAAAATGGTCAAATTCATTCTCCAAAAGAAAGAACTACTTACACTTCTGTAAACACTTCTGTAAACGTCGGAGCAGCCCATAGTATTATTAGCAAGATTGTTTATGTTTAATATTGTAGGAAAAGAGTTAGTACTTCCAACACTTTAAAAGAGTATTACAAATTAAGAGATCTGGAGCTAAAATCACTATAGATGCTATAGATCATTACCTTATTTTGAAATGTTTGAATACTCTTATGTTTCAATGGACAAATAAAAATGTATTCATTAGTCAAAATATGTATACATTGTGGAAAAGCTCAATGGTGCTGGCATGTATATGGCCTAAGATGTGTCCTTTTCTGTCCACTATTTAATTAGATCAAAATAATTATATACTCAAAAAATACTATACTCAAAACAGTTTTCACCAATGCAAGTCAACTTTGTTTCATGAATTCAGTTAATGCCGCCTAATTCCCTCCTGAAGCAATATTTCCAATACAAATAATAAAACTCAGCTCTTTCAGGACTTCCCTAACTTGGCTGTGCTCACATAGTAATTAATGAAATTGCTCAATGCTTGATAAGAAAGGTACTCATTACCTTGCTCATGTCATTGTAACCCCTATGTACAGTATTTGCACAATAAAAAAACTTATTTTTTTTTAAAAAGAAATTGCTACTGGACAATATTAGTGTGCTATTGGAGTGATTTTTTTTTTCCGTTGGTTGGTGTTTCGGTGGAGCCTTTAAATAGTCATTATTTCATTGAAAGAAGTTTTAAAATTCATCTGCCTGTCAATCACCATTGAGTCAACAGAAAGAATTGTGAGTCAGCCCCTGGATAGAATCTGGTGATATTTCAGTGATATTTGTTTATTCCCTTAGGAGCTGTCTATCACTTAACTCCTTCTTACAGAATAACTTGTGAATAACAATGCTCAGTGCATATTTTCTCCTAAACATCACTCTTGTGTCAAGAACTGTTATTCTCTGACACGTCAAACTCCCATGAATGCAATGGCATGTATCACAATTGTTACTGCCCATCTAGTTCCAAAGCTCTGTGACTACTTCCTTGATGGACTCAATTAAGTGCCAAATTAAATGGCATGTCGATTTCCTAGACAGATGACAAACATTGTCTTCACAAGAAGAGAACATCGGTTATCAGGCTTTGGTGGAAAAAGAATGATGTCTGAGTAACAGATCAGTAGGGAGATTGAAGATCACTTCCTGTCCTGCCATACCTGACTCTGGAGCGGGGCACAGCATGGGAGTGGACACCAGGGCTCCTGTAGTGTGCCCAGAGGAATGAGATTCTCATGCTAGAGGAACCTAGTGTGACCAAGTAAGGAACTGACCTGTACTATTACATACTATTATTAAAATCTCACTACATCTACCTTATAGAAAGTCCCATGGACCTTAAGCAAAAAGCACATGCACTCTACAAAGGATTGACACTATTTCACCTTCTAAGCAATCATCACGACAATATGGCAGTAACTGCTTACGACTGCAATTTCAAGAAAAAAAAAATCAAGTTCTTATGTCTATTTAGTTTCTTTTTATTGCTATGCTCTTTTTTTCACATTTCATCTTAAATTTGTCATCTCATTTGGTTTCAGTGGAAATAAAAGTTCTGTAATGCAATATTCACTAGGTAATTTGTAAGTATGGATCATATGTGTGTATAATGAGTTTGAACACCAATGTAGAAGAGGAAAAAGCAAGTCATTTTATTTTAGGATTCTTTAAAAACTGTACTTGGAATTAGGTATAGAAATTTATTATGGTATTCTAGCACATGTTTTTAGATGTCCTATTTATAGGCAAAATTCAATAAACTTGATGTTGGAAGAATATTGCTAATAAGTATGGTAATCTATAATATATATGTCAATATATAAAATTGATCAGGTATTTTGTTGAAAGTAAGTCATGCACTGGTGGCTTATGCCTGTAATGTAATCCTGGGAGATCAAAGATCAAAGCCAGACCAGGCAAAACAATCTGCAAAGTTCCATCTCCAAAATAACCAGGAAGAAAAAAAAAAAACAGAATGAAAGTATGACTGAAATAGCACATTGCTAGCCAAGCAAGCAAGCAAGCCAAGCAAGTACAAGGCCTTGAGTTCAAACCCCAATACTGTAAAATAAAATAATATTTTTAAGAAAAAAGTAAGTTTAGCTGGGCACCGGTGGCTCACACCTGTAATCCTAGCTACTCAAGAGGCTGAGATCTAAGGATTGTGGTTCAAAGCCAGCCTGGCAGGAAAGTCTGTGAAACTCTTATCTCCCATAAACCACCGGACAACTGGAAGTGGCACTGTAGCTCAAGTGGTAGAGTGCTAGCTTTGAGCTGAATTGCTGAGGGACAGCGTTCAGGCCCAGAGTTCAAGCCCCGAGACCGACCAAAAAAAAAAAAAAGAAAGAAAGAAAGAAAAAGAAAGAAAGAGAAAAAAAAAAACAAGAAAAAAGTAAGTTTTCCATTCTTCACAGTTACAGAGAGAGACTTGGAAATGACATTAGAAAAATGGAAGTTAATTCAGGGATACAAATTGTTTTGTGACATTCAAAGAGTAAAGCCTTCAGTAACACTTAATGGACACAGGTGAAGGAGGAAGGGCAGAGTGTGTTGTCATCTGGTTTTGTTCAGTTCTGGTTGTTTGGGAATGTTGTGTTGGGCAACACTTTGGACCCTTCTTAGAATTAGAAATAAATGTATAAAATGCCTGTGGGAGTTAACAACTAGTGATTTGAATTCTGACAGCATCCTTTTATATTCTATTGAAAAAGCCACCTACGGAAAGGTACTCTGGAATGAGTTTAATAGAACACTAGAAATAAAAATGCCAGGAAGATGAAACTTTTGGGGACAAGATTCCAGTTCAGCCCAATTGTACCACCCTCCTTAAATTATATACCACTGTGAAGTCTAGTTCACAAGTTGTTCTGATCATGTGCAAATTATACACAGATAAGAACTCATACATTCCTTTCATCTCTGAAAGGAATAGACCTAAAAGGTGCAGGGTGCGGGGGAGGGAGGCAGGGAAAGACAAAAGAGATACATAACACTTTCAGGAATACACACCTGCCATTTTATAATCATCTCCTTGGGTTGGGAAGCTTGAACTCTTATGTTTTGGGGATTCTTATCTGGAGCTGAAAAAAACAAATGACACACATTAGGTTTATTTTTCTCACTGCACATTGAGTAAAAAGGAAAATATTTTATCTGTTCCTCAACAGACACTTAAATAACCCTGGTTCTATTTATTGATCTTAATATAGTCGACTGTTTTTAAAAAAGACTTAAGGCAACTTTATGACACATGTTATATTTAAAACAACAAAATATTGGTCCCGGGTGTAATATAGCTAACATCCAGTGAAACATACAGGGTTTGCTTTGCGTATCTGAGATTCAAACCTGCAGGTTAAAATAGCACACCTACTGTTTGAATGTGTTTTCATTCTAAACTGGCTCTACTTTTTAATTAAGAATTGTGGATAGACATAGATGCTGAGATCTGCCCCTAGGAAACCAAAATTAAATGCCTGTATTAAAATCAATAGGCAACTTTTAGTGGCAGCCAAAAGGAAATAGTATGGGGCTGGGAAGGTGGCTCAGTGGTAGAGTGCTTGCCTTGCATGCCTGAGGCCCTGGGTTTGATTCCTCAGCACCACATAAGCAAAAAGAAAAAACCTGGAAGTGGTGCTGTGGCTCAAGTGGTAGAGTGCTAGCCTTGAGCTGAAGAGCTGAGGGACAGCACCCAGGCCCAGAGTTCAGGCCCCACCATCGGACCCCCACCCCCCCAAAAAAAGGAAATAGTATGGATGATTTCAGTAGAAAGAACTAAGAGAGTTTTGTGTAGCACTCAATCAAATCTACACACACTAAAATGTACATTTCACAAGCATTTATTATCTTTATTTTTGTCTATTGCGGGGTTTGAACTCAGGGCCTGGGTCCTGTCCATGAGCCTCTTTGTGCTCAAAGCTAGTGCTCTACCACTTGAGCCAAAGCATCACTTCCGGATTCTTGCTCTCATGAAGACTTTTCTACTTGGGCTGGCTTCGAATCATGATCCTTAGATCTCAGCCTCCTGAGTAGCTAGGATTACAGATGGGGCACCCTGCTCTATATTATCTTACTTTGCTCTTTCTCAGGCCCAGAAGGAAATTATAACACAGCAGGATATGTATCTATCACTCAGGAAAACCAATAGATGGCCACAATGAGAACTGAAGCCAATTCAATAGCACCAATTATTTGAGGAAGACAACACATCCTAGGCAATTTATATAGATCCAGCACTACAAATGTGAATATTAATATTAGTCATGTTGAACATGTAGCAAGGTGTCACAATGAAACCCAAAGTTTTATTTCAGAAAACGGAATGCTTGACCTTATACATTGAACTTTAACTTAGCACTTGCTTTATGACACACCACTTAAACACGCTCTTAATTGTTGACAAGAATTCATATCACTGTCTTTCTATGCCACACTTCCCTAAACGTCTTGCTATCAAAACTCTTGGTAACACTTCTGAAACTGGTGCACTTCGAATATTGTGTGTGACTTTAGTTTATATAATTGAGCAAACAACAATTCTAACATCCTATAGTACTTATTCAACCTCCCTCCCTTTTTCTCCTCCTATTTTTTCTCTTCTTTTGTTCATCTGTCTGTCAGTCTGTCTGCTATCTGTGTCTCTCTCTCTTTTGTACTTTCTTTACTTTCTTAGATCGCAAGATGTAGCCAAAGTAGAATTAGTACTGGAGGACAGAGTCCTCTTACCTGCTGGTGGGGTTTCATGCTGTTCTGAAGGCTGGCTGGGCTGACTCCTCCCTACTTCGTTCACAGCCAGGACCCTGAACTGATACCTCACATAAGGAGCCAATGGTAACACAACCGTGGTTTCCTCTGCTCCGACCCTTGTCAGTTCCTCCCATCTTCCGGGTTCCTCTCTGTTTCCTTCGAATTCTACAATATACTCTGGCAGGAAGAACACGACACACCATTAGAACCTACTGCAGAGGCTGACATTCAACTGAGACTTATACACACTCTTACAAGCTTACAAGAGTGGTCTAAGAGTGATAACACGCCCAGGAACAGGGGGGAAAATGGCCATCATATTGATTTGACTCTATTGGTTGTAGAAAAAAAATCATTATTTCAGTTCTTCCTACCACTAATATTGCTATTGCGGTCATCTCCAGCTTCCCATGAGAGCCGGACGCTCCTGTTCTGTCTCTCTGACAAGTGGAGATTCGTTGGGGGATCCGGAACATCTAATGAAGAATAAAATACACAAAAGTAAGGAGCTGCAGATCAACGCCTTGTTTCCTGATTCTCTCTGACACAATGCTGGCCTCTGTGGGCCCAGGTCTCCATCTGACCTGCTCATATTTCAACAGTGCCAGCCTCCAGTGTCTGCCCCAAATGCAGCATCTTTCTGTCTCTTCACATCTTGCTTCAATCATTTTGCCCCCTTCCTTTTTTTTTTCTGATTGCAGTTCCCAAGACTCATTCCATTTTAGTTGTTTATTTATTTTTGTATATTAGGGCTTGAGCTCAGGGGCTGGGAGCTATCCCTTAGCAGTTTTTTTTCCCCCTCAAGGCTGGCTGGTGCTATACCCCTTGAGCCACACCTCCACTTCTACCTTTTTCCTTTTGGATGGTTAATTGGAGATAAGAGTTTCACAGACTTTCCTGCCAAGGCTGGCTTTGAATGGAGAACCTCACATCTCAGCCTCCTAGGAATGAGCCCAGTTCAAATATGAACTGAGGGCACTAAATGTTGCCTTCAGAGTAATGTTTAGCAATCAAGTTTCCTGGTTTACAAGAAGGAGCTGAGCCCAGGAATCTGCATTTGCAGACACATTTTTTTCCTGGCTGAAGATTACATACAAGAAGTGTGTCGGAAATGGGTCATTTACTTTGCTGCAGCTAATTTATTTGCTGCCTTCTCCTATAGGAGAATAGAGCAGGCAGAATAGTAAAGGAATAAGTAAGGATCATTATCTTATTAGCCTTTGCATTGTCCAAGGTGTTTGGCATTTAAATGTTTGTTTGCATAACATGAACTCTACTTTGAATTTTTATGGTAATATATAAAAACAAAATTTTCAGAATATAAGAGCAACGTGTCAATCCAGAAAAGAGTAAGAAGCAAGTTTATGTGGGAAGAAGCAGATGTGACCAAATGTGAGAGAAGTACTCACTGAGTAGGTGAGGACAAACAGTTGAGTGTTGGAGTGCTGTTGCTAAACACATGGAAATTTCTGGAAGTTTCCAAATAAAAAGAGTAATGAAATAGCATCTCAGGTGAAACTTACTGCCAGAATTTGTTCTAATGTTCTCAAGTCTATTCATGTTTGTTCAGAGGAGTTTCTAAAGCCTGTTTGCCCATACTGAGTATTTCAATTTTTGGAACTATTTATTGACTAACAGCATTGCTTCCAACTTAGAATAGAACATGCACATTTGTAAAGTGTGGAATATGACTGTGTCCAATGCTATATCTAGACTAGCAAGTATTTCCTCAAGAGTTTTTCTGCATCTCTGAGTTCAGAGAATGTATATTTCTCTTTAGCACGTAATAAGGACTCACTATGTCTTGAGGTTTCCTGGAACAAGGAAAGCAGACTATTATATCACATGTCTCTGAGATTCATGCAAACTTATCTTTAATTAACGTTCAACTCAGACTTTATAAAATGTTATTTTCACAGCATTTTAATATCGAGTCTTTTGGAAATGACTTCTGGTACAAGTTCACTTGTCCTGGGCTTCTAAAATTGCTTGTCAAGAATAAAGGCATCTTATAATCTGAAGCTACATCGATCGTCACTTATTGTCATTTGTTATTGAAATAAACGTTTGTAAACCAGTGATTGGAATAGATATATTAGCATAGAAACCTAAGAAAATCATTTCCTTTAATGAATTCTCTCACAGAATATATTTCAAATAGTAGTTTTATTTTTACTCTAAGTGACTAGGTAATACATGTAGTAATACACAAAATGAACTAGTGCTAGATAACTAGTCAGGTAAACACAGGAACCAAATTGTAAATTGCACAAGGAAATTGATAAGGAAACTACCAATTAGCATAGTGCTAATCCCCTTGTAGATACAACTATTCAAGATACTTCCACACAAACTCATGATTCATAATTTCCTCCTCCTTGTGGTACTTGAGAGAAATTCTAGTCTACCTGATGCTCAACTATTTTCTCTAGAAAATTCCTGTTGGGAAAATTAGCCGAAGATGGCACCTTTTGCTTGTAGAATCTTTTGTTGTTGGTGGGGAGAGGGGGCTTGAACTCTGGGCCTGGGCATTGTCCTTCAGCTCTTCAGCTCAAGGCTAGCTAGCACTCTATTACTTGAGCTATGTGGTGCTGAGGAATCGAACCCAGGGCCTCATACATGTGAGGCAAGCACTCTACCACTGAGCCACCTTCCCAGCCCCTACGTGTAGACTCTTAAAGCAGTTCACATACCTATCAAACATTTCACCTAAAAGTTCATCTTGCCAACTGTGCCAAGTCTGTAGCTTCTACAACTTGGGATATTATTCCTATTTTTCTGAGAAAACCTAGCCCGTGGTCATCGGCTTCACCAGAAGGGATGCAACCTGTCCGCGCTGTCTTCACCAGTCTACATTTAGAAGAGACTTGATGGTTTGCCTTTCTGTCTGTATCTCCCTTAGTTAGTAACCTACTTGTAGATCAAGGAAACTGAGGCACTAATGACACAAAGGCCTATTCCTAACAGTGATTAATCCTGTCATAAGATAGAGAAACATCAGCAAATAAAATGCTGCTAAGAAATTCTAAAGGTGCAGTGCCCGTGGTTCATGGCTGTAACCCGGGCTGCTCAAGAGGCTGAGATCTGGGTTTGAACCCAGGCCAGGGAGAAAAGTGCAAGAGACTCTTAAATTGACCGGGACAAAAATAAAACAAAATAAACTGGAAGTGGCAGTGTAGGTCAAGCACTGGAGCATCAGCCTTAATTAAGAAATGCCACATGAGACTACAAAGCCCTGAGTTCAAATCCCAGCACAAAAGACAAACAAAAACAACAACAAATGCTGAAAGACTCAAGGGTGCCTCCCCCAACTGAAAAGAAAGCATAAATGGAAACTGTGAAAATGTCTGCAGCCGTCCGAATCCCAGAAGAAAATAGCTGATGAGTGTGAAGGGATTCCAATTCATGGATGCTTTATGGGGTAGTAGAGCGCGCCGGCAGCCGGCTGGTGGGAAGGCGTGGCCAGCGTGGCCTCTGAAGGACTGGCCTGAGGGAGGCTCCTAGGAGAGCAGGGCGGCGGGCAGTGGAAGGCATCCGGCCTGCAGGGAGGAGTGAGGAGAATGGATTCCCCTGGCGCCCAGGGCTCCCGTGGACTGAACAAATGAATGCTAAAGAGCAGGCAGGGCCCGATGAAAAGGCTGGGTCAGAGCGGGTCAGGACCGGCCCTGGCCACTGGGCAACACCCTGAAGCTGGGGTCAGAGCTTTGAGCCTTGGCGATCTCGGGGCTGCTTGCACTGATTACCCTCCTGGAGTGCGCGATTTTCTAATTAGCATCATCACTTAGAAGTTACAGGAATCCCTTACAGAATGCATACAGTCCCTCCGCAGCCGGCCTGTACCCCGGAGGACTCAGGCAGGGATTCTGGTGTGGAACAGGGCGCGCGTGCCTGATGGGACCCCTCCCCCATGCGTGTCCTTCCACTCTCAGCCCCCTCCCCCAATGCTCAGCCCCATTTCTCTGCACGCCTTGAAAGGGCTGAAGCAGGCTTGGTGTTTCTGTCTGCTGATGGAATCTCTTCTCTCCCGCTGCTATTGATGAACTTCCCCCGGGGAGGGCAAAAGAAATTAAGCCTTAATGAAGATATATAAGAAGACGTGGGATCATTAGTGACACCAAAATGGATGCTGAAGGGGTGAGACTAGCATGAGCTCTTTCATCTGGGATCCATGTCCTTCCCCAGCCACAGGGGGAGACGTGCACAGAGATGCGTGTACTCACCAAGGACGGTGACTTGAGTTACCTCAATGGCACTATCCAGAGCAGTCTGCGCAGTACAAGAGTAAAGGCCTTGGTCGTCCAAAGTCACATTAGATATGGTCAAGTTAGCACCATCAATCACTATCCTATTAGGGGGGAAGGAGGAAGAAAAGCACATGATGAGAACAAGAACAACCGAATACCAGAAACAGCGCTTTCCAAGCTGTCGATCCCCAGATCAACATCTATTGCGTTTATGTTTGGAAATGTCAGAATGAACCCTATCATTTCGTAGCATTCAAAAAAGGCTACGGGAGCTGGGAAGGTGGCTTAGGGGTAGAGTGCTTGCCTAGCATGCATGAAGCCCTGGGTTTGATTCCTCAGTAGCACATACACAGAAAATGCCGGAAATGGTGCTGTGGCTCAAGTGGTGGAGTGCTAGCCTTGAGCCAAAGAAGCTCAGGGACAGTGTCCAGACCCTGAGTTCAAGTCCCAAGATTGGGGGGGAAAAAAGCCTATGGAATATATATTTGGGTCCCTGATATTCTTTCCCAGGTAAGATGAGGCAATGTTTAGACCATTAGAAACATAGACACAAGTAGGGTCTCTTAGTAAGACACATGGTGGTCTTGGGTAATTCTACTGTGCTGTATCTGATTCTGTGTTATAAAGAGGTAAATACATCTACTTGAACAACTAAGAAATGCATGTTCCCTATGGAAAGTGATTTGTGGAAAAGCAAATAACATTTCGCATAACATACATGTGCCCATAGTCAGAGATGGGATCACATTTTTAAAAATTATAAAGTCATCTGCGATGTACAGCAGGTCAAGATGGAATTACTTCTGGCCATGGTTTAGCAGTATGCCGAACTTACAATTACTAGCATACATTGGAAAACTGCTATAAGGAATTATCAGGAAGACCTGAAGAGGTCACCTGGGATGTTCCTTCCAAAGGTAAATTCCTGAGTCCCATGAACCAGAACACCTGTGGTTGAGTCTCAATCTTTTGACAGTTTTGAAGAACCAGTAACAGTTCTACAATTTGGCCACACGGTGGCAGTCTAGTACTACTTTCTGCAAATCTTTTCAACCAGCTTTCTATCATTTGGTTTACATCATTTGTTGGTTTGTAACGATTTACTACCAGCAAATTGCTCCTTTATAAATGTACCTTTCACTCTGCACCTATGAATCATCAACATCAATGTTCATGTACTTAAAAAAACAAAGTGCCAGTAAAATAAATTCACCTAGTGACACTCTCATTAAAATAATATAAGTAGTGCTACCTTTGCAGAGAGGAAGACACATAAATGAAACATTTTGATAGGCAGCTCAAACTGTCAGAGGTGTGGAAAGCTCAAACTTACCAGAAACTGCAGTGAAACTGAACTGCTCTACCTCTTGATGGTAGACAGTCTCATGTCTACACTAATAACTGAACCAGGGGTCAATGAATACCACTGGATACGGATGGTCAATAATGACACTATATTCTACATTGGATATAAATAAATGTCTCAGTTCATATTTATCCTGTATCCATTTGCTGCAACATCTGAAGAGTGTGTTCCTTGAGGAGAAATAAATGAGGAAAATTGCATGCTGTGATGAAGTATACAGGGTATTCTGACTCATAACGAAATTGATTTGTTTCTGGCTTATCAATAATCACATTCGTCATGGTAGATAGTTCAACATTCCTATTCCCTATCCCTAAAGCCTCCCTTCTTTCCAACAGCTCAGCACGCTATCTCTGAGTGGGATTGTTGGTTTGTTTTCCCTCAAGTTCATGGCCTCTTATGAGGACACCCCTTACAGAGACCACCTTGTAATCTTTGCATCCCCTTTCTATTCCCTCCAGTTTCCAAGTGACGAGTGTTGTGGCCGGTTCTTTGCAGCAGGAGGAATTTCAGATGTGGCTGAGGCTCTCCCAGTGAGGACAGGAGTCAGGTTCGCAGGCTCAGGTGAAGTGGCCTCTGCCCCTCTCTGAGCCATCAGAGCACACATTGGACCGGCAGTGACTCTGCCCTCAGTGGTATCCATGGGGTGAGGTGGGTGTGGTGATATCAGCCATGGCCACAAACCTGGCTCACAGCCGCAGTGCCGCTGTGCGATCTAGAACCCAAAAGAAGCCAGGCGCTGGTGGCTCATGCCTATCATCCTAGCTACTCAGGGGGCTGAGATCAGAGGATCAAGATTCAAAGCCAGTCCAGTCAGGAAAGTTCATGAGACTCTTATCTCCAATGAACCACCAGAAAACCGGAAGTGGCGCTGTGGCTCAAGTGGTAGAATGCTAGCCTTGAGCTGAAGAGCTGAGGGACAGCGCCCAGGCCCAGAGTTCAGGCCCCACGACCCATGATCATCCATTTCCTTGCAAGTGACATAGCAGTTTTTCCTATGGATGAATGAGATGTCATTGTATAGATACTACATGTACCGGATCAAAAGTAGGGAGTGTTTTGTGGGTTTGCATGTCATTCTTGTGCAGGGGCCAGGCGAATGTGTGTGACCAGTTTGTAAAATCTTAAACCAAGCACAGAATCTGACCCATCATGACTGTCTTTCTTACCTGCCATCTTCGGTGCCATTGATTTCAAAGCCTTCTCCATCTTTGCTCCAGGACAGCTTCAAACTGCGCTTCAAATGTGAGTCACAGTTGCTCTCGCAATGCAACTCAAGCATGTGGGATTTGTGGACTCGAGGATTCTTAGGGGAAACGGTGAGTTTTGTAGCATCTGTTTTTACATAAAATATAGATAGGAGTTACTATCACAGGGCACAGCTTACTTTGTAATCAAGTGCCTGCAACTGAATCAACCAAAATTGTTAGCTTTCCTAGGCAAATCAGCAGGTAATGCTCACCCCAAATGTAATGTTCTAATGCCATCTCTCATTATTACTGTCTTTCTTGGCAGGCTTGGTCATCTGGCAAAATATGAGTAAAGTGCCAAAATACAGCTCAGCAATTTTTCTTATTATGCTTAGGTATAAGGAATAAGCAAACTATAAGCAAATGAATGCTTTTAGAAGCTGAAAATGATTCCATTTCTCCATCTGTTGCTTTTTGTTGTTGTTGTTGGTTATGGGGCTTGAAATCTGGGGTTGGACACAATCCCTCAGCTCTTCATCTCAAGGTAAGTGCTCTACCACTTGAGCCACAGTGCCACTTCTGGTTTTCTGGTGGTTTATTGGAGATAAGAGTCTCACAGATTTTTCTGCTTGCGCTGGCTTTCAACCATGATCCTGAGATCTCAGCCTCCTAGTAGTTAGGATTACAGGCGTGAGCCACGGGCGCCCAGCTTCTGTTGCTTATTTATTTATTTAGTTAGTTTTATTTTATTAAATTTTTTGTTGGTCATGGGGCTTGAACTCTGTGCCTGAGCACTGTCCCTCAGCTCTTCAGCTCAAGTCGAGCGCTCTACCACTTGAGCTACAGCTCCACTTCCTCTGTTGCTTTTTAATATGTAATTGGAACCTTATTTTAAAAGCAGGGGAAAGTTAGTTGATTTTCTGTTACCCACTCCCTTTTATTTTGTTTGTATTTGTGCCAGTACTGGGACGTGAACTCAATGCCTTTACCTTTTTCAATCAAGGCTAGAACTCTACTAATTGAGCCACAGCTCTACTTCCAGGTTTTCACTGGTAATTGGAGATGAACATCTCACAGACTTTCCTGTCTGGGGAAAAACTTCGTTCCATGATCCTCAGATCTCAGATTGTTAAGAAGCTATCATTACAGGTGTAACTCACTAGTTGTCTGACCTAAACAGGACTGCTAAATATCATTGGTCATTGATCACTAATAACACCAAACTCCGTGTCGTACAAAGCCCTGGTGCATACATCATGCTTGCAATCATCTTTTAGATGATCTTCAATAAAGGATCGATTAAAAGGGGCCAACAGAACTATATAAATCAGATTGAAATCAAATTGTTTCACTTGAGGATATGAAAACCTACAGAAAAACCATTTGAAAAATCATGCAAAGTTTAAAAACAAAAAAAGAAGTAAAAATACTTCTAATATCCAGATTGGCTGTGACTGCAGTTTTTCCAATCGCGTTTTCGACCCAACAAGAGTAAGACCCTGCATCTTCTTCCGTAGCCTTCCGTATCTGCAAGGTGCCATTTTCATACACATGGTACCGGCGGCCTTCCAGAGGTTTAGCTGCGTCCACGGTCTGCCTATTGAAAAACACATAGCATCAATTAACTCGGATGGGATGGCATGCTACGCTCCTATTCTCTGCTCATTGATGTTATTGTCTCTTCCTCTGGTGCTTAGTCCATTGAAATTTACAGTTGTTCTTAAGTTTGCTCCTGATCTGTGGATAGTCTAGGCAGCCAAGCCCAGGTTGGAGCTTCTGCCGTCTTCCTCAGTTACCAACACCGCTTTGCATCAATCCTCAGAGATTCATAAATATATTCTGGCTTATTGATGGTGAACTCTATAGTTAATGATCGTTCCCATGCACTACATGGGAAAGTTAGTACCTGAGAGACATAACGAACCCTTCCACACCTCCTGCTGTCCTGGGAGAATATTGGTCATTCAGAAATATTAGAAGCCAGGAAAGCCCTTCCATGGTGTGGGCACACGAATACACCTCATCCACCTCGGACTCCTTTTCTCCTACCTCTATCCATTTTCCAACCTCTCCCTGCCACAGCTTGATGGACCCTTTGTATTTTTGTAATAGGTGACAGCTCAGACTCAAAAATTGCCAGCATGTCGGCTGCTCACGAGGGGGGGGGGGGCGGGAGGGAGGGAAGGGGGCGAACCAAGGCAGGGATGAAGTGGAGGTGAAGGCAGGTCCTGCCTTGGGTGCATTATTTAAGAGGGAGTCAAAGATTCCATTGAGACAAGGGAAAATATCTCTGTGGATTACGCCCAAAATAAAGACAACAATGCCCCACATCACAAACCCAAAAATAACGCGATTGTAATTAGAGACAACGTGTGAATATACTTGAATGGCAAGCTCACAGCTTTTACTCTGTCTGAGGCCAGCAGAATAATGGTCAACTCTTTAACAGTAGATTGAGCAGATGGTTTCAGTAAAAACGTGGTAGATCCACATGGCAACACATGCTATGATATTTATTATATGAATGCTGGTAATGTTCCTATACTGACTGAATTGTTCCTAACTTAATTATGTGATTAATTACACAATTAATTGTGTGATTACTTCTAAAATCATTTCTATAATTATATAGCTAGTGGTTAGATAATTATATGTAGATAACCATATGTTAATTATATCGTTATATTTTATTAATATAAATATATAAATATACTTAGATAAGCATATTAAGTATTAATTTATAACTACATATTAGTAATATAAGTATATAGGGGTTTTTGGTTGTTTATTTTTTTTGCCAGTTCTGGGGCTTGAACTCAGCTCTTGGGTGTTATTTTTGAGCCTCTTTGTACTCAAGGCTAGTGCTCTACCACTTGAGCCACAGTACCACTTCTGGCCTTGAGTGGTTTATTGAAGACAAGAGTCTCAAGACTTTCCTGCCCAGGGCTGGCTTCGAACCATGATCCTCACATCTCAGCCTCATGAGTAGCATAATCCACTGGTGCCCGGAAGTATACGTGAATTGAATTAACTGAAGATTATTTGTTAAGGTGATCCTGGAATGACCCCACTAACAGCTGGCCTTAGATCTGCTCCTAGTGAATAAACAAACCCAGATTTACCATGATCTTAGGAATTCCTTTGCTTCTTTGCTTTTCTTCTTGAACACAGACGTCTCCCCTGTCTCTGCCCACATGGGATGGCCATGATGGATGGTTTCTTAGCTTTAACTAATCACCTGTACTCTCTTAGCACCCAGAAACACTGGCCCCACACAGCAGTGTGGACACAGCTCAGCCCATCACAAGACACATAAGGAAATAGGACCAAAAAAACTCCCCCAATCCCTCATCAGAAGAACAGGTCACGCTGGCTTACCAGGTCACAACTGCTTCGGGTGAAGCGAAGAACTCGCAATGTAAGAAGGCACTGTACCCAGCCACGGTGGCGTAGTTCTCTTCATCTTTCGTTTTGATCAGTGGGAGGACATCTATTGGAAAAGGACGAGGCTATAGTTTACATAGAAGACCTCTGGGCAGATCAGGCTTTATGATCTCCAAACCACGTTAATGAGAAGGGAAGACGGATGGTTACAGGACAGAGCCCTGAGTCTGAAAATGATTCCAACTCCATAGGTCTTGCAAGTGTCATTTTAGTATGGAATCCAATGCCCACAGGTAGGACAAAAGAGGATTTGATTTTCCACGCATGTTTTGTGTCACAAGAATGGTGTGGGGAAGGGTAGGCACAGAAACAATGGGACAAAGGGTGAACTAATTCAGCAGTGATGCTCACCGGACACTAGACTGGAAATGAACTCTGCAACTTGGGGGGAAGCGGGGTCGGGAGGGAGAAAATGAGGGAAGGGGTGACACTGTTCAAAAAGAAAGGTATTCATTACCTGACTTAGGTAACTGTCACCCTGTGGACCTACCCCCTTACACTAGAAGTAAAAAAAGAAATCATACAAAATAATTAAACGGATACGTGGGTAATGATAACCTTGACCCATTTTCCCTCAGAAAAGAGTAAAGTAAATGTGAGGGCCTGGTGGGGTTGAGGTAGATGGGGGGGTGGGAGGGGGTGGGGGTGGTGCTGATGGAAGGGTACTCATAAGTGGACCTGCTGCATTGATGCCCCGGTGTACAACCACTTAGGGATAAATAATAATCCTTGATGAATTAAAGGAGGAAAAGGGAGAGCCGCTCAGGTGTGCTCTCCAGCACACTCACCCACAACATCAATGTTGACGTTGGTGAGGATGGTTCCGTGCACGTTGGAGGCCTCACACTGGTACACGGCAGTGTGATTTGGGTGGAGGTTGGTAAAACTGACTTCGTTGGGGAGGACAACATCACCAGCAAATGGATGGTCTGCAAAAGATGAAAGAATGATCCGGAGAATGATGAAGAGCAGGACATGAACTATTTAGACACCATTTGTCCAACGTGTCACACAGAATTTATATTTTAAGACCAGGTTGAAGGATAGTTGAACAGGGCCAAACACATTAGGCTTTCCTAAATGAATCATGGAGATTTCTTTTCAGACCCTTTTGTACTTTCCGTCTTCCTTTGCCTAGATATTCATTGTGGAATAGCTATTGGGTTATAGACCATTGCCTGGCTAGGTCTTGGCACCCAATAAGATGGCAGGCGATTACTGCTGTGTAAGTCCTCCTGCGGATGGACTGAAACTCTCTTACTTGTCTGAAGTAAGTCTAGTTTAGTACCAGCAAAAATCATGAGGTCAATGCATCGTGGGTCCATTCATCCATGTAGTGGTCCTTGCTTTCTCTTTTGACACCAAGTTCCTGTTTTACAAAGAAATTGTTCCCTACTTTTCTGCAGTAATAATGATTGTGTTATTTTGGGGACTCATAGAAAACCTTAAATCTCCAATAGTAAAAGAAAAAGATTTCCTTATACATCTTTTCTTCCAGGTCTCCAATAAGAAAAGGATTTTTCTTATATATCTTTTCTTCCTGGGAGTCATAAATGAATACACTTTTTTTCCTCTCTAGACTGTAAGCTGCAGGAAGAAGTATCTTTAAGCATATCCACATGATTACACAGTGAGTCCATAGCTCTGGAATATTATCTCTCACAGAACACACAGTATACATTTGTGGAAAGGGCTGCAAAAAAAATGAGAATGGGTGGCATTTTATTCATGAGAGACTCATTACAGAGGCTGAAAAAATAGTCCCTGAAACAGATCAGTGCTCTCAGCCTCAGAATTTATGAGGATTTTATCTTAGATTGGAAAAGGAAGGTTGCAGATGTTATTAAGGTTAAAGACTTTCAGACAGAGAAACTATCCCAGATGAATCAGGTAGACCCCATGTAGTTATATTGCTTCTTAAAAATCAGAAGCGTTGGAGCTGGAAATATGGCGTAGTGGCAGATTGCTTGCCTAGTATGCATGAGGCCCTGGTTTGACTCCTCAGTACCCCTTAAACAAAACAAATAATAAATTGTATTTTTTTGGTGGTCACAGGGCCTGAACTCTGGGCCTGGGTGCTGTCCCTCAGCTCTTCAGCTCAAGGCTAGCGCTCTACCACTTGAGCCACAGCACCACTTCCAGGTTTTTCTGCTTATGTGGTGCTGAGGAATCAAACCCAGGGCCTCATGCATGCAAGGCAAGCACTCTACCACTTAGCCACCTTCCCAGGCCCGATAAATTGTATTTTTAAAATAACAGAAGAGCCATGTAGCCAGAGGGAGGTACAAAACTATAGAACAAAATGGTCAGAGAGATGTAAGGATGCTGGTTTAACCAAGGGCTTGGAGTGTGTGTGTGGGGGGGGGGGGTGGATGAGGAGGGCGTCATGAGATGGGTAATTGGAGCAGGCTATGGGATGGGAAAAGCCAAGAATGCTCAGCTGTCCTGACATCTTGATTTTAGCTCAGTGAGACTCCGTTAGACTTCTAACTCACAGAAATATATAATCATAAATGTACCTCATTTGAAACCACTGAGTTTGGGGGCAATTCGTTAGAGTCAATTAGATAGTGAATATAGTTCTTGAGGAAAATTGATCAAGTATCCTTGGAGAATTAGATGGCTAGCTCTTTTGAGTTCTTGCAGGCAGAATGCTCGAAGAGCGCTGCGAGGTCTGTGTGTCTGAGTTGATGCTTTACGCCACACACACACACACACACACACACACACACACACACACACACACATGTCTATGCTTTACCGAGCTACCCTGATCCTTCCTCACATTCTCTAGGCCTTCTGGACAGCTCTGAATGAACACAGCCTCTGGAGCGGCCAGGAATCCCTGCTGTGCTCCTCTTACCAGTCTGTGGAAGGTCAGCAACAACCACAACCACATAGCTCGAATGTCGCAGGGCCTGTGCATACGCACATTGCAGTCTGGCTCCAGAGACGATAACCAGACGGAAAGTTCTACAGTCCAGCCACCACCCCGCATGGCTGGCTGTATTTATCTCATTCAGCCCAAACAAACGACTACTTTCTTCATTTTGTAGCTTAGAAAGTGTAAGCTTGGGGAGGAGGGATTATCCAATAAACAGCTCAAGGCCACACAGCTAGGAAGTTCACACAGCCTAGAAGGAACCCCAGTCTGTGGTCCAGGGGGAGGTCTCCCAGATATGTGCAAGTCTAAGGCACAAGAATAAATGGAAAGCGTGAAGTATATCTAATATTTGAACTTGCTCTTGATTGAGCTGAAGCATAACATATATTCTCTCTCCTCTTGTTTGCACAAACTATATTCAAAGCAACTTGAGCTCTGGGTTTGGGTTGAAGTTGTGGACTTCGAGGTCTATGTCAGAGCATGGTATGGGGAGAAGACAGGTCTTCTGTTCTGGTCCATTTTAGCCTTTCTGTGCTACGCTTATCCATGCAGGTCTCAGAACTGACAAGGACATTTGGTCTGGGATATTGAAGAATGGTTAAGATTCCTGGATCCTGGGACATGTGCATTCATTTGAACCTGACATGACTTTTGGTCCCTGAAAATCATGGAGACAAGTAGGATGTCTGATGACCAGTGAAGAGACAAAGGTTACTGCCACTGGATGTCAGAGAGGTCCTGACTTCCCAGCTGTGTTCCCAGACACTCAGAAACTTTATTTCTTTTCAGGGAAAGGAGTCAATAAGTGTCTTTCCTTCTTTGGTGCATCTGGTTCCTCATTTAGCTGCATTTAAAAAAAAACTTCGGTTTTATAGATGCTTCTTAAGTTAATCTAATCATACTTTATTTCTGGGTCCCCTATACATGACACATTCCCATAAGCAGTCAAGTTGCCCAGAAACAGGCACTTTCTGACTTCCTGCTCTGCCGTTCCAGCCACTTCCCAGTTCCAGTTTTCACACGCCCAGTGTGTCTGCCTGTTCACCATCCCATCCAAGCATGGAGGTGCCCGTTTCAGCACCCCTGGTAAGCTAACTCACGCTCAGCCGGGGCACCATTGACTCTCCACGTGATGGTGGGTTGAGGATACCCTCCAGCCTCACATAACAAGATCCCACTGCTGCCTGTGCTGAACACACAGCTCTCAGGCTTCTTGGTCCAGTAGGGAGGCTCTGGAAACAAAGAGAAGGGCTGATCAGGGCTCCATCTATACAGAAAGGTTAGAAAAAAGTTAAGGCCTGCATTTCTCCTGCGCACCAGCAGAGGGCAGGCACCACAACTCTTTCACAGGAGTAGCTTTCTGTACACTTGCTCTGCAAATGAAACTGGGCATCTTTGTGTGTGTGTGTGTGTGTGTGTGTGTGTGTGTGTGTGTGTGTGTGTGTGTGTGTGTGTTTAATTTGGACTCCATGTATAATAACTCAACACACTAAAAATAGTCATATATAGCCACTTTATTTAGCTACAAGAGTAAATCTCCCTAGCTGAAAATGAAAGAGGAAAAAGCACAGAGTGCTGGCTTCAGCTTTGCAGGCTGCAGCAGGGGTACAAGCAAAAGATCTGAGAAATGACACTGAGAAATGTAATTTGAGAACTTGTTTTAATGAAAGTAATTGGAACTGTCAATATTTTGTTTCTTATCTAATGACATTCGCTTTGGGGGGGCTTGCTTTTCTTTATTATTCTTAAGTAGTCTTACAGGTGTAAGGGTTTGAATTTAACAAAC
Organism: Dipodomys spectabilis; assembly: GCF_019054845.1. Classification (NCBI taxonomy): domain Eukaryota; kingdom Metazoa; phylum Chordata; class Mammalia; order Rodentia; family Heteromyidae; genus Dipodomys; species Dipodomys spectabilis. The sequence goes on along the minus strand of NW_024870731.1, from coordinate 34,664,452 downwards.
CAGTTCATGAGCATAATAATGCATCTCGATCAATATCAGCCTTTGCATTATTCTTCTGCAAAGGTGCAGACTTGGCTGGTTTCGAACCCATTGTTATATCTATCTAACGAGTGAATTTGGACATATTTTTTTTCTTTGTCAGATGTGGGGCTTGAACTCTGGGTCTGAGAGCTCTCCCTGAGTTCTTCAGCTCAAAGCAAGCACTCTACCCCTTGAGCCATAGCACCACTTCCGGTTTTCTGGGAGTTAACTGGAGAGAAGAGTCTTTTTTCCTTTCCAGGAACTGAGATCCTCAGATCTCAGCCTCCTGAGTAACTAGGATAACAGGCATGAGCTACCAGCACCTAGCTAAATCAGGAAATATTGAGTTAACTGAACACCATTTTTTGGAGATGAAGGGATTTGGTTTGCAGGCTTTACTTTTGGTCTGGCTATGTAACCACAATAAAATCAACATGTGGGACTTACATGAAAAAGCTCTAAGAGCAGACACATTATCCTGTTTACAGCAGAAAACCATGACTATGGCTTTTCAGAGCATCTAAAACTAAAGATCATGAGAGGATAATATTCCTTTCAATTTGCCAATGTAATAAAATCATGGTTTCCATTTCTATTATCAAATTTCCTTAATCTCTTAATATAGATACCTCTGAGAATCTATATTAAGATCTACTGCTGTTAAGAAGGAAGCCAGTCTTGAGGTATCAGCACCTCTAATCCTTTCACCTCACAGACGCTGGACTGAGCTTTGGAGAATCATCTAATTTTCCCAGTGCTGTCAGCACAAACATCCCCATTTCCTCTGTCTGCCACTTCATGGGTCTGTGGACAGGGCCTATGGGAGAATCAGCCTGGACTCAAAGCTTTGTGGTTAGCTTCCAATTAATTGCTCCTTTTTAATCTAGACTAAAATGAGAAACAATGTCAGCTTGGTTTACCAACTATCGATTGCTTTGTGCTTGCAATCGAGACTCCTCAGTATCCATTGCACACTCTCTAGGAGTTGTGACTAAACCTCACCATAGCGGTTTTTTCATACATTTTATGAAGGTTTCGATGTTCATTTTTCAGCCTCCCAGGCCTGCTCCCTGGCAGAAGTTGGTCCTGAGTAGAGGTAGACAAATTTCTGCCCTGCGGTTTGAAAGACTTGAAGCATGACATCTCCCAGTCTTCACTTACTCTCCAGCTGGAACTCTCAGTATTGACACAAAGATTCAATATGCAAAAGTGCAATATCGAAATAAATAGTGAGAGTCCTTGGCCTAGTGAGCTTATGAGAACTAGGGAGGGTTCCTACTCTTCCTTGTGCCTCTTCTGTTTGGCACAAGTCAGACACTAGTATATATAGAGGAAACAAAAGAACCCACCACCAGAGACTCCAGGGAAGAAGAGATCAGAGAAAGAAGGAGTACCTCAGACAGTATGGAACCCTTGTGTTCTGGTGATTCATGGTCTCATAATTGCATATGGTTGTTGGGATTAAACTACTTGTTCCCTAAAGAAAGTATAGTAAAAGCTGAGTACAGTGGCTCACATCTGGAATCCCAGCTACACAGCTGGGAGAGATCAGAAGGTCTGCAGTTTGATTAACCCTCGCTCAAAGTTAGGGAGGTCTGATTTCCACAACCCCCACGCAAAAAAAGGCAGAGGATTAAATATGAAGACTTTGGTTCCATGATGGCCAGAGGCAAAAAAAATGAGACCATACTGATAAATAACTCAAAGCTAATGAGATGAAGGGCATGAATCAAGTGGTAAAGCAGTTGCCTAGAAAGCTCAGGGTTCTGAATTCAAATTCCAAACCCAGTAAAAGAGAGAGAGGGAGAGGGAACAGAGAGAGAGGGAAGGGAAGGGAAGGGAAGGGAAGGGAGGGGAAGGGAAGGAAAGGGAGGGGAAGGGAAGGGAAGGGAGGGGAAGGGAAGGGAAGGGAGGGGAAGGGAAGGGAAGGGAGGGGAAGGGAAGGGAAGGGAGGGGAAGGGAAGGGAAGGGAGGGGAAGGGAAGGGAAGGGAGGGGAAGGGGAGGGAAGGGAGGGGAAGGGGAGGGAAGGGGGGGGAAGGGGAGGGAAGGGAGGGGAAGGGGAGGGAAGGGAGGGGAAGGGAGGGGAGGAAAGGGAGGGGAAGGGAGAGGAGAGAAAAGAGAGAAGACAAAGGAAAGAGAAAGTAAAAATAAAAATAAAAAGTAGGACCATATTGGGCCATTAGTGGCTCACACCTATAATCCTAGCTACACGAGAGGCTGAGATCTGAGGATCAGAATTAGAAACTTGCCTTGGAAAGAAAGTCCATGAAAATCTTATCTCCCCTTAATCACCAAAAAGCCAGACACTTTGAGCTGTGGCTCAAGGGGTAGAGCACCAGCCTTGAGCAAAGAAAGCTCAGGGACAATGTCCAGATTTCAAGTTCCAGGACTGCCACTCAATGACTAACTAACTAAATAAATGAATAACTGTTAGCATAAAGACGTTAGCTTGGTGGATTTGGGGAACATTGAGGTGTGGGCCAGAGGTAAGCCAAAGACAAATAAAAAAGGTATATTTTCCAAAGCTCTTCATATGCAAGTATATGAATGTTAAGATCTAGTTGACAGAATGGAAAACACAGAAGGATGGGTAAAATTGAAGATGCAAGGGAAATTTAGAAAAATCCCATTCTTTCATGAATTATGCAAAGATATGTGGTAACTGATAACTATGCTGAAGCTTTATGTGGAAACTTTACCCACTTCACTATAATTGTTAACAAGACAATAAGATCATAAACTGATCTTTTACTGATAAAAATAGAAATATCAGTGTCTAAACACTGACAATATAATATGCAAACTAACAGAAGATGTTTATCATTGAAAGGAAAACAAAACCCGCACAGGAAATTCTGTGGAGCACATGGGCAGCCAAGATGGCGCTGGGAGAGAGTAGAGTGGGCAGAGCCCAATTGATCTGCGGATCAGGGCCTAACCAGCCCAAAGGCTCAGGTGCATGATAGGGTGTGACCTTGACAGTGATTGGTTCCTCTTCCTCCCTTGCCATGCCACCCACCCTTTTTGTCTTTAAAAGGGGCTGCTCTCAGTTAATAAACGAGTTTTCTACCTGCTGGATTTGGCTCCCGGGCTGAGGGAGGCTGGGGAACAATGGGCAAGCCCTGCACTTACCTTTCCTCGGACCCCGTCCGTCTTTTGTGGGAGGGACGAAGACCCAACAAAATTTGACATCTATTAAACAGTATTTTCTTAGGAAAACTGCTTATCACAAATTCCTATTAAATATTTATATACTAATAGCCAAATTACTGGGTTTATCAAAAGGTAGATTTAATTGTATGTGTATGTAGTGACTGTGTGTGTGTCTGTTCTGTGGCTTGTACTTAGGGCCTGGGTACTGACCCTTAGCTCTTTTGCTCAAGGCTCGTGCTCTATCACTTCAGCAACAGCTCTACTTCTGGCATTTAGTTGGTTAAGAAGATAAGAGTCTCACAGCCTTTCTTTTCTGGGCTGGCTTTGAACAGTTATTCCCAATCTCAGCCTCCCAAGTAGCTAGGATGACAGGTGTGAGCCATTGGCACCTGGCCTATTTGCAAATTTTAAGAAATAAATTTCTGCTGGACACTGGTAGCTCACACCTGTCATCCTAGCTACTCAGGAGGCTGAGCTCTGAGGGTCCAGGTTCAAAGCTAGCCCAGGCAGGAAGAGCATGAGACTCTTATCTCCAATTAACCACCAGAAAACTAGATGTGGCACTGTGGCTCAATTGGTAGAGTGCTAGCCTTGAGCTGAAGAGCTGAGAGACAGCACCCAGGCCGAGTTCAAGCCCCACAACTGACAAAAAAAAAAGAAAGAAAGAAAGAAAGAAGAAAGGAAGGAAGGAAGAAGGAAGGAAGGAAAGAAGGAAGGAAGGAAGAAAGGAAGGAAGAAAGAAAGAAAGGAAGGAAGAAAAAGAATTTTCTTATTTGAAAATAGAGTTTTCTTAATTTCAATGATGGAGTTGTATCTCAAATCAGGTATCAGTTCAAGTAATTTGGAATTGTGGATATATAATTATCAACACTAGATTTCTATTACATTTCTCAAATTCATGTCCTAAAAGATTCAAAAGTTGATGGCATAAAAATTATTGGTAGGAGGTTATTTTTAAATAATCAGTTGAAATATGCTTGCTATCATGGGTTGATTTCTAATGTATTTAGAATGGTTTGAATCCCATTCCCTTCTGTCTCTTTACTATGTGTGCATTCATGCTACGCATGCCAAGAAAGTACAGTATGTACAGTTTAGGCATCATGGCTGGCTTTGCCCCTATAGAAAACAGGATTTGAATTATAGTTTTATTTCATATTTAGAATATTGCAGCTTAAAATATAAACTTCAGGAATCAAAGTTTCTCAATACCAAAGAAATACCACAAATAGAATGTCTTACAAGCAATACTTTTACTTAAGCATAGAGGGTATTTTTCTAAATGGATCATATCTGCAAAGTTTACAGTAAATACCGCCTTTTTACCCCTTCCCATGGGTCACCTTTATTACTTGATGTGGGTCCCTAAGCAAGTGAAAAAAATAATTAAAAAATAAAAACATAAAAGGAAGAAGTTTCAATAAAGCAGTAGAAAATTGAACAGGGGTGAACTCATGCACCTAGATGATGAATAAAAATTATATTTACTATATTCAAAATTAGCAGGAAAATAGAGATGTTGAGCGCAATTTTCTTTTCATGGTACATTGGAAGAGCATCTCCTAAAGCATACAACTGAGGGTCCATTTAGTAGTCTCTCAATAAGGGAAAATGATTAAATGTTCCTCATAAAAACATTATTTATATCTCCACAGTGCTATTAGCTGTTTTATGAAGAGTGGGAACAATTTGTTCAGGGAATGTACATTCTTTTGGACTCCTATAGCCCACGTTTTAAATTGCATGATTAATTTTACATCTTTGATTACTTTTGCAACCCTTGCAATTCTTTTTGAGAGCTTCAGCCTTAATAGGCAAGAAAACTGTGGGCAGATTGTTAAAATATTCAGCTACCAGAGTAATGCCCCAACCATCTGGAAGGATTTCTACTAGTCAGCAAACTTGGAGCAGGGAGAGCTCACAATTCCACATGTCTGCTTCATGTGTCCATACGTGTTTGCTGGACAAAGGGCCAAGGGACCATGTTGTATGGTAGAACCAAATGGACTGGAGACTGAAGTTAGACATTAAAAATAAACTCTTCCTCTCTGAATTTCTTTGTGATGAATACAGTGCTAGGGGAATATTTTCTTGTTGCCAGATGTGCAGGTTAATGTCCGATATTGAGTTTTTCTTCTAGATAGGTTTTTCCTTTTGTTGAATGAAGGAAAATGAAATTCTCATCTTGATTTTTTTTCCCTACCTTAGCTTATTTCAGAGTTTTTTTGGAAACACAGCATTATTCCAAACAGGGATATGACTAATCAATTATCCTAACATTTACTTGCAAGTGGAATTTGTGTCCAAGTCTTTTTTTCCCACCCATTAATTAAAACACCAGGTCATTACTTAGGTCTTCCTTGTTCAAACTGAAGCTTTAAGTGGTGAACTTTATTGGAATATTAATGAGAGCCTGAGAGCTCTAATTCACTAAAGGATCACCCTGGAGAGACAATTTCTTTCAATAGTTAAGCCTGGGCACAGTACTAAAGAAGTACAAATGCAGTAATTATTCCATTATTCTGATCAATACAGTCAAGTAAACCACAGATAGAAGACTTCAATGTGATCAGACCTCAAGAAAATAGTCTCCATCAATCAATTTCACAGGAGGGCCAGATAACCTTTACCACTGAAGAGCAGGCACAGATTCAATATCTACATTTGTGACTGCTTGGGTTTTGTTTTGTTTTTCATTTTAAGTGATGTCATCCTTGTTTAACTATTTCTATTGATAGCTTAAAAAATACCATAAAACCTCAGTTGACCTAAAAGCTTGGATTTATAGAGAAAAGATGTATTTTTGTATTTTAGGAAAAGAAATGAATGCTTATGACTTACAAGAAATTCTTTCCTTTTCATTCTAAACTGCATACTGAATATAATCTAAACTCAAGATACAGTCTAGAAAATGTGGGAGCTAGAATCAAGCTAAGATAAGCTGTCGTATGCCCTCATTTCTTTTTGTGGGAAAAATGACGTACAGAAAAGTGAAATCACATGATGAAGGCCAAAGAGAGATTGTCACATTATTAGAAAGAAAATCTCAATTTTTTTCCCAAGCTCTTGGTAATACTGTATTCCACCAAAATCTGACTTTTTCAGTTAATATTATGCAATATCACAGATATACCTCAATACAAATTAATTCATTTCAATGGTAAGGAAGAGTAAGTTTGGTGACTAATTGAATAAATCCTGGAAGCTGTATGTGTGTGTGTATGTGTGTGTTTGTGTGTGTGTGTGTGTGTGTTGAATCCTTCAAGTGATCTTTCCTTGTCATCTGTACCCTTCATATGGTTTGCTCGAGAAATCGAAGTGTAATAAAATTTGGTGCTTGTACGTTAACCAAGTCAAAACCACTGACCTACCTGAATACATATACAAAGGGCCATGTATATAATCATCATCTTTAAGTAGAAACAAAAAAATCATCTTGGGGGACATACCTTCTACTGTGACATTGAAAATATGACTTGCCATTCCTAAGAAATTGCTGGCTATGCAGCGATAAAGTCCTTTGTCTTGGAAGGACACATTTTCTATCTTCAAAGTCTTGCCATAGTTTTCTTTTGTTTCTCTTTCCTTTGGTAAATCCCCATCCAATTTATTCCACTCGATCTGTGGAGTTGGTCTGAAATAAATAAATGGACAGATAGATAAATGAATGAATGAACAAATAAATACACCCGAGGACAGTCTTCACTTGCATTTACATACCCACTGAACCTTATTATCCTTACCAAAGAGACTGACCTGCACACCGCAGGGCTGTGGGTAAGTATCATACTTGGTAAGCTGCTAATAATTCTCTGATCTCTTTATTAAGCTATTTAACTACTTGTGAGTAAATGTGACCGGAAGAAGCTGTATATTTGGAATCTATCGTGGTGGTATTATGATATATTTTTTCAACTGTGAGAAAAATCTTTCTGTGGGTTCCCCTCTTCCGGTCCGACCTTGAACACAATGTTGACATAGGCTCCAAGGCTCAGCATTAGGAAACAGTGATTTGCCTTTCATCCTAAGGAAAGTGATCTTGGATTGTGTGGCTCAGATGAAAAGGCAAAACCCATTGGCTGGCTAAGGAAAAGGACATTCATTCCAAGGTAGCCTGGAGCCCACAATATGCTATCAGACAAGAAACTTATATCTCCATTAACTGGTCAAAAAGGTGGAAATGAGCCAGATGCTGATGGTTCATGCCTGTAATCTTAGCTACTCAGGAGACTGAGATCTGGGGATCGTGGTTCAAAGCCAGCCCAGGCAGGAAAGTCTGTGAGACTCTTATCTCCAAAAAACTACTCAGCAAAAGCTGAAAGTGGTGCTGTGGCTCTAGTAGTTGAGCACTAACCTTGAGCACGAAGGGACTCAGGGATAGTGTCCAAGCCCTAAGTTCAAGCCCCAGAAAGGACAGACAAAAAGTAAAAATGAAAAGGACTAGAGAGTATGGCCTAACCACTAGGCAGAAAATGTAGCCACATCAGGTACAGGTTTTGGTGACACTATGTGGGTATTTTTGTGTGTTGAAGATGCACAGATATGAACATTCATTTCTTTTGATATCTTTCTTTGTAACTTTCTATCTTTTCTCTTATTTAAAGACAACCTACACAATGCCCAGCCCACTCAAGACATGTGTGGGAAAGAAGGAAAAAGGAATCCGTGAATGAGGAGACTGAGAGAAAGGCAGCCCACGATTGTGATGAATCCTCTGAGCGGTTAGTTTGTTCCTGTGTGAATCCACATGAACACAACCACGACAGCAGGTGGTCTCCATCACGCGTCAGGTGGAACACGAAGGCTTAGCTCTACTACAATAAAACAGGAACCCAATTTCCTCAGCAGAGGCCATACCGCTCCACATCCAAATATTTCGTCACCATGTATTGGTAATGGAAGGGAAGCAATGGTAATGGAAGGGAAGCAAACAACTTGAATACATTTTGCTGGGTGGAAAGGAAATTTGGCCAAGTGCAGGAGTTTCCAAACCACTGAAATTCATCCCTTTCCTTCATCATGTCATTCAAACCTAGTCATTCAGAATGAATTTGTACATTTATTTTTTAAACACTTTTCTATTAAAGAGACTCCCAGCTCGATGTTGATGGCTCATATGTGATCCAGGCTACGCAGGAGGCTGAAATCTGAGGATCACAATTCAAAGCCAACTCTGGGGCAGGAAAGTCCATGAGACTGTAATCTCCAATTAACCACCAGAAAACTGCAAGTGATAGAGTGGTTCAAAGTGGTAGAGCACTAGTGTTAAGCAAAAAAGAACTCAGGGACAGGGCCCAGAGCCTGAGTTCAAGCCCCACAACTGACAAATAAATATACAAACAGACACCCAAATGCCCATGAGCTTATAAGTTGATTATGGCTCAAATGGATAAACTTGATTGCTAGGGATATGGAATTCTCTTTTTCATGTCAGTCTCCATGGTGTCTTGGATGGTATGGAAGGATTGTTAGTTCAGAGGGGTAATGGTAAAAAGCAGATGACAAAATGACCAAATTATGAAATAAGACAGCATCAGTTTACATAGGCTTACAGTAGTCTCCCAATAAATACAACAATGTCAAGAAATGACCAAATGACAACCAAGCCTGGTGACTCAAGCCTATAATCCTGGCTGCTTAGGAGGTGGATACTGGGAGATCATGATTCAGGGCCAGCATAAGCAAAAGGGAATTCTCCAGAATCCATTTCAAATAATGGCTTTTCTGGGGAGATGGGTTGTGCCTGCGTGTTATCCCACTGACTTGGGGAAACATGAGTAGGAGGATTACAGTCTAGACTGGCTGAGCCTAAAGTGAGATGAACTTTGAAAATAACCCAAGCAGATAGGGGCCTGACATGTAGCTTAAGTGGCAGGGTGCCTGTTTAGCAAGCCTGGGGTCTAAGTTCAAACTCCAGCACTGGGGAGAGTAGCAGTGGCCAGAAAAGAGAGAGAAAAGGAAAAGAGAGAAGGAGAAAGATGACTGAGAGAGGGCTGTTGGTGATTTCATGTAGGCACTGGGAAAGTACACTGTGAGGGCGGTTCAGTTAAGCAGGTTTTGATGTGAAACTCTCTTGTGTATGAAGACAACAGGGTGAAACATGAGGTAAATGAGAAAGGAGCAGAGCTGGTCCTATAGCAAGTAGAAGTAGCACAAGATATGGGGAGAAAAGGGAAAAGCTGGGTGGTCTATCAACACACTCGTACTCCAAGGCCAGCATTGACTTCCACGACTGACTCCATTAAGGAGATCCCACCCTATCCCAGAGACAGAGGCAGTGAATTAGAAGTCCATTTTAGTCCTGTCCTGATGTCTCCGTACAAGTGTCTTCCTCTGGAAGGACTTGTCACTTAGAAAAAGAAAGACATTTGAAGATGTGAACGTGGCCCATTCGAAAACCAGGATACAAAGCCATGAGCAAGCAGGGGTCTGGCTACTCACAGGCCCTCCGCGAAGCACTCCAGCAACAGCGTGTCTCCTTTGAGGATGGTCATAGAAGATGAGTCGCCTCTCTCAGGAGGAGGCAGCAGCAGTCTGGGCTTCCTCTGCTTGATTGAATTGGCTATGGAGAGGAATGGAAAGGTTGGGCCTTTTCCAAACAGGGGTAGTGGAAATTCTGTATGCTGCATCTGTCTCCAAACATGTATGTCCATGTGGGCATAGACATACATCTGTATGCATTTCGATTTAGACTGCTCTTCTGTCTTTCCGTGAAGCATGAGTTGTGCCTCAGATTTGTTAACTAATTATTTCATAAAGGTTATCATGGTGAATAGATTGAAGGTAAGTAACTTCTTGATGAAACACTTAAGCTAGGAATCTGTGAATTTTATATGCTACACGTTTATCAGGCTTTGTCAGGTGTGGTGGCCATTTGTCTTCCTTTTATTTAATGTGCCTATGTGTTTGCTAAGGTTCCTAGTAAAAAAAAAAAAACACAGTTTCCTGGGTTTATAATGGAGAAACTCTGACTGAAGAAATCAGTGTCCTCCGGAAACGACTCACAGCCTCAGGAACTATCAAACATAAAACCCGTATTAGGAAATAGCTAGTAAACATTCTTACTAACTGCAAATGGACCTAATCTATTTTTTCTCCTTTTTTTAAAAAAAAACATAATTTTTACAGATGAGAAGACTGCAATATCCACTGCTAATTTTTATTTTATTTCCAAATGCTAAGCATGCATTGCTTCTGTTCTTATCCGATACCAATGCAATTTGACTTTCTATGGAATGGAAATAAATAGTTGTCATTCTGTACTATCAGAAGAAGGAACTGTCAGGGGCTGGAAACAGTGTTTGCTTTTCTATGTGCTTTTTACAAGTATTGACACAGCGAGAAATCACTGTTGGCCATTGACTACACACAGTGGTTTTTATTGGATGCTGTAAAGAAAGTGTATAAGCCTGAGGCGTTGACCCCAGAGAAAATGATGTCTGGGAAACATGAGGTAACTTAAGGCTGAGGATAGCCAAAAAGGATAGCTCTGATTTATTTCTCCTGATGTCACCCATGCATCAAAAAATTGAAGTTGTAGGTCCACATGACAAGATTGCCCTCACTACAGAAAATAGCCTGTTACATAATTCATATTACATAGACCTCTTACCTAAAGCACTAACTCTAACAGGTGTTCTATGGTTAAAATAAATGAAACAAGAAAGGTCTCACAGACAAGCAAACTGAAAAAACACCGCAAAACTCTAGTCTTCTCCAGAGAATCGCAATGCATCATGGTCTATTAGCTATTCTAACAAGTCTTGTGAGAAAGATATTCATTTAATTTTCTTAAATTCAGTGTTTTCCTACTTCTCTTGACCCTTAAGTATTTCTTTTTATTTGCTTCATATGAAGCTATCCATCTAATGTAGTACAAAAGATGCATTAGAAAACCCAAGATAACATGGTCATATTATTCAATGTACATGTGTGAAAATGGGACCAGGTAAATTGACGGGATAGGGTTTGAAAGAGATTGGCAGAGAACAAGCAAAGAGGTGACATTGATCAAGATGTATCGTACTAATGAATGGAAATGTTTAATTGAAACTCCTTGGAACAATTACATAAAGATAATATTTTTTAAAAAAGAAATGATCAAAAATGAAAGTAAAATTATTTTAAATTCCTACATCTGTATCTATGCATCTTAATAAATTATGTGATATTATAGAATTATAATAATATAGTGATACAAAATAATGTGCTACATAATTCTAATTAAATGTCATTATATCTATATAGTTATAAATATAATTTAATAATTTTATATTTAACATAATGTATTAGTATATTATAATAATATTTAACTATTTTATATTTTTATAGTTATGAATATGTAAAATTCAGGTTTTTTTGCATGCACTTAAGACGACAATAAAAAACTCCATGGTAATCAGCTTTTTTTAATTAGGAATGCTAGCATTGTAATAAATTCATAAAGGTAACAAAGGAAACATTCATATTTTGAGGTGTGATCTCTGAATAAGTATTAAGGTAAAAATTAATACTAATTCTTTGCACTGCTTAACTTACCCTTGGAATTAATTTCTGTGGATGAACTTGACTCATTAGCATGCTTTACTGAAATAAAAAACAAATGGAAGAAAAACAACACAAACATAATGGTACATGCTGCTATTAATAAAAAATGAACAGTCATGTCTTTGCAGGAAATTACAGAATGGGGTAGAACATGGTTCCCCTCTCACATGGTTATGGGAATATGGTTTAGCACAGAAGAAATTATGAAGAGCTAATTCTGGAATTCCCATGGATGAGTACAGGTGGAAAGGATTCAGGTGAAGGCATGGCAGTATGATTCTACATACAATAATGAAAAAAACCCACGAAATACAGACCACATCAGACAATAAAATGGTCATGCCAGCTCTCCACAATTCCAAAGCCAAGTATTCAGCCTGTAAAATGATTGTGGATTATCTCTTCCTTTTGAGTCTTATGTTCCTCCTCCCACTAATTACTCTTTCCCATTTGGGAACCCAGAAACAAATAGGAAACAGAATCAGTTGGAATAACTTTGCCAATTTAGGAAGGACAAAGAAAAAAAAAAAAAACGCTTGCTAAAAATGTTAATCCTGATTCTCTTATTTTCGACTCTACTGTTTGGTCTCCCATCTCCGGCCTGCCACGTTATGCAAGGTCGCAGTGAATCAATGCTGTCATCTTGCTTTAGAAAATCCAGGAATTTCATTGTGTGTTTCACCCAGGGAAAACTGACTAGATCCTGCATATATCAAATGAAAGACACTTGTACTGTGAATTGAGATTCCCCCCCCCCCCCCCACCCTCCCCGGCTGCAGAAAAAGAGCTACGGTTGATCTGCACATGCAGATGTTCTGTTCATCTGGATGAAGTCTCTGGAGTTGAATGAAATAATCACAGAAAATACCAACCCTGATCTAAATGGCTCCTGCCAGGATGAAATTACACACACACACACACACACACACACATTTGCATTCAGCATGCAAGACAGATTGATACATGATTTGGACTTACAACTGTTCACTGTTAATTTCATTGGCATCTTTTGTACGATCGTCCTCAATCTTGGAAATGCAGCAAAGCAACAATAGTCATTCCGACTGTCTTTTTCTTCCACATTGGCGAAGTACAGATCCCCATCTTGGCTCATGTAGACTCGTTCATCTTGCTCAATGTGTTCTAATTCTGGAAGGAAATATCGAGTGATTGTGAGGGGCCTTTGTCCCCTACAAGATATTTTTTTCCATTCATTCATTTTTAATCCCTTTAGGTTATTTCACCTTATTTGATTTTTTTCTTCTCTTCTCCTATTCCTCTCAAATTTGGTAATGCTAAAAGAGTAATGAATAGGCAAGTATTTTAAAATAAGAAATGAACTACACAGCTCCTAGGTGGGGATAGGAGGGGAAAACTGAGAAGGAGCAAGGGAAGGGGTGACATTGTCCAAACAAAATGTATTCTACCTGACCTATGCAATTGTAAACCCTCTCTACATCACCTTTATAATAAACAATAAAAATTAAGTAAATAAATAAAGACAAGGAACTAGGAACTCATGAGCAAAGCTGCCACTGACGGTCGAGCACTTGGACATTGTGTGTCTTTTTAGATCTTTACTTCTGCTCCAAGTCTGCACTGACCTATAGGAAAACCAGTCAAGTCGGATAATGATTGAATATTCTTTTATTTTTGGAGGGATGGGGGTATGCTATTTCTTTGAAACAGTGCTACTGAAAGGGGATATATACAATGCTGTCCCAGTGCAACCCGAGAGATGCTAGAGTGATTGGAGTTTGCAATTTTGGCTTCAGCCAAAAGCAGCTTCATTTGCTTTATTTTGAAAAAAAAAATATATATATATATATATATACATAGCTTTCCTATGTGGGACATAGTGAGAAAATATCTAGGGAGCTAAAGCAATGCTAGAAGAGGGCTTTACAGAAAACTGGGATTTGTGCCAGACACTACTGGCTCACACTGTAACCCTAACTACTTAGCAGTCTGAAATATGAGGTTCACAGTTGGAAGCCAGTCCAGACAGAAAAGTCTGAGAGACTTATCTCCAAAGCCAGAAGTGGATTGTACCTCAAGTGTTAGGATGGCAGCTTTGAGTGAAAAAGCTAAGGGACAGTGCTCAGGTCCAAGCACTGAATTCAATCTCTAGTACAGTACCTGCACCAAAAAAGGAAGGCAGGAAGGCAGGAAGGCAGGCAGGCAGGCAGGCAGGCAGGCAGGAAGGCAGGAAGGGAGGAAGGGAGGGAGGGAGGGAGGGAAAGAGGAGGGAGAGGAGGGGGGAAAGGGGAGAAGGAGAAGGAAAGGGAGAAGGAGAGGGCGAAACCCTGGAATTTATGTCGGGAAAGCTTCTTGGAAAATCCAGCACAAAGGTTAACACTAATTTGTTTGTGCATCTGTTCATTTGGCAGGTAGAATATACTTACAACAGAAATACTAAGTTAGCAACCCAAACACAAGCCAGTCTCAATTCAAACATGACCTATATCCCAAAAGGCAATTAATTGGAATATAGAAAGTCCAGTCTTCGCAGACCGATTCTTACCTTTTCAAATGTAATAAGATCAAGAGATAGCTTTAGTGGTTTGTCTAAATGTTTCCCCATTTGCACTTTAGTTTATACTTAGGACCCAGGGCAGACTTTTGAATTTGTCTGTTTTGAAGTAACCTGTTTGAGTCTGCAGGAATACGCTTATGAGAAAAATTTACATTTGGCATCCTTCTTTTACTCTACATGCAATTAATCTGCACTCTTGTCAATGGGGTGCGGCATTCCTTACCAATATTCATCCAGTAAACGTGCAGCGGGGGTAAGCCTTTGGGCGGATTGCAGCGAAGGACAATGGGGTCACCTTCTTCCACTTCCAAGGGATCGATTTTTTCTTTGGGGAATTTCGGAACACCTGGTGCGAAGATAATTTTTAAGACATCATTTCAAGTGAGCACGTAATGCCACAGCACCTTCTATGGTATTACCAGTCACGAATATGCTTTTAAAAATAATGGAATATTTTTAAAGAAATTCAACACCATGGGCCATGGCTCGGCTCATTCATCCCCCCCTCCCCCCGCAGAGGTTAAAACACTTTTAAGAAACGGATGTGCATGCTTATATAATTTTAAAATGCTTCAATCGTAGACCAAAAAAGATTGTTGCGGTGTGACATCAATAAGACAAAAATACACTTGTGCATATTTTTTTTTCCAGGCCGAGGTGTAAGTCACAGGATTTGCTTATTTTAGTTTTCAAAGAGAAAAATAATCATCTGTTCCCCAAATACCGTTGAGTTTTATATGCCCTATCTGCTGTTCACTGCAAAGGTCTTAAATGTGATTGGCAGATATCTGTTCAGAGAATTAACTACGCTAAATAAAAAATTCAAACCCCTACATTGAGAAAATTGATACGTGTCCAGTGAAAAGCCAAACATGACTACTGTAAATTGCAAAGAGAACCAGCAGCATAAATATAATTTTAGATGAAATGGAATTGGTATATGAAAGAAAATTCTCCAATATTTAAATCTGTTTGCTTCTCATACATGAGCCAAGGCTATAAAAGAGCAACACAGAATTAGAACTCCGACACCAGTGATTAATATTCTTACAGAAGTATTTATATTTATGAGGATATAAAAACTTCATTCAGCCTGAACAGTATATGGCTGTTTAACATTTTTGTTGAGGGGGTTATTTTCATTTTCAAACTCTGTAGGCTAGTACTGAGAGTCATGAGCTTATAAAAAAAGATATTTATAAGCATCCTGATCTGATTGGATTTATTAGCCAGTATTCCATTTCAGTATTCCATTATATTCTGAACCTGAGGCTCATGATACACTACCATTTTATTCTTGGAAGTCTAAAGGTCTGCTCCTTTACAGCACAATTTCTTCTGAGCCTCTTTGTGCATTTCTTATGTGTTCCTAAGCCCCTCATCCTCCACCCCATTCTTACAGTAGTTGAGGGAATTTGCTGACATTTCTTCTACAGACACACCAGCTGGTTACTATAAATTGCTTTTTGTCTAAATTCAAGGACCTTTCAAAGCTCCAAAGCGCAGGAAGCCATGTGGTGGCTGCAGCCTCTCAGCAGTTCGGGAAGGCAGGCTTATCTGTACGCATGCCGCGCATGACTGGCTCTCTGTGGATTCCCTCCTGGTCCACTGGTTTCTATCAGATTTCCTCTGGAAATCTGAAAACATGCTCAAAATGGCAATCTTCCCTGAATCATACCTTTTCTGTAACATATGGTTTCTATGAAAAGTCAGAAACATACGTTTAGTTTGTTCACCACATGACAAATACCATGATAAAATACCATGTGAGCTATTTTGTAAAACCCATGTTTGGATTGAGAGAAATGTTACCTAAGTCATTTTCCAGAAAAGAGGTGGTATAAAATAAGATGTAGTAACTCATAAAGAAATACAGCTGGATACGGATGACCTACACCTGCTACTCGGGTGGCGGAGATATTAGGATTGATTTGAAGCCATCTTGGGCAGAAAAGTCCATGAGATTTTTACCTCCAATTAATTACCAAAACACCAGGAGTGGAGTTGTGGCTCAAGTAGTAGAATGTCAGCACTGAGGGGAAGCTCCAAGGTTTTGAGTTCAAGCCCTAGTGCCATCCCCCCCCCCCCCCACACATATATCACACATATTATGTGCTCAGACATCCAAATTCAAATCACATGTAAAGTTGTTGTAAATGAAACCCAGAACATACTAGTAAAGACAACATAGTGGCTGGGTGATAAAAGAAACAAAGGATAAAAGAAACAGAGGAAGGAAACAGAAAAGAGAATGGAATGGCTCTGCATTTCCACTCTATAGTATGCAAACTCTACAGTATTTAATGTGAACTCACAGCTCACTGGATAATATCTATAGCTAGATATGAAAGAGATAACCAATATATATTGCTGTAGCTAAAAGACATAACTAATAAGATATATCAAAACTTAATTTGAGAACTGTTCTCTCAGAACTTGAAGAAAAAAATAATCTAATGATTCACAGAGATAACAATGCCAGTGAAGCACTATTACCCCAACATTAATTAAATGTACATCATAAAATTCTAGCTATGAATATATAAATATGTAATTCAACAGGTTTCTGAGGCATAATAAAAGAAAAGGAATTCTATAAGTCTGTAACACATGCTATAAATCTTTGGAATAGTTAGCTAAAGATGTAATTAAGATCAGGAAATAGGTAAGGGCATTTATATATTTATTAATCTAAGATTAATATTATACAAGATATTAATTTTACATTATAATTATAATTAATATTATACAATAAATTAATTTGTCACAATTATTTAGGTCTTATTCTCTTGACTTTGGAATGCCTTAGTCTGCTTCTATTCTAGAAACAAATTTTTAACATTTCCAGATAACCGCTAATTTTAATTACTATAACAGCATAGCAGGTATGCAGTCAATTTCAACTGAAATAAAGAAAAGATGTTATCTAAAAAAAATTCTAACCAGATTATTTTACTAACTCTTTTTTATGATAAACATCAGCCTTATTTAGTGTGGACAGATGTAGTGGTTTTTAATAATAAATGATGATTTGTGTCCATGTGAGGCAACTATATACCATTGGCTTACCAACATATTTCTAAAAGACAATCAAACATCACAAAGAAACAATTACTTGGGCACCAGTAGCCCACAATTATAATCCTAGCTACTCATGAGGCTGAACTCTGAAAAACAAGGTTCAAGGCCAAAGTCCCTGAGACCTTTATCTCCAATTAACCAGCAAAATGTCAACATAGGCCTAAATATTAGACTAGCTCCAGTCTACAGAGGAAAAGCCAAGTTAGAGTAGAGGCCTGGAGTTCAAGCCTGACTACTGGCACAAGGATAAACAATCACTGAACTATATTTTTAACAAGAATGAACTTGACCCTGGGTCACTCTCTTCAAAAGGATCAGAATTTACTGACATATTCCTTTCTACCCACCGAAACTCTAAGAATGTTCAGTGGTTCCATTACAACCCAATCTAATTGAAGTCCACTCCTTTTTTTTCTATGTGAGCTCATTGCCATTCTATTTGCACCAGCAAATCAAGCACAACACCAACTTCCCTGTCCTCCTATTCTCCTTCGTGTCTACTATTCACATTCCAAAACTATGTATTTATGCTTCGCTTCTTGAAAACTCCATCTCCAACCCCCAGTTAGAATCTAGTGTGAAAAATTTTTCCTGGAGGCCTTAGCTGCACAACATGTTTTATCAGCAGAGGGTGCTAGACCCAGTGAAGCTGCAAATACAAAGTCCCCTGGATCTCCTCAGGGGCGGTCAATGTTCAAAACCTCTCTTCTTCCAGTCTAACATTCAGCAAAGTTGACATCTTCATGATGAAGACTTCTATCAACAACAACAACAACAACAAAACTCTACCTAGAAACTATACTGTGGGGTAGTCTGAGTTCAATCTCACATTGAACCCCCCTGGGTATGTATATTGTAAATAATTTCCTTACCTTTCCATGTGTCCTTTTAATATTTTTATTATATTTTGTTATCTTTAAGTAGTTATACAAGGGGTGCCATCTACCATGTCAGTGTGTGAGTCCAATGTCTCTTAATCAATGTCACCCCTTTCATTACTCTCCTCATCTCTCCCTGTTCCTTTAAAAAAAAAAAATGGGCTAGGAGGATGCTCAGTGGTAGAGCACTTGCCTCGCATGCATGAGGCCCTGGGTTCAATTCCTCAGCGCCACATAGGCAGAAAAACTAAAGCAGAAAAATGGCGTTGTGGCTCAAGTAGCAGTGTGCTAGCCTTGAGCTGAAGAGCTGAGGGACAGTGCCCAGGCCCAGAGTTCAGGCCCCACGACTGATAAAAATAAATAAATAAATTGACATTGTAGAATCCTCTATATTTCTTAAGATTCTCAAAAGCTTCCCCGGGGTCAGAATCTTTCTAATGGTAGTGAATCATAAAACTCAAACTGTGAAAATCAGTAATGAAATGGCATCAGGTTAATATAATTAAATAGCATTCAGGAAATTCACCACTCCAGTATAAACATAACTTGTGCTTTAACCACTAGGAAGTTATGAAGCACATAGATTACCTTTCTCTAGCACTAACGGAACAAAATCAATATTCCCATACCTTTTTGATTCTGCTACTCAACTTCAAGCATTTCTCTGCCTATTTAGAGGATAACCAATTACAGGCAGTACCATTCAGCTTCGTGTTATTCACATGAAATCTAGATTCAGCCACTGGGGACTGAATCCTGGTTTCGTTTCTTACTACTTGAACTTGGACTTGTTAGATAATGTGATAGGATACTCATCCATACCATGGAAGTGTAATGATGTCTACCTATCTCATTGGTTTGTAGCCAAGTTTAAATACAGTATTTCCAGTGAACCAATGAAAATGGTGGCTGAAACTTACAAAGTACTCAATCTGTACTGGCTACTACCATTCAAATACTTCAAGTTTGCTTAATATAAAAGCATCACATGTTTAAAAAACTAAATGAGATAAGTCCAGACACTGGTGGCTCTTCATGCCTGTAATCCTAACCATTCAGTAGGCTGTGATCGAGGTTCAAAGGCAGCCTGAGCAGGAAAGTTCAGGAGACTCTTATCTCCAATGAACTTTTGTAAATGTGGGGGGACGGCAGAAATGGAACTGATAGTGCTGGGGCCCTGAGTTCAAGCCTCAGACCTAGCCTTCAGATGTGTGCATGCATATGTGAGTGCATGGGCTCACGCACGTGCGCATGAGTGCGTACACCCGCACACACATGCACGCACACACACACAATGAGATAATTTCATTCTTCTGCTGCCCCCAATTTTCCCTGTAATTTATATCTCAACAATTTATTTTGGAATTTAATGCAAATACGTGGGATATATTTACGAGATAGAGGGCAGATGGAAGGAAACACTGTGCTTCAAGTATAAATGGTATATGTTAATTAAGTTAAGTTCCCTCCCGACACACACACACACACACACACACACACACACACACACACACTGCATGATTGGACTAAGCTTCCGGTGTCAGAGAGCTTTATCTACTATGACTTGTTGCTCTGTTTATAAGGCTGGCCTGGTGAGCTTTTGAGTGCCTCACATTTCACTTGAATGTGCTTGGCAAATTGCTTTCAGCCTTCTATCATTATCAAGAATGCTCACATGTTGTATTACCCCATAACTCCAGCTTCCTACTGTACAGAGAATTAATTGATTCCCATTTCCTGTAGAGTTCCCTATTAATCCACTTAGGACTACAGAGAAATAACACTGCCTCTCAGTCCTTGAGCCTGTAATGAATTTGTGCTAAGGAAAGAGATACAAATCAGCCCATTTCCTTTCAGCCATCTCCATACTCTATTGAGTGCAAAATCCTCAGCCTTGATGAAACCTTTGAAATGCACAGTTGTACGCCGAGCCGGACACAGATCTTCTTCAGTAGAAGAACTTAGTCATAAAGCCCTGTTCCCTTTCCTGCCCTAGCCTCTCAAATCAGAATGGGAACAAGCTAGGATTTATTTCAAGAAAAGTGTCCTGAGGAATTTGGAAGTAGAAGAAAGTAGAGACTTGTCACATTCATAATCCCAAGTGGTTTTCCTTAAAATATCACATACACATCCCCAAGCTTACCACTTATTTCAGTACTATTTAGAAATCATTTATTCTTTTAGTCATAGCTTTGTGCAATAAATCAACTACTGATCATATGGTGTGTGTGTGTGTGTGTGTACGCGTGCACGCACATGTATGTGTATGTGTGTGTGTGCTGGTTCTATGCTTGAGCTTAGGGCCTGAGTGGTCCAAAGCTTTTTTTGCTCAAAGCTACCACTCTATCACTTGAGCCATAGCTTCACTTCGGGCTGTTTTGAGATTAGTTGGAGATAAGTGTTTCAGGGCCTTGCTGGGCAGGCTTGGAATCTGGATCCTTAGGTCCTGTGTAGAGAGGATTATGGGTGTGCCCATAGGGACTCACCCTTCAATAGACAATGCAGAGGAGGAGAGATATAACACCACAAAATCTTTCTCATTTCAAGGGTCTTAATTAATATCTATGACAATCACAACAGCATACCATTAAATGCTTCATAAACTACCAACAATATACAACAGTATTATTTTTAATAAACTCCCAAGGTAGAAATGTTTCTAACTAGCCGGGCCTGGTGGCTAGTGCCTGAAATCCTAGCTACTCAGGAGGCTGAGTTCTGAGGATCATTGTTCAAAGCCAGCCCAGGCAGGAAAGGCCTTGAGACTCTTATCTTCAATAAGCCACTGAGAAAACTGGAAGTGGCACTGTGGGTCAAGTGATAGAGCACTAGCCTTGAACTGAAGAGCTGAGGACCAGCACCCAGGCTCAGAGTTCAAGCCCCATAACTGACAAAATAAAAAAAAAATATTTCACACTGTCATTGACTTAAGGATGAATTTTAAAAAATAGTGTATCCACATAAAGGCAAAGTACTAAGGCACAAAAAGAAAGGGCAGGCTGATAGGTGTAAGAGTGTGGACAGATCTCAAAAACACTCTAAGTAAAACTCGGGCATGAAAAGGGTTGTACATCACATGAATCCTTAGATAGCAAACATCAACAAAAGACAATGTAAGGAGGCAGAAAGTCCATGGACCCTAGCCTAGGGTAGAGGGTATCCCCCGATACACACTCGCTTTCCCCCTAGCTAATTCAATGGCAATATTGTTGAAAAAGAAAACTAAACATGGTGTGTAAAAGTTTCAGCTTATAGAAAATAATAACCCAGTCAGGGCTGAGTAACAAAAAGTCTAAAACAAGAACGATACATTTCTGACAGTGGGAAAGGAGAATCAATTCTTTGAAGGGAAGAAACAATTGTTAAGGGTTTTAGGAAGCTTTAGATAAGAGTCAGATTTGCCAACTCCTGAGGCTTGGGCTGGTGATCCTATTCAACACACATGGGGTAATGGGAAGCTCTCAGGTGATGGAGTAATTTCAGGAGAGACTGAAAACAATGCATAAGAAACCTAACTGAGGTCACTCTTCTCTACTGCAGCAGAACTAAACAAAGCAATCACCCACTACATAGCTCAGCTCTTAACTTCAGTACTGTCATAGTCTGCCCAGAATTATCTTTATGTTGCTCATCTTTTCATCTAGTCTGGATATGTAATGAAAGAAAAGAGAAAAAAATATTATTTTTCAAAAATTTGTTTTTTTAATTAAAAAACATACTTTTGGGGGCTCTGCAATAAATTTAGCTACCTTTTTCTTTGTGTCCCAATAGCAACAACCAGCATCCATGTTAGAGATCACCCTAATATTTCTACCACACTAGATACTTAAAATTGCTTTCTTTCATAGTTCAAATCTCAACTTATTTCTACTACCTATCTCTCTCTCTCTCTCTCTCTATCTCTCTCTCTCTCTATCTATCTATCTATCTATCTATCTATCTATCTATCTATCTATCTATCTATCTATCTATCTATCTATCTACTTGTCTGTCTGTCTGTCTTTATCATGTATCCCATTTATCATCTTTCTATAGATACATACATACACACAGACAATTGTCCTCAAGTATCCACAGGAATGTGTTTAGGACCACTCCCACCCCTCCTAGGGAATGCAAAAACTGCAATGCTCAAGTTCCTTATCAAAACAGATATAATATTTACCTATAACTTGGCATGTTCTCCTATAGACTTTAAGTTATCTCAAGACTGCTTGTAGCAGCTAATACAATTCAAATAAAGCCATGTGACTAGCTGTTGTACTGTGTACATCTCACAACAGCATGCCATCTTTATTTTCAAACATTTTCCATCTAAGGAGCGATCCCCTTATTCATAACCCTTGGATAGAGAGACCTGACTGCAGAACTATACAGACTCACCCATAATTGTCAGGACAATACTGTCTGATTTAAAAGCCACAGACAGTTTGTTCTGAATATCATTTCAAGTTTAGAACCCCAGTATGAGTCTCCAAGTGCACCTGCTACTTCTCACTGACATTGGTACAATATCTCATTAAGTCAGAATATCTACTTTAGATGAATCATTATGTAGTGTTCTTAATAATTTTGAGTCTATGCAAAAGCCATTTATAAAAGAAATTTAAAAGATTCAAAGACATCCTCCAACTAAAACCCTTTCAACACATCACCCACCGGTTATAGGGTGACTGTCTTACAACCCTTCTGTCTGGAGCTGACCTTGGTCCCTCCTTCTTGCATTAAAGGTAATTATTCTCCTGAATATTCCATTGAGCATGCTTGTTTCACTAAACATTTACCATCTAAAATTATAATCCTAACCAATATTTTATTACATGGTGTGGTATTTCGCCAAGATTTGTTTTTTATGGTTCAATATCTTTTTCAAAGCTAATGGTATTTTCTTCATGAATAAACCAAAATATGTATGCCTGTCTACCATGAGCAAATAATCTTAACGTGTGTAGGCTAAAGAACATCAGAGCAAATGGATCACACCTAAGCTTGTCTTTAAGGAAGTTAAGGTAAAATAAAGTAAAATAAAATAAGTAAAATAAACCATCAGTGCTAGCTCGGAGCTAGGGTATCTTCATATTTCCTCTGAATCTGCTATTCTCAGGTACAATAACTCCCCATTACATAAGAACAAACGCTTTTCTTATTTGGGTTACCATTGGTCTATTTCTGATTACTAATGATGCTAAACACATTTGTACATTCTTATTGACCATTCCAGTTTAAGGTTAAAGTTTATATATTTTGCTACTTTGTCATTTTAAAGCTTTTTTATCACTTCCAAATATATTGATAAATATGTGAGATTTTAATAATTGGCTTTATCGATGATTTCTGAGATGTATCTTACCTTTTATTTTCTTTATAAAACATTTTGGCAAATAATCAAAAATAAAATATAGTCAAATAAATTGCTAATGAGTTCCTGTTCAGTA
Organism: Dipodomys spectabilis; assembly: GCF_019054845.1. NCBI lineage: Eukaryota > Metazoa > Chordata > Mammalia > Rodentia > Heteromyidae > Dipodomys > Dipodomys spectabilis. Next base: position 34,640,800 of record NW_024870731.1, on the reverse strand, counting down.
TGAGTTTAGACATTTCCCTGGGGTCATAAATGCACTCATTATCATAATCAATGTTTCAATCTTCTAATTTAAAAAATAAAAGGTATTTTCTCATTCAGAGTGAGGTCTTTTATCCATTTAAAATTCTTTTTTTTTTTGGTTGTGGGGCTTGAACTCTGGGCCTGAGCACTGTCCCTCAGCTCTTCAGCTCAAGGCAAGCACTCTACCACTTGAGCTACAGTGCCACTTCTGGTTTTCTAGTGGTTTATTGGAGATAAGAGTTTCATGGACTTTCCTGCCTGGGCTGGCTTTGAACCGCGATCCTCAGATCTCAGCCTCCTGAGTAGCTAGGATTACAGGCGTGAGCCATCGGCGCCGGGCCCATTTAAAATTCTTTTAAAAATACAATATGAAGTAGAAAGCTGGATATATGCTGTCTTTCTTCCTACCTCTCTCCTTTCCTCCCTCCCTTCCTTCTTTCCTCTGTTCCTTCCTTCTTCTTCCTCCTCCTCCTTCTCCTCCTCCTCCTCCTCCTCCTCTTCCTCATTCTTTCTTCATTTTCTCTCTTTCCTTTCTTTGGCTAGTACTGGGGCTAGAATTCAGGGCTTTAAGCTTTTGCTTTGCCTTTTCTTTCAAGGCTGGCATTCTATCACTTATGCCAGATCTCTACTTCCAAAACATGCCATTTTCAAAGGATGTCCAAATTTTAAGTTCCAAGACCTAGAATTGTCCTTAAAAATAAAATAAAATAAATATAAAGGCTGATTTAATTTATAGACATTTTGTTTAAAATTCAGAGACTAGTTTAGTATTTTCTAAAAGAATTGTAAAACAACATCTCCATTCTAATACTTACTTGGGACTATAAAATCGATTTCCTCTGACATGGCAACTCCTAGGGTGTTAGAAGCAAAGCAGCGGTATTTGCCTTGAAAGTGAGATACGTGTCCTTCATTTGGGATCTTGAATGTGCCTGAGCCGTTAGACACAATTATCCGGGGATCAGAAAGATGGAAAGGCTTGTCATCTTTAGTCCATCTAAACCTGCAAGAAAAAAAGCAAATTCATCCCACAAAAAGAACATTATTTTTAACCACAGAAATACTGACAAATGTACAAAATGGCAAACCAAAATAATTTATTTTAAGAAATGTACACAATAGAATGTTTAATATTATTAGAAAAGATCTCTGAAGAATCTTCCAAACTGTAAAAAAATCAGTAAGAATAAAACTTTGAATAAGGTTGTAAATAAGAATATATTTGAAGGTATGTTTTGTTTCTTTCCTTCCTTCCATCCTTCCTTCCTCTTTCTTCTCTCCCTCCCTCCCTCCCTCCCTCCCTCCCTCCCTCCCTTCCTTCCTTCCTTCCTTCCCTCCTTCCTTCCTCCATTTCTCTCTTTCTCTCTTTCTTTCTTTCTTTCTCTCTTTCTTTCTTTGTTTCTTTATCTCCCTCCTTCCTCTCTTTCTTTCTTTCTCCCTCCTTCCCCTCCCTTTCTTTCTCCCTCCCTCCCTACCTCTCTCTCTTTCTTTCTTTCTCTTTCTTTTTTTTCTTTCTTTCATTCTTTCTCTGGTTCTGTCATTCTCTCTTTCTCTCTTTTTTGTCCTTCCTGGCCTGGCCTGGGTGGGCCCTGAACTTTTTTGCTCAAGGCCAGTGCTTTACCATTTGAGCCACAGCTCTATTTCTGCTATTTGCCAGTGGCTGGGGGGTAGAGGGGGAGGTTGGTGTTGACATTTGGATATAAGAGTCTTATATTATAGACTTTTCTGCCCAGGATGGCTTCTAACTGCTAGCCTCAGATCTCAGCCTCTTAAGTAGCTAGGGTTCTAGGTGTGAGCCTAGAATAACTTTGAAAATTATTTATTTTTTCTTAGAAACGCATGGCAGGATTATTTCTGATTTTATCTTGAGGCTGGAATAAAGGTAAATATATAATATTCTCTGTGTGTGTGTGTGTGTGTGTGTGTGTGTGTGTGTGTGGTCTAATGCACTCATGCAAATCAAAATCACAAAGCACTGCTATTTTTAAACAACCTTGTCAAGCATTTGAAATATATACCAAATATGTACCAAATATATAATTTGTCAATATTTTTCCAGTTTTAAATTGGTACTAAATAAAATCCTTTTGACTGCATCATTTTCTATTCTGTTTGCTATTTTATTAACTTATCCATTTCAATTCAGTAGACTAATATTGGAATACATTTTTATGGTTGTTGGTAAATATTACAGAATTGCATTCCAGAAAAACATGTAGTTCAATGCCGACACCAGTATGAAATATCCATTCTATAGGTACAGAAAACCTTATGCAACATAGGTTAAATAACTCAATGTTAATTTTACACACAAAGCTCTCTTTCACTTGGTAACCTGGAGCTTTAATCAAATGTAGATTTAGAGTCCAACAAGTTTTTTTTTCAGATTTTTAAATACTATCAATGATAGCATATGGTTAGAGTATTTAGTAGTTTGAAGAACACTCACGTTGGTTCTGGATTTCCTTTAGCTTCACATTCAATTTGAAAATACTCGTCAAAGGGAAAGGCGACTTGTTCTCTTGACTGTTTTGTGATTGTTGGAACCTGTTGAACTAAATTTTAAAATGCATACTTAAACAATAAGTTTCTCCAAAAGTGGACAAGGTTACTTGGGTTATGAGAGGCACAGGTTAACTGTGCTTTCTATGTTGGTAATAAAAAGGTGATACTAGAGTGAAAATTATATAACATATCTGACTTCCTCTTTGAAAAATATATTTACTTTGAATGAAGGTATGGTCATTAGATCATGTTGCCATAGGCATTCATTTTTTACTTCATTCCATAATTACAAATAGTTTTTAAAGCAGGAGAAAAATGTTCATGCTGCGTCTATTCAGACTTTAATGGTGTGATGACCTTTTTACTTAGTCGCATCATTTCAAAAGTTCATTGTATATTTCTGCATGCTTACATGGAGACATTACAACTAACGAACTGCTTTGTACATTGTTTCTTCCCATCAGTACGCTGTCATTTGTTAGACAATTATCTTGTTGTTGGACCTTGTTTGCCATATCTGTCTTTCCAGGTGACATGTATTTCAACTGATCTCTTTGAACATATGGGTTTCTCTTCTATTGAATTATCACCTTACAGTAAATTTCCACTGATGGACATGAATACAATGACTTTGGATAGCTGCAAATATATATATATGTATATATACATATACATATATATATATATATATTTGTTGGTGGTGGTCATGGGGCCTGAACTCTGGGCCTGGGTTCTGTCCCTCAGCTCTTTAGCTCAAGGCTAGCATTCTACCACTTGAGCCACAGCTCCACTACTGGATTTCTCTGCTTATGTGATGCTGAGGAATCAAACCCAGGTCTCATGCATGCAAGGTAAGCACTCTACCACTGAGTCACCTTTCCAGCCCAGTTGCAAAGATATTTTAACCAAGGGATATTTACCACAACCAGTGTATGAACACAGTGGCTGCCCATAACCTTGACACCACCAGACACTAGCAGGCAAGAATGAGTTTTAAAAATCACTTTTCATGCCAGACACCAGTGGCTTAGGCATATAACCCAAACTCCTGAGAGAGCTGAGATCTAAAGATCCCAGTGAGAAACTAACCCCAGCATCAAAGTCCATGAGAATCTTACCTCCAATTAACTTCTAAAAGTCATACGTGGAGTTGTGGCTCAAGTGGTACAGCACCAGCCTTGAGCTAACAAGCTCAGGGACAGTGCCCAGGCCCTGAGTTCAAGCCCCAAGTCTGGCAAGAGATTACCAAGAGATAATTCTTTTTATTTTGATTTCCATTTATTGCTTTTGCTAATGAAAGTCTTTCCATAAAGTTATACTATAGTTGTCATTTCCCATTGATGCCCCATTATTTTATCTCTTTTTACCATTTATCTATTAAGAGTTGCTTATTTTTAATAAGGTGTAACACAAAAATAATCATTGTCATGTAAATTATAGCTACTTTTAAATAAGTGATTCTTCACACTCAAATATCCCCCTCATGTTACAAAAAAAATGGTGTTTGGCAAGTTAAGTAACTCTGAAGGCAAACCTAATTTTAAGGAAAAGTTTTTGCTTTTTGTTTTGAAAGCAGCTAGACTATCCATCTCACCAATGAGCTTGCAAAGCAAATGGACTACAATTGACTAAAAACAGACAAATAGCATGCTTGAATTTTAAGAGTCAAACTTGAATTACATTTTGAAGCAGGAAGCAGAAAAAAATTGACATAAATATTGCGGTAGGCTCCGTAGTTTCCAATTTGAGACATTCCTTATTTGACAAAGTTCTTAGAACCTCTAAGACGTTCACAGAGTTGAATGTTTAGGAAATGTACACTATGGAGCAGCAGAAACTGACTTTGACAAGTCTATTCTGAACAATGCAAACAGGCAGAGGGGCTGATTTAATTGAGTGACTGTCCATTGTAGAGCTACAAATAGGACCTGAACTCCATGACGTTGGCCCCATTTTGAAAGTTTGCCTCTTAAGAATTCTAAGATAACACATGTATAATAACTAACAACATTTACTATATTAGAAATTAAACATATTTATTCATGAGCTCATCTAAATGATTCTGTAAAAGGATAAACATGTTTCAGAGACATCTCAAGTACTACAGAACTTGGTGCTGTCCCCGAGCTTTTTTGCTCATGGTTAATAGAGTTCTACCACTTGAGCCACAACTCTACTTCTGGCTTTGTGGTGGTTAATTGGAGATAAGAGTCTCATGGACTTTCTCTCTCCTGGCTGGCTTTGAATCTTCATCTTCAGCTCTCAGCCTTCTGGGTAGCTGGGATTATAGGCATGAGCCACCAGCACCCGTCCAAATACTAATTTATCTGGTAAGAGAAGATCAGACTTTCATTTTGCTTCGTATTACTACAGATCGAATCAGAAAAGTCCTTAGTGTTAGAAAGCTGGCAAACTCACAGTGGAGAATACTCCTTTTCCATAGTTGTACTCTTTGCTTGAACACTTAAATTTCACCACTAACAATATTGTCAGTTGTTTATCTTAAAGTGACAAACTCACTTGGTTCCTTTTGGGGAAAATATCTCATCTGAAGTATTTTGCCCATCAGAACAACTATAATATGTCTGTCAGTTGTACTTCTAAGAAGAAATAGTATTGGGCTGAAGCAAGGATACAATTATGGAATATAGATTATCATTCTCCTTGGAGACAGCAGAATTATTTTAGGTTTATTTCCACCTGATCTCAATATTAGAATGCTTTTGCTCAAGGGTGGAGAAAGAGGTAAATAATCTGAGTGTTACTGGTTTGAGAACATTAAATCAGACTCAATTTTTCTTCATTGGATATTTATAAGCATTTTACTCATATGCAAGTACACCCATGTCACTGACATTTACGTTGTTTCTGATGATTCCTGTTTTGAAACGGAGGTGGATCTTGAATTGCTGGCAAACTCGTGTTATTTAAATTCTATCACATTTATGAATGGTGAGAGAGAAGGCGCAATGACAAGAGGCCCTTAGATAACAGCTAATAACTCGGGAACAACTTGTTTATTACAATGTTATTCTTCCTTAAATTTGCTAAGGTTGTAACGACTCAACAATAACTAATTACTCAGGGAATGGAGCTAATAACCTTTGGGTGTTTGTATGAATATATAGCCTATATTATAAATCCCTTCCACTATAATTAAGCCCATTACAGAGGTAACAGACTCATTGACATTCTGCTCAGATACTTGCCTTTGCTGCATTCATGAGTGAGTACTCTAGAGGACCCAAATAAATGGGTAATATTCAGAAAATATGCCATTAATATTTTATAAGAATTGTTGTCTGAGGACATCACAGCGTGAAAGTCCATAAGGATCTGAGACAACCAGAATAAATATAAGTGTCATGGATTAACAGCAAATTTCACATCTTCCAGCAGTGATGAATTAGTGAGGAAAGATGGAGAACATGCATGTATTTTTAGGGATGTGATGTGACAGCGGTGATCCTGGTGCAGGCATCTTGGCTGCCCTCCACCTGACACTGAACATTCCTACAAGAGAATTCACTAGAGGTAAGGAAGGCTCCTCTGCCTCAGCATAAATTTCTACACTTCAAACGCAGAGTAATGAACTTGAGTATATGCTATGCTGGCTGTAAGTAAAGAGAGCTTTACATCCAAATATCCATAGGCCAGGGAAATTGGATTCCTTAAGACCTAAGAATACTGTCAGAAAGGCCTACCCATCTGTTAAGAAAAGTAGAAATGAGATTTCTTACCTGGGTTATGGGATCTAAGCTTGTAGATATACTACGGAATATAAAATCGCCATAACAAGAAATTGAAAGTGAACCTCAACAATGGTTTCAAAACACATGGAGAGACAGAGGGTGAACAAATGCAGCAGTGAAACTCATTAGATACTACGTTGAAAATGAACGATAGAACTTGTGGGTGGGGACAGAAGGAAAATATTGGGAGAGCACAAGGGAAGGAGTGACATTGTCCAAAAAGAAGTGTCCTCACTGTCTGACTTAGGTAATCATAACTCCTCTATGTAATAATACCTTTATAATAACAATTAAAAAACAAAAATTAAAGATAAACACATACCATCAAGGTCATTGTGTTTGATTCCTATTCAGTCTGTATGACTACTTCAGAACACTAACTCAAAATTCTCCATATTATAAGTCAACCCACATGTATAAAAAAAAAAGCTGTTTATAATACTGCAGACCATCTTAGACATATGGAATGAGAAAGATCACTGGATCTGTTAGATCTATTTCTTGTTACAGGCCAAGTGTTTTCATATGAAGCAAAAAGCATGAGCTGCAACATAATTACTGCAACCAAACAGTCCCTAAAATGCAGACAAGAATTCTCATGACACATTTCTGGGGAAAAATAATCTATGGAAATATTACAGAAAAGTTACATTCTCAATCCACAAACTTTCTACTTAAAGAGGCAATATAAAATTCCAGTACAGACACTGAATGCTCTCCTTTTACCTGATAGTGGTATTTCAACTGCTGTGGTGAATTTTAACAGGAAGAAAATTACAGAAAGGAATACTCCTCTTCCACATGAAATCACCTCCATTGTTCTTCAAGAAGGAGACAAGGCAGAGAGATTTAAGATCTCAATGACTCGCTTTTCTTCTTCTAAGAAGAAAATGTGGATAACCTGCAAAGTGAGAAATAAAAACACAGAAAAAACACTTTATTCATTTATAAACTTTAAAATAGTCATATTGCAGAAATTAAATTGATGTCTCTCTTATTAATTTTAGTAAACCTATTCTCAAATAGTTCCAAAAAGTTAAAAGGTTTTTGGCTCACTAAATCTTTATAGTTCCAAATGGTAAGAGACAGACTCGTGATAAATCTTAAACCATTCTAGTGCATTATGTTTGCAGATCAGAGGAAGCTGCATTTTAAAAGCATTCTGCACACTATAATGAGTGTCAATGGCTAGGAAAATGACTTCATTTAGCTAAGGAGCTTTGTCCATCCATTTTTAACATTTACATTATGAGTCATTAGTAAGGCTCATAAAGAAACATCTTAGAATAGGCTGGTATAATAGCTTTAGAGTTCAAAGATCTCACAAGAATAGCTGAATAATTCTAGCAAGATGTTTTCTTTGAGAAAAAGAGAAAAAATAAAGAACAATTAGGCAAAGGACAGTTATTTTAAGTGAAATGTACAAATATCAGTTTGGTTTCAAGAATAACATCATAACATCATTTGTCTCCTATTTAAGCAAACGTTAATACATAACAACTTTCATAGAAATACAATCAGGATTGAAATTCCCATTTTCCTTGACTTGCTCTAATCGTTTTTCTGAAACATTGTGATAATAAACATCTAAATATTGGTTTTGGTATTGGTGTTGGTGTTTATTTGTGGGTCATAGGGATTGAACTCAGGACCTGGGGGTTGTCCCTGAGCTTTTGTGCTCAAGGCTAGCTCTCAACCACTTTGAGCCACAGGTCCACTTCTGGTTTTCTGGTTGTTTGGAGATAAGAGTCTCAAGGACTTCCTGTGCCTTGCTCCATCCACTGTTTAGTGTGTGTGTGTGTGTGTGTGTGTGTGTGTGTGTGTGTGTGTGTGTGTGATGCTAACAATCAAATATAGGTCTTCTTGCATTTCAGTCAAGCATTATACCACTGAGTTACACCACAAGAGTCTCCTAGATATTCTCAAAATTGATAGTCCAAGCCAGGTACAGTGACTCAAACCTGTAATCCTAGCTTCTTGGGAGTCAGAGGTCTGACTCCCAAACTCAGTCCAAAGTTAACAAGATCTCATCTCAACAAAACAAGCTGGGTGCTGAGCTACATGTGGTATACATGCCAGCCCAGCTTTGCAGGAGGATTTAGGTGGGAGTATCACCATCTAATGCTGGCCCCAGACAAGAAAACAAGATCCTATATAAAATAATAAACATAACTAAAAGATCAGGAACAGAAGGCCCTGAGCCCACATCCCAGGACAACACAGAAAAAAAGCAGGTTATACAGTAATTTGTTCCAAAATATCATTTTAAGTATATATATATATATATATATATATATCGATCTATATATATATATAACATATCGATATATATATATATATATATATATATATGCTGTAAACTTTTGAAAAGAAGAAATAACAAAGACAGAAGTTGCTACATTTTTATTTAATTCCAGGTATTCAAGCTTTTCCATTTCACCTCAAATATATAATTCAATCAGTAATAGACCCATTTCTTTTCTATGTCTGTATAAGTAAGGATAATAGTGCTTTGGGGAATTTTGAGTGACAGCAATCCCATTTATTGATTTACAATCTACTTTATTTGATCTCAATTGTCCCACCTGCAAAATGGGAATTAAGAAAACTTACTTGACTTGTTCCAAGTATTTCCTAACACACAATTTATGTCAGTAATTTTAAATATTTCTAGTGCAGTCCTATCTAAATGACCCTTCTGTACTCATGAAGTTATCTAATCTAATCAATATAAGAAATACAGAAAACACTGCTTTTTTATTATACCAAAGAGACACTCCCTAAACCGTAGCACCTGAGTTCTACGCATTTATACAAATCTGAGAGACACTGAGCCCTGTTGTATTTTGACAAAATATATATATGCCATGCCTTTTATATTGTCCGTTTCTAGCCAGGCACCAATGGCTCATGCCTAGCTACTCAGGAGGCTGAGATCTGAGGATCAAGGTTTGAAGCCAGCCTGGGCAGAAAAGTCTGTGAGATTCTTATCTCCAATTACTCACAAAAAAGCTGGAAATGGAGCTGTGTCTCAAGTGGTAGAGGGAAAGCCTTGAGAAAAAAAAAATCCAAAAACTCAGAGACAGTGCCTCTGCCCCAAGTTCAAGCCCCAGGACTGAAAAAAAAAAGTCCTTTTCTTTGTTTTCTTTCTTCTGAAACAATTTGAAAATAATCACCAAATTCATTGTTTATAGTTACATACCACTTTTAAACGTATCTATCATTTAATATTCTCTCATGATCCTAAGGAATATTTCTAAGGCATTATCCTCCACATATATGGCTTCAAACCCAGGATATCGTTAGGAGACAATATTCCTGGATTCATATCTAATACATCACCCCCTCCCGGAAATATGGACAGCCAGTTAATCAGCTTAATTTTAATTACTCTCCTGATTTAGGCTAGCAAGTTCAATGGTCTCTAATTGCTACAGTACAACATTTCATGGACTCTAATTGTTCAGGGTTTGAGTGTTCCAACTTTGGAATTTTAATAGTATTAAGCACATAACATTAACCTAAGAAATTATTCCACGTAAGCATGCCACTCAGAATCCTCATCTTAAATATTCAGAGACCTAACACACATTAGTGACATCTCCATTTCTAGAATATAGATAATGGTGCATTGTATATCTGACCTCATCTCTTGCCTGGATTAGCCTCAATTTATCAGAAATTTGTATGCTTATTAACTGTAGCACTAAAACTATTCCAAGTTAAAAATGAGAGCCCCTACTAGCAAGACTCCATTAAGTAGTGACAGAAGCCAAAAATAGCGCTCAGATTGGAAAGGAAAATCAGCCTTAATTCCATTGTCAGAAGCATAAAGGGCACACTGTTGAGCAATTCTGTTTTGCAACAGTAAGACAGCAATGAAATTATATTCCAATTTATCTTTCTCGAAAGAATACGTGTTTAATGCCTCATGCCAGACTTCAAAGATAAAAGCAATTATTGGAACTCAGGATGGAGCTGACACATAGGCCAAGGACAAAATATACTGAATAATTTGAGACCTGGGCAGTCACATAAATCCAATGTCTCATAGCTTATTTTAATCACATCAACTCAGATCCAAAGGAAATCAATGAATTTGCATGAATATGGATAAATTGGCTAAAATTTTCCTACTATTTTAAATCTCATCTTAGAAGGAGGAAACATAAAACATAACTAAATAGAAAATTGATATTTTTTAAATAGATTTCTTCAGTACAATTAGTGAAATAAGAATTTAGAAGACAGGAGTTTTGAGACGTTAGCTTAACCTAAACAAGCACAATAACTTCACAGGACTGCTTCTTCTGCAACAAGAAGGTAACAAAACTGATTCTTTCCAGACAAAAGATTGGAAAACACCACAATGTCCTTGTTACAGTGTGACCTTCAGTAAGGTAACTGATGTGTGTGTGTGGTGTATGTGTTGCTGAAGATAAAACCCAGGGCCTTGTTTAAGTACCCTTCCATTTTCCATTGAGCTACATCTTTGTTTCCCTCTTATTTGTTCAAAAGTATTTGGTACTGGAAAATACAGACAATGCATTCTCTTAGCTTATGTGCATCTTGAGCCTGATGAAAGGGAAAAGAGAGTTGGCTAAGCCTTGTCAATTCCAGCTGGCCTCCAACATCAAGGGCAAGGGCAAGAGAGATGTATGGCATACAACCTGGGGCAGCCTAATTCAACCCTCCCCCCCTCACTCCCACCAATGAATGGAGTAGTTGAGCTACTACTCTAGGATATTGATGAGGGTTCAGCGAAGTCATGGATGATTAGCATGGTAGAATTTCTTCTGGGTGTGCCTGTGTGTGCTGGTACTGGGGATTGAACTCAGGGTGGGCTTGCTGTCCCTGAGCTTTTGGGCTTAAGGCTGGCACCTTACAAATTGAGTCACAGGTCATCTTCCAGTTTTTTGGTGGTTATTTGGAAGTTAGGAGTCTCACAGACTTTCCTGCCGGGGCTGGCTTCAAACATTGATCCACAGATCTACACCTTGTGTAGGTAGGATTATGGTCATGAGCCACCACCGGCATCCTGCAGCACAGTGAAATTTCTAATACTAGAGATCCTGATGATCATTGAATCCCTAGGAATGATGCATTTAGTCTCTAATCATAGAATTCCGATTCAAAGAGAATGGTTAACTTGCATGGGTTGTATATGAAGTTACAAAATCCCAGTAATTAAAAAAAAACATATTCTCAAAGCACTTATCAGTGAAATAACAAAGTACTGACAATGTTCTAAAACACAGAAAACGACAGCAGAGTGGGTATATGGGTTGCAAAAGCCTTCTTCGTTCTTTCTTTCTATGTTCATACATCTGCTGGGTCAGAGGTCAGGGCTTCCCATGAGAATTCAGGTTCCTACCTCCAGCATCTGGCAAGACTTCAACTAACAGAGTGAGTTCTCAGTCTAGGTCTCAAGATGTCTGGTCATTTCTAGTCTTTCTCTTTCTCTGGGAACCTCGCTCAACCATCATATCACAAAACAATATTAGTTCAGTCAACTCTGGCTATTGGCGAAGGAGTTTGAATAATAACCATTCCTTAACTGTCCTTGTTTTTATTTCTTCTCACCTAATAAAATGGTGTCATGTTTACTGAGGACCTTTAGCATTCAGTCTCTCTAATGTTTCTAATGCGTTGTAAACACTTTTATTTTTCTCTCAGAAAAGAAAATTATTCAAACCTTTGACACTTAGGCTCACTAATGTCCCTAATGAATATTAAATATTTCTGTTTATCTTTCTGAAAATAAAGTTATTCAAATTTGCACTTTGGAATATCAAATGAAGAGCTTCTGTTTCATCCTTTAGGGAATAAAATCTGAGCATGTTGGTGAAGTGACCAAAGGCAACTAGCAAAGGCAGAGTAGTGGTCAGCATATTTAACCTGAAGGATATTTTCCAAGTCCTTGTCATTTTCTCTTAATAGTTATTTAGGGTTATGATCAAGTCAGATTGCTAAAGACAAAATGTGGCACCATGAGTCAAAAATAAAACAGAGAAATTCTTATGATCACTGTTTATAAAGCTATTCACTCCTATAGAAGCCTATATACAAGAAACATCAGTGACATTTCCTATGCCATTTTTATAGATGACATGGAATTCATACAGAGAGAGATAGGAAAGGAGGGAAAGGGAAGGAGGAAGAGGTAGGAAGGGAAGGAAGGAGGGAGAGAGGAAGGAAAATAAAAGAAGAGAGTAAGAAACAGAAAAGAGGAAGAAAAAAGAGGGAGGAAGGGAGGAAGACAGGAAGAGAGGGAAAAGAAGAGAGTAAGAGAGAAAAGGGGAAGAAGAAAAAAGAGGGAGGAAGGGAAAGTGGGAGGGAGAGAGAGAAAAGGGAGGGAGGTAGAGAGACAGAGAGAGAATGAACACCATAGGGCCTCATGAAACACGAAACACAATGAAACTGCCCCATCCACCATGAGCCTGGAACTAACTTTGTGCATGCCAATTCATTAAACATCATTTCTCTACCGAGAATGCTTGAAATGCACCAACAGGTTTTATTATAGCCAGTGGGAAAGGATGTATTATGACACTGGCGTCCAAATAATAAGTGTTAAAAATAACTGGATTTGTGTAATTGCCTGAGCCAGCATTATAAATTGGAATTGTTTAAATTTCTACTCGCTGCACACTAAATGGGCTTAAGAACCACTGAGCTACATCAAGCAAGACTTCTCATACAAAGCCCTGGGAATTAGATGTCACCTTCCCTTCCCTCTGACCCCGTGTCACTTTATGAAGCTCCTTTTTATACAATTGTCAGGCTAGGCTCAATTATCACCTTATCTGAAATCAGGTGGTAGGGGGGAGAGAAGGTCCAGCAATTTCCATAAGCCTGAAATAAGATTGGGATCACTCAATACCATGAAACCGAGGAAGGATAAAAGCAAAGCAAATTAAAAGGCTTTTTGTGCAATCACCTGCTTGGTGAATACCATAAATCAATTTGCAAGTGTCACAAATACAGTAATCCTGAAATAACTGCTAATGGCTTCTCACTTGAAAACAAAGGAAATACTGCGCATTGTATGCATCCATTCAGGCTCTGTTTCCTGTCACTGAAGTGACAAGACAAAAGAATTGCTTCGAGTGTTCATTCATCTTTCCTACGGAGCTGGCATATTTTTATACAGTGGTTCAAAGAAACACGATTCTATGATAATCAAATGGATTTTATTGGAAAAATGTCAGCTTTAATTAATAAGTATGTGGGACCAAGTATTTTGACTGATACAAATCATTTAAGTAGTAAAAGACTAATATTGAACCACATGCAAACACATATATAGTGTATGGGTATAGAGATATAGATATATATGTGTGTGTGCCTGTGTGTGTGTGTGTGTGTGTGTTTGTTTTCCCTTTATTTACCTACACATTGTAAACCTACCTAATGCATTATTTTTTTTCAATGAAGCTTAAGAAAGAAAACTATGAAAAAAAATCAAGGTTATTTGACTTGAGAGATGGAGAGAAATAATCTCATAGTTCAACATGCAAGTTATCTTCTGAGTCACTTTTACAGAATACCATAGATGACCATCTAAGGAGTATTTTCAGAATGGAAGACAAGCCAGCAACATCAGAAAATGCCCAGACTCGAAGTGCAGAGCTCAGCAAATCTTCCTATGGGTAACAGTCTGGGAAATCACATCTCCCATCTCAGGAGTTCTGGCCAGCAAAACTGTCTCATCCACTTCATCCCTACAGGATTCCAGAAGGCCACTGTGTAGGAGAGTAACTCTGTGCTTTTTTTATCCTCCTGGCTCCTAACCAGGGAAGTGTGCCTCTGCCAGGTGAGGTTTGCATCAAACATGGAGGAAATTTTGTGTGTCCCAATGACTAAGGATGGACGTTGTCACTTAGAGCAAGTTGGAACTTGGAACCCAACTGGCCTTTGGTGTCCAGATCTGCTATTCTAAAAGAAGAACAGTCGTTCTTGCAAAAACGCCAACCCTCTGTGAGCTTTCCTGCTGCATTTGTGTGTGGGGTGAGACGGGCTGGGTGGTCAATAGAGAATGATAGGATATACTCACAGCTAGCTGAAATCATTGTTTTGGAAGGCATCTTGATGGTTCTTCAGAAACTAAAGCTTTTACCATACAATCCAGAGATGGCCCTTGGTACACAAAGCGGTTGTAAACCTGTCAGTTCAACATTCTGCCCAAGTGCAATTACAGAAGCTTTAGACATAGCTGCATAAATCTGGTTTGCCAGAGACTGAGATTGAGGGAAGGGAGTAAAAAATAAATTAAAAAAAAAAGCAAACAGGCAGAGCACAGGGCAGAGAAACTGCTCTAAATGATAGCACAGTGGTAAGTGCCTGTCATTATGTATTTGCCCAAACCTATATAATGTGTAATATCGAGTTCACCCTATGTAAACTAAAGATCTGGGTAAATGTGATGGGTTAATGTAGTTAATGTAGGTTTATCAATTGGAACAAATGTGCTATTTTGTGGAGGGGGAGCTAGCCATTGGGAGGAGCATGTCTGATGGCAGAGGGAAAAATGTAAATTAGAATTCCTTCTGCTGACTTTTGCTGTGAGACTAAATCTCATCTGAAAAATAAAACTTTCATTTTTAAAAATAGAAGCAATTACTGGGTGCCAATGGTTCACGCCTGTCATCTTAGCTACTCCAGAGGCTGAGATTTGAGAACAACAGTTCGAAGGAAACCAGCTCAGGAAGGAAAGCTTGTAAGACTTCTATCTCCAATTAACTACACACACACAAAAAGCTGGAAATGTAGCATGGCTCAAAGTGGTAGAGTGCTCTCCTTGGGCACAAGAGTTCAAGGGCAGCACCCAGGCCCTGAGTTCAAGCCCCTGGACTGGCACACACACACACACACACACACACACACACACACACACACACACACACACGAGAGAGAGAGAGAGAGAGAGAGAGAGAGAGAGAGAAATAACAGATTTCTAAAACAAAACAAATATATCGACTTCAGAAGTAAGCTGTTAAAGAAATACTCCTCCCTTTTCCAGGATTTTCAAAACTAGAACCACCTTAAAAATAGTAATAATAAAAAAAATCAGAAAAGACTACAAAGAGGTTTTTAACAAGGAATTATTGATAATAAACACCCAACAAAGTGATGTCCATGTTTTTGTTTTCAAATAAGATTTGAACTCAGCTTTCCTCAGTTTCCTCCCACGTAAGTTATGTCTCCAGCCCAGCATTTTGCTGGTTATTCTGAAAACAGTGGCTCATAAACTTCTCTTTGGGGCTGGCCTTGAACCTCGATCTTCTAGCTCTCAAGCTTCTAATTAACTAGGATTAGACGTATGAGCCACCTGCACTAGGTGATTATCAATTTTAAATTTTCTTCTATTCTCCTTCTTCTATCATTAAATATTGTTCACTCTGTGTATGCTTTTTTATTCCTTTAAATATTTCAACTTTGCCTTGTTTTTAAGGAAATAGAATATTTTCAAATAAAAGATCCTTTCATGATGAGTAAATATGAAAATTTTGCTCATAGTATTGGTAAAAAAATGAAAAACATTATCAGCCACAAATAGGAAAATTGAAACTTAAAAAACAACCAATTATATATAATGTCTTCTTATAACTAAATCATCTACTTAGTAGATAGGAAATTGACAGAAAAACATCAGCATCACTTTTACGAGTTCTAACCTGTTGTGCCACCTTTAGGTATTCATCAGATGGTTTCAGTGAGCATTAACATACTTATAAAACTAAAATAAGGCTGAGGATGGAGTTCACTCTCCTTACTACCAGTGGTAGTACTTATCATCACACATGGGACCCAGGTTTGAGCACTGGGACAATACAATATAAAGAATAAATTAAAGCAAAACACATGAGGACCCACAAGGAATTTCTCTATCTACCCTATCCAAATATGTGCAAGACGGCATCAGATTCTATTTACCCATATCGTGCCTGCTAGATGGTAGGTGACATTCAATAAATCTCTGGGGAAAACTAGTGAAAGAATGTTAAACATGTAGAAGAATACACTCTTATACAAATATAGGACATCAATTTAATTTTAGATGTGTATGTCATGCACCCAAAGACAACTCAAAATTATATTCTCCAGAATAGTTATTAAAGTAAGTGTGGGTTTGAAAGTTTAAAACATCGAGTTAAACGTATCTGGGCTTGCTGCAATAATTTTACAAAAGCTAATAGAAATAGAAATTTCAATGAATCTCATTAATGTTATCAGCATCTACTCAAGGCCAACTCTATTCATAGGTTTCAGAGAATCTGACAAGTGCCAGCAAAAGCAAAGTATTACATTTTCAACAGTTTTCTGTAAAATAGATTGTGTGATAATTATGTAGACGCTGCTGAATTTTAATCTACTTCCTAAGAATGGCTAGATTTTGAAAAGAGATGGGCACCAGGGGCTCACAAGTATAATCCTAGCTATTCAGGAAGCTGAGATGATAATTGTGGTTCGAAACCAGCCCAGGCAGCCAAGTCCATGAGATTCTTATCTCCAAATAACCACCAAAAAGTAGCCAGAAGTAGAGCTGTGGCTGAAATGATAGAGTGCTAAGCAAAAAAGCTCAGGGACAGACAGAGCCTAGGCCCTGAGTTCAAGCCCCAGGATCAGCACAGAATGAAAGAACAAAAGAATGAAAGAAGGAAGGATGGAAGAATGGAAGAGAGGGAGGAGGAGAGAGAGGGAGAGAGGGAGGGAAGAAGGCAAACACTTCTAACTCTCTAAAATCAATATCACCCAACTGTCCACTATATTTAGTTTAGCTAAACCTCTATTTGGAAAAGGATCAGGTGGCTTGATAGTTACTATTACAGATGTCAGGAGAATGTTCTAGATTAAAACAGATACGTTCAATGCATGTAGAATCACCAGATATGGTTGTTTAGAAATTTTCCCATGAACAGAGCAAAGAAAAAAAGACCTGCAGCCTCCAGACCATTGCATTGGGTTACAGGATTTATGGGGGTGATTTTTCATCTGATGCCAAATAAATGGGAAGCTGAAGCCTGCAGCTAGAACATCACGTCAGCTGCCTGTAGACAAGCTGTCTGGTAGAGTCATATCATACACCTCAAAGATTTAATAGTGAGGCATCTACTGAGCTAGTGGAATAGAAGTTAAGACTACAGGTTATATGTGTGTGTGTGAATATTCATATATGTGTGCGCTTGTGTGTGTACAAACATATATTTGCACACATACATGGGCACTGTCATGGCTAAACCATATTTGTTTTCCTGAGAGACTTACTTTGTCTCTCCTGTCACAGTATTTTATAATCATATGAAATCACCTGAACAATCTTCCTTAAGACTTGGAAAACCCAGGATCTAACAAAAGAAACTAAAGAAGAAAGGTGAACAAATTAGATTGAGTCAGGACATGAAAAAAATAAAGTGTGATATGATGTGAACTTCCTGCATGGTGGCAAAAACAAAACAAAACAAAACAAAAACAACCTCGTAAACCTGAGGAAGTTGTAGAATGAATTCTAACACCTGGCTCTTGATTTTTTTTAAATCATCAAAGGTACTTTCAGGTCTTACAGGGATTAGGAAAACATGATAACTATCCACTGGCTTGGGAAATTAAGCACTTTAATAAGACATGAGTAGATTCAGAGACAGCAAGGTAGCTGGTTGTAACAGCTCAGGACGCAAAGTATCTTACCTCTGATTTTCAGTGTCTATCCTATTTCACAGCCATTATACTTTCTAACCATTTGATTCTTTTGTTTATATTTTTCTCCTATTCTCTACGATAAAAGAACCCTGGGCAATTTGTTAGTGAAAGACTCAAAAGGCTATAGAGTAATACTGAAAACTTGAGATTTCTTTTCTCCTAAAATGTCTAGCTCATCAACTCAATGTGTTTAAAAGGCAATTCCGTTTTAAAAATAGGCAAAAGAACTGACTAGACACCTATCAAACAATTATGTCTGTTTTTAAAAGTTCAACATTACTAACCCCAAGAGAGAAACAAATCAAAACCATACAGTTTTGATTTGTTTGGGTTCTTACTCCAGGTAGAATAACTATGGTCTAAAGAACAGAAAGTGACAAATGCTGGTGAGATCTGGAGAAACTTTTACACATTGAAGAGAATCGTTGCACTTGATGCAAATGTAAATTAACACAGCCCCAGGGAAAAGTGTAGAATTCTGCCTATAAATTAAAAATAAAATTTACACAACTAGTGATTCCTGTCTTGGGTACATATTCAGAGGGTTTGAAATTAATGTGTTGAAAAGATCTGTGCATTCCTATGCTTCCTGGCAACATCATTCAGAATAAGACATGGAACCCATCTCTTCATCCATCAGTAGGTGAATGGACAAAGGAAAGATACATAATGGAATACGGCTCAGCAATACATACAGAAATCTTTACATTTAGGGCAATATGGATGGTCTTGGTGATTGTAACGTTAAGTGAAATAGGCCAGGAACAGAAAAATCCCAAGCAACCTAAACTCCTAGAAGCAGAGCATAAAATGGTAGGGAGGAACAGAAGGGGGAAGAGGCTTGTTAATAAGTTCCAGGTATAGCTAGGTAGAAACAGTAAGTTATAGTGTACCATTTCACAAAACAATTGGTATCAGATAAACAATAATAGCATAAAAAATAGCTAAGGATAAAGGACTTTTTTTTACCATTCAGATTTAGAGGAATGACAAGATGTTTGAGTTAACTTCCTTTTCCTCAGTTGATAACTATATAATATAAACATAAGCCAAAATAACAGTGTGCTCCAAAATCATGTAAAATCATTATCTGTCAATAAAGCATACATTAAATTTTAACTTGTAATTTATGAATATAAACATCTTGTCAATTCAAAACTTTCAAAGGACTCATAATCATCAGCGATCTAGGGTGCCAGGTACTGGTGGCTCATGTGTTCAATCCTTGCCATTCTGAAGGCTGAGATCTGAGGATCACAGTTAAACTAACCTGGGCAGCAAAGTCCACAAACCTCTTATCTCCAATTAACCACCAAAAATTACTTCTCATAAATAAGAAATGAAAACAGGAGAACAATACCAGATTATAAGTCCTTTTAAACGAAATGCCTTCTTTTATTTGGATGACACTAAGTAGATAAAACTTTCTGGATTAGAGCTGTGGAATTTACTGTACATTTTAATCATTTTAAGAATGGCTCCACTGTTAATAATACTTCTTTAAAATGTATTCAATGTTAGTCATTTGTCATTTTAAATCTATTTGCCTTTATTTAGTTTACAATAAAAATATTTCCAATAGGAAGGAAAATAGTAATAAATATAAAAAGTAAAAATGTTAAACATGCTTTTCCTTCTCCTTATTTCTGACATGCAACATTTAAGGTAAGAAAGACATATTTGTATTTATCCATATTTAAGTTACAT
This sequence comes from Dipodomys spectabilis, assembly GCF_019054845.1. Taxonomy (NCBI): domain Eukaryota; kingdom Metazoa; phylum Chordata; class Mammalia; order Rodentia; family Heteromyidae; genus Dipodomys; species Dipodomys spectabilis. Next base: position 34,621,116 of record NW_024870731.1, on the reverse strand, counting down.
AGTTTATATAGTATATGTGATGTATACTGTGTATTATAATAGGTAATATACTTTGATATTTTTGTAAATGAAAAAGTTAACATAAGAACTAACAGGTAATGACTACGGGACTTTACCTGAAATGAAGAAGTTACTGGTTAGTCTAATCACAGTTTAGGAAAAGAATGAATAAGAAATATTGCCAGAGGTGTGCCCTTCAAAATTTTTAAGTAAACCAGAGATTACTGTGTGTGCAATCAATATTCTTAAGTTTGTCCACATGTGTCAACATTAATGCATTCTTTGGTAAGAGAAAAACTGTCTTTTCTAGCTAAGAATGTTGTATAAAAGTTTCTGCTTTTGCCTAGTGGCTTGGCTCTTGTTAAGGAAAAGAACAGTCTTTTGGGATAAGGAAGAGTTTTTGAAATGTAAGCTTTTGTGTTAAACTGCTTTCTTTTCCAGTTGGAATTAATTAGGACACACGGTAGGCAGACAGTACAAGAGATAGCAGAAGGCGCCATTCTATTTTGAGATTACTTGTGGACTATTAATGTTATTTCAAAGCCACCTTATGTAAACACATTTTACCCTATTCAAACTAGCCAATCAGGAGGAGATTGTGAACCTTGCTCAACCAATCTAAGCAGAGGGCCGGGGCCTGCTGCATTAGTGACGAATAGGGGAGCAGCCTGCCTGCCTTGGGTGCTTGCGGGCCAGATCTTTGGCTGCTGGTGCACATTTCTGTAGAAGTAACTTTGGCCTTGCTGAAGCTCCAGTGGTTCTTGGAAAGCATATTGAAAACAGAGGACATGTTTAGGTTAGGACCTTTTCTTTCTTTCTTTCTTTTTCTTTCTTTCTTTCTTTCTTTCTTTCTTTCTTTCTTTCTTTCTTTCTTTCTTTCTTTCTTTCTTTCTTTCTTTCTTTCTTTCTTTCTTTCTTTTTCTTTCTTTCTTCCTTGCTTGTGATATTATTTAATTAGTTAATTATCCAGTGCCTATTGTCATATGCATTAATGGCTATGTTGAAGAGTTCTCTTTTTTTGTATATTTTTTATTGTAAAAATGCTGTACAGAGGGGTTACAGTTATATGAGCAAGGTAATGAGTACATTTCCTATTGAGCATTGTTACCTCCTCCTTTGTTTTCCCCCTACCATCCCTTCCCTCCCACCTCCACAACTACCCCCTACCCCCCCACACCAAAGTTGTAAAGTTTGTTTTCAACATAGTGTTTTATACATCTCTTTGTTACAATATGTCAACCTGTATCCTTATCTAAGCATTTTGTTTTTTTCCTCCCCTCTCTGAATTAGATGCAGGGCACTGACATCAAATACAGTGAAAACGGGTTATACCGTGGGGGAGGAACATACAAAGCAACAAAAAAAATCACATGGTATATTATAAATACATTAGAAACAATAGCAAGAAAGCAAAAAAGTATTTGTGTCCCTATCTTGGGGTTCATTTCGCTTAACATCATCTTATCTGGTCATATGTACATAGCTTTTGGCCGTTTCTGCTTGTCCTACACATGTACTAGTTATTGCAAATAAGGGAAACCATGGCACCTACTTCACAACATAATTTTTTCCAAGTCTTTCCATTTCCTAACCAATGGGGAGATGTCTTTCTTCTTTCTGATGGAGGCATAGAATTCCATTTCCAGTGTGTGTTTGTGTGTGTGTGTGTGTGTGTGTGTGTGTGTGTGTGTGTGTGTGTGTGTGTGTATCACATTTTCTTGATCCATTCATCTCCTGAGAGGCATCTGGGTTGGTTACATATCTTAGCTATGGTAAATAAGGCTGCAATAAACATAGTTGTGCTGGTAGCTTTAGTATGGTCTTGTTTGTAAACATTTGGGTAAATGCCCAAAAGTGGGATTGCTGAGTCATAGAGGAGCTCTATGTGGAGTCTTTTGAGGAACCTCCATACTGCTTTCTAAAGTACCAAATTTCAAACTCTACTACAAAGCCAATCAAAACAGCTTGGTACTGGCACAAGAACAGACCTTAGGACCAATGGAATAGAACTGAAAACCCAGAAAAAAACCCACAGACCTATAGCCATCTAATCTTCAATAAGGGAGCTAAAAAAAATAGAATGGAAGAAAGAGAGCTTCTTCAGTAAATGGTGCTAGCAAAATTGGTTAATCACCTGTAAAAAACTAAAGCTAGATCCTTATATATCACCCTGAACCAGAATCAACTCCAAATGGATCAAAGACTTCAGAGTCAAAGCAGACACTCTGAAAACATTACAGGACAGAATAGGAGAAACCCTAGGTCTCCTCGGCACAGGCCGAAATTTTCTTAATAAAGAAACACAACAAATCTAGGATCTCTTTCTATTACATACTGTTTCTATGACTCCAAAGGCAATACAGCTGCTAGTCATTAATGTTGATGACAAGCTATTCCATATATGTGTTTGAAGAACCTGACGTTAACAAAAAGAACTTTTAGTCAGAAAATTTCTTTCTTGTTCCAGAGCTCTTCCCCTTGGTTGGAAAAACCCCACATGCCATTCTTTGTTACTAACATAGTATTAGCACTAATAATAACTACAGTTCTAGAAGCTGATGTCTGCATAAATGTTTTGGTTTGTCATGCAATTTTAATTCAACTAAATGAATGCATTCAAATAGGCAATCAATTTTATTCATGATCATCTATAACTACAGGATAATTAATCAGTAACAGATAAAAACCCTCAGTCACCCAAAGGATGAATTCTTTTGAAAGGAGAGTACAGATAAGAGACGATTTCCTATGGTGATTACATAACCATGGGAAGTACTATATTGTCATGAAGTGTGATTTTTTCACAGTAAGGATTTTGTATTTACCTCCCACACTTTCAAATAGACAATGTTGAATCTCAGCAAAGAGAGACAGGATTGCAAACAAAATCCTATACTAAATGATCTTCCATCACCTCTGTTCAGTGTTGAATTATTGAGTAGGAGCTAATAATTAGTATTACAAAATAAACCATGCATATTTGAGCCTGAAGTAAAAGCTCTGGAGAGGGCTTAAAGATGTTCAGCTAGTTCCTAACACAGAGCCACCAGAGAGATGTGTCCTTATTCTTTTGCGTGAGTACAGTAGCACTCCTGGTGTGGGCTGCATCCTCTAGATAGCTTTATAAAAGCTTCTGATGACATGGCTCATTACTTATAAGACACAGATCAAAATTTCGAACGGGTTTGGTTAAGTTCTGAGTGGTCAGAACATGATAATCTCTAAACTCTATAAACTCCGCTATATAAACTCTTGAAAGCAGGAAGGCTTTGCACAGCATTATGCACTCCTTATCAAAGACATTTCCTTCCAGATAGTGGGCACCCAATGATTATAATCCAAGAATCAGAAATGCTGCAGAATTCAAAGCATTTTTATCACTGACTTGATGCTACAAATTGGAAAATTCCAACTTGACCTTGTTTGAAAGACTGCAATAAAAAAACAAGAGTACAAGCCGGGCATTTGTGGCTCACAACTATAACCCTAGCTACTCAGGAGGCTGAGAGCTGAAGGTCATGGTTCCAAGCCAGCCTGGGCAGGAAACCTGGTGAGATTCTTATCTCCATTTAGTCATTTAGAAGTGAAGCTGTGGTTCAAGAAGTAGAGCTTCAAGTTTGAGTGAAAAAAGCTAAGCAGCAGGACTCAGGCCCTTAGTTTGAACTCCATTATAGCATACACACACACACACACACACACACACACACACACACACACACACACACACACACACACAGGAAGTGTAAGTGTTGTGTAAAATTACCTCCAGGCTATGTGTATAATGTATGTATATAAAGTGAATATGTAGCAAAAATGTATTTTTTCTATTTAGACTTGAGTTCTATTCCCAAGGTATCACAGTATGTAGACAATATATTCAGATTCAATATCTGAAAAACTCATTCTAAGCATTACATGAAAGGGACACTTCAAACCTGCACATACAAAACGTTTATGCATACAACAATGAAGGAAGACAGACAAAAAAGAGTCAAGCATCATTGTCTTAAGTCCTTGTCAAGTCCTTGCAATTTAATGTGTTTTATGACAGACTCTCAGAGAATTAAGTGAACCCAAGTCTATGCCTTTCATCCTAGAACCACTATTTAAATCAGATCAAATTCTTGACTGACTAAATGTACGCTAATCTGAAACAAACAAATGCCAACATTTAGGCATTTAAATTCAGAAAAAACCCAAAGCTGCATTTATTTTCCTCTTATGGGGATTTCTATCTCAGCAGCATGGCTAACCACCTTCATACTCTAAACTCAAAACTTTAGTGCCCTTCACCCACCTGAATTGCTTCAACAAATCTTACAGGTTCTCTTTTCTGACTTTCCTGGGTATGTCTTATTATTTCATTTCTGGAACATTGTAGAAAAGACCCAACTGTGTTTTTTTTCTAATGACAGAGTCTTTGCTGTTATTTTCCTTCAAATTCCTGGGTAGTTTATCGGTCTATGCCCAATAGGGATCCTATCATTCCACTAATAAAATCTTTAATATAGAGATTGAGAAGGACTTTCTGTTGAAGAGGGGCCAGGAGGTAGAAGAGATGCAGCAGGAATCTAGTAGTTATCAATTATCTCAGTAGCTGGTAGTCATTTCTATAGGCAGCTTATAGCAGATTGATGTCATTAGCCATGTACTATGGATGGGTTACTAATTGTCCCCCTAAACCACTTATTTTTGCCGATATTGTTTCATTTGCTTCTGTGTTTGGTTAACAGAATGTGTGAACCTTCAAGCCTATAGGTACTACTTGGGTGCCATAAGAGAGAATAGGCACTGTACTGGGGTCAGGAACCTTTCCAGGTTCACCTCTATGACACCAGTACTTAACGTACTTAAAATTATTAATGAGTCTGGAGAGTGGGTCAGATCTATGAGGCATATAAGCCTAATGCTGAAAAATTTAATCTATTGTATTATCTTAGCCTCCATAATTTTTTTACTCTAAGAATATATTTTTAGTTATTTAAAACAATGGGTTGACATTCTGAGTGAGAACTGGCTGGATACATGTGACTCCAATAGTTTTGCTGTTCACTGACTTCCATAGACCCAGTATTTATGGACGAATAAACTGAAGGCACCTCATGTCCCTCGCTGTGGAGAAGCAGAGGGATGATTGAGAAGTGAGGGGAGGCAGTTAGGACATTGGGGTGTGGCCTCAAAAGCATGTGTGAGACCCAGTGTCTTCTGCTTTCCCTTTGTTCCTTGATCCCTGAAGTGGGCAATTTGTTCCCCACCATGACTATCCAGCACCCTCAACAAGCGTCTTGAAGCATTAGGCCTACTTGATTTGGGAATGAAACTTGGAAAAACATAAGCAAGAGAATTCCTTTTCTTTCTTTATAAGTGAATGATATCAGGTGTTTTGTTATCATGATAAAAACAAAAACAAACTAATACACCCATTGAGATTCATGCATTGACATTTTACCTCTTTCTGAGCTACAACCACTGGAAACAGAGGAGGAAAAATTGGCTGTACACACAGAGAGAATCAACAAGTCCATCCATGAGTGCATTAGCCTAATCACAGTTGATTATCAAAATAGTCTCCTAACACACTCTTTCTCTAGAATGAACAGCTACACCAGACCTATGCAGCTGGTCTGCATTCTGATGTCTCATTCAGCTCTAGCCTACCGAGATGGCCCAGATAACATTTCCTGAATCAGAGCAAAAAAATTCACAATATTAAAATCAATTTGGCTTCCTGCTGTCAACCAAGGGTCTGTTTCTTCAATCCTGCCGAGATGAGGCACAAACGGAGCTCTCTTTGAAGTTCACAAAAGCTTAAGGTCAGATCATCTCCATGGGATACAAAGCAAACTCTGGCAGAAGTAGCAGCCAAATCGTATTTGAAGTGTCCTACCCGAACAAGAACTGCTGTAATACACACCATCCATTCATTATTCGATAGAGCTTTGTTCTTGCTCCACAGTGTTTGAAGTACTGTATGATTTTTTTAAACATAATATGCTCTCTTCCATTGCTTAAAATAGCAAGATTATATGAGAATTGTTTTTGCATTTTTCCATACCTTAAGGAAAGGCATTCATAAGTCAGAAATGATGTTACCCACAATTCTTATTTTGCCTTATGCCTTTTACCGACTCCCAAATAATCTAATTGGCCAGAAAGTGAATGCAAAAATAAAAGAACAGCACTCTTGTTTCTTATGTGAAAAAATGATATTTTTTACCTCTTTTCTTTCCCTATTCTTGTATCTGTGTTATTCTATTGACCCTTCCTTGTTATCTCTGTCTCTCTCCTTATTTATATAACTCTTGGTTTTTATAGCTCTTATTTAGAACTATCCTGATTTTAGTATCTATTGTCTTGGTAACACGTTGTGTTTTCTGAAGTATATAAAGCATGATACAATAGGCAATTGTGATTTATGGCTGCCTCCCATCTCTTCTCAATGCTTTTTTGGTAACTTCATTCTTTTTTTTTTAAATCTCAGATGTGTGTGGCTTCCTGGTCAAAAAGAAGAGCTTTCGCAGTATTTATCCTCTCTAGAACATGTGGGTCTACCCACATGTGGGAAGTCTAAATGATTCCTGGGAATTTCCAAATTCTGTTTTCCTCTGTGGTCGTGAGATGTCAGAATTGTTGGTCAGAATCTTCATGTGACTGAGCTTCTAAACTCTTGGAATAGTCATGGTAAAATTAAGATGAAAGAGATGTCAAGGGGCAAGCAGTGACAGATGAAATTCATGTCCTAATTGTGTGTATATAGAAGATCATTTCGTCCATGTTTTCCCACAAGTTTGGTACAGAAAGTGATCAATTCCATTTTTATATTAAGGAGGTTGTGTTCAACTTTTGCCAATTGTATCCACTCCTCACTTCTCTACAAGATGTGTAACACGTGGTACATTGAAGTGTACAGTGAATCGACCTCAGGCGGTGAGAGGTCAGGAATAACGGTCCACTTTGAGAACAATTAATTGGGTCCTTACTGAGTAATAATTAAGTGAACTATGGTATTTCATAGATAATTCATTGGAGGCATCAAATAGCTCAGGCAACACATTGTAAGACTGTGCTACGCAGATTGCAATCTTCACTAAGAAGGAAATTAAAGCTCACATCACAGCAAAAATACAAAGGAATTGATCATTTGGATGAAAAGTACTGTGGCTTTTAGGAGTAAGAATGACATTTGGATACCCAAATCTGTGCCTCTCCTCCCACTCCTCCCCCAAGAAAGACAGAGGGAGTCATGATTCTGTTGTCCAATCACAAACCAGATGACAGGTTTACACTCAGCAGGTGACAGTACAAATATACGGATAATTGTTGCTTCAAACGGAAGCCTGGGCTGAGGGAAATGGACCATTACCCTACGGTAGGAAGCTGTCCAACGTGTGTGAGTAAAAAACAAAAAGAGTTCATAATAAAGAAAGTACAGAGGAAAAGACCCTGTTTTTCCTGATGTTTTATCCACTTTTCTTCTGCTCACAAAACTGTGTTTAATTGGCATTTTGATGCTTCTAATTCAAATCACAAATCCAAAGACAAAGAATTGACCTTTCTCTGTCTTGTGCTGTGTGAACTCTCTTGCCTGCGCATATGTACGCAAGCACCTGGTCAAAGATGGATGCTCTCCTTTCCATTTGAAATCACTTTCACAGACAAAACAGTTTTACAGTTTTGCAGTCCACAACCTCTTTCTCCACAGGAATTCCCTCATTACTTTATACTATCCTTTTCTTTGTGCTTGTTGTTCTGGTGGTGGTATTATTTTTGTTTAAGTCTTACACATGCTAATCCCTTTCTGTCAGTCCAGCAGTGAATTTGCCCATTAGTCAAAGGGCAAGCCATGTTTAAGCAGCTGTTTCTTTACAGCTCTGGGACCCTAGAAACTCCCACAGTTAAACATCACAGGTACCACATCAGCCTGAACCTTTTGGGTATGGTGATCCTTCAAGGAAGGAAAGTAATTCTGCATGGACCATTCTCCCTTGGTGATGTGGCAAGTCAGCGCCTTCCATAAACCTGCTAGATATGAGGTGAAGAGGGGTGGACAAGGCATGCTTTACAAAGAAGTGACGGGTCTGGAGACAAAGTTACAGAGAGTTGGGGGAGGGAGAGGAAAGGGAAGGCGAAGAAGAGGGAGAGCAAGAGCAGGAAAGGAGAGAGACAGCAAGAGAAGGATGCTCAGCATGTGTTATGTAAAATGATGTCCTATCTACCTACGAGTGATGCACACCCTATGTGTATTTTAGAGCATCCCTAGATGACTTCTAATACCAAACCCAAATGTAAATGGGATACAAATAGTTGTTACACTATATTGTATAGGAAATAATGACAAAACAGATCCGTGTTCAACCTTCTGTGACAAACTATCAGAGAAAACAATGTAAGTGGGGAAGGATATGTTTGCATCGTCTCAGTTCATCATGATGTAGTCGGGGGCATGTTTCAGATGAAGTAATTCACATCATGGCATCCAGAAAGCAGGCAGAGAGGCAGTGAGCCCTACAGGGCATTCTCCTATCTCCCCTTTACTCCATCGGCCTCCTCCTCCCTCCTCTAGGGGGCGCTGTCACCTCTAGGCAGGGCAAATATTCCTTCGTTTGGTGATTCTGGAAACACCTCACAGATACATCTTGATTTCTCTCAATCTGGTCAAATTGAAAATCAAGATAAAACTAGGTAGAACATTTGGGCATCTTGGGAAAGTTCTAATTAATTTATCTTTCTAGTCATCTCAGTGGATTTTTAAAAAATATAGCCTGCTTGAGTCACACTTTGGTTTAAAAATATTGTCTATAGCTTTTTCACAGATACTACTAGGAACTCGATGCAGCATATATAAATAGATACCACAATATCTTCAAGTCATTGTGGCTGAGAGTCATTTGTGAAATCTTGGAGAAGAGAGGCAAGGTTGCAGGATTTGGGTAATATTTTACCACACATGAGCACTTAGGCAGCTTGGCTTTTGATTTTTGAATAAATAGTCTGCACTTCTTGGTTTGATTTGCTTCTATTTTCAGGAAAATGGGGAAGACAGTTTTGAATTCAAGGTATTTCTTTTCCAGCTAAATAAGATTTCTTTATTAGTTTACAAATCAGCATTTTGAAAATGTAATAAATATATAACTCATCATTTAAAAGATTTTTTTACTTAGCTTATAAACTAACTTAACCTGAAAAGCTGTGACATAACTATGTATTTATATCTGAAATACCTATCATAAATGTTTATGGCATCTTATCATAAATCTTTGAGTCAGGTTGATTAAAAAAATTAGATATCACTGGTATTTAATTTCAGTAAGAATATTAATTCATTCCTTCTCCCCTCCCCTTAAGATTTATCTCCCAGGCTATGGTAAATTTTACTAATTACATTGGCTATATCAAATTCTACTGTGGTCTTATAGATGTTTCTAAAAGAATAAACCATTACTTACTGAAGGATTACAAGTGATTCTTGATTTCCACAACTTAAATAGCAATAAGTAAACACAGGCAAGCAGAAGTTTATTGCTAAATATACACACATATACCAGGTAGTCCCTTAGTGTTTACGAAGATGAGGCCTCATGCAGGGAGCTCCTCTATTTGTAGAAACAACAGAAATGTTGACAATCCTGATTTAAGGCAATTTTAGTGAAAATGACATGTTTGCGACTTAGACATTTCCACAGATTCAAAACACCAAGTCAACATTTCTAGGGTATCAATTTGTGAGGAGCACTTTCATGATTTCCTTAGCTAAGCATAACAAGAAAAGAAAAGAAAAAAAAAGGCAATACCACACAAGATACAAATAACAGACATTCTCTAACACCAGGAAAACTATGAAGTGACTTACTTCCAGCTTTTCTTTCTCCTATTTAGCCCTGAGACCAAAATGATCATTTGGATCCAAGGGTAAACTTAAAAGTCCTGCTTCGGAAAGGGCATTTCCAAACATGCAAAGGTTATATTTATAAGCTGAGCTGCAGGAGAGAATATTCCTGCGGTGAGGCTCTAGAGGACCAGCCAAGTCAGCGGGATGTTAAACTCCTACACACAAATGTTAGCAAAGCCACAGAGCAGCTACAAAGCTCACAGGTTCTCTGACCATCATTTTGCAAAGCAATAGAACCAAATACTTCTCAGTCTGTGTAACTATAGAGAAATCATTATTGGTTTTTTTTTTTAAAAAGGCAAAAGTGAATGTCAAGAACATTTTATTTGCAGGCTAATATGTTTTAAATGGAGACTATAATGCTCAGAACATTTTCTTATTCTCCTTTTCGGAGGCAGCAAATCACCCACTTTCGAAGTTGTTAGCAATAGTCCTAAAATTCGAGTCAGGGAAAAGTCAAAACTATGGCCCCAGAGATGGGGTTTCTGTCTACTACTGGATAGTTAATTGTTGCTGAGGAAGAAAATGTAAGAATTAAACGAAAATCAATGTGATAAAAGCTGTTCAATTTAGTAATTATCCCAATTTGCTTTGCAAGTGATTACAACAATGTAAAGAGCCAGTTAGGGTATGTTTCCAATAATAAGGCAACAGAACAAAGCCTTTGGACTTCTCATTGTAAGGTTACATTTTATATTTGTGAGGGATAAATAAATATAAATGTCCTTTTCCTTTATGATTGCAAAGCTAATACTATTCTTATTGTTACTCAGCCTCTTCCTAATGCCTTACATTATAGGAGCCGCCAGTGCTAAATTCAAGCTGCAAAAATGTTTTAAAATGTAACATTTTACTAAAGCACACACACAAGTGGCATCCCAGATACATCAAATCATAATATTCAAAAGCAAAATATGGGACCCTGTATTTTTGTGTGTATGCAAAGTCCCGAGGCTTTATCATGGCCTGGGCATTGCCCATAAGCTTTTATGCTCAAGGCTAGTGATCTACCGCTTGAATCAAAGATATACTTCTTGCATTTTGGGTGTTTATATGAAGATAAGCGTCTCAAGGACTTTCCTGCCCAGATTGGCTTTGAATTTCTAGCCTCAGATGTCAGCTTCCTGAGACGCCAGGCAAGTACCACCAGGGGCCAGCTCAGGATCCTTTCATTTTAATTGAAAAAGCAAAACTGCAAATTATAAAAAAAAAGAGCTATCTGCTCATTATTCATATTTAAGTACACATACTAAATAGAAAAGCCCCATTTCATAACAAGAAAAAGTCCTGTATTAATATTAAACATGTATTATCATTGATAAATTAGCTATAGTATTATTAATAATTTATAATATCATTATAGATATCTTCATATGACTTTTAACAGCCAACTTTACTGGTATCTGATGCTTACATTAATTTTATGAACTTATAAACAAGAGGAGTTAACTCATCATTTAAACAAGCATCCAGTGTTGACTATATACTCCAGTTGTAGGACCAATGGTTAAAAGAAAACTGTGATAAAGACAAGACTCTTCCCTAGATTCTATGAGTCAGACATGACTAATTAGAATTTGTCACTCAATCAAGCAAATAAGGATCTAGCACATGAAAGCAAATACTAAAACAAGGTCATTGATGGACTATCTGGACACTATTTTTGCTAATCACAAGTGTATAGGCTAATTCCTATTGTTTAGAAGTACCTATTTGCTGAAAATTGTTTTTAACCTCTAAACTTAATATGAAGAGCATCCTAACAGTCAGTTCTAGACATGTGCAGAGAATAAAAGGTATGAGTTATCAAATTCCCAGTTGAGCTGGAACCAAACAGTCCTGGGTCTTCCTGTCAGAGTTCACAGACTGTAAACCATGTTCCTTTCACACATGGTTGTTATTTTCCTGTTATGCTTTTCATTTTCTTATTCTTATGCTTGTTCTAGGTGATTTCACTATTTAAAATGATCTTTATTAGAGAGACTTGACAAATGGGATTGCATCAGAATAAAAAGTTTCTGCACAGAAACAGATAGAGTTACTAAAATACAAAGCCAGCCAGCAGACTGGGAGAAGATCTTTACCAGCAATATATCCAACCAAGTTCTAATAGCTAATCAATAGAAGAAGTTCAAGAAACGAATCCCTCCCAAAGCCAATAAAGCAATCACTACATGGGCAATGGAGCTAAGGTGAGACTTCTCAGAAGAAGAGGAAAGAATGGCAAAGAAACACAGGATGAAATGCTCAATATCCCTGGCCATATAGGAAATGCCCATTAGAACAACTCTGAGATTCCATCTCACCTCAGTTAGATTGGCCAACATTGTGAATTTGAACAAGTGTTGGTGGGCATGTAGGGAAAAAGGAACCCTATTGTACTGTTGGGGGGAATATAAACCAGTACAGCCACTCTGGACAGCAGTCTAGAAGTTCTTCAAATATATATCTCCCCAGCAACCCCGAAATACTACTCCTGGGCATTTGCCCAGCACATCACAAGCCAGGATGCCATGAGGCCACTTACACATCCATGCTTATTCACAGTAGCCAAGTATGGAAACAATTCAGATGTCCTACAATGGATGAGTAGATCCAAAAATTGTGGTACCTATACTCATGGAGTATTACACACCCATGAAAAAGAATAATATTATATTATTTGCAGGGAAATGGATAGACCTAGAGCAAATCATGTTAAGTAAGTCAAGTGGAGAGACAGATGGCACATGTTTTTTCTCTCATATGCAGAAGCTAGATCTAAAATAGAACCAGACATGATACAATTATACAGGACTCTAGGCATTCACATACAGTGAGACCGAAGACAGATGCTCTGAGGGGAGGAATACAGAGGCACCATGCCCATGTGCCTCTGGTCGTATGAAATAATAAAATTTATCAAAATGAACTCTAGGAAATGGAAACACATGGTTTTTTTTACTTTGTTTTTGTTTGTGTTTTCTTTTTTCCCTCCCCCATGTGTATTCATTTATCTCATTGGGGATGACAAAGGGGGCTACAGAAATGGAGGGGCAAAGGGTGGATACATGCTGCAGTGGTACTCACTAGACACTAGGTTGAAAATGAAGTATACAACTTGTGGGCGGGAATGGTAGGAAAAACTGGGAGAGAGTGAGGGAAGGGGTGACACTGTTCAAAACGAACTGTACTCTTCACCTGACGTGTGTAATTGTAACCCCTCTGTAGATCATCTTTAGAATAGCGATGAAAATATTAATAAAAAATTAAAAAGTAAAATACTCTCTCTTTAAACGTGTCCTACTAGAGTGCTATCTAGTGCTGATAAGAACAGAAAGGCTTTGATGTCCCTTGTTCAGAAAACCTTTTGTGCTACAGAAGCTTATTCAGTTATAACACTGAAGACCATGAGAGCCATGTTAATGAAAAAACAATATGGCTTAGATAATGTGTCCTTAAACAGACACATAGAAAACAAGGTTATGTATTGATCCGCTGATCAGAATGTGGCCATAGGTCGGGAGGAAGCAAGTTCTGTAGTTCCCCTGAGCCAAGATTCCTACATGCTAATTCAGTGTGTAATGTAAACTGACTGATTGTTTTGCTTATGTTTTCAAGATTTTACAAGTTCTCTCCTATCTGTGAATTAGTTTCTGGGGAAAATCACTTACCTTAAGCCACAGAAGAGTATAAGCAAGTGACAATATTGGTGATATAGTCACAAAATGAAATAGATGTCCCGTTTAAATCTAACGTGTAGTTTGATTTATTTTTATTTTATAGACACAAATTGCATCATAAGTATTTTATATAAGCAGTTTTGACATCTCTGTTTCACACTTAAGAGTTTATTTGATGGAATAAATCTAGAAATTAAAGCAAACTAAATGAAGACAGCATATTATTATTTCCACTTGAATTCTAGTTTATGACGTCAAATATTTTTCTCTAGAATGTCATATATTGTCTTTTGTCCTACAATGCAATGCAAAAGATGTTGAATAAAGATATCTAAAACAATTTAAGAGGATAACAGTGGCAAACAAGGAACTAACAACGCCGAAGGCTTGATTTTAAAAACATGAAATATTGGCCTGGACAATATGCTACATGTCCATAGTTCCAGCCACTGGAGAAGCTGAGATGGGGAGGATCGTGGTTGGAGGCCAGATAGAAAGTTAGCAAGATCCCATCTCAATAGAAAAACTGGGCAGAGTAGTCTATGTTCCATAGTCTATTTTTCACCCAGGGAGCATCGGTAGGACAAACATAGCCCAAGGACCTCTACAGCAAAAGCAAAATATCCTATCCAGAAACATATAACTGAAATGAAAAGCCATAGGAATGTGGTTCACTCAAGTCATAGAGGGTATAGCAAACAGAAGATATGGATTTCAGACTCTATTACCAAGCCAAAAGAATGACAGAAAGAAACAGAGAAAAAAGAGAGAGAGGGAAGGAGGGAGGGAGAGAGACAGACAGACAGACAGAGAGAGAGAGAGAGAGAGAGAGAGAGAGAGAGAGAGAGAGAGAGAGAGAGAGAGAGAGATCTTAATCTAATAAATCAGAAAAGAAATCCAAGTTCCAAATTGTAGATTGTTTGGACTTTGCCAGAAAACCACAGAGACATCCAGCCAGGTGCAGAGAACAAAGAAAGGGGCTTTCTCACAAGAGAGAAGTGAGAAGAAGCACTGGCTATTGTCTGAGGTGACCTATGTAATCTAGGAGGTTTAGGAGGGGCTAGAAGGGGCTAGGAGGCAGAGACCTTAGTGTAGACATGAAGGCCAAGGGTTTCATCATGGCAGGCTAGGATTTATGACTGCTGTCCAAATAGTAGATCAGGGCCCTGCAGCTGTCCAGACCTGAAGGGCACTCTAAGGGGCTCTTGTGGCCTTCTGTGGTGGTAGCTGCCCCCAGAGAAGTGCCATCCCAAGGTAGAGGGGGCTGGCGGCTGATTATTTACTGCCTTTGCTAAATGGGCATAGTGTTGCCTAGGAAGGGAGCATGCTAAGCTGTGGAGAGGGGAAGGAAAGTGCTAAGAAGCTATGGGAAGAGAGCTCATTGGGCTCACACAAATCTTTTCCAAAATGCTTCTTGCTTTTGCAATTAAGTTTGTTCCAAACTGTGTGGACATGATTAGCACTCTTCTTCCTATGAAGATAGATGTTTCTGGTCAGAGTGATTTAAAAACTCCTCACTCTCCAACCCTGTCACCAATCCTGACAGAGAGACAGCAAGAGGGAATGCATGCTCCCCATTTGTCAGGAAAAATGCTGAGCCTTGACTAATAGAGGTGTGGGGATGGGGTGGGGGAGCAACCCCGCCCCTCCTCCTACACGGCCCCCTCCTGTGACAAACAACATTTGTGCAACAGCAACCCAGGGGCCTGAGAAGGATCAGTAGCTATGGAACCAGACCAAAAGACAGACTCAAAGGAGCAGTAAAGCTGTGACCTTGACCTCATTAGCAGCAAACTGTAACCAATTGCTAATTACCTTATGGCTCTATCATAAATTGTGCATGTGTGTATGCAAAATTATGCATGTGCTTATGTAAATTCCTCATGTGTTTGGCATCTAAGATTTGCAAGAATTTAATATGATGATCTGAGTGAGGAAGATGAGATGCTGGGCTCACACATCTCCTCGAAGGGAAAATGGAGATCAAATCTTAAAAGTGGTGTCCAACTTTTAACTGGGAAGTTGAGTGGTTATCTTATGTATATAAAATACATAGATAAAATTCTGGTAACATGATCGACTTAGTATCTTGACAACATTAGTTTTGTTTTATTCTGCATTCTGGGGTGGCATTTCAATCAGAATCCAAGGTAAAGAAATCTTACTAAAGAATATCAGTGTAACAATGCCTGTATATACTGCTAAGAGTTAGTAGAAAAACAGCCAATCAGGGAATTGTGACCTAGAAAGTTTGTAAATGGCCAATCAACCAAAACCTGCCTGAAATGGAAACGGGGGTCAGGAAAGTACAAAAGAATGGGAAAGTAAAAAGGGTAAAAAATTAGGAAATGAGCACTGGGCAGTAAATTGTACGAGTCACAATTTTACAGGAAGCTGAAAGGAAATCCACCCATCAGAAAGGCATCTTCAAGTACTCCAATTCTCACTTTTGAACTTAAAACCAAGCTCTGGAATGGGGAAGACAGCCAAGATGGCTGGTGTGCTGTCTTCCTATGACATGTCTAGGTCTAGAGTGCTCTTTCTCAGACATTGTTTTTCTATTTTTGTTTCTAATAAACATCTCTATCATCTTTACTCATGTTCACATCCTGCCTGAATTCCTTTCTTGACAGTGGCAAGAACTCACCTCAGCTATCCTAAAATTCTGATAACATCTTAGGTACATTGGTTGAGAAGTTAGAGATTAAGTATGCCTTTTTTTTGACAGTACTACTGGAAGAAAAAAATTACTCTTTTTTTTAAAGTATGGCACCTAAAAGGATACGTCAATGAGTAGAACTATATCAGTAAGTTAAATTTTTTCATGAAATCCAATTAGTTATATGTATTTTAAATTTTAGCTACAGAGTAAATGATATCAAATAGAAGACATCATTTCTATAGGAGAAATTTTCGGGACAGGTCCCCAGATTACAAACTGGTTTGTAGATTCCTTTACATGTCTATAGCAATAAAGGAACTACTAAATTATACACCTTCTCTTCCCCACCACAGACTGACTCAAGAGAAGCCAATGGGTGAATCTATCAAGTGGTAATTAGGGTTAAAGGAAAAGAAAAGTGCTTCTACCCTGCTAGGGTTTGTCCTTTCTGAAAAGTCCTGTGGAAATCTGACCACTACTGTGAACTATAAAGAGTCTGGAAACTTAATCCAGCGTTGGTGTTGGTGTTGGTGTTGGTGTTGCCTTTGGGAGGTGACTAGGATTAGAGAAAGTCATTGGGTGGAGCCCCACAATTATGAGTTCCCTTGCCTTCATAAGAAGTGAGAGGGAGAGAGTATTGAACACCCATCCATCACACCAAACATGCACACGCGTGTGCACGTGTGCGCGCGCACGCACACACACACACACACACACACACACCTATATGTTCCTTGCTTCTTGTCATGCAAGCTTCTGTAAAGGACCATCCAAAGGGTCACCTGTTAGGAAACTGAGTCAAAGGGATATTAGAATAAAGAAAAAGCAGGAAACAACCTGAACACACCACATCAACGTTAACAGAAAGTTGAAGAGGGATGTCATAGTAACCTGAAGAGAATCAGGAGACATGAGGCATGGTGTTTTGGGGAACAGGGGTAAAGGGACTTGGTTCTGGGTGAATGTAGCTGGGTGGTACAAGAACTTTGGGAATGGGCTTTGCAAGTTTGTGGTTTTGGCCTGAAGTGATTTATAAGGCCTGTTGTACAAGCACACTGAGCAGGTCCCTGTTGAGCTAGGTGTGGCCTCTTTGGGGAGTTCAAGCACCTGTTACCTGGAGGGGTGGGAGGATGGACTTTTCATATTTTGGGGATTTCAGATTCCCATCATCACCCATCCCTTTGACCTGGGCCCTCAAGAACTATGAGCCAGATGAATCTATTTTCTTTTTCATGTATTGAGAATTTAGTATTCTGTTCTGAGCAATAAAAAGGGGCTGGCTGAGTTTAAACCATGAATATATATCGAGTGCGTGCATATGTCTGGCCCAGATAGAGACAGATTAGTAAGCTAGAGAGATGGCATCACTGATCCAGTGAAACAGAGCATAATAACGATGGAAAGGGAAAACACCAATGAGGCAATCCATGGTTGAGATAACCACCTTGCAGGAGTTGGGGAAGGTATACCTTGGAAGGTGATACCTAACTTGCTATCTGGACTATGAAAAGAAGAGTAATGCACAATCATCCAAGTGGAAGGAAAAACATTGGCCAGAGAGAAATATAAGAGGGAAAGTAAATAAAGGTCATCTTAAAACCAGAAACACTATTTTGTTTCTCTCAATGGAAAGAATATTTTTTTCTACTTAGATCCGGAACCCAAATTGGACCACAAATGCGTAGAAAAATCCTGGATTTGTTGTTGTCATTTCCAGGGGAATAAATAGTGTCGACAATTGTTTACTGAGCAGCAGCTCTGCTATGTCCATGTGATGGACAGAATTTCATATGTCCTTACAAAAATCCTAAGTGAGAAGAATTACCCTTACTGTACAGTTGGGTAAACTGAGGTAGAGTTGGCATCATTTCCTTGAGGTTACGAACCTACAGAAGATTCAGTTTCTTCTCCACAGTGAGACATACGAGCCTGTGTCAAATTACCATCTCTGGCTGTCTTTATTCATCTGAGAACCTCCTGCATTCACTGCACTCAATTTTGTACTTACTGAAATGCAGTATAAAAAAATACACATTGGTTTCACTGGCAGAAATACTTTAAAATGCCAGAGAAGAAAATGGGAGGGACTTTATCAGACTTCATTTAAATGCCCATGTCATCCAGCTGTAAAGATGTGGTCAGTAAAAAAGAACATTCTAATTTTGGAATTCATCTCTTTCTTTTAGAGCTCTCTGTTCTTCACAGATGTTTGATGCTTGACTTCTGCAACTCTTGTTTTGACATGTGCCAACACTTAGCAGGAAAGGTAAAGATACGGTAATGCATTCATTGTCCTAATTAATATTTCAACCATGCTTGCAAATAGCCTTGTACTTCCAGTAGATAAATCTACTTTTAAATGAGAGGTTTATGACATGTGGCCTTTCAAGCATTTCTATTTCCAAGCATATTTCCAAAGTATATTGTATGACTGGTCAAAGAAGGACACAATAGATTCTACAGTATTTTGTATCAATTGTTTACTCGTAGCTCATAGGATTAATAAATGAACCCCATACTCAGAAGTGTGCAGTTTTCTTGTTGTCACAATTATATATAACTACTTCAAATACAATCCATTTTATCTAGCTTACCCATTTTCAATGGGACCTCAACCCAGTTCAAATTCATGACAAAATTAGGGTAGTCTGTTTAATAACATTCTGAAGTTGGAGAAAGAAAATAAAGACAAACAGGACTACTTCTATTTCTTTCCAATATACCAGGTCAGCATTTTCATGTAAATAGTTTTCTCTGGACACTAACATTTTCCCAATGACATACAGTGTATTCATCGTTGTTCTCTGAACAGTGCTTATTTCTTCTCACTCTGGAAATTCTAAGGTCTGTACAGGCCATAGGTGCTTTTTAAGGGATTGATGATTTCTACAGCATTATCACATGACTGGTAGCTTCACCTGAGTGGGGATGTACAACTTTACCAACAGTTAGGAACATTTCTCTACCTAGTCTTCTGGTGTTGCTCTCAGGTACAAGTAGGTAAGGTGACAGGCCACCCACTGAGCCTCTAAACTTCCACTAGTAACTGTGTTTCATAAGAAGTAAATCTACATCCATGAATAATTCATTCACCTTGCTTTTCTGTCCTTTTATTATTATTCAGTTTTCACCTTAAATGCCACCTGAGCAGTTCCCTCCTGACACCATAATCCAAGGTATCTCCCTCCCCACACCTTTCTCTCTCAGCTCTGCTTTCTTTCCATCAAGACACTTCCTGTTACCTTTTGTTTACTGATTTGCTCTCTTGTTCATGGGCTTACTGAATATTGTAAGTTTCCTCATGTCAGAGACTGACATTTCACTAAAGTAGCTCCACTAAGTAGAAATTCTTTGGCACCCAATAGGTATCTATGAGAAGAAAACATATGAGACGAAGATTCAATGATCATGAGACTAAACATCTGGAAATGTCCTTGGAGCAAATACACTCAACCATCCGGCAAACATTGTTACATTGGTCTGTTTTACTTATGAGTTTTGATCATTGCACATAATAATCAAAGAAAGAGAAAAAAGGTGTTTGTGCTAGTGGCTGATATTAGTGGTAGAGAATCTACCAGGATTTGTTTATTTTAATACATTAAAACAGTTGCAAATGAAAATAAAATGATAGAGTAAAAACAATTTATTAAATCTAACAAACATAGTAATAATGAACAAATAGAGAAGACAAGGACATAGTCATAAAGGAAAAATGGCAAAAAGCCAGACATAAATTCTTTGTTAATAATAGTGTAATTGCTGTTAACGCTATTTCCACTACTAACTGGAAATAAAGTAAGCACTATGACTATTAAAAGGAGAGATTAGTAGAATAGGTAAAAGTGATCCAACTTTATGTTATCTAGAAAAGATAAAATTGAGATTCAAAGATATTTAGGTATTTATATTCAAAATAAGGGGCTGAGAAAAGCCATATATCTTAAAAGAAAACAAAAACTAGCTAAAGCAGTTCTGAAATGTCTATTATAACCTTAGATAAAGCAGATTTTAATTAAAACATGAAAACATTGCTAGGGGTAGAGAGGCACCTTCCATAATGATAAAAATTTGTAATATATTAGTAAGATATAACAACTGTAAACATATTGTATGCAACAGCATATAGCCAGAATACAGAAAATAAATTGACAAAATTAAGTGGGAAAATAGAAAAGTTAACAATAATAGAAGTAGATTTCAACACTTCTCTGCGGTAATAGAGCAACCAAGAAGATGAAAAACAAGGAAATACAAGGCATGGAGAGGTCTGAAGATTCCCATCTTAAAAGGATCCAAAAGACTGCAGGAACACTAAACCGGGTCAAATATGGCTGCATCCATAAGAGTTTCTTAGAGAAATAAAATCAATAGAAGATGAGTGGATAGAGAGGAGAGCTGAGAGGAGACAGAAAGAGGGGGCACAGAGAAGGACAGGGAGACAGAGAGGGGAAGGAGGTGGAAGGGAGGGGAAAGAGAGAGTCTTGAGCAAGTCGCCTAATCTAAGCTTGGAAGCCTGCTAGATCTCACATCTTTGGTATAATACAACATGATGGAGATTCACAGATAGTTGCAGTTTCATTACCTAAGCAGTCTGTTGGCACACTGTCTCCTTGCTCAGAGACATCCATCTTTATTCTGCTAAACCCTCCAATGGTTCTTTGTTTCCAATTACAGACGGCAATCTATTTTTACTAAAACTAACTAGTTTCCATGTTGATCTCATCCAATTACCCACCAGACACCGTCCAAGAAACAACTCAGATATAGTTGACAAAGGACCTGGACATTGTAGTCCAGCCAAGCTAAAATAGATAACTACATAACAAGTATAACCACCCATCACAGGATCCTATTTGAGTTGGACTGGAAACATCACCAAGATCAGAGGTAGACAGTTTTACCTCACTATATTTATTGCAAGGGTATGGAGTGGTGGTGAGAATAATGCTGACAGAGATCATGGAAAGGTAAACAGGAAAGTAGATGATCGCCTGAGACCCAGACATTAGCTTCTCTTTCCTGTGGTCTTGAAATCCCTCACTCTCGATAATTGTATGGGGAGTAGTAGTATAGGAAGAAGGAATAGCTTTGAAAGAGTATACAATTTGAAGGAAACAACAACAACAAATAAAACCCTGAATTACCTAAAATGGCTGCAGAGTGTTCCAGCTTCCTGAACACTACTGAAATAAAAATGAATAAACAAACAAACAAATAAGCTCCCATTCTGGAAACATCCTGAACTCTGTAGAATTTACCACGAATGGCTGCAAGCCAGGGTACAAAGCATCACAACTAAAAGCCTCTCTAGATAGTGACACATGTCTTCTGGAAGATAGAACAATGTAATATCTCAATAGGTTTTAATTTTTTTAAATTCTTTAACATTATGGCTAATAGAAACCTCATTTTAATCACAAATAGCATTAGCAGGATTTTGATAAGGACCAAAAAAAATCTCTGTTTTTATGCAATAATTTTATTCCAAGTCTGGGGAAAAGAAAATGCTTGCCTAGTTAAAAAGCATCAACACATTTTCATGTAACTTTTCCAGTGCAATTTTGCTTTCCCCTGGCTCAGCATTTCATTTTTATAGCTTCTATTAATCAAGGCCGAGCAGGCTTTAGGGCCACAGCCTCTTCCGCACATGATGGCCCAGTATCCGCAGATCTCGGTCACTGTCTCTGGGGCTAACTTCCCTTGATTCCATTGTTTTAACTCCGCTTTTTGTTCTGTTCATTTCAATCATCACAACTCTGAGAACAGGAGCCATCATTTCTAAAATCCTAGAACAAGAGCTAATGTTTTTACCTCTAAGGAGATTTCACTGAATAATAAAGGCCATTTAAGAAATGCCAGGAAAAAAAAAAAGATCACTCCAGGACTTACAACAACCAATTCAGATCAGAAAAGAACAATACCATTTGTTACCTAGAATTGGTGGATAGAAGAAGAAAATAAGGACTGCTAAATTTGCCCTTTATCTTTATTGCATTGGAAAATCAGAACTCACAGAACTTACAAAGCATTTAATCAAGAAGAAACACCAATCATAGAAAATACTCCCTCCTTCAATTAAAATGAATATTTTAAGAAGCTAAGGATATGTACAGCAATGTTCAAGATGCTCTAAGCCTATTAAGTGATATAAGGAACTAGATATGTTCTCCATTAATAAGTCATTTGATCAAACATTTTATGATTTCATGAAAGCTACAGATAAATGGCTATTTCTATGTCCTTGTCATTAAAATAACTGCTCAGCTGCTATCATTAATCTATTTATCTCAGATACATGTCATTATTCTAGATATCTTTATTTTATAGACTTGCTTTTTCAAGTCCCCATTAAAATACTAAGAGATAAGTATGAGAAATAGAGAAATCAGATTCTCAATGTTGCCTAAAAGCATTCAAAGACAAAGGAAAATCCAAGCTTATGGGCTCTTTCTTTCTTTTTCTTTCTTTCTTTCTTTCTTTTCTCTCTTTCTCTCTTTCTCTCTTTCTCTCTTTCTCTCTTTCTTTCTTTCTTTCTTTCTTTCTTTCTTTCTTTCTTTCTTTCTTTCTTTCTTTCTTTCTTTCTTTCTTTCTCTCTGTTCATTGTGGGCTTTGAACTCTGGTCCTGGGTGCTGTCCCTCAGCTCTTCGGCTCAAAGCAAGTGCTCTACCACTTGAGCCACTTCCAGTTTTCTGGTGGTTTATTGGAGGTAAGAGTTTCACGGACTTTCCTGCCCAGGCTGACTTTGAACCGTGATCCTCAGATCTCAGTCTCCTGAGTAGATAGGATTCAGGTGTGAGCCACCAGCACCTGGCTTGGGCTATTTCTTTAACAAGATTCAAAATACTTTCTTTCTCTATTCCTATCTATCTTTGATAGATTACAGATAAAGATAAATTAGCACTACTTCCTATGTAAGACTTACAGGTTTCTAATCACAAAATGTCACCTTTCTTGGCTACCAAGGTGTAGACATCTGCAAATATTCTAATAATTAAGTCCTTATACAAAATCTACCCTGATAGTTCTCAAAGCCACAGTAAATTATTCACAAATATAATGGCTTCTCATCTTCTTTTCATGGATAACGATGGAAAGGAGCAAATCAAATAGAGAAAACAGGTTAATTGCATGCCAATCACGATACTTGGTGACAGGTGTCACCATATGTGAGAACAAGATCTCTGGGGCATGGGTCACTGCTTTGAAAGGAACTCAGGAATGCCTGCAGTACTGTGACACACAGAAAGGCCCCCTGAGAGTTCGTGCAAGATCTTATGACAGATAGGAAATTAACTTGTGGCATCATGGTGTTTTCCAAACATGGCAGCTCCCTGAACAGTTACAGCTCGGTGCAGTGTAGACCGAGGCAAAAACAGGGTCCTTCCGTGAATGATTACCACGGGATCTCATGTGGCGCATAAACAGAACGATACCCATGGAGAATGTATAAAAGGTTAAAATCATAAATGGCACTGGTCAAATACATAGAAACGAAGTAAAGGGACTCTTGGATTGGATACTTTTATAACTTTCATTTGTTTCCTGACTTACATTTCCACAGCCTAGATGAATAAAGTATTCACTATTACATTTTGAAGAGCTCATTATTCCTTCCTGAAACAGGAACAAGAGATTCAGTCACAAGCTGAAGGGTTACTGAAGTAACCATGCTTCCTCTCAACATACACGCACGCACAAGCACTGGCATACACTCTGTAATACTAGCTGGCAAAATAAAGAAATAAATCACAAATGCCCAAACTCTATGCTTGATAACTCAAACTACTCACTTTCAAAAGGAAAGAGGGAGACATTTGCATTACAAGAGGAATGAATGTATCTCAGGCTAATTTCTTGATGTCTGCATTAATTCTCCTTCCCACAACCATGCCCAATGTCATCTCTCAGATACCAGGAGGAAAGAGGAAATATATGAAAAGAAGCATAAGAAAATGTAACTTGGAGGAAAAAAGTTAAGTAAATAGGGTATTTTTAGTTTCTGAATTCCTAATATACAAACAGTATTGAGGAATATTTTCCAGCATGAAGGCAAGAGAAATAAGTAATAACTATAATGAGTATAATTTCAAGTGTTGATGATTTGTAGTTAAGAGAAATTAGAAAAAGTAACATGTGAAAATAGATGGGTTAGAGCAGAGAAGATTTTATATCACTTCCTATAATGGCAAGATAAACAGATATGTTGACCTTCATCTTTATAATTGTTTTAGTAAGTGGAGAAAATATAAAAGTAATGATAACAATGGAATATATGCATATGTATTTTAAAATATTTTAAAGGTGTCTAAAGAGGTGATTAGATTAGAATCCAAGAAATATTTAACCCTGATTCCTCTGATTATAAAGTTTTAGAACATGAATTGTTTATCTAATGGTACAAATTCTCAATTTTTCCAGCATCAAAGGAGATTTAAGGATTACATGAGGCCCTAAAATATAAAACACATAGCAAATCATTTGGTGTGTCACGTATACTCAATTAATAACATCCTTTTACACTATTGCTAATAATAATGTTTAAATTTTATTCAATCTTCCTTTATCCTTATGCACATACTCTTTTCAGGTTAAGAACTTTGTTTTGGACTCATAGAAATGGCCTTTTTATCAATTTGAGAAACGGGAAATTTCTCATTATACAGCAGTGAAAAGTTTATTAAATTCCCCACTGGGTACTCTCAGGAGTTCATAATAAGAAAGACTACCTGAAAAAGGCAAAACACCTGGTCCTTACGTGTTTACTAGTCTCTAGAGGGAATGACCCGCAAACCATCTGCTAGCTTTCTGTGCAGTAAAGTAGTATTTTTTTCTACAGATGAAAAAAAATATGTCATTCCAGATAGCATCTCAAAAAACTTATAAAATATATTTCTTAGAGCAATGAGGCAAACCTAGACCAAATCTTTCCGTCAACACACAACAGAAATAGGAAACAGCATGAATACTCAAAGCACCCATGCATAACTGGAAAGCAAAACAGGGCATTTACTTCTGTCTTGCAAATAACTGATTCCTTTTCTCAACGTGACAACGGAAATCTGAGCAGTAAGTTACAAGTTCAAATACATAAAATTTCTGATATTGCAAAATTCATCATATGATGTTAGCTTGATGACAGATGATGAGTCATAATGTGATTAAGAATGTGGCCTTTCCCACAGAGCAGCTGTGTAAACTTGAACAGTTACTTACTCCGTCCTATGAAGTTTCAACATTAGTAAATAGATAGAACAATATCAGCTCATGGGCTGTTGTAAGAACTAAGTGCCACATTATACACTGAAGAGGAAGTGAAAAAAATCAGAAACGGAAATTACTATTTGTGACGCCTGGTTAACAAAGGGACATATTGCTTCTTATGTCATAAAAATCATTACATGGTCCACTACAATGCTAAATAAAATGCTACCAGGATCACAGTGGTGTAAGTAAACAGTTTAAGGGTATAATAATACATTAACAATGTGTCTTGCACTCTAGCAATATGGTAAGCCATCATGAAGCTGAAAGAAACATGGGGAGAAAAGTATGTGTTGATTTAGACAGCTGTATCTCCTACTTCACAAATTGTGGAAAGAATTTTTCCAATTGCATAGGCTAGAGATGCTCTTGGAAATAGTCAAAATCATCCTATTTTGCTATTATCCTATTTTGATAGTGGTATATGCCTGTAATTCCATTATCTAGAAACAGGATTGCAAATTTGAAGCCAGCCTAGGCTACTCAGTGAGATTGAAGACAGCCTGTACTACCTAGTGATACACTCTCACAAAACAAAGCAAAATTTAAAATAACCTTTAAAGCAAGGCCCCAGTGGCTCATACCTGCAATCCTAGCTACTCATGAGGCTGATATTTGAGAAGCATGGTTTAAAGCCACCCTGGCTGGGAAAATCTGTGAGACTCTTAACTCCAATTAACCCCAAAAATCCAGAAGCAAAGCATTTGTTCAAGTAGTAGAGCACTAGCCTTGAGAACAAAACAGGGACAGTGCCCAGTTCCTGGGTTCAAGCCCAAGGACAAACACCAATACATAAATAAATGAATGCACCAGTAAATAAATAAATATCTTTGAGTTTTGAGCCTCATGTTAGAAGTATTCAAAACCAGTGTGTTGTTTACAAAGAAAGGAGCAATTGGTAATTCTACCAATTGCTACAGTTCCCTGGAGTGAAGAAATAGACCTGGTTGATGTAGAAAAGTGCCGCATCTGGGTTTAGAATATTGTTAGGTAATGACCTTGAAAGTCAGCTTCTTCCTCATGTAAGTAATCTAAATATTAGGTGTATTTATTCTGCTTATGCAAGGATAGGTTTAGGCAGCGTAATAGTTTTGAGTGCTTTAGTTTTCACATGGTTTCCTATAGGTAGATTAATTTTAAATTGAATTAGTAAGGTTTCTGAATACTGTCTGAAGATGTGTGTGTGTGTGTGTGTGTGTGTGTGTGTGTGTGTGTGTTTGTGTGTGTATGTGCACATTTGCACCAGTACTGGAACATGAATACAGGACTATGGCACTGTCCTTTGTATTTTTCAGTCAAGGCTGGTACTTTACCACTTGAGCTACAACTCTACTCCCTGCTTCTGGGTGGTTAATTAGAGATAAGAGTCTCATAAACTTTTGTTCCTGGGCTGGCTTCAAACCATGACCCTCAGACTTCAGACTCCTGAGTAACCAGGATTACAGGTCTGAGTCACTGGCGCCCAGCAAGGCCTTCTTTTAATGGTCTATGCAGAAATGGTGATTTTCAGGAAGGCATCACTGAACTGAGATACAGTGGGATTGAAAGGCTAGTTAGGCAAGAAAAGAAAATAGAACGGATACATGATGAGCACAGGCAGATGCTCAGAAAGGTGTGGAGAAAATGACGGCAGAAAAGAAAGCTCAAAGAAAAGGAGTTAGTGAAGTAATGCACAATCAGTGCGGAGCTCACAAATTATTGGGTCCACTTCATTGCGGTGTCTTTGCCATTTAAAGTATTTATCTTTATGCCAAGGAAACAGGAAGTCCATCAATGTAGTTTAAGCAAAATGGATGGGGGGATTGAGCTTATATTTCATATAGAATTATTTGGGTCTAGCATGTAGAATGTCAACATGGGCGAGAATAGACAGGAAGAATTAGAAAATAGATCCAGCAAGCAAATAAACTTCACTTCACAACCTGTAGTTTAAATCAAGGCAAGAATATTATCACTGAGAGTAAGACTCACTTATATTATATCTATTATCTGCCTTTGAAAGAACTCATGATAGATAGAAAATGTGAACTTGACATCAACATTCAGGGTGCCACGATGGCACTGTATATTTAGTCTTCTTAGTACACAGGGAAAATGGGAAGAGGAATGGCCAGGGAAAGGACTATGAAATTTAGCTCCAAGTAAATATTGATGAGGCTTCATGGCAAAATAATAAAAATCTGGAAGAAACAGATGCTTAATAAGATGGATGAAGACAACACGGGGGTTACGAAGAGAATAATTAAGTTTGAGAATGATAATTATCTCAATAATATTACAGGGCTGAAGTGTTTGTAAGAAAAGAAAAGCACAGCTAAGCAAATGTATGTTGAATCAAGTTACTGAAAAGCAATGATCATTTTGGCCTATGTGGGACAAACTACTGTCAAAGGGTGCAGTAATGTGGTCAGAGGGAAACCCACTAAGCAAAGTCTACCAATTACATACCCTGTGATGGTGGCCAAGGGCCTGAAAATGCACAAAACATGGAAAAAAGTGTAATTTCCTCCCACGTCCAACACTCTCTGAAACAGAAGCAACCTCCCATGTCCCTAGCTCTTTAGTTGGACCAGGTAACACTTCAGTGAGTTGTTCTTTGACCATTTTCCTGCTTGAACCACTCAATTCACTGACTTTCCTTTTCTTTCTTTCTGTCTTTTATTTTTCCAGTGCTGAACTGGGCCTGGGCACTGTCCCTCAGCTCTTCAGCTCAAGGCTAGCACCCTACCAATTGAGCCACAGCACCACTTCGGGCTTTTTTCTGCTTATGTGATACTGAGGAATTGAACCCAGGGCCTCATGCATGCGAGGCAAGCACTCTACCACTGAGCCACCTTCCAAGCCCACGGTCTTTCCTTTTCTAAGGAACATCCTGGTGAATGATTTTTCATTTCGTCATTAATTTGGCCAGCTGTTTCCGTCCTAGACTAGACTGCAGTTCACTCATGGGCAGATCTTTGTCATATTCAGCTCTATGTCTTTGGTATCAAAAGCTTGGAAATCACAGGAGTTCAATCAATGTAGGATGAAAGTAAGAAGGACTGAAAGAATGAATAAAGTTGTGAGTAAGTGTTAAGCAGTCATTTAAAAATGTCATTTTAGAGCTTATCCTATAAATTGTATAAATTGATACACTGAATTATTTCACCATAAAGTCTTCCTGATTGTGTAACTTTCTGTCATTGATGTGGATAACCTTATCACATTTCTAGTTATAAGACCTAAAACTTCTCCTTGTCTTACCAGTCTTGCCATCGAAATACCATGGATAATACATTAACCTACTACCCAAGCTGCCTAATGGCACAGTCCAGTCCAATTCACTCTGTCATTTCCACAAATCCAAACTACAGTATCTTGTAAAGAATGGAGCTTGTATTTCTTTGTAAAAATTCTAAGATTGAAAGGTAACAATAACATGAAAGAAAGCTTGGGACTTATAAATTGGAAATTTATAAATTGGGAAAATGAAGTATATAAAGTCAAGCAAACACAGCAAAAACAGCCAGTGATGGAATGGAAAAAGAAAAAGAAGGGGCTGGGAAGGTGGCTCAGTGGTAGAGTGTGCTTGCCTTGCATGCCTGAGGCCCTGGGTTCGATTCCCAGCACATAAGCAAAAAGAAAAAACCCGGAAGTGGCGCTGTGGCTCAAGTGGTAGAGCGCTAGCCTTGAGCTGAAGAGCTGAGGGACAGCACCCAGGCCCAGAGTTCAGGCCCCACGACCGTACCCCCAAAAAAAAAAAGAATTATTAATTGGAAAGATGTCTGCTACTAAGCTCAGGTTGGAAGAAGGCCATAGAATCCACACAGATATAACAAAGAACACGGAAGTGATAGACATAAAACAATTACAAAAACCAATAAAAAACCCTGAGACTTTTAAAAGAAAAAAATTAATTGCACCAATATGTTGTTGGCATTGCAATGTGTGCTTATACCATTTAAATAACAACAGCAACATTATCATAACTCACAGAACAATGAGAAATTTAAATGACTTAATTGATGAAAATGTTCTGTGTTGATCGCATTTGTAGTATTATTCCTGTGCAGGTTATTTAGGACTGTCAGAATGTCATTGGTTGAAATCCTACATTGCAGAAACTGTCTATTTACAATGGTTTCACAGTCAGTATACTTCCACCCTGTTTTTTTTTAAAAATCACAATGTGATTTTAAATGCTAGAGATATGAACATCAAATGGAAATGTCACCAAGAGATGATTTGTACCTAACATGAAAGATAACTTCCCATCAAAATATTTCAAACACATCATGTATATTAAATGGAAAAACCATAATGCCTGCTTCTTTTAATACTCTTCTCCACATTCGTCAATGTTTCCTTTCATTTTCTTTTCCTCTCTCTATGCCTCCTCTGAATCTATTTGTCAGATGACCGCATCACACATTTTTCTGACTTCCATAGTTTACATGCAAACATCAGCTTCAGCTCTGCATTCCAGGACCCTTCTGTGTCAATGTCCATTCAAAACCATTAGCTGTTGGCAGGTTTCCTCCATCCCCGCAAACAAAGATAATCAATATACAAATCCCCTCCATTCTATCTTATGAGAATTTTTTTTCTATGACTACCTGGGTTAACCAACAGAATGGTCTTTATAAAAAGCTTCACACTGTGAATTTTTCTACAGGAATGTAAGAGCATAAGTCTTTCAAATTAACTTTAGTAACAACTCTGTACCATTTGTTGGTGATAAGAAATAAGAGCAAATATGTATCAGACACTGCTGATCTCATTGAAATCTATACTATCACAATGGAAAAGGTGTTTTTGCTTTCATTTTGTAAGGGGAAATTGGTGAGATATGTTTGTTTGCCCAAATTCACACAGGTAGCACTCCTGAGCACATGCTGAAGTAAAACACATCTGGAGCAAGAATAAACAGAAAATGTGATATTGATAATGTGATACCAATTCAATAAACTACCAGATGGGATAGAAAGCCAGAACAATGTATATTACAGAAAGGATATCACACTTAGAATTGACCATCTATAGAAGAGCAGATCAAACAAATTTTTTAAAGAGACAATCAAAAATGAATCTCAGTGATATTTATTATATTTTCTTCTTCAGCTTAATTTGCTTCTTCTTATTTCTTGGAAATAGTTCATATTTTGAGCATTTTTCTTAAGGAAACATCTCTCAAATTATAAGGCGAAGTATGGTTGTCATAAAGCTACATAATACTTATTATCTATCTTTATATCTGAAACTTTATACAATTTAATGGGAAAGAAATGAGTGAGTGTCTGGCTTTGACACACACAAAGGGTTTAATTAAGTGTTAATGTTAAACTCAGTGAAGCTAATGAAATATAATATATCTCATGATTTTAGATGCTCCTAAAAAGGAAATCTTTAAGTAATGCTTTTTTTGTTTTATTTTATTTTTAGAGTTACAAAATAAATCAAATGGTCTCACAATGTTAAGATAACAGCTACTAGACATTGTTCAACACTGAAATTTCCAAACCATAAATACAATATTAAGAAGAAAATAGGAAGATAAAGTACAGCAAAAAGAATTTTCTTATAGCCCCTTAATGCCCAAATTGCCTCATGGTGATTAATTAGGTTCTTATGCAAAAGAAGCAGGTAGCAAAGCAGGAAACAAATTATCATTAAAGTCTATGCCCAGGGGTCACCCAGGAAATGATGGTGAGCTCCTCTTTTCTTCGTATAATTCTGAACAGAGATCTGGCTGCCACGTTAACTTGCCTGAACAAAAATGGTATCTCTACTTTGTTCAGTGATTCCACAGGCATTTGTTTAAGTCTGGCTGTGTGCAATGAAAGTATACAAAGTTAAGAGAGCACAGGGGCCTTCCCACAATGAAATATGAAATTCCGACTGGAAGTGACACACGCATGCAAGGAGCCAGATGCACCAATTTGAAAAGTAATGAGGGTGAATTTTGTAGTTACATGTGATAGAGGTGTTGACATGTGATTTGTTATTAACCAGCAGACTCAGTTCCTGGCATTTCAAGAAAGAGAAGGGTGAAATCATTTCCAGGACCCTAAGGTAACTAGAGAATAGGTTCTGCTCTTATTAAGTATTGTTTGCTTTTCTTTCTTTTTTTTTGGGGGGGGGGGGCGGTCAGTTGTAGGGCTTGAACTCAGGGCCTGGATGCTGTCCCTGAGCCTCTTTGTGCTCAAGGCTAGCACTTACCACTTGAGCCACAGCACCACTTCCAGTTGTTAAGTGGTTAATTGGAAATGAGAATCTCACAGCCTTTCCTGCCCGGGCTGGCTTGGAAAAATGATGCTCAGATCTCAGCCTCCTGAGTAGCTAGGATTACAGGTGTGATCCTCAGATCTCAGCCTCCTGAGTAGCTAGGATTCCAGGCCTGAGCCACAAGTGCCTGGCTCTTATTAAGCATTTTTTGAAAAGTACTACAATAAGAAGTGTAAATGCACTTTTGAGTGTCTTAAATTCAAAATGGGAAGTGTTGCCTTGCTCAGTTGGAGTAGAGCCATCCTCACTCCTGGTAGGTTTAAAGATCCCAAACAGGCTAATATTACTCAGATTTGCCACCATTTGCTTTTTCCTTTATTAGTTTGAAATGAAGTTAAATTTAATCCTATCCCAAACCTTTAGATGCAGGAAAACCAAACCATACCTCCCCCCTCACCCCCCCCCCCCCCCCCACCCAGGCAATCCCTCCCAGATACAGAGAATTCTAGAAACCTATCAGGTATAGACTTCTTTTCTGGATTTCAGGCTGAGATCAACCACAACTTAAATCTCAGCTCAGACATCTAGTCTATGCTTTAGTAAAGAACTTAGGGAGAGCCTCAATTACTCATTTGTGAAATGAGGATAAAACTCAGTTCTTTGATTTATGGCAACCAATAGATTACATATAAACCTCAGAGCAATTGTTAATGATTATGTAAATGTCCTAGCAAATTTCCACTGAACATTTGCTATATCTTACACACTTAACCTGCCTCTAACCTGCCTCATCTGATGTAAGGCACATAACATTTTATGAGCCAAGTGCAGCCCTGACCTCTGTTTTATAAATAAGGTAATGAAGGCACAGAATTGTTAAGCAGTTGGTTGAAGTTCTCACCATTGGTGAAGCAAGAGATGGAATAGGAGCTCTAGCAGTTTCTTACCAGAGCCCACTCTCTTAACTACATTGCCATGCAAATTCTTAATAAAATAATAGATATACTACAAATATGAGCTAAACAGCACTTGCTACATTGCCAATCTGACCACTAAGTGGTCACCATATTAGTAGTCTTGTGGCTAGAAATACATCCATTAGGCAGGTATAGTGCCCTAGTTACATTGTTAGCAGTTTTACCAAAATATCTACTACAAAAGGCTGTCACTGGTTTGCACGTCCTTTCTGATGCTCAGATAGAAAAGCTTTTCAAAGCTGTCATGATTACTGACCAGGAAGTGGTGACTGGAAAGGAATGTTTACACAGGGCCCATAGAAGTCTAATTCACCCAGCACTCTGCTCTTTTATGGGAACCATCCATTGTGAAAAGACAGAGAAGGTCTTTGTTTTCCAGAAGAACACATTTCCCCAACAACCCCAAAACTATTTTATTAATCAGAATGTCCTTTCTGAAAGGACCAAGGATCATTCATTCCAATTTAGATTATAAAAATCCACCTCCAGCTTCTCCAAAATTGCATCCTGAGTAAATAAAAAATAAGAAGAGAGAATTTATTCAATATAGGAATGCAAGAAGTCCATAATACATATAAATACTATGGATAGGTGATTTGGTCCTGGGACATTTTATCTGATAACCCTGGGGTCTTTCTTGAAGAGGCCAGTTGATAGTATGGATTCTTGAAGTTGGTCTTTTAGAGTACAGCTTTCAAAACAACATCTACCTTTGTGCTATATGTGTATTAGCAAACTACAGTCTTAGTGCTAGCGAGTTCTCATTTCTACTTGAATGACAACTAGGAGATTTACAAGTTCATCTTTAAAACTCTAAGGTAGGAAAGAGAGCAATAAATGGTAGGGTTATGAAGGGTGTCACTTATTGTGTTGGCCTGTTTTAAGAGGACATAAAGAAATAACTTATTTGTCCTACTCATGTGACAATGAACTTAGTGTCATTTGGATAGAGCACATAAAAAAAAAAAGCTCCTTCAACTATTTAACTATTAATTGGATTATCCTTAACACTAAGGCCTGAATGATTCTGCCAGAACAAAGCACCAAATCAAGAATGAAATGTGGACCTAAAGTCCACGGTTGTTTCTGCACATCTAGGCTAAGACAAAGACATCAGCACCAACCATCTTAGATGAGGAGCTCATCAGAAAAGAACACACAAAGAAGGGTCATTCTTTTAAAATCAATAGCAGCATTTTCCTGCAATTTGGTATAAGATTGATAAAATACACTCAAAATACCTTAGCTTGTACTTCAAGTGTTTGCAGCTAAGAGTAATACAAAATATATGATATCTCTAAAATCATTCTCCCAACATGTCTGTGCTAAGCCCAAGAGAGAAGGTGGGAAATGTTTCCAAAAACTTCAAAAATCTAATAGTAAGGTCTACAGAGACAAATACATGTATAAGTTCAAGACGGAACTGGGCACTAGTGGTTTACTTCCAGCTATTAGGGAGTTTGAGATCCAGAGGATCATGTTTTGAAGGAAGTTAGGGAAGAAAAGTTCATGAGACCATCCCTCCACATCTCCAAAATGACTAGAGAAAAAGCTAGCTGGAGTTGTGGCTCATGTGGTAGAGCACCAGCAAAGCAAGCAAGCCACGTGAGCACAAGGGCCTGCCTTCAAACCTGGGTACTGCGAAATCATCACAACAAAAGCTAGCAGTAAAAAGTACAGAAGCAAACATATCACACATAAAAGACAAAGCTGGACACCAGTAGCCTTTCTGTAATCCTAGCAACATGTGATTCTGATAGCGGAAAAAATTCAGTTTGAGCCCAATCTAGGAAGACAAATCTCTAACAACTTATCTCAAGAAATAAATAAGAAAAAATAAATAAGTAAGAAAAAAACGCACAAAACAAAAAACAGGGATGAATGTATGACACTTTGGTAGAATAACAGCCCAGCAAGTTTAAGTCCTTAAATTCAAATTTCCATGCATAATGATGCAACACCATAATGATGCAACGTAACTTATTTCTTAGAGAAAATGGATGTGATGATTGAATGATGAGACTAAATCATAGACACATACTGATGTAAATAAATTGACGTGCGAGTGGCGAGCTGTACCAACAAATTCAAGTGACAAGGGACCTTTTATTTATGTACTATGTAGAATTTTCCAGTTGCAAATGAGCCCTTCCTTTTCCTAACATATGTGTTCTTAACAGAAAACAAAATGACAAACAGAATACACATTCCAAGAGTTTGAAAATCCAGGCCCACTATGCCATAATTAAAATGCTTCACAATGCCACTCATGCTTCCTCCCCCCCCCCCCCCCCATGAACTTTTTTCAAGAGCCATAACCTCAGAATGCACCCATAACACCCTGGGAATGAAATTGAATGAGGTCTTTCAGACAGCCAAGGGTCCATCTGATAAATCATGAGCAGTCTCGGGGCACTTGAGTGGACACAAGGGGGTCAATGCAGCAGCAATTCCAGCCCTGCGTCCTTATGTGGGGGCATCTGGATTCTAGCTGGATGTGATTTCACAGAGGAGTTAACAGTCTCCTCCTCCAATTGCACCCACTTCGCATAGCTTTTGGAGCTGTCTTTACAGTTGAAGGCCGTTGTGAATTCTGCAGGATGCCACAGTCTTCAAATATATAAACAAGGTCATTTAGCGATTGTCCTCAAGGACTAACATAAACAGTACTAGGAGGGCTTTCTCCTGGATATATTTTGTCTGGCTTGGACAGTGACATCTTTGAGACTAGAAATGGTGTTCGCAAATTAAATCATTTCGAGTTTCACATTAACATTCTGATGTGTTTACTTTTTTTAAAAAATGTAGGAAATCTATAACAAGTTTAGTCTTGGTTTGGCACGGGAACGCCACTTCCTGGAGCTGGACAGCATTTTTGTGTTTTAGAACAATTGTGTTCTCCCGTAGACTCATCTCCCCTCCTCCCTGCCATTTTATAATTCTCTTGAAGCCTCGCTTATGAACATTTAATCTATCTGATCCTTGACCTGTTAATATGATGCAGATCTAGAATAGGAAGTGCAAGGCTTAAGTTGGTAGCAAATAGCTTCATTTCATGGAGAAAAATAATGTCATTTTCTGAATGTGTGGCATATTCTCTCACTTTCTTCACTCTTTTTCATTATCTTTTCTTCCATTTATCTTTCTTATTATTCTTCTACTCTTACTCAAATATTGACCAGCATACCAATACAAAATATAAAGGAATATAAAGATGTTGAGCACAAGAAATGTATGAAACCATTGAAGATGGTTTGAAAAAGATTCATGAAAATAAAACTCATATTAGGTAGTTAAGTTAAAAATACAGTTGAGGTACATACCACAATATTTGGGATGAAATACATTTGTATTGATGGGAATATAGTTAAGCATATATTTCCAGTTGAAGATTTTAATGAACATACATGTCTGCCTATTTTTCTTTGCTCTTTGTTCTCTCTCCATTCCTTCCTCCTTCCTTCTAAAAATCGACCTCATTTTAATACCTCCATTTTAATAACAATAAATGGGGCAGGTTGAAAAGCTTTCTAACTATAAAAAGAGAAGAAATGAAAGCAAAAAGAAAAAGAGAAAAAAAAGAAAGAATGAATGACCAAAAGAAAGAAAGAAAGAAAGAAAAAGAAAAACTGAAAGACCAAAAGAAAAAAAGACACACCAAGAGGATAACTTGATTTCTGACAATTTTATGGTTACAGAGCTAGTGTGGAGAAGTCTACGAAAAGTAATTTCATTTGAAAACCATTTGGCTCCCCTAATTTTATTTGCTCCTTATTGCTCTTTGCCTTTATTTTATTAGTAATGAAGCTGATAGGAAAAGAAGAATATCTCTTTCTAAAGAAACCTTTACGGAGATCTTTCTCCACTGCAACTTCTGAGGTCAGCCTCTGGACCCAGTTAAACAAACTGCACTACCTGTCTATCAGGCAACTTTTTTTTTTTTTCTTTTTTTTTTTTTTTAAATTTTATTTTATTTTATTTGAGCACATACTGTACAGAGGGGTTACAATTACATGGGCAGGATAACGCATACATTTCTTACCAAGCATTGCAGCCTCCTCCTTTGTTTACCCTTCACCTCCCTTCCCAGCCTCCCCCCTCCATCCCACCCAATAATACCCCCCCCCCACCGACATTGTAAAGCTGGTTTTGACATGACATTTTGTACTTCTCATTGTTGCAACAGGTCCACCTGAATCCTTAAACGACTTGTTTGTCCCCATCTCCTCCACATGTTATACTGACATCAAATATAGTGAAAGCGGGGGTTACACTGTGGGGGAGGGACATACAAAGCAACCAAGAAATAATCTTATAAATGCGTTAGAAACACATGCATGAAAGAAACAAAAACATTAAAATACATATTTGAGGTTTCGTTTTCCTAACATCACATTATCTGACTTTTTCCGCTTGACTCATACCTATACTAGATATTGCAAATAAGGGAAACCATGGGACCTATGTTTCTTTGGGCCTGGCTTACTTCACTTAATATATCAGGCAACTTTGTAAGTGATTTATCTAAGTTTTCTTTGTTAAGTGACAGCATTCTGCAAGTACCCACAACATATCCATCTTTGCTGTCATACTGGGATGGGAATGTGATTTAGAACATGAGTGAATTCTTAGACTGTGGTAACATCTTCATTGAAACAAGATCTGAGTAAGGTCATTGTAGTTTAGTAAGCCACAAATCTTCATTATAGAAAATGCTAGCCAGGTGCAGCTGGCTCACACCTGTAATTCTAGATATTCAGAAGGCTGCGATCTGAGAGTTGCAGTTAGAAACCAGCACTGGAAGGAAAGTTCATGAGACTCTTGTCTCTAATAAACTACTCAGAAAAAGTTGGATGCAGTACTGTGCCTCAAATGGTAGAGTGCTAGCCTTGAGCACAAAGAAGCTCAGGGACAGTACCCATGCCCTGAGTTCAACCCCTAGGATCAGCATTGTTTTAGGAGACTATGATTTCCAGTTGCCCACTAATATACAGAAATGACCTAAAATTTGAATCCAGCATAACTGTATCCAAACACCTTCATGAAGACTTACAGGCAAATGCAAAGTAGGATACCTACTTTTTAATATTCCTAAACCTTACCCTTTGTATATAATATGTAGAGCAATTTTAACTGAGCATTGTATGCATTTATTCTAAAACAGTTACATTAAAATTTTAGAGTATAAACAAAGCAGTCTTGAACCCTACTACCAGACATTTTTTTTATTACCTCTGTGAAACAAGTTGTTCTAATGTATTCCAGGCTGGTTTTGAACATGTGATCCTCCTGCTTCAGCTACTCAAGTGTGGGGGTGATGATGGGTCTGTATTGCTGCATGCAGTTTGAGAAATTCTAATCCAGAGAAGGCTCAGCAATGAGTCTTGTAACTATCTCAAGTCAATCTTTCACTATTTATCTAATTGTCCTTTTGAGAAACTCATTGTGACCAATACATACTGCTTGCCCCACACAGTTCAGTGGATACATGAGGATAAACAGATCATCTGGTTGCATGACTCCTGTTAGTACATAATTAACATAGATACAAAATGCATGAGGGTGATGAAAGCACAGAATAAAAATAAAATAGGATTAAGTAGTAACAATGGTGAGGGAGCCTTTGAAATCCTCCTTCTAATCAGGTGAAGCAAAAGCAAAATAAATGTCTCACTTTTCAACTTAAACGTATGTCCTCACACATTTCTTCAAGGTTCCAAGTTTATGTGTCCTTCACAATTTAATAAAATTTCAGTGGAATTCTGACCTCCTCTCCACTCTCAGACACACATACATACAACACAGATGCTGTCACCAGAAATATATTAGCATTAGTTTAAAATATAGGTGGTAGTGCTTAAATAATAGTTCTTAATAGCAGTAATTAGAAGAAGCAGTTTATGCTTGATATGAAATCAGAGGATAAAAAGTTAGTCATCTTAAGCCGCAGTCAAAGAAGGATGGCCTTGTAGGTAAGGGATATACTTTCCCCATTATCTTTGTTCTGTGCAAGCCAGATAGGAAAAGTGTACACAGCTCTAGGTGCTTCTACGCCAAAACCAAAGCAGACCAGCAGAGTTGTGCAGAGGTGAACTTCTCCAATCTGTAGGAAGGAGCAGGAACTATGTGATGGTAGGAAAAATTCAGGGAGATGGAGATCTTTCCTTGGAGAGGACATCAGCCAAGGGAGAAATCAAACCTCATAAAGACTCCAGCACCACACAATACCACTCTGCCACGCAGGCCTTGAACACATTGACCTGTGTGGAATCTTTGACTCACCCAACAGATGGCTTGACCAGTCCCTTTAATCCCCAAAAGGCTAGCTGAATTGAAGGATCCCTGACATCTTATTGACTGCGAGAGGTTATGGCATGTGATTCACCACCCTGTGACTCAGAATGATATGAATGATTTCGCCCTGGCAATAATACTTCCTCTGACTCTCAAAAGCCTCTCAGATCAGAAGTTGTGGGGGTGATGGCTGGACAGAGAGCTGCTGTGGAGGAAGTAAGATTAAGTTGATGTTGGCCTGTAAGAAGGCTCTTCATGGGGCCGAGAGTAGAGTGCTCGGCCTAGCGTGCACAGGCTCTGGGTTTCATCCCCAGCTCTACAAAAACAAGTAACTAAAACTAAATACAATAAAATAAAGCAACACATTATAAATAAAATTAAAGAAAAAAAGGGCACTCCATATTCTTTTGATGGTTTCTTCCTCCTTGTGGGAAAGCTTTCTTCCAATATCCAAAATCTCTACAGGTACACACACATCTGCCAACATGCAGCCTCCTTCAGTCATTCTGGCGGGCAAATTTTATTTCCCTAACATAAGCAATGAAATAATCACGATGAACACACTCAGGGCTGCACACCTCATTGAGATGACAGCCATGAATTTTTTTCCCACGTCCACACATTGCTTATATTTAATTGACTTACTTTTCTATTGAAAGAATTTTCACACGCCATGTTCACTCACTGCCTTAAGTAGATGTCAGCCGTAATTTACAGAAAAATACATTGAAACCACAACAGGATCAACGACCAGTTGAATTGGTTAACCTGAGACCTGTACTGTTTTTATGAAAAAGAAATGACAGCAAGAGGTGATTTTTAAAAAGAAACAACAAAACTAGAAATTCCTGATAGCACAAAATCATTTTTGCTTCACCTAAAACTATGAAATATGAAATACAATTAACAAAGGGAGAGTAATTTAAAAGAAATGTATGTTTGTTTTATTGAAAATCTGTTATTTAATTCTATTTCATCTCAGGCTGCCTGTGATCATTTAGTAGTCCATGAAGATTATTCAACCTATAATCTGGGAAATAACTGAATTAATCATCATAAATGTCCCATACTAGATAAAATATGACAGCTTAACCCACTAAAGCTATCCAAATGGACAAAACTTGAAGGAATAACTATTTAGAGAATATCAGATACTATGAAAAATTCATGGCAAAAGTATCTTTAAGTACCTACCATTAGTCCTCTCCTTGGGTTGGAATTTCCATGCACAGAGAACAATAGAAATGACTTACTTCTTTACGATTAAAGCATTCCTCACTAGTCTCGGTCGTGAGGCTGGTAACGTGAGTTTTTCCAGTCATCCAAGAAAATATGTTGAAGCCAGACATTGGTAGATCACACGTATAATCCCAGCTACTCAGGAGAGCTAGGCAGCTCAAAGCCTTCCCAGGCAGGAACGTCCCCAAAAAGATAGGCAAGTTGTTACTATCAACGTTGTATTTACATGGAAA
Organism: Dipodomys spectabilis; assembly: GCF_019054845.1. Classification (NCBI taxonomy): domain Eukaryota; kingdom Metazoa; phylum Chordata; class Mammalia; order Rodentia; family Heteromyidae; genus Dipodomys; species Dipodomys spectabilis. The sequence goes on along the minus strand of NW_024870731.1, from coordinate 34,580,692 downwards.
ATGTATGGGTCAGGAGAGTGAGTTACATCCTTCAAGACAAAGTGATGACTCAGCATGACCGATAGTTTTGTCCTCATTCATTCTTTTTGAGGGCTCAATGTCTAACACACAGTGTGATGTCGAATAATCTGAGCTTTAATAACCCTGAGTGAGGAGTGCACATGAGTACTTTCCCTTCTGAAATGTAACAATGACAATGCTTCCAAATATTATCAAATTTCTCTCTGGAGGACAGAATCACCCTAGTTGAAGACCACTACTTTAGGCCTTCTCTTCTCTAAAGCAAGGGGGCTGCATTGCCCAGCTCATTAGTAATCTATAGGAAGCTTTCATTTACTTAAAAGCCCATCACTCAAAAGGAAAAAAACTCTACATTACTGGATTATGTATGAAAGTGAAGTGCTATAATGATATGTACTAGCTTGGAAATCTAATAAATTACAGACTAGAATATCTATCAAAGGTCTACTGTATTTTCAGATTGCGTTTTTCCATGCTGATTCCTGGTTGTGGTTTCTCCTTTGCCATGCATACATATACACAGAGGTATGGCATCCCCTTTCTTTTTGCAGTTCCTCTTATAATTTTGTTTGTTTATTTGATGGTGGGTAATTGGAGATAAGAATCTCATTGGCTTTCCTGCACTGGCTAGATCAAACCACAATCCACAAATCTCAGCCTAAGCAGCTAGGATTACAGGTGTGAGCCAGTAGTACCTGGCAGAATTTCCCTGCTTTGCTTAAAATGCCTTTAGCTCTAAGTAGATTCTCAAATAAAGTGGAGAAAAGGAGGGATTTTGTAGATAATTCTCTTTGGAAAATGAGACTATAAATCTCAGGAGTGCTTGAAAGGTGGAAATGTGACAGTAGATAATGCAAGAAATATCGTCCACTTGCAGGTATTTTTATGTTAGACATTATAATAACCATGGCTATATAAAATCACAGGTGGAAAGTGACAAACCTGAACACCACAATCAGAAATAAAACAACCACCAAATCTTTACCTGTGAAGTCAGAGTATCTGTCCACATTTTTTAAAATACCACAGACGAAGACTGTAAACCATTAAAGATGAGAACTACTATTCCAGATTTTTAGGATATTGTGGAGAAAACATAAGAAAATAAAGCCTGCATATGTATATATATATATATATATATATATATATATATATATAGTCCATTCATCTTCACATTTCCAAATTTCAAATACAAACTTCCTTTTATTAAACACTGATGTTAGCCCTCAATTAGGTATTTTCAGAAATTGTATAGCAATAAAATTTAGTGTGTATATACACATACATACACAAATATTTCCAGTTACCAGAAAACACCAATGCCCTTCTGTGCATTTCTTGGGTAATTCTAAGAGTTATTTGGAAGTTTCTAAATGTATAACTATAGTAGCTTATAATGTCTGAAGGATTTTTTGGGCCAGTCTTGGGGATTGAACTCAGGGCCTGGGCATTGTCCCTGAGCTTCTTTTGCTCATGGCTAACACTCTACAGCACCACTTCCAGCTTTTTCTGTTTATGTGGTACTGAGAAATTGAACCCAGGGCTTCATGCCTGCTGTTTAAGCACTCTACCACTGAGCCACATTCCAAGCCCTCAAGGATTTTTAATGTTCACATGAAGTGAAAAGAACTCTCTTATATTACCTTTTAATCCTACCAGCTGCAACTCTATTCCTTTCAGGCAATATTTAAAGATTTTTTTAACTTCACACAATTGTCCAACTACATATCAGCATATAATTTTTTAAAATCTTTTCCTAGAAAACAACTACTTTTTTGAGACTACAATTATAGTGGGAAGGCAGTGAGAACACTAAAGATGAAAGAATCTATGAATAGCATTCTGAAAAAGAAATTAATCTTGCAAGGCCTGAATGCAAGAATGATTTCATAGGGCAGAAATGAGCGCTAAAGGGCAGGACTACTGAACCTAATAGTAGGCAAATGGTGGCAATTCTGGTACATGGACGGGAAGAAGGGGAGGAATAATCAAAATAATTCTGGTTTCTTTGCAATTTTCTAATATTTAATTGTATCCCTTCCAAATTTCAGATGTTGAAACCTAGTGGAGATTTTTGTGGTATTAAATGCTACAGTGTTGAAAAGCTAATTGCATTATAAAAGTTCCTCTCTTGTGAACTGAGGATTCAAAGCAGGTTCAAGGAGTGTGTGGCTGGCTTGCCTGTGGACCTTCCACCCTGTGGAACACGGCTACTTCCCTTCCAGTACACCTGGTGAAAAGCACTCATCAAGTTTTGTGCCTTCATTTTCCAGGGCTATGAGGGATATGTCCTGACCAGCCTTGTACCTGCTTTTCTTTCAGCCTCTTCTTCAAATCCCTAGAAGCCCAGCATGGTGCCCCAGCTACCTAGTCTTTAAGACCCTCGAGAATTCTTTATCTTTTCTCATCTCACACTTGGTAGTGATCCTCTTTCTAGCTCCCATCAGCTCAGGTCTTTTTACCTCCTCAGGGAGACCTGTCACTATTGTAGGCAAGGAGCTTCAGACCTTATCATGCCATTTTGATTTCTCTAACTTATTAGAAAGGGATCTGAGGGTAAGAATAAAGCTGCCAGAGATTTTATGTCACATAAAGACAGTAACCTATGCAAAAGTGAATTCAGAAACTGGAAGGATCTCTAGATTGGCCATAAATTGAGAGGAGAGTCGAGGAAATGTATACCTCTCTATTATGCAGCAGGTGCGGGCTGCATTGGGTGTGGCAAAGGAGTGTATTCTTCAGAGGAAGCAAGCCCCGAAGAAGACTGGCAGCCAAAGGCTGACAAATGACAACACTGTAAGCAGCCAGGGGACAATGGGCTGTCTCTTGAAAAAGGTTCTGGGAATAACATCTCGGCCTCCACCACTGCAACTCCCTCATTGCTCCTTAATTTTCAAATTTCTAAAATGATGGTATCCCTGACCTCCAACCCTGTGTAATATCAAATAATGACAGCTGGCTCGGTGTAGGTTTCCAGTGAATGTTGAATATTTGTCTTCCTCTATTGAAGCAAAAAAGAAGGTTTGGATGCAACTTCAATTAGTTCTTTTTCACAAAATACTGTTCTGTCTTCCTCATCTAATTTATTTCCTTTGAAATTTACTGGGTATCTACTAGGTGACTGGGATTGTCCCAAAGTTGATAAAGAGTTCCACTGTCTAAATGGAGCTTACCATGTAATAAGTCAAAGGAAAATAATCATGTAAATAGGTAATATGATATCGTTGGGAGGAAAAATGAAGAGGACAGATTAATGAATTCTTTGATTCCATTAGTGGGTCACAAAAATCCAAACCTAGTTATCAGCCCTACAAGCAAAAATTCTAGAAAGTGGAGAATCAAGTCTGTCTCCCTTCCTCTGTGTTTGAGTTGCTTGTTGGACACTGTCATTCTTTAAGATTAGCTATGTTCTCTCAACTTCAGTTCAGCTCCATGGAAGGAGTCTAGATGATCACACTTGTGTGAATGGTTCATAAGGAGCAATGCACAAAACATTTTGGCCAGAACAATGAAAAGAAATGCTTATCATATTTGGCCTTTACTATGTGTAAAATATAGTAAGTTATAAGAATGTATTGATTTAAAAGAATAAATTCCAACAACTATGCCTTCCTCCTTAGGGATGAGAAAACTAAAGCTTAAAAGACATTAAGCAACCTGCAAAAGCATACCTTACTAGGAGATGCTGAAGGTCAAGTTGATGAAGACTACTTCAGTCACATCTCCAAAGCACATGTTAATAACCACTAGACAATTATGCCACGATAATGTTTTTCCTACATAGTTATATTATAGGAACAGTAATTATTTTATTACCTCAATTAAATCCATGCTAATCAGTCTTGTGCAAAAAAAAACATGTTAATTAGATATTCACAAATGAAAACCAAGGCTAACATAATGGGAAATTTTATAAGAAAAGAAATAGCAGAGTAAATCAACATGAAATTCCGCTTCATGCTTTAATGGGTGGAGTTAAGTGCAGTAATTAGACAGGGATTGATTGGTTTAACAAGGTCTCGTGCATGTCAGGGCTCCCCTACCTCCATTCAGTTGCCTGGTATGTATATGATGTTGGGAAATCCATACAAAACAAGTCAAATACCAAGAAACCTGAGATCTAATTCTTAATCAGGCTGACCTTGTTTAAGTCAAATTTTGGATTTTCTGATCTGTGATTTAAGGACAATAGTATAGGTGAGATCTACTTCTTATGTTTGAGACATATTCCCTCAGGCTAATAACAAATATGAAAGCATTTAGTATAAAATGTGAGGGTGAGATTTGAAAAGTACCAATAAAGGAAAATGCATTTCCAGATTAATCTATATGTATATACATATATATATATATATATATATATAAAATCCATGGCAGTAGGAAGACAGATTACATGTTTAACATAAATACAATCTAAAAGTAAACCTTGTAAAGATAAAACAATAATAATATAAATAACATATAAACAGTGTCAAGAAGAGGTTCCAATCAAAATACTTACTCACTTAAATAAATAAGTTACTAGAGGTAAGTGAAACATTATTTTTTTCTTTCCTAGAACTTAACATTGCCATATCAACCCAGAAATAGTCGTCTATATTTTAAAAGAAGGAGGGGAAAGAAACCTCACTCTTTTCTGCTGGTTTTTATAGTTTATGGTAGCTGAAAACATCCTTGAAGGCTGATTTCTTAACATTTGATTTTTACAGTCCCTGGATTTCAATATCTGACTCAGCTTGATGTTTTCAGTGGGGGAAAAAAGACTTCATGTGTTTTAAACAAGACTATAAAAATGTGACAATTACAAAGGGACTGATTTGAAAAACCAACCATGATAGAAAATTAAATGTCCCATTGAAACGCTTTGAAAACTTTTTAGTAGAAGAAACATGTGCTCTAAAATGTAATCTAAGATAAGAGAAACTCTACAGTATACACTAAAGAAGCATGAATAAAGTTGCTGAAATACCTTTCAGCATGTGACTGCTGTGTTAAAAGCTTATTTTCCCAAAACTAACTCTCAAGCAAAAGGCTTCCTACAATGTTTGGACTGGCATTACCAGTTTAGATATGCTTATAATATAATGGAGAGTTAGACTAGGAAGAAATGTGGAAATTATTTAACCTAACCATCACTATTTTAGAGCAATAAAAAAGTTAAAATTTAAAAGCAGAGATAACTTGCTACAAATCACACTGCAAGTTAGTATGATGAAGATAGTGGAGATGAGATTGATTATGGTGATGTTAACAATATGAAACTTTTATTGAGTCACTTCTGTAAGAATCGCAATTCCCACTGCACAGATTAACAATTTGAGTCTCACAGGTAGACTAATTTATTTAAATCTCTCAAATGACAGGTTGCCAAATGAGGGTTATAATGTACATTATGCTGGATCAAAAACCCATCTTTTTATCAATAGGTTGTCAGTAGCACTATATTCTGTACTGTAGCTAGACTGATTTTCTACACATACACACACACACACACACACACACAAAGAATATCCTAAGCCAGGCACCAGTGGCTCACACCTGTGATCCAAGCTATTCAGGAGGCTAAGATCTGAGGATCATGGTTCAAAACCAGCCTAGGCAGGAAAGTCCATGAGACTCTTATCTCCAATTAACCACTAGAAAACTAGAAGTGTTACTGTGGCTTAAAGTGGTAGAGACCTAGCCTTGAGCAGAATAGCTCACGGTCAGTTCCCAGGCCCTGAATTCAAGCTAACAACAACAACAAAAAGACTTCTCCAAGAAAAGTAAAAATATTCAAATAAAGTTCTCTAAATAGCTCAATCCTTCATGATGTGCCTTCTTGTCTACTTGTTTCTTATCTCTGATTTCTCCGAGAAGCCATACACACATATGCATGTATTCATATAGCATGATATTAGGAGGAGAAAACAATGTATGGGAAATGAAGATCAGAATCTTCCACCAGAGAATATGTCACATGCTATAAGCATTATTTTAAGATGGGTGCAGTTCCAAAGCAGAAAACACTGAAGGCTCTTTGCCCTCTTTCCATCAGCCTAAATCCAAAATTCTAGTTTCCCACTCCCTTCTTCCTCACTACAAAGAGAACCATTATCCTTGGAGAAAGAAACTTACCACTGAGGTTTACAAAAAGAGATCATCCCAAAATAAACTTTATTACCCAAGAATATATATATATATATATATATATATATATACACACACACACATATATATATATATATATACACCAAGAGCATATATATTATCTATATAAATAAATGTATATATTCTACATATAACATAATATATTATTAACTTTCCTAAATGTACTGACCATAGAATCCCAAAACCTTTGTTCTGCTGTCATTTCTACTCAATTTACCACCCTCAGTTAAAATGGTATATGGACCTCTGCTTCTTTGGGTTCTCACTTCTATGACAGCCTGTGTGTAGATAAAATTATTACACTTCAGTGAAATTGCTTCGCCTTTACTCCAGTTAACTTGTTCTTTGCTGAATTCACAGGTCTTCAGTGTATTAGGTGTATAAGGAAAGCATATTTCCTCTACCACGAAACATTCAACACACAGTTAAAGAGCTGATAAAGATAGTGGGATATACAGGAAGCAGAAACAATGCAGAAAACTTGAGTTAGCTGGCTAACAAGAAGCAAAGCAATATCCTAATAGTATAGTGTCAGGTCTCTGACCCAACTTAATTCAAATAGGAAACTGTTTGCAATTGTGAAGGTAATCTGTACACGCACATCAGTGCTAAAATAAAAGCAAGCAATGTCAGCAAAGAGCACTGCCTAGAATCTGTACAAATAAATGACTTAAAATCTAGTGGTGACAGCTTTGCAAATTTCAAAGGTAGAACTGGAACACTATGTAATAATCATGTTCACTTTTCTAATCGTATATGCTGTCCTCAAGAAAGGGAAAGACCATATTGCTCAGGGTTCTTTGTGAGCTTTGGTGATTTTTTTTGTTGTTGTTGTTCATTTCTCTTTGCTTCTTTCTTTTTCTTTTTTTCCCCTCCTGCAGGGCAGAGGTTCTGTGGTATATGTGGAGGCACTAATCTTTGATCTTTGTGCATGAGGCTTCCTTCCACTGCAGGATCATTTATGACAGGCTAAATTAGCCTTTGATCAGAAGCTTTGATTTACTTCTAAGTTCACTACTTTATCAGCCAGCTCTGAGATGTGCCTGCTCTCACCTCACTCAGTTCCATGGTGATTATAGTGATGTATGACATGGACCTGTTTCGTTTTTGGGCCTTCAAATATTTGCACATGTGTGCTGCTCAGGAAAATCAGCTATCTGGGGACAATGCCTAGGATTTGTGTCAATGTTATATATGTTATTTTTCTTGAACATGGATGGCCTGAAGGTTAAACCCAGCACTTTGTTGAGGAAACACAATTTTCTCCTTTGATTTGATTTTGCTCCAAGTCATTTGTTTGGTTGTGCTATGTATCTTCGTGGCCCTTTTATTTGCTGAGGACATCCTGTGGATCCCCAAACAGTCCTTTTAAATATCAACATGAGATCAAAAGAGTTCATCTATTAAAAAAGATCATCCATGAATTTCTGAGCTGCAGTGTCTTTTTTATTACTTTAGTAATAATTCTTTTTCCTGCAATGCAATAACACTTTTTTTTCTTGATAAAAAGGATTCTGTCTTCTGAATTTGCAAAGAAGTTAAACTAGGAAAGGAAGAAAGGAAGAAGGAAGGAAGGAAGGAAGGAAGGAAGGAAGGAAGGAAGGAAGGAAGGAAGGAAGGAAGGAAGGAAGAAAGGAAGGAAGGAAGGAAGGAAGAAAAGAAGGAAGGAAGGAAGGAAGGGAGGGAAGGAGGAAGGAAGGAAAAGGGAGGAAGGAAAGAAGAAAAGTCTCTGAAGTCTGAGCTCCAACATTTTTAAATCTTAAAAAATAAAAGAACAGAAACAAACAGGCTTAATGGAAATTAATGGAGATAATGAATTCTTTTTTCCTGACTGTGGGATGAACTGATCAGTGTTTGCATATATTCAAACTCACTATACATGATAAACAAATATATATTGTAGTTGTCAATTATACCTCAATGAAGACCTCAAAAAAAACCCACGCCTGACAGTAAACGTGAAATATGATCATGCATTTTGGCTTGAAATATAATTCTTCACACAGTGCTCATTGCATAATCTTTTGAATTTTGAAGTGTCATTTGCCTAGGAACTTAACATCTACCTGTAGTATTTTAATGATATATTTGTATATTTCAGCTTCCCTTCAGAGCCTTCACTTTTCAGGCCTTGAAAAATCACATTTATTTGTGGAAGTGATTGGAGTAAAGCAACTTCAATAAAACTCCACTTGAAACAAATGTATTTTTGGCACCTCAATCCCAAAATTACATATGCAAATTGGAGGTGATCCAAAGAACAGCCAAGAGAATGATGAAAGAAATACAGTGGTTGGCTAAGAAAGAAATGCAAAGCTTCTGGATCTCCCCAGAGTGGGTAAACAACAATAAAGGGAACATAACAGCCCATAAATATTTAAAAGGTGCAAACATCAAATATGGATAGGAATGATTAATTCCAGGACAAGGGCATGCATCTACCCTGATGCACTCATATCACGGGACGGAGAAGGATAGTGTTTACTATCATCATGTTGAAATATGAAACATTAATTATTGATCCACCAAATTCTAGCATTTGATGGAATCCTTTATCACATCTCCCTCTCCTGAGATACTGAAAAACTACACTTAATTATGCAACCGAGCGGAAGTTCTTTCTGGGGAAAGCAGTTTTATTTGGCTTCCAATCAGCACTTCTTGAAAAGACATTTTTCATTTTGCATAATGTGTATGGGTGATAGCATCATTATAAAAACTATTCCTAGTGGTCCTGAAGGATGTGAGCAATAGATATCATCAATAATAAGACTAGGAGCTAGTTGGCCAGCTGGAAATATCAGATTGGTGACAGATAATGCTACACTTATCCTCACCACCAGCCATGTTTAAAGGTGTCTGGACACTCTTAATAAGATTGCCAAAGAAGAATTACAGAACCCCGAGATGCCATCCTGAGCTGCTCAGCCCAGGCAGATACAGGAGATTCTTTCTCTCCTCTTCCTCATTTTCCTTCTTGCTATCTCCAAAGCCCTACTTATCAAGCATCTGCCATGACCCAGGTTTTCTTCTCAATGATAATGATGCAAATATAAATTTGACCTGGTCTCTGGTTTTAAAGACATGTATATGAAACAACTGTGCAGATGATGAGTTGTAGCTGAAGGTAAAGCACATATCCAGAGCAAGAAAGAGGCAGGGTCAGCCCAGTGAGGTACATTTGTGCAGTGTATGCCCCTCACTGTATTGAGAACATTCAAACTGGTGCATAGGAGCAAGTCATACCCTGGTAGACAGAAGTATGTAAAGAATCCCTGCTGGGCAACTCCAGTATCATTTGAAAATAGTCAATACCTTTATAAAAAAAAAAAAGCTTCACAAGTAGCCTTGAAAGGCCACTGTAATCTCCTTTCACATGATAGCAGTTTACTAAGATTAAATGAGAATGGTGCTCTGCCTCCTGGACTGTCAGGATATGGAGCCTAGTCTTTGATATTAAAGAATCCAACAAATCCATAAATCAGTAAGGAGAGCAGTAGGTAGAGATAAGCACCATCAGTCAGTCTGGGTGTGTGCCCCAAGGTGACCTTCGGCAATACGTTTTTATCATGAATTTCTACTAGAGAAACACAGCCTCTGTCAGACACTGGCTTCGGTCATCCATTCTGTTGTATGTATAATATACTCAGTGGGTGAATTATACATAGCAATGACTATGAATGTCATACATGGGTGACAAGATATTTGTCTGATAGGCACAAACTCAACCTCGTAAAATTTCTAACATTTAAACTATAGATTGTGCTCTGTGTACATTCAGTTTAACTTTGAATGTGAAAAATACCAACGCAAAGTTAGTATTTATAGAGCAGAGTCTAATCATATTCTAGCAGATTATTTCATACTGTATTTCACAAAATTTTTGAAGTTAGGTACAGTTCTCATACCTATAACCCTAGCTACTTGGGAAGGGGATATTGAAGGATTGAGGTTTAAGTCTAGCTGGAGCAAAAATGTTTACCAGAGTCCATATAAATCAATGGCTGGACATGGTGGTACACATTTATTATCCTAGTTACTAGGGAAGCATAATGTCTGTGTATAGCGGCATGCACCTGTCAACTCCAATGGCATGGGAAAGAGCAAATGGGGAGAATACAACCAAAGCCACCTCAGCTGTGAAATGAGCCTCTCCCCCCAAAATAACCAACACAAAACAGGGCTGGAGACATGATTCAAGTGATAGTGCACTTGACTAGCAAAGCGTGAGGCAATGAGTTCAATAGTCAAACCTGAAAAATGAAAAACTAAAAAAGAAAGAAGGAAGGAAGAAAGGAAGGAAAGAAAGAAGGGAGTAAGAGAAGGAGGGAGAGAGGGAGGGAGGAAGGGAGGAAGGGAGGGAGGGAGGGAGGCAGGAAGGGAAGAACAGAGGAAGGAAGGAAGGAAGGAAGGAAGGAAGGAAGGAAGGAAGGAAGGAAGGAAGGAAGGAAGGAAGAAAGGAAGGAAAGAAAGAAGGGAGTAAGAGAAGGAGGGAGAGAGGGAGAGAGGGAGGGAGGAAGGGAGGAAGGGAGGGAGGCAGGAAGGGAAGAACAGAGGAAGGAAGGAAGGAAGGAAGGAAGGAGAAAAATTCTTGAGAGGTAGGGTACCAAGCAGGAACATACTTCAAAATATTAATTTCAAATGCTATATCAAGTATTTTTTAATAATCACATTAAATGATGTAAGTGAGGATATTTTGTAGAATTAAATGTCTAACCAATCATCAGAATAACTCAAGAAATACATATAATTAAATAAAGAAAGGGATGCATAGTAATAACTAAGCAATACATTTTGTACATTTTCATCTATTTCTCAGATCTCAAAAACATAATCACCAATACATTGTCATGATACTCCTATAAAAAGTTTGTCATGGTCGTATAAAAGGAAATTTTAAGTGGGGCACTGGTGGCTCACACCTGTCATCCTAGCTACTCAGAAGGCTGACATCTGAGGATCATGGTTCAAAGCCAGCCGAGGCAGGAAAAGTCTGTGAGACTATTATTTCCAATAAACTACTAGAAAACCAGAAGTGGTGCTGTGGCTCAAGTGGTAGAATGCTCGCCTTGAGCTGAAGAACGCAGGGACAGTGCCCAAGCCCAGAGTTCAAGCCCCACGACCGACCAGAAAAAAAAAAAGGAAATTAAAAATTTTAATATCCAGGCTGGGTTTTGTTTGCTTGATTGTTTCTGGAGACTGAACTCAGGGCCTTGTATACGGCTAAGAAAGTGCTCTACCATTAAGCTACACCTCAGAGCCCAGTTGTGGTGTATTTTGTGCTTTCCTTCCTGTGATTTGCATATGCTTTTAGAATCTAGGAATTTGTTTCAAGTGAAACCAGAAAGATATTTTAATGGAATACGTGTAGCCCTCTCAAACAATATCATAAAAGGGTTTGATTAATCAGATTTCATGGAGTTTCCCTCGGGAGATCCAAATATACCTCAAAGGTCTTTAATCTTCTAATAGACCTACAGATTAACTGAGGTTATTAGAAAGCCTATAGCAAGGAAGCTGTCTTAGTGCAAATTCCAAAGGGAAGGCCTAAATATAGCAAATATAAAGGGCAAAACCAGTCAAGTGAATGAGATGAAGAGATTGAGTGCTATTCAAAGCACACGCACGCGCGCGCGCGCACACACACACACACACACACACACACACACTCATTAGAAACACCCTGGAGATGAACAAGAATGAGGTAAGGTAATAATGGCTTACAAAGCCAAGATGCACCGTCTCTTCCCACTTTATTTTACATTTATCAATATCCAATTTATACACATAGAGAAAAAGATCTGCATGTACCAGATAATATCTTAATTCTTCAAAAGTACATATTTGGGTTTTGCCCAAAAAAATGCATTGTATTCACAAACTGCTTTGTTACACGGAAATACTATTGTACAGCTACTTAAAGATAGTAAAAATGGTTTGTTTTTAAATGTGCTCTTGGGAAAGTAAGAACAAAATCTCTCTTTCCAATCATGTCTTTGCAAGCTACTAATCATCATTTCTAATTGTTTATGTTTTCTCAGAGGAACACAAAATCATGGACCAAACACAGCACTGATAAGCATTATAAGAGCAATTACTATACTCATTATCTGGCTTGTGGAACTGAAACTCTTTTATAAGAGAGTTCCTAAAAGAATAGGAATTATTTAGGAATTATTATTTAGAAATTATTCCTCAAATAATAGGAATAAAAAGGTAATTGAATTTTAGCTAAGTCTTCAGGAGGTACAACTACTTTTCCAATTCTATGAATTAGGAAGATAGGATTATAAAGGCTAAGAAGCTTCCCAGAGCCCTATCTTCTGTGTCAAGTCCTTCAAACCCAACTTCCACTCACTGTTCTAATCTCTTTGAAATTCCATAAGACTCAAACACAAGACTCGGGTCAGATTTCACAAGAGTACAAATCCCAGGGGCAATTACTGAGGCTGAATTCTTTCAGACCTTGAAGGAGCAAGCTGTCTTTGACCCCTTGGGGGGGGAAAAATGTGAAGGCTTTCTCACTATTTCACTATGCCTTCAACCTGCTAAGAAGCCAACTTTCTCAGAATTTGGTGGCCAAATTTACTTAAATAAATAACATTTAGATAGATATGGTCAAGATGCCTCTCTTAAATATGTCAAGAAGCCAGCTGATAAGAAAATTGAAACTTGAAGGTAAGACGTTTGCTCTTCCAGACATAAACCAGCATTTTAACGTAACTAAAGAAATATTATGCCTCATCACAGGATATATAGCCTGTAACTACTGTAATGCCTATAAATTTCTGTGCCATCTTACCCTGTGTTTCTTACCTGTGGCTGTACCCTTCTACTGTGTAATGTCATAACTAAATGTGATCAATATTCATAAAGCAGCCGAATAAGGAAAATATTCTTACCAGTAAATTAATTTCTCCTTAGTTCTATTATGATCTGTTCATAGGCAGGAACATTGTTGGTAGTTAACAGTACCTAGGGATAGATAGAGAAGTTGTAATTTTAGAGACAATTGCTATCAAAGGAGCTAAATTTTTTTTTATCTATTCTCCATTCACACACACACACACACACACACACACACACACACACACACACACACTGGATTGAATTTCTTTCTCAAAAATTTCCAGCCAAATACCTAGAGAGAAAGAGAGAGAGAGAGATCTTGTAAATTCCTCTCCGAATAACAAAATCAGAACGAGCAGACATATAGAACACAGCCACTATAACTACAGTTTTCCCCTCACAGATTGGGGTGTTTTACAAAAGACCACAATTTGTAAGTATTCCCACTTGGCACTCTTCCATGAACTGTTTTCACGTGATGGCCACTTGCTTTTGTTCAGTGCTGGGATGAATGTGTCAAAATAAAACAATGCAGAAGGAAACAAGATTTCTATCAGAAAGCACTCAGATATCCGACCTCTCTCCAGTACGGAGGGAACAGAAGCTCTCAATTCTACAGGCAATCTCCCATCAGGTGGGTTCCAGCCAAGTCCCCCACTCCACACCGCTTTTTTTTTTTTAACAAATCAACATGTAGAATGAAAGAAGCGTTCCCACCAACATACACAAATCCTTTTTTTGCTAATCCCCAGATGTTTTGAAGGTCGCCTTTCATTCTCTAAAAGCATGTTTACAAGCTGCTTTCATAACGCTGTCTCTCTGAGCCCCACCTCTGAGAAGCTAAGCTTATCTGTTGGACATCAGGACAGTCTTGGTAAGTCAAATGTATTTTTTGTTGGCACTCTAGTTGCTGTGACTCAATCAACATCCTTCAGAAGTACTAAATCCCATCTAGCAATTCTAACTCATTCTGGTGGAAATGACTAATTATAGAAACTAAAACAACAACACAAAAAAAACTGTAGCATCTTTGACCCTAAGAAAAGGTAGAATGACTTAAAAAAAAAAAATCAAGCAGCTCACATCCATTCTGTGCATTCACTGACGATGGTTCTGGCCTTACTCCAAAAGCTGTTGCCAAGAAGTTTTAAACAGATTGCAGAGCCTCCGGAGACACCCTCACACCAGTGCACTGAGAAGAAAAAGCCCACTCTGGCAAGTAAGAGAAAACCCCCACCGCTTTTCAATTGACCAAATGACACACTGCACGACTGCATCTTCCTCCTTCCATTTAGTACCTCATTGCTATCTCATTAAGCTGGCTTCTGCCACCATTATTATTTGCTGGGCTATAACGAATACAACTGTTAGTGAATGGCTAATAATGCAGAAGAAACAACACTGAACATGGCTCCAAACCAGTGAGTGCATTGCTAGAGTAACGCTGTGTTTATTGACTTCTGCAGGCTAATAGAAGATGTCTGCCTGGCCAGAGGGTTATAAAACCGATACGTGTATAGCTCTGCATGTCCCAATCTTGTGTCTTCCAAGGGAAAGAAAATTTGTACTATTTGCTCACATGGATTCCCTAAACAGAACAGAAAAAGGGTTCCTGATCATCTTGTTCCATTTGCTGACATTAAAGTTAAATGACATAAAATAGAATGGCCTTTAAGTACACCGGTAAGAAGAATGTCATAAATGCAGTGTATCATAGATCCATGGGCAACTTCCATTGTTCCTATATTGCATTGTTCCTATAGATGCATTCTTTGGAGCCCATCCATGCCATGCATAAGTCCCAAAATGGGTCCCTCGGTTTTACTACAGCCAAGGACATCCACAGCCACAAAGCCCACGGCCTCTGCTAAATTTCTCATCCCCTGTCACTTGGATTTTGAAGACTGCTGTTTGGCATTAGCATGGAGACTGTAGCTACGGATCAGACTTATTTGTATGCTCACAGCAGCTGCTGGTGCCTGCTGAGTTCTCATCTGCTTCATTCAACTTTGCTTGAGAAGAAACTCGCATTCATCATGGATACCAGTTCTTTGCTGCTAATGTAATCACAGGCTGTGTGTGTGTGTGTGTGTGTGTGTGTGTGAGAGAGAGAGAGAGAGAGAGAGAGAATAAAGACATAGAGGGTAGAGGTGGAAGGAGAGAGGGGAAAAGAGAAAAGAAGAGAGAGAATACAGAGGGTAGAGAGAGATAAGGGGGAGGAGAGAGAAAACCTAGTTTATGGTTGGGAGAGAGAATAAGGACATAGTGGGTAGAGAGAGATAGAGAGAAGAAAAAAAGAGGGAGAAAAGAAAGAGAGTAAACCCTGTTGAAGGTTGGGGACTGTGAAGGCTTAAGGCTCAATCTCTGCATTATTTTGTTTCCTTTCTTCAAAGGGGTGAGCAGGTAATTCCTGTGGAATACAACAAGCAATCTGAACACATTTTCACATATATGTATGCACAGCATCTTTACCTCAGGTAGTAGGTCTTCAAGTTCTTCTGAGCATGCCCTTCTTTTACCTTATGAAACTCCCTTGTGTGTGTGTGTGTGTGTGTGTGTGTGTGTGCGCACACGCACACGTGTGCATGCTCCTGAATTCTTCCTGCAATGCTACAAAGAATCTACTGTGTCCCCGTATTCTGATCACGGCACCATCCTAGGCACCACAAGCTAGTTAAATCAAACTATATTTTGTTGGGCAGAGGAAGATATCAAGAGAGAGAAAGTACACTAGAAAATGAACTCAATCTTCCTGAGGAACAATAAGGTGGGGGGAGGGGGGATTGTGGATTTGACAGGCCACTGAAGCAAACAACTTTGCATCCATTGCAGGTGGAAATGGGAGCTCTGGATAAGCTGAACTCGAGTCCACACATCCTTAGAAGAGGACCAGCTTGCAGATAGGAGACTCTCTAGTATTCAGAACCAGTAGTTTTATACAATACAGGCCTTCGGCAAACGTAGGATTTCACCACGTATTCAGCAAGAGAAAAGTGATCTCTTATCCTGGCTGGATGAAAAACTTGGTGTGTAAGAATTATTTAGAGACAATCTGTCATTGTTTCAACATGACACCTCTCTAAAATACTTTATGGTGAATTTATCACTGACTTTATAGCACATGTAAATTGCAATTCCATCCTTGGAAACAGTAACCATAAACATTTCTGTCAGGCATTGCTCCATACATTCAATATAATCCATTTTGTGTTCCAAAATGCATATCTTTATTACTGCTGTAATCCCAGTAGTAACTGTTGGCTAAATGCATTTTGGATGACTTAAGAGCTAAGTGCATGAAGTTTGCACCTACAACGAATGATAGTGGTACTTCATAGTTTCTTAACTTGACAGACCCAGGTATGAATTTTGCTCTCTCACAGAGCCCGAGAAAGAACATCATAGCATAGCATCTGTCAAGAGTGGCAGACAATAAAGAGATAGAAGGCAGAAAATTCAGGCAGTGTGAACTTTCTCCCTGTGTGACTGGAGGCTAATCAGTCTGCCTTACACAATTCCCATTATCTGATTGATAAAGAAGGGCTGTTATTATCTCCTTCAAACGGTGGGTCTGATGAGTTAGACTTACATTTTTTAAATACATAGCACAATGAAACAGCACACACACAGAGAAATACGCATATGTGCACACAATTTACTGCTTATTACATTTTTGCTTTGCATTGTTTTGCACACATCTTTTTTTTGCTAAATTTAATAAAAAATATGTTTGGGTGCTGTGTGTGTGTGTATGTGTGTGTGTATGTGTGCGTGTATGTGTATGTGTGTGTGTGTGTGTGTGGTGTATGTGTGTGTATGTATGTGTGTGTGTGTGTGTGTGTGTGTGTGTGTGTGTGTGTGTGTGTATGTATCTGTGAGCCAGTTCTGGGGCTTGAACCCAGGGCCTCCTGTTCCTACTTGGCTTGCTCATTCACGACTGGTACTTTACTATTTGAACAATGCTTGCAGTTCATGATTTTGCTGGTTAATTGGACACGGAGTCTCATGGACTTTTCTGGCAGTGCTGACTTTGAGCTATCATCTTCTAGGTCTCAATCTACTGAGTTGCTAGGATTATAGGCATGAGCCACCGGCGCCTGGCTGGGTGCTCATGTTATGTCCCACTCCTAATTTATATTCCAGCATATTGTATGCATCTTATATCATGTCACACTTAAACAATATAGCCAAGCAACAGATTAGCACTGAACATCTCAGCTCCATGTAGAGGGTAGAGATGTACAGGAGACTGAGAGAGTCTTCCCCCCAGGTGAATGACCATGGAACATCTTCAGCTGCTCACCACTCAGCCATCCCTACTCAGTATAAGACCACAGGAGAAGGCACACGGAGGAATCCCAGATGATGGTATGAGAACACACACCCGGGCAGCTCTATGTTCTCATTCACAAAACACTCCTTTGCAGTGTGCTATGAAAGCTTATGAGGTCTTTGAGGTCAAGGGTCAAAAAACAGTCTGTGGTAGCGCGCTTGCCTTGCATGCATGAGGCCCTGGGTTCGATTCCTCAGCACCACATAAGCAAAAAAAGCCAGAAGTGGCTTTGTGGCTCAAGTGTTAAAACACTGGCCTTAAGCTCTTCAGTTCAAGGACAGCTCCCAGGCCCAGAGTTCAGGCCCCACAATCGCAAAAATAAAAATAAAAAATTATTCACTTTTTGCCACCCTAGTACTCAAGAATGGTGGCTATGAGATTGTCAAATACTGTTTTATACAAGTACTTTGAGTGAAAGACCTCTTCTAGATATGTTCATTTCAAATATTTTTCCTTTTTTTATTAATAAGTTTTTTTATTGTGAAAATAACATTCAGAGGGGTTACAATTACATGAGCAAGGTAATGAGTACATTTCTTATCAGGCATTGTAGCCTCCTCCTTTGTTTCCCCTTCCCATCCCTGCCCTCCCATTTCCCACCCCCCCACAACCTGCCAAAGTTCGTTTTTCAACATAACATCTTGTACATCTCAGTGTTGCAATAGGTCTACCTGTATCCCTATTTAAACAATTTGTTTTTTCCTTCCCCTCCACAAATTACATTTTCATGGGGTTTTTTTTTTTTGTTTCTTAATAGAAAGTACCTAATCTCAGTTGATTTCCAAACACTGGCATTTTATGGTGATTTAAAAAAAATAAATCACTAGATAAAAAAGAGTGTCTCAACTTTTAATCAATATTTGGTTCAATGATCTTAAGAACTTGAGATTGAAAACAGCTCTTTTTTTGTCATCAGTTACCATTTTCCTGGCAGGAGTGAGTTCTTGATTCAAATCATGGAAGACTCTGTCCTCAAAATGTGCGTAGAGAAGATCAATACATTGAATAAGTATATATTTTAAAAGGGAAATGATATATGATGAGTATAAGAGTCTTGGAATAAAAGCTACAACTGGAATGAGAAATGTGCACACAGGCAGAAAATTGTTGATAAACCTAACATAAAATGAGGCACCATAAAATGTGAGCTTAAAGAAAAGTCACAAATACTGAATGTTTGCTTTGGAAATTATTGATATACCAAACCTAAAAAAAGATCAGTATAAAGATATTGATTCTTTTCCTTAACAATACAACAAAAGGAGAACTCTGAAAGCAAACAGTGCCTGCTTCAGATCACTATTTGGGAATTGGTCTCTCTAATGCAATTTTTAAAGCCTTTCCTATTTTTTCTAACTTCATTTAAAGATAAACCATGTGCTAAATATTGTAACAAATCATTTATATACTATCTGGTACAATGCAACTATCTCCTAAATTGGGTATAACTCATCCTCATTTTATAGGAGATTAAATAATGCAGGTAGGTTGCATAGCACATGCAAAGTGACAAGGGAATTGAGTGGCAGAAGCTATTCATGAGTCCAGTCCAAGGGACCCTAATGCCGAGGCCTTTATTTACACTAGCTTGCCTTCTTTATTGCACAATTTATGCAAACTACCTTGAAAAGATCCATCATCATTACCATAATTAATTCTCTATCTCCTATTTTGTGTGTGTGTGCCTGCAAGGGGACTTGAACTCAGAGAGTCAACTAGATGCTGTCCCTGAGCTGTTGCACTCCATGTTAGCGCTCTCCCGATCGAGCACAGCTCCACTTCTGGTTTTTGGTGGTTTCAAAGACTTTCCTGACCAGACTGGCTTCAAACTGTGTGATCCTCAGACTTCAGCTTCCTCAATAGCTAGAATTGTAGGTGTGAACTACTAGCACTTGGGGTTCTACTTTTTTTTTTTTTTTACAGTGCTGGGGATCAAGCCAGAGCCTTGCACTAAAATCTATCACTGTACTACACATCTGCAGCTCTTCTACTTCATTTGTAAGTTGTGCATTCAACTCTCTGAAGGAAGCCAGTGGTAGAATATGAACAAATTAGCAAATACTCAAAGTCAAATCACAAATTCTAATGAGTTTGATTTTCTATTTCTATTACTAGCACTGGCTATTCAATGATGAGTTTCCTAAACTTGATCATCCTTAGAATCCTCATCCATACCCACACATTATTAATTAAACCAGTTTTAGAGTTTCTTTTCTGCCTTGAAGTATACGATTATAAGAAAAAGTCATAGCTAATGGAACTGCAGGAGGTGAAGAGAAAGAAACTAAGGGGATTTGTGACAAAATTAAGAAATTTTTCTACAGAGGTATATTGAAAATGTTAGAAATCTTCAGAGAAATATATACCAACAGATGGACCAAAATAAAATCTTGGAAGATATAGAAGGACTGGAGATGTAGAAGTGACTGGAAGCTCAATCTTTAGAGCACCAGCCCTGAGTGAAAGCCAAATAAGGGTGTGAGGTTGTTGAATCCAAGCCCCAGAACCATCACAAAAAAATAAATAATATAGAAAAATGTACATTATTATTCTCTCTACAAAAACTTAAAAGAAGAGAATTTCATCAGGGGGAAAAATAGTACATTCTATTAGTATCACAGTTGACATCTCTTATGGAGATAAATAGCTTCCAATTCAGTATATATTCTTGGCCACTCAGAAATGAATCTATTCATCTCTGTGTTTAAAAATATCCCAGAGAACCAAATTCCTCCTCTTCAAGATCCTTCCCTTTTCTAGTTTTGGCTTGTGGGGAGGACTTGAATCTGGCCAGTGAGAATATACAATAACACTCAAGTACTTTGGGATCTGACCCAGCTCCAATATGAAGCACAAATAATCAACACACATTTCCTCCGTTGAAAGAATGAGCCCTCTGGCACTTCCTAACTGTGTCACTTGGGAAATGTACTTGTCTGCAATCAAATGTGGAGGTGAAAAAAAATCACCAAGCAGCCTGGAGAATTCTCCACGGTGGTGGACAGGGCCCTGAGACCATCAGCAGTCAAAGAGGTTAAGATCCCACATGGCATCACAGATGCTCTTACAACCACAAAGATGGAAGTGGGAGAAAAATCCCCACAAGCCAGGTTTTAGTCACTTTGTGAAATCAAACCAGAAAGCTTGGACCCCAGCCTTAATACCAACGGAGGACCTGCACAGAAAGCTTGGACTCCAGCCTTAATACCAACAGAGGACCTGCTACCTTTCCAAGGTAAAACCTTTCAAAACCCACCTCCCAGCAACCCTCTAGTGGCCTACTCTGCTATGCTAGCCACTTTGGGTAAGTGTCTATATCCACTACAATTATATGTCTCCAAATCTGGAATATATTATATTGTCTATCGTATATTATGTACTCCCCAAATACAGCCTATCTCAAGCTGGATGGACCCCACTTCACAGGAGCCAATCATAAAATGGCTGCAAACCAGGTGTCAGTGGCTCACGCCTGTAATCCTAGAGGCTGAGATCTGAGGATCGTGGTTCAAAGCCAGCCCAAGCAGGAAAGTCCATGAGACTATTTGTTTAAGCTCTATGTAAACATGAAATACTGTAGAATTTCATATTATATATATGTATGTATACATGTATTATAGAATCTCACTGTTTATATATGGCTCCTACATTTGGTCTCATTCACAAATTTGAGTTTTCTTCTGTAAGTCCACTTATTGTGTGTTTATTTCTACACTAAAATGATCAAAACTTCAGCGGAAAAAGAGCAAATGTATATTTTCCTTACATCACCTTGGAGTCTGATGGCATGACCCTTCTTTGTTTTCTCATTACTGTTGAAGATAGTGTAGCAGAAGAAATGGAGTTTGAAATGGTTTTGAAAGCAATAAGCAAAATGTCAATGTTTTAAGGTGAGAATAAATCAAATAGATAACCTTTTAGGTCTCAAACAGAATGGAGCTTTGATTTCATATTATTTCCTAATACAATTGGAAATTGTCTCCTCAGGAAGTAGAATATCCATTAAAGATCTGTAGTAATGATTCTAAAAAAACAAGTTACAGAACAGCACTAGGTTTTTACATGCAGTTCAAAATGTACATGATGATAACCTAAATATCAAAAAGTCAACTTTCTTTGACTGGGCCTGATAAAAACAGTTGACAATAGGTAAGTTTAAAATAATATCAGCCTCCTCTTGAAATGACAAGAGGACACACTG
Source organism: Dipodomys spectabilis (assembly GCF_019054845.1). Classification (NCBI taxonomy): domain Eukaryota; kingdom Metazoa; phylum Chordata; class Mammalia; order Rodentia; family Heteromyidae; genus Dipodomys; species Dipodomys spectabilis. The sequence goes on along the minus strand of NW_024870731.1, from coordinate 34,559,138 downwards.
ATATAAAGCTAACCATATCCCAGGCAACATTTTATTAACCCACTTATTCTCAAGCCTGTGAGGGCTATACTTTCTTTTTTAATGCCCCATTTTAAAAATTATTATTAAGGGTAAAGCACTAGCCTTGAGCACAAAAAGGCTCAGGGACAATGCCCAGGCCCCGACTTCAAGCCCCACAACCAACAACCATAAAAAAAATTCTTATTCTGTAGCTGTTCAAAGGGATAACAATTCCATACATCAGGTTAGGAGTGAAATGCTTCTTGGTCAATGACACCCCTTCCATTCTTCTTCCCCGTTTCCCCCTCCCCCGCTTGTCCTTGACCTCAAGTTATATAGTTCATATTTTCTCTCCCTCCTTCTCTCCCATTCATGCCCATCCCTGCTGCTTTCCCTATTTGAAGATCGAAAAACTAAGGCCAGAAAAACTGTGACACACTGGCTGAGGTTACATACCCATTTCACCAGAACGGGGCTTCATCTTTTGGGTAGCCTCAAATATTGTCAGAGGTAATAGCAAAGCTCCAGTGCCCCCCTATTAAGACAAACTCTGTTCTTTCCATCTGAGAGTTTAAAGTAATACTAAACACTTCCAGCCTTGATTAAAGAACAGAATACCCACACATTATAAGCCACACTGAAATAATACATATGAAAATTGCCTGGAAGTCTTTCAGGCATATTTAGGTATGAAAAGAACTTAGAGCTATTATTAGAAATTTCTGCCCAAAGCGTTGTACAAAGGGATCTTTGTTCATTCAAGTGTTTATTACTGTCTCCTCTGTGTCCAGCCTTCTGGTCAAGGCATATCCATGAATGGGGCTGGAGGGAGGGCCTCCAAATAGGAACTTGTCTAAACAGATCTTCCTCCCAGGATGTGTTCTCCCTAGTTCCCCTTTCCTCTGTAAGTCATTCTGCCCACTGCTTTAGTGCTGGGATTGCTACAGTGCCTTTCAGCTTCTCATCACCCTCTAAGATCCTTGCGTCCCTGGCCTGTGGGCCCTCGGAGTCATTGTTTTCTCCTTGCACTTCCAAAGTAAACCAAAGGCTAAATTCACCAATGTTCCTTTGAAATACAACTAAGGTTCAGAACTCTGTGCATGCACCCAAGTGTTCTTGGCCGTAGCCTTGTATTTCGTCTTGATAACATTTCTTGTGTTTCACCACGATGAACCCCAGTTCACAGGAAAGAATTTTCAGACACTTTCATTGTTCTTTCTACGCAATACTTACCTACTTGCAAAGTAGCATGACAATGGGTTTACAGAACATGGCAATTGGTTAAGGAGGTAGTTGTAAAGGTTACTCATTTTATTAGGAAGTGTGCAAATGTTTGCTTCAAAGATTTGATAAACTACACATATTGAGACATATACACATATGTACATAGGGGTATATAAATATATACACATGTGTATATATTTATACAGCATGTATATTACAGGCAAGTATCATTTTATTTAATGTACATATATATTTACACATTATATATAATGTGTAAAAATTATTTGGTGCTTTAAACTCTACATAATATTATGAACATTCTACCTTTGTAAATAATATAATCTTTCACATTCACATGCTTTAGTCAAAATGCGCACACTAGAAATCCAGCTTATATTTAGATCAAATATATTAAGGAATGCTAGAACATCAACGTAAAATATATCTACACTTTATCATCTATGACTGTCATATTTTGGTAGTAAGTACTGCTCAGCTGTATAGAACTAGTTATGTACTTTAAATGTAGTTATGTATTAGAGAGATTGAATGTTTTAAAATATATTTCTGAAGAATATTGAATGCTAAAATTTCATATATTATGATGAGATTGTATGTAGGTGAACTGAAACACTACATATTTTATGTCAAATATGGCTTACTTTTGCAGAAAACAATAATCTATATAGGAAACATCAAATTATGAATATGACTGCTTATGGAAAAAAGAGGTAAGGAAAAGTGGAAGATGATCTAATCTAATAAGACATTTCTGATTATATGAATTACTTTTTTCATCAAAACAAATATGTTAGAAAACACTAGCTGGGCATTGGTGGCTTGTATCTGTAATCCTAGCTACTCAACAGACTAAGATCTGAGGATTGTGGTTCAAAGCCAGCCTGGGAAAAAGAGACTGTGAGATTTTTACATCCAATTAACTAGCAAAAGGTAGAAGTGAAGGTGTGGCTCAAATAGTAAAGCATCAGCCTGGAGAAAGTCAACCAAAAGCATGAGGCCCTGAGTTCATGGCCTAGTTCCATTACAAAAGGAAAAAGAAAAAGTTGCATTCTTATTGGGTTAGGAAGTAAATGATGCAATTTACCAAGATGAACTAAAGTCCTGGCCTTGCAGTTGGGTGGTGGTTTATGATGGCAAGAGAAGGTAATACAAAGGTCTATGATCCATGCACAATGAAGATACGTGGAGATTACATGGAGAAGATACGTGGAGTTTGCTTGGTGAGAGTGGAGTGCATATGGACAGGGAAGAACAAAGAAAATTGTGAGGAACAAGACATCAAATTGGTTTGGAGATGGTTTGAGTTCAGCGCTTACCTTACAGAGTTTGTTTTTTGTTTTTTGTTTTTGTTTTTTGCTTGTCGTGGGGCCTGAACTCTGGGCCTGGGCGCTGTCCCTCAGCTCTTCAGCTCAAGGCTAGGCTCTACCACTTGACCCACAGTGCCACTTCCAGCTTTTTCTGTTTATGTGAGGAATCGAACCCAGGGCCTCATGCATGCAAGGCAAGCGCTCTACCACTGAGCCACCTTCCCAGCCCCAACAGGAAGAATTTGAAGAGCTCACTGTCTCTGTCCAGACTGGATTAGAGAAGGCAGGAAGAGTACCAGAGGAGATTCTCGACGATATTGTGAAGTTCTGTGATCTGAGCAGCAGAGACTCTGGCACTTAGTTTGTCATGCACCCTTGATTTCTGTTCCTCTATTTTCCTTCTTCTCTGAGGCATACAACCCCTGCCTCACTGGATGGCAATGAAAATTTATGCAAGCAAACCATGCAACCGAGTGAACATCTAGCACGATGATAATTATTTTATTCACACTTAGCAGCTAATGGAAACTTTGATAAAAATATCTAACTGCAAACGCCTAACTCATAAAACTGAAAATAAGCAGCTAATCACCACTGCATGAATAAGTGACTCTAATATCTATGGAAATCTAAGCCACTATAAAAAAATATAAAGTGTTCAAAAAAATGAAGCAGGCTATTATTACTTTTAGAAACTAAAGGTAATCATAGTTATTTAACTTCTAGTTTATTATGCTACGTAATTATAACATAGAATGCATACATATATATTTATAAATTCAATTCTTACTCTCAAAATATTTTAAATTAATAAAGTGGTACTATTAATAATTATTCTAATAATTTAGTATAAAGATCACCAGGGGGATATGCATAGTTAAATAACAGACAATCACAATTGTGTCACTCAAACACCAAATCAATAATTTGAAACAACCTACCAATATATAGATGGACAGCACCTGCAAATTCCCAACACTTCCTTCCCCTCAGTGCACACTCAGTGCATAGGTGACACCAAGCACTTTCTGTGTGAGAAATGAATGCACACGTTCTCAGCATAACCCTCTCATAAAGCTGCAGTTGTTGCTATGATTGACATCCTGCCAAATACTCATCAGCACGTCAATCAAGGATACTTCTATTGCAATGGCTACATTCCAAGTATGGTTGAGGCATTACATGTAGGTTCATTTGGTATGATAAAGATTAAAATCAAAATATCTATTCCTAGTTCCAGATTTCAATTTAATATACGTTCGTTGTCTGGTGCTGGTGGCTGACACCTGTAATGCTAACAACTTAGAAGGCTGACATCTGAGGATGGAAGCCAGCCTCGGCAGGGAAATCTGTGAGACTCTTATCTCTATTTAATCAACAAAAAATGGCAGAGTACCAGCCATGAGCCAAAAAGCCAAATAAGAACTTTAGTACTGGAACAAATAATGATGATGATGATGATGATGATGATGATGGTGGTGGTGGTGGTGGTGGTTATAATAATGGTATGAATTTTAGCTATTAAAATTAACATTTAATACGAACTATGTTTAATCAAACTTGCCAACATTTGAACCCATGTCAGTTGTGGGCTAGGTTTGCCTCAGCTATCTATGAAATTGAGATGCTGGTAATTGTCTACATAGAGGAGCCAGACGTAAGTCTGGTTGTATTAATGATGGTACTGTTCACACAAAAAGGGAAAAAAGAAAAGAAGGAAAAATGTGCCTTAAAATAACCTTAAAATTCCCAAGGTATTTCGAATTTTTTTAATAAATAGGAATATTTCTTCACATCTCTAACCTGTGTCATGATTTTTTTTTCAGTCAAGGAAACTAAAAGGTATTCTCTTGCACAGCTTGACCAAACATTTAGTAAATATAAATCAATATACAAAACTCTTCCTCCACATGTTTAATATAATGGTAGGACCCCAATTAATGGGAAGAGAACATTGCTTATGATTATCTGATTGAGAGGTTTTCAACCACATTGTGGTCTGAAATGCAAGAACATCTGCAAAATGGCTCTGTAAGAACATGCACATGAACATGCATGCATCTTCATGCATGTCACACACAATGAAAACAGCAGCAACCGTCCCCATGGTTGGTTTGCTTGTTCTCAAGTAGCAGAGCTTAAACTTTTGTGTCCTGAGCTTTCTAGGTAGCAGCTCTACTAATTGAGCCACACGTACATCAACAGTCTGAAACCTCACCTCTGAGTTGTCTGTCCTATTCAAAATACTCAGGGAAAGGTTCAATGATGAAAAAAAGAGAATTAGAACTAAAATCCGTAACTGCTCATTTCAATTTCACCCTCATCTGTCTATAATAACATAGCCTGCTACATCTTACTGCACCCTCACAAAGACTTGTTTATCCCTTGAAAGAAATTTACATACTAATTTGATTATATTTGCTTAAGAAAAGGAAGTGAAATATAATTGAGAGAGTTAGGTTACCTCCCGTGTCATTACACATAAGACATACCAAATGAAAGGTGGTAAATTAAGTACAGAATCAAGTATTATGGTTCAAGTTCTGATACTTTCTCAATACATGCTAAAGCCCAAATGCTACAAGGGAAAGTAAGAAAACACAGCCTGAACAGTTGACCCTTTGTGAAGGTGGACAGCTTAAAATGGTACAATGCACACTCAGTCTTTCACAGTGAACGCTCCCCCCCACCCCCACCCCTACCATCAGCTGGTGGTTTGTTAGGCACAGAGTGAGCAAGCTTTGGACCCAGAGCCCTCCTCCTTGAGATTCTGTCCGCTTTAAGGCTGCACGTTTATCAGCTCCTGTTTAATGTGAATGACACAAAAGCCAGAGACAGGTTCCACTCCCTCAGCCTCTCCACATAATCCAAGCATCCTGCAGGAGCTTACAAGACATGTTTCCTTCTCTTCATTATGCCCTGAATGCTCAGAATTTATTGGACAAGGGGCCCTTTGATCCTCGAGAAACAAGTTCTTTTGAAGCTCTAGTAATGATGATGAAGAGGGCTCTTCCAATAGGAAGTGGGGGTCACACATGTTAAGTGCTCACTTTGTATAGCTTCTTCTGGGCCTTTCTAACACAGCCCAACTGCACAGGGGTGGTGGGGGAGGAGCAGGAGGAGCAAGGACCCACTCAAATCAGAGGGGAAGACACAGAAACAAGAAAGAGATCAGATGTGGTTCCTTCCTTTCAAGAGAACATAATGGAATGAAGAGACAGAGATACGATCTCATGAACTCAGAGCTAGCTGGAGGAGAAGGAGGGACATAGGCAGGTGACTGATTTATTTCAGGACAGAAGGAGAAAAAAAGGTTAAGGTCAAAATTACATGCAAACCCACATGACTTTTCTGTTTTGTTTTGCTCCATTTTGTTTTGTGTCTTCTACAGAAACACATAGAAGATGACTTGGTTTATTCTGACCCCAGGTATCAAAATCCCAGTGTCCACCTTAGAATCTCAGCAAACGGGGATAAAATGAACAGAATGTCGAACTATTTGGACAAATTCCACCAAGTGTCTCTCTCCAATGCTTTCTGATCACAAATATATCCTTTGGTCTTAGAAGAATTAAAGGTAAATGCACATGCACACAAAAATATGTATATATACACAAAAATATGTATATATACAAACATATATATGTATGTATATACACATGTACTATATATACACATATAAATATATATGATATATACACATATAAATATAAATATATATATATATATAGTTGGTGTTGCAGTACTGTCAACTGTAAGACAGTATTATGTGTCACATAAGAAAATGAACTTAGGCTGAGCTCCAGTGGCTCACGCTTATAATCCTAGCTACTCAGGAGGCTGAGAACTAAGGATGGCAGTTCAAAGCCAGCCCAGGCAGAAAAGTCCCTGTGAGACTCTTATCTCCAATTAACCACTTAAAAACCAGAAGTAGCTCTATGGCTCATGTGGTAGAACACTAGCCTTGAGCACAAAGAGGCTCAGGGACAGTGCCCAGGCCCTGAGTTCAAGCCCTTCAACCAACAACAACAACAAAGAAAAATAAACTTAGTTCTGAATAATCAACATTCTTTCAACACCTATACTCTTATTTGGAGACTTATAATATTCTCTGAATTTTCCTTGGAGTACTCAATATGTTTAGAGTGGCTGGAACTGTATTTGCTTCTGTATCTTAGCAAACAATTTGTTTCCACTTATCAATGCAGAGCACGGGGAAACTTTTGAGTAGGAGAACCTTCTGTGAACGACATTCTTCTGCCACATTTTACACATCAGTGGTCAAAATTAATGAAGTTTTGGAAGGACATAACAATTAGGAAAAAAAATTATGAAAGACTTTTAATAAATTGTACTAGGCATGAAACATGTTGGCAGAAATTATAATTAATAAGAAATGAAATATAACACCACCTTAAAATAGAAAGCAAAAATCCCCTTGGAAACAACACATGGGGTTAATGCAAAAATCAATGTTCACTGGGCTGGTTGCTTACAAAATTACGCAATTAATCCTGTGTAAACTAACCTATCAGCAATGCACACTGCTGGGCTGCTGATAACTTATTAGGCTTCACAATATATTAAAGAAAAGAGAACTTTAATGAGGTCCCATGAGAATGTAAAGATTTCAATCACGTTCCCCCCCACCTCCCTAAAAGAACATTTTTATTCCACTTAATGAACACGACTTCCCATATCTGATACACATATGGTCAAATTCACCATTAAATCAATCATCAGGAACCAGAAGGCAGTCTATCGTTGAGTCTAAAATATGCTGGTGAGTTGATTTCAAAGTAATGGAGGAGTTAGAAATCTACAGAAGATGCTACCTCATCTTCATCATGAAGTTGGTTCCAATCTATTAGTGGAATCCCGTATCACTGGGCTCTCACAGAGGCTAATGAGCCATTATAGAATTGCTGTGTTAACACATTACATACCACATGGGACTTTATAATCCATCTTATTCTGCAGAAAAAAAAAAACATAGAAATGGAATATCCCACATAGGTTTAGTTATTTAAGAAATCACTTCCCTTGTTACCCATGAATATGTATTTCCATAACTGAATGTATGTAAACATACCAATATCCACAAGCAAAGATTTCATTGGAGTTTGTTGTTGTATTTTGTTGCTTTTTTTTTGCCAGTCCTGGGGCTTGAACTCTGGGCCTGGGTGCTATCCCTGAGCTTCTTTTGCTCAAGGCTAGCACTCTACTACTTAAGCCACAGCACCACTTGTGCCTTTTCTGTGTACGTGGTACTGAGGAATCGAACCAAAGGCTTCATGCATGCTAGGCAAGCACTCTACCACTAAGCCACATTCCCAGCCCCTCACTGGATACTTAGCAGATGTGTTTTCTGCAGAAGTGAAGCAACACAATTTTTTTAATTCAATTATTCTTTTTTCTTGGTGATTAAGGCATACCTTTAAAGAATTTCTTTCCAATTCTTAGATTGAATATAATCTTATTGAAAAGTATGCCAATTTCAGAGAAAAGAAGTGAATCTTTCACTATTCCCCTGTGTTTTCTTGACATTCTTAATTGAAACTACCCTGAATACCAAAATGTGATTTTCAATATATACATTTCATGCATTTCAATCCATTTGGTCTTAACTTCCTTTGGGCCCTGATTCTTTAATCCTGACCACAGGCCTATTACAGATCTTATTCCTGAAGCCAGTTTGCCTTTCTTGAAAAGCTGTCTGTCTCAATGCATGGGTGATGGATGGGTGGATGGACGGATGGATGAGGGATGGATGGATAGATGATGGACAAATGGACATTTGGATGGTTGGATCTGTGTGGGCACTGATTGCAATAGGCATAACAGAGAAAATGTCATGCTGTCATTGCCTTCCACCAACCATGATAGGCCTTGATTGACTGATTTCTCTCTTGGCTCTGCTATGAAAATCCTACAAATACAGCAGGGTAGTATTGATACTGTCACAAAATCACTACTGCAATGAGCAGGATCTCAAGAAGAAGAAAGATGGAACTCACAGGCAGAGGTGACAAGAGGAAAAAAGAATGCAAATGTACAGTGGGGACCAATGTGCCTGAAATCAGGAAGACAATTTAGTAATAAAGAGAATTTTACCTTTGTAAAAATGCATTAAAATGTATTTGATGTTGCTTATTCTGTTGTTTCCAGAATGTGTTCTATTTCTTATCACTTTTTATTTCTGCCTTCTCTAACCATTCTCTACCCACAGGTCACCTCCCAACTTTTACACTGAAATGAGCCCTTTGCTTATCATTTTCTTGTAACAGTAATACACGATGGTAGAGAAAACACAAGAGTGTTCATTTGTATGATATTGTGTTTATTTTTCCCATTTGGCTCAGAGGCACAATTATCTCCCTGCGAATGCCAGAAGCTGGCATTGATATTTCAGAACATCATTAAAGTTGTCCAGAGGTAGAAAACTATTGTAACTCCAACTTCAAGTCTTCCTTCCAGGGAATAATTTATCATTGCCTGTCACTGATGTTTCTGTTCATATAACTTTTCTTATAAAAAGCATCTGAACCACAATCATGAAGAATCATTTATAAAAGTACAATCGGTGCTCTGCATCTTGTATATACACTTCTCTAATTCAGGGAGGGGAAGGGATAAAACAAAATGATTAAATTAGGATACAGGTTGACCCATTGTAACAATGAGATGTACAAAAACACTCTGTTGAAAACGAACTTTACAAGTTCGGCAGAAGGGGTTGGGGTAGTTGTGGTGGTGGGAGGGATGGGATGGTAGGGGGAAAACAAAGGAGGAGGCAACAACACTCAATAGGAAATGTATTCATTACCTTGCTCATGTAATTGTAACCCCTCTGTACAGCATTTTTACAATAAAAAGTGTACAAAAAAGTACAATCTGCTTTTTTTTAAAAAAGAAAAAATGGATACTTATAAGTAGATTTTATTAAAATAAAAGTAGGAGGAGGTAAATGGGGGAAAGGGTCCAAGTACTCTGCATACTCCTTTAAAGCTCCTTTTAATTTTACATTCCTTTAATGCTATACCTGCTACTTTCTTCCGTAGCATAAACATTAATTTTACCTATGAAGATTCCTGGTGACATTATTTACCTGGAGTAGTGTGCATGAATTAACCTGTCACGCCTCCCTGTTTTCAACAAGAAAATATCCTGCCTAGGATTAAGACACACTTCTCATTCTGTTTTTGCTTTTTTCTAAACTCTTCCATGTGAAGGCTATTCCAGAGATAGTCTCCTTTTACTGAACTGTATGATAGGAATTGGAGAAAGAGAACACATTTTTGGAGAATGACAGGATTATATAAAATTTGTAAGTACTATCAGGCAAAAAAATGTCTAGGAAGTCATGAAAATTTGATTACTTTTAAAGGAGACAGACAAATGCTAATCTCATCCATTCATTTTATCTCTTCGTAATTTTCCTTGTCTTAATTTTGAGTATCTATAGAAACTACAGTACTGGTTAGTTCTTAGATTGTGTGTGTGTATGTTTGTGTGATTATGAATGTCTATGTAAGTAATGAATCTGTTTTATGTTTCTGTTGGCTTTCATAGTTGCTTTATGAGCTGTCTCATAAAGGAAAAATGATGCACTTTAAGAATTAATTTAGACTTCCTGGATGAGTCTCTAACATATTCATTTCCACATTCAACTCAATTTCATTTTCAATTCATATTCAAGCCTTAAAGACATTAAATCTGGTACATGGCTGGGGGAGCAAAGAGATAGCAGTTATTTTCTACCTAGCACCTATTTTCATCTATCAACCATCTAACTTTTCTACCAGATCCATTATTTGTCCATTGATCTTCTTACCTACACTGGTAGACTGTGTATTCTCTAACTGCAGGAAGACCCCTAATCTCTTCCTCTGTGCCTGAACTTAGTTAAAAAAATCATGTACACACAGGAGTCAATAACTACATAGTGAATAGAAGGTGTATATAAAACATCTTCTACTTTACCCGTATCTTACACAGTCCTTCTAAGTTCTTCTAATTGATGTTTTTGCACATCTCTCACCGAATTCTTCAATCTGGTATAAATAAAACCATTCTTGGATCCAGTACTAACAATTTAAGCAAATGCATCCTTTAGCAAATTGTGCGGGTCACTGTCTGAATTTTTTTTTTTTAAATAAAAACTCACTGGACAATGACAACAACATTTCGAGACTGGTCCTAATTTTATATCTTTTATAATAATAGTAGTCACTGTGCAAAAACTGACCACCTTCTGAGTAGTAAATATAGTCTCAAAAAGCAAAGACAATGTAGCACCCACACAAAAAGTACTTTAACTCTTAGAGTGAATCCTTAGAGCACAACTCCGTTGTGCAAACCTGGTTCACACATCACTTCCCTGAGGTACCACACTGTCACATAAAGCAGCAAAGCTGAACTACTGCAGACCTTTCACCAGTATGGAATCTAATTGTATAGCTATTTCAACCAGAAAACTGAATATGCTTGACTAAAATGATGATTCTCAAAATGTCCACATTTTCATTCTTGAGACTTGGGAATGTGTTACCTTATATGACAGGAATCCTGTCATCGCACATCTATAATCTCCCTTCTTTCTTTCTTTCTTTCTTTCTTTCTTTCTTTCTTTCTTTCTTTCTTTCTTTCTTTCTTTCTTCCTTTCTTTCTTCCTTTCTTTCTTCCTTTCTTTCTTCCTTTCTTTCTTCCTTTCTTTCTTCCTTTCTTTCTTTCTTTCTTTCTTTCTTTCTTTCTTTCTTTCTTTCTTTCTTTCTTTCTTTCTTTCTTTCTTTCTTTCTTTCTTTTTTTTTATGCCAGGCCTGGGGCTTGAACTCAGGACCAGGGCTCTCTCCCTGAGTTTTTTCTGCTCAAGGCTAGCACTCTACCACTTTGAGCCACAGTGTCACTTCTCACCTTCTCTGAGTATTTTATTGGAGATGAGGGAGTCTGGCTTGGATCTCAGCCTCTTAAGTAGCTAGGATTATAGAAGTGAACCACCGGAGCCCCAACCCAGTTTATCTTCCTTTTTGATTGTTTCTTATGGTGTTCCCTAGGTACAGGGGCTGCAGGTTATAACTTACAATGCCCAGTAGACCTGTATCATTTTAATACAAGGACACAAAATAAAAGATTAACATTCTTGCTTAGAATATCATCTTTATCACACTCTAGTTTTAAATGTTAGCCATGCTCATCTCCTCTGTATAATAGCAACTGATTTTTTTCCTGACTAATTCCACTTTTCAGGAAATAGCCAGGATGGGAGGGTGCTTTGCTTGGTTGACTGTTTGCTTTATTTTAAAAACAGAAGACACATTGACTGGTTTAACTGTATGCCTTTGAAATTTTAATATTGGATTTAAATCCATACTGCTGGCCTTCTGAGATCTGCCCTGAGCTTTCTTTGTGCTGGCTAGTCTCTCCCATGCACATTGCCCATCGGTTATAGCCTTCTGTCCACTCCAAGACCGGCCAAGTCCCTGTCCCCCACACTGCTCCCCCCTTCCTCCTAACCCCTGCTGCCTGGAACGCTGCTCTGCTCCCCTCCTCCCTCCCTCCCTCCCTTCTTTCCTTTCTGGCTCAGCTTGAAAGGCACCTTCTCAGAGACTCCTTTTTAAAGTAACTTTCTTCTCCCTGCCATTTTTTTCTCTCTCACAGTCTTCTATTTCTTTTCTGTAATGGTTTTATGTGTTTACTTATTTATTAGCCAACATTCTTAGTAATGGCAACTGGGTAGGGCAGGGAATTTGTCTTCATCACAATGCTTAGCAGAGCGCCTGGGGTTTAGTCACAGCATAAATATTTGATGAATAAGTGAATGAGTAAATGAAGGAATGAATGACTCCTTGGGATCACACACACACACACACACACACACACACACACGCACACACTGCACTCAGAAACAGAAGTGCTCTTCCTCTGTCTTTCACAGTTACAATTCCCATAGGTACCTTTTTTTTTTTTTTCCTGATACGATGCTTTCCCAGCAGAAATTTGCTCAAACCAAATTATACAGGACTCGAACAGAAGGCAATGCCTTCCCCAAGTGCCCAAAGAGCTAAAAGGGGGTGTGGGGGGAAGAAATCTAGTGGCTCAAATTTCCTTCGTCTGCAGACTTTTAAACTGTTCATCAGCACAAGGACTTATAAAGCAGATTGAGCAGGAGAGTTGCTGAAATGGCACATAACTAATTCTAGGTGATTTGATATCTCAAGCCTCCCTAGTGAAAATATTGATGAAGAAGAAGGCGATTAGGAGTCTTTCTGCGCTGCTGAATTCCATGGTAGCTTTTGAGCTACTGTCAAAGCCTTCCTATCAATCATCATTGCTCAGGAAAGGACTGGATATGGCATCCAGAAAGCACTTCCATTTGTGGAAAACATTAGTTTTCTGGGTATAAATGATGATAAAGAAACATCCTTACTCCCTCCGCCCCCCCAAAAATGTATGAAGCACTTTAGTCAATGATATTTGTTGCTTACGGTGAAATCAACCAGCCATATTGCTAATACCATGACAGTGGGCAGAGACAGGAGAAATATGTTCAGGTCCCTTGGTAAGGGAATGGGAGCACAAAAATCTCTTATGTTTTTATTGCAGAAGGTTTGGTTTATAGTTGACTCCTTTTTGCTTCAGAGGTGTAAGGTTTCAGGATAAACATTCATAAGCTTTATGAAAAAATATTCATTTCAGTTCTCCTGATCACCTTAGAATGATATACAAATATGAAGAGGTTTTATTTCAGGTAGGAAACAAATATGTCCTATGGGAAGGTCAACTATGGAACATCACCAAATCATTGGCCAAGTGCTGTTTGCTCACATCTATAATCCTAGCCACTTAGGAGGCTGAGATCTGAGAATCTTGGGTTGAAGCCAACCTAGGCAGATTACTCTGAGAGATCTGTATTTCCAATTAGCTTGGAAAAAGCCAGAAGAGGAGGTATGGTTCAAGTGGTAGAGCACCAACTTTGAGTGAAAAGGCCAAATGAGAGCATGAGGTCCTGTGTTCAAGCTACTGGCACAGACACACACACACACACACACACACACACACACACACACGAAAGAAAGAGGAAAGGAAGGAAGGAGGGAGGGAAGGAAGGAAGGAAGGGAAAAAATAAGAAAAAGAAATAAACTAGCATTTATAACTGTGACAAGCATCTTCAAGAAACACAATTGCTCTCTCAATGAACCCAAATTTTAGATGTTAGTAAGATGACTTTTAACCACAACCATTCAAGGTAAAATCAAACCATCAAGACTTTAGGGGTTTGTGTTTGTTTTGTTGAGATAAAGTCCTGTCTAGTGAACTATTCTGGCTTAAACTCTCCATCGTCCTACCCCACCCTCTTCTTGTGTGCAGTATTACAGATCTATGCCACTGTGCATTGCAAGACATCAGTTTTAAAAGACTGATTAGATGCATCTGTTTAAAATACAGTAGTGCTTTCTCATGCATCATTTTCCTCTCCCTTTTCTTTATTTTCTTTTTTTGCATTTTCTTCCCTTGCTTTCTCATCTATGTCTCAGATCCTACACGTTCATATTCTTAGGCCTATGATGTCACTCGAAGAATGGATTGTACAAATTTCCAAAGTTAAGGTTTGCATTTTACCCATTTGATAAAAACTGACTGATTCACGGAGCCAATAAATAAAACATGAGTCGAAACGCTGAGAATGAGAAAGAAAAATCGAGAAACTCTAAAAGGGCAGGCCCAAAAGTAAATTTCACTACTGAATCATTTAACAGATAGCATTGCCTCTTTTTTCAAAAGTCAGGTTAAAGCGCTTTTGGGGGAGCTGCTTCAATGCACAGAGCCACTTTATAATTAATCACCTAATGTGAGGCCAAGAAATAGATGTCATTTTGCAGCTAATATACATAGAACAAATCCCTGACGAGTGTAGGCGGTTTTTCACTCAGCTGATGAATGCTTTATGAGAAAGCACAGCCAGAGAGGACAAATGAAACACAACTGAGGTGGTACAGCTTTGCAATAGAGCATCTACACTGTGTGTTTAAACTCGCAACTTCACAGTCACTAAATTAGGCCTTGTCGTGATACCTCATTAGCTGTGCATAATTAATCTTTCCAAGAAGTCATTGCCGTTGACAAAGTTAGAATATTTCACATCAATGTAAGTATTGATTTAAAAATTTGAATAACACAGATCTTCTTCCTATTGAACTTTGAATACCGTAAATCTTCTGTATTTCTAGGTCTAAATGAAAAATCCACAGAATTCATGGAGAGGGATACATTATTTACCAGAAGCAGAGAGATTCATTAACTAATCAATAGAGTGAGTATTTATGTCCATACCTTCTTAAAAAAATGGCATGCTCCCACGTTGTAAATTTTATTAAAATCCAATATATTAAGCATATCCATGGACAATAATAAAATAGTGTTGATATTACATAAGGGTTTCTTAGAAAAATGTGCAATGTATTTTCATTGGAAAATGGTAGAATAATTATACAGATACAAGTTAACAGAGACTTGGCATTTCTGAATCCAATAAAAACAATAAAAAAATAAGTTTGTTTTTTTTTGTTTATTTTGCATGGATGGTGTGCCTAGAGGGTAACCACAGAACAGCCTTTTGGATCTCTTTCTGAGCTTCTAGGGGTGAGAACCAGGGCCTAAAAGGAGCCAGAAAATATAGCAACTGTGTGTATATGCATGTGTGTGTGTGTGTGTGTGTGTGTGTGTGTGTGTGTGTGTGTGTGTGTGTGTATGCATGCATACACTAGTACTATGTGCCAGGTTATTTCAGGAAGAAAAGGCAGCAGGAAATCTGTGTGCAAAGGCAGGAGCAAGGAGCTGTTGTGTCAGACAGAGAGTCTCTAAGGAGACGGGGCCAGGGAAGGGAATAATGAAGGCTGAGTCTTCTCAATGTGGAAACCAAGTGACAGTAACTTGGCCTGTAGAATAAGGGGGGGACAGGAGACAATTTCAGGAGGTAAGTGACATCATGGGCCAAATGACAAGCGAGAAAGGGGATTTTCACAGTGACATTTAGACCTAGCAGAGAAGAAGAGAGACTACAAAAGGCAGAAATCCAGTGAGGGTTACAGTGATCCCGTGACTGGAAGACTGAGCAAGGGATTTTCCAGACTGGCTGGGGAAGAAATAAATCGCAGCGTGTCAAAGAGAAAGTTCACACAGGTTTTGTGGTAGTTTCACAGTATGGAAAGGACAAAGGCGACAGCAAATGGAAAGTTGCTAAGGCAAGATTGCTATGCTGAAAATGTCCTGTGCTTTATCAAAACAGACTATTGGAAAGAAGAAGAAGGGGAAAAAAAGCATGAGGATTGCTTGTGTTCTAATGACCCCAATAATTTTGTTATGTGGAAATTCATTTCTCCCCTGGCAGTTCTCAATACCACACTTTCCCATCCCTTACATTATTATTTTTGGTGAAATCTAAGAAAGCAGAATTTAATATTTATAAAGCTTCAGGCTGTATCTAACAATGAAACATCGCTAATGCAAATTTTCTTATTTTTATTAGCACGTCTTCATTGTATCATGCAGGGTTTCAATGTGACATTTCCACACAAGTACAAATACATCCCAATCAATCTCACCTTGTCATTCACCCCAACATCGTTCTCCTTTACCTCTCCTCCTTCTCAAAATAATTTCAACAGGTTTTATTGTTCTATTTGTACACATGCAAACAAACGACCTAGATTATGTTTATCCTCATTCATCCCTCTTGTTCGTTTAAACCCCCCCCCCGCCCCCCGAGGTGCTCCTCACGCTAACAGAGCCTGTTTTCATTTCCTGCCATTAAAGATTATGTGAGTTATCTGAAGAAGATAAGTGGGGCTGAATGACTTGTTATTAAAATAACTTAAGAAAAAAAAATCCGACAAACTGGGTGCCGGTGGCTCATGCCTCTAATCCTAGCTATTCAGGACGCTGAGATCTGAGGATCATGGTTGAAAGCCAGCCAGAGCAGGAAAGTCTGTGAGACTCTTATCTCCAATAAACCACAGGAAAACCAGAAGTGGTGCTGTGCTTCAAGGGGTAGAACATTTGCCTTGAGCTGAAGAGCTCTGAGACAGCACCCAGGCCCAGAGTTCAAGTCCCATTACCACTCCCCCCCGCAAAAAAAAAAAAAATCAGACAACCTGAGTTCCAGTTCCCATTTCATATATATCAATTCCATTAATATCACTGAAACTCTTGAACAGGACTAAATACTACCAGGCTAACATAGCTAGGACTACAAATATCTAATTAATGGCATATATATATATAAATATATATATATGATGGCATTGAAAAACAATTCACAGAATTAAATTCACCACAACATAGCATTTTAGGATTAAGTAGACTATGATTGTTCGCTGTAGTAGTTACTTTAATATGAAAAATATATGATCACATCCTATAAGGGCTTTGGTTAGGCTAGTGGGAGAGACATCAGAAGGTGGGATTCACCACCTTACATATGTAACTGTAACCCCTCTGTACCTCACCTTAACAATAAAATTAAAATAAAAGAAAGAAAGGAGAGACATTAGAAACAGATCCATTAAAAGTCTTGAGGAACAAACACAAACATAAAAGCTAATATCACAATTTCTGTATGGCCAGAATGACATAATATAGAAGGAAGACTGGGCTGACAAGACATAGGGAAATTGCAATAAGAAAAGTTGGATTCCTCCTGTCAGGCAGATAGAGCAGGTCTCCAACTGTTAGAGCATCTGCATAGAGCAGGGTTCAAGGCAGCTCCTGGCTATATGTTCTTGACCTGCCTCCTGTTCTGTGCTCTTACACCACTGCAAGATAATGAAGGAATAATGTGAGGTCTCCCCAGCCATGAGAACCCTTTTCCATGACAGTTGTTCTTCAGGGAAAGGAGCTCTGCAAGCCAAACACATCATCATTTCGGGGCCAAAAGCTAGCTTCCCTACCATCCGTGGTTATAATGGATACATAGAAAGAAATAGAGATGTTCTTTTTTGTTTGTTTGTTTGTTTTGTTTTGTTTTCTCCCTCCTGGAATCTGGCTCCATGAACAATTGAAGAAATCGATACCTTGGTTCCTGAAGTGCGAGCTTCACTGTTGATGGTCCTTCTGAATCTTCTCGCAAGTTCCTGGCCATCATAAACACAAGCCATTTCTAAACTAACTAGATGAACAGGTCAGAGGGAAAAGCATCAGAGCCGCTATCCAAACAACTGTAGCTTAAAGTATTTTCATACAATGCAATCCCTCTTCCCTCCCATGTTCTCACTTTATTCTCTTTCTAGAAAAAAAACAAAAGCACAGATACCCCATGAGGATTGGGATTATAATGTAGAGGTAGACCACATATATGCTTAGCATGCATGCGGCTCTGGCTTCATTTGTGGCATGAATGAGGCTCTGGGTCCAAACTCAGTATGTATGAAGTTCTGGTTCAACTTTAGCATGCATGAAACCTTGGATTCAACCTTTGCACTAAATAAAAATCCAAAAGCCCAAACCCTCCCAAACCTGGAGTTTGGCCAAAGTTGAAAGCTAATTGTCATGTCATTCCTAGATGTTTTATAGGGTTCAGATATGTAGGAAATGAGAAATAAAAAAAAAGTATGCCCTTGTAACACAGAGCTAGCTTGCTTTCTTCCTTCCTTTCTCCTTCCTTCCTTCCTTTCTCCTTCCTTCCTTCCTTCCTTCCTTCCTTCCTTCCTTCCTTCCTTCCTTCCTTCCTTTCTTTCTTTCTTTCTTTCTTTCTTTCTTTCTTTCTTTCTTTCTTTCTTTCTTTCTTTCTTTCTTTCTTCCTTTCCTTCTTTCTTTCTTATGCAATGCATAGCTAAGTATTTTATCTGTTGTATTTTTTCAAAACTTTACTTCTTACCATTATATCGTTTTCTTATAGTCAATGTGATATACAGAGGGGATACAGTTGCATAAGTAAAGTAATAAGTATATTTCTTGTCAAACCTGTTAGCCTTTCCCTCATTTTTCTCCTACCTTCCCTCCCCTTTCCCCCTCCACAAGTTGTATAGCTCAGTTCCAACATATTGCCTTGTGTATATCGCTGTTACATTGGTTCCCCACTTGTCCTTGGTCTCACCATTCTGTTGTTCCCCTTCCCTTCCATAATTCAAATAAACATATATGCAATACCAGAGTACCAGAATCAAAGACAGTGGCAACAGGGGATATACCATAGGGGAAAGACCATACAGAAGAAACAAAAAATCATGCATATTTCTTCCTTCGTTTGTTCCTTCCTTCCTTTGTTCCTTTCTTTCCTTTCTTTCTTTCCTTTGCAACCAATTATATAATGAATAAGTAGTATGTCATAGTATGTTAGTTAACTTTCCTCTAAGACACAAAGTATCTGATGTCATCAACTTACAAGAGAGACAGAGGTTCCTCTAGGGGGCTCCACTCCCTGACTGACTGGCTGCCCCTACCATTTGGGCCTGCAGGGAGGCAGGACCTCATGGTAGAACACTGCTCTTTGCATGTCCAAAAGCAGAGAAAAGAAGAGGAGGTGGAGGGGTTTGGGTGCCACTCTCCTGTCTGAGGGCACACCCCCAAAGACCTAAGGTCCTTCCATAAGTCTCCACCTCCTAAAAGATTCCACTCTCTTCCTATAGTGTCTCTCTGAAGAGCAAGCGCACAATATGCATGCCCTGAATGGGTGACCACAGCAGTGAGTTTAACATTTCTGCCCTTCAGCATGTTTTTCTTTTCATTTCTTCCATTCTAGAATCACCCAGAAAGGTCATCGGGTACTTCCCTTGAATCTCCACTTTTCAGAGACTAGCTTCTAAAAGAACTGTCATGCTTCCAAACTGGAGCCATTGTGGAAAGTCCAACAGCCAGGCTTGAAAGCCTACTGAAGAGGATCTCAGGCTGAAAGAAAAGGAAAAGAGGCCCATTGGGCCCAGACACAGAACCAAGCCAAAAAATAAAGCCATCTCGGAGCTACCAGACCATCCCAGCCACCCAGTGAACACCGCCACAGGAGACCAGTGTTCGCCAAGTGGGACAAAGCAATCATTCAGCCGAGTGCTGCCTAAATTCCTGACCAAAAAAGTCATGATATTTTACTAACTAGTATTAAGTTATTGTTTGGATTGTGGGTAGGTTCAGTGCAAATGACTAGGTAAGGAGAAAAGCGTCTCTGCACATTTCATATAACTTGCCACATGGTCAGAATCCTCCGCCAGCATTTTTCCTCTTAGCTATACTCCAGGCTCCAGGTACTTTTCTCCCCAATAACAAGCAGCTGGTTTATTTCCCTACTGATATCCCAAGAATCACATATGCAAAATACACTTCTACTGAGTTCCCAAACTGTTTTAAGCCATATGGTGAACTCCCTAGACACAATTCAACAAAGCAAATGATGAAAATAGCATGAGCTCAACTTCAGAAGTCAGTAGACTTGGGGACAAGATTTACAAAGCAGTCTTCATGCTTAATGGTCTCTAAAAACATACTCTGGTTCACTCTACAATGAGCCACACAAAGAGCTATATGTGAATGCATGAGTAATTATTAATGCATGATTCTAAACATCTTTGAAGAGTCTTCATGTTTTTTGGGGGGCTCATTGTCACATTATTTATTTTAAAAAGCCACATCAACTAGGATGGGTTGTGTCTAATATTCAGATAGATGATCTGTCTACCTCTAGTGGTGGCATACTCAAACCTATGTATATTATTAGGAACTCTTTCATGATATCTTAATTATTCAGAGCCATCTGTACAGTCATTATGATTTCTAAATTGTCTTTGTCTAGATTTTTTTATTAATTTTTTTATTGTGAGAATACTGTGCAGAGGAGTTACAATTACACGGGCAAGATAACCAGTACATTTCTTATCAAGCACTGTTGCCTCCTCTTTGTTTCCCCTTCCCATCCTTTCCCATACTCCCCCCTCCCCCCACCTGATCCTCCCCCCCACCTCCCACCAAAGTTGTAAAGTTCGTTTTTCGACATAATGACTTGTACATCTCAGTGTTGCAATGGGTCCACCTGTATCCCTAGTTAAACGATTTGTTTTTTCCCTTCCCCTCCACAAATTATAGCAACATCAAATACAATGAAAGCATGGGTTATACCATAGGGGAGGAACATACAAAGCAACAAAGAAATCATCTTATAAATATGCTAGAAACAATTTCATGAAAGGAAAAAAAAAAAACAAAAAAAAACTTATCTTGGGGTTCATTCCCCTAACATCAACTTATCTGACCTTTTCTGCTTGACTCAGACACATACTAGTTATTGCAAATAAGGGAAACCATGGGACCTATGTTTCTTTGGGCCTGGCTTACTTCACTTAATTTTAATCCCTCTTTCCTGATGGAAAGATATTGCCTGTGAATGACTGGGCCAAATTTCTTTCCTTTGTTCTACCTATAGCTTCTGTCAGCCACTAAAATAAAAGAAATTGTGTTCATCAGAATGCTTCTAAGTGAAGAGTAAATAGTCACCAGCTAAGGAAAGCTATTTCTTAATAAAATGTTTGCACTTCACCAAGTGTTCACAGAGACAGAGATTCAGTTTGCAATGAGTCATCTTCTATCCAATTTTCTAATATTAGCTGAGGATTGAAAAGCCTGCCTTTCCTGGGTGATAACCTGGAACAGGTATTATTACAGTCATGAACTTATTTCACATTCTGTACTCTTCTATGCAATTTCTAAATCATTTCAAAGTAAAAATGAGGATTTTTTTTTTACTAATATGTAAGTACTATGTATAATATCTTAGATGGACCCATATTTTCGGACATCTATGAAAACCAAAACATGAGTATTGAAAAGAGTGAATACTGTATACTCCTTGAAGTAATTTACAAATTTTAAAATTAGCATGAATTGGTCAAGGTCCTCCATTTTTTAAATATTTGTCGATGCATAATGCTTTCAGTTCTCTAACTCAGTTTTTAAAAAATGAGTTGTAGTGGGATAGCTGTGGGGGGAAGAGAACAAAGGACCACTGATCAAGATTAATTGTCTGCATAAACTGACATGTTGAAGGGAAACCCCTTCTTACAATTACTTAAAGATAATTTCAAAAAAGTGAATCATCATACTGCTTCTTCTCCCATGCACAAACATATTCAAGATCACTCAACAAATTCATTTTCATTCATGGTACTCATATCAAATAATGAAAAAGATCCTGGAAGCCAAGTACACACCTGTACTCCTGTACTCCTAGCTACTGAAGAGTCTGAGATCTAAGGATTGAGGTTCAAAGCCAGCCCAGGCAGGAAAGTTCATGAGACTCTGATCTCCAATTAACTACCAGAAAACCAGAAGTGGTGCTGTGGCTTAAAGTGGTAGAGTGCTTGCCTTGAGCATCAAAAGAGGTCAGGGACAGCACCCAGGTCCCAAGTTCAAGCCCAATGATCAACAACAACAACAACAAAAACAAAGAAGAAAACAAAAAGATGTTGGAATGCAACCTTCACATATAATAAATGTAGATAAAGCCAATTGAATAAAAGCCCGTAGTTAGCAATTCATTCTTTTCATAAACAGAGACAAATGAAGCTAAACTCATCTCTCCATGAGGAAGGGGCCTCACTTGCTGAGAAATCAAGGTGCCCAAACTCAGGATTTAAATGAACTTGGAAAATGATGGCACACACCTTGCTCTCTCTCTTCGCTTTTCTGTGATTATGGAGGGACAGTAGAAGTACAATGCATACTTAATTGAGGTGGTAAATACTAGGCTGTAGCAGATTGTTTTAGTGTTAAATACAGTAATGGGTTTTTAATGGCTGCTGTCCAAAAGTACATTGGAAAAAGATGGTTTATTAGTAATAATAATCGCTAGCACCTTTATCATCAAAGCCCTTTAAAAATATGAGCTCATTAATCCTCCAACTGTCACTGGTAAGAAGTGGTAAATGTTCCTGTCCTCAGTTTGCAACTGGTAAAGAAGGAAAATAGAAGGTAATTTTCCAAAGAAAGCTTTGTGTGAGGGGGTCAATTTCCAATTTAAACAACTCATATGGAATTTATACATGGATGGGTAGCATTCATTCTCTGATATTGACCACTGTTTGTTTTTGTTTTTGTTTTTGTCTTGGAAGGGGCAGTGGTAAAGGTCAAATTGAATTTATCTGAACTTGACTCACCGTAGCACACATGACTTGCACCTGAATTGCTCAATGCATGTCTCTTAATATTACTTCAAGCAAATCAATTGTGCTCCAAATCTATTCAGCTGAAATCAATTACATACCG
Source organism: Dipodomys spectabilis (assembly GCF_019054845.1). Lineage (NCBI taxonomy): Eukaryota > Metazoa > Chordata > Mammalia > Rodentia > Heteromyidae > Dipodomys > Dipodomys spectabilis. The sequence continues at coordinate 34,536,345 of NW_024870731.1, read as the reverse complement.
AAACGTGTATGCATAGAAAATCTGATTGTAGGGCTGCTTTGAAATCTAACTCCTCTGAGAATTTCCAGAAGCCACAAAGCAAAATGAAATCAAGGTCAAATATTATTTTTATTTGGGCTTTCTAGTTGTATCTATTCACTTTATCTTTACAGGATAATAGTACGTGTGTCACAAATAGTATGAGTCTAACAAATAACCCACAAATAGTCAATTGTTCTTACATGAGTAAGCTAGAAATGTTAAAATTATTTTTGTTTGCTTATTTTTTATGGGCAATGCTTGCAATACCTTGCTATTTTATAATGTTTTCAGGGGTGTGTGTGTGTGTGTGTGTGTGTGTGTGTGTGTGTGTGTGTGTGTGTGTGTGTTCATGTGCCCATCAGTACAGGGGCTTAAACTTAGGGCCTTGCATTCTTGTACATGCTGTCACTCTACCATTTGAGCCACACCTCTACTTCTAGTTTTGCTGGATAATTAGAGAGAAGCATCTATAAGATTTGTCTACCTGGGCTGGCCTCCAACCATGAGGCTTAGATCTCAACCTCTTCAGTAGGTAGGAATACAGACATGAATTATGGACACTCGACTACATTGAGTATTCTTTACAAATTTATAGTTTAATTTAATGAATAAATTCTCCACTGTGTCATCATATGTGTTTCCAAATAACATATTTCGAAAGTCCTTAAATTTGCAAACTAAAGAAGTCAAATACTATATCCTAGAGAAGATGACACAGGCCAAAAAAAGCATTACAGCAAATCAACTCCCTATACAGCACAGGAATTGGAATGTCCTGTCTGGCCAAAGTAGTTACTGGTTACTCACATCAATAATTCTAGCTACCCAGAGAGCTGAGAGCTGAGGACTGTGATTCAAAGCCAACCCAGGCAAGAGAGTCCTTGAGACTCTTATCTCCACAAAGCTGCAAGTGAAGGTGTGGCTCAAGTGGTGGGGGTGATCATCTTGAACACAAATAAATTCTCAGAGACAGCAACCAGGTCCTGAGTTCAGGCCCCAGGGCCGGAAAAAAAAGTAGAAAGCAAAGTTATTCTTGCCATATTCCAAATGAACACTTGTATGCATATACATGCATGCATGCGCACGCACACACACACAGAGTCTTTTGGAATCACTTAACCTTTTAGCATACTATTTAACTTATGCATATGAAAATACATATCTCAACATCTGCTTCTACAAACCCGAACTAAAATTTCATAATCCTCTGAAAACTCCCAAATATGTTAATCATACCTGGGAAAGAGTTGCAATTCCTTCCTCTTAAGCCTCTTAATTGACAGCTGGTAATGAAGATAGTGTCATTGTTATGATTGGTGTCATTTCCCAGACATTTTTAACAACATTAAGGCTGGGATATGACATCTGCCAGCATCAAGTGTGTGTGTGTGTCTTAATCTGGAGAGGCAGATACCCCTGCCTCTGTGCAAATGTCAACCATGTTATGTATAATACCCAGATGTAGGGGAGGTCTATGCATATTGATATTCCAGAACATCAGACACATTTCTACCAAGAAACAAAGAAATGATTATGATGGCAAGCCAAAGCTTCAGGAGGACAAAGGTTGAATTTTACATATACTGGTGCCCAGGATCTAGTAGAGAACCAGCTAGAGCAACAAAGGATTATAAAACATGATTTCAGAGTGAATTCAAGTATTTCTTTCTGACAATTTATCTCTCAGTGGCAGCCCTCGCGTTATTAATCTATTGTATCAATGATTTTAAAGCCTCTTTTTTTCCCCCAAATGACAACCTTCTCATTGGATAATCACTATGTAATGCATTAGGAAGACTTTCTAATCTACATTTTTCATATTTACCTGGGATAAGTAGAAACAGAACAGGGTATGTTTCAATGGTGTTCATCCAGGGTGAAGACCATTGTATGATTTGTTCATAGAAAACCTGACTGATGGATAGTCTACATTTCAGAAATAAAGTCCAAGCGAGGACAAAGAACAATGAAACAGTAAAGTAGGGACAAAGATAGCAGTTAAAGTTTCACTGTGGAGTCTGGCTCCCGCTTATCAGGTGTCTTAATTCAGGAAGATTGTGTTTGGAGACTAGATCATGCAAAAAGTTTATAGAACTTCCATCTCACAAAATAGTTCAGTACAGTGGTGTAGGTCTGTCATCCTAACCACCTGGGAGAAAAGTGGTTCTGTACAAGCCTGGGTAGAAATGGTTGCAAGAACCCATCTCAATTAAAAACAAATAGGGGTGGGGTTATAAACCACCATCCTTTCTATGAAGGGATGTATAAACAGGAGGACCATGGTCTAGGCTTGCTTGGGCAAAAGTGAAACCCTATCTCAAAATAACCAAAGCAAAAATAGCTCAAGTGGAAGGGTGCCTGCCTATCATGTCAAATTCCCTAAGTTGAAACCCCAATAGTGAAAGAAAAAAAACAAGTTTAGGATGCACATAAGATTTTTCTGAGTTTGAGTCCCCCCTTCTACTTAGACATTGCGCGATTTTGGATAATAACTCTTCTACATCCACCATCCTAGCTTAAACTATATGATGCTGATTGTATTTTCCCCAAATCACTGATGTAGAGATTACAAAATACATAGTAAACAATCGGGAAATGATAAATGGTGGCTGGGGCCTAGTCCTATCTATAGCACAAAGATGTTATTCAGTAAACCATTTAAATGTCTGGCCACTTTCAGTGTCTTCTAGGGTTCATTCCCCTCCCATACCACACACACAGCCACACAAAACAACAACAAAAAATCACAGAATTGAGGAAGCTCTAAAAACATCTGCTCTCTCTTGCGCAGATCTTCATTCAATCCCAGAAATGTATCTGGTGACATTTTCAATATTTGCTCTAAATTCAGTACTGCCCTCAATTGACATTATAAGTCTGGGTTTTCATTAAAGAGTAAGAGAAAAACCATTGCCTGCACAACATTTATCTTTCAAATAAAAGAGTCTAAAAGCAATAGAGTAAACTATAAAAATCACTCCCATCAATGTTACACATGAGCTGCTTTATTTCTTTTGAATGTATCAGTATATAAGATATCCCATAATAAGAAGGCATTATGTCACTTTACACTTTTTTTTGTTTGTTTGGTTGGTTGGTTTTTGCCAGTACTGAATTCTGGGTGTCACACCCTCATTTGGCTTTCTTATTCATGAATCAAGGGCTAACAACTTGAGCCATGTCTCCAGGCTGGCATTGTGCTGGTTTTTTGGAGATGGAGTCTAGCAGACTTTTCTGCCTGGGGTAGCTTTGAACTGAGATCCTCCAGGTCTCAGCTTTCTGAGTAGCTAGGATTACAGTCATCACTGACATTCTGCCAGGAAGATCTTTGATAATAAAACTAATAGCAGTTGATCATCAAAAATTGCCACATGTTTCTTACCTGATTATGTTTTGTTATAGTGGGACAGATTTCCTGAGGCCTGGGAAACACAAATGCCCACAATATTGTGTTACCAGAGCACCCTGGCCTATTTCCTCATCCTTTCTATGTGCATGACAAGAGAGGGGTACCCTGCTCTGCCCCAAGGACCCAGGTTTTAGTGCTGTTCAACTCCCAGAGTTATGAAGTCTCCATTTTCCAGGGATGGCACCTATAATCCTTCCTATTGGAATAACCACTTGAAACAAATTTTAAAAAATCTACTACAATTGAAAATCTCTTCCCATACTTTTTCTTTCTGTTTTGTTTTTTTCTTTTTGGTAGTGGGGCTTGAACTCTGGGCCTAAGCTCTGTCCCTCAGCTCTTCATCTCAAGGCTAGTGCTTGAGCCACAGCACCACTTCCAGCTTTTTCTGCTTATGTGGTGCTGAGGAATAGAACTCAGGATCTCATCCATGCAAGGCAAGCACTCTACTACTGAGCCACCTTCCCAGCCCCACTTGCTATACTTTTGATCTTGGAAGCAGACACCACATACATGAATGAACAGCTTGTTTTAACGTTTGGGGGCCTATCGCTGAAGCCCACCTCTGGACCTGGCCATATCCACTTTAGTTAGTGTAAAAATAGCGGAGGAAGAAATGACAAAGGAAAAGGACTAAAGGTAGACCACAATAGAGATGCAATGGTTGTGTCTTTTGCACTGACTTGGGCAATGCATGCTTTCTCCTTCATTGTTCTTGTACTGCAGATCTGAAGCCTTCAAGGTGTGCTATGCATTCTTCTGATTCAGACCCATCCTCTCTACCTTCTAACATCCTGCTCCTCTGTGAGAGAACTGGCCTGTACACATCACTCCTGCCCAGCTCCCTCCCGCTCTGTCTGCTGGTGCTTTGAGCCACAGAGGAAAAGGAACAGCAGTCAGTGGGGGGGGGGGGGGGGGGGGGGAGGGAGGTAGGCAGCATTGCCTTGTGATTTCGCAGCAGCTACGCCCAGGATCCTCTTCCAAAAGTCACAGGTTCTACCTGTCAATCTTCTCTGAGCTACTATGCTCACCAACTCCCAGTCACTTCTACCCCCATGGCCTCTTTAGGATGAAAGGCAGGAACAGCCCCACACATGCTTCAGCAACCCCTAGTTTTCCAAAAACAAGGAGCCATTCCTTCTTTAAATCCCTTCCAATTATTCCTTTGTAGTATGTCCTATATATAAGGAAAGGCCAGAGTTTAGGCAAGAGGAAGCTAGATTTTACTTAAGGAAGACGCCAAACTGTGAACCTTTCAGGCCATCCCAGGGGACAAGCCATTCCTGTCTGAGAAAACAGTGTCACTCTATCACCTGCGTATTCAGGTCCAAGACAGGAGAACATTGGAGGTTTCAGAATAAGAAGTATGAACTTTTAGGATTTTTGATTTTTACATGTTGGCTGAATTGTGTCTTAAACATTCTTTTGGCCAAACAAAAATAGATGTTCATATTATTGTCCCAGAAACCTTGATTTGGATCCTAACTAGGCCATGTTGCTTCTTTGTTTGGGAAGCACTGGGGTTTGAACTCAGGCTTTGTACTTAATTAGCATGCACTCAATAAATTGAGCCATACCACCAGTCCACACTTCTTCTTTAGGAAAAATAAGTCTGGTTTTATCTTTACCCTCTATAAGTATTTTAAAAGGCTGGAATTCTCACCTATACAGCTTTTTTTACTCACTCTTTCTCCCACAATTGAAATATTAATGTCAAACATGAAAAATATTTGGGGCCCAAAGTTATAGAAATCGTCCTATGTGCCCCTGTGCTAGATGTGCAAAGGGGGTGAGATCATTGACTTTCCACGTGGTTCATTCCACTCATCTTTACAATCAGGATAATGGCTTCTTACCTACCATCTTCAGAGAAGGCTAGAAAATGAGATTACACACAGTAAATGAAAAATGCATTTGAGATCTTCAAAGAATAAAGTGCTATTTAAGCCAAAGGGATTATGAAGGAAAAACTCAGAGGTGTGCCAAAGCATTTTCTTTCTTTCATGACACCAAGGTAACTGTGAGTCAATGTCTCAGGACAATAGGATCTTACAGAAAAACAACCAGAGTCAAAGGAAATCCTAGTGATAGCCTGGAACCTTAGTGGAAGCTTTCAGAAAAATCCAAATGTCTGGTCACCACACCCAGACATTCTGACTCAATTAATCTCTGATGGTTATTTGGAAAAGTTTCCCAAGTGATTTTAACATGAGCCAAACCTCAGATACTACTCATAAAATATTTCAAACAAATGAAATAATTTGTGTATGAGCATATGATTAATGTGAATATCAGTAGTTATCTTTTGCATGGCACCTGATCACACTTATTTATAATCACATACCTCTATCTATCTTTGCCCTTTTCAAATATTAAACGTGCTATAGAAGGGTAACAATTACTATAATACAAAACTATAATTTATTGAGCACTTCAGTGCTATTAAGCTGTCTGCAGAGATAATTCCATATAATGTTCAAACTGCACACATAATCTAGGTGCAGACATAATCCTCATTTTCATAGAACCAATCAGTCTTAGATCAAAATGACTTAGCTACAGCCACACATCTACAAGAGGGAAGACTGATTTTGAACCCTGGCAGCCTAGCCACATAGCCAATGCATCCAGCTGCCACATCACTTTGCTTTCCTCCATGCCAAATATTGTATGGGTCTATTAGTGCCCTTAGAGTTTACAACCAGGGGAAAGAATTATACTTCTAAATTTTGCAGGCTATGTGTGAAAATGGTCTGACAATAGTTTTTGGAGTTCACCAAATGTGGTTCAGGAGATGGGTGCTTTGCTCAGCTCCTGCTTCAGCAACTAGAGGAAATCAGATGTGCACAAACTCCAGAAGGGATGATATGGTTAGAACACCAGAAGAAGCCCTAGCCAAAGCATCAACTATACTTATCTATTTACCAGTTTCAATCCATGTATTATTGTTACCATTATCTGCTAGCATCTTTTGAGTTGGATATTTATAGCTATCACAAATTTGCTAAGTTGTGACTACAACTAGAAAGTTGTGAGTTCTGAATAATTCATCTCACTTCAAATGCTACATTTGATTTTCATTGAAATTATTTTTATAAATACCTACTAGACACACTACTAAAAAAATTGACTGTTAAAGGAGATACTGTGGGCTTGCACCTGTAATTCTTCTTAGGAGGCTAAGATCTGAGGATTACCATTCAAAGCCAGCCCAGGGCAGAGGGAAGTATGTGAGACTTAGCTCCAATTAACCACTAGAAAGCCGGAAATGGAGGTATAACTCAAGTGGTAAAAAGCCAGTCTTGAGTAAAAAAAGCTAAGGAACAGTACCCAGGCTGAATTGCCCCAATCCCCTGCCCCCACCCCGTGTCCGTCTGTCTGTCTGTCTCTGTCTGTTTCTGTCTCTCTCTGTCTCATTCTCTCTGCCTCTGCCTCTTTCTCTCTCTCTCTCTCTTTCTCACACACACACACACACACACACACACACACACACACACAGATAAGCCAGTTGGATTCATTTTTTTTGTAGGAACAAATTATGTTACAATGAGACAGAAATTGTTTGGATAATATTCTAGAAATGAAAACAGAGCATGCCTCTTCGTATATGTGTTATCTAATAACACAATGGAAAGGTAGGCAGCATCATTTTTTGTAATCTACAATACATAAAAATCTCAATTAGTTACGGCCTATTTATGCACTGGCTAAAATCATTCGTTAACAAAACAGAATTTTCTAGTTTAGTGGATAAATATACCAGAAGAAATTGCAGAATAATGTTGGGTTGCCAAGCAACCACAGCTCTACTCTCTCTTGTTTGTGATCAATCTAATTCATTCATCGAGCTTCCTAACCCAGTGTTGCAAATTCCAACCAATTTGGTTCTTGGGAAAACCAGAGTGACTTTCAATAACACAATAACTCTTTTATTCGCAGAAGATAAACTTAGATGTTCTTTTGATCAAAGGGAGGTGTTTAATTCATTATTCTCCACATGGTGTTAATGCGAAAGCTATAATTAACTAACTACACTATTGCAATAGACATAAAATAAACTGCTGCAATTAGTAATGTTTAACGTGTTAACCAGCCCCCACCCCAAATTTTAATGGAGTCTTCCCTTCAATGAAGATGTACAGAAAGGAGAAAGCACCATATCTAATTAAATTGAGAATTGTTTCCAGTCTCTCCCAAGGGGAATAGAGAGGCAGGTGATCACCAAAATGTGGGAGACTTCACTTTAAAAGCAGAGAAAATGGCCCAATGCCAACTCCACGTGTAGGTAGACATAAAGTGCTGGCAAACAACGTAATCTGTTCTTTCGAAGACTGCTTAGCACAATATTTTTCCAGGAATGAACAGAAAGACTATTCTGCTCTTTCATTCATTAGCTGTGTTAACTTAGCATATTGTATGTAAATCACCATAATAATTGCATTCTCTTCAGACCGAATTAGTGAGAATGAAGCTGTAATTAAAATGTTCATAACTGAAAATATAAGCATTCTCAGACTTGGTTAGAAAAAAATAATAATAAAAGCAAGTGCCAATTGAATCAGATAATACAATTCATCACTGAGGAGAACCTGACTACAGACCCAAGTCTATCTTTTTAAGATACTTTTTATGCTAATCAGACCCCTCGAAGTTAGGACTCAACACTCTCCAATGTCATGTGTTTGTAATGTGTTTTGTTTTTCTTTGTTAACTGTTGCCATTTGTCTTTTATCTAACTTACACTTTCCAAGTTCATTCCTGCTGAGATTTCCAAGGAAAATACAAAATGGTGAAAACTAAGTTTTTTGGTTTCTAAAATAGATTACTCTATTGTACTGTTGGCTGTCATAAATCAAAGGGCAAAATAATTTCCAATAAATGGAACACTTAATGTCAAAGCTCCTGGGAAACAATATGTAAATGATCATATGAATTTCAGACAAGCTGTCACACTAATTCCTCAAGGTACCTTTTAAAGATGACATATTCACTATGCAGATGTGTGTTACAAAAGCCAAACTTGAAGTGAAATCGACTACCTGGATTGATACTGTGCAATCCTTTTTCCCCTCAAACTGGATACCATGTGACAATCATTTTCCCCCTCAAACTGGATACCATTAGTTCCCCTCCATTACTTAATTTTCCTTTATCAGTTAAAAACTACTAGGATCATCATCAGTCTTGATCATCTTCCTTATTTAATTCTCCATAAAAGCAAATCAGGCTAAATGATTTTGACAATGCAATTCTAGGTCAAATAATCTCCTACCTTCAAAGACTTCAGAAGAAACTATAAAACAGAGCTTCTATCCAGTAAATATTTTCTTTTAAGTGAGACCTGTTTCATTAAAATCACTAGGGATCTTTGAGATGGATAGTTGTCTTGCATCAAGCTGATGATTAATCTGTGCCTATATTTAAGACAAGGACTTAAAAAGTTAAACCAGTTTATTAGCCTTAATGTGATAGATATATCATGTGCAATATCAATGCCTATTAAATGAATAAATGAATATATATATATTTGCCCTCATTGACTAAACTGTTAACTTTCTCTCTCTCTCTCTCTCTCTCTCTCTCTCTCTCTCTCTCTCTCTCTCTCTACACACACACACACACACACACACACACATAGAATACACACACACTTGCTCTCACACACATATATAGGTTAAGTGTAGAAGCAATCATAGCAACCTGTAAAATACATATTGATCATCCTAGACCCATGATTCTTCAGTGGGTACCAATATGCCCAGAAAGAGATTTTGCCACAGCCAATACTCACACCCACCTAGCAATAACTATTTATCTCAATTCATTCAATCATCATATCCAAGAATCTGTGAGGAATCATTACACACTACACTGCCACTACTAGAGTAAATTTATCAGAGCACTTAAGGCCATTATAAAATGATAAGCCAGGTACACAGAAGATTCTAGAACCAGGTCATTCCGTCACAAAGAAACTGAAATGGAGACCACCCCCACTGCACCACCAGCAGGTGAGAGAGGAAAGCTAAAAGCCTACAATCAAAATCGAGGCATAAACTTGCTGATGGTGATACCAGGTTCCCCAAATAGCTTTCAACCTTCTTTGTCCAACAATACACTAAAAATACAACTTGAACAGGAACTAGTCCGCTATCCCTTGCCATCTGTGGTAACGCGGAGCTTCCCAACAGCTGAGCTGGGCATTAATAATACTAATATTAATCTAGATTAATTTAAAAAAAAACACTAGAACACACAGAATGAGAAACCAGCCTATGTAATTAACTTGAGCTATTATTCACGGCCACCGAGGACAACTTCCAAAAGCTTATTATCTCCTGGAGGTGGGTTCATCCTGTACACTCTGACCACATTAGCCCAGTCTTGGAATAATCCAAGATGGAACGAATTGATATTATCCCCATTACTTAGAAGGGGAAACTGAGGCACGGAATGACAAACATCACAGGCATAATGGAACTGGCAACGCAAAGCACGTGGGTGCCTTGGAGACTACCTTGCAAGCCCAGGTGCTTTTGCCAACTGCAGGTCTTTGTGGGGGGTCCACACCCAGCCAACACCCTGCCTTTACTCCTAGGCGCCCTCCTCCTCAGGCACTTGCTCTCTCTTAGCAGCTCCAGCCTCTGGGGGTTTGGGGGCTGACCCCCTCTGTGATGGCTAAGCAAAGACCCCCAAGCCACCGTGTCACCGCACACCTGCCCTCCTCCCATAGCTTCCCACTTCTTTGCCTGCCGGTTGGCTGACAGCCCGACCACCCAAGGTCTCTTCGGGATGCACATACCCCTGGGCGGGCACCAGTACCTGGTCCTTGTGATCTTCTGCCTCTGCAACCCCCAGGGGTTTTTTGGGGGGAGGGGTTTCTGCTGGAATTCTCAGCCCTGCCCCGGCTTCCCCAGTGTAGCTCACTGACGGGGAAAGGACTGGGAATGGGGAGAGCAGCGATCTCCCCGCGTTCAGCTCCAATCCCTGCTCTCCAAATTAATCACTTTCTTCTTGCCCCCTCCCCAAGCACAGGCTCACTCAAGGAGGGGCAGGATGAAGAGACAGAGGGGTGGGAGAGAAAGACAGAGAGACACACACACAGAGGGAAACAGAGACAGACGGACAGAGAGACCGAGAGAGGCACAAAGACTGAGAAGGGACCCCTCCGTGACTGGCATCTCTAGCTCCTCCAGCTTGGCTACCAGGGAGCCATGGCAACCGGGACCCCAGCCTGCCCTCTCGGCCCCCTGGTGATCGAGGAGGTGGAGCGCCATGGCCAAAGCTCCCAGTATTCTCACCTTCCCCCTCCAAACCCTGGGGGTCCACAGAGCCCATTTCCCCAGCAGCAGCAGCTGCAGCAGGAGCGCTGGCTGCGTTGGTGAACTCCCCACTGGGATGTAGAATCCTGCCCCGAGAGGAGCAGAGAGGTGCGGGGTGGTGAATGGGGTGCGGGTGGGGAGGGGAGGGGGGACACCAAGACAAGATCGTGCAGGTCTGGGACACCCCACCAGGAGAGGACTGGAACCCTCCTCTGGGCAGAGGGCGGGGAGCCCATAGAGGAAAGATCAGGGGGTGAGCCCAAAGATTCCGGATCCTAAGCGCTCCGTGGCGCTGACTGGAGCAGTCAAGAGTCCAGCCCCAGACACCTGAGGCGGTGCCCACAAGTGCACACCATTTCCTTTCTATAATGGGTTGAAGCTGTCTCCCCCCCCCCCCCGCCCCCCGCAGGTGCAAACCCTTCATTCTCGCTCAGTTGAGCTCCAGGAGTTAGGAGATGGGCGGGTTGGGGAAAAGACAGCATGCAAATGGACTCACCTGAGTCTCTCCGGACCCCAGATCCTTCCCCCAGGGGGAAACTTGTCCCCAAGCTGGCTGGGAGCTGGCAGGACAGACACACAGAATCCAGCAGCAGCAGCTTTGGGCAGATTTAAGGGAGGGTGTTCTGTGTGCTTTCTTTTTGCCCTGCTCCCCGCTGATCCAAGCCGGGTCTGCCCACAGAGAGCCTGTCTTGTCTTCTCCCGTTGTTGGCTCCGGGTTGGGAGAAGGCTGGACCTGTTCTGGCTTGCGCACACATCCACGCCCTCCCGCCAGAGACTGGCTCACGCCCTCCTCCCTGTTTCAGTTCTCCTCTGCCTCCCCCTCACCCTCCTTTTGCACACGCCCTGGGGAGGGGGGGGGAGAAACAGAGACAGACACAGAGAGAGACAGACAGAGACAGAGACAGAGACATAGAGAGACAGAAAGAGACAGAGAGAGACAGATTCACAGAGAGAGACAGAGAGACAGAGACAGACAGAGACAGACAGATTCACAGAGAGACAGAGACAGAGAGAGACAGAGACAGACAGACAGAGATAGAGAGACAGACAGAGACAGAGACAGAGATTGATTTACAGGTGTAAGTTACTGGTGTAAGACTTTGATTTCATGGAAAGCAAAAGGACAAAGCTCCAAACTTTGCTGGGTCATTTTCAACATCTATCTTTAAGGCAAAAGAGAGAGGAAGGGTCGGTTCTGCCCCTTTCATCTGCAAGAGAGAAAGGAAAAAGAAAAACCCTCCCCTCTTCCTCCTCCTCTTCTGATGGTGGAACTCAGTTCCTCTGCACACAGGGCTGCCAGTCTGGGTGCCCCTACTACTGCCCAGGGGAGGGGTGTGGTGCCAAGTGTTTATTAAAAAATGGTCTTCCAGGCTTTCAGTTCTCATTTAGAGGTGTGGCTGGCTTGCTATTTAATTCACAAAGATGCTACTACTACCGGCTGGGCTGTCAAGCCCTGCCTGCATAAATTTAGGTTCTTTCCACTCTTACCATGCTTTAAATCGTTCCTCCAACACTTGCAATCTGTATTTCACCATACTGCTCCACAACATTTTCCTATTACTCTCTATTACTCCCTTATAAAATAATAAAGCTTTGTGGGTTTGATTTCAGTGCACAAAAGCCATTCCTGATGCCTTATTAATTCCATCAATAAAAATATTTATGTCATGATCCCAGATCTATAGGAGAGTCATAGGGATTGACGTTGTAACTGATTTCTATGCTGGTTAACCACAGTATGTTCCGAAATGTTCTCAGAATACCATTTTAAAAATAAATCCTGTTGTGTGAAACAGAATCTCTTTGATGGTCAGAGACTTACTGACTTCTAATTTTTGCTTCACTAAGGCTGTGTGACGGACTTTCGAGTCTGGTTTTGTTCTCATGTAGTACATTAAACAATGAGGACATTTAGAGCTGTGATCGACCCTCTGAGTTCGATGTGGCTACTGGAGCAGCCAGAGGAAAAGCAACTCAGGATTGCGCCATGGAAGAGAATATCTGGAAAATGGGCAAATGGACTTCTACTTGTTAATAATCGCTAACCTTTGGGGCCTTGGTGCTTCCTGTCAATTCGTGTGTGGGCATAGTTCCTACTGACTGCTTTGGCAAATTGCAAATGCAAGTGAAGGCAGGATAGCTCCTGAGTTTAAACGGTCCTGTTGGAATGATTTCTTTGCCAGAGGCATCATTATTCACCCGGCACAATTTCTACAGTAGAAACAAAGAATACTGGATAAAATTCCAACAAGGAAAATGGCATGCCTGTAGGAAACTATTTTCAAGGGCATAGAGCCACAAGACATGCACAGTGCCAAGTTGGTCTCAGGAGTTTACACCCTATCTGGGGCAGTCTTCACTTGGCAGAGACAGAACTCCACTGGGGCCAGAATCAGTGAGTACTTTTAGATATGAGCTAGATGATAGTTAGATGGATAATAGATAGACAAATAGATGTATGGATAGATAATGGATAAATAATTGATTGACAGACAGATGGGTGGGTAGAAAGATCGATAAATGAAAGGGAGCCTATTCTTTATTAGCTATTGCTCACTCTGTGTTAGTAATAAATGGGAAATTCAACAGACAAGTCCAAATCCTTCTTTTTAAATCAGATTGCCTTGAATACTTTACATAATATCAAGGCACAGTACCCCTAAACAAAAATATAAGGTATTGGTTCTCAAATGCAGGTTTCTTTAATAGGTGTGCTTCTGAGTACACTGCATAGAAACGCAGAAATATCAACAGTCATTAAGTCAGCCTATATTTGCACAATTTGCCCCAGGCAATCAAAGTTTCAGAAGGAAGGGAGGAAAAAGAAGAAAAGTAGGAAGAAGAAATGGGAAAGGAAGAGATGAATGGAAAAGATGAAAGTAGGAAGAGAGGGAGGGGGGAAACAAGGGAGGGGACAGAGAAAGGGAGGGAAGGAAGGAGTCAAACCAGATAAATGATTACCTTAAGGGGAAAATCAAAGTATTTCTGGAGGCAGAAGATTTAAATGTCCACATCCTCATAGCTATGATCTCTCAGGACAGGTACATCTTTCTTATACACCACTGTATCAAATACAGGCAACGTAACTATCCTTTCCTGGCCAAAGCAACTCACAAGCCCATTGCTTCAGCTTTCAGAAAGACTGGAACCAGAAGGCAGCCTTCAGCCAGAGTGGATGTTTGGGAAAGCTACCTTCTGCTGCTGCCTTGGACCTCTCTCTCCTGGCTCCTTTCTCCTGTCTGACACTTTGTGCCCAGCCATTCCCACTCAACATGCAATCCTGATCTATCAGACATCACACAGTTGCACAGAGGTGCTGGAGAAAGATGACATGTTCATGAGTCACATAGAAATCTGATTGCATTACCTTCCAAATGTGTGAATTTTCTCTTTTACAACTGATGAAGGCTTTGACAAGTGAAAATACTACTATGGAATCACATAGTCAGGGAGAACAGGGTGGGGGAGGTGGGGGCTTTTCTCATCCGCAGAAGCAGAAGGTGAGAGAGATAGGTCAGTCAACTGGAAAAAGATAAAGAGGTTTGAAAAACCCAGGGTCTTCTTCAGCTTGTGATGCTGATTTACTGCTTACCCTCAGCCTGAACCATTGTTTGGTACCATTCCCAGAGCCAGGGCTATTGGAGGAGTATTGCCTTTTGGCAAAGCCATGTTGCTAGTGATAATGGCATCATTCCTAGAAAAATTGTTTAGCAGAAGAGCTGTAGTTTTGGAAATGGCAATTCAGTCTTGCAGTTCCGAATAGTCACAGACCGACAGGCGTTTTTCTGGCCAGCTGCTGTAATAAAGGAAAGCAGGTTGCTCCACGGAGGAATAGATGCTTCAAAGGCAACCTTGGGAGCACAAAACAGCCCTATTCAGTTTAGCCATGAATAAAGTGAAAGAAAACCATTACAACCCTCCTGAATGGCGCCTGCAGAGTCAATATTCCTTTAACTTGTCCTTTCATACAAGAACAAAGAATGTGTATTGCAAATCAAAGGGCAATAATTCTGGAATCAATCAAAAGGTAAAAATCCTCTGTTTCACACTGTAGATCATGAATATGTGTGATTTGGCACTTTGGGGGTCATGGAATCATATGCTTTTGATGGCTTTTGAATAGGCTCTGCAATTTTATGACCATTAATAGTTAATAACATTAGCAAGATAATGTTAAGTGTTTCCTAATCTTGGACCTTGAGGCATTCATTGAGTATTTCTAGAAATCAGGAAGATTTCTCACCTGTCAATCAGAAATGCCTGCTCGGGCTAGGTTACTGCCCTGTTGGTGGTTTCCTGTAAAGGCATATGTGAACAAGTTTCAACTTGAAGCCTTATGAACTGGATTATAGGACGAATTTCTCTTTGTTGGGGATACCCTGATGTTTTTGTAAAGGATAAGAAATTCATCTAAACCTCTCTCTTTCCAGTGCAATACAAAACCATTTGAACCTGGAAGGCACTCAGCTAACACATTCCCCCATATCTTACTTTCATATCTGAGGAGAAGGTTCAGAAATTCTCTCAAAGAAATACAACAGAAAGGTAGCTTTTCAAACATTGGAAATGGCAGGTGCCCATGGCTCAAGCCTGAAATCCTAGTTATTCAGGAGACTGAGATCTGGGGATTGAGGTTCAAAGCCATCCTGGGCAGAAAAGTCCCATGAGATTCTTATCTCAAATTAACCACTCAAAACCCAGAAGTATAGTTGTGGCGCAAATTGTTATAGCACTAGCCTTGAGCACAAAGAGGCTCAGCATTGACAAAATAAATAAATATATACAGGCATACATATATACATGCATACATACATATATACATACATAAAATATATTGGGAATCTTCCAGTCCCTAATCTTATACCATTTTAGAATATGAAAAGTCACTGACACACTGTCACCTTAGAAGCCCATTTTTTGTATTCAGGGTCTCCTGGAGCAAAAAGAAAAATATGAAAGACCAATGAGGCTGATCTTGGTAGAAACAGAGAACCAAAGTGGAACTCTTACATTATTTTTTTTGAGTCTATTTTTGTCCTGTGGAGTTGAAATATGTTTCCCATGCAATAAATAAATATGTCAGGGGAAAAAGAGGAAGCCAAGTGGGTGTTATCTTTTTAGTGTTAAGAGTATGACAATCACTATTTGATTCGTCTATACTTTCCACCCACACTAATCTGATCTTATTGGTCACATGGCTACTCACCAACTCTATTTTCCATTCTCCCTTGTGACCAAATTTGGCCCCATACCTAGGTTCTGCTAAACAGACATGAGGGGAAATCTATAGGCAACTTCCAGGTAAACATCCACTTAACGATAATCTCCATTTGCTTCTTTCAATTCTAAGTAGTTGACAGTGGCAAAATGGTCATGTTAGAGGATAATCAAAGAGCTATCATTAGCCTGGGTTCCATACAGGACTATGGATCCCAGACTACTCGGTAACAGGAAAAAGTGAGTGTTTATCTTCTTTGAGGCACTCTTTCTGTCTCCTTATTTTATTGTTTAAACTTGATCGAATTAATGGAACTGTAATCTCAGTCAGCAGAATAATTCTTGAAGAAAACAAACATAGAGGCAACTGTGAATATCTGTTGGTTTTGTTGTCAAGCCATCAGTTACATTTATTCCGCTTGGCCAATCCTAGGAATGATGTCTTCTGTGTATATGTGGCTGAGCTGAGACTGGCTCTGATACTCCCCTTTTATTTACAGTGCAGGTATATGATATGGACATGACTAAACAATATTTTCCATTGCTGTGTACATGGACTAGAGCGATAAAAGCTATTGGACCCCAAAGAAGCCATGAAGAGATATCTTCAGTTTAGAAGCCTTATGATGACCAAAGAAAGGCCCACCTGTTAAAGGCTGGGTGCCAAGTGTGGCAGTATTGGTGGATGGTAGAACCTTTAAGAGGTGAAGCCTGTGGGAGATCTTTGGATCATCGAGGGTAGCCCATGAAAGGGGATTGTTGCTTCCTGGTCCCTTCTTCTTCCACATTGCTTCCTGGATTATGACATAAAAGAAGCTTATTCTATGTACTTTCTCAACATGATGTACCACGTTATCACAGGCCCAAGCAATACAGATAGTAATTATGGGTTGAAATCTCCAAACTAATCCTTCTTCTCCTTATAGCTTGCTTACCCCCCAATATTCCATTATTATGGACAAAAGCTGATCAATAGAGATTTAAATTTAGGCTGGAGCTACTAGGGGAAAATAAAAAGCATGAGGACTGCTCAGCAGAAAATAACTTCTTATCACCAATTGGGATCTGCCTGAGAACCACCAGCATAGAGAAAACAGAAGGGCTGATAACTGATCATCTTGTGTGAAGATCTAGATCTTCCAATAAGCTCAAATTTTTCTGCTTATTTAAAACAGAATCTTGACTTTGGAGCCAAGTGAAATCAACAGCACATCAAAAAGACCTGTCATCATCATTAAGTTGGATTCTTCTCAGGATGAAAGGATAGTAATGCATATTAGAAAATATCCATGAATGTGATGTAACCCATCCATAGAATGAAACATAAAAAGCATATACTGCTCTCGGCAGATGCATAAAAAGAATTTGGTAAGATTCAACATCTTGTATTAGTAAACAACAACAACAAAAACTCTTAACAAATTAGGTACAAAAGAAGTATGCTACAAAATACCAAAGTCTACACATAAAAGATCAATAGCATACTGAATGGGAAAGTACTGAAAATGTTCCCTCTAAGATTAGGAACAAGACAGGAGGGTCCACTTTTGCCACTCCAATTTAACACAGTCTCAGCAAGCGCAATTAAGACAGAGCAATGAAAAAGTATCTAAATTGGAAAGGATGAGGTTAAATTATGCATACTTGCACATGCCATGAATTTACCTAGAGAAAAATCTAAATACTCCATCAAAAGCTTTGAAGTGACTGTAATAAAGTGCAGGATGCAAAATTCAACAAACAAAAAGATGCTTTCTATACATCAGTAATGAACTTTCTTGAACAGAAGTAAAAAATGCAATCCTGTTCATAACATCAATAAAAATAGAAAATATTAGAAGAACTTTAATCAAGAAAGTGAAATATCTTTTTAAAAAAGATTTTATTACAAAGGTGATGGACAGAGCAGTTACAGTTACGTAAGTCACGTAATGAGTACATTTCTTTTTGCACAGGGTCACCTCTTCCCTCATTTTCTCCAGGTTGCTCCCTCCCTCGCAGTATGGGAAATATCTTTGTAAAGATAATTATCAAATGCTGATGAAAAAATTATGGAGGACAAGCCAGCTACGTCTGTCATCCTAGCTACTCAAGAGGCTGAGATCTGAGGACCGTGGTTCAAAGCCAGTCCCGGGCAGGAAAATCCGTGAGACTCTTATCTCTAGAAAACCGGAAGTGGCATGTGGCTCAAGCGCTAGAGTGCTTGCCTTGAGCTGAAGAGCTGAGGGACAGCACCTAGGCCCAGAGTTCAAGCCCCACGACCGATCCCCCCCCCCAAAAAAAATGATAGTGGACAAACAAAAATGGAATGATAGCCTGTATTCATAAAACAGAAGAATTAAGATTATTTTAAAATATTATCAATGTGAACTTTAAAGACAATAAAATTCACACCCAAACATAAAATATTTTCTTCCAAAAACAAAAAAGAAATCCTAAGATTTATACAGAACCACAAAACACCTGGAGTAGCAAGCGTAATTCTGAGGAAGGAAAAAACAGTTGGTGGAGTAACAATATTTCTCTTCAAAACAGTAAACAGTAGAACAAAACAGAGAATCCAAAATTAATTGACTTTCACATATACAGTCAACTAATTTTTGATAAAAGTGCCAGGAAACAGTTGAGAAAAAAGTCTCTTCAAGAGAGGGTGCTGACAAAGTTGCATATACAAATGCATAAGAATGGAACTAGATCCTTTCCTTAAACCATATATAAAACTAGCTCAAAATGGATCAAAGGCCTAAATGTAAAACCTGAAGCTATGAAATTACTACAAGATAATATAGGAGAAACAGTATAAAAAGACATTGGTGTAGGCAATGATTATTTTAGGTACGACCCCTAAACTGCAGGGGGCAAAGTAAATAGAAATAAATATATCAAACTAAGAAGCCTCTATACAGTAAGGAAAATATCTACAGAAGTAAGACACCACCTAAGGAAAAGGAACATAAAATAGTTGCCAGTTTTTCTCCTGATAATGGATTAATATCTACAATATCATTTTATATGTGTATACAACATATAGAGAACCAAGCATATGAAAAAAAAATTCAGTATCACTAATCGTCACCCTAAGAGATGTCACCTCAGCCCAAACATAATGCTGATCATTAAAAAGCAACAACAAATGCTGAGATGAAAGAAATGGTAAGAAAGGAGGCTATTAATCATTGGTCATGGAAATGTAACTAAAGACAGTCATAATGAGAAAGAGTATACAAAGTCTTCACAAAATAATAAAAACCTGGTTACCATATGATCCAACAAATTCATCACTGGGTACATACCCAAAGGTAATGAAATCATTGTATCAAAAGATATTTACTTATATTGACCTGTTTATTACAACATTATTCAGTATAGTAAAAATATAAATTCAATCTAGATGTCTAACAGCAGATGAATGGAAAAGGAAATATATATAGCATATAAATAGAATGATATATAATTTATACATATATGTATATATATTTGTTCATTTGTAAAACAATGCTGGTTTTCACATATGAGAGAAAACTTCACTGAACATATTTTTTTCCAGTTCTTCATTCATTGCAAATGATGCACTTTTCTTTCTACTGGACAAGTAAAATCCCATTGAGTATAGATTCCATATTTTCTTGATCCATTTGCTCATTGAGGGGTATTTGGACTGATTCCATACTTTGGCTATGGTGAACCATTCTGCAGTGAACATGGCTGTGCTGGTGGCTTTACTGTATCCTAGTTTGCAATATCTTGGATAAATACCCAGGAGTGGAATTGCCAAATCATAGGGTAGTTACATGCTTAGTTTGTTGAGGAGACTCCATACTGCTCTCCAAGGTAGTTGAGCAAGTTTATATTTCCACCAACAGTATATTAAGGTTCCCCTTTCCCAACATCCACACTATTATCTGCTCTTGTTTGAGTTCTTGATAATGGCTATTCTAACTGGGGTAAGGTAGAACCTTCATCTTATTTTGATTTGTATTTCCTTTGGGGCCAGAGAGGTAGAGCATTTCTCCATGTACCCGTTAGCCATTTTTATTTCTTTTTATGAGCAGTCTCTATTTAGCTCATCAACCCATCTAGTAATTAGGTTGTTGATTCTTTTAAGAGTTTACTTTTTAAAGCTTTCTTTATATTTTACATCTTAGGCCATTTTCTGATGTATACCTGGCAAAAATCTTCCCTCTATAGGACTATCCTTTTAGCTTGCAGGCTATAAATTCATTTACAAATACCTAGGTGTACATAAATGTATTAATTGAAATATGGTAGGGGAGACCTCAAACAATATAAATAGTATAATTCCTTAGAAAGGCACAATCCTAGTTCAACAAAATAAACACTAGGAAATGATTAGAACAAAATAAACAAAATAAGCACAATCCTAGTTCAACAAAATAAACACTACAAAAGATTAGAACAGGGTCAAGGGAAGGGGGTAGATGAAAAGAAGAAAGGGGATGGAAAATGAAGTAAAAAATTCAATGTATAGCCTACAAACTTTAGAAAAGTGAGGGAAGGGGTGGATTGAGAGGGATGAGTGAGAATTTAAAAGGAGTGACACTGATCAAGATGCATTGAACTCATAAATTGCTTTGTTGAAGGCCACTCCTTTTTATAATCACTTAAAGCTAATGACATTACAAAGGGAAGTATATATGTATATATATGTGTGTGTGTGTGTGTGTGTGTACGCATATATATATATATATATATATATATATATATATATATATATATATAGGAGTCCTTGCAAATGGAATTGGTACATATACCCATACAAACATTTCCTTTATCCATATACACATACATACACACACACACACATATATATGTATACACATGATAGAATATTATTCCAATGTATGGAATTGGATGGAACTTGAAATCATGGTGTTAATCCAAAACAGCAGATATTCTTACTCATTAGTGAAAATTAGGAAGTCAGTCTCATAGAAGAAGGAGTCATCACAAGAGAATAGGAAGGTCTTTAAAGAAGTACAAAGGAGAGGAGCAACTGAAAGAAATTCAACAAAGGACATCAAAACACAGAGAAGACAAACTTGTTTGGGTTTTTCTATAGCACAACACTGTAATTCTGACTTAAAAATTCATGATTTACTTCAAAATGATTAGAAGATTATGAAATTCACAATATATAAAAATATTAATGTTTAAAGTGACAGAAAAGCTCACTAACCTGATTTGATCACCTATATTATGTGCATGTAAATAATGACCATAATGTCTCAATTAAATGTACAAAGATTATTTCTCAATTATTATAATAGAAACAGAGAAATATGAAGATTTTTTCCTGAATTGTGATACTGTGGTAGATTCTTTCTAGGCATATTTTTTAATACCTATAAAAAATACCATCAATCAATTAGCCCTCTTCATGTAGTGTTTGTGAGCTATAATTATAATTCTGTCAGTTAACATTTTTTGACAACTAATTAATAGACACATTCTGGAATCACAGATTGAGTGTGTTAACACAAACATAATTCAATAATAATAAATGCATAGATAAATACGTGAAAGCACAAGAAAATGACCTGAAATAGGAAAACAATACAGAAGGTAGATAGCTGGAATAAGGAAAACAAATGAAAAGAGAAATGGGGTGGGGGGGCGGATTACAGTCATAATACAATGCAGAGCCTATGAAATAAGAGAATTGAAGGCAAAGATTGGGTTGGGAGGAATGGGGAAAAAGATGAAAAGGCTGAGATAGATCAAGATGCATTTTACACATAAACCAATTGGTTGAAAGGTAGCATCCTTGTACAACTATTTAAAGATAATAAAATAAATCAAAGAAATATTTAGAAAAGAAGGAAAAGCACACTGAGGTGACTTTCTTGATATCTAGCTTTTTACTACATACAAGAATAATCCTGTCCATTCTTCCTACAATAAGGAAAGAATACCTTGAAGAAACAGACAATAGAGCCTAAGGAAGCAGAACAACTGGAAAGTGAAGGGATATAAGTCAAAGAGAAAGCCAGACAGAGTCCTCAGTGAACATCTCTAGACTTCCACCATGAGAAAAAAAAAAAAAAGATGGCAGCCTCTGAACCAGGAATCTGATCCTCATTATACAACAACTCTGCCAGGAAACTTGATCTTTCTGGTTTCTAGAAATAAAGTTGAGAAATAAATTTTTCCTGTTATTTGTCCACCTGGTCTGCAGTATTCTATTACAGCTACTGCACAGAATGGCAGTAAAGTGATGTCTCCATAGTCTTCTAGAGATTAAACAAAACAAATCTAAAACTAAACTGAGATTTCAACATTCATCCACTGCAAAGGATCTTCATTTTCTATTATGTTTACTGCTGGCTTGAAAAATTAGAAATCAATATTATTTGAAGAACATAACAGAATCCTTCATGTACATATTCTTCAGAAAGTAATTAAACTGTCTCTCCATGTGTTAAAAATAGGATATGTATGTAAGTCATACTCAATAAGAAGGGAAGAGAAGATGACCCCAGACATTGGATTTAGCAAACAAGGAATCAAAAGCACAATTATTATTAAACTCAAAGAAATCAAAGAAGGCTTTTTATAAGCACTCATAAACTATGAAATCTAACTAGAAAAATAGAATCTTAAAAAATGAACAAATGATAAGATGAAAACATTAAAAACACAGCCAGAGAGAAAAACATTCTATTACATGTCATTTGTAACAAGTTTGAAGTGTTGAAAGAGAAATAGATAAAAACCCTCCAACTTGTAATTCTCTGTCTAATGATAACATTCAAATGTGTAGGCAAAATAAAGATTATTTTTCAGATAAGAGAAATGTAATGATGATCACCATCAGAACTGCACTGCAGAATATAATAAAAGTAGTTTTGGAGGCTGTAGGAAAATGAACCAGATGGGAACTGAGATCGTTATAGAGAAATAGAGAGGCTTGGAGATGTAAATATGTGAGTAAATGTACAAGACTACTTTTTCTTTCAATTTGCTTAAGTTATATATGACTGTTGAAATCAAAGAGGCCTAGCGCTTGCCTTCAGTAAAATGGAGATAATTTTTCAGTTTCAGAAAAAAAGTGTACATTATCACACAAAACCATAGAGCATCATTTCAAACATGAAGATAGGCTTCCATAATCCTATATAAAATAAAAATCCTTCAAAAATCCTATATAAAAACCCTGTATAAAATCCTATATAAAATCCTTCACAATGCTGATTTCCTCTCATGATTTATGATTAGAACATCTAATTGCAAATCTCAAAAAATAAGTCTGCTGAAATTTTTTTGAGAGTGATCAGCCCAATTAGCTGAAAATGAAAGTCTCCCTTTCAGACCTAAATTTTGCATCGTCTCTCTAGGAAGAAAGAGATCATTAAATTATGATTTAGTCACAGAACTCTTTGCTGATTAAAATGCAAAACACTGAACCATTTGCATCTGAAAAACCAAACGGAGTTAACATAGCTAGTCCACTTCCCAATAAAATAACTCCAATTTATCTAAATTTAAATGACTGGCTTAAGAGAAGTCCAAGACAAGTCTGCTCAGTATAATGCATTGTGTTTGTATGTGTGTGTATGTGTGTGTGTGTGTGTGTTTTAGTAGTCATGGAAAACAGTTTGTGCTAGAAGCATCTAGAATTAATTGACAAATATCTAACAACACCATCAACCACAAACTTGTTCATCAACCATGCTTTATTTGCTTTATCTAATGAAAGATACATTTTTTTGGCATAGCTCATTTTTTTTAAATTGTAATTTTTTGGCTAGGCCAGGAGCTTGAACTCAGAGCATTTTTCCCCTCTAGGTTAGAGTTCTATAGCTTTAGCCACAGATCCACATCTGACATGTTTGATGGTTAATTGGAGATAAGAGTGTCATGGACTTTTCTTCCCTGAGCTGGTTTCGAACCATGACCCTCAAGTCTCAGAACTTATAAATAGCTAGGATTGCAGGCATAAGTCATAGGCACCCAGCTCACAACTTCTTTTTTGTTTTTTAACTATCAAAAATGCTTTGAGACATAACGACTTGTACATCTCATTGTAAAATACAGAAAAAAATGCTTTGAGAAAGCAACGGTAATATTCTCAGCTAACTGTAATTTTGAAGACTAGGTACAATTATTGGTAGTACAAACCACGTTTTCCTTATGGCATTTTATTCAATATTATACCATACCCATTCTCTCATTCAAAAGTTGGTATCAGGGCAGAAAGACAAAAATTTGTTAATTTCTCATCATGATCTCATAATCAATGAATTATAAATGAAAAATTCATCAAATATTTTTTGTGAATATTCTAGGTCTTGGTGTTAACAGTCCTTTTTAAAGAGAGGAATAAAATATAACAAAGTTAGTTTCTTTATATTCATAGTCACTTTTCTTTTCTTTTTTTGGGGGGGGGGTCTGGTTGTGGGGCCTGAACTCAGGACCTGGGCACTGTCCCTCAGCTCTTCAGCTTGAGCTCTTCAGCTCAAGGCTAGCGCTCTACCACTTGAGCCGCAGCGCCACTTCTGGCTTTTTTCTTTTTGCCTATGTGGAGCTGAAGAATCGAACCCAGGGCCTCAGGCATGCAAGGCAAGCGCTCTACCAGAGCCACCTTCCCAGCCCCTCATAGTCACTTTTCTTTATGAAGTATTTGGGCAGTACTGGGGCTTTTAAATCCACATAAAATATCACAAATCTAAGGGGACAGAACTAAATAGTAGTTAAAAAAAAAGAAATGGCATAATGAAAATGTTTCATCTAGGGAATATTTTACATCTTCATTTCACATTTCTTGTGAAATATATAGTCCTATCAATTGCAGTAGAGGCAATTTTCTCTTAAATGCTATTCAGAAAAAAGGCAAAGGAAGTCTTTTACATTCTTATACTCTGATTTTTTTTTTGGTGGTGGGGGGGGACGGGGGCTGGTCCTAGACTTGAACTCTGGGCTGGGGTGCTGTCCCTGAGTGCTCTACCACTTGAACCACAGTTCTACTTTCAGCTTGCTTTTTCCCCCTCCTCTTTTGTGATTAATTGAAGGAAAGAGTCTCAGGACTTTTCTGCTTAGCCTGGCTTTGAACTGTGATCCTAAGAACTGAGACTCCTGAGTAGCTAGGATTACAGGCATGGGCCTCTAGAAGTTGGCTATACTCTGATTTTATCTAGCAATCTAGTTAGGATTTAATTTGCAAAGCCACCCAGAAATTCAAGTCTACACAAACCAAAATGTTTCCCAAGATAGGTAATGAAGCATACATAACAACCTTTGAAGAACTTAGAATCCTTTTGAAATCATGTTCATGTTGATAATTGGTTACTATATTTGCTAGGGGGTCAATCGTAAAGCTTTGCTGACAAATTCTTCTTCAAATGAATTAAATGTCAAATCCTGGTACCAGATTTTGTAAGTGGCACTTGGCAACTAACATCTCCAAAAGTTTGTGAATAAGACATGGCATACGTTCCCCACTTGACAGATTACACACATCCATTATAAGATCTCGAAAAGAAAAGCATTTCCATGCCAACCTTCAAACCCTCAACAAGAATTTATTCCAGCCATAACTCCACTGATGACAGAGCAAACCGATGTAAAATGGAAACTTTACCAAAGGAATTGTTGACAGAAGGGTCAGGAGAGGTTTCCCGTAAAATGCTGTCGAGGCCCAACAGTTTTGTTTTATTTTACACTTACGGTAATAAACTCTCATCCTTTAAGTTATAGGATTTTTTCTCACCATCATGTGGTCTAAATTATAAGGTGAAACAGTCCCTTTTAGAATTATTTCAAAGAGGGAAAATACAATATATTCCTGGAAATAATGACTGGTTTTTGTTCAGATCCTTTAGCAAATGAATTGGCCTCCTTGGGAAATGCTAGTTAAATAGAACTCCAGTCAGGGAGATCATCACCAATTTTGTACTTAGTGCTGTCAGTAGTTGCAATCTTGTGTGTTTCTTGAAGATAGATGACTTTGTTTTTGTTCTTGATTCCAAAGAGACTGGACTTAAGTTGAAAGTTATAGAAAGTGTGGTTTCCTGGGACAACTCTGGTACATACACAATTCAGAAAATAGCAGGCCTACAACCTGAGCCAACATTGCTTTCTGAAACCAAATGGAAGTAAGAGAAAAAGAGACAAAAAGATACCAGTAGCATAATACATTCTAAGAAGAATTCATCGAGCAAATAAATTCTTATGTCCTCATTTCATATTCCTTGATAAATAAATGATCCAGCAATGAAATATATTGTCTTCTGGAATCAAAGTGGTGAATTTCGATAAAGAAGATCATTAAGAACTTAAAAGGGAGTAGGGCTTTGATGGTTCACACCTATAATCCTAGCTACTCAAGAGATTTGAGATCTGAGAATTGCAGTTCGAAGCCAGCCGAGGCAGGAAAGTCCAGGTTAACTCCAGTTAACCACCAGAAAACTAGAAGTGGTGCTGTGGTAGAACAATAGCCTTGAGTAAAAGAACTAAGGGACAATGCCCAGGCCTTCAGTTCAAGCCCCATGACTGGCAAAAAGAAAAAGAAAAAAAAAGGGAGGGGGTGTGAGGAAGGGAATGGGAAAACATAACGGTAAACTACAGACAGCCAGAAACATTTTGTGAAACTCCGATTTTGCAAGCATTTCCTAGACTTGCAAGTCAAAGAGTCAAATGAAAATTGCATTATTTAATTCCTTGTTCTTATACCTTATCTTCAGAGAAAGAATAGCCTGTAATTCCAACGGAATCACTTTCCAACACAAATACACATGCGCACACACATGCAGACACACATACATAACTACACATACATGCATGTAAACATCCACCTTTATGTGCATAAACAATGGTACCTCTCTTTGAATGAGAATGATTTATTTTCTCAAAATTTGGAATAAATGGGATAACTAATGTATGCCCAAATTTCCACTGTGATTATAGCACTTAAAGATGAATATGGGAAAGGTCATGTTGAATCCCTTAAGGAAACAATAGTTTTCCTGCATCTGAAATTGGAGAGATTGTCTGCTTCTCAACAGCCTAATCCATGCCCTGCTGTGTTCTGTGGAGAGTTTCAGTTTGGGATCCCTTTCATCTCCCATGCAGCTCTGATATCTGCACTGCTAGTGGATACTCAGGAAGTGAATGAAAGTACTGCCAGACCAACTCCTATACTGCAAAAACCAAGACGTCTGCCTATTACAGATACCTACAACCCAGGCAGGCAAAAGGCTTTCCCTAAGGCTGATTTGCCTTCCTCTACCCGTCACTGCAGCAGATTCTTCCCAACAGCATTTCATCATGGCCTTCAGTAAATATGGGCTTGACATAGTAGCTGGCCAAATTATGAACAGAATTTATTCTGTTCTAGGTGGTGAATGATTGTAAATACCTTCTTAGCCTTCACAGCCATAGTAAATACGTGATCAAAATAACAAACTTAACAGAATAATGCCAAATACGACATTTTTATTTAAGTAATTTGCTCTCCCAGTTGATAAAACTATGGTGACACTCATATCTAAGCAGATATCAGAAGAAAAATAAAGGTTTTGTGCACATGTGTGTGTGTGTCTGTGTGTGTGAACAGTGGAGCTTGAATTCAAGGCCTGAGTGCTATCTCAGCTTTTTCCACTCAAGATTGGTGCTGCACCAATTGAGCCACACCTCCACTAGACTGGCTTTGAAACTCAACCCTCGGATTTCATCCTCCTTGAGTAGCTAGGATTATAGGTGTGAGCCAGAGGCAAGAACTTGAAATGTGTTTCACCCTAACTAGACTGCCAGCCTCTAGCTGCCTGATATATTGCCCTATATCTCTATAAGGCATCACTTTGCAACAGTAGAGTTCTTTCTGTTTTGTTGTTTTTTTGTTGTTGTTGTTTTTTTTGGTTTTGGGATTTATCTTGTGATCATCATGATGATGGTTAACTTTCATTAAAGGTGTATTGTATGTTTGGCACGGCGCTAAGGCTTAGACATGACACCACCTCATTTACATTCATGGAACATATTCTAAATATAGAGCTATACTCTGAATACCCATGAGAAAATACACAAGTGAGAGGATAAGTAAACTGTCTTAAAGTTACACTAATTGAGTGATGGAGACTTTGACTCCGTAAGCCCTTGCTTGTGATCAAAGCCAAGGCCTGCCATTCATTCCAAAAAGACTTCAAAGGCCAATCAATATCCCATTCTCCTTCTCTTCCTGGGAACATAACCCAGGTAAGTCCAACTTGCTAGGATGCCTATTCTGCAATTTTACAATTTGGGGTTTCAACATGTGACTTCAACAAGGCAGCATCACATAACAGGATCCAAGGTTCAGCCAGAGACTTTTCACCCTTGATGCTTTCCTTCCCATTGCCTCCTATATTTTCCAGCTCTTTGTGTGTGTGTGTGTGTGTGTGTGTGTGTGTGTGTGTGTGTGTGTGTGTGTGTGTGTGTGTGTGTGTGTCTGTCATGGGGCCTGAACTCTGGGCCTGGGTGCTGTCACTCAGCTCTTCAGCTCGAGGATAGTGCTCTACCACTTGAGTCACAGCGCCACTTCGGCTTTTTCACTATGGTGGAATGCCATTTGTTTAAAAAGAAAGTGTTGACTTTTGTGTGACAGAGCCACTCATGATCCTTGCTCTTCTCTTCCTTAGATTGCCAGAATTCTATGGCCTTTAAATATGTCTGCCTTTTAAATTTTTTTCTAGGTGACCAGACTAAAGTACTTAGAGCTCTCAATCCTATTTGTGTTTTCTTATTTGTGTTTTCTTGATTGTGTATGTGTGTGTGTGTGTGTGTGTGTGTGTGTGTGTGTGTATGTATGTGTGATGAAGAATAGTGAAGTGAATGTTATCTAAAAATAAGGATCTGAAACATTGACTGACTATATTCTATTTTAAAAATTATAACCACCAACTGGTGCCAGTGGCTCATACTTGTAATCCTAGCTCTTCAGGAGGTCAAACCTGAGGATGTCTATTTAAAGTTATCCTGAGCAAACAAATATGAGAGACTCATTTTCAATTAACCAAATGCCAAAACTGAAGTTACATCTTAAGTGGTAGAGCTTCATCCACGACTAGAAAAGCTGAGCAACAGTGAGAAGCACTGAGTTCAAGCCCCAGTAACTGGCACAAAAATTAAAACAACTGAAAAAATTATAGCCATTTACCTTAAAAGCCATGGCCACACCACATATATGAAACAGTCATCCAAATAGTTGAACACCAATAAACTTTACTAAAAAATATTGGAGTAACTTTCTTTTGTGAGTTATCCTGTAATTGATTACCCCAACACATCAATTGTGTAGAAAGAACATTGCTTCTCAATCAATACTACTATTAAAACCAGCCCACTAATTAGTCATATATTTTCAGAGTTCAGAGGGAAATTAAACCAGTCAGCATCTATGTGCATAAAGAGTTGTCTCTGATGAGAGACTAATTTTATAATCAATACAGTAACAACAGCAACAACAAAAGGATCAAAATGATCATTTAAGTTAGAATGAGAGTTCTATATCTGCATACATAGAGTTTGAATCTCACTTTTTCTTTGCTGTTAGCAGCAATCTAGCAAGAGCTACAGCTTCAATTAATGAAGCTTTCTTTCCCCAGGTGTCTCTGGATAGTCTATAGGAGGAAAATTAGTCTCTGGATCCAGAGAAAGAAGGTAAACACATTCTTTGTGTTTACATTTCCAATGAACTCTCTTCATTTGACAAAAATGCTTATGGGCAGAGATGTATATTGGTAAGTTCTTTAAGATGAAGAAATGCTGACGATGCATTTGGAAGGCATGCTGGGAACAGGCAAATGAACTCTAAATTTAGCTTTAACTCTAGGGAAGGGGATAAAGAGTGATTATGGCTGTTATTCTGATGAGGTTAGTAGTTTGGCTTGTGACCTCTTGAGAAAAATAAGATGGAGTGTTCTAATGGATTTTTTCTTAATCTAATGTAGAAATGACATTGAATGATGGTTCTTAATTAGTTAGCCTCCTCTTCTTCACCTGCATCGATGAAATACCCATATATTTGCCTGGATAGTTTGTGAAATGCAAAGCTAAGCCCCAAAACACTTGCTCCTTGATTTACCTTTGTAATAATAGAGTAAGAGAGGCAAATTCAAATTGGCTCTGCACTATTAAAGAAAAAAGGGTTCCTTTCCATTTTTTCACATGACATACAAATTCGTATTACAGGATCTTAAGAATGATGGAAAAAATGGACCCATTAGAATGCATGTAGTTCACTTATGAAACTGAACTGATCTTGAATATGTTATTCATCAGATACATAACATAAAAAACACAACAGAGAAGCCATACGATGGATGTTAACCATTTTCCAAGCCTTTGTGTAGAAATAGCTCTCAAGATTCTATGCACATTAGTTCATCTTGTGTTTAATGATGCAAAGAATGAGTGCCAGGCTTATTTTTTTCTCTCTCTTTCTTTGTTTAATGAAATAGTCTGGTATCCAACATTCCTCTTTCAGAAATAAGAAAGATAACGAAGATTCTGAAAGTCTTTCTTCAATTATCCAAAGCATCTGATTCTTGACCTTTGGTTAACATAGTCTCTTACTCTGAAGCATTTATTTAAGTTTCTTTGATGGTTTCCTTGACTGTAACTACTGAAGACTTCAGTCAGAAAGGCATAGATGTGTGGTGGTGGTAAAGAAAAGAGGGGAAGGGAAGAGGGCAACTTGCTGTTTAGACCATGGCTTAAGATAACCCTGTATCAGGAATTGAATTCTGCATTCATAATCCATTCTAGTTTCTTATCTATAAAACCACCTAGAGCTGGTAATTTGGAAAAGCTGGATGGATAAATGGAAGACCAGATTTTGATTTCCTCTGGAGAATCAGGCCAGAAATTCCCTGCTGAATCATGGAAATGAAGCATGTCCCCCTAATCCAACCTTTACTTTTGCCCTAGGACAACCTGATAAATTTCTTGGCTTCATTTTCTCTATTGGGCTAGCAGTAATGTGAAACCACAGATTCTTGTCAGATCTAAAGCCAATTTCAAAGGCAAGCCAGTTCCTTGGGGAAAAGGCGGCCATGTAAACACATGATTGTGTTAATAGTTAAATCTCATCTTCAAATGCCACCAACTGTCATAAGAGAAAAACGATACAAGGGGAAAGAGAGAGTGAAAACAACTTGGGGAGTAAAAAAGAAGCATAAATGAGAAAAGAAGAGAATAAAGTGAGACAGAAGTGAATCCGTGAGTGAGGGAAAAAAAGCAGTGAAAAATAAAAGCTCCTAATTTAAGAATCTAATAACATGGGATCCACAAGGTAAATTCACACTAATTCTGCAAACTAATTTGAAACACTGTTTATGCTCAATTTTATGTGAAAACAATAATTTAAGATGATATTTCATAATAACTCTGATGCTAGCATAGTCAAATGTACAATTCTGGGTTTATGTTGTTGGAAAACATGAATTTAGTTCATTGGAATCAGCTTGGAAAATAGATCCGTTTGTGATTTGTCCATTGTAATATTAATGTAAATGTTTTGAAATTTGATAACAAATTCAGCTAGCTGATATTTTCCTAGAGTATTATATTTTCATTGTTTTAGCTATTGCAGATTATTACTGTTCTGAATTATTACCTTATATAGTGACAGATATTATGCTAAACTATGATATAAAGGAATATTTGAAAGAGAAATGCCTGACATTATGTAAATATGTTTGAACAAAGTATTGTTTTAAGAAAATGTTTAGAATGGGTATATAATATTGCTACTTAAATACCTCATATTTATTTATCAAAATTAAGGTGAAATTAAAGAACTAAAAGGTGTGAGGATGCTAACTCCACCAAGGCACATTGTTAAAAAGGAAATCACTTAATAGCAAAGCACTGCTTTACCTCTAATGGCCATAAATTCAAACTAAAACATAATAAGCTTTGTGTGGAAATTATTAAGAACATTTTTCACTTAGGAAACTTAACAACTTACTGCAGCTTAATTTATTCTGAAATTTCCATGTAACCAGAGAAAAATAAAGATTTATTTTCAGTAGTTAATGATATAAGAAGACACAAATCTCAATTTTAGGTGAAAAAACTACCACATCCTCATGCTTAGTACTATAGACATTAACATTTGCAATTATTTGTATATTTCTTACGTGTGTGTGTGTGTGTGTGTGTGTGTGTGTGTGTGTGTGTGTGTTTAAGAAGCTCGATTTTCCTTTGTGTACACTGAATGTGAACATTTAGGGTATCAGGTCATTATGATGACAGTAAATGCAGATCTTCATTGGTCATCCTGGGTCTCCTAATTATGTGGAACAATAGCAATTATTTCAATTTTTCGTCTGTCTCAGCATCATTTCCATTCTTAATTCATTAAGGCAATGCAGACAGAGCCAAGTATTTAATTAAGAAATTATCTGTATGATTCACACCAAAAAATGTTGTACATATGCTGTGTATGCACACACACACACACACACACACACACACACACACGTCAGAGAGAGAGAGAGAGAGAAAGAGAGAGAGGAAGAGGAGAAAGAGAAAGAGAGAAACCCAGTCTTGAATACCAAATTTGTCTTTCCAGTTAATCAATTTTGCCAGAGAATTGCTCTTTTGTTGACTAGATGATATAGTAGAAACCTTATTCAATAATAGCCTTTAGTGTATTGCAAATGACAAAAAACAGACTGGTTCTGTGGACTCAATCTCAGGATCCAACATTCTTCTTTCAGAAATAAGAAAGATAATTACGAATCTGAAAGTCCTTCTTCAATTATCCTAAGCATCTGATTCTTGACCTCAGTATTTACACTACTTCCATTCATTTGTTTTTGGTGCTTGAGTCTAGGATTTGAATTTAGGGACTGGGCATTGTCCCTGAGATTATTATTATTATTTTTTTGCTCTAGCTTAATGTTCTACCACCTGAGCCACAGCTCCACTTTTGGCTTTGAGGATGGTTGGTTGGAGATCTGAGTCTCATGGACTTTCCTGCCCAAGATGGCTTCAAATTCTAATCCTCAGCCCTTAGCTTCCCCAATAGCTGGGATTATAGGTATAAGCCACAGGTACTTGGTTTATACTCCTTTGTAAAGGAGATCAAGTGGCTTCTCTTCCAGGAAGTTTCAATAAGTGTATCCTGGCCTGATTGGATCTTTTATCCCCTGGCTGGCCCTCTTCCTTCATCCCTAATAATTTATTTTGCTTGGCTTCATTAATGTTCAGGCATCTTCTATGCTATGGGTAAGATAACCTCTGTTCCAGCCAACCCATTGCCTGCCTTCCATTTTATCAACCCTGGAAGCAGGATGATGCAAATAAAAGTAGCACCATTTAATGGCTAATAGTCACTAGAGTGTGTGCTAAGAATGGAATGGCATTTGAAATTCTTTCACACTCATTTACTAAATAATTTCATGACCTGAGTGTATTATTCTTCATATATTATAGATGAGTGTGTAAATCAATCAAACCCTTTTTTTCTGAGTCTCTTAGAATATATGTCCATTCCCAGATTGATTCCATCTGGTTCAAATTCTCGTCCTGACTAGCAAGTAGTAGGGTATTTTTGTCCAGCAAGCATAAGGCCCCAAGTTTAGAAAAAAATTGATAACATAATTTGTACTGTAGGTTAAAAGTGTCAAGAAGTTCACAGAAAATGCTTAATATGTATAAAATACAAAATTGTAAGGAAAAGGGTGCAAACAAAGGGTTGATAAACAGAGAATAATTGCGTTCAAAAGAAAATAAAAAAAATTATAGTCACTAAAATTTGGAGAAACTATTATGTATGGTATGTTGCATGTATGGATGCATAAAATGTTTATCTTTTTCTGCTTTCCAGAAGTAGAAACTGAGTATAAGGAAAAAGGAACTCATCCAAGGAAACAAAGCTACAAAATTACTTCATCTGGATTCAAACCAGGTCAGCCTCTATCATCACTTTCATGGTAACTCTACTTGCTTAATGAAATAGGATTTGGATATAGGGAAAATACATACCCTGAATTACTAGGATTCTTTTTATTTTATACACTTAAACAGTTCTTTAACCACCACCTATAAATTTGTAGTTTGCTATTTCAATACCAGACATGTACACCTGTGAAATTGCATGTGTAATTAAGAGAAGGATTTTTTATAGACTTCTATATTAAATTCAAAATATAAGCATAGAAGGACATTATTGGCTGTAAATAAAATTAATAGATACATTTATGTAATGTGCATGATACCATAGCAACCCATTATGAAGAACAAGCCCAGAAGGTACTGTCATTTTGCTAAGTTTGTAGGACTGATAACTTCTATTTTAGTCCATAACTACAGTTTAAAGCCCAAACGGTTGACTTTCAGATTGTGATAGGTCTCTTCTAATGTCAGCTAAAAATGTTAAGAATAAAGCTTTGAATTTCCAGAGATATCTTACAGTTTCATCACCCTGGATTCACAGGTATCAGTTAGAACTTCTGCTTTGCAAAGCTGAAGCCCAGAATAATTCAAGGATATTCATTTGGCAAGTTAAGAGTTTCATAGAGATCCTATCTCATGCAGTTGATTTCAAGAATAAATTCTGATTTAAATTTAAAGACTGAATAAGCCATAACCTTAACAATTATCTCAGGCTATATCTTTTAACACTTGAGGATTTTATAAGTTTAAAACATTAAGCCTTTAAGATTTGCTTTCAAGAGGAGTAAAATTAGCTGTCTTTGCACAATTTCTGATGTCCTCAAATTTCTAAGGCTATTTTTTTACTTTGGCTACATAAAGTAGGTACATTGATTTATTTACTGCCTACTATTTATCCAGTTCTGTAACATTCTGCATAGTCTCTTCAAACCATAACACGTTCTGAAGACTCTAGGAAAAGCTTTATATGAGGAAATTCTCCAGCCCCGGGATGTATGGCAACTTGTTAATGATCTAGCTCTGGATAGACAACAAAAATAGTCCAAAATCTGAATGGCACAGGTCACACTGTCAATTTGGTTTGAAAAAAAGGTCGCCTGGCCACAAAAAATTAGAGATTTTTTTAAACCAATTCATTAAAAAGTCAATTTTTAAGGACAAGGGAATATCAAGTTATCAGTGGCAGTCAACCTTGATTTCTTAAAAATAAATCAAACCAAACAAATCCAATTTACTGTTATAGGAACTGACCCAGAAATAGGAAAAATTTAGAGACAAAATAGCTTTCATTTAAATTTTCTTTTGAGCACATGCAACATGTGAAAATTTCATTCTCAAAATTTTTTTAGGGGTAATAATAATTAAGAAAATAGATACACAAATATTTCATATATATATGCATATATATGTATATATGTACATGTATCCAGATGGGAAGAATGGACATGATGCAGGGGATGAGATTGACTTGAACAGATGATAAATATGTATGGAAATGTAAAAATGAAATAATTCCTGTATAACTAATGTCTAAAGTAATCTAATAATAAAACAACTATATATTATACACATTTATGAATATATTGAGTATATGTATATGTGTGTCTTTGTGTGTGCATGCATGTATGGAAGGTTATATAGGTGACATAAGCCATTTCTTGCCATTTCCTTTTATTTTTCCTTAGTTTTCCAATTGCAAATTTCTTTGGAGTAAAGATGAATATAATTTGAGTAAAAAAAGTCTTTTCCCAGTAAGGAAAATACTTCAGCAAATGCATAAAGCAAGACATAATTACATATATTTATCATGCATGTAGTATCTATAGCAAAGGGATGTGTTAGACAAGGAGAAGATGGGCCACCAATGCTCAGTGGATGATGGGCTTCAAAGGGAAAAGTACTGTAGAGTACTAAGACTTGACTCCTAAGCACGTGAGCAAGACCAGATATGGCATGACTCCACACCTTTACCTTGCAATAGAGAGTTGGATGGGGACAGAGTTGTGAAATGAATTAAGGAGGTTTTGTAAGTATCCAAACATGATTTCAACATGGTAGCTGAAGAGGTAGTGATTTACAGGATAAACACTTCTAATAGAACCAGGAAAATCTAGGAATTTTGTCCTGTTTACTTAATCCCTGAAGGAAAAATTCAAGACAACTTTGGGAAAATGGGAGAATACTCCTTGCAGGTATCAATTGTGTGATGTTAGGCTACAGGTTTTCCCCTCGAGATTCATTTTCCAAGGAGATGGCAATGTATAAATGACATTATCAATATATTTTTAGCCCTCAAATCTATGATATTATAATAGAGTATATTAGAAAAATCCAGAGTAAAGTAGACTAGACTGAGATGAAGAAAAATGTAAGGCAGGGTAATTGTTTGAAAAATACATACAAGTGAGCACTGAACACGGACCGAGAATTCTATACATTATTTTATATTTATTATCTTATTTCATCCTAATAGAAACCTAATAATGAAAGGCTCAGATAAAAATATTAAAAATCTGAAATAGTTGTCAAATAAGATAGAAAATTATCTCTGGGAGAAAGATTAAATAGCGAGGGTAGAGGCATCTGAGGATTGCTTGGAGTGTGGACAATTCCACTGAACCTGGTTCAAATAGCTTGAGGTTCAGTTTCCTATAAACTTGACCATACCTCTTATTGATTTAACTCCCAAGGCATGCATGGAAATAAAGGTCAGTGACAGGGATTTCCCTCTGAAGCTACTATCAGGGCTGTGAATCTTCTTTTTTTTTCTTTTTTTGCTACCTGCTAACCTCACAACATTAAATTCCTGTAGCTGTATCTTTACTAACCATTTTCAGCACTAAATGCTATCTTTTGTGCCCTTGTTGACCAGAAGCAATATAGAGAATAATTCTTTCGATGACACTACCCTTAAGCTTAGATTAAACGTGGCAAGTCTGATTTATATAGTCTCTCCCCAGTCATTCAATCTAGCATTTTCTGTGTGCTCTTTCCACCACTGCATATTAAGCTGCATGAGTTGGAGGATTTGTTTTTCAGCTCCCAGATCACTTTCCTAATCAGTATTCTGCAGTATCCTTTTGTTCAGCACATACACATTATTTTCTTCTTTGGTTTCTTCTTCTTTTATTTATTGTCCTAAGGTTTACCAGAAACAACTGCATTGGTACTTTATTAGTTTGGTTTCAATAATAACCCTAAGTCTTATAAAGCCTACATTAAATTGCTCAATCACTATAGGGGCCAGCTTGTTTATGAGAAATTTAAGAGGTAGAATTTATGAGGAATGCTTAGAAATAAGACACTATTCTTCAATTGGGCAATCAAGTATTGACAGCTTTTTAACCTTGTAAAATTTATGGCAAAATCTTGTATCAGCCTTTTATATAACACGTTCTATAGTTATGCATTTACAATCATTTCAGTCAAAACATACAGAAGGTCGTCTATTTGGTTTAGAAAGAGAAAGGAATAAAACATTCAAGGCATTGTAGAAGCTACTTTTAATGAAAGCTCTCATATGTAATATTTTAAGGTAATCAGTTGCAAAAATATCACTGAACCAATCTGGTGTGTAAATCATTTTCCCTTTGTCAACATTCGAATATGAAATAGTTTGATGAAAATCAAAAAGCATGAGGTACTGGTTAAAGATAATCTTTTCATTCTGCCCTCACTGACTGTGCCAAGGAGTAAACACAGGCAAATAAAAGTGTAGCCCCCAAATTAGGAACTGACATAATTACTCTCCATCAACTTACTCAAGTGATGGTCAATGTGATTCACCAGTTGAATTCTAGCTATAATTGCCATTACTCAAACTATGCCTATTTATTCTCAGACAAGACAAAATGGCTGCCTTTGTAGTCTAGCTTTCCAGCAGCACATTTGGGACAATTAACACTTGCTATTGTTTTCAATTCATGCGTCCAAGATTACAAATTGCACTGAACAGTGAGAAATAGCAAGATGAGTAATGTTCAAGTTCCTTGCCAATCAGATTATGCATGCATGCATGAATCCATCCATCCATCCATCCATTCAACATATATGTGCTAGACACTGTACCCAATGAGTAGAATAAATAATGAAGGAAAGCAGACACAGTCTTTATTCCCAAGGAGCTTATAGTTAGTAGAGGAGTGCATAAGAGTAGATGACATTGATTAAATCCCTACACAAATGTAAAAAGAAACCCCATAACTGCAAAATATACAATGTGATCCAAGGCCAACCCACAAAAAAAGAATACACCACAGGCAGAAATCTTAAGAAGAGTTCCAGAGGAAGTAAGATGCAATATAAAATGATGAGAAGACATTTACTGGCCAAAGAAGGAAGAGGGAAATAAAGTATAGATGAAGAGCTAAATATTATAGAAATACTATACATGCATATGCACTCATATAAACATATAATTCATATACAGCCCTCGTTAACTTCCCAAATATTTACGTGTATGTGTGCACATATATGTGATCGAAGTACAATATATGTATGCATGTAAATATAGTAAAATCATTATGCACGATTAATTTATGCTAATAGCAATAAAATATGGCTGGGAAGGTGGCTCAGTGGTAGAGTGCTTGCCTCGTATTTCTGAGGCTCTGGGTTCAATTCCTCAGCACCACATGAACAGAAAAGCCAGAAGTGGCGCTGTGGCTCAAGTGGTAGAGCTCTAGTCTTGAGTTGAAGAGCTGAGGGACAGCGCCCAGACCCAGAGTACAAACCCCATGACCAAAAAAAAAAAAAAAAATATATATATATATATATATATATATATATATATATATATGAAAAATAAATACAGCAGAAGGTGACACAACGAGAATTAAAAGGAACCAACGAAGCAAGTCTTATCTTCACTCGTTATAATGTATGTTTTGGAAAAAAGAAATAGAGATTGAGCTATGGAGAACCTGAGGGCTGGGGCTGGGTGGTGGGGGAGGGGAGCAAGAGGGGCATGTGCAGGATGAAGTGTGTGTGTGTGTGTGTGTGTGTGTGTAAAAGGAGGCCGCACAGAACATATAGGTTAAGTACAGGTAAGATAGCTAAACTTTGAGAGTGAGAGGAGGAGTCTGGTGCATATAAGAAACTTAGTGGGGGGCTGGGAAGGTGGCTCAGTGGTAGAATGCTTGCCTTGCATGCATGAGGCCCTGGGTTTGATTCCTCAGCACCACATAAGCAGAAAAAGCCAGAGAAGTGGTGCTGTGGCTCAAGGGGTAGAGTGCTAGCCTTGAGCTGAAGAGCTGAGGGACAGCGCCCAGGCCCAGAGTTCAAGCCCCACAACCCGTGAAAAAACAAAACAAAAAAAACTCAAAACAGCCAAGGCAAAAAAAAAAAAAAGAAAGAAAGAAACTTAGTGGACGGCTTTACTGGAAGGAAGATTGTGAAGGTTTGACACCATAATGAGAATGTAGATCAGAAGTCATGCTGTGGCCCTGACATGGAGTGTGGCTGCATTCTACATAAAACGAGAGGATATTGACTTGATATAAGCAGGGAAGCGGGGGAGCACAAATAGACTTGCAGTAGGATACAGATTACCCGGCCTTCAGAGTGGAGAACAGACTCGTAAGGAAAAATTACAAAGTACTTTACGCTCTGCAGTACCAAGGGCAACTGAGCAGGCCATTCCACCACTTTATGGGTAATACGGAAATCAGAGGAGTGATAGAAGATAATGGATTGAGGTGACTGGCTAGGTTATGACCCTACTGCTCTACACGGAACGTGCTCTTCTTTTAGGACCCTAATAGGATGGAATCCCGATTCCCTATCAGTCTTTGTATCTCTGTAACTGACTCTGCTCCAAGTTTCCACCATCTCCATGTATACTCTCTCAGTGATCATCTTCTCCAGTCTAGTAGTTCAAACAGCATTACCAGAATGACCCCAATGAAATACATCAGATCATATTATGATTAGGCTGCTACAATAACTTGGATTGAAATTTAAATTTGCCACCAACGGGGTCTCAAGTCATCTTCACACCCTCTCCTTCCTGTCAGAGCCTTTCACCTCTTATCTGCCCTGTGGACTTCACTCTCTCCTGCCTAGCCCTCCCGGCCATTCTAACTCTCCAGTCACGGAAAGGGCCTCCTCTTGCCATGGGATGTGAACTGGCAATTCCAGCTTCCAGGAGCTGCCTTCCTCCAAATTTCCTGTTGAATGGCTTCCTTGCCCTTTCAGAGTCTGATTCCAATGCTCCCTTTTCTCATTGGCTCAGCAAAACTAGCCTGTTTCAACCTGCACATGCCCCTCCTGCCCCTCTCCCCCCCAGCCCAGCCCCATCCCAGCCCTCAGGTCCTCCACAGCTCAGTCTCCGTTTCTTTATTCCAAAGCATACACTATAATGATTGAAGGTAAGACTTGCTTCATTGGTTGCTTTTATTTCTTGTTTTGTCACCTTCTACTGTCTTTATTTTTCATTCTTATAATAAAATATCCAAGGCAGGCTGCCTTATTTACCAAAGATTTACTTTCACTCATGGGTCTAGGTGCAAGGTCTAGTGGTCTCATCTGAAGAAGGCCCTTGAGATCCCAAAGCAGCACAGAGTATCGTATGAGAAGACACAGGGAAAACATGCCTGTCTGGGCTTGTCTTCAGTCTCCTCCTGCTATAAAGCCACCAGAATTTAATCTCAGGGTCCCACCTCAGCACCTTGCAGAGGCTCCACTTCTAAGTATAATAGCTGAAGTCTTGCTTCTTATTACCTCACAATTGTGATTAAATTTTAGTACCTTAAATATTGACGGACCCTCCAACCATATACACAGCATATCACCCACTACTAGGACTTTTCTGTTTCATTACTTCCCCAAAGTCCCGCTGTTCAGAAGACTGCTTGATGCAACACGTAGCTATTAAATGAGTGGACTGAGCCACAAACACTGGGA
This sequence comes from Dipodomys spectabilis, assembly GCF_019054845.1. NCBI lineage: Eukaryota > Metazoa > Chordata > Mammalia > Rodentia > Heteromyidae > Dipodomys > Dipodomys spectabilis. The sequence continues at coordinate 34,495,578 of NW_024870731.1, read as the reverse complement.
TCTATGTGGTCTGAACAGACAGTTCCTCCTTTACATATTTTATTGCTAAATCAAGGCCTCCTTGTTCTCTAAGTGAATCATATCCACTTCACTTCAGCCATGTTCCTTCGTTAAATTATTCATTTGAGAGGGTTAATGCAACTAGCATTGAGAGGATGTCAACTGTGTGATAGATTTCATGTGTTAGGCTGGGAGCAGAACCATGATGTACAGACACTGAAACACCCATGTCCAGATAAGGACTATACAAACCACCCGGGCCAAACCATATATAGAAACCAACCTTGGAGGCTAGGCTTATTGTGCCTCATGAAAAGTGAAGTCAGTGACTGACCAACTAGAGACTTTAGGACCCAGCTTCAGAGGAAAAGATTTTTTAATCTCCCTTTGGAAACACACTCTGCCAGTTTCTTGTGGGGAGGGTATGGTAGATACAAAGCTAGAAACACACACTCAGGCAGGGGAAGTTGATGTAGTTTACAGAATTTTCTACCTATTAAAACAATTAAAGGAATAAACACACATGCATATATATTTAAAAATACTCAGTTTCTAAAATGTTGTGTTGCTTAGTCATAGATGTCAGCTTAATTAGATTGAGAAAGGACTAGAAGAATAGGAAGACATACCTTGGGGGAGGTCTGTGAAGATATATCCATTGTTGTGACAATGTCAGCCTACTGGATTGAGTCCTGGTTAGAATAAAGTGGAAAAAGAGAAAGCAAGCTATTACAGACACTCTTACTGTTTCCTGTTTAAACAATGTGAGATGCTCTGGTTCCAACATATGCCCCCTCCCCCACCATGATGGAATGAAACCTCTGAAGCAGCAAACCAAAAAAATTCTTCCCTCCTTGTAAGCTGTTTACGTCTGACATTCTGTCACAGTGAGAGAACAAATTAAACCAGATGAAACATTTCCTATTAAAATATGGATTTTGAATTTCTCTTGAAAATACTTTGGAAAAGAACTAGAAGATATGACAGCACCATTGGAATTCCCAAATGGCAGTGGTAAGCGTTAATGGACCATGAAGTGTCCATCAAAATCAAAACATAAAGAAGAGACCAAGAACGAGGAGCACATTAAGAAGAACTTTGTTGCAAGTGTTGTTTCTACTTGTTTAATATGCAACCAATGGCACATTCCCCTCATTGATATCTCTGCTCCCTGTCGGTATCTGAGATTTGTATGATATACTGTTGTCCTTGAAAGATGACTCAGGAAAGACATTGCAGACAGAGAGGAAAAAGGGAGCTAGACAAGAGCACACTGTGCTCAGAGGACCTGAGTTGCAGGAAAGAAGAGAACAGAGAGATGAGTAGTAAGCAGCCATGTTTGTGAAGAAAGCTGTGGTCAGGTTGTGAGAGCCTTTTAATAAAATGCTAAACTGTTGAGACTGGTCCTTAGGGAAAAAGAGAAGCAGACATGTTATTGTGAAATGTAGAGTGAGTGAATCATAAATCTTGTTAGGACTGTAAATAATAGTGAAGAGGAAGAATGGAGTGATTGTCCTGTAAATTAACTCTAGGGACTTCACCTTTTAGCTGATCAAAGGTGCTCACTTCTCTCTCTCTGTATGATGCATGACTATATTGTGATAAGCTTACTTGAAGTCCTAGGAAATATGATCCTGAAAGTATGGTTAAATTAAACTTACTGTACTAGCATTAAGTCATCCTTTGAGTTGCAAATTTAAACCGCAAAACCTCTGCATCTTGTAAATTAAAATACAAAGGATTTGATTTGGTGAGAGCACAAATTATGAAAAGGTACCCCAAAGTCATTCTCTACCACAAGCTCCTCTGCTGCTTCTACACTGAGCTTGGAGATTAACCCCCTCTACATCCTCACTTCCAGTTATGGAAATGAAGGTGACCTGGCTACGTGACATAACAGAAGTCAGACTTAGACATAGTGACTCACTTCTGCTGAATAGAACATGCCAGAACAAATGTGAAGTCACTTCTAAGAGTCCCCTTACAAATGAGCCTGGCTTCCATTTTGATACCATCTCCTGCCTCTTAGCTTGCCAGCCATAAGAGAAACTAACTGCCATGCTAGGAGGTGCTTTATGTATATGCAGACCTCATATGGCAAAAATTAGTGATGTTTATCCAAAAGCCTAGAAGGATCAAATCTACACAACCATCAGATGAGAGGACTTCAGAAACAGAATCTCTCAGTCAGTGTTGTGAGGGATTCAGTGTCAGCTAACACCTTCCTAAAGATTCCTGATCTTAAATACATATGAGATTTGTATATAATATACATGATATTATATACATAATATATGTACATAATATATATGTAATGTATACATATATGCACATAATGTAATATATATGTATATACACAATCATATACCCACTCTTGGCCATATGAATGCTTTTAAGGGTCTTGAAAGAGAACAACTTTACCAGAAACATTCAGAACTTAAGTCTGTCAAAACTTCCTGGAGTAATTTTAATGTCAGCTATGCTTTAGAATAACTGTTTTAAGCTATTTGTGGTTGGCTTTTGTTTGTCGATCTGAGCATATTCTTAACCATTATGACTTCTAAAATAAACTATTTACTAAATCATTCGTTACTCACCACTTCTGAATTTAATTCCTACTTTTCTTTTGTATTTAGCAAAATATTTTCATGACCCACAGGAGAGCCTGTACATTTTTTCCCTTGTTTATGTTCAGGTATTGATATTTTTATCTCAGGACTGTGTGCTTTCATTTGACTTTAATTTACTTTTTTCAATCAAGGCTAGGTTCTATCACTTGAGCCACACCTTCACTTCCTAATTTTTGTTGGTTACAGAAAAGAGACTATTGGACTTTTCTACCCAGGCTAGCTTCAAACTGTGACCTGCTATCTCAGTCACCTGAGTGGCTAGGATTATAGACTGCTTCTGTTTTGCTTTATTATAAGATGAAGTTTTTATTTCCTTCACTTTATTCATTTCAACCTGTAGTTTTTAAAATTTGGATTGCAGAAAAACACAATATATACCTTTCACAACAGCTGTACTTCTCCATGACATTGTCTTTGTAAATGCAGGCTAGGAATTAAAAGAAACGTCATGTTATGGAACAAGGTAAGGCACTATAAAAAGAGAGCATGTAAACTATTGCCTTCAAGTTAGTGAAAAAGATAACCATTGAAAGCACCACTTGGTGGTGAGTTCAACTTCCAAGTAAGCCATCCTTACTTCTCAGTGAAACTTGGTGAATTTTTAAAGACTCTGGCAAAGGTTTGTTCTTGTTTCAACTTTAAGTAATTTTTGACTTTGCAAAAGATACAAAGTACATGCGACCTAGATCCAGAAAAAAAAATCTAGGTTTTATTTCCTGGTTATTAATTTCTGGATGACATTAGTTTAATTCTACTTGTGTGCAGCTCAATTTCCTTATTTATAATCAAGAACAGTAACACATTCTTTACTTAATTATTATGAGAATTAAACACTAATAACAACCTCAAATCATTCTAGATATTTAGCTAGTACTTAACAAAAGCTAATTTCTACTGTTACTATTGTTAATGCTTTGGTCTTAAACAAAGGAGAGCAATCACATAAAATACTCCATGGTTTATTAACCAAGCATAAGAATAACAATCTTCTTCTTATTTTTAATTTTCTGGAAAATGCTCTTTAAAAGAGGAGCATAAATGTTTTCTAAACGCCTTTAAAGAAATTATTACCTTGTAAAAATATTGTGTTTAAATCTATGGTATCAATCTTGAAGAATTTGGGCAGAGATGGTATATAACAAGAGTAGACAGTTTAAGATAAGAGTCCACTGATGGCTTTAAAACTGTAAAAGAGCCTGGAGAAATTAAGGGGTACAGTAAATTTACATGAGACAAGGGACATGGGCTAATGAATCCCATGAATACATTTTATTAGGATTTACGTTTGCTCTATTTGGATCTTGCCAAAGTGAGATTTGCAGGATGGAGAGTAAGGTGTTTAACTGAGATTATACCTTAACAGTCAGAACCACAGGGACTTTCACAGGTGACATTCTGTAAGAGTTCCTCGAATTCCATTCCTATTCCTCATAAAATTAATCACAGCCTGGTCGGTCTCACATAATGGATCTGGAGATGAGAGTTGTGAACATGGCACAGCAATAAAAACCAATTGGAAGAAACCTGAATATACTGACAATGGATATAAGAAACAAAAGATGTGGTGGGAATTAGAATATTGTAATGGAGTTTAGATTTGCCCTTGGCACAAAAGGAAAATGGTAAAATGGACAAATTGGACACCCTCGAGAAGTTCCATTTTTAATAAGGAAGATGAAAATGGAAAGAATTATGCAGGTGTGTTCAGTGCTCTCAGGAAGGTGTATATAGGGTGCTAGGTGTAACAATGTATAATAAGCAAGTTTACGCAAAGCTGAAGGGTAGTGGAGTCTTTCCTAATACGTATAACTTTAAAGTTCAGATCTGAAGGCTGAAATGTTATTACTCAAAACTTTTGGAAGCCACGGGTCCCATGACAGCCTTTTGCTATAACGGAGAGTTACTAAGACAAGAGAAACCTGAACTGAAACAATTGGAAGCCATCTATCATGATGATTAAGTTCAGAAGAATTACAGGGAGACGGTGGTCAAGGGGGTATAGCTACAGGAAGTTATTATAGATGCAGAGCATGAAGCTATTAGAACAGATGTGAGTGAGCTTATGACCAAACCCACTTACAAAAAAGAAAAACAAAAGCCATCCTTACAAAAGGGATCTGGTTTTGTAATGGCATCTGGTCCTTTCTTCCGGCAATAGTTTTGTCTCAAGAACAGGATGACTAGCCAAGAGCTTTTCCTTTCTGATCAGTGTAATGTTGTGGCAACAAAATCTGAGCAGATAGAGACATCAGAAGAAAGCACAGATGGTCATAAACTAGACTTGGGGACTATGGGAAACTATAGCTGGAGCCAGCTACCTATTGCAGTGGAATTCACCCACTCATTGAGTTTCTAGCAGCAAATAATCATGTAGTGATTTCAGGACCAAGTGATCAGAACTGCAAAGTACAAAGAATATACTATTATTGTTTTTGCCATTCACATCCATTCTGAAGCACACCATTATTTTAGAATTGCCACACATATAAGCTAGCTTAAGTAATAGTCAAGAGTAGGATACTGAGATTGAGTCATTTCATCCCAAGATCATACAGTGCAAGATCAGACAGGGGAAATTTGTAAGTCTCACCTCTTCAGTATCAATGTTCTTAAGCATCTCAAACAGCAGACTTCATTGTTGTTTTTGGTTTAAAAAAATGGAGAAGCAAATTCTAATTATCCATGCTTGAGAAGCCTGAGAGGCTTTTACCACCAAAGGAGGTGAACTATTAAAGAATTATATGGACATCCTAGTTCTATAAGATGCTCTGGAAGAAAGGATGTCTGTAAATCTCAACTCACTCTGGTCCCAGACACAAGTTCCATTCTATAGCTCCTTAAGGTAAAGCTCTACAGATCAGCACTAGGCCATGTGGGACCAACTCATCAGATTATATGAGCATACTACAAAATAGTCCAAATCTTTTCTTGATATATTTAAGTAAAAATATCAGGGGTAAATATGAGGCACAGTTTTATAACATCTCTTGAAAACCTGAGGATGTGCGACTTACGTTATTTCTCATCATTATTGATATTGTTCTGTCACTTAGCATCATTATCATCATCATTTTCAATGTCCCCTTCATCACACCATCACACATCTTTCACCCCAACGTGAGGAATAATACATCTTACTGCTGTCGACATGGGGTCTCACAGAGTTAAAGTTTAAACAAGAATATTTGTCAATAAGCGCATTTCAGTAGAGTGCAGTATTTATTTAAAATACACATTAATGCTGGCGGGTTATTTATAATACATGATCAACATTCAAGAATATAAAACATGAATTTAAAATAAGGATGCCATCTAGCAAATGCCTTAAAGACATGTGAGGGGAAAGGAAATAGAATAAAATTAATAGCTATTGGATTTCTGAGTCAAAAGATGTAAAATTTCTAGAGATTTGTTGCACAACAGCATGAATATTTAATATTACTGAAGTACATACCTACACATGATTAGAATGATAGAGTTCCTATTATATAACTTTTATGACAATTTAAAAATACACTGTCATTGTTGGGTGCTAGTGGCTCAAGCCTGTAATCCTAGCAACTCAGGAGGCTGAGATTGGAGGACTGCAGCTCAAAGCTCCCTCAAGGAAGCAAATCCAGGAGACTCTTATCTCCAATTAACCAGCAAAATGCCAGAAATGGAGTTGTGGTTAGAAAGATAGCTAGCTGTGTGTTCAGTGCTGGCAAGTGGTAAAGCACCAGCCTTCAGCCAAAATTTAAAAAAAAAATTAGAGGACAGTGTCCAGAGCTTGAGTTCCCACTGACAGACACACAGACAGACAGACAGACAGACAGACAGACAGACCCCCCCCCCACACACACATACACATTAATACATTGCCATAAGAAATATATAAAGAATAAAAGCAAAATAAAGTCCCTGGTAGTTTAGCAAAAGGAAACCCCCAAGCACACAGATTTCTCATGAGAAAAACATATGGAAGTTGTAATTGATGATTCTTTTGCATGCTGTGATAGTAATATCTTTTCCTGTTTGTCCCCCGCTCCTTGCCTGCTTGAAAGTTCCTTACCTATGGAGCAATTTGTGCTTGCAACAAATAACCTTTCTTGTTCAGTGTTCCTAGGATAGAAGGTATTTATCCATTGAAGTATTAATGTTGTTTACAGGGAAAAAGTTCCGTCAGCTTTGCTTAGAGAACGTTTATGGGACTACCTTTGTGTCACTTTAGTCCTGCCAGCCTTGTACTTTAAGGTAGAATCAAGCTCATGGTTAAACTGGATTTTGGCCATGGGTAGCCAGTCTCAGGGGAAATGTCTTGCTGTGTGTTAGCTGCTATCTCTGACTAGCTCTGAGGGTTTTCATACAGAAAAAATAATTAAAATCAAAACAAAATTGATTATATATATATATATATGCACAACATTGCTGACCAGATGAGACCATGAAACTCAGAAGCAAACCACAAGCATTAGCACCAGCTCGATTTATCATCTTGCTCTCAGTATTACAAAAATCTTACTTTTCCTCCCCATAGAGAAGAGCTTTTCAAAGCAGGTTCCGTTGTTTTACTGACAAACGTATTCTGACATCTGAAGCAGCTGCCAGGAGACTGGCAGCAGTTCCTTTCTCATCCTGCCAGAAAGTTCCTTTCTTTTCAGTTCATTCTGTCCCTTTTGTATGCATACCTACATGTATCATGCACACCCAAATTCACTCATGTAAGAGTGTGTACATGTACTAGGCAAGATGCTAAGTTTGAGACTTGAAACTTCTAGGAACATCTCTTCCTGGCATCAAGACTGTAGTATCTTGTGTTGTCTGGAGATTGCCTTTGTGAGAAGCCAAGTCTTTAAGTAAACAGCTTTTATTTCATCTCTATTATTTATCATAACTGTGCTGCATAATGGGTGGAAGGGCTTGGGGAGAGGAAGGCTGGGAAAGAGAACTCTTCAGGGAGCAGTATTGGAGGATGCCAGCAGGAAATGGAATTAATTAATGCCTTAGTAGATTGTAGGTAGGGCAAATTTACCTACATACATCGACAGGGTTCAAGGATGCAAGGAATGTAGAAGACTGGTGGCCAAAACAGGAGCCGTTACCACACTAGTGAAGCTGAGAGAAAATGGATGTTATTGGAAAACAGAGGGAAATACAGCTGTGGGGAAATGGGTTGTCTTACAGGAGAAGTAAGTGTTGGGATGTGTCCCAGAGCAAGAAGAATTCACATAAGAATTCACATAAGAACTAACCTATTCTCTCAGTCTATATGTAGATTCCTCCATCTGTGTCTACTATCAGTTATCTCCAAGTTAGGAGTTCTCAAAGTTTGTCTCTATCAGTTATCTGAAAGGCTGATTGGAACACAGACCTCTGGTCCTCACCACCCAAGTTTCTGGTTTGCTAGCCTTGGGAAAAGGGAACACATTTTCCAGTCTTAAAAGAAATATTCCCAGATGATGGGGATGCTGCTGGTCCAGGGACTCCACTCTGAGAACCACTGATATGTAGGAAGTCATCCAGGAAGTGGCACTGTGGCTCAGAGTGGTAGAGTGCTATATTCTTGAGCAAGAAAGAGCTCAGGGACAGTGCTTGGCACAGAGTTCAGGCACCACAATTTTAAAAAAAAGAAAGAAAGAAAAAGTAGAGAAAGAAAAAAAAGCCATCTAGCAAAGGAACACAGGTTATATATTATTAAAGAGATCACCCTACTCAAGCAGATATAGAAGCAGAAAAGAGATATATTGTTCAGTCCAAAGGGGCCCAAAACAACACAGGGAGAAAAGTCATCAACAGGCTTAAAGAAGAAACTCAGAAGGCAAATGTTATCTGACATTGATAGGTTATATGTGTGCAGTCTAGAAGTAAAAAAAAAAAAAAGGCAGGAAGCATTCCAAGAGTAACTGGGAAAACTTAGTTATCTAAATGAGTGTGGGACATTTATCTTATTAATAAATGGGATGCAGAGAATTAAAATAATCAAATAATAAGGTTTGATTGTTTTCCTTTTGGTTGGACAGCTGGGATCTTTTTTTTTAATAACACACCAATCTGGGTAATTGAAAATGCCAGGTAGAGGAGAAATGAGATGAACTTGCCTGGTATCTGCCAACTGCCAGACATAGGGGGCTGTATTGATTCATTCAGTCAGTTCATTATATGAGAGACTCTAGGTGAGATCAGCAGGAAAACCATCTTCACGAGCAAGCCATGCTCAGATTAAATAGAAAATAATTGCCAGGAGTTGTAGTTCTAGTTACTCAGGAGGCTGATATGAAGAACGTCGTTCAAAACCAGCATAGGCAGGAAAGTCTATGAGACTTTTATCTCCAATTAACCACCAGAAAACTAGAAGTGGCACTGTGGCTCAAGTGGTAGCCTTAAGCAAAAAGAAGCCTCAGGACCAGCAAAAAAAAAGTAGAAAAGAGTTGTCATTTTAAGATACTAATACATTGGGCACTTTTGTTTTGAATTATGGGAAATGTTGCAATAACTGACACAGGATGTGATGTGTGTGTCTGGTTGTGTAAAACTCCCAAGGAGACTTTACTATGGAGCAAGGATTGAGTTCCACCGATCTATTTCTCCACTTCTTAAAACACTTGGACGTGTGCTGGAGTTATTTAGAAAGTTTTTAGCAATAATGATGACTGTGGAATTCAGAGTGGCTCTAAGTGTTACAATCCTTATCTAGCATGTACAGGGCCATGGTTTTAATAACACCATCCTCCTCCAAATGACTATTGGACCATCTCCCACAAATCCCCAAGATTGTAAGCAAAAGAAGGAACTATAGTTGCTGGAATTATGCAGCAAATGTGAGGGGTACTGCTCTTAAAGGTTGGTTTTGTGTTGACACAGAACTGTAATACCATCTAATCTAGTTCTAGAAAAACTACAAGAGCAAAATTGAAGAAAAAAATGATGGAAATCTATTGGGACCATGAGCTGGCTATGCACACATCTTTTGGGCCCTTTTAAATAAGAACTTAAAACTCTTGAGTTAAATAACACTTGAAATGACAAAGGTGGGATCTTCAGATTAACCTCAAACAGAGTGAATTCTCTAGACCTATGGTTACCAGATATATCAGGAAGTGTCCACCATTTGTTGTGTAAAGACATCCCAGAATTTTCTCTTGAGAAGTATGGTTTCAATCTGGAAATTGAGAATATTCACATTACAAAAATGAAGATACGCAGAGTTTTGGAAAGTTTCGAAGTTCTTAGTAGCATGACTTCCTTTCCACACTAGACAGTTATCTTCATAGAACAGAGGAACACGTGCCATTTCCTTTATATGATCCTGTCTTCCATTCCATTTTCCATGCTCCATATATCACTCCCCCCCAAAAAGACTGCTTCATTGTGTAGGCTAGTTACTGGAGGCAAAAGTGTGTTTTGCCTGCTCAGTTTATTCCTTTCTTGTCTTTCCATTAGATTACATTTGACTGTTTACATTTCTCTCATGTTACAATTTGAAAGTTTACATGGACAGATTTTCCTTCTCCATCTAGACTGTAAACTTCTCGAAGCCAGAAACAACATATGAACTTCCTTGAAATCTCAAAGAGAAAAATCAACACACAGTCAGATAGAGAAGTTTGGAATGCTTAATGAATATTCACAAGCACACAGAGGAACTACTTCGGAGAGAGTGGTGATCTGTGTGCCTCTAATAGGTGTCCTCGTAATTATTATCTGTTCTCAAAACTGAACAATGACTCTGGAGCTACCCCAGTACATCATTTTTCACACATAGAACATGAGACATAAAAATTATTTCTGAAGGAGATGATTCCCACTAGTGTTTCCTGATGGCTTTCTGTGCAATGTACATGCAAGATGTCCAGTTCTACTCAGGCTTTTCTAAAAAATCATTTAATTAATCTAGTTCTGCATCTTTTATCACTTTTTACACAACCGTAGTTCCTAATCTATCATTAGGCCAAACGACAACAACAACAATTGTTATTATTATTTCCTTAGATATTAGCGTGGTATACTCCTGATTTATACACATGCAGAAAAATTTTACTAATGAAAGAAGGAGCTGAAGTAAGGATATGACAAATTGCTTTGATACCGGATGATATAAACCTTAAGTAGTCTGATAAATATTTCTGCTTCACCAGGAAAACTGAAATCATGCAAACAGGTTAAATACGTGCTCTCTGATAAATAGAGACAATCACCCGCATATATTCAAGAAGAGACGCAAAATCATTTTCACATTACACTGAAATGTCTCTATAGGACAAAAGACTTCGAAGAAGCCCTTTCAAAAAGAATGAATATATGAAAGCATTTAGTATCACTAGTGGTTTTTTTTTGTGGAAACATCTTTGGAACAATGATTTTAAATAATTAATCCCCCAATTTATAATTAATTGGTTTTCTAAATTCTTTCGGCATGCTAATTTTCAAGGCAGAAGACTGAAGTCTTTAACAATGCAAGTCCCCAGGGTTTCAAATTCATTAACACACAGAACACTTTTCCCCCTAGCTTTCCTCCCGAACTAATAGGAATAAATGACAAGAAATACAAGTTGAGGGGTCAATGTGCTTGTGTCTGTGTATGCGTACAAGCCAAAGGATGGTACTCTCCTAGAATCTCAGGGAAATGTGCTCCAAGTCAGCAAGCAAGCTTGGAACCTGAGAAAAAAGGCTGTGCCCTTGTCAGTAGACATCTGTCATCTCAGGCATTCCGTTTTATGTGGTGTAATTAATTTATGTTTTCTTTTAAATAATAAACATCCTTCATTTGGTTTCCCTTTGTTGATCCCCTGCCTCCTCAAAATGCTCAAACTCCATGTTTAATCCATTTACTTTAAACTTTATTATGTTCCTTGTCCCTAACATTGTAAACATTGCTTCAAAAGCCAGGTGCTGGTAGTAACTGCCTGTAGTCCTTACTACTCAGGAGCCTAACTCTGTGGATCAAGGTTCAAAGCCAGTCCAGGCCCAAAATTCGAAGGGATTTTACCTCCAATTAACCAGAAAAATGTTAGAAATGTATTGTGGATCAAGTGGCAGAGCACAAGCCTTGAGCAGAAAAAGCCAAACAAGTGTGTGAGGCCCTGACTTCAAGCCCTAGTACCAAAAGAAAACAAAAACCAGAGTTCAAAGTTTTAGCACTAACACCATTTCAATAAATGCACAAAGTAATTCTTAAAAATAAGTAAGTACGCATTATATTAGCAAGACTAGATGTAGAGCTCTTTATATATTTTGGTTCCAAGTTCATACATATATATAATATAATATATGTATATATATAATACCCATTTTTAATACTTATTTATAAGCATGTGTCTCTTATAATCTTTCACGACTTGTTTAGTAATTCTTTATTGCTTCATTATTTAGTTTTACCTCTCAACTCAATAATTCGGCCTACAATATTTCTGAGACTTTTGGGTTTAACCTAACATCTTATTTTATAAATGATTATATGTTTAAAATAAACATGTCTTCCAGCATTTGTTTATTTACATTTTAGCATTAAAAATCTATTAGGCCATATGAAACTTATAAATCATATTAGTCATATTCATTTTGATTAGTCGTATTATCAAGTTCTTTATTGCACTTGAATTGTGGTTTGGGCAAGTTCTCTTATTCCTATTAGTTCTGCAAATTGTCTTTATTTTTTTTTGGTCTGGTCATGGGGCCTGAACTCTGGGCCTGGGCGCTGTCCCTCAGCTCTTCAGCTCAAGGCTAGCGCTCTACCACTTGAGCCACAGTGCCACTTCCAGCTTTTTTCTTTTTTCTTATGTGGTGCTGAGGAATCGAATCCAGGGCCTCCAGCATGCAAGGCAAGCGCTCTACCACTGAGCCACCTCCCAGCCTCTGCAAATTGTCTTTTAGTTTTACATGTTAGTTAAGATACCACATTGTAAAATGCATACAAAGGAATAAAATTAATGAAAAAAAGGAAAGTAACAATGCTTCAAAAACACTGGAGGTAGCCGGGCATCCATGGTTCATGCCTGTAATCCTAGCTACTCAGGAAGCTGAGATCTGAGGATTGCAGCTCAAAGCCAGCTCCGGCAGGAAACTCCATGAGACTCTTATTATCTCCAATAAACCACTCAAAAAACCGGAAATGGCACTGTGGCTCAAGTGGTAGAATGCTCACCTTGGGCTGAAGAGTTGAGGGACAGCGCCCAAGTCCAGAGTTCAAGCCCCACGATGACAAAAAAAAAAAAAAAGGAAAAGAAAAGTAAAACACCAGATGTCAAATAGTAGAAATGGTGGAGGTGTTAGGAATGTGGCATCTACTGTAGATGAGACTTGATGTTGGCATGGGACAGTGTGGTGAGAAGGAGTGTTTATCTCACAAGGCGATTGTCGACATTAGTGAGATAATTTCTATGAAAACCTATGTCATTGTAGGTACTCCTAAAGAACTAATTCTACTGTTACTGTTAGACATCTAATAATTTGATTACTTTTTATGAAGCTTCTTATGAAGCATTAGTATTTGAGCCATTATTTGTAGTTTGTTAAACAACTATTATGTTGGCTGAAGCGAGCTTAACGGACTTCCAAATAATAAGTGTGACAATTTTCATTTGCCATGTAATATGCAGAAATAATATTAAAGCTCATTAACTATTTATTGAAATCATAACATAGTCTGCTGCAAAGACTGTCAGGGCTGTAACCTCTCTTCCAATAATTATTTCTGTGTGACCTTGGGCAAGTTATTTAATTACTCTGTGCCTCAGTTTCATCCCTGTGCAAAGTATAAGGAATCAAATTACTAGGTAGAGGGAGTTTTATAGAGGATTAAATCAATTAATTCCTATCAAGCTTTTACATGGTACTGCCAACATGTCTAATAAGTATATAAGTATATTTTCATCAGACCATTTAGCCAAAATTGAATAAAGAGAAATACAAAGTATGGCCTCTGGAAATCAAATAAGATTTTTTTAACTAAGAAATTTTGCATACATGTGTAAAAATAACAATCCTGAGTGATGTCTTAATTTGGTTTTGTACCAAGCACATAATAAGTTATAGAGCACATATAAAACTAATCAATTCACATTTGTTGTCACTTGATTACTGTGTAGGATTTTTTTCATTCTTAATGAGCACTTTGGATGAAATTAAAATACAAGGAAACAGGTGGGTTCTCAAATCTTAATAAATGGCAGGGTAATGAAGCTTTCGTCTTCCAATTTCATTAATAAATTATCCCCTTTTGGTCCAAGAACAGTAATAGCTTTTGGTAAATAATCCACCTGCCAATATGTGTCAAACATTTTGCATTAAATTGCCATCATTTGGATTACAGATGTAGGCAGTTCAGAAACTCAGATATTTTCCCAGAAGCAATGTGCAACTCAGCTCAGAAAGAGCATGATTGTTTGGAAGAACTGATATGAATGTATTAGAACACATTTCACAAAAGTCCTAGTTTTCATTCTTGCTCAGGGCTGGGCAATGCTAATAAACTGTCTTGACTAAAAAGGCTGTTTCCTTTCCTTTCTCCTATGCTTTGTATGTGAAAATTTATGGGAGAAAAATTTTTCCACTGACTGTAAGAGAGTTTTAGAATTAACCCTTGGGTTGAAACAGAGCATGTGGCTAGTAAGTCTTCACCATCGCCTCCAGTTCCCTTGTCAATCATCAATCATATCAGTTGTCAAAACCTGACTAAACACTACAACCACAGAGACAAAGTTTGGGCACCAATGGACTTGGGTCTCACAATTCTTTCTATTAAGGTCTTATCAGATACTAAGAGTTTCTGAGACGTGCCAACATGCCCGCCATCTCTGCCATGTCATTCTTCTACTTTTGTCCATTTTCTATACCTATGAAATCATCCATTAAGACAGATGGAGGTAATCTTCAGGAAAGGCAAAAGGACAGTCTCATTTCACTAATCCATGACTCCAGACAGCAGCAACCTCTGCTCAGGGTGAAGGTGTTTGATTTCTTGTGTTCTCACCTTTCCTCTTCTCTTCTCAGTGGCCACTATCTTAAACACCCATTAAATCCAGGCAACTATTTATCTTGTAACATGAACACCTGTGTCTCGACTATTCGACCAAGACAGCCAGCCACCCGATTTCACATACCATTGACCACCAAATAGACAACATCATTGTCTCGAGCTATAAATTTTACACATGCACCCTTAGTAGTATAGCGTATATTTCTAGTGGCAGGACCTACCAAGAATTGAGTAAGGGAAACAGAAAAATTCTTAGAATGCTTGAGCTTCATATTAGAGAAGTCGTATAGCATTGCATCAGAGAAGCAGACTCTCTGGTTTTGTACCAAGAGAGCTCCTGGCTAGATCTCCACTATCCTGATTCCTTAATCTCCTCATTTTTAAAATGGGATCCATCTTGGAGTCTTCACCAGTCTGTCACATAGGATTGTTACGCCACTTGAATTCAATTCAATTCAATGAAGTGCCAACCAATCTATCCCCCATGATGAATTAACTATCAGGTTAGAAGAAACAAAGTGTTGTAGCAGAATGACAACAGCAAGAGGAGATCATTATTATTATTATTACTTTCCCGAGTATCACAGATGATAGAATACATATACTATGGGACAAAATTTGTTTAAATCCCAAATCTCTGCTTTTCCTTTTGCCACTTGATCACCAAAAAATAAAATTTCCATTTCTGTAAAATTCTGAATTGTGTTGGTTGGAATATAGGTTATGGAAATTAGGTGTTAGAAATACTCCTGGGCACATCCGTTGGAAGAGATGTGCTACTTTGTAGCTCATTCTGACACAGAAGCAGGGCTGTTATACATGTGGGCCAGTGTTACCGGTGCTGTGCTCACCACCTGTGAACACAACACATAGACAAAGAGATTTGTACACCTAGGCCTTTCAGAACCAATTGTGATCTTAATGGGTTTTAAATGACTCTGCCCTGTATTTTCTTCATCAGTATTTCTCTCACTGTGTAAATGCCTTTTACACTGAAGAAAGAGTTAGTGACGCGATGTATCTTTGCTTATCAAACAAAGAAGGGAAAATTTCCACCTAATAATCATATTAGGTAAGAATACTTGCGATGATTATCTTATATTGATTTAAATGTTAGTGATTCATGAAATACCTTGATAGTAATTAAATGCTGGATCTTCTTGTTTTAATCATTCTGACACCCTCTCACTCAGTCTCACTCAGTTGTCCTGGCTGACCTGGGACTCCTGATGCTCCTTCCTAAGAGCTGGGATTTCAGGCATGCACGACTGTGCTTGGGTTAAATTTAGATGTTTCCATTGTTAGAGTTAATGTTTGTGTACTAGGTGGCAAAGAATATTAAAGTGTCCTCATTTATGTTTTCTTAGTCTTCTCGAAATCATAGGCAGCAGGTGCCATTATAATCCTAGTTTGTACAAATGAAAAACCAGGCACTGAGAGATTAAACTGAGGCACTGGCTGGAGTTCACATGTCAATAACTTTTCTTAACGCCTCTTGACATTTTTCTTGGAGGTGGTAAGAGGGTTTGAATGCAAGGGTTTGAGGCAGTCTGAAACCGAGCCACACTTCTAGCCCATTTTCTCTGCTGGTTATTTTTGAGATATGCTTTTGCTTCCTGTCTAAGTGCATTCTTGTACCATAACATACCTATTTAGGCATCCTTCCATATATGAATGAGAGGCATGATCTACAAAACCTCGCTTGTGTCCTTTGAGATGGAGCCTTGTAGACCTTTCTGCCTCAATTGACCTCGACTCATGATCCTCTCGATGTTAGCCTCCCAGGATTACAGGTGCAAGCCATTGGTGCCTGTTCTCACACACTGCTTTATTTAGTCACCACAAAGTTTTGCTCTACCACTAAAAATAATAGTCCATGTATTGTCCTTACACTTACTTGTTTAAAATAACACTTTCACTATCAACATTCAAAGTAACATTTGAAATATCAGTACTTCAGAGTGAAATAATCAACAAATAGAGGGAACACATATATAACGTGTCCAGTGTATGTACCTATAAGAAACTACCTGAGACTGAGAAACATCCCAAAGAAGTTCCTTCAGCTTGCAGCTCTGGAAATTCAACAGCCCAAAGCTGGTGGAGGGTCTTTTGTCAGCTGTCTGGAGGCCTCACCAAACAACCAACAAGGACCACATACACGCTTTCGAGTATGCCTTGCCTCTCTCGCTAGTCTCATAAAAAAGCCACAAGTGTTCAATCATGAGGACTCCATCCTGATGACCTATTCTCATCCTTCTCATATGCCAAAGGCCTGATCTCTAACCATAAAATAGTTGGGTCAAATTTCCATCCTTTTTATGTGTCTTGCAGTACGGAAATAATTTCAACATCCTAATCAATGTGAGATGCATTCCAACTATACAAAAACGCCCCCTCTCCCCAGTTACAGATATAGTCACAGTTATAGGTATAGACATAGATGTAATTATTTCAGTAGGGTGAAGGATTATTGAGGTTTGTTTGTTAAATGCTATTCTGTCCCTTTTCCTGTGACACTTGACCTATTAGTGGATATGATAAGGTAACTGCGTCCTCACCCATGTCACCATGCAAGGGACACAGGTGATCCACAGTAATTGAACACTCTTGATGGGTAATGGCTCTCTTTAGAGTGGCTGATAAACCTAGGTGACTGGAAAAGCATTGCCAACATTCTAGTTCTGACAAACACATTTCTGTGAGCTCTTTTTCAATAGAAGAAAAAATAGTATTTCTCTCGCTATGCAGTAACAGATCTTCTGTGAGCTGAATGCATGGTAGAATGGAACAAGAAGGAGAGGGGTTTGAGGGTTTTCTTCTGTGTATATGCTTAAGAATGGACTCCAAATTCAATGAAACAAAACCATAAATCCAGAACTTAACCTTGGAAGCAATAGTATAACTGATAAGCTCTTTTTTAGACAGTTAGAAATTTGTACCCATGACAATAGAATCTAACTTCATCCTAATGTACCAGTGTTGAAATCAGCTACCAAAAATGTAGAAACTGACATCCCTGCACGTATCTATATTGTTATTCTTCCTCTTTGGTTCAATCTAGGCACTCATGAAAGAAAAAGTAATCAATATGGAAATATAAAGAAATGAGTTATAATCATAAATCTTCTATACCTGCCAAGTTTAGACAGTGATTAAATACTGAAATAGATTCACCTCACTGAAAATAAAAAAAAAATGGCAACGATCATTTCAAAGGAAAAGAAGTACTGGCTGAGAAGTTTTCTTAATAGTTCCAAAGCTCTAATAAGTAAAATGACATACTGTAATATTCTAAATGACCCATTCTGCAATATTATGGTGCTGGCATGATAAATTGCTTTATAAGATGCTACTATCCATCACATTGCTGGCAAGACAATGTCATTTTAAAATAATTATTTTTACCTATGCCTACCGATCAATGTTATAAAAATGAAGACTTGTCTACTAATATTTGTAGGATAGATATTCGCACTAAATGTGGAAATTAAAATGTGTTGTTATGTCACCTACCTATAGCGACCTTTGATATGTTTTGTGGTTTAATTTTAAAATGTACCTCGATATCTGCCATCTGAATGACATCTTGACCCTGAGCTGTCAAAATGACAGCAATTTGAGGAAGCTTCATACTCATTATTTCAAAGTCAACAAACAACAAAAAGCATATATAAGTATATAATATTATATACATGTATAATATGTAATATATGAATATAATATGAACTATACAAATATACTATATACATATATATATATATATATATATTTCTCTTTTTTAGGAGCACATGGGACCAGATCAGGTTTATCCAATAGCTTTCCATGTGATACATTTTCAATGTGAATGTGTTATGATTTTGTGTTGTATTGGGTCCATGGCTAAGGTTTGGATTTTGAATGTTCCTGTAGACTCACATGCTGGAGACTTGCCCTGAAGGTGGAGGTAGTAACTTTAGGAGGTAGGACCCAATGGTTCCAATGGGAAGTCCTGAATTAGGAAGGTGGTAACCTTGGAATACACTCCTTAGGGGACTCTAGCAGTTCTCATGGGAAACTGTTATTAGAGGCTGGGTTTGACCTTCCCTATCTCTCTTGCTTTGGCTTGAAACACAGTGTTTCACTTTTTCCTCCAAGTACAGCCACTATTGCCTTGTACAGCATGAAGGGATGGCCACAAAGTCTGTGCTATGATGTTCAAGCTTCTAATCTATAAAACTGTGAACCAAATAAACCTTTCTCTTTAGAAAGTTATCCACCTTGGGTATTTCACTGCAAAGTTGACTCATACATCAGTATATAATAAAAGACATAGAGAAGAACTTCATTAGCTCTTGGTCCTTCAATTTCCTTTTCTCTTACCTTTTTCCTTTTCTCATTTCTTCTCTTTTCGAGTAATGCAAGTTTTTAATTTTTAAGTAGAGTTGAACAAAGTCAACATCTGTATCAAAGTTTTGTAAGGGAGCATAGTGGAACCAAGGATGTTTTCCAACCAAAAGTGCCTGGCATCTTTATTTATGAGGTTCTGCCCTAGAGTGTGTCACAAAGAGAACATCCATCCAAAAGAGTGGCTGATGAGGCCGCTAAGGCCCAGCTGGAATAGAAAAGTGGATCACACCCAGGGATCCTGTATATGATCAGGGTTTTCAGTTCAAATAAGCTGAGGAGACCATTTGTGTAGATATAGGGTAGAGGCAGAGATGAGGCATTAATTGGATATTTATTTTTACTGTAAAAGAACTGAAGACACATATATGAATAACAGGGAAATTTATTGGGGAAAAAGAGTTCAATAGAGTTCAAATGCCAGCTAGATGGAATTCTTAATATACAAATCTGGGATGATATATCTTCTCAATAGATTAAGGTAGCAACTGATTGTAAACAACTAAACAAAACAGGAGGTCAGACATTCATTCCAATAAAAAAGAATTAGCTAAGCTTTTGTGTGGAAAGGAAGGATTTAAATGCAATTTTTAAATACTTCTCAATAAAATAACTAGTAATTATGGAATGAAGGGTAACTACATTTAAGAAAATGACAGATGCCATCTGAATAAACTGGTCAAAACAGACAGAACAAGACAAAGAGAAATCAGAATAAGTGAAGATGTAATAGAAAGAACACAGAATGACCAAAGATTTGTCACCTAAATTTAATCACAAGGAGTTCTTCCCCACATCCAAATTAAAGGATTATTTTGTTTTGTTTTCCTTTTAGTATTAGGGGCTATGCTCAAGGCCTCACACGGCTAAACAGGCATCTTACCTCCAAGCTATACCCCCACTCATTTTTCCCTCTCTGGTTAATTTTGAAATATTGTTTTTGTGTCTACAGCCATACCACCTTGAATACACTCGATCTCGTCTGAAATATTGTTTTTGTGACTGGAGTAGCCTGAACTTTGATCCTCCTATTTTTCTCTACTTCTCATGGCAGATGAGGTGACATACATAACTTTTATATCCAACTTCTACCACTGAGATAAAGTTTTATAAACTTTACTGTCTGAGTTATCCTGGTACCATGATCCTCCTACATGAGGAGGATGATGGATGTAAATCACTGACATGTGGCTAAGAGAGAGTCTTAAAAAGAAACTTCTCAATGATCTTCACAAGTGTTAGTGTTATAAGATGGAAGAAAGAAGAAGCCACTCCTATCTTAAGAAATTAAAGAGATAGTATAGCTAAGTATGGTTTGTGATTCTAAACTAGGAGCTCTCCCTCTCAGTATACTAGTGAAGCCATGAGTATAATTTACATGAGAAGCAAGGATTATATGGCAGCCATGGATTACATAGACGATGCTGGGGAAAGTCTTTGTTTAAAGGCTATTCGATGGTAGCATGTACAGAGACAACAATTTACTCCCAGATCGTTTAGGAAAAATTTCCTGTTGTTCTTGTGAGATTTGTGTAAGTCTGTGATCATACTAAATTTTGATTTTTTTCTGCCTCTTCTTTTTTGTTGCTAGAGATTGAAACCAGGCCTTCATGCTAAACAGTTGCTTTATCACTGTCCTGAATGATCTCAAACATTAAATCTTTTTTTTTGGGGGGGGGGGAGGGTCTGGTCGTGGGGCTTGAACTCTGGGCCTGGGTGCTGTCCCTCAGCTCTTCAGCTCCAGGCTAGCATTCTACCACTTGAGCCACAGTGCCACTTCTGGCTTTTTTCTTTTTGCTTATGTGGTGCTAAGGAATCGAACCCAGGGCCTCATGCATGCAAGGCAAGTGCTCTACCATTGAGCCACCTTCCCAGCCATCATCTTTAACAACACACCTGTATTCTCCCACTTTACTCACAACGACTCTGATTTATTTTATAATATCTGAATTTGAATTGATGGCATAGATTTCTACCATCCTAGAGAATTTCTATGTAATCCAATTATTTTTCTAACTTACTTTATATCACTTTGTGATCCATTTACATATCATACCCTGGGACCTAAGAGTAACATGGAAAATCAATTGTTTAGAAAATGAAGTTCAAGCCTTGCACGGCAATATACCATTTCTGTATTTGGCTTCAAATGTACTTACTTTATTCTATTTTAGAGTTAAATCAGATAAAATTAAAATACTATTTATATATTCTCTAGACGTCAACTAAACCCCCAAGCAGCTTGCCACAAAGAAATTTTAATTAGCTTGATGAAATCTGCCTTTTAAACAGTTTGAAATCTGGAGATCCAAGAAAATGATCACCCCCAGCTCCTCTCTCTTTCCTTTTAAAAAAAATCCCAAAGAATTAAACTGCTTTGTTTGAGAGGAGCAGAGGAGAGGTCTCTGCCAGCACAACACAATTTGCATGCAGCCCAGCTTCCCCACAGTTATCTGGGCCCTACTGCGTGTGTGGGTTCTGGATTACACAGCAGCCAAGGTGGGCATGATGCTGGCATGTGAATAATGGCACTATGGCAGACAATATGGATTATTGGCATTATAGATTACACAATGCCATCTCAGACAATGAGGCGTGCCTAGCACATGTGTGCTGCAAAGACACAACCTTATCACATCACAGCGGATTAATGCGGATTTCCTTTTTCAAAGCAGAGTTCTGACCAGGGTTGGGAGCCAAGTTCTTTTTGAACCGTGTTTCTGCAAAGACTTCATTTCAGACACCTTGGGCTGGAGCAGCATGTAAATTGTCAGGGAAAAAAAAATATATTGCTAGCCTGAAGCTACCAATACAGCCAGTTGTACAGCCAAATGTGCAGCGTGGGCAAGCCAGCTGTTTTCTCGGCCTAAGGAATTTCCATGGGGTAGCCCTGCTAGGAACAGCCACCAAGCCTTACATCGGTGCTTTTATGCTGCGATAAAACTCAAGGCTTTCTTGGAAGATTAAACAAAGGCGACCTAGTATTTTATATGTTTCTCACCTCTTTCCTATGTGTAAGTTCCAAATATTGAGAAGAACCAGACGACATGAAGCTGTCCCACATTTCATTGTATTTAAATACTATAAAATTAGGGAAGAGACAAATCATCTGCTTATAAGAAAACAGTATTTTTTCTTATGTTTCAGGAACAATAGAGCCATGAGTGCAGTGAGAGCTATTTGACTCATTGTCATTGTATCTGTCAGCATATGGAAAGATTCCCTAGCAGATTTTTCACATGAAATGTGCCAATTTCGAAGGCTGGGAGTTGTGGCACACACTTGGAATCCCAGCCCTTGGAAGGCAGAGGAAAGAGAATGCTAAGTTCAAGGCCAGCCTGTGATACATAGTGAAATGCCACCTCAATAACTCAGAAAGGGAGGTGTGTGTGTGTGTGTGTGTGTGTGTGTGTGTGTGATGGGGTTGGGAGGGGATGATCAGAAAAGAGGAGAGAAATAAGAAGAGAAGAAAGAAGAGGAATAGGAGAAGGAAAGCAAGGAGGAAGCAGCAGAAACAGCAGGAGGAGGAGGAGAAATAGAAGCCCAGCAGCAGCTCATTTCTTGGGTAGAAATGATTTTATGTTCTTCTATGCACTAAGATCCTTATTCTTAATTTTGGAGGAGGTTAATCCTGAGAAGATGAAACTTCATGAGAGGAAGATAAAACCATCTCAGTGTTTCCATGGGAACATGGATTTCCCCAGAATCCTCCCACCATGCCAGAACAGTCAAGACCAAGGATTTATTACAGCATCATTCCTTCTTCTTTTGACCTCGATTCATTCAAAAATATCTATTCTATACCTACTATGTATACAAGGTGGCAATGCTGAATATACAAACACCAAGGAACAACATCGCTCTCTTAAGAAGGTATGGGTCTGTTTGGTGCTGACACAACAAAATGTTTGATGCCAGATGATGTATAAAGAAAACAGAATTATTTCCAGAGGACCTGAGTATCACAGTGCTGGTACCCTGCTCAGTCACAGTGTGGAAGAAGTACACAAGGAACTGGCCACATGCAAACATGTCCATGAGTTGGTGTTACTCCATAACAACCTATTCTTGAGAACTAACTCAGACCTGAGACATATCCTCCTCTGTGAGGCCCACATGAATCCATTCATGAGATTGGTACCTCTATTACCTCATTTTCTCCCACTGGGGCCTATCTCTTAGAGATACCATCACCCCTATACCAGTACCCTAGAAACATATTTTGGAATTGTGGGACAAACCACATCAAAATCATCACAGTGAAAATAATAGAGACTGCCAAATAATGTGGCATGTACTATTAAATGCAAAGCAAAAACAAGTATGAATTTGGACCCAGAAAATACTCATAGTATTGATAGGGGAAAACATACGATATTGAAATGCAGGTCTAGTAAAGTAATATAGACAGGAAATCTAGCTAGTAAGAGAGCCCAGGTATGTAACTTCTCATGTGTGTTTGAAAAGTGGTGTGTTGCTGTCTTTATTTGAATCCTTTGGCCTGAGCTCATTGTCCATATTCATTGTCTTCTTCCTTCTTAAAATCTAAGTAATAATAAAATCTTGTCA
Organism: Dipodomys spectabilis; assembly: GCF_019054845.1. Taxonomy (NCBI): domain Eukaryota; kingdom Metazoa; phylum Chordata; class Mammalia; order Rodentia; family Heteromyidae; genus Dipodomys; species Dipodomys spectabilis. The sequence continues at coordinate 34,472,040 of NW_024870731.1, read as the reverse complement.
TTTTTAAATTACCGTTTCACCAGTGCTAAGTGTTTTGCATGCATTACCTCATTAATCTTTCAAGATACGCCGCTAGCTAGACATTTCTATTCCTAACATGGAGAAAATGGAAAGCGGGGTTAAGGATGCTTACAGTTTCCACTGATTTTATGACTAGTGAGAATCACAGGTAGGTTCACCCTGGCCTTGTGACCTTTATTAAAATAGTGGGATTGGACTCACATCTATGAACCCACCTATTCTGGAAGCTGAGATCTGAAAATCACAGTTCAAATCCAGCTTGGACAGACAAATTGGAGAGATTCTTATCTCCAATTAACAAAAAGTCAGAAGTAGAAATGTGGCTACAATGGTATAGCACAAGCTTCAGGAAAAAAATCACCAGTTTCAATCTTATTCTCTTAAAAACAATAACTTGCATACTTAATTTTCATCCAAATTGAGCTGCTACTGTTTGTGATTAGCACTAAGCTATTTGAGTCAAAACTTTTGTTTTACTAGATAAAAGAATTGCTGAAGAATGTGTTAAAATGCAATTTCCCCACTTCCAGTTGTTCTACTAAATAAGAAATGTATCAGATAGAATTCATGAAGCTACACTTTTGCCAAATAATCAGATAATTCTAATGCAGTTAATCTATGGAAGTTTATTAATTTGGCAATTTCAGAGAATAGATTGCTACATGGTTTGCAATGCCCCCAAGTAGCTCAGAGATAGGTGCTTCTCAATCAACTTCAAAAATAAGGCTTTGGGTTGTGTGCCCATGGCTCACTCCTGTAATCCTAGCTACTCAGGAGGCTGAAATCTGAGGATTTTTTTTTATTTTACATCAACTTTATTCTCAGAGCAACCTGTGTGAATTAAAGCCTCACATTGCCAACTGTTGTAGTAATCATATTCCTTCTTACATGTACCAAAATCTCATATCAGCAATGAGTTCTGGGTTGCAAAAGAGGATTTACTATGGCAGGCAGAAGCAAACCTGGGCAGGAAAGTACCTTTGAGATTCTTTCTCCAAATAACCACTCAAAAACCAGAAGTGGAACTGTGGCTCAAAGTGGCAGAGTGCTACCCTTGAGCAAAAGAGCTCGGAGACAGTGCCCAACACCTGAGTTCAAGCCCCACAACTGACAAAAAAATTAAAAAAATAAAAATCATGCTTTGTCTTGTACATAAGTTTATCTGATCTGAGGAATGGAAAGGAAGCATAGAACGAACGGGTATCACAAAGGGTGAACCAATTCAGCAGTGAGACTCACTAGACACTGTTGGAAATGAACTGTACAACTTGGCAGGGAGGAGAGTCTGAAGGAGAAAAAAAACTGGGAGAAAATAAGGGAAGGGGTGACATTGTTCAGAAAGAAATGTACTAATTGCCTGATTACCTGTAACTGTAACACCTCTATACATCACCTTTAACAATAACATTTAAACTAAAAAAAGAAAGGCCCTGCCCTCAAAATACATGTAGCTAAATTGAAAAAGAGCGAAAGAAATCAGGCTTTTCAGACTGGGTACAGTAGAACATGCTGATAATCGCAGCATTCAACAATCTGTGCTGGAGGGTGATGAGTCTGAGGTTTGGGTAGGCTACACAGTAAGACAATGGCTTAAAAACCTGATTCTTTGTCTATTGTTTCACCATTTATTTACTGAATTCATACTATGAGCCAGATCCTAGCAAGAGGATTGTAGCAAAAAAACAGAATTGATGAAAAATCAACTACAGATCACATTTTAGTTATAAAAACAAAACATAGACAAAAATACAGTACAAAAGTGTTTGATGTGCCTACGTACAAAGAAGTCCATAAAACATTGTGAAATACTAGAGGAACCTTTGAGGTAGGTTTCATGATTGAATCATCAGCCAAGACCTCTCAGAGGTGACCTTGAAGCTGAGATTTCTGAGCTAAGAAGCAGGCACACAAGGAAAGGTACTGGAGAAGAGCAGAAGCACAACACCACCTGGTGCTGGATGGAAACATGCTTTGTATATGTGAAACACAGTTTAGAAAATGTCACAATGGGGCTGGGAAGGTGGCTCAGTGGTAGAGCGCTTGCCTTGCATGCATGAGGCCCTGGGTTCGATTCCTCAGCACCACATAAGCAGAAAAAGCCAGAAGTGGGGCTGATGCTCAAGTGGTAGTGTACCACCCTTGAGCTGAAGAGCTGAGGGACAGCACCCAGGCCCAGAGTTCAGGCCCCATGACTGACCAAAGGAAAAGAAAAAGAAAAAAGAAAATGTCACAATGCAGGGGACCAATGAAAGAGAGAAAATGAGGGAAAATTGTGCAACATTTCATTTCCAGGTTGGATTTACTCTATGTGTAACTTGAGTGGGTTAGAACCAAAGCTACCATATGGCTAGCTTTTCAATGTTCTGGAAGAACAAATGCAAAGAATGTATGGCATTGGATGGAACTGTAAGCTATGATCATCTTATAGCAGGCCACTTAAGTCCAGTCTCATTAATAAATAATCAGGTTTTGCCTTCAGATATTGGTCCAGATTGTATTTGGATACAGTTAGAATCCCAATTTGATGAGTGTGTTCATGTTATTCATGAGTTCATAGGTCTCCATCCTGGTAACTGCCAACCAGAGGTAGTGCAGAAGGCCTTGTTTCTTCTTCGCATTTCTCTATGGAAACCTAGAGCCAGGATTGACTTTGGCCTTGTACCAGATGGTCTCAGAATTGAAGATCCCAAATTCTTGGCATCTCCTACCAAAAATTAAATAAGGATGTATAAAAGCAGACTAGCAAAGCAAGAAGCTCAACAGAGAGAGAAAGAGTTCAGGGAAATGGCAGGCCTGAATTAGGGGGCTCAAGAGCAAACGTGGTTAAGAAAATTGTGTTTTCTAGAGTTCCAAGAGTTTGTGGAGAGTTTGAAGGATTACACAGGAATGATCATGGGAAACGAGGGATGGTGACTTGGCAGATTTTAGGAAGATACCTTCACATGGCCAAGGCTTCCATCTCATAGTTTTTAAGTGCATGCATGAGACGCAATGAATATGCATGAGATTCAATGAATATGCATGAAGCCTCAAGTTGAAGTTTGTTGCACAAACATTAGGCTAAGGATGAATACATTTCCACTGTGCGGGTGCTTCTGTTTGGTTAGAACTGGCTCAAAATTTTTCTACCCCTAGGGAGAAGTCCTAACTGCAAACTGACCACTAATTACCCCCAAGGAGGACTGTTCTTGGGAGGTACAAGGGAGAAGATAGGTCTCATGGGTGTCCTTTAAGGTGTGACTAAGAAATGAGGTTGTTTTCAGTATTCTTTCTCTATAGCTAAGTTGTCACAGGACTATGCATTGGTATGTGGTTTTTGGATTTTTTTTTAATGTTTTAAAGATTGATTATTTTGTTGCATCCTCCTGGAGTCATGCACCAGCCCATAAAACCAGCTTGTCAGAAATAGCCTTGTACAGACATCAAGATGGATGATGTGGCATTGACTTCATTATTAGAGTCCTGGGTTTCAATTGCCATAGCTGGTGGCCTGGCAGAGTGTATGGATGTGACCAGAATGAATGTGTGCCTCTAATTCTGGGACACAGCTGGGCTTCCCCAGGCAGAGACATTCCAGAGGCTCTTTCTCTAGACTCTTTCTGGTGGAGCCACACATAGGGAAGGAATCAAAGCCTCTTTATGGCTCCTCTGGACTCTGCTTTAGGTATTGCATGTTAATCTCCCTGTGGCTTAACTACCATTTGCTGGGCTAAACCTTAGCCACATGTACAACTTGCTACTGGGTCTTCTAGGTTCTAGCAGATAGCTATGCTATATTGAAATGGCACTAATTACTGTCCGATTTCAATCGATTGAAAAATTGTTCTGAAGATTGTTGATTGAGTTGGTTTTTACTATGATAACTTTACTGCTGTCTTTTTATATTCTCCTGATGCTTTACTCCTAGAGTGTAGTTTTCTATATGGATATAGGAAAGAGACACAAACACACATACATTCTACATGTAGGTATATTTACATGTGAATTTATATGTGAGTATATGCCATATGAAAGAAATATATGACTGGCTTTTATTCTTGGTGACCAAAGGTTAAATTCTGAAACCCTGAACTTTCTTGCATAATAGGAGCTTCTTTGTTATTCATGAAACCCTTGGATTGCCTTGAAATTTATACACAGCAAGTAACTGACCATGAGGACTGGTTAGAAGAAAGGACGACCATGTGACTAGAAAGTTGAGTCTCTGAGATAGCTGACACACTAAGGAAGGTTGTGGAGACTGAGGGACAGAGCTCTGCCATATAATTGGTGGTTCAATGAGTCTAATCTATGTTAAAATAATGAGCCCTGGACACCAATGTTTGGTGGGTCAACTTCTTTGATGAACACATTGATACGCCAACTTCTACCTTCATGAACTTCCTGGATCTCACTCGATGTGGCACTCCATATAACCATTTCTGCATTCTTTATTATATAGTGAACTGTAATGATAACTATGGCACTTCCATGAGTTCTGTGATTCATTCTAGAAAATCATCAAATATGAGGTGTGGTGTTGTGGGAAATTCTGTTTCACAGCCAGTTACTCAGAAGTACAGATTGGCTGAGGGATACTCTAAATGGCCTTCTGACATGTAAAATGACTTGTTAAAAATCAGTATCTTTTAATTCTGGGGAGTAGGTTGCTTATCACCCCAGTACAGAATGACAGGCAATAGCAGTATATTAGTATATTGGTCAGGATTGGAGACTGAAGGGGTTCAAGACAGGATGTTTATAAGGTGAAGAGCAAGGAAAGCCAATGGTATAACCAAGTCTGAAGCTAAAGATCCAAGAAGACAACTAGGGGAGTCAGTGAGGTACACCCAGGCCAAGGTCAGAACCCTGAAAAGACAGTTAGCAAAGTCAGTGATGCAACCTTCCAGCCATGATCAAAGGCCCAAGAAGCTGCCAAGGATAGGGAGGGTCACTTCCCATGGAGGGAGGGTTGCTTCCCATGTGAGCCCCAGAGTTTCATTGTACCTGGGCGCTCAGTGTCTCACATTAGTGAGAATGGATCTTCTTCATTCAATCATTAAAATGCTCATTTATGCCTCACAGACACACCCAGAAATAATTTGTAGCCAGCTGTCTGGACATCTCTTAACTCAATCAAGATGACATAAATTTAACCATCACCGTCTGGCACCATGAATGACATACCATTTTAAGCTAATGCCTTGTTACAATGCTCAATATTTCACATAATGTCTTTTTACTTAAATTCTTTTAAAAACAATAGACATTGGAATCTGCACTGGCTGTGTTCCTGGTAGTTGTTTATACTCAGTGTCCTTTATTTCCTATTTGAATGGAACTGCTAAGTTGTTTTGTTGTCCATTCAAAGTTTGACAAGAAATGTACTTATTACTTTACTTATATAACTATAACCCCTCTGTACATCACCTTCACAATATAAAAAATAAAATAAATAAAAAATCTAAAACACTAAAGAAAGGGGTAGATACATATTTATTATTTGATTTGTGGTTTGACTAACTCATTACCCATCTCTTAGTACCTCTTACTAGCATAGGAGGGAAATGCTCTGCATGAAGAATTCCCTTCTTTAATATCTGCTTGGAATGTAAAGTGTCTTTATGAGAGGGCCCGAGTTAGCCTGAAAGATGTGCTATACCCATAGACACACCAAATAAATAGATTTGTCTGCATTCCCATTTTCATTCTCACTCTGATCTCCATGGCCCTCTATCCAAATGAAAACAAAGGGTTGGGTTTTTTTTTTCCATTTTGTTTTGTTTTTGTTTTCCCCTAGCATTGGGATTAGGGATTTTAGAAGTTATTTTATAAAGCCATTAGTGCTTCACCAAAAATTAAAAGAAGGAGTGTCAGAGACATGGGCTTTTGGCAGGAGGAAGGAATCTGGAATTAAGCACATGAATAGGAGTAGGGTGGTAATTGTGGCTAATACCTGGGGAAAGACGTTAGCCTCTGTTTAGAGCAGGTACCCTGTATTAGAAGATAATTCCTTCATGACCCCCGAATTTGGATTCTTGGGGATTCTCTTTACCTTAATTTCTTTCTATCTTTGGAGCTTCTACTCATTTGCATGATTGGCCTAGAGAACAATTCATCATCCCCCTTTTACACATCTGATTTTCTAAAGGTCGCCTGGCAAGTCAGGGATGACATTGGGCATATTCTCTTGGGTCCTTTCTAATAATTGCACTTCCTCCCCATAGCTTTGGGTGTCTGGCACATTTGTAATTGACAGAAGGATAACAATGCTCCCTGGCTGGCTTCCAAGATGATTCTCAAAAGAGAATTGGCTGGTTTGAGGTGGCTAAACTGTCCACATGCATCTTTCAGCCCTCAGGAAGGGAGACTGAGAGAACAAAAAGGATTTTAAAAATCAATTGAAAAAAAAAATCTCTGATCACTCTTTGTTTCTATAACTTGAAGAAATATATATAATTAATTTGCAAGCTGGATAAGCAAGCTGTGGATAAGGAGGGATGCAGGAACACAGACGATTCTTCCCAGCTGTCTTTGGAAATGTTCATCTTACTTCTCCCCTTGATATTCCTTCTTCTACACACACTTGATGCCCAGGAGCCCTGCTCACAGATAAAGGCTAAGGGAGGCTGCCCTGATTTTCAGAGTAATGCTTAACCAGACTGAACCAGGGAAAATTGCCCGCCTCCAGAATGAGGCAGGATTCCAGAGTGGAGAGAATTACGCCTATCAGAGCTCTGACAGACTACAGTAGGAGAAAAATGTCAGTGGCCCGCTCCCTTTAACATGTGGATGATGCAGGAAGGGTGATAGCACTTCAGCAGCAGGAATCAGCCAGGTATAATTTTTTTTTTACACACCCAGATGTGGATATATTGTCTTTGGACCTCCTTTGGTAACTTAGTTCTGGCTTCCTAAATATAAGATATGGAGCCTTTAGGTTGAATGCTTGGGATTTTTGTTGCCATATTATATCAACATTAACCATTATGTTCATGATGAAAGAATATTTATTCTGTTTGTGAAACAGAATGGATAATCAAATACTGTGAATCTTAGAAAACTGTGACTACTTGGATTTCCCAAAGTTTAAGTAAGAATAATAACTTGATTCATTATGCTACTATGAAATATGTAGTCTTCATAACTTAGGAATGCAATTTTGTACTTTAATTGTGGTCTTAAATATGGAAGATTAGAATGGGCCTAATTCTCCATCTCAACATTGATGCAGGCTGGTATATATACATATATATATAATGTAAACATATATGTACATATATATGTGTGTATATAATGTAATTTTGTACTTATTCTGATTTGGGTCATGTAATTTTGATCAATAGAATGAGGGCAAGGTTACTATATGGCTGATCTCTGCCTAGATAGACCTCAAGAAAATGTTTTATCTGTACTCTTATGCCTTAGCTACCAGCAGGAAAGGGACATGTTTTTGGGTCAGCCAGTTGCTTCTGGAATATGAGAGACCTATGGAACAGAACTGTTCCACTGATCAGGCTCAGCCAAGCCAAACATGAGCACAGTCCCCAGTTGGCCTGCAATTGCATGAACTAATCCACTAATAAATCAGCATGCTGGAATCATAACCATGACTTTGGAATGGCTTTTTCTGCAGCAGTAGCTAAGTGATTCATTTCTAGCTGTAAGGCTGGGTGAATTTTCACTGTTGATGGTTTACTGAGGACCATACAGACAACCCAAATGAATGATTCACCAAATTGCATGCAAACCAGCATTGTCACACCTCGAGCCCATCCTTGGATTTCAACTCCCTGTGTTCTTTAACTCCAAGAAACTTTGCATAATGATGTTACAAGTATATTAAATTTCAGACAAGAAATCTGTTATTTATGGCCTGGTTTCTTGTGTCTACTCAATCACCTTCTCATGGGTGAAAGCTCTTTGATTGATACTGTAGTAGGCAAACTCTCCACTCTCTGAACATGTGTGAATACATGTGTTTTGTCCCCTATATACTACATAAGAATTGATTGGAGTCTTTCATTTGGAAATAAGAAAAGTGATAAAAGGTTTAAACGCTGCTGTGATTTTTCTTTGTCCAAAATTCAACATTTTCCCTAGGTGAGATCAAAAGCTATTAAACTTGAAGGGATAAAGACAGGTTGGTCTCCTTTTGTTGTTGTTAGTCTCCTTTTGTTGTTGTTGTTGTTGTCAGTTGTAGAGCTTGAACTCTGAACCTGGGTGCTATCCCTCAGCTCTTCAGCTCAAGGCTAGTGCTCTACCACTTGAGCCACAGCGCCACTTCCAGTTTTCTGGTGGTTTATTGGAGATAAGAGTTTCACAGCTTTTCCTGCCCAGGCTGGCTTTGAACCACGATCCTCAGATCTCAGCCTCCTGAGTAGCTAGGATTACAGGCATGAGCCACCAGCGTCCAGCTTGGTTGGTCTCCTTTTTAGTACACCTCTCTTCATAACCTGAAGCCTGGAAAGTTCCATACAGCTGGAGATATAATTAAATCTGAGCTTGTCAGAAATTCTTCAAAGCTCTATAGGAAGTTTGTAAGTTATAACCCAAAATAGAGAGTTAATGCAAACTGAGGCAGCCTATTTTCATCCCTGGAAGAAATAACTCATAAAGCAATACTAGAAAACTATCAGAACTAAACTTCTCCTTGCAATTTATTTAACTTCATCTATTTTAAGTTTATTAATGTTTGGCAGGAGAGATGTTTTATTTCTATTAACTGTGATTTATTTCTGCTTTTCTGTGAGTATTTTTATAGTTAAACCTTATTTCTTATGAAGATCTAGGGGCACACTGTGATATGTTTTGAGGATTCAGCTAACTGGAAGGCTTGGAATAATTGGGCTTCCAAAGTTGTATGCACACTGGCAGGTGATATTCATGCACATAAATTTGATGATAATAATCTCATTGCTTGCATGTATTAACTACCACCTACATATTGATGACTCTCAACTATTGAAGTCTAGTAGAGAGCTCTTGGAAAACTACATCTCTGGCTTCATATTTAAGTAGCCTGTGGATATCTGCCTGTGAATGAATCCCCCAAGGCACCTTGAATTAATATAAACAAAAATAGGTCTATCATCTTCCCCAGTTTGCTTTTTCCTTCTGGGTCTTCTGTCTGAATTAATGACCTTGCCAACCATCCAGTTGCCTAAGTCATCATTCCGACTACCTATTATTCTTACCTTGCCTTATTTCTACAGTTCCTTTTACTCTCTACTGGCATAATGTCCTGTCAGTTTTATTCCACAAATATTTCTGAAGTTTGTCTCCTAATTTATAACTTCTAGCTTCTCAAGTTCTCCCGAGTAAAGTATTTACTTCTAATTATTTTTTATTGTGAAAATACCATACAGAGGGGTTACAATTACATGGGCAAGGTAATGAGTACATTTCTTACGAAGCATTGTTGCCTCCTCCTTTGTTTCCCTTTCCCATCCCTTCCCATCCCCCACCACCACGCCCCCGCCCCCTGCACCAAAGATGTATAGTTCATTTTCAACATAAGCTCTTGTACATCTCATTGGTGCAATGGGTCCACCTATATTCCTAGTTAAACGATTCGTTTTTTCCTTTTCCCTCCACAAATTATACCAACATCAAATACAGTGAAAACAAGGGTTATACTGTGGGGGAGGGACACACAAAGCAACAAAGAAATATCTTATAAATATGTTAGACACAATATCAAGAAAGAAAAAACATTTGAGTCCTTAACTTGGGGTTCATTTTGCTCAACATCAACTTATCTGACCTTTTCTGCTTGTCTCAGACATATACTAGTTATTGCAAATAAGAGAAACCATGGAACCTATGTTTCTTTGGGCTTGGCTTACTTCACTTAATAGAATATTTTCCAAGTCTTTCCATTACCTAACAAATGGGGCAATGTCATTCTTTCTGATGGAGGCATAGAATTCCATTGTGTATATATACCCCATTTTCTTGACCCATTCATCTACTGAGGGGCATCTGGGTTGGTTCCATATCTTAGCTATGGTAAATAATGCTGCAATAAACATAGTTGTGATGGTAGCTTTAGTATAGTCTTGTTTGTGATCATTTGGGTAAATGCCCAAAAAGTGGGATTGCTAGGTCATAGGGGAGCTCTATGTGGAGTCTTTTGAGGAACCTCCAGACTGCTTTCCAAAGTGGTTGAACAAGTTTACACTCCCACCAACAATGCAGTAAGGTTCCCTTCTGTCTACATCCCCTCCAGCATCTGTTGTTGTTAGAGTTCTAACTGGGGTGAGGTGGTATCTCAATGTTGTTTTGATTTGCATTTCTTCTATGGCTAGAGAGGTTGAGCATTTCTTCATGTGTCTATTGGTCATCCTTCTTTCCTCTTCAGAGAAGTTTGTCTTTCAGTTTTTAGCCCACTTATTTATTGGGCAGTTGTTTCTTTGAAGATTTGTTGTTGGGTGATTTAATTTTTTGAGTTCCAGGTATATTTAGATGTGAGACCCTTGTCCGTTGTATGGCTAGTGAAGATCTTCTCCCAGTCCATGGGCTTTCTATTGATCTTGCTAGCTATGTCCTTTGCCATGAGAAGCTCTGCAATTTCATGCAATCCCATTTGTCCAACCTTTCTTTGATTTGTTGTGTTTCTGAGTCTCTTTTAAGAAAATTTCAGCCTGTGCCAAGGAGACCTAAGGTTTTATTATCAAGCTATAATCTCTCTTTAAACAAAAGGTAGCCAAGTCATTCTCTCATCTGGTGATTTCCTGTATTCCACTTACTGAGAGTCACTCTCCTATTTCTAGACTTCCCGGCTTGAGGAATGTGGTCCCAGCGTCTGTCTCTCACCTCCTACTTGTACATAGTGAACTCTGAAAGCTGATTTTCTCAGGTCCTAGGCCTGTTTTACTCCTGACTGGTTATATAACCTTTAGGATGTTTCTCAACACTTATACCTTAATTTCTTCTTCTAGAGAAATGACACTACCTCCCAAGGTTGCTGTGAGCAGTACTTTGAGCATTTCCTGTGTAGATTAAGCACTTAGTACCTGTTCCACAGACCCCATCTTTCTCCGTCAGGTGAGCAAGCCTCCCTGTCACTTCTTAAATGCACCAATCGCTTGCTGGGTCATGCCTTTCCTTAAGCCTTTTCCTTCTATCAAACTTAAGTGATCATTGGAAAGATGGTATCCCTTGAGCAAATAATTTATTTGGAAATGACAGAGAATAGCAACCCAGGAAATGAATGCAATGATGGACCAGCGTGGCAGGACATATTTACTTTTTTCCCCACATACTCCACATGCAGTTTATCAATACTTGTTCTCAAATCTTCCTTTCCGGTATTTCTTGCCAGACATCTCTACTCTTAATATCCCATGCCTAGCTATCATGATGTATCACCTATACTATTGGCTCTCCTAATTGTTCTTTCTGCTTTATTTTCATACCCTCTCCATTATTAAGTACCCAATGGGGAGCCAACTCATCTTTCTAAAACATCATTATATCATATCACCCTTCCACACAAAATCATCCAATAGCTTCTGAAGAGAGTTAGAATAAAATCCAAATATCTTGCCACTGACTTATAAAGGCCTATTTCTTTCTGCTACTTCCTTGCCTGACCTTTTCTCTTAATCCTCTGCTGTCATTTTATTCCAGTTACTCCGGCCTTCTCATTTCTTACCAAATAGGAAGAACTTGACCATGTCACAGACCCGCAATGCTCCCTCCATCTAAATGTCACATCCTTGGTGTTCTTTCTTACATGTTCTTTTTTTAAAACCTACCTTCTCTTATTCTCAGTTCTCATAGCCTGCTTTATTGGCCTTCAAGATATGTATCACTAATTCATGTTTACTTATTACTAATTTCCATCTCTACAGACTCATTTGTTGCCACGCATCCATCCTCTATTCTTCCTTTTCTCTGCTCTTAGTTTGAGTCAAAGTGGATGATCTGTCACATCCAATTTCTACATGCTTTTACCTTCTTTTCTTGTGGGTTGTGGGGCTTGAACTATGGGCCTGGGAGCTGTCCCTCAGCTCTTCAGTTCAAGGCAAGCACTTTACCACTTGAGCCACAGTGCCACTTCTGGTTTTCTTGTGGTTTATTGGGGATAAGAGTCTCCCGGGCTGGCTTTGAACAATAATCCTCAGATCTCAGCCTCCTGAGTAGTTAGGATTACAGGTGTGAGCCACTAGCTCTCAGCTCCTTTTACCTTCACATTAGAAAAAAATGAGAGCTGGTGCCCAAATGATGAACCTGATGGGATCTCCTTTAGCCTGAATCTCTACCTGGCTTGGGGCAGGGGGAGGTATGGAACATCAATTGTGGACCCATGCTATAGTGCTTTGTAGTGAAAATTCACATACTACTACATTTGAACCTTTACACCCTTTGAATCTATTGTCAAAGCCTATCTTAATTCACGCAACAGACTTAGTCAGGAGATGAATATTGAGTCCCCAAATAATCATGCATCAAGTAGTTCAATTACACTTGAACCTATGCCAGCACGTTCTGAAAATCTGTTGTTTTTTTCTCTTTTGTATCATTCTGCCATATTGTAGAACTAGAATCAACATACAAATGAAAAGTGACAGAGGTGCTGATAATAATGGAAGAACTCTGCTCCTGGTCTGCTCTTGAATTTCTTCAAGTAGTGTTTGCTCAATCTCAAGAGATGTTGAAGAGGAAATAGTAGAGGAATAAAACAGTGGATGAATGAGAGAGGCAGATGATTTAATGTCTCTTACAACCTGGGGTTCCATAATCCAGTGCACACTAGAAACGCTCAAATGATATTTATTACACAACATTTGTGTGCTAAGCAGCAATATGGGAGTCCCATGGTCTCATGAAGAAGATGTAATGGGGATACTAAGGCAAAAGAAATGAGCAAGTTTCTATAAAATTCTCATTTGAATGCATGTGTAAGATGATGACAGACAAAGAAGTTGATTCGGATCATATAGATGATTCCTTGAAGAAATATAATTCTTGAATAATGAGTTAACTAAAGAAGGGCTTCACTAGAACATGATCACATGCATCTGATGAGTCGTTTTCTCACGGGCATGATGTGCAAGCGACATTATGGAGTCCCACTTCAGCTCTCCTTTGGAGTTGATCTGGTTTGTTGACATTGTTTTTCTGCTCTTCCTTTCCTCTCTCCTCTCATGGCTGTTTCCTAACAGTGGTAAGTGTATTCAAGGGGCTACAGGTCTTTGGGACAGGAGCCCACCTGCAGTCACTGGCTTTCTAATAAACACTGCCACTTAGACCTCTCAAAAAGTTGTTCCTCTGTTTCTCACAACTGGATTCCCGTACAACAGAAGGATAATATTCCTTTGAGGCTGAAGGTTCCTTCTTGGCCCTTGATGAATGGAATCTCAGAGGTTGGATTTCCTTCCAGGATGGACAGCCGCTGGACCTGTACACACCATAGTCTGAGGGAGGAGGCTTATAAATATGGCATATTTTGATTCAGTTGCAGCAAACTTGTTGCAAAAATTTTTTAAAGGCAATGAGTTCGAAAGAAAGAAATATATCAAAATAAACTCAATGCCAAGGAAGGAAACATGGCTAAAGGAGTCAAGTCTGTTGGCCACTGTACTAAAAAGAAGCAGGCCTGTCAATTATAATCTTTATGGTACCAGTTCAGCTGCTTTGCTTCAGCTATGTCTTTAGTCTTTGCTTTGGACATCTGCCTTCTTTCGTGAGTTGTGATGACTCTTGTCATTCTAATTTGAAGATGAAGTTGATCTGTATGATTGAAACTAAATATTTTACTTATTTTTTTTTCCTCTGCTTTTAAGTGAGCTCAGAGCGTAGGCTCCTCAGGAAACATAGAAAGCTCTTAGGGAAACAGAAATGGAAAAATCATGACAAGCTTTGCTCAGTAATAGAGGAACAAAAAAAGAACATGAAAGTTTTCCTCTGCTTTTATCTGGGCCCTGAAATACTCTCTTTAGGATATAAAATAGGATCTCTGAGGAACCAAAGAGGCCAACAATATTTCTAACTCCTTCAAGTAATGCTTTCATTAAACCTTCTGAGCTTCCTTAGATACATGGAATTCAAAACTAAAAACCTAGCAGGTAAATCCATCATCTATGTTTAAATCTCAGTGAGGTTTGATAGTACCGTCCCTGGAAGCAAAATCTATGTGTTTTTTTGTGTGTGTTTTATTAATTCAGCTTACATCTCATGTGCAAAAATGGCAGTAAACACAATGAAGGTTTGTTTTTTTTCCAGCTATATGAAATTGAAGGACCAAAGAGAATTGCACGTGTTTCTCAATGTTTGAGATCATGTTTGATCATAGCCTGAGGGATTGGATGTGTCTTTAAAAAGAAATTCTCAGGGTCCTCAAGCAGCAAATTCAATCATTTGTTCACCTGCTTACCATGTTGCTATTCTACACTTGCCACGTGTCTGACTCATCTTGATGAGCTAAACAGGCTCTTAAAGTAATGGTCTGCGGAATGAAAACCTATTCCATTCTGGAAAGGAAATAGAAAGCAAATACAACCCACAAACTGAGTATTTCCCAGGTCTCTTTGAGAAATGTCATTAACATGTTACAAAAACATTATTTTTGATGGTACTTCAAAATAATAATGTTGAAAAATATGAGACGAAAGAGAGTCTATTTTGTTCATGGAAAATGTTGCACACTCTTGTATTAGAAGTATTAATTTGATATATTCAGAAATCCTGAACCAACTAGTTTGAATCCACAATCGTAACGATTAAACCAAAGAATTATTTGGGTCTGCATGTGTGGAAGTGTCATAATGAAGTCCCTTGCTATGAAAAATTAATATACAAATATATTAAATATTTTAACATATTAAAAAAACAGTTTTGGAAGAGGGTGAGGATGCTCAGATCTGTGAGTCCATCACTTCAGAAGCAAAGGCAGGAGAATTTTGAGTTCAAAACCATTCTGAGCTATATAATAAGACTCTCAAAAAAATCAGAAATTCAGGGACAGCTGGATCCAGAAAAGTATCACTCTTTCTTGCCTTTAACCTCTCATCCTATTGTTAATGTGGTTCTCTCCAACTTCTAAGCTTCTAGCTCTTTCCAATTTCTAAGCTTCTAGGACCTCCTGTCTCAAAAAATCACAAGTTAGCAACAGAGCACTAAGGAAAGCTACATTCGCTCCCGATACAGTGACTTTATCATCTCCATACCAATCCCAAGAAAGACACTCATTTCCTACATATATGAGTTGTTTTCTTAAAGTTGGGGCAATTACTCTTCCCAAAGGAAGAGATGTGGAGAATGTAGTATGATTGAGCTGGTTCAAGAAACAATGGGGTTGTCAACGCTGTAAGAAGATATAGAGGAGAAAATTACAGCAATGCATATCTACTATACTCAACATGACACAGTATGCTGGCATAATCTATATAGATAACTTAATTGTGGTACTATTAAAAAAGAACTCCTATACATATAATTATGATGCTAAGGAAGACCATAAATGTAGAAAAGATTAATAATGACTATGTTTAAAAAGTAATTTAATAAATACTAACATGATAAGATTCTCCTTAGATAATCCTTTGAGATTACAAGATGAAAAATGATACGTGAATTGAGAAATATGCCTAAAAGAAAATATATATGAGTGTTTTTAGTCGGTATGTGTTAGTGTGATTTATTTCAAAAAGATCATTCATGGGGCTTGAATCAGGGCTTGAGCACTCTTCCTGAGCTCTTTTGCTCAAGGCCAGCATTCTACCACTTTGAGCCATAGAACTACTTCTGGTTTTCTGCTGGTTAACTGGAGATAAGGGACTCACAGATTTTCCTGCCCCGCCGGCTTCAAACTTTGATTCTTATATCTCAGCCTCCTGAGTGGTAAGGCTTACAGGTATGAGCCACCAATACTTGGCTTGTGGTATTTTTATTAGCATCTATTAACTATACAAGGGAGTTTAATTTAACAATGTAACTGGATCAGACTCTCCTTACCCTTCCAACCTTCTCCCTTATCCTCCTTCCCTGAAGTATGACCATTTTTAGAAATCAAAGATGTATTTGTCTTAGTTTTGCATAATTGTGGTCACTACCTTTTCATAATAAAATGTACTACTTATAAAATAATGAAAAAACAACGACAATTATGTTAAATATAAACAAAAAAAGTTTAGGTTTACTTCTGAGGAAAATGTTCCACAGGCATTCTTTGGAAACATGCTCTCATAGATGAGTGAGGAGATTCCTCCTACAGCAGAATCAGAGTACTTGCTTCTAGGCTCTGATCTGGGCCTTGAAAAAACGTTATACTTAATGCAGCTCCACACATCTTTCACAAATCAATTATTGGATGAGATAAAGGGAGAATTAGAATCATGTCTCAATATTGGCTTTACCAAGCAAAGTAAGTTCCATCTACCATGTAGATTTTTTTTTTTTTTTGGTTTTTCGTGGGGCCTGAACTCTGGGCATGGGCGCTGTCCCTCAGCTCTTCAGTTCAAGGTGAGTGCTCTACCAATTGAGCCACAGCGCCACTTCTGGCTTTTTGCTTTTTGCTTATGTAGTGCTGAGGAATCAAACCCAGGGCCTCATGCATGCAAGGCAAGCGCTCTACCACTGAGCCACCTTCCCAGCCCCAACACGTAGATTTTTACATGGACTGCAAGACATTTTTCTAAGAATGTCTCTACCACCCAAACAAAGATGTCAATTTTTATCATTTTTATAGCCCCAATCTCAGGAAAATACAGTGTGTATCATAAAAAACAGATGGAGAAAATGAAACAAGAAAATATCCAGGGTAGGGCCATCCTTGGTTAAAGTTTAATATTTTGTCTGGAGGTCTGAAATTCTATTTTCAGAGAAACTAGCTGTCAGAGCAGTTGGCATACAGCTGCTTATTGCTCTCTTGATCATAATTTATGAATTTAAGCCTTTCCTGTTGTAAGATGATGCTTAGAAGTCCATATGCCAATGGAGGTTTATTGTCTACACTTTGCATGCAAAATAAATGAGCTCTTAGGTAGGTAGACTCAGACTGCTGGACATCATCCATCTGTGTCATTTAAGCAGCCTTTCCTCCTGGTTTAGTAATTCCCTTCTCCTTCCACTCTTCCTTGTAGGACTCCAATTCAAGTTCTTGTAGCAGCTAAGCTTTATTTCTTTTAAGGTTCTGTGTCTCTTCGAATGCTATTAATAATGAAGATAGCTTCGCAGGAAACCGCATGATAGTGTTGATTTATGTTGACCTTTGCAGTTGAATGAAACACCTAAGTGTTAAACTGGAATGTTGTTTTGCATTTCAAAGATGTGCTACTGCCTTTTTCAAAAAAAGATGTTTGATTTTCACAACAGTATAGAATCATCCAATGATCCAGAGAATTTAGGGTATACTCAATGGGCAAAGCATTGATTAAAAATGTGCAGAAAGAAGAGTCATCCCATTATCTCTTTTGAACAGACCCCTTTAAAATTTTGTCATTGTTATAATGCTGAATTATATAGATGTTTAATTAATGCAATACAATTTTATAATAATCAAGCAATCCAGGTAAACATATAGGCCTTTCTTTTGGTTTTGGTTCCGATTAATCCAAGGCCAGAACTAGAACTCAGTACTGGTGGCTACTTTCACTTATTTGATAGTGCTCTACCAAGTAAGCCACTCCTCTAACCCCTATATACCATTCTTTTTTTTTTTTTTTTTGGTCTGTTGTGGGGCTTTAACTCTATGCCTGGGCGTTGTCCCTCAGCTCTTCAGCTCAAGGCGCAGTGCTCTACCACTTGAGCCACAGCGCCACTTTCGGTTTTCTGGTGGTTTATTGGAGTTGAGAGTCTCACAGACTTTCCTGCCCAGGCTGGCTTTGAACCATGATTCTCAGATCTCAGCCTCCTGAGTAGCTAGGATTACAGGCATGAGCCACCAGCTCCCGGCTATATACCATTCTTGAATCTCTATCCTAACAGAAATCAGCTCCTACTAATATATGTACATAAGGATGTACACTGAGAATTGAACTCTGGACTCCATGATTCCTAAGCAAGCATACTACTACTTAAATCATATCCTAAGTCCTTATTCTTTGAGTTTACTTTTAAGATAGGGTCTTGCTCTTTTGCCCAAGTCAGTCTTGGACTTCATTTCCTCTACTTCTGCCTCCCACTCCAGGTAGTTGGGAGCAGAGGTATGCACTCTAACTTGGCTTGCTGGTACATCTTTAATGTCTTTATATATTGGAACATATAAATGCATCTGTTCATTTGCATTAGACATATTTTTTCTATATTGGTACATATAAATGCATCTGTTCATTTGCACTAAGCATATTTAATGCATGTTCTGTAAGAGTCACTTAACTTGAGTCTGTTTATTTTTCATTACTGTAAACAATACTGTAGTGAGCAACTTGAATCTACTTCACGGCACAATTTTCCTTCATACTCAAGTAATCACTCTGCCACCCTGATTTCATATTTCTAACTGTAAGACATATGGAAGCCAGTTTTTCTTGAAAAGATAACACCAGTTCCCATTCAATCCCCAGTACCTCCTCCCTTTGCTAATGTGGGATTTGGTGTGTATATTTAAAGCAGCTAATGACTGCGATACTTTTTCAAGCATCCTTATCCTATCACTAATTTTACCACCAGTCTTCTAATTTTCCCCCATTTTGTGGGGAAAAACTTGACCTCATAATTTTGGTTTACATTTCTTCCGCTGAGCAGTGAGCTTAAGTACTTTGACCCATGTGAACCGGTTCCAAACAGGAAGCGGGTGGGTTAATGTCTGCGCACTTTGATTTCTGCCTCTCTTTTCACTAGGATACATTACTATGGGGATATTGGTTCCTACCTTGTTCTCAAAGCTGTGTCATCCATAGGAGAGGTGCTCAGTCATGATTTCTCCCTTCCGGGCAACTTCCAGAAAGTTCCTAACTTCACTGTTTCCTTTCAAGGATTTGACTTCCACCAGAATGGGGGTCTGTCTCTGGTGCCCACATGCTTAATCCTAGTCTGCAGTATTCCTATGCTCGGAGTTGCAACCCTTCTTCCATCTTTTGATTGGTTTCACTACTTCTCATATAAGACATTAGGAGAGAAGCCTACGGTTTTAAGTCTCAAAAACCATCGAGTGGTAAGAAATCATCTCCTCCCTGTCATTCATCTTTTTACAAGAACAGTCTGCCATAACACACTGGGAGGGCCACGTCTCCCTATGAAGGACTGGAAGACAAAAATCACGTTGGCTCCCTCACCATACCCAAAGCTTTCCACAGCCTAATCTGCTGTACCATGAACATGCCAACTTCAATGTCACTGTAACTCTGGCAGAGGTGAGAAATTAAGGATCTTGAAATGGTAATGTCCCTTGTGGGTCCCTGGCAATCAGAGTGAAGAGAGGGCATAAGGGTCACAGTCATAGAAAGAATGTGATGACAGAGGCCCCAAGGAAGGGGCCGGTAGGCCAAGGATTGGCATGGCCTCTAAAATCTCCAAAGGTGAGGAGGTGGGAGGGAATGGGTGGTGGGGGAAAAACAAAGGAGGAGGCAACAATGCTTGATAAGAAATGTACTCATTACCTTGCTCATGTGATCGTAACCCCTCTCTACAGTACAATAAAAAACATTAAAAATAAAAATAAAAATTTTTTTAAAAAACTCTCGAAAGGCAGGAAAAGAGATTCTCCCACCAGGAATTTCAGAAGAAGCAGTTCCTCTAGTGTTCTCCACAAGACACCCACATAAACCCAGAGAAGTCATGCCAGAAGAGAAAAACAAATGAAGTACATTGCGGGCGGATTTATAATCATGATAATCACACAACTCACATTTTTGTCTTGTTTTTCTGGCTTCAGAACATGAGACCTGACCCGGACTTCTCTCATGATGACTTCCACTCAGACACACACCCTTCTTCTTTTAGCAATGGAGTCCCTGGAGGATTTCTGCACTCTTCAGTGGTCATGCTCAGACATGTCTGAACCTGGGTAACAGACGGTTTTGATGCCCTTTGCTTCTCTTTACCTTTGTATTGTTCTCTCCATTTCACAAAGCAATCCACATGGGTTGGGTTGCCATAGCTGATTCTCCACAGGACTCTCATAGGAAGGCAAAGGCAGACAGGAAAGCTGGTCCTATCTTTATTTTATAAAACAAAACAAAACAAAAAAAACTCGCCCTTATCTAAGTTTACATAGCTAATCAGGAAGTCACATTAGGCTCTTTTTAATCTATTTTATTCTATCTATTCTATCTTCTTTAAGAGAGACTAATTTATTTCCAAATCACATATTAGCAGGACAGCAAACAACTAGATGTCAACACAAGGAGAGTTTGTTGTTTATTATTCAAGGAAGCAGGACATTCTGCTTACTGAGCAGCAGGACTTCAATCCTTGCTCTTTTCAATGTAATGAGGATTTTCTAACGAGCCCTAAATGCTGTAGGGTTTCTGATAGAGAAGTATGTTGTCAGTATATAGCTCAGTGTCAAGTCCCGGCCATGACAGGTTAAGGAACCAAACTGAAAATACTGATTCATTGTTTCTCCCAAAAATCAGGAGCCAAGAATTCTCAAGTAGATCCCAATATAGTAAGACAAGCAAAATGATATACTGAGATGTCCCCAGCAGAACAGTGCCACCAGACTAGGTGAAATTGACAATATTTTCGTTTTCATTCATTAGCCATAACTGACTGTGGAGTAACAGGAAAACCCTGAAATGAATCCAAAGTTATCAAGTCAGTGGCTTGCTTCACTCTCCCCTGTCACGTAGCTACTCATTTCAAAGCACTTGCAGAGCTGGTAATGATAGATTTTAACTAGTTTTGAATTACAATATGTATCAGAAATTATATTGTTTCAATAGAGTGAAACTGTATTCCATCAATAGTTTAAAGGTTTTAGACTGAGAGCGGGCAATGGAATATGTAAATCCTATTTGAGTTGCATTACCAACTCAACTCGACTCCATAACTCAAGTTACGGAAAAGATCATGGCCTGACATAAAGGAGTTCTTCAATGAGTAAAATTGGACACCATGCTGAAAATCATTGGTGGTGTCTGGAGATGATTTAGATTGCTGGACTGGGTGATTCTACTGGGTAAAGAATTGGGTAGCTTTTGAGTCCGACATTGCACAGGACAGTTCCCAAATGGAAGAATTTTCTAGCTCCCAAATAACATAGCTGTTGAGAGATCCTGAACTAATTAGAGTTGAATATCACTGCACACTGCAAAATGCTAATCGCACAGTGCTATACCTCATCAATGTTTAATGACCCTAAGGTCTCTCTTTTTCTTGTTTTCTTTTATTTCTACTTGCAGCATGGTACCAACCGTGCCATATAATTTGATATTCCTATTACCATCCCTGATGTGTACTACTTGGTCATATAATTATGCCTAAAAATAGAGGTACCAGAAATGAACAGATCTATTGCTGCTTATTTTATTTTCCCTCCTAATAGTAAAAAGAGATAGCTACATCTCCCTCTGCACCTGCTGTTTTCATAACCTTGAAAGTATTTTCTTTTAAAATATGAATTTGTGGTCAAAAACTGCTCAGGTTTCAACACTTCTCATTCAGAGAATTTAACACTGCAAGGTATTACAATGGCTGTGATCTTAATGATACCCTACGCTATTGGCAGAAAACTGAGAATCATGAGTATAAAATGTCATTAAAATCAAATAGCTCACACTTTTCAGAACATCTCTCCATTTTAAATTGGCAGCTGAAAACCTGCTGTGGTTGTGGAATGAAGTAAATTCCTCCAACATGAAACAAATTTCAAACAAGCTCTGCTTTACATGGTATGAATACCAATACAATGGAAGTAGCTCATCACTGTTAAAAGGAAGGAGCCTATGGTAAAAAGAGAAGTAAATATTTGAAACATATCCAAGATGTTTAAAGAAGAAATACATGTTTTTGTTTCTAACACATTTATAAGATTATCTCTTTGTTGCTTTGTATGTCCCTCCCCCACAGTATAACCCTTGCTTTCACTATATTTGATGTCAGTATAACTTGTGGAGGAGATGGGGAAAAACCAGTTGTTTAAGGATACAGGTGGACCTGTTGCAACAATGAGAAGTACAAGTTGTCATGTCCAAAACGAACTTATAACGTTGGTGCGGGGGGGGGGGGGGGGGGGGGGGAGGAAGGAGAAGGATTGGGATTAGGGGGGGAGGGGGGAGGCTGGGAAGGGATGTGAAGGGTAAACAAAGGAGGAGGCTGCAATGCTTGGTAAGAAATGTACGCATTATCCTGCCCATGTAACTGTAACTCCTCTGTACAGTATGTTCACAAATAAAATTAAATTAAAATAAAAAAAAAAAAGAAAATGGAATGCAAAAAAAAAAAAAAAAAGAAATACATGTTTGGAAAGAAGCCATGTTCAACTGGTTGAGTCATAGATGTTGCCCTGTGCTTTAAGTGTGAATCAGAATGGATAGTCCAAATGTTTCAGCAATTTCTAGGAAACCTTAAGTTCTAGAATTAAAGTATTACAATGTCAAACTCAGCAAGCTGTGTGCCAGTCAGCATGTCTTTGTTTTGTTAGGAACAACAAACAATGTAGTAAGGTTCCACTTTGGAAAGCAGTATGGAGGTTCCTCAAAAGACTCCACATAGAGCTCCCCTATGACCCAGCAATCCTACTTTTGGACATTTACCCAAATGATCACAAACAAGACCATACTAAAGCTACCAGCACAACTATGTTTATTGTAGCATTATTTACCATAGCTAAGATATGGAACCAACCCAGATGCCCCTCAGTAGATGAATGGGTCATGAAAATGGGGTATATATACACAATGGAATTCTATGCCTCCATCAGAAAGAATGGCATTGCCCCATTTGTTAGGAAATGGAAAGACTTGGAAAATATTATATTAAGTGAAGTAAGCCAGGCCCAAAGAAACATAGGTCCCATGGTTTCCCTTATTTGCAATAACTAGTATATGTCTGAGTCAAGCAGAAAAGGTCAAATAAGTTGATGTTAGGGGAATGAACCCCAAGATAAGTATTCAAATGTTTTTTTTCTTTCATGCAATTGTTTATAACATATTTATAAGATGATTTCTATGTTGCTTTGTATGTCCCTCCCCCACGGTATAACCCCTGCTTTTACTGTACTCAATGTTGGTATAATTTGTGGAGGGGAAGGGCAAAAACAAATTGTTTAACTAGGGATACAGGTGGACCCATTGCAACAATGAGATGTACAAGTCGTTATGTTGAAAACCGAACTTTACAACTTTGGTGGGGGGGGAAGATCAGGTGGGGAGAGGTGGGGGAAGTATGGGAAGGGATGGGAAGGGGAAACAAAGAGGAGGCAGCAATGCTTGATAAGAAATGCACTCATTACCTTGCCCATGTAATTGTTACTCCTCTGTATGGTATTCTCACAATTAAAAAAAAAAAAAGGAATGACTCTAGTCAGGCTATTTAAAACAACCCATGTATTCAGTTGTCAGTTACAATGGAATCACCATTTGATTTAAATCTTTTCTTTTCCTCCTTAAGCAAATTGGCAAGATTTGAAAAGCTGAAAACTAAAACTAAGGGATATAGTAAAGGAAAAGATCAGGAGAAAAATCACCTGCAGATAGAAGGTAAAGAGCTTTAAAATGAGAGTGCGGAATAAAGCCCTTCTAGGCATCTACTCTGCTAAGAAAAAGAAACTTAAACTGAGAAAGAAGCCACAGTCTGTACCCAGCACTCAACTAAATGATAATGATTTCATCATGTCTATTTTTTAAAAAATTAACCTTTTAAAAATTGGTAATACCTTAAATCATTGAGCTATCATTAGTGTTCATTTATATGCTGTTAAATGAATTGAAAGAGCTTCTCTTCACATTAACATAGCCAACAAAGGTAATGTCCCATGGTGCCCAGGCCCTGTCTAAGGAGAGATTTCACAGGGGAAAGGACATGGATGCTTTTCTTATATGCTGCTGCATAGCAAATGGGCCCTGGATTAGCAGATTAGATAAAATAACACATTCATTATCTCACAGATTAGATGTATCAGACTTCAGAAGCAGCCTGGTTGACTGACTCTACCTCAAGATTTCAAAACATAATGATCAAATGACCAATCAAGGTCGCAAACACTCAAAGACTTGACAAGGGATGAAGGACCAAATTGCAATGTGGGTTACTCACATGGTGCTGGATTTTGGCGAGAATCTCAGTCCCTCCCCATGGTGTGGGGAGGGTTGTCCCTGAACTGCTAAAGGGCCCTCATTACAAGGTTCTGGCTTTATCCAGAGTAAGCAAGCCAAAAGAAAGGTAGGCAGCTGCCATTGTTTTCCTTAGGAGCTTGCCTTGGATGTTGTATTTGAAAATTTCCATCATTTCCTTCTGGGTACATCTTACAGGACTACGCAGGGGCGTGAAGAGTGGAGGAACAGATCACTGGATCATTTTGGAGGTTGGCTTCCATAGCAGCTAAGTGCTAACCATTGTGTACCCTGTGGAATTGTTGAACCCTAAAGACAAAGCACCTCCTTCTTATGGTGCTTATATTCTAGTACACAAAAAAAAGAACAATGATTAATTGTCCCATGTGAATATTTGTAGTGATCAAGAAACAGTAGACACTAGAGACTACCTGGGTATGAAACATACATATGTATGCATACATATATATATATGATGTTTAAGCAAGTTCTCTCTGTGGTACTTTCTAAAACTAAAACTCAAAAGACAAATAGGGTGGAATCCTTTGAGCTCTGTGAAGAAGTACTGAAAGCAAAGAGAAAGCTATTGCTTTAATGGACAAATGTGTGGCTGGTTTGAGGTATGGAACGGACACCACTGTGTTCGGAGGCCTGGGTGAAAGGAAACATCTGGAATGAAATGAAGACACATAAGAAGGCCCAAGCAAACCCATTTACAGCCTCCCTACACAGAGTATGCAATTTTAACTTCATAAAAATGGAGAGCAAAGGAACAGTTAGAAATCCTTTGTTTCCAGAGGTGAGAAAGTATTCATCAAGGTTAGTAGATACTTGGGTGTCCACATTCTAGTGTATAATGAGTGCATGCTTATGACTTTCAGAATCAAGAATTTCTTTGAGTACCATGGACAGAGGCTCCAGTGACAGTCCTAAATACTATACCTAGATCTCAAGGGCAATGTACCAGCCACCAGAGCTGCCCTATGAGACTACTTTTGTTAAAAAAGCAAAGAGGAAATTGTTTTTTTGCTTCTCTGACTCGCCAAGCAAGTCGAATTTTAAAGATATACTGTCAACTGTCATAGTTCTTTAACTCTTTATGCATGTCTCTAATTTTTCATTAGTCACACTGAAATCCCTCTCCCATCACCCTCTACTCCCTTTAAAAGGCAAAATTAAATGCATACACATCGTTTATATTTTTAGCAATGCATATAGTATGATACATAATCAATGCTTAAGAAATATTTGTTAAATGAATACATGAGTGGCTGAATAAATGCATGCAAAAGCAGAGCAGCTTTTCAGAAGGAGAATGCAACATCATTATGCAGAAATGTAGACCACAATGATATGAAAGTCACATTCATTATGCAAAATATGAGAAACATTTAAATTCCGGATGCCTACGCTGCCTGTGCAGTCTCCAGGGAACTAGTCATGGATTTGCATCCAAGAATATTGCTACATATAAGATAGAGATATAAAACTGACTTCTATCATAAGTAGCCAAGAGGTGGTTTGACCTTGAAAACCTAGGCCCTTTATATCTTACGGTTTCACAAAAAAGAATTCTTGTCCATGATGCAAACATTTCAAGTATTTTCTTACATCCAGAAATAGATTGTGCAGTTCTTCAGTGCCTTTTTATGGTTTGATGCTACATTTGTGTTTTGCCAGTGGAGTTTGTAATTACTAACCCTCTTCTACACTTCCCATCCTTTGCAGTGTCTTTTCTGAGTTTACCTCTTCGCTCAAATGACAATTTCTTCCTGACATTTCCTTCTATCTACTTCAAAATGTGCATTTCTACATAGACTAAGAATTACTAAGTGTGTCTTCAGAGAAAAAGTATCACAGAAACCACAGATGCATAAGATTAACAAGCACGATGCACTTGCATATCAAATATATTAGTATCATTTATTTTAGATTTTTAACTATCTAAGCCATAAAGGTCATTGAAGGATAGCTATGGAGACAATTAAGGTCATCAGAATTTACGAGGAATTATTAGCTTTCTTTAAAATGGCAGCAGACCTAATATTGAGTCAGGGCTGCAGAATGGCAAGACCCATTTTTAATTATTAAAAGTAATTTCACATATGGTTTAGCAGTCATAATTGGAATTTTGAGTTATGCTTTCCTTGGTAACAACCCATTTCCTTTGTTTGGATAAACCTCAGGCATGGAAAGATGAAATACGATGTCCTTTAATATATGATACTTCAAGAAATTACATTTCACCAGCAGGCATTCAGTATTTCTGCAACTGAAATGGAATTTCAGTAAAGCACAGTAGAGATTAGGCCCTATCATTAATCGATCTCTCCTCCACTCTCTCCAGTTTCTGGGATTTGGGTAAACAAGAACTATTAGACATAGTACCTTAAAAACAAAAGTGACAAAGATACTATGTGATTTTTTTGTTTCTTTTGTATGTTCTTCCCCCATCGTATAACGCCTGTTTTTACTGTATTTGATTCCAGTGCACTGCATCATATATATATATATATATATATATATATATATATATATATATATATATATGTATGTATGTATTTCTAATTTGGGGAGGGGAAGAGAAATAACAAATTGCTGAAACAAGGACAAGGATGCAGGTTGACCCATTGTAACAATGAGACATACAAGACACAATGTTAAAAATGAACATTACAACTTTGGGGGACTTGGGGGAAGGGAGGAGTTGGGGAGGTGGGTGGGAAGGGATAGTAGGAATAAAACAAAGGAGGTGGTAATAATGCTGATAGGAAATGTACACCCTACCTTACTCATGTAACTGTAACCTCTTGGTACAGTATCTTTACAATAAAAAAATTAAAAAAGAACTATTGGACAGAATAGAAAGTATCTGCATGTTCTTTAGAGAAGTACTCACAGAAGCCAGGTGAGAGATTGGCAGTATGTGGCTCTCATCCTCACATTCTGTGTGGGTCTTAGGAAAAGGTGATGCTCTTGGACAAACAGGAGAAGCAGGTGTTGCAGCTCCTACCTGTGTTTAGGGAAAGTAAACACATCAGCCTAAATCACAAAATATCTCTGCAAGAACCATTACCATGATCACTGTAATAAACCATTGCATGTGTCTGGAATGAACTTCTTTCTTTTCTTTCTGTGATTGGTAAAATTCTATTCATCCTAGGCCCATTGCACATATATATATATATATTCATCATGCAAAGGATCTGTGGATGTAAGAGAGACTCGATTTCCCTCTCCTCTAGGTCAGTATGGACATTTACTTCATACTGATGATTCCCATTTGCTCACTCGTGAATTCACTAAATATTTACTGAGTTCTGGCTGTGCAACAGATACTGACTTAAGCATGTCTATGCTGGTAGTAGTGTTGGCCCACTAAGTAGATAAGAAAACTGAGACAGAAAGACAGAAAGACATCACCAGAGATACATAGCTTATAAGATGCTGAGTGGACATTTAAAATCATATTTAATCTTAAAATCTTAACTTTTAACTAATAGGTTCCATAGCTTAACATGATAACACATTGTATGATTTTAAGTTATGGTGACTTTATTATATTTTACATTTTATTATATGTTACTACAACATAAATATGGATATACACATGCTAATAGGGAAACGAGAATGTATGACACAATAGCATAATAGAAGCTGTGGTATTTTGTGTCTGGCTCATATTGCTTACAGTAACCAATGTCTTCCCAACTCTACATTCAGTGATGATGATAACTAGGTATCAGACAAAGTACTATTTATTTGTGCTATGGTAATCATAAATGATAGAATTCCAGCTGTTTTTCCTGAAGAACTAGTTGTTAAACACTCACTGGCCCTACTGATTACATTATTTCATATTTCCTAATACCAATCATGTGCTCCTTAGAGTGAAGAAAGTGCATTTCCATAATATTTTTAAGAAGTTGTCTAGAATACATGCCTAGCACATAGTGGGTACTCGGTAAATTATTCTTGCAGGACTGGATGAATATTTTACAGCATCTTTTCACGGCTTTTACAATATTTACTTCCATTAGGCTAACAGTCTTGATGTTTGTAGTATCACTAGAGTAGGTTGCCAAGGGATAAGATGCATAAAGTCTGAAGTGCAATTCTTTGCTTCTCAGCTGAATTGCTTCACGGGGAAGAAACACACTGCATATCAAATACCTAACGCTTATTTTTACCTGCAAGGCCTGGGAGGATACTACTGCACAGGGGACCCAAGAAACCAGCTCAAAACAAAGTGGATCACAAAGACAAAAGGAGCACACAAATACTCAAGCTCGTTGTGCATGCTTGCCTTCGTTTTACTTGTATTTTCTTCCTTTCCTTTCTCTCATCTCCTTCTGTCTCTCTCTTAACCTAGCTTTGAAATGATCATGTATTCAACTCCTAGGTTGTCATTATACAAGAGATTCTTTGTCCAAATCATGCAAATATAATCTCAATCAATGATCATAGTGGATGATGATTTAATGCAGATTTTTTTTTTTATTTCTGTAGGGACATATTCCAAAAACCATTTTTATTCCAAGCTTTGGAATTTCAAACACAGTTCAGACATCTCAGTCTGTACTGAGCATATAGGTCATTTTCAACTTCAGTTTTCTCTTCTGTAAAATAGTTATCATGCATTTCCCTTGCAGGGATAAAATAATGCACAAAAAGCACTTTCCACAATAGCTCCTCTATAATAAGCATTCAGTACATAGCACATATATATATATATAGAGAGAGAGAGAGAGAGACACATATATGGACAATTCATATAATATGAGTAAGCATTCTATATGTGGTAGCATTCTGCTATCATGTAAATGCATATGGGGGAAAAAACAAAAGCAACTTATTTAAATATTCAATCACTTTCTTTCGAAGCTGTCCACAAGCATTCTTGCAATGGCAAGAAATGTTAAAATCTACAGCAAATTGCACATGAGGATATATTTTGCTTTGTAAAGATTTTGGAAATAAATTACATTACAATGATCTTTTTTTATAATCTCATGTGGGGACCAAATGCTTGTAACATGACGAAGGAACTAGGTTTACAATTTTATATAAATCCTTTTTATTGAAATTTCATGCACACGTGGGGTTTGGGCCCCCACATTAAAGTATAGTTAAATGATTAGCTAAAGGCAACTAGATTATATTCTGCACTCAAAATACAATTTTCAGGAACTATAGCCTATTTGAGGAAGGACAAAATATATATATTCCTCCCTGTAAAGAATCTCTTCTGGGTGCTTTATTTATCTCCTCCACAATACTGGAATCTCATGCGTTAGAGAGAAGTCATTGTGTACTGTGATTACAGACATCCTATAAAGAGCCCAGGGCCTGTCTGGATGTATTTAAGCACTAAGAGCTTCTGACAGCCATTGAGGTCATTAGCAGGGGCAGAGTGGGAGGTACGAAGAGTTAGAGGTCATGGCTGGCCAGCTCTGCAGCCCTCAACCTCTTCACACAGTCCATATGTGGCTAAAGTTAACGATTGGGACAATTATGCTGTGTTTGCCGCTGATAAATGACCTGGCCACCCCACCAGCCTCATTTTGCTGTTAAGTATTCTCTTAAGAAAGAATATATAAATTTATTTGAGATAGTGCCCTAAATAATGAGGAGAGAAGATGGCGGTGTGCATTTAAAATAAGTTTGATCTACAGACAGGTTACAAGCATTGATATTGGCAACCATCAAAATGACTAAATCATAAATCAAAGGACTCTTACAAATATAATCTAATTCAACCCTCTTACTTTACAATTGAATAAGCTCAGAAATGACCAGCCCGGAGACGAGAAGTTAGTAACATGGCGAATACGAACCCTTGCTTGTTGATTCATAGCATTTGCTCTAATATACCCCAGAGACAATGATAGATGGAAAAGGGGGGAAAATTCATTTTTAAAAGATGACTGGAATGTCACTTGTAGGCCAGGAAGAGAGCTCTATATAAATGTATCGTTATGTGACACTTCGGAAAGACGCTGGTGTCCTTTATGTATTTTGCCTAATTTTTCCCCCAATCTTTTCTCCCCAGGCTTTCTGGGGTCTGGATCTCTCAGAGGACATAATATCCTCTTGGAGTAAATTAGACAGGTTGGAAAACAGCATTAACTCTTTCCACTCCCCAGGGAAGACATTTGGTAAAGCCTCCTCCACAGCTCTCATTTTCATCCTGGTGTGCATCTAATGCAGGATGGAAAGAGGCTCATTGGGTATGCGGGGAGGAGGGTCAGAGACCACATGACGGTGACTTTATTGCCAGAGAAATGAGATGCAGCCTGCTACGTGTAAATCAAAGAGTTAAGAGGGGAGGGCAGGTGGCTGGCTGCTGTAGCTCTGTTGTCCCAGGATCATAACTGGATGGACAGGCTACAATCTGTTATCACTCAGACATTTTGGGTTTAGCTGCCACTGTGTGTTGCAAAAACTCGGTGATATTTCTGCAAAGCCTGTACCGTGGTATTACACAAGCTAAAATCACTCAGTTCTCAGAACTCATTCCACTCCTACTGCCTAATTTCCCAGGGAATTGAGCAGCCAAGGTGAGTGCAGAAATCTCTGCAGCCATCATTTTTCTGAGTTTTGCAATTTCCTACTTTGAGGCACACACAATTGTGGATTCTGAACCCACCATTCATTCCCAGATTGGAAACTTGCATGGCTTCATTTTCCCTCTTACCAGAGAAGAATTGCTTCAAAGCAAGAGGTGAATAGAATACCATGCACCCAGATCACAGTTCGACACGTACTTAGATTTGCCTCATTCATATATACCAATAAAAGAACCCCCACTCTATCATTCTTTTGGAAAAGATATTAGCAGACTCTGCTTTCAATTCCTAGAGCACACTGTGTTTAGAAAGTAAAATAAGCATTCACAATGGTACAATGCACAGAAAACAACAGTTGAAAAAGTGATACATTCATATGCCGGGTGCCGGTGGCTCACGCCTGTAATCCTAGCTACTCAGGAGGCTGAGATCTGAGGATCATGGTTCAAAGCCAGCCCAGGCAGGAAAGTCCGTGAGACTCTTATCTCCAATAAACCACTAGAAAACCAGAAGTGGCACTGTGGCTCAAGCGGTAGAGTGCTCACCTTGAGCTGAGGAGCACAGGGACAGCACCCAAGCCCAGAATTCACACCCCACGACTGACCAAAAAAAAAAGAGAAAAAGTGATGCATTCAGTATGAACCTTCTGGAATCTTCTCCCTTTTTCTCCCCTAGCTGTAAGCTGACATGGAGGGATTGTGTGAGACCTAGGCTTCTCTGAACATGCAAGTTCATTAGGCATGCGTCTCCTTTTGGCAGGAAGCCACTCTCTTTAAGCAAAATCCAGTCACAGATAAATGAAGGGCAATCATCTCTCAACTAATAAATGCAGGCAGCAGAGACAGAGCTGCCAATCTTGTATGTAGGACGGGGATGAAAAAAGGATGGAGGAAGTGAGTGTGCTTTATGACCCCACCATGCACAACACGGCGAGAGCAAACTGGCTCTAAGAAGGGATCACAACTCCCCATGCAACTAATAATGATGCTTTGTTTGTTTGTTTTCTGTGTTTTGGCCTGAGTGTTGCATGCGTCCAGAGGAAATTATGAGCGGCCCACAAACCTTTTCACTTACATCTCTGTTGCTTCCTTGGGAAAGGAAACAAGGCCAGGAATATGCTACGAATGGAGACACTGAGGTACCAGGAAGCCCATGGATTAAGTTTAGGCTAAAGAATCTCACTGAGCGGACCAGCCAACAAGGAAAGACTAGAGTACTGTGATTGGCATACAATCATAAATGAGAGTGGAGGAAGGAAATAAGATAAAGGAAGGGGGAGCATTGCAATCTATTACCATCAGCAACAGCTAGAAAAGCAACTATTTGGGATAAATTCAAATCAACATAACATGATTGCTTTTAACCAATTCAGTCAGCAGATTAGCAGTTGGGACCTTTCTGGTCTAGGCAATTAAGCACATCAACTAATGGGCCCAATCTCTCCTTTATCCTGCCTGAGTACACACAGCAAGCCAATCTGTCTTGTCAAGTCAAACATGATGGTGCTACAGTTCATTCTATGCACACACCTGGGACATGAGGTTAAAATGCCACAACAGCATTGTGAACCCAGGATCCGAAAGCCACGAATAGGACCAGAGATGCATTGGAAAGGATGCACTGTTCAAATAGGGGGAAAAGAAACTGTGGGTAAAAAAAAAGCAAAGGATCAGCCAGCCTTAAAAAAAAAGAAGAATTAATGAAGAACCTCGTTAGTTGCCAGAGTTCGTAGCTTAGGCCTATAATCTAAGCTCTTCAGGAGGCTGAGAGGTGAGGATCATGATTCAAAGCCATACTGGGCAAAAATGTCTATGAGAATCTTATCTCCAATTAATCACCAAAAAGAAAAAAAAAGCCAGAAGTAAAGCTATGGCTTAAGTGGTAGAGTGAAAGTCTTCAGTGAAAAACTCAGGAATAGTACCCAGGCCCAGAGTGCAAGCTCCAGGCATGGCACCAAGAAAAAAAAAATAATAAAATAATAGCAAAAGTCTATTCATATCTTCCTGGTGAAGAATCTAATTGTCTAATATTTTATGGCTCTCTCCCACTGCCCATCTTTCCCCACAAACCTTCCCTCCATCCCCACACCATGACCCACAATTCTACCATCCCTGGTTATCTCCTGCATAGCTGCCTGACAAACAGCTACCTAGGTATTCATATGCTCACTAATAGCCTAGAGAGGCTAATTTGGGGAGCCTTTATAACCCTCGTGGGTGAGGGAAGGGTGAGCTGGCTGATGAAATCCCTTCTGTGTTAATGGGTGATAAAGTAAAATCCAATCCCCAGGACGCAGGAAGCAGAAACCCTCTGGTCCTACTTTATGTGGGTCATATATCTTAATAGATTTTCAAGCAATTTGGAAGACAAGACAAAGCCGAGACCAATTGACAAGGCTTGTTTTCCCTCTCCTATAACCAAAGACCCAATTGGCACAAACAAGCCTTTGCCAAGGAGGATAGCCACACATCTGAGAACCCCCATTTTATTCAAACATAGAATTGTTCTGTTTCAGAGAAATATTGCTCTCCTATTTACTTTTACAGCCTGCTAGCTCTGCTTCCTATTTTTCTTTCTCATCTATTCCAAAATGGCCAACCTCCCCCATCAGCTAGCTAGATGTTAGCTACTTTCTGTGTGTCTGTTATTAGAGAAAGATTTAAAACTACAGATCAGATGAATGAACTAGCAACCCACAAACCTCTTTCTTATTATTTCTGGTTCTTTGGCAACATTTTTTTTTCTTTTTTACCAATTTGGATGTAAGAAAGTAATAAGTGATCCTGAATGTGATCATTTTTCTCTGCAATTTCACATTATGCAAATCTAAGGCAAGCTGAGCTTTGAGGTGAGCCAGTGTGTGTGTGGTGGTGGGGAGGGGGGGGGGGTTCTGCTGTAAAAAACAATCATGACAGGGTAATTCGCAAGGGGAGAAAATGAGTCTTGCTCTTCAAGGTGCCTTCTGCTCTGGCATCTATTCAGGAAAATTAATCAGTCCCTACCAATGCTATGTGACTCTCTCTCTCATTACAAACCAAAGTAAACAATTACTGCATTAAGCCCTCTCTGAGAGGTTTCAAAGGCCATTGGTGCTTACTGCTGATTTTCATAAATGATCTTCAAGGAGCTCCCCTGGGGAGAGGAGATCTGGGGAGGTCCAGGGAGAGGTGAGCAAGGACTGCATCTCATTACCATGGTGATGAGATGCAACATGCAGGCTGCCTGTGGAACCTGATGTCCTGATTCAGGGCTGTGGTTTTCTGGTTTTTCTGAGGAAATCTCGGTCCAATTGATGACTACTCTCTGGGCACTTTCTTCTCTTTTGAGTGCTGATCATAAAAGCATGGAGATAATACTTAGGAGTCCTGTGGTCTTGGACAAGTAGGTTGAAATAACATAGTCATCCTCTATGCTTCACATTGGGTTGTTGTGGGAATCTATGGAGAAGAAAGCACTTCCTGTAGCACCGGCCCCTGGGATTAGCATTTGGTGCAGTCATTACTTAATTCATGTACTTATGTTGATAAAAACCTACCCTTTAGGGGCTGGGAAGGTGGCTCAATGGTAGAGTGCTTGCTTTGCATGCGTGAGACCCTGGGTTAGATTCCTCAGCACCACATAAGCAGAAAAAGCTGGAAGTGGCATTGTGACTCAAGTGATAGAGCATTAGCCTTGAGCTGAAGAGCTGAGGGACAGCGCCCAGGCTGAGTTCAAGCCTAGGACTGGCAAAATAAAAAAACTACCTTTTAATTAATACACATACCAAAACATATAGCACTCTTTTATCTGTTGTATTGCAATACTCAAAGCACCTTGCAGAGGGCTAAGTATATAGCAGGACCTCAGTTCATTTTTTGTCAATTGATAGGCAAGTCAATGGAGATCAAGTCTTTGTATTGACAAATGGAGCCAATTTTTTCTGATGTACACAGATATAGGCAGAAACCTAAAATAAGGAGGGAGCAACTTTTGATTCTATGAGGGTGTAGAATTAGAGAAAAAGACACAATAGGAGAAGATTAATGTGCTGAGTCAGTCTTGAGAGGAATGATTCTGCAGAAAGCAAATGAGAGGGGCCGATAGAGAAGTAGGAGTTCTTAAAGGGGTGACAGCTCTGTCCACGTGTGCCTTTTGCTTTCTTTGGGGGATTGATGGATGATTCCTGTCTTCCTCTCTCCTGGGGCCTTGAGCTGAAGAGATGAGACAACTGTAAAACTTGGATCCTGTTGTAGAAAGAAGCTATAAAATCGACAATGTTTTTTATTGCTTTGGTGGCTATAGCATACCACTTACACACAAACAAGCATGTGTGTACACAGAAGTAAAAAAATAACTAAATAATGTGGGGAGGTGGATGTTTTAGCTTGCACTGAGCCCCAAGAAGACACCCTGCCATTGGTGCACAACCTTGTCTTATCCTGTAGGCTACCTTCTCTCATCCAATGAATATGAACAAATAGATGGAATGTCTCCACATTGACCCATTCATGTCTCATCATAGGTTTTGAGATTCCAAACTGAATTCTTACACCCCTCAGCTAGCACATTTTGACCTAAAAACTGGGAGAAAGTGAGGGAGGGATTAACACTGCTCCAAAAGAAATGTACTCAATACCTGACTTATGTATAACTGTGGCCTCTCCTTTAAAATAAAAATTTAGAAAGAAAAAAAGAGTGAGAGCCAGAGCAAGAGAGGAAAGGAGGTATTCCTTTAACTCAAAGTGGCTTTTACTGGTATATATTACTAAGATGCCTAGGGCCAAATAAATGTGTTTTTTTTCCTCTTTCCTAGTAGAATGTAAGGAAGATCAATAAAAGGATCCATTCAGATATTGCCATCTGAACAGACAGGGTGTTATCAGGAAGTATCATCATGAATAAACTTTGTAAGAACTTCTGCATTTATTCAATTGCATGGTTTCTCAATGGTGTTTGTTGTATGTACCTACTAGACCTTACAGGAAAAAGAAGCTCAGTATCTACCAGTATCTTAGCTTTCTATCCTATTACATCATTACTTTATCTCCGCTTACCCTTTTAGCCTCAACCATGCGTGCTGCCCCCTGTAGAACCCAACTCTCGAAACCTTACAAAGCTACCTGCAATCTGACTATGCAGTAACTATTCGGGGACTTGAAATCTCAGAAATCATGTTTCTTCCCTATTGACTTGACTAATGAAAGCAACTATTTCCAACTAAATATGTTCAAACATTTCTTCCTCACAGAGATTTACTACCTTTTACCAGTCACCTTTTCTGCAATGCCTGTGTGAGGACATCCCATCTGCAACCTACCTCATGGTAGGGAGAAGGCCCCTCCAGAGGTATGATTGTCCCAACTCTGTGAATACGTTATCTACAAAACTAAAGCATGTTCAAAGACATGCTTGTGTTAGAAATCCTGCAGTGGGAAAAGTCTACAGTGGGGTTCACAGGAATTCTCAAGGGAAAGAGGGAAGGTTAGATAAATGTCTGAGGATGAACATAGACTAAGGTGACAATATTGGTGGCTTTGAAGACAGAAAGAGACACAAGTGATGAAATATAAGCAGCACTGAGAAATTGGAAACGTCAAGGGAATATGTTCCCCTACGGAACCCAGAAGGAAGGCAATCCTGATAAAAACCCATTTCAGACGTCTTTCCTTTGGAAGGGCAAGGTACAGCTTGCCACTAAGTATATGATGATTTGCTATACTGGTAGTAAAATGGTAATATACACCACCTACAATATTTTAATAGACTTTCTTTGTCCCCACATCTTTTTGCTTCCACAGGACTGCTTTGGATTTTGTTATGCTCTATTTTATGAGTCAGAGTCTCACTCTGTATCTTAGGTGAGACCGAAGTCCTCAATCTCCCAATATAAAGCATAAGCTACCAAGCCCAGCTGCACATTTCTTATAGTATTTTTTTTTCAAGTACCTAACCTGTAGCAAAGATTTACATGTCAAATCCTGGGCTAAGTGCATGCATGACTTCA
Source organism: Dipodomys spectabilis (assembly GCF_019054845.1). Classification (NCBI taxonomy): domain Eukaryota; kingdom Metazoa; phylum Chordata; class Mammalia; order Rodentia; family Heteromyidae; genus Dipodomys; species Dipodomys spectabilis. The sequence goes on along the minus strand of NW_024870731.1, from coordinate 34,435,324 downwards.
TTCAATACTCAAAATAACCCACGCTGGCATCGGATTCTGAAGTTGTAGGCATTTAGGTTCAGTGCCTGCTACCGATCCCTAGAATTGTTGAGCTATCACTCTACTTTATACTCACTTTATTATTAGAGGATAGTTATCTTTCACCTACTTCAGTTCACTCATCTACAAAACGTGCATAATTCTGTTTATGTTTCAGAGCTCTGGTGAGAATTCGATGGTTAGTTGACATAAAGAGGAAAACAACTGATATCTGGCATACAATAAACACTTCAAAAGTATTTAACTAAGTATCATCCTCATTTTAATGGTGATACAATCAAAGCCTGGAAGGTTTAGTGCACCCACCTTTCAGAATAGGGACGGGAACCAAATTAGATTGATACACTGAACTTCCATTTACAGGAGCAAGACATTTTTCCTGAGTGAATGCATCAATGACTTCATAAAGCCACTTACTGACAGATAAAATCAACAATAATACAAAGAAACGATAAAGCATTGAGATTTTTGAATGTCCTAAGAAGTGACTTCAAAGTGAATGCATTTCATGGAGAGAAGAAGTAACGGTTGGTATAATTTGGTAGGTAATTAGAGAGTGGCCATATTGAGCCAGAAAATGGCCCGTGGCAGTACTAGGATGGTGGCTATGCAGAACAGATGATTCGTTTGCAAGGATTTGCTCATATCAAAAGAACTCTCTTCACCCTGGAAGCAATGCTCAAGAGGCAAAACTCAGAACCATGGATTGAAGCACTTTTGAAGATGTCACAATCCTGCATTTCTTTGTTGCGTGTCTTTGTTTCTTTCTATCAGGCGTTCACCATCTGGAAGTTATCAGACAGCTAGCTTCAGATTTAGATGGGCCCTGGGTCAGGCTTTTAGGAAGCTTATTTTTCTAACCAGTGTGTAGGTAATGCTAATGCTGCTGGCACGAGAACTGTGCTGAGACCACTGATCTCTAGTAATTATTTCCTCTCCGCTTCTGCCCAAGATTACTTCCAAAAGACTCACAAAAGGACTTTAATTGTCTCAATCTAACATTTCAGGGAATTGAAAGGGAAGTCCTGTCTGAGTATTTGTAACAGCATGAAGCCCATTAAAAGTACAAGACTCTGAGAAAGCAAATCGGCTTTATTCAAGAAAGCTTTTAAAGGACTTGCAATACCAAGGAAATGATTTGGAGGCAATGGTTCTGTCAATGGTTGTGTTAAACACTCCAATCCCCATAGAGGAGATCAGAGGGACAGGTCATTCCCTGTCTCTATCTTGACTCTCAACATCACCTTCCTCCATTTGTCCATGAGGATGGGGTTTTAGAAAGACAAAGAAGAAATGTTTAGGAGACTTACGTTGTATTCCCTGTGCTGATATCTTGGCAAAGACACAAAACGTAATAGAATTACACCTGAGGGAAAGTAGGCTAATAACCAGAAAAAGTCTCATTCCTAACACAGATGCAAACTCAGCACCTCTCTGTGCATTGGGTTCTGTGGGATTTCTAAATATTGCCATCTAATAGAATCACCAAAACCAAAAGAAAAAAGATGTGAATTTATTTGAATGATTTTATCGTCATTACTTTTTAGATTGCTTACTGAACTATGAAATAACTGAGACCATTTTGGAAATGAATGAATTAAGTGTTGAAATAAAATGATGAAATATCTTTAAACACCTTCACTAAAGAAGAAAACTATCACACAACCAAAAATTGAGGCCAGTGATTAGGTCAGATAAGTGGCAAAGTATGAGCATACATTGCCACAAAAACCATTTGGTCACTTTTTTAAGTCATCATTGAATAAAATGCGAAGAAGTACCATGTTTGAGGAGGTGGGTTATGAATAGATATAGGTATAATCACAGGAATATGAATGGCTTTCACAATTTTTAATAGCTGGACACTGATAGCTCACACATGTAATCCTAGCTGCTTGTAAAGCTAAGATCTGAGCATCATGGTTCAAAGCCAGCCCAGGTAGACAATCTATGAGATGCTTCTTTCCAATTAACCAGCAAAAAGCAGAAGTATAGTTGTAAGTCAAACAGTAAAGCAGTAGCCTTGAGTAAAAAGACTAAAGGACAGCACCCAGGCACTGAGTATATGCCCCAGTACTAGAACAATAAATAAGTAAATATATATATGTGTATATATATATATATATATATATATATATATGTTGGTGTATTCTTATTAGCTACTAACTCTTATTAATATATATGTATGTTTAATGTTAATAATTAAAAATCAGTCCTTTAATAGAATAAAACCATCAAGTTTAGTTTTAGAAAGACAACTCTTTCTGACTCTATCCCTAGCAAATGCTTACTAGGAAGGTAAAAGCAGTTATGAATTAATGTAAACTTTCTAAACAATTTAACCAAGAGCAAGTCTTGTTGCTTAGGTCAGCAATGCGTTGTTATCCTCATGTATAAATGAACTAACTTGTGTGTGTGTGTGTTGCTGAAAACTGAACAGAATCTTGAACAAGCAGGTAATACTCTACTCCCAGCTCTAAACTGATGCTCAGTAGCACAAGTCTTTATACTCAAATGGAGATATATTTCTCACTTAGAAAAATAAATACTAGATTGAATGCACTAAAATATTATCTATCTACCTATCTATCTGACTGTCTAACCATCTTTGATCAATCTTTGTATTTCCCATAGCATTGGTACATAGGAACCCTGCTGTTGTGAGATCCGTGATTTTGATAAAATCAGCATTACCTGATTAGTTAACTGTTTTAACATATGCTTGGTACTCACTGTGTGAGTGAAAATAGTAAACAATTTAATCTTATCAATAACCCAATAATAC